>NC_090953.1:6890000-8090000 GCF_040807025.1 Struthio camelus
CAGGGAGTGGCCAGACACTGTCCACCAAAATGACAAGGAGTTGCCTATTAGCAGTATTTTGCCTTTGCGAGAGCCAGGTAGGTCCTGGCTTGTGCTGAGCTCAAAGCTAAATGAGAGCCTAAGAGCCCTGAGCTGTTGGGTCTCCCAGGCTATCCTGACTTCCCACTGTTGGCTTTGCTTCAGCACATGAGGAAAGGGAACCAAATGAGCTGCAGGCCCTCCTAATACTGTGGGCCATATCCTCAGCCCATCTGACTTGCTGGACCTCTGTAGGTTTATCCAGCCCTGTTAGCATTGACCATGGATCTAATCAGTGAACAGATCCATCGCTCTCCAACCTGCTGAATTATCAGGACTTGGCTGATATTTCAGCTTTGCTACTGGACTGCTGCTTGACCCTGGGAAAGTCACTTCCCTCCCTAGCTTGCTGGTGTCACTTAGCTTGCTGTCCTGTGTTCAGTTCTGCAAGGCTGGGGATGACAAACGTAATGTCATAGCACACCTCCTTTTTCCAGCGAAGCACTCATGGGAGAAAGCAAGTCTGGAGTGAAACATGGATTAAAAAAGTCCACTCCCTCCTTTGCCATCAGCACGGAGATTATTAGCGTCCCTACTAACCTTCCCAAAACTAATCAGGTAGTTTTGTCCAATTGGTTGGTTGAAAGACAGCTGGACAAAGAAGGAAGAGGTCTGATTAAGGTGAGGTTATTTTTCTTGGCTTATGGAGAATGTAAGTCTTATGTACAACGTATGTTTTTTAAAGAAGGTATTTTAAATTGATTGGATTACCATAGAGCTGACACATACTGCACAAAAAGAACAACAGGCAGGGAAATTCATTTATAAAAGCCAGTAAATGAATTTTCCCAATGCTTTTTCTTTTTGCACAGTATGTGTCAGCTCTATTGTAATCAAATCAACTTAAAATACTTTATCTGAAAAACATAGCAGTATTTATTACCCGCTCCTACCTTTTGGATCTGCAGTATATATATGTATATGTACATATACATACATACATACACATATATATGCATAAAAAATATCTTCTTTGAAAAACAGCAGTATTTATTACCAGCTCATACCTTTTGTATCTGGTGTGTATGTACGTATGCATATATGTGTGTGTATATGTATACATATATATGGAATAGGCTTTTTACATATGTAAAAAGGTTGGGAAAACAAAGTTTCACATAGTATTGATGACACTCAGTGAGCCTTGAATCCAGATAGAAATCCCAGAGGGACTATTGCTCCACCAGTCCCCATGCCTATCAGCAGAACTTAGATGAACGCATAGCGGGAACTGGGTATCAAAGAGGAGCTTAAGGAAAACTTTGTGTCTGTCCTTACAACTTATCATACTGAGTCAGGTGGCTTTTACAGGGCTTCTTATTCAGCTTCAGTTGCCTCCTAATAACAGCACCACAACACTGACGGAGAAGCTAACTGACGCTCTGCATATGGCGCTCGTGTTTACCATAGCGTTTCCTACAAACAAGTTTTCACTTTCTTAAACAAAGCTGTATGATGGTACAGTCCAGCTGGTAGCTACAAGACTGAACTTTGCAAAGCAGAATAGCTTGATGTTCTCCTAAAAGCTGGAAAAAGCTCTTTTCTACTTGCTTTAACTCCTGGAGCAAGAGGAACTAGAGCCACGGACAACTCTGCCTGCCCAGGCTCACCTCAGAGGTGCCAGAGGCACCCAATGAGGCATCTGGCTGACGGATGTACAGACACTCGAGACACCCTATTGCTTCTCAGAGAAAGGCACAGTGGACAAGACCAAAGGTGTAATCCCTTTCTCACAGACCACCCCAGTGTGATGGAGCAGGGACATTTCACCCAGCCGCTAAAGACCAGAGAGTCTGGGACATTTATACCTCCCTCTGCTAGCTCTTTGTAGGTGCTGTGAAGCCTCTAGCCAACAGAATTAAAAATTCAGATCACAGCTTAAAGGGAAAAAAATCTTTCTTCCTTTCCTTTTAGCTTCATTTCCTAAGGAAAGAACATCTGTCTGCCCATACTCTTTCTGTGTATACATTGCTGTCTTTCTGTTCTACCATCTCCAGTCATTTCTGAAACCACTATCTGACTCCAACTGTATCGGCGAGAGAGCAGAGGTCTCCAAGCTATTGCTTTCCTACAACCATTCTGAAAGTATGCTACCAGGCAAAGGATAGCAGTGCTGTTAGTGACAGAAAGGCTGTCTCGTGAGCACAACCTCTATTAGACACCAGAGAAGCAGCACCAATGAATGCCCCTGAGGTGAGGCTTCATTCGGTCCTGCTGCTTGAGGAATAACTGGCTTTTCCTTCCTGCAAAGAGCCCTCTGGGATATAAGTTACGCCTCTCATGAAGATAGTTACGAAAGGATGCAGCCAATACTAAAAATGGTGCCCTATGTTGTGCAAGGCAAAGCCATTTATAGCCAGTGGGAATCTCTCTAGTGACTTCAGGGAGTGTTAGTCAGCTCCGCAGAGCAAACGTTTACACATCTGGGTGGAGGTCAGTGGGAAACATCTTGCTCAGCCTGTGAAAATTCTAGAGATTTTGGCATTTTCCTGTGCTGGGCTGGGAGGAAACACGAGTCCTTTAAAGGCTTTTAATGAGCAAACAGCGAGAGGGAGCTGAGGCCAGCCAGCGGCCAGGGGTTGGGGCACCAAACTGAAAGGGACCTGCCCCAGTGCAGGGCCTCTGCCTCGGCTGGTGGATTTGATTCTCGGTGCCTGGGTGATTTGCGATTTCAGGGTGGTTCTGTCTGCTTCTTCATTTACTGCCTGAAACGCATCGGATCTCTGTCTCACTTCAAAGGAGATACCATCCCTAGGAAACACGCTACTGCGTGTCATCTGTTTGGAGCAGAAATATTTGTGGGCGAGGCTGGCACCCAGGAGAGACCTCCGTGTTGTCAGTGGCTGGCACAGCTTTAATTCAGGTGAAGGCTGTAACTGTGAAGCCCCATGCCTGCAAACATGTTATATAATACAGGAACACACACTGGCCTGATGTGTGCTAAAGCCCTGTTAGCCCTTCGCTATCCCAAAATCCACACTTGAAGTATAGCAGTCAGAAGCAATCAGCTACTCAGGGACGGAGGGCTGCTCGTAACCTCATTCGAACGCTGTGGCTTGAGCCTTTCTCTCCTTTATTGATATTTCACATTCTCTTTTGGTCTGATGGATTTTATTCCTAGTTATGTTCTTTGGTTTCTAAAAGAAAGAAAAAAAAAGTGCTGAGGGAAATTTATAGAAATAGCATATTCTCTCATAAAAAGCTTCCAAAATCTTTACAGTGGACAGAGAATGGTTGCATAGACAGGTACCTCCAGGCATTACATTTGCCATAAAGCAGCAGCAAATCAGCCTTTTAGACATCAGCCCAAACCAGATCCTGCTGGATTTTCCTCTCCACCACTAGGGGGGAGGCTGAATTTTCTTCCATAAATTGCCTGATAGACGGGGAAAAAACCCTATCACATCACTGCAATGTTGAAGCCACTTCAAAAAGACTCAGATGTTTAACTATTGTGCTAGTGATCATACATTCACATTGGGCTGCAGGCCAAGAAAAAGGAAAGAGAGAGAGAAAAAAAAAGCAAAAGTCTTGCAGCTGAAATGCTATAAAGTGCTGAATTCTACCTTAGAGCTAAATACTCTTCAGTGACAAATTTCAAAGGCCATATGTATGGTATTTTCATGAAAAGCAGAAGACACTAAATTTCTTTGTTTAACTGGGAGCGATTTCCCTCCCCGAACAGGAGGCTTCTGTAGTTCACCTCATTTATGGTGAGGCTACAAATTTTGCTTTCTTTTTTTCTGGCACAGTGAGATCTAGAATATAGAAATAAGAGCAAAAGAAATTGAAGAAAAAACATATTTGCTGTAATGCCAACAGGAAGGTTTGCAAAAAATACCACTGCCATCTTTGATTGTTTCTAGGGATTACTTCAGGCACACTGTGAATTGGAGAACAGTTACTGTGTAATGGTAACAAGAAGAGGTAGGAAGGGTGAGAAAAGTTTATTTTTTTCCCCGGTACAATCAAAGATGACATACTGCAATGGCCTTTTTTGCTATTCAATCATAGCCTCAAAATAAATCAAATGGAAGTGATTTCATACGTTGCATGATGCCACCTTTTGAGATATGTTGTTATATTTGAATAGAATATCATGAAATTTTAGAACATTGCATTATTTTCAAGAGTCTGAATAAATTAAAAAAAAAAAAAAGACAAGGCAGTAACCACGGCTGTTGATCTTCATATTTTCTGTCTGTAGTTTTGTAATTCCAGCTATCACTATACAATATGAGCATCTTCTGTGTAATATCAAGACTGACTAGTGACAATCATGAAGTATCTGGTACATCTCCTTTTACAAAAACTCTCCTTAGTGTAGAGATTTTGATCCTGATTATTGATGTTGGTAGATGTTGAAATTATATGCCTGTTGTGACTGTCATTCTTTTATTAGAAAAGGATTGACTAAAAGATAGTCTGGCACTAAGGGAGAGAGCACAAAGCTGAGGATACCTGAATTTGGATTTCTGTCCTTCAAAATGTGCTACGTGTAGGCTGAACATGAGATAGAAATTTTGCTGGAGAGGAGAACAGGAGTTAGGCGCTTCGGCCCAGTGTACTTCAGTATGTCAGACGGGGAAATACAACCAAATGAACTACCTTGTGTGTTCTTTTAATCTACATTCTGTGTTTTGATCCCTCGGAAACCATGTTCCCAGCTTTTTCTTGCACTTAACAAGGTTTAGAGATGGATTTTTTTTTTCTGATTAATAGAGGCTAATTTCCCATGTAATCACATGCTTCCAGGAGCTGGGACTTTAGGAACTATTTTAAGAATGTGTAATACCAGTAATATTTAGATAATAAGTTTACTTATTATTATTATGAAGAGAGGTGGAAGAAATTTGTATGTGGGAGGACATAGTGAATATTCACATAAATTACTCTAGTGAATATCATTTTCGAGTGCTGTCTTCTCTTCCTGACTGTTCAGACAAGCAAAGTTTTGATCTTAGTGTTTATGTAAAGTTCACTCTTGTCCTAATATTTTTGTTCCCACTCAGGAATAGCTTTCTGCATATGAGCCTGTTCCTTGGGAAATTGTGTTATATCCTCCCGACAAAGCTGAAAAGTTAAAGGTCGTTCATTTGGGAAATGGAAATGATACAACGTCCAACCGCATGGTGTGAGCGGCACACGTAATGTGAAGATTAGCAGTTGCAGATTCATAAGCTACGGTTGAGCTGAAGTTACTCGTTGAAAGCATTCATGGAACCTCTGTGGATAACCAAGAAATCTGTAACAGTCACACAGCTGGCATCCGGACAGACGGACACCTCCCTTCTGATGTGGACACCTGGGCTGGCTTCTCCTGGTGGCCAGGGTGTGGGTCGTGCTGATGTCCATCCTAGTTTGGGTGGAGGATGTGGCGAGGACGCACATGCAACCCCAAAGCACTCCCACATCTGCTGATTTACACAGAGTCATAGCTTCTTCCTGCTATCTTTGTTTATACCGAAAAACTCCTAGCAATGCAAGCAGGCTGTGGTCACCCTTGAGCAAGGCTTGCAGGCTCTCATGTGTGATTTGCTCACAGCCAGTTTGCAGCTGGTGCGATTGATTTTAATTTTTTTCCATGCAAAAAAAAGTCTGATCAACGCTATTCACATGTGGTGGTGGCGCTGGCAGTGTTTACTTTTCAAATTCTTGGTGCCTCAGAGCATATAAAAACACAACCAAAGTGCAAGGATCCTGTCGGCTTTAGGCTTTGTCTAGTACTTAGGCTCCTAAACAGAGCTGGAGGCAAAGACAGACACAAAGAGTAACATCTTCTCTTTACCAGCAGGAGTGTTATCTGATACGTGTCACTATTTCCTGCCAGCTCCAACAAGGCAAGAGAAATGCATGCCTCAAGTTACCTTTAGCCTCTTAAATATTGCTTACTTAAGTCAGCTCATCCCAGGTCCTTTGATGCCGGTTGATAGCTGATGGGGAGAAGGGCCACTAACTTCCTCAAAGTGTGCAGCCATCCATTCGGCTGGCGCAGGGGGTTCCCCATGACATCCCCTTTAGATAAATCCATCCTCGAGCAGGCTGATTACCCTCGGAGCCCTGCTGCAGCGCTGGCCTTAAAAAGCAGGACATCCTTCATTGATGACGGGCTGGGGATGTCCTTTATTCACCAGTGAGGCTTTCGTCTTCCAGGCCTGGTGAAGATGTAACCGAAAAAGGCAACTCCTCTTTCCCCAAAGATGACAGGACAGGCTTGACATCCTAATCCAGCAGGCTTGTCTTGGTCACTGAAAGGCTTGAGCAGTGTCAAAGCAGCCAGCTGACTGCAATCTTCATGCCAAGCCTAACATCTTCATTCCAAACAGCAACTCTCACATTAAATTTCCACGTTTCCCCCCCCACACTGCCCTTTGCTGTTCCCACTCCCTGCGCGCCCCCCTCGCCCGCCCCCCGCCAGCCTTTTCAAAGAAATGAGCCTTCTCTGCCGGAAAACAAAACAGAACAGAACTTGGAAAAAAAAAACAAAACAAAACAAAAAAACCCTTCCAAACCCTTTAAGCAATAACTGCGGTACAAAGCCAGTTGGGACACAGTCAAATTAGAGAGTTATTATTACCTAGGGGACATTAGAAATCAAGTTTGTTACTGGCAGTTCCTGTTTCTGTAAAGACTTGTTAATAGCCGAAATTTTAAAGGGTGTTGTTCAATTGGCAAAGCGTTATTTTTCTAAGCAGCCACCATGTTCTCACCTGCTGCTGCTGCTCCCGAGAGCTGCAAAAGTTTCAGTGAGGCAGATGCTGCTGAATTTTGGCAATTTTCATATTGGTGGGGATTCCCGCTCCTCTGTGAGCCGGGCTGTCGCTCCCTCGAAGACTGGCTACACGGGAGCCCCTCTCCTGTTGCAACTGGGGGTTAATTTGGCTGAGCTGAATTCAGTCTGGCATATTCACAGTATTTTAGGGCGGTAAAGGGGTCTCTGAGAGCATTCTTAATGTAGAGGTGGAAATAGAAAGAAGGCCTGGATTTGTGCTCCTTGAAAGGGAAATATTTTTCAGCTGCATGCAAGTTTCCCATTCACAGTGACTCAATAAATCAGATTTTTACTTGGAGCCAAATCCTACACTTATTAACATTGATGATGCTGGCTTAAGAAGATCTCTCTTAATTTCCATTCTGGAGTGTTGTGGTTTTACACAGTGATGCAACAGAAGGAGGCTTCATTTTGGCAGAAATCTGTCCCCACTGTAATTTATGCAACCTATGCATTCGCTGTCAGGTTTCATATGCTTTCTGTCAGGGTGACTTTTCCATTGTCTAATATTATTTTAAAAATAATAATAATAAAAAAAATCTAGCAAGGAAATGGAAAATAGAAAATATTTGGGCTTTGAACTACATGTGTTCCCAGATCTGTTAAGATTGGTTGGCTACTTAGGATCTTCGGAGGAATCAAAATGAGGATATAGAGGAGAAGTATGTTTCCATCCTGTGTTTGCCTGGTTAGTGCCTAGGAAAGTAAATGCCAAATAAAACTTCTTGCACAAGTCACAACAGTCACAGTGTAAGAGATGAGAAAAACCCGCCCCGTCCGTATTTCAGCTTTATATATATGTATGTGCACATATGCATATTTACAGGTGTGCATGTGTATATATATATAATTATTGTGTATAATATGACTGGCCACATCTGTCCAGCTGCCTATAAATTTATTATAGGCAATTATGTACGTAATTGAATTCTAAAATGAGCTATAAATTGTGACCATCTGATATGTATATAAGAAATAAATCTTGTATAAAGACTATATACACTTCGGCATTTCACACGACATACTCCTCTCCACACTGTGTCCAAAGGCGAGCGTTTAAAGAGGGCGCTGAGGAAAGCTGCGCTGCTCCCCCGCCTCTCAAGTCCCTTGCATCAAAAGTTTGTCCTTTTACTTATTTTGAGTTTTTTTTTTTTGGGGGGGGGGGAATTAGGTGGTGGGCAGCTAGCTGAGAGGAAGCTGAGCTTAGGGCTCATAACAGCAGCTCTGGGGTGAGAGCGTGGATGAGCCGTTTCGGCTCACTCAGTCCTCAGTTTCCCCATCTCTGAAATGGGCGCAGGGGTAATTGTAGCCCCCTGAAGTGTGTTGGGGGGGGGCTGGAGGGGGTCAATACCCCCCCTTTTGCCATCCTTGGAGGACAAGCGCGGGGTGCTGTTATTTTAGCGAGCGGCACCGGCCTCGGAGGGTGCAGCGCAGGGGTCGGCGGCGGCGGCCGAACGCCTCCCCCCCCTGCCCGGACCCTCCATCTCCAAGAGGGGCCCCGGCCACAACAATAAACATCGGCAGCTGCAGCGGCTGCTGTGCAGGACGTGGCCAAAACCAGCAAGAATCCCACTCGATCGGCCAACTCTCAGCCAACGGGGAGGGGAAGGGGAACGGCCCGGCCGCCGTCGGGGCCGCGCCGGGGGTCCCGGCTGCCGGGAAGGCCCCACGCCGCCGCCGCCGCCCCTCCGTCTCCCCTTCCCCCTCCCCTCGCCCCGGCTCCCTCCCCCCGGCCCCAGCCCCTCTCCCCTTCGCCACTTCGGTTTTATTTACAGATATGTTGGCGGAATTCAAATGAGTTATCTATTCTGTGGCCGCCCGGCTTTCCCACAGGGGCCTCGGCCCTGCCCGACGACGCCGGCTCCGGCAGAAACGGGGCGAGAAGAAAAGGGAAAGAGCCAAAGAATGCTTTTCAACTCTTTTTGATTTTTTTTTTTTTGGGGGGGGTGGGGTGGGGTGGGGGAGAGGATATTTTATTCGGTGCCCGCGTGCGTGTGTGCGTGCGTGCGGCGGCGGCCTTGCGCGGGGCCTGTCCCCCTCCCGGCCCCCTTCCTCCCCCCGGCCGCCGCCGTCCCCTCGGCCCCGCTTTCGCCCCCTTTATGCTACCCGGTGGCTGGGACGGCGGCGCAGGAGGGTCCTATAGGGAGCGCGGAGGATCCCTGGGAGAAAGAAAGCCCCCAACAAGCTATACACCAGATGTATAACGTTATATGGTCAAACTGGCAAACACAAAGGCGGAAAAACAAAAGACGTGAATTAGGGAGAAGCATTCAAAGGCGTGTTTTGAAAACAGCCCGGCCAAGAGGCTGGGTTCCCCCTCCTGAGACGAAAAACGCTTGAAAGGAAAAGGTGCTGCGGAAAGAAAAGCGAAGAGGGGGAGCCGAAGGGGGGGCGGGCGAAGAAACCCGTTTTTTCTAATTAGCCGACGTCTAACAGGCCCTGGATTTTGCGACTAGTTTTGGTGGAGTTTTTTTTTTTTGGGGGGGGGGGACGGGGACGGGGACTTTTTGCCCCTCTCTGAACCAAGCATGGGGGAAGGGGGTGCTGCAGCGCACCAGGGGCCTGGTCAGAGGGGTGTCGTGGTGAAACCGCTGCCGTGTCCTCCCTCGTCCAGGCCGCCCCCGTTTTCCAGAGGGCTGGGCCTTCCTTGGTGCCGGCCTCCCTCTCCGGGCTTCGCCCCCACCTGCCACGAACGCCAAAACGGGGAAGGTTCTGGTGGGGGTGGAGGCATCTGCCCTTTTTTTGTCCTTTTTGCCCTTTTTAACCAGACTCCTTCAGCTCAACGCGCCTACGCGCCCAAGCGCGCCTCGGCCCTTTGAACCGCTCCTCCCAGGCTGAGGTGAAAATTCATCCAAAAGCGGAAAAAAAAAAAAAAAAAAAAGACTTCAGGGGTTACAGAGGCTTGTTGAGTGCTCCCCACCTCCACTGCAGGACCTGGGTGGGCGAGCGGCGGAGTCCCCTTCCCTCTGCAGCCCACCCGGGCCCGGGTCCCTCGCTCTGCGGTGTTTCTCTCCGAGAAGGAAACTCCGGAGAAGCGAGGGGACGGCCGGGATGGGGCTGCTGCTCCTCCGCTGGTGGCTCGGAAATTCAGGCAGCAGCACGTGCGCCTTGGCACAGACGGCCTTGGTGGTGCTCGCCAGGTTTCCTCCCCTCGTCGCATTGATTGAGCAGCATCTAAAAATCGCTAAGGGCTAGACGTTGCCTTCCTGCCTCACGCATGAAATCGATGGGGCTGCTAGCGGAGGAAGGCTGTGGGGTCGGGGTGGAATGGTAGGAGTTTCTCCCTAATTAATTTTCTCTGATCCTGCACGGTGGCTGGCATGGAAATATTCCTTCTCTCCAGGCAGGCGACGCACCCAAACCTCAGTCTGCTGCCCCGGTCCTTTCCCTCCCGACCGCATCCCGCCCCCGTGCAGATCAGCAAAACTACACGAAATGAGGACTGTTTGGGGAGAGGGAACGGAGGAATAGAGGGGCTAAAGGAGAAGATTAATAACCATTAGTGGAAAAGGGGGTGTGCGCTGCAGTTGCGGAGAGCAGGCGACCTCCCTTGCCACCCCGCAGAGCTCGCGGGGTGTGGCTGCCGACCCTGCGCTTCACCACGAAAGCACGTTCAAACACATTAAACCTATTACGAGGCTCCTTATATCTGTCGTCTAAAGAGCCAGGCTGCTCTGAGGATGTCAAATCAGCAGTGTCACCGCTACCCGAGCGGTGAAGGCTGCAAGACGGTTCTCCCTATTTCTCTGCAAGCGTCAACCCTCTCTGCTCCCCTTCCAGTGGCAGGCTTAGAAACGCAGCAAGCTATTCAGATATCCAGTACATAACAAGGGGCTGGCTGAATTACCATGCTGAAAATGTATGTTCACAGCTGAACAATTCATATTTTAGCTCCTTCACCTGGTGGTACATTTTTTTGATATACTTGTGGCAATGGATAAAATAGATTCATTAGCTTTGATTAACCTTCTTTAACTAGAGTTAAAAACCTGCTGCAGACAGCTCTGCTACCAATGCAGCCTTTAAGATGCTTTATCATGTTTAAGACCCAATTACTGTTGTACCAAATAAGAATAAACCATCACAATAAAATGTGGCACGCATAGCCCTGTTAAAGCTCACAGCAAATAATCATTAATTTATAACAGCAGCTTCCCTATTTCTATAGTTTTATTGATGGCTACAGTTAATTCAAGTTGAAAACAATGTAACTTGACACTGATCAGACCAACTAGTTTTCTGCTTTTATTGACTTTTGCCTTTTCTTTTCTTTTTTTCTTTTTTGCTTTGTTTGGAGTCTCAAATGGCTACTTCTTAATAAACCCTCATAAAAAAACAGGCAGAGAACAGCAAGGCATAGATGAAAAGGCTTTGGGGGAGATTTTCAAAGGCACAAAAGGTGCCTAACTCCCACTGACGTTCAATTACTGATTCATTTTTATTATGAATTTTGAGGAATTAGGAGGGAGAGTTGAGTTTTATGCAGTTATTTGTTCGTACCAGCAATGAAACTAGCAATTTTAAAGAAAAATGATGCTTTAAATCAGTAATTGCTTAGAAACTTTTTTGTTGGTTCATCTGCAACCTATTTGCTATTCTGCTTTTTGGAGAACTCTTTGATCTTAATAAAAAGTCCAGAAGGAATACAGAACATAAATACACTTGTTACTCTAGCTTTTTCATTTTCACCTAGGACCTGATCCTGCACTCACTTAAATAGATGAATAACTTCATAAATGTTCAGTTAGGCATACTCGTCAGCGTAAAACTGCCTATCTGCTTAATTTCTTCTGCAGGATCAAATTCTGTGCTAATTGAAAGTGCTTCCATGTGTTTGTTTTACATTTCCTTGCATTTTGGCATAACTGGATCTGGAAAGCAGCTGCAGAATGCAACGTGTTAATTTTGGACAGGGTTTGACTGAAGTGGGAATAATAAACAGTGAGATGCTGCAGCTTTCAGGCAAAGCAGAGTAACAACAATTAAAAAAAAAAAAAAAGGGAGAAAGAGATACTAAGGAAACAAGTCTCCAGTCAGTAAACTAACAAGGGTAGCTTAATGTTTGACTTAGCTGAAGCCAGGCCACCAGGATTGCTAGCTGCTGTTTGGGAGTGGAAAATGTTAGTGTTCGCAGGCCGGTCTTTCTGGTCTTTCTTTTCAACTGTGTTTTCTCTTTTGAGTTACACAGTTCTGTTTCTATAATAAGCTAAAGATGAGGCTCTGGTTAAACTGCAGATTTCTTCAGAAAATGAAGTGCAAATTTCCAACAATGCAAAACATCAACTAAATCCCCATGGTTACTAATTTGGAAAGTTTAGGTCAGAGACGTGATCTAAATCCAGTTACCCCTTTGCTGGGACTTTGCGCCCAATGAATTTTGCTGCTGGCTAGGGTCACGGCTCTTGTTTCTGGGCTGACTTTAGGATGCTGTGCTCAGGAAATTTTGCTACTGGTCAGGCATATCAATGCTATGCCTTCTATGCTGATTTTATGTACCAAAGTGATTATTTTTCTTGATCTTTTTTCTCGTCCCATGGCTCCTAAAAGTGACCAAACTCAATCAAACTTTACATATTGGTTCTTTCCACAGTATCAGACACTCTAGTGGTGTGAACTGAAATAATGCAGCTGAATTAAATAAAACAATATTAGATCTGCTCCTGATGTAAACTGGTACATCTCCAGGATCAGCTGACGATTTCAATAAAATTCTTTGGATTATACATGTTACCCTGGCAAGTAGTTCCAATGTTTGCAGTGGAACTATTGCCCCATGATTTAAAACGCCCATGTGAATTTGCAAAACATAACTCACATCTTTTGGAAAGAACTATGAGAAGTGGAAGAAGGTATACGCTTAATATATTCCCCTGTAAGAACCTCCAGTCCTGCTCTCATTGAGTGAAAGAGAGCTTTGCTACCCTTTTTGCTGGACCAAGAATAGAACTTAAGTAAGCTATACGTTCTGCTTTGGATTGTAAATGTTTGCAAAGAATGCCAGATACTAGACTGCAGCTAAAATCTCTTCAAAAGAACCCAGATTTAATATTTCATCAGAAGAACAGAGAGGGAGATTTACTGAACATCAAACAAATATTAATACAAATACCTCCTGAAAGCAAGTCAGTTATGAAAATCAGTGAATACAAATGTTCCAGTTGACATTACTGGTGCATGTTTGTGGGCTTTTTGTTTGCACTGACACATCATGAAAAATAAAATACACCCGAACTCTGCATAATGATAAGGGTATGCTTTTACCTCTGAGTTTGGTGACGTGTGAAAACCATTCTAGCTTCATTCTTGTACCTGATATTTGCACCAAGAAACCCTGAAGAAAAATACTGCTGCTGTTCCAGCCGCGTGCATTTTTCTTTAGCCTAGTGCACGCACGGAGAAAACAGCTTTAGGGAAGTGACTACGTCTGTGGCTTAGGCAATAGCTAGCTTGTGTATATTGTGGGGACAAGGATATAGAATAAGGATGGCTCAGAATTAGAAGTGTTAACCTGAAAATTAGTTCTGTGATCTGCCATGTACTTCCTTGTAACCCCGGTCAAGTCACTTAATCTCAAAAGAATCAGTGGAAGCTGAGATAGCTACAACCAAGTCGATGGGCTTAAACTTCCTGGCTTTATCCAGACAATATTTCCAGGGCTATTCCTAGGCTGCACTAATGATTACATTTCTGTCTCTTCAGGCAAAATTTAGATGCATTTGCCCAGAGGCAGAGGGATCCTTGTAGCACAGTCAGATGGTGGTGACCGTTCCCAGGATGGGATCAGGTCACATTTTGGCTCAGTCTGCGATGGACATAGACATGCCATACTTGGACGTGAAAAATCTAGAAGATCTACTGCGCCCCTTAACAATCTCTGCTTTCACTTCTGCAAGCTTTAAGTGTGATTTTAGAAAGGAAAGGAGGAGCAAAAGGTTCCTACTGCCTATATCCCTTTATTATTATAATTTTTCCTTACAAGAAACAGTTGAAAAGGTGGAGGAAGGAGGAAAGGAAGGAAAATCTAAATACCTCTAAATCATTGGAAAGGTGATTGTAAGCCTCAGTGAGGGACCACTCTCCTAGCCAACTTTCTTTGTCACAGCTTGGTGACAAACTTGGGGGACAGGCGTTTTTGGAATACACTAGGCATCTATCACCTCCTAATAAAGTTCAAGCACTTTGTTAAGAGGCACGGTGGGGACTAAGGTAATGTTAATGAAACTAATGCTGTTATGATAAACATGACAGGCAACACAGTGCTTTGTTGCCACAAACATTTTTGGCCCCAAGGTAGAACTACTGGACTGTGAGTTTTACATTTAACAATTTTTAATAGATTTTCCCTAGAAGCTTCTCTTAATAAGTGTAATGTTGCTTCAATGTCCAGGAAGTCATCTTGCTCCTCTAACTTGCTGGACCTCCTTTCATTTGGCAATCCTATCCCAGGCCATAGTAACTAAAGTGATTTTTATGTGCAGAGAATGTAAAATAAACGCAAACCCCAGAAAGAGCAAAGAGCTGTAAATAACCAAAAATAAGCTACCTATAGATAGCAGGAAAAGGAGGAGTGGGATCCCACAGTTATGCCATCAACGAGTGATTTGAGAATCAGAAGCAACACTGCTGAGCATCATGAGAACATGAAGGAGTCAAACTGACATTTGTATCTACTAGTCGCGGTCCCAGCTCTAGCCCTTCTCATATAAATGTCATTGCCACTGTGGTGGTCACAGTAGGACTACAGCCTGAAGGTCTTATGTCAGTCCAAATGTGGTATCACTGAAATGAGTCAAATTGCTCATTTTCAGTACAGTCCAACTGCATATGATATTTGGCAATTTAGACTTAAAATGCAGATTTACGATGGGTGGTGTCAGTGGGCAGTCATTCTGTGGAACCCGTGCTGAAGGGAGTTTGAGCTGTGACCCTATACCGTAAGCAAGATTTCAAACAAATTGTAAAACACAAAATTAAAAAATTTACAGAAATATAAGACAACTCCCCCCAATAAAGAAACTGAATCTTTTTGAGCTGTGAAAGAATAATAGGAAATTTATACTCAATTAAGCCACTCAAGCAGAGCTGTTAATTAACCTTATCAGAAAGGACATTCCATTTTTATAGACCTGAGGCTATCAGCTAGCACTGGATTTTTTTAAGTAGATGAAAAAGGTGCAATACATTGATTTTAATGTACAAAAGCATATCCAAAGAAAAACTTAGTAGAGATCCAATTCAGTACAACTTTTAGGAAGGTTCAATATTAAAAGAATAAAGAATACAGGAAAAAATGGTGAGGAGAAGCTCTAGCTACTAGAGCTGCTACAGAATATCATAGATTTGGAATAAAAATTACATTATGGATCACAGCATGTTGCAAAATCTGTGACTGTATTTAGAAGGTCAGAATTTTGTTGGATGGTCTGATAGACTAAATCTTACGTAAATTCTATACTATTCTTACCCAAAGAAAAATACTGGTAGAGTCTACCACTTTCCATCCCTTCACATGAGATATAGAAGCCGAAAATGTCATTGAGAAAACTGGAAAATTTACTGGAAATTAATGTGGAAACACGATCTTCTTAAAAAGCAGCAAAAATATCACCTAATAAACCAGAAACTGTTGAGACATAACAAGAAAAGGTGCTATAAATTGTGTGAAACATCAGAATATAGAAGCATTAGAAGAGGTCGATAATGACCTGCTCTAATGGGAATTATGAAGGACCAGTGAAACCAATACACATAAAATACCTACAGAATAGGAAGTTCTGCTCTTATGGAAGTAAGCTGAGTTCCTTTGGATGCACACCTGTGTAAATGAAAGAAAAGTAATTTTTTTATATGTAGCACAACATATTCCTTCTATCATGCAGTAGCTGTTTTATCAGCTGTATTCGTGCTTATACATGACTACATATATGCATATAAAACACATGCACATACAGGTCTATACGTGTATTGTAAGTTAGGAAGATTTTTTAGCAAGAGTCTTCTCATGTTCAAGGACCATATTAATTCTAGGAGTAGGAAGAGTATGCTTAAGTTAAAGTGTTTAAATGCTTTACCTAAAAGTCTAGTGATGGTTCTCCTGAAAATTTTATGATATCCTTAAATTATACAGATCAGGAAAACTCTCTTTCATAGTACTGGGCTAACTGCAGCTCATTTTGCTCAGGATAATATTTCTCAAATGGAGCAGTAACGGAAACAATCTTCCCTTCTGCAGGTTATATCTGAGATTGAAAAAGAAGTTGTAAGTCTGCGTCAGAATGAAATGGAGATCTTTGAAGTCTCACCAAGGACTCAGCAAGACAAGAATCAGTGTTCGGACTTGCCAGTCAGACCTGGGACATGAGAAAGCCGTCCTTCCTCCTGGCTACTAAATTTCTCAGGAGAAGTGACCACTGCTAGATTATGTAGGACAAATTGAGATGGATCAAGTGATTCATCCTGGAACTTCCATCATGGGAATTTTTTTAAGGTTGTCACACTTTATTGAAATTTCAGTGAAAATTTCAATGAAATTTCTCTGCTGAGATCATCATCAACTTCAAGCATATGAAATAAGACTGTTAGTCTGTCCTATATTGACAGAATATATTGTTCCCTATATTGTATTCTGCTCATGAGCTGTCCATTTTAGTGCTGAAAAAAGTTTACAACTTCCTGTGCGGAAATCAATCCTATCAAATTTCATTTCTGGAGAAGATTTTCCTGTTCTTCACTGTCTACTGTCTTTATGTTCAGTCAGTTATTTTTTCCTTGCTTCTTTCATCTCAGATAATTGGTTTGAATGGACACAGTTCCAAAAATTAAAGAAAAACAGAAGCAGGGGCAGAAACCAAATCTTTCTAAGACATTTACATTTTGGAGCAGGGGTATATTACGTTGGTGGATATCATGTAGCATTTTATTTCAGCAGCATCTAAAAGTGTCATTAGCTTGGCTGTGTCACCCAAGCACAGTCACTAGAGCTCTAGAGCGTATGCAGATATAATAAACGATACTGCCTGGGGAAAAGTGAATTTCCTTTGCATTAAGGTACAGTGGGGACTTTCAGAGTTTTATAGTATGTGGTTAAGTCACACTTTCACCTCTAGATCTTCAAATTCTATGAACCATTAGCAGCTGGAAATGAAAAATACAGAACCAACTTGCAGGGAAAATACTGCAATCCCTATATAAGCTTGTAAATACTAGTATTGCAGACTGCAGGTGGGTACATGTGTTTTATAATTCCAGAAAGAGACAGGTAGGGGAGCTCTTATAAATATAATATAAAGCAGTAAAGCATACCAAATGTAAAAAAAAAAAAAAAAAAAAAAAGAAAGAAAGAAAGAAAGAAAGAAAGAAAGAAAGAAGGAAGGAAAAGGAGACCAAAAAAGTTATTTTAGAATCCTTCCTTTTCTGTGGAAGCTGGGTTGGAATTTGCCAATATATCTTGAATGGGGCAAATATTTTCCAGTGGGTAGTATCAGCATAATTAGGTTTCAGGGACACTAATGCTATAAGTAAATTTAGAACAAGTTTCCTAAATGTTCTTATCCGAAAGAAGTGGGAAAGAAGGCATTTCAAAAATATTAGTTTCATTTTTTATGTCTCATTTTGAAATGTTTGAATATCTCTCCATCTGGAATAACCTCCATGAGCTTAAGACAACAAAGATTCACATATACGTATATGGAGAGACAGAGAGAGAGAAAGAGAGAAGTTAAAAAAAGGTCATATAATTCCTTTTCCCATCTATCCTCTTTTCACTTTTCCTTTTTATCTTTCACTCTTTCCTGTTGTTTCAACCTAGACTGGAATTTGCCTTCTGTTTTCAGTTTGACCAGTGAGCTAAAGGACCTCTGTTCACCATGTTTTATGTGCAAGTCTGCTTTGCTTCATGTTCACTCTGAATACCAAGAAACAACAGCTGTAGGCCACATAATGTTGGCGATAACACTGGGAAAGCTTTTGCTCTCTTCTCTTCGGACTACCAAGACACGCCATAGCTTTCTCCAAGAAGGCCACATCAGTTGCAGGATGCACAGAGGAGTATGTTACATCCTCGTTTTATCCTCCCAGAAAGCGTGCATGGAGGCACCACTGCGCACATAAGAATTCTCCTTTGAGATAGAGCAATGGACAACACTGAAACCCAGAAAACAAGACATCTGCCATTAATGTGCTGTGCCAGCCATTTTGCCCCTCTGTTTCTCAGTTTCTTCTTCTACCTTTGTCATATATTTAGCCTGAAAAAGCTGTATAGTAGGGAACATCTTTTTATGCCTTTGCACAGGGATGTGAAGAGAGGGGCATCAGTCTGGATTAGAACCGTTAGTCCCTGCTATAATGCAAATGAATCCTATTAAAGGATGAAGGCCTTAAATAGCCTGCACTGAACCTCCTGTGAATAATTTAGATAACTTTTTAAACAAATCCATTCTACATTCTTCATGAACAAAACAGAACTACTGTGCTAACCTCATCCCATCATTCCTAGGCCCCTACAAAAGTCCTACAAAAATTTATCAGCAATTAGTTTTGAATTAAACAGAAAGTGATGGAACAAATGCAAAAGTATTCACCTTTGTAACATGGCCACATTGCAGAGATATAAGAGCACAGCTGTTCTCGCCTAAAAAGGAGAATTCCAGAAAAAGAGAGGCTGGGAAAGAAGTCAACAATGGGCCCTGGAACTGAACATCATGCTCAGATTAATTTAGAAACCACTAAACATTTTGCCAAAAAAGAAAAAAAAAAAGTAAAAGAAAAAAAGTCCATTTTTGTTTATTAGGCAATAATATGTGTGATTTAAATCCAGCACTTGAAGCTGAAGTTCAGACTTCCACTCTTGACACACCTTAGCTCAGTCTGGTTGCACAAGCAGAAATGCAATTGGTATATTATTTAGTGGAAAATGAAACTGATCCAGAAAAATCAGTTCTCCAGGGGTAGGTTTGGATTCCAAATTTACCTACTAGCAGAATATCTAAAAGTAATAGAAATCCAGGAGGTCTGAGGGGAGAGAACAGGGCTTGCTAGAAAGGAAAGAATCCGGAATGAAAGGCTGGAATTCATCTGGTTCATATTAATTTGTATTAATTTACATTTAATAGTATAACCACCTGTATTAAAAGAATGAATGTGAAATGCTTGCACTGATTGTCCGATGTAACTCGATACGCAAGGATGAACAACTGGATATGGTATAGGACCTGTCAAGATGGAGAAGAGTGGAAGGGGGACGCGAGAAACTGCTCCTGTTGAGCTCCACCGGCTCCGATCACAGCTCCGCGCCCTCCTCTGCCACCGGAGCACTTGTGCTTTCCCACCTGCAATTTCAAAACTGTGTGCTAGCTCTGCAGAGGGCACCGACCACTCTCCGCGCAGTCGGTGGGTGAGGTCCGCTTTACATTGAGCTGAGGAGCTGGCCTTTGCCTTCAGTATTTAAATCCAGACTCTGAAGTTGGCCAACTGTAAAAACATACCAGGCAGGGACATTCAATTTGGACTCCAATAATAATTTGGCAATGACAACCTTTTTAGAGGCTCCTGGCATATATACTTTGCTGTTATTATAAGAGGTGCTTTGCTTTTGCTTGCTGAACGCCCCCCGCCATCCTGCTGCAGTTTGCCAAGCTATGTGCCGACACCTGCGCGGTGCGTGCGTGCAGTTAACTGCTCCAGAAGAGACCATACATCTGCTGTGGCGAGCCACAAAGTTTGGAAAACTGTTACATGTCATGAGCTTGGGTGGGCTTTTTTAACAAGTTCCTGGGCTAAAAGCATTCTTCAGGAATCTCGGCCTCCCCTCCATGAAGTGCTGGGCAATTCCTGCAAGGAAACGAGCATTTTTCTGCTTGCCGTAAATTTGGTGGATTAAAGTCTCATCACAGCTTTGTGGCCACTGGCGAGTTGAGAACTGACAAAGAGCTCGAAGCTT
Organism: Struthio camelus; assembly: GCF_040807025.1. Classification (NCBI taxonomy): domain Eukaryota; kingdom Metazoa; phylum Chordata; class Aves; order Struthioniformes; family Struthionidae; genus Struthio; species Struthio camelus. Next base: position 6,909,788 of record NC_090953.1, read on the forward strand.
TTGTGGTTACAGCCAGGGAAGACGTTTGAGGGCCACAGTGCAGCCAAGAGGGTGCCATCTGAATCGCAAGCGGCCTGAAAAATCAACCCTGTACATGTTACAGGCCCTATCTGGTGATTTCTCACATCTCTCAACGAGAGAATTACCTTTTTCGATTGCATTATTAGTGGGTTCCCAACAGATGGTGCTAATGAGACTATTAAGTAGCCTAACCCAATATGCAAATGAACTCTGCGAAAAGGGCTGCTGGGACCTATCCTTTTCTTATTCCTAGCCTGTGCTAAAAGGCAACTTTATTACACGTTATTACAAGTGGCTTCCATAGGCTGAGAAATTTGGAAGGTTTTAAGAGCTGCAACTGGGGAAAGCACAGAGAAGTCTGTCACTTGTCAGAAATCTAATCAGGCTGGCAGCCGAAGGGTCTGGGAGCTGGGAATTAATTAATACAGGTAGACCAATCTTGAATCCTTGCTACTGGTATTTAACAAAGCTCTGTCCAAAAGCCCTTTCAAAGACTGTAAGAAAGTCGTCTTTGTTTGTGTGGCTGATTGAATGCTACTCGGTTACCTCCTTTTACACACCACAGTATTATGTAACACACCAAATACAATGTTTAAGTAAGGTTAGTGTTATGTTATACAGTCTAACAAATAAAAGGATGTTTAAAGTTAAGGCTGACATTCCATCCTTAACTTTTTGTACCTTTATGTTACATCACACCTCAAACATAACATTGATTTAGGGCCCCTGCCCTGGCTTTATCAAGGCACAAGGAGATTAATTACATTAAATACATTATTCCAACCTTTGTGTTAACTACGCATGCCTTTGCTGGTTTACTAATATCAACTTTTAGGTAATGTCAGCTTTTAGCATACTCTGTTAGGCTCTCTCTCTTTCTCTCTTTCTCTCTGCTTTTTTTTTTTTGTTTTGTTTTAATAGGAAGATCCCTAAACATTAAAACAAGAGTAATTTGATGTACTTGAAGTTATATTTTGTATTTTCTTTTCAGAGCTGGGCAATATGGATCAACTTTTCTGCGTTAGGCACATGCAAATAAACATCAGACATTACAAATATGCAAACAACTTCAGAATATAGCTACTGAATGTGTTTGTTCATATCATGTTTCTGGGATAATATGTTAGGTATGTGTAGCTATATAGATCCTGTTGGCCATTCATTTAGGCTTACACAGGAGTGCATGGCCTTACACTCTCAAAGCTAAATAATATTATTGAATAACACTGCATTTGAGTTATTACTATTATCACTATGGATTTAAGCACATTCATTTTCAAAATTGGAAAGCTCTGACATAGTACTTATACCCATTGTACAAATGTGGAACTAAAATGCGTTTTATTTTTCAATGGGGAGATAGAGAGAAAGAAAAGAAGGGAAAAAAAAGTCTAGTTTGCTTGCTTGGCACCATTAATGTTCCAGAATTTCTCCTATTGTATTTGTTTTTCTGAACAAATTTTAAAAACTTGAAAAAAATGAATTTACAGCAGAAAAAAAGGTGAATCCTTTTCTGAAAATTTCCTCGTAGCTTAAGAAGAGCTTTGCCAGTCAGGGCACATGTTCATCTGTCCAGTATCTTCTCTCTGACAGTGATAGCTGGAAACATTATAAAAATGAGTCAAGTGCTCACGTGGAAATAGGCAAGCATGTCCCCAGTTTCTTTTAGACATTTCTTAGTTACTGTGCCTTTTCCTGAGATGGACACTCTGCCTACGCTGTGCAACTATTTTAGTAATAGTTGCTGATGGGCCATAGGTCTTGGGGCGGGGAGCAGCGCTCTCCTGGGATCTGAGGAGGTAGGAACTGCAGAGCGAGGTGAAGCACAGGAAATTCTTTCCCTCTATCAGCATCTCATTGGTGTTGAGCCAGATTTGTGATGGTAATATCTTCCTGAGAACAAACTTGGGCTTCTCCCAAACTATGTGTTTTTGTTATTGTTGTTGGAAGGGATGTTGTGGCTGCTTTCAAAGAGAGGAGCAGAATCAATTTCACCTAGGATGAACAGAGATTCTAGGGTCTTTGATACAGAAAATGTAATAGAAAATTTAACTAGAGAGGTTGGACATGTGATCAAGAAACTATGACAGGAGCTTTACCGAGGCTCTGCTAAGACCTAAAAGTCCTTAAGTGCTTCAGGGTTAACCCATATGTTGGAGCCTTTTCTCTAGCACTGACCTTTTCTGTGGCTGTGAACAAATAATATGCTAGCGCTATCTGTTTTCTTCTGTGAAAGGGAGAAACCGTACTTTTGGACACTAAGGGCATGTGGGGAGCTGTTGAAGATCACAGAGCGTCAAACTTGAATTGCTGACTGTCAGGGCTATGTCTTCCTGTAAGGAAAACAAGAGCTGCAAATGGCCCAAATGTTTCAGAGATTGGCTCCTTATTCATGTAGAATGAGTTGGGTTATTTCTTTGACACTCTCAATAATTTTCAGATTTATTCCTCTCCTACTCCAGCCTTTCCTCATCTGAAGTCACCAGGGTAATTTCAATGATATGAAAGTCAAACATAGTTTTCTGTCATGGTTGCTTGTAGTACTGTCTTTGGTATGGATAACTGTGTATCAGGGAAAAAGATCAGCAGCTCTATGTACACAGTCTCCTCTTTTGGCCCTTTTTTCAGGGTTTCTTTTTTTGAAGGGGCATTGCTGGCATTCGAATCAACTCCTAGTTGAGCCTTACCGTCTCACCCCAAGCTGAAGGCCAAACGTTTCCAGCCCTGTTATGTTACATCCTGATTCTGTTCTAGAGGAATCCAGTTAAGCTTATAGAATAGCATGACTCTTAAGAATGGTTCTTGACATGTAAAATGACAAAGACAATTAATAAATTACTTTGCATGGGACAGATCTCATTGGGATTTGATACTGTGCAGGATAAAAGATGTTAAATGTGTTTGGATTGCATTAGTCTGTTTACCAGACATCAGCATTTGCACTGCAAATGTGTTGTCCTGCCATATACTGCAATGCTGAAAGAGGGATAAAAATAAGTGACAGAATAAAAGGGCATATGATTTCCACTGCTGGCAAGGTGACGTCTGCCATCCTGGCTGACACACCGATGATTAAACCCCAGACTTCCTGAGCTGCTGCTGTTGTAGCTTGAACTGGAGTCAAACCTTCATAGCTGGTCTCTAACCGTCATGGTCTTAATGTATTGGACATGCCTTGTGACCCCTAATTTACAGACATTCACGCAGAGCTGGGATTGTCCCTAGATGCCTGTTAGGACTTTCAGTCCTGGACTCATGAATGCTGAAAGATAGCTATTAAGTCCAAAGGATGTAAAATAAATTTCAAATTAACACATAGTTTTGATGATGATTTAAATCTCACAATTCTATTTCCCTGAGCTCAACAGTCTGAGAAAATGTCATGCACAGGACTGGACCAAAAGCTTCACAGTTCTAGTTTTTCCTAGAAGACAATGGAGCTATTCTTCTTTCCAGTAGGAAGCAAATGTTCTAATATACTTTCTTACAGTATTTTGACATTTGCACTGGCTATGGCTTGGAGTCACCGTGACATCATATAAAAATGACTGTTACTTGCGGAGGAAAGTTACCTTTCTCAAATCAGTGCCGCCAGCTTCCAGTCATTCCGGGGAGAAAGATTTGAATCATGTGTTAATTCTTGTTCATTTAAGATAGAAAAAAAAAAAAAATCTTTACCCTTCTTCTTAGCATACATTTATGTCATTTTCACCAAAAACGCTGTGCACTCTCTGGGTCCCTATTTCATGAGAAACAACACTGAAACAGAATAATAACAAAACAAAACAAAAAACCCATGTACTTACCCCAAAGAGGTTGTAAAATAAGTAGAAGATGAGACTTAGAGAAAAAAGGAGAATGTGACAATGCAGTAGGACATTTAGTAAGCAGAAGTACTAGTCTTTCTTATCTTAGAGTTCAGTAGAGGCAGAAGTCTGCACCAAATCCATCTGTGCTGCATATGTCCTATAGATGAAGTCCCAAGCTCACAAGTGCTATTAACTGGCCTATTTTTCACTATAACAAAGAAGTTGGCATCACAACTTTGATCAGCTTTTGTTTGGCTCTGTGCCACATCAGCCCTTTTCTACCCTGGAGGCAAAACGGCAGAAAGCCACGGAGGGAACAAGATAAACATCTTGCTTTTAAAAAATAAAATGCAGAGGTGCAAATGCAAGTCGGGTTTCCAGAATCCAGCACAGGGCTTAGCTGGGACTCCCAAACCTGAGCCCATTAGGCAGGGAATTATAATGCTGGAAGGGGAACGAAACTCTTGACAAGAATCTAAACTTTGGACCAAACCTCCCTACAGCTGTGCTCACGTTGCCTTCCCAACGCCCTGTAAATGGGGAAAGAGCAGCGGGGAAGAAACTGCCTTGCTTTCTTTTTGAATTCACTGTGCATGCATGCTCAAAGTACAAGAGCACTAAAGAAGAAAGCAAAATATCTCTCCCAACACAAGGACAGAAAACTGGCAAAAGTCAGACCTGCCAGAGCTAAGTTTTAAATCAGCAAGGCATTGCAGTGCCTGCTTGCAGCGCGGAGGAGGGAGGGAGCATGGGGAAGGGAAGAGATCAGAACTACAACTTAACGTCCCTCAGGGCATTTCCTCAGTGGATTGCACAGTCATTTGTAAAAATCTACTGTGACTGTTACACTCGCACTTACTTCTTGTTGCTTTATTCCACATGCGGCCCAACATGTTTTTCCACTGATACGCAGATTTTGAGCTGTTTTGTTTGGACTTGCCAGTGGAGGGGCTTCAGCTGACACAAAGGGCTTATCAATAACATTGAACCTTCTTTGACAGCTGTTTTTGCTTCCCGACACTCCTGTTAGGGAGGAAAAAGGGGTGGCTGCAGGGAAGGGAAGCTTGAACAGCAGCCAGCAAGATCCATGGGTAGCACACTTCAGGCAAATCTAGAATTACCTCCCTCCTGGCTCCAATTCCCCAACAACGCTGAGGCCCCCTCAACTCGGCACCAACAGAGTAAGCCTTCAGTTGATTGCTTTGGTAAATCCATCATTTTTGCATCCTAATAATTAGCCTAGCAGCTGTTGCAAAGCTGGAAACATGACTGTTTCCTTTTTATTAAAGGGATCACTTCTCTAAATGAGTGATGTCCATTTTAACTCTCCCCTGATATGCATAAATACACATGCAGCCAGTATGACTTTAGGCATGAAAAATCAGTAATGGGTATATGATTCTCAAATCTAGTAGAACTGATAAAAATCAAGGTTGCTGTCAGCTGTGTAAATTGAGAGCTCCAAGCGAATTTGGTGCTTGGTCTGGGAAAAGGGTTTTTTTGTGCTGGTGAGCTGCTCCCTCTCGTGGAAAACCAGCACGCCTGAGCCGCTCAGCGCTGAATAAAGTGTTGCTGTTTCTTGGAGGACTCTGCTTGAGGCACAGTGTGAAACCTAGACACACATACACACACACTCACAAACCTGACCCTGTGAGCATGGAAAACATCCTGCTCTCCGGGTCTTATGCCAGGAAACTTGGCTTGCTGAGAAGAAATCTTTCGGAGTGAAAAGCGTCTGCCCTCCCAAAGCCTCGTCATTACTGCCTTACGCAGCCTCGTTAGTTTGGCTATTTCAAAATCCTTGTACAGCGCAGATCTGGTGGTCTTGAAAAGGCAAAGAAGCCAAGAAAGATAAGAAACAGAACTGTTCCTTCCTTTTTTTTTTTTTTTTTTTTTTTTGCTTTCGGTTTGGCTTGTTGGTGTTGTCCTTTGGCTTTCTCCAGGCCAAAACAAAACCTATTTTGGGGAGAACTGATTGCCACTGAATAGCTTTTCCTCTTTCTGTTTCAAAAGGTTCCCCTCATTTCTGTAGTTCAGCTAATCCAAACCCTTGTCCATTCTCTCTGCCACAAGAATACAAACCAACTTCCCTGTCATCCCGTGGGTCTGATTCCCCTCCACCCCCTGCTATGGATAATCACATGTTCTGGACCAGTATTTTTTTATTGCTTTTATCGAGAGATTTTATTACAAAGGAAAATATGTCCTGTATTTCTTAGGCTGGAAGGATATAGACTTGGCAGGTAGGAACCACCATAGCAATTTTTAGCACAGTGGTGTGGTTTACATGGATTAATCTGCAGTAACTCTTTGGAATACTCTTCAACCACTCAGAAAGCTGCCTCAGTCCAAACAGTTTATAAGCTAAATAACAAAAGTATTGTAAATATTTATTTAACGAGACATATTTTGAATAACTGACATGTATAGAGCCTTCGTAGAGAGTGCGTTATCACCATCAATTTTCATGGTCTGATGTAGTAATAACTACCAGCGTAAACCATGGCAGGGAAGATGCTGACAGTACGAGGCCTCTGTTAGAAGCGGTGTAATAGTGGGGTGAAGCGACTACACCAAACTGCGAAGCCAAATTGCAAAATCGGGATTCAAATTCAGTTCGCTTTCGCCTGGCAAATCACTGGGAGAAAGAGCTTGTGAGTTATCTGTTATTAGGGAGTGCCTGAAAATATGCAGTGGTTAGCATGCTCTTGCAGTGTCACTATGCAGAGGTTATGCCTTTTTAATAACTATCCACCAGACAGAGAAAGAAACACAATTTCTAGAGTGTCATTTTCTACTTTTGTCTCCTAAATGCTGAATGGGGATTTCATGCCACAGTGACGGGCGCTGTCTTACCACCTGTACAGGCTAAATTAATCTGGGGAAACAGAAGGTTAATTACCTAAACATATTGCTTATATTTAACCCTATTGTTTCATATTTAACGTGCGTATTTTTAGAAGCTAGATAAAGTTATTTATGCTGCAAATGGCTCTCAGTTACGAGTTCATGAACCTTCTGATTAATATGAATTAGAAACGATAACACAGTAAATGTGCAGATGATCTAGGAAAAGGAGCCCTGCTTGCTAGTCTTTCAATTATTACGCATAGTCTCAAGCCTTTCGTTCGGTTCTTTTGCACCAAGGAATGGCTTCTCACCCACTGGTATCAAAACGCAGCTCAAATCCTGGGCATATTTCACAACCAGTTTTTCCCCTCTGTGTGTCTATAGTGATGATGGATGGCACGGACTGCCTGTCCTTAGAAGTGAATGTATTTATTTGTCCACGGGATACGGATAGCACATGAAATTGCGGTGGTAGTGTAAACCTCCCCCCACACATCACCCTCTGTCAGCGTGGCTCAGCTCTGACAAAAAGGGACACAGGGAGCCATGGGGAAATTGTGTTTAATTCCAAAGTCACACAGAGCGCCGGGGGCAGCCTGACAATGAGGACTTCCAAGTCCTCATCGGCATTCGGCTGCCGTAAACACGGGGCATCGGCCCGGCGCCTAATGATACGCGGGGAGCTACGCTCAGCGCAGGCGTTGCTCTGCAGAAAGCCTGGTTGTATCATGAGGCCTCGCTTGCCTTCAGTTGAAATGCTGCCGGCAGGATGTGGTTCATCTAACTTCAAACTCTAGAATAACTAGCATTAAACCCAAAGGACGGTTTTATTACAAAAATAAAAATAAAAATCCAGCTTTAAAGGGGTGAGGGTTGAAAACAAGAAAAACGTGTGGGATTTTTTAGGCCTGATTTCTTAAAAAAAGGAAGTTGTGCACTGCTGCCACAGTCGCATGCAGGAGTCGGATTAGTAACCAGCCCCGAGCAGTCGCGGTTTGCCCACTCAGGGCAAATGTCCCTTCAACACAGACTGACAACCAACCGTGCATTTTGATCAGGCGCACTCTCTTTTGAGCAGTTCACCCGTTTGCATGGCGCTCCTTTCACTTCCAACGATCAGAATTATTTTGGCGTTTGAACTGGGCACCTCTTGCATGCTGGGGAGACTCATGGATGCTGTGGAGGCTGCAGGGGGGACGCTGCAGCTGAGCAGATGTTAGCTGGTTGCAGTTCTGCTGAGTTACATAGCATGAGAAACTTAGGAGAAAAGCATTTACTGCGATTACCCTTCTGGCAACCTCTTGCAACATAATAGTGATACTGTGATTTGCCACTCTCTAGAATCTCAGTCTTGGATGTAAAACAAGTTATTGCTTTGGGAGTGAAGATGCTGCTTTTTTTACTGATGCATGTAAACACTATATTGATCAAGCTCGCAAAAGGTGTGTATACCAAGATTTGATTTATCAGAGTTTTTTTTGTTTTTTGTTTTCCCAACAAGGTATGGGCGTTAGTTAAGTCAGCTTAGTTCTCTTAAAACTGACATCAATATGACAATACAATTTCTCTGGTTCTGGTGTGATCAATACAATTGTTTCTGATTCCAATGTTGTAATAAATCCCTTATAAACACATTTCATGTCTTCTAATAAAGCTCTCTCACCTGCATGTACTCAACCTGAGAGAAACTAGGAGGACTAGGAGAAAAGGGAACTGAACATCATACACCCGGGCAGCTGAGTTTTCTCCAGACCCTTGTCTCTTTTTTTTTAAAGGCCTTTGATTATCTTCATTCCTGAAAGCTCCCTCCTCATGTATTTCTAGTGAGATCCTCACTTATTTGAGTATGAAAAGCTGCCAATATATATTTTTTAAGTTATTCTGCAGAGGTGTGATTTCTTTAGTCAAATAAAGTAATATCACACATATGATTACTTAATAATGAGTGCTAGTGGAGAAGTAATGCATTCTTTTCATATATTATTTCTGATGAGGAAATTCAGCTTAGTGCATAAGCAGCAGAATAGGATTCCTATAATTGCTCTGCCACTGACTGCCTCACCAGTTCTGTGACCCTGGCCAAATCCTTCAATCTCTCTGGCTCTGACTTTCTTCTTGTGCAAATTTTATCTGGTTCAGAGAAGTCTTGTAAAGGTAATTGATGTTTTTAAAGCATGTTGAAATCTTGGCCAGAATGTGCTGTTATAGTTCACACAGTAAAGTACATGGATGCCCCAGATTTGGAATCACTGGTTAGTAACTGTATTTTGTAATTTGCTTTTGCTCTCTTGCAGGCTAGACTACCTGGGTGTATCTCCAGAGTAGCAGTATCTTAGTGTTTGTTTAAAAACCTGCCCTGAGGAAACTGCAGCAAATAATTGCAATGTTTCTGGAGGACATAGGGATTTAGACAGAGGTTGCACATGCACTGATTTTTCACAGCATCCAGAGTGACGTCTTTAAGATCAAATTCCTCTGCTTGGTCTTGGGACCATTCATAGTGTCATGAGATCACATGACAGTTGCACAGCCCTCACTAGGCACTTCCAGGCAGTTTCAGTGACCTCTAGATTTGGTTTCCCCCACCTCAGTCAGCTCCAAAGGCAAATCCCAAAAAAGTACAGTCCTGAGAGCTACTTGGAGCTTAACTTGCAGACAGCTCTCTCCGCAAGAGTAGTGGCCAGGGCCATGCCTACAGTTTGCATGGCAGCAATGTCGTATTACAAGTGGCATTTATTGCCCAGATTCAGAGCATTGCAAAATAGACTAGGGAGAATGGAAAGATATGACGTTAAGAAAATTTGTGGAGGTGTTGGGAAGATTTCAAACTCCAGAATTTATCTCTCTGCATAGACACAGTTCCCAAAGGACTTAATCCTCATCATAGTGGTTTTAGATGGGTCCCTCAAGGCTTGTGTACTCTCTTGATCCTTGACCAAATCTTGGTCTCTTGAAGAAAGGCAAAGGGAGAACCCAGGTCTTTGGGATCATTCAAAGTCATCTTGGTGGAACCCAGCAACTTGTGTCCTTGGGTAACATAGGACTTGCTTTGTGTGCAGTTATGTAAGCCAAGCCTGTGAGGTATGGTGTTGGCTATGGTGCCTTGTGTGGTTGGAAAGTATGCCAGATATAAGCTGCACATGGCCCTAGCAGTGAAAAGCAGAAAGCTGCATATTATGTTATTTGGCCCCTAGCTCATACCCTCCCTCTTCCTCTTCCCACCACACACACACTTTGGCTATGTGACTCTTGGGAAGAGCTTGAATAGCCAGGCAAAGTGTGAATACACTTTGAAATGAAACACTATGCAAGTCACTCTGCTTCTGACCGATGATCGTGTGGTGCAGATCTGGAAATATACTGCGCAGACTAGTGCGTGTTGGAAGGGCACTGTGGGGATACCATAAGTGCTGCGGGATTAGGTATCATTCCCAGAGGTCCTCCATTAGATTAAGGCATTCCTGGCCTGAAATTAATCTAAGAAGATGCAGAATGAACAGGGATGAGCTATTCCATTCTGAATTACCATAACAGGATGGCTGTGAGAGTCAACCTAGAAGTATAGACCTGGTGGGATAAAGCTTAGTGTGTCCTCCTATGGTGTGAGCTGATGGCAGTTATCCACTTTCAAAGTGGGAAAGATGCCCACTTTCTGCTCAGGCTTTTACAAGAGGCAGGACTGACCTCCCAGACCACATTCTTTTCTCCTGCACATCCTGTCGTAAGGGATAAAGGCGGGTAAAACAGGAATAAAGAGCAATCTTCTGCCTCATGGGAAAAGTGATTGGCAAACTCGCTTGAAACAACAACAAATCACAGCTGAAATCCTCTTTTAAAAAAGAAAGGAAAAGAAGCAAATGTGCAAACTTGAAGCATCCCAGGAATCTAAACAGAGGCCTCTTCACCATCCAGGCTCATTCCATTTTAGTGCGCTATTTCCCAAGTTGTTGCGTGAATGATCCCAGTGTCTTTGCCTTTACAACCTTGCCTGATAGGCCATTCCACACATTTATTATCCTCGATGTGAAAAAGTGCTTCCTAACGTCTGTTCTAAATCTGTTTTAATTTCCATTTATGCTCCATTGTCCTATAATCTGTTTGGAGCTGAAAATAGAACCAAGGTATGATCTTCTTACAACCCCTGGCAATAAATTTTATTAGTATTTTTTTCCAAACTTCACAACCTTGCAGTAAATAAGAAAGCTTTATGGGGAAAAATAACCTCTATCCTCCTCCACTCTCCTCCCCATCCACAAACCCCATGACCTTTATAAACTTTGACCAATATCATTGTTTTTCCCTTCACTCCCCCCTTTTAACTTAATATTGCATTGGTTACAGGAGTAAACCAATTATATGAGTATTAAAAATGGAAGCAGTTTGCGTGCTGGCAATGTATATCTTTTACCAATAGCGGGTGGAAAAAAAATTCTCCCAGCTGCTCTGCAAAGCTCTCTCATTGCAGCCTGAAACATCTGGTTTGTTTTGTGTGCAGTCTTTTACATAGGGCATTTGCAATTCTTTATTCAAATTGGATTTTTAGTTCACTTTCCGGTATAGAGCTTGATATGTTTGTCATTAATAAGCATGATAAAAGTAGCATGTGTGTTATTAGAATTCACCCATCAGAACTAGGGTGGCAGAGGCCCCTTAAAGACATTTTCATTCAGCTCGGTCTGTGGCTGGAGGATGAAGTTTCCTCAATGAGTTAATGTGGTTCGGTCCTGGTGGACTATAACATTGCTCCAGCAAGGCATATTTATTTGCATGATTGGCAATTAGAATTTATTGATTTCAAAAAAGGAAATCCTTCCCTGGGTACTAGTGTTTCACTCCCTTGGCTGACGTTGGACAGGAAAAGCTGTCAAGATAGGGATACCACATCTGGGTTGGAGGAGGAGAACATAATTATTTCTATTTCTCAACAGTAATTTCTCAGGATCAAGGGCACTGATGGACTCTGGAGAGAGTTCACGCCAATATTCCTTGGCAGGAAATGAGATGGTTGATGACTATAATAACAAGGCCTTTTTGGATAATCTCAGTGGAGGATGCAATGCAGGCTCGCACCCAAACTAGTTTCTACTAGAGATGGGCACTGAATCAGGGCTGGTCTCGTTCAGGTTTAGGCTTTAGCTGGAAATTGGTATCAAGCCAGAAATGGACCTAAAAGTGGGTCCTGCAGTAGTCATTAGGATGCCATTTCATTAGCACAGACTGTTTCAAAGAGGTTCAGTCATCTTTGCATCCAAAACCAGGGCGAGAAAAAGGACTCCCCTGAAATAACAGCAAGGACTAGAAAAATAACTTCCGTGGGAACTGTAAAAATGGGCAATTTCAAAATTGTAGAATTAATAGGAAAAAATACAGTATCTATAAATGAAAGGTAAAAAAGGAGATACTGAAGGAGAGAAAAGGAACATCTTTATAAATCTTCATTTCCCCCTTACCCTGTGTTTTACCTCAGGTCCACTGCATTACACATAGTAGCTGCTTTGTATTGCTGTCAAGAATAGATGCAAGCCCTTGTCTCATACTTACCTGGCAAATGACAGTATATAGACCAGAAAGTGTTGAAATATTCTTCATTCTCCACCCTCAACTTGACCAAGAGCATGAAAGGACTTACAGCTATCCCCTTTTGACCCATGCTCCCCATTTTCTCTCATCTATTGTTGCCAAATATGCAGCTGAAATTAATGGTACTGCTTCACCTGCCACATGTCAAACTTAATTTTACTTTAAATCAGTCTTAATTATTCTAGTGAAGTTTATAGTTTTAATGGAAAGACATTGCTTGCTTAAACTATAACGTTTATTACAAAGGGCCAAGAGAGATTTAAAGTCACGTTATCTTTCCAAAGCGGGCAACTTTTAACCAGATGATATCACATCTCACGCCTTCTAAAAAGGTGAGCTTTTTGAACTCAACCTTTCTGTTCCCATCGTCATTTTAACCCATGGCGGCTATTTAATACAGGCCCAGTGAAAACACACGCAAACTAAACCTAGAGACAAAGTCCAATGCTCAGTGTTGCTTTCTTCATTTACACCGGGGTACTCCAGCACCAACTTGCTATGGACTAATCCTTGTCGTGCACTCTTTTTGGAGAAAGGAGAGGGAAGAAGGGTAAGTCCAAGAATGTGGCCCCCATTCGATAGGCTGACAAGTCAGGTCAACGGCTAATACTGATCAGTATGAAATGCTTCAGCTCCAAGCAAGATTTAATGGTGCTCGCTGCACTGTAGCTGCCTCCATCTCCCATTGGTGCCACTCATTTGCTTGCAGGTGAAACATAAAACTAAGGGCTATTAAAGAGCCCACACTTTTTCCAGGAAGAAGGGTGTTAGGTCTGCATTAGATCCTGGCACTAATCCAGGGTCTGTAATCACACCTTGCCAACTGTACCGAAAATTTCCCCTATGAGTTCCTTTGGCAACACCCCATTTTACAGAGCAAAGTCTGTGCAGACTGACAGCAGCCTTTCAGTCCAGCTGCATTTCAGTCATAGGAAAATAACCCCCTGGGCACAATTTATTAAGCGCTCTGGGACATCGTTGGCAGTTTTGTTTAGTGGTTAGAACACAAAAAGGAGCATCAGGATACAATATCTGGTTATTTGATGATTACAAGTAAGGCATTTAATTTTTGTGTGCTTTGGTTTACCTACCCTTGAAATAGGTAAAACAATATTACTAAAAATAGATGTAGTCCACAGCTATCATTTATTATTTGCATAAATTATGCCAAGTTGGAGTATAAAACTCCCTAAATTCGCTCTACCTTCCTGCAAGCCAGCTACTCAAAAGATAAGCATCCGGTGAAGGTTTATACGTGCATTGTTTCTTCTTTTTTCTTTCTTTCTTCCTTCTGTAGGCTTCCACTTAGAAAACAGATGGTCTCTCCTCACTGACATTTTCTTACAGTTTTTTAAATGATGCTGCAGTAAGGGAGAGCTGAAATGTTCAATCTAGAGCTGTTCAGTCTCAATCTAGGTTCATAATTAACAGTAGCTAAATGAAGTTTAATAAGGGCAACCGACCAACTTTCCCCCACCGCCCCAGCTGCATTCCCAGCAAGGCCGTAATGAATGTGCAGCTCGTAGTGTTTCCCCTGGCCGTGACTCGCTGGAATATTTAGTGTTTACCTTTCGTGATAATTAAAGGAAGGGAAATGAAGTCTAAAGGAAGATGGAGTGACATCTAATATTCCTTAATATTCTCTTGTTCCTTTAAGTGATCACTTTTGCCAAGGGAGGGCCTCCGCCTCTTATCATCAGCCAGGTCCTGACCTGCGGGCCGGGGCTCCTGGCTGTAACTTGACCCTGGGACCAGGTGTGTGCCTGCAGGTCACAAGGCTGGCAAAAAAAAAAATACCGGCCCATGTGGTGCAAACAAGCCATTGCAAAGCACGTTATTGCCTTTAACTCCTTCGAGCCCTGCTTGGGCGCAGGCATCGGAGCGCTGGCCTCCGCGCACGCCGCCCCTGCGCCAGCGGCTGTGCCCACGAGCCTTGCCAGTCTTTGCCAGAGCACCCTGCGCCTCTGCAAACGAACCACACGCCGATATAAGCATGGGTGCCGTCATACTTCGGCATGTGATGCTGTGCCTTTCATTTGGGCGAACTAGCTCTGCCTTTGCGCGTGAAAACGGGGCTGCGAGAGTTTGTGACCCGCGGAGACATCTGCTTCATTCCTCCGTTTGCACAAAGCTGTTGCTAAGTCGCGGGGATTTAGCAGGTACCTGCTTGTGGGCTGGGTGAGCTGCTTCAGGTTGTGCAGCCGGCTGGGCTCCGGAGACTTTGCAGGAGTGCCTCCGATTTGCCTGCAGAGGTAATTCGGCATTAATGCCTTCACAGCTCCTGAAAGTACTGGGCTATTAGACACGTAGTGTAAGTGGCCTCAAGGAAATTCCCAGCTATCCCTTGCAAAAAGGCGAGACTGTTGTACGCCTGGGATAAACTGCGTGCACGGGTGCCGTTAAACTGCAGTCTAAGCATGGTGGCTGCTTGCAAACATTAAAAGTACTCTAAACGGAGTGTTGCCGGCCCCAAATTCTCAAAGAATAGTAGTCTTTTTGCCAACAAACAAACAATGCATGCAACATATCCTTGTTATTTGACCACTGCTTTTTTTTTTTTTTCTCTTTTCTCTCTCTTTTCCACTCTTGTTTCCCCCAGCCTTAACCATGTCCCCGGGTCATACCTGCGAGCCTTTGTCCTCCGCTAAAACGGCTGGAGACTTTTATGGGGGCTTCGTGTCATCACATGCATCTGGGTGCATGAGCTTTTAGGCAGACTCCTCAAACTATGAATTAAAAAGCGCAGGAACTGACAGCGCTGTGAACTACCTATGAAAAATCATACCTGGGTTTATGAAGCTATTATGTCTTCAAGGACATTCGGCAGCAATTCTTGAGGAGATGGTGTTACAGGGGAAAAAAGGCCTTTTCAACATCAGTATCTACTGTGTAGCCCTCGCACGAAATGAATGCCACTAAGTAATAAGTAGTCTGCATTGTTATGAGCACAGAGAGTGATCCAAAATCTATTAAACAGGAGACTTTCCAGTGATATCAGTGGTCTGTGGATGGGGTCTACGGATAGAAAATCTCACTGGTATCCCATTTGCATTGTAACAGTCTCATAACAATTTGTGCAGTAAAATCATTACCAAAAGCCATTAATAATATGAATACATGAGCACTTCAGCTCTTTCCAAAGGGCCTAAGCCCCCCCTCCCCCCTGTACAGTCTTGCATAGTTAAAAAATCAAAGCTTTTCCCTTTTCTTTTACTGTACATAGAGGGAAAAAAAAAAAGGTAGCCAGCACTGAGTGCTTGCTTTCTTCCTTCCTTTCCCCTTTCCATTTTTGCTTTCTGCTGAAAAATAAAAATAAAAAATAGCCAAATTCATTTTAATGACACTTTATATAAACCATTTTTCCAGACTGAGATTATGGACATCACGATGTTCCACCCCATCACAAACTTTTATAGCTGACTTATAAAGTACCAGACAAGGAGATGTATAAAATTCATGCAGACCACAGATACTGGAAAACATATTTGGGAGCTTAGGCAGGGACTCCTTGGAGACAGCTAACATGTAACTGAGCAGTTACCCTCTGGCGCTGAGATGGAAAGGCAGGTACCTGGTTGCTCAGGTAAAGTCCATTCCACAGATTCATTTCAAACAGCTTGAATTTGGTGCTGAAGATTAACAGCCTCTTTCTCTCACCAGACCAACAAAAGAGTCATAACCAGAAAGATGCTCGTGAGCCATGGAGACATCTGCACAGCACGAGGCCAGCTTTACCTCCCAGCTGCCTCGCGAGATCTTCCCTCTGATTAAAATTTTCAGCACACGCATTCAGAGTATACGAAACTATGTGTACCTTCATACCCCCGTTTGCCCTTCTGCGGACTCAAACCGGACCAACAGGTTGCATCTTCTGGCTGTAGATCTTAGCGAATGAAAGAAAAACTCTACAAAAAATCCATTAAAGTGTTGAAAAATAGCACTCTTCAGCCCAGTACTGTGGTGCAAGACCCTTATGGTTTGGAAACACTATGTTGTACTTTCTGTCCCATTTATCTTGTAAAGCGAATTTATTAATTCTCTTATTATTCCCTGAAACTTATCTATTTTCCACTTTTTTTTTTTTAACTGCTCTTGATTTCTTTTAGGAGGGTTAGGGAAAATGCATTGGAAACCCTGGAAGTCCAAAAGCTTTCATCTGCTTGTCGGAACGCCGGGTAAACAGGGCTTCCAAGTTTTGGGGGAAAATGATTGACTGGGAAATGATTTAATAATAACTCCTCCATGTGGAATTCTCCTTTCAAATGTATCATGTTCTGTGTACGCCTACAGGTGTGTGAGTCTATAAAAATAATAGATCTGGCTGAAAACTCCTCTGCCTTGGCAGTTTTCAATCTTTCTTGGTTTGTTTCTCAATAGAAAATAATTCTTTTCACCGAAAACACTGACAGCAACGAATTTGTTTACATGTCAATGCGGGAAAAAATCCTTCATTTCTTCTCACTGCTTTGCCACATTACTCTTTTATTATCGGCTTTATTAACTTGACCACTTGATGGAGCACCGGAGAGTTAGCCCGTAATAGCGTACCGGCACCAACGCTGTCTTTACGCCCTACGCGGTGCCAGCGGAAGCCACCCAACGCTTCCTCCCAGCCGTGCGTGCTCTGATGGCTGCGTTTGGATTAACACGCCAAACAATAATTATCCTCGCAGTGGCTGTTAATAATGAGCGAAGGGGGAAGCTCTGTCTCAGGCCCAGGTTTGCTGGAAACCTGTGGTTTTGGGCTGGGAAACAGAGGGCACACACAGCATGACCCCAGCTTGGGGATGCTGCACCACTGAGAAAAGGCTCAGCAGCCTTAGTGGCCCTCAGTCGAGCTCTTTCTGACCTTCTCTTGGGGCAGAGGACCCGTACAGAGCAGTGCTAAGATATACACCGAGGGTAGAAGATGACTGCTGAAAGTACGGCAGACTCATGAATGAAAAGCTCCTCGGCTGTATCCCTGGCTGTTTGGAGGTGCGGCGGTGGGACTGTGAAATCTGGCGATCCGGCGAGAGCCTTTTTCGTGCGTGGTCCCACGTTGGGTTTTAAATCAGGCGCCAAGCTCCCACTCACCTCGTAAGGGTGTTCATGGCTCCCTCCGCCCCTGCCCTGCAGGAAAGCCAAGTGCAAAAAAGAAAAAAACCCAAAAACGCAGCTCTGGGCAACCCGAGTTAAAATGTTGCAGGTGGAGCAAGAAGAAAAGCAAAGAAAAAAAATCTGCTCAGACAGAGAGACAAAACAAGCAACTGCTCAAGGGATTTGGCAGCGAGCGGAGGTGCCCCTTCCCCCTCCCTCCCGGCTCGGAGGCGAGCTCAGCGCGTGCGGGTGGCGGATCGCAGTCCCAGCCGCGCCGAGACGCAGGCAGACACTTCTGTCTCACCAGCTGCTCTCGCCATCCATTTTCCTGGAGGAACGGGAGGGGAAGCGAAGCTGCGAGATGGAGCTCCCTCCCGGTCACGGCGCGACAGCTCCTGCCGGCTTCGCGCCGCCTCGCAGGTGTCGCTTCGGCAGCAGCGGAGAACGCCTTTCCCTCCAACCCACGGTGGCCCGGCCGCGATGCCGTGGATGCAGACCCCCGTCCGGGCTTGCAAGATACGTAGGGGCGGCAGAGATGGCAAGGCAAATTTGGAGATTCCTACAGAAAACCCAAAGTGCTGCGCTGACTGAAATAGGTGTTCTTCCCAGGGGGCCGTTAACGAGACAACCTCTCCCCGTTTGCTTGGGAAAACACCCAGAGCTCTGGCTACTTTAGGCTTTAATAACGTGCTGCGAACATATTTCTTTTTTCCCCAGGAGAGAGGGTGTTAACCCTTATAGCCTGCCCAGGCTAAAGAAAAATCTGGATAGTTGTGTTCTGTCAACTTGTCTGCCTACATATATAATAAACTATTGCGTGATAGTATGCGTTTTTCAGCAGTCGCAGTGATTCACCCCAGCGAAGATATATCTCAATGGGGGGGGGATAAAAGTGATTCTTTACATTTCGTTTGTACAAGCACCAAAGCTTGTAAAGTACTTTGGAGTCCATCTGGCTGAAATGTGCTATATATAAATGTAAGATTGTTATCACCAAAAACACATTCAGTATGGTGTTTCTCTCACATATTTTTTGTTAATTTCAGTGAACCAGTTCTTTTTAATGAATAATTTCCATTGGAAAGCTTTGTTTTCCCTGTAACATAAAGCTTTTTTGGTTTCAATCCCTTGTCTGGTTTTCATTAGCTTTGCAGTGAATTAGCCAAGAGGGCTTTTCCTCTCAGTTAGGTTGGGAAAGTACCACTGGCATGTGTCCGATTTTTTGTGGGAAAGTGCCTATTTTTCCCTTTATTATTTTCGTTATCAGTTTTGCTCACATTCCACTATAGGCTCTTGTGGTCTCAGCAACAAATTGTGCTCTACGGAAGGTCCTATCTGCGCGCCTGGATGTGCCTGTGTTTCTGACCACTCACATGCTCATCGCTACATGCTTCCTGTGTTTCTCTACACATTTCTTCATAGGCTGCAACTACATAAACCTCCTTGTGTTTGGCACTGTTAGAAAGCTGGTGCTCAGAAAGAGCCAGCTTTTGAGCTTGCATTGACAGGTAATGACTTGATTCCTAAATCCCAAGTGCTTTCTTTGGAGCAGCCCCAAGGATGCCAGTCAAGTTTTGTACATGCCCGTCCAAGCAGTCATTGAACCATTTTCCATATAATATGAACTTCTTTGGAGGTCAGGTTTACTAAGCGTTCATGAACAGAGTGGGAACATCTTTGGGTTGGATTTCTGCCATGTAACAGACCTGGAATCTCTTTTTACTGACATGTTCCACAACGTTAAAACAGGCAGAAATGTATGAACAGAGATACCGTGCACTCGATAACAAACCCAGTCCATCAGTAACTAAACCACTGGAGCATTCAGTGAAATGATTTGATGGCACTGGGTTGGGCTCCACCCTGAATCACAAAACCCTGTTGGAAAAAAACCCCTGCAACACACTTGCCATCTTGCTTGCTTTGCTTGCAGAGTTTGAACACATGCTAAGCAAGCAGCTCCTACTCCCTCTCTCCAGACCCCTCGTATCGCAGCCCAGCAGAACCAGGCAAACAGTTGCCTATCACTAGTGTTTGCCAGAAAACTGTATGTTCAAACAACTCATGATTTAGAGCAAAATGATTTAAATTAAAAGACATGGTAAAGAAATTAAAATGTATGTAAATAATATTACATAATAGGTTGCACCACATTTTACTTGCATATGAAATGTTTTTATAAATGCCTTTATGACCTCCTCATTTGTGACTTCTGGGTCTTGTTATTGAGTGAGTGGGGAATATGTCTTACTCTGTCCCAGATGCAACTCCTTATGAATTCCCTCTTTCATAAACTGAATGGTTTATGTATATGTATGCATATACTTTTTCTCCTAGTAGTTTTTGCAGTAGGCAGAAATCACCCACAGTATAGTGGAGTTACATCACTCCTCCGGGCACCTTCCTTTGCACATCATTAGCTCCAAAGATAGATATAGCCCTCCCAGACAGAGATGGCACTTTATCAGACTTGGGCAAAAATCTTCTTCTGTGTCGAAAACATTGCTCTTGCAGAGCTGGAGCTAGACCCTGGCTTGAATACGAGCTGTGCTCTAGCTTCAAAAGCTCCTGCAGCTCTTAAATGGCCATTGTCATAAAATCCAATATGAATTATTGCCTTCCAGCCAGCTTAGTATTTTCATCTGCAAACTTTTATTACATTGTTCAGCCCTGACGTGAAATACTGTAGAGCTTGCCCTGCTGCACAGTGTACCCTCTTGTCCCCATCCACATCAAAGCTGCCAGCTGATCATACACTGACTGAGAGCCCTAAGCCTTTAGCAGATCCAAAAATGTAGGTGTGCCAAAGCTCACAGGTGGTATGTATGTACTGCAGTGAGGATGGATAGGTGCTCTCAGGAGGGGAGCCCAGGAGGCTGGGGAAGACCTGGACTTACCTCCACACTTGTGTTCTCAAGAATCCAGAGGCAAAGTTGAGCTGCTGGGAGTGCTACCACGATGCAATTGGTGCTTCTGTGTACTATATAGAGATTTTCACCCATTTTAGTAACAGGAAAAGGAAATATTGACCTCATTTTCTTATTCTCTAACACTCGTAAGCCTGGTAATGCCTTCAGAGAAGATGAGATTTCAGGTCAAAGACAAGGGCGTTGCTATGAAGCTAGAAGTTAGTTTGAAGACAGTTTTCTGTTGCTTATGTAGGAAAGAAGGGAATAAAGAACTGAGCAGAAGGAGGAAAGAATTACAGTTGAACAATATGCGAAAAGAACAACGGCCTGTCCTGGTTTCCATTGTTTTAAGCTGACTTTTTAGCCGGTCTGAACACACTGATGTGTCATTTTCCCACCATCTCAGCAATCCAGTTCCAAAGGTAGACATCATGTAAGATGGGGCACTTTGCTGAAGCTTAAGTGGAATCTGGAGCTATGAATGGGAGTTAAATTACACTGGTTATTGGATTAAATGAGGTTCCTAAATCCCATTGAATTAAGGTCTTGGTTTCCAACAACCCCATTTTTGGAGGACATTTTGATGGGCTATATCTTCTTCTCAAATGCAATCAGGAAGTGCTTGCTTTGACATCAATGTGAACAAGGTTTAGTCCATGTGCTTTATTCTGTTCAGGCAGTGAAAACGGCAAGGGAAAATGATATTTCAGCCAAAATTCATAATCTGTTTTTCAGACCTTCACAGTATTTCAAACATATCTAATGTTCACCCATATTTTCTGGCTCATCTTTTGATGAGAACGGCTGCAGCCAGGAGAAGGGGAGTAATGGATGAAATCTATTTTGCCGTGTGTGCTAGTCCCTTTGGGCGACCATTTGTATATTTGAATGTTAGTAAATGATGGAAAGTTCAGCATCCATGGGAAGGTCATTTGAAAGTCTCAGAAAACAATTTTATATGCAAGAAACAAAAACATAATCCATTTCTCATTTCAATGGGCATCTTTTCACTACCACAATGACCCACAAGTTTGGGGTTTGTAAAGCTTATTCTCTCTCATACAAAGGCCATTTTCAGTGCAGTTTCAAGGCTACAGGAAGGGTTAACCTCTCGGCTGCCCTCCCACGCTGTGTTTTGATCAGTGCCCCAAGCTACAGGACAGATATCTCTTTGTTTTTCCTCTTTAATATCCGATTCCCAGTTCACTTGTGTAGATGATGGGACTCTACAAAACTCCCTTTGTCTCAAGTAAGAGATGCAGCACTTACTCTGCAACTGACTTTTAATACTTGACTTTTTTTCCTACTTCAGAAAGCACCTGCTTGAGTAGCTTGATGACTAAAGAGCCTTTCAACTTCCCTGCCACCATTTTTAGATCTGATCTACTTCATAAATGACTGAAAACCATTGTGGCTGCTGCTAGGTTGCGTATGTGAAAAGAAATGGATGGTGTTGAAGCAATTGTTAGTGGCTGAGTGGATGTCAGGAACCACTGCAATAATTGACACAACTATTTGGAAGTCGGAGACGTGAGGCTGAGGCCATGAGGCCTTATCCAAAGGCAGCTGAAAGTGAAAAACATTCATGCTCTTTGCTCACGGGCTTGGTATCACACCCTTGATCAACACCAAGATAGACTATCCTGTCCCTGTGCTTCCTTAGTTTTTCCCTCCTTGTCAGAGATGGTGGACAAGGGTAAAGATAGTGTAAGAAAAGGCTGAACAGGCCAGAGACAAGTTTGTATCAGCTTCAAAAAAGTTGATAGTGAAGATACTTTGAACACATCAACGAGCAGTATGGACCATCAAATCAGTGTGGATGGTGGGGGACCCAAGAAGGCTGAAATTTCACTCACTTATCTGAGTCTGAATTAAACCTTGGACATACCTGACATCTTACAATTGTATCTTCCTCTGACTTATATGTGGGAAAGATACAAACAGTTTCAATTCTAGAGTGAAGTTAAAAGATTTGATGGAGTAGAAAACAAGCATAGGGATTCATACTTTACTTTATAAGTTCCTAAGTGAGAAGTAGATCTTTGTTCTTACTTCTTGTTCACAATATCTAAAGCCTTGAGGAATAAACACTTCTACAGGCAACTTGTTTATAACCTTACGGTAGGTTTTGTTTATTTGTTTCATGTGTAAATCTCATGGTTATAGCAAGAAATAAAAAGAAAGAAAGAAATCAGAGTTGATTACAGCCAGTGGTGATGTGACTGGGAAACAATGGATGCATTGTAAGGAAAATCTCACAGCAGCCCGGAAATACAGAGGGAAAAAAAGGGAAAAGACAGACAAAGCCTGAGAGGGAATGAGAGATTTCTTATGCAAACATATAACCACTTGGCCTGTAGTCTGCATTGCGTAACTGAGGAAAGAAATTTCTCTCAGTGCAAAATGCTCTGTGGTTGGTTGGGGCTTTTTGTCGGGTAGATGTTCTTTAGCAGGAAAAAACTGCATAATGCAGTTCTTCCAGTAACCTCTGACTCCTTCTCGCCATGTCTCTCTCTTGCTTTCACTCTTGTTCTGTTTTTATTTATTCTCTGCAAATACAATGGAGAATAAAAATGTGGTAGGACCTGCTGGCGGCAACTATGGCCTCCAGATCCAAGCTGACAAAAATGTCAAGAAACTGACAGTAAAATATGCGAATAAAATCCCTGTGAACGAGAACAAAACTCAGGCGCACGCCACCACTCTCTATATTGTGGCTTTTGAGAGTATTTCTATCAGTAGCTATCGCTTTCTCTGAAAAAAATACACACATATTTATACTTATTATATGTATTGTAAAATTTTACAGAAGGGAAAGAATACAAAGGAAGACATAAAAAGCGGGAGACATTCTAGGGCAGGGAGATCAGGGAAGAGCTGACATTCAATGGAGAGACAGAGAATTGCATGCCGAGTGTCAGACATATGGATCCTGTATGAAGCTGCAAGACAGACAGACTTGTGCTGCTCCCTTCTGTGATCGTGAGATGAGGGAGATGCAAAAGGAGTGTCTATGAAACAAAGCTGGTAGGAGCACTCAACTATCCAATGTCAGATGTATTCTTTATCTTACCTGACAGTGCATGGCTCTGCTTTGAGCAGATCACTGCCTTTGGGTGCGTTCTGAATTAAGGATAAGTTGAAGGAACTAGCATGGTGTGGCCTAAAAAGAATATTTAAGCAAGGCCTGTAGTCTTCCAATATTTAAAAACAAGTGTAGGGAACAAATGAATGAAAGCTTCTCTATTTCCATTATAGATAGAAGAAGATATAACAAGCTTAAAATGCTATAAAGGAGATTTAGTTTGAGGGAAAAAAAAAACTTTCTATCATTAAGATTGATTAAACACTAGAACAAATTGTTGTGCAATTTCCTCCGCCTGAGCTTTTCAGAAATACATGGACAAACATGCTTCTGAAGTGTATCGGCATAGTCTTGGTTGGGGCAAGGTTACAGGGCCTCTGGGGGTCTTTGCAGTCCTGTTTTCTACACTTCTGCTGTGGAGAATCAGCTGACTAAGTAGAAAGATTTTATACTGCTATATCATGGACAAAAGAAAGCTCCTGCCATTAAGGCAAGGAGCTGGAGAACTGGAAGAGTTGGATTCCTTTCCTGACTCTTGCAAACTCCCCTTACAGCTCTGGACGTGCTGTCTCCCCATGCATGTAGTATAGAGACTGGCTCTTCTGCTTCAAAAGGGGGCAGAGGAAGGTGGAAACGCTCTCCTGTGCAGAGTACCAGCATGAATCCTATACGCTACTTATGTTGCACTTAGAGCTGTTTTGAGAGCTAAGTGAAACTGAAGTGATGCTAAGTCTTTAGCTGGTAATTTTTTTCAGGAGAAAGTTTCACCCTGCTATCCTGGAGATGTGCAAATATTCACTGAGGGGGTGTCATAGAAAGGTCTATAAATAATCAAATATAAGCCCCCACATGAATTATGCATGGGATACTTAAAGAAAATGTGAGTGTCTTGCATTAGAAGAAATTAGAGTAGTGCCACTGAAATCACATTGCTATTTCTACAAGGTATAAACTAAAACCTATAAGACCTTGTTTTTAGAACAAGCTACAACAGGTGCTTGCAGGTCTGTTCAGATAAAAATTATGGCTTTGTGGAAGCAAATATTAAGAAGTCTCCAAAATGTGCTAATTTATTATGAATAGAAAGTAGTTTGATGTTATTTTTTAAGAAAAAACAGTCACAATACAACATTCATTAGCCCCTAAGTGAGACTGGGGCTTGTCAGTCATTTGGATTTTTGACCCTAAATCATGTAGGCTCTGCTGAAAATCCTGCATCCTGCACCTGGAGGTGAGAGGTGCAATATTAGTACAATGTTTTACTTATTATTCATCATATCAAAATGCATTGCTGTTAGCACTAGTACTGTATTTACTCTCATTAAGTTAAAACTGGAAAAAAAAAAAAAAACAACACAGCCTTATTATAGAATACATCACCAATAGACTTTCCTGATATCTGAACTGAGCCCTATTGGTACAGAACCAAAAATAATTCATTTATACAAAGTTCTTGAGTTGTACTTCATTTTCAGTTTGGTTCGAAGAGGTCTAGTGAAGGCAGGAAAAATTCTCTAAAAGTCTTTCCAAATATTCTTCTCCAGTAATGTTACTTTTGTACCTCATCTTAAACATTCCACTCCATATTTTAAGTAGTTGTGCCTACACAATTACATTTACATTATCTTCTCTGACTAACTGTAAATTGACAGAATTCCCCCTCCCATTGACCAACAGGTAAACGAAAAAAGTCAAAAAGAAAAATTAAAATCAAAATGCTTATTGGTAAAATGAAGTGAAATATTGTTCCAAACCTCCCATCCCTGATTCACTTATCTGCCCAGAGATGGAACCTTCAGTACTGCTTTTCAGGGTTTCTTTTGGGGAAGAGGGGTCAACATGTTTAAATACATGGAGTGCCATGCTTATTATCTTTCAAGTATCGAATAAGTAAGTCTAGTTGTCACTCACCCACACCAGACAAAATGAGGAATAATTCCATCAATGTCAATGCCATTACAGCATCATAAAATTGGCATAAGTTAGGAGAAAACCGGGCCTACAGTGTTGAGGTTCTTTCATCTCCTCTGCATGTTCCCTAATTTGTCATTACCGGAAGAGTTGCTATAACTATCCTGATGAAAATATAAAAGAGAGACTTGCATGGCCCATAAACTCAATGAACCGTTAAATAGGTGACAATAATCTTGATAGAAGTTTGGAATATTTAATTAGCACAAAAATGCACTTAGTGAGTGAGTTCAATTACTATCACGGGTACTCCTCAAAATAATAGCCAAAGATTTTATGTGTCCATGAAATGCCTTAGAAGACATTTAAGAAAAGAAACAGACAATATTTCATGTATTAATTGAGGATCAGACATATCTGTAAGTGCCCAGTAATAAACATTTCCAAGGAAAGTTAACCTAGGTCTCCTGGAATCCCAAAGGTGACTTCGTTACACATGAAGACAAATCATTCTCTGGCAACTTTTCAGTAGCAGGAGCACATAAAAACACAACTGAAGATCAAATACCTTTTCAGCAAAGCAGGGTCCACCTAAAAGTAGAAGATTCTGAGAAGAAAAAAGAAAAAAGCCTTGGAGGTGGCATAGTAATTTCTTATTTTAGGAACTGCATTCCCACTTCAAATTGCATAACAGAAGGTCTCTGCTTACATGAACTGAGTACTCCGTATAATTTCAGTAGCAGGGGACCGTTTATATACATATTTTCTTCCCATGTGGCATTGCCACCTTCACTGGTTATGACGGTGATGATTCAGGTACAGCCAGATTATTGAGTATTGAGTAGAAGTGCAGCTGTAGTAGCTCTCTACCTGGCACTTATACTGCCACTCTTGAAATACCACGTCCGGTTTCTGGTGTCCACAGATGAGGCTGTGTCTGCATTGAAAAGCAGTGCACAGTGGTAAAGGAAGACCTGTACAGTGAAATAATTAATGCAGAGCACTCAGTGTCCCTAGTACTTGAGTTATCCTAAGACAGTCACTAGCAAGGGGGCTTATTAGGGTTAGAGCACTGTTTCTGATTTAGTTTCATCTGGAAAGAATGATTGTGAGATTTCCTTCAAAAATATTCTCCTGATCTGAACAAAAACAGTAGTATAGATGCACTCTGAAGGTGTTGAAAAGTAGGAGGAGGGGTTAGGAAATGGCCCAGGAATGATTAAGGGATAGAAAAACATTTTTGCGAAAGAGACTCTTAAGGAGCTGTTGTAGGGAAGATTAAGGATTGACTTGAGCTCAGCAGAAAGTAAGTGGGCGTAAGTATTTTTTCAAGTACTGAATACTGCTACTTTGGCTGGAGATTGAAGCTAGACAAATTTAGACCAGAAACATGACACATACATACATACATACATACATACATACATACATATATATATATATATAAAGCAATGAAGGTAAATTTTAAAGTGGAATAACGACTTTTACTCCAATTATAGTTTTCATTGCATGTTACTAAAATAAATTTTCAGATTAAAATAATGTCTCTCCCATTCCCCCCACCATGATAACTCTTCTTTAGTCACAGCTCTTGGACTTGAAGCAAGAAAGAATTCAGAGAAATTCTATGACTTCTAGTATGTGGGCAATCAGCATAAACAAATGCAATGGTCTTTGCTTTTAACATCTATGAATCTTTAATACACAGACTGCAAGCTGAAAGCTGACACCCCATACATCGCAGTGACCGTTCTAGGACATCTCTACTAACAGATGTTTCTATTCTTGTCCAAACACCTTCCTTCAAAGTTCTGTTCTTACTGTGACCTTCATACCATGACTTGTTATCTTTCTGGCAGTGTTTCCAGAGCAGTTCCATGGAGCACAGCCACTAAAATAATTTGTATATAGGTCAGCTAAAAATTCATAAATGTTTGCCTGTACTAGAACAGACTTCTGAACTTCTTAATGATTTGTCACTTTTGTTTTTTGCAAAAGATACAACATCTGGGCAAAACCTCTTATTTCCTCCATGCCCTTAGAACTATCTGGATTCTAGAAACCTACCACAACCTTCACAGTAAAGAGGAGCTCCTCACTGGTCATCTGCCAGAACTAATTATCTTTACCCTAATGTTTTCTTTTTTTCCTGGGCCTGTGTCTATCCGGAGATTTTTCCTCTTATTTTTTTCCCATACTTACTGCTCTTATGCATATTGTTTTTTATGCAAGTCAGTCTCAAGCTTTTGCCTGACATTTGGTGGTCCAGATGCTCATGTTGCTGCCTGACCTGTAGGTGTTCTTATCTTTGGAAATAAATTAGTTACCAGGCTAATATGTACATCATCTTTCACACAGAATTAGCAAAATCTCTTCTCACTAGCTCATAGTGAGCAGGAAAAGGTATTGTTACAGAGTTGCATTCTTGGTTGGTGGATCAGCTTTGTCATCGTTTAATGGGTTGATAGCTGAAGGCCTAATCTTGTTTGGGAGCCCTTCAGGAATCTTGTGCACAACACAGTTAAGTCCCCCAGCATGACTAGTGGATAGTACAGTGGCTTTCAAAGATTAGTGATATCCGTCTGTGTATTTGACTGTTGAAGTCTGGACTATGGAGCATTCTTGTTAAAATAGTCAAACTTGGTTTCATCAGGGTTTGCTCAGATATTCATGGAACAAATTTGGGCAAATGGGAAGAATGGATGGAAAGAATCTTTTCTTTCATTTATACCAACAAAAATATTGCTTGAGAAACAAGTGTTTGTTCTAGTTAAGCCAGTTACATTTGCATTGCTGATGTATTCATCTGAATTTACTTTTGTTCAAGGGTATAGCTGTATAACTGAGAAGGCACAGGCATGCCAGAGCTAACGGTAGCTTTTCCTCACGGCTATAATATTTTGAGGTTAGATTCAGTTTCTTAGAGTCATGCTCTTCCACAAACCTTCAGGAAACATCTATACACCATGGATAAATACTTTAGGAAAAAGAGGTTGAATGTCTAACCCTGAAGTGATCTTGAATCTCTGTTAATGGCCGTGAGAGCTGGAGAAAGAAATGGCCACACTTTATTTTCAAACCAGGAATTGCAGCTGTGGGAACAAACAGCATGTAATAAACACTTGAATCAAAGTTTGTGGGAGTTTTGTTATTGACTTTGAAGTAGGCAAGTCTGAGGCCTTTACTATGGAAGCTGTGATTCTATTTGTGGTTTTTTAGTGGCTAAAATATCCCACGGTCAGCTTGAGAGCAAGAATTTCATTTTTTGGTCTTAAAAAGAAAGGCATGAAGGAGAATTCCATATTGTTGTGCAGTCTGGCTTTTATTTTGAAGGGCATTTTAAAAAAAATAGCATAACTTGTGTGAAGAGTGTTGTGTTTAGGAAAAAAAAAGTTCAAGAAATACCACGCATGATTGATCTCAAGTCTGCTTGCTGATCCAAAGACAACACAGCACGGCAGTCAAATATACATTTTATGGGCTTTTGTCTGTTTTGCAATAACACTGGAAAGCATTCTTTAATTAAAATTTAAAACCGTAACTGATTAATTTTCTGTGTAAACAATCCCTGTAAACATGGAATGTCAGCATTTTAAGGGCACAGTGGTATAAATTTTGCTTCCTCTCCCAGGCGCTCAAGGGGAAGATGGCAAGGAGGGAGGAGGGAGCTCAGGAAGAGACCCAGGAGGGGGAAAAAGTTCAAGGCCCTGGTGTGCTGTACTTAGCGCACACCAGCTGCAGGATCTCGCCTGCTGCCCGTTTCTCTGTGCAGGAATGTTGGCATGAGCTCCCCGCTCTTGCCGTGGTATGATTTATTCCCTCTCGGAGGCTGAAGGCTGATGTGGGCTGATTCTGAGAGCACCCATTCCCAAGGCAAAGTGACACAGCAGCAGCGAGCTGTGTAGAGGAATGAGTGGCTCTTACAAGATCGGGAGTATGCTTTTAGCTCGCTTGTTGTTGCCGTTCCAACTTCCGAGGGCAACAGCAATAAAAGAGCCAACTGGATTAATTGCATCTTCTTTCTTGCTTGTCTCAGCTTTCACCGGCATTTTGTTACCATCTTCCTTAGGACATTCGTGGAAAGCTTGACAAATATTAAGGTCTACGCCCACAGAAGTACTTTTCAAAGAGAGTGAGGTACCCACAACATAAGGGCTTAGTTTAAGTCTCTTAAGTTGACTAAGTAAGGTCCGCTGTACCCTTGTCTGGGTGAGAAAAATGGCCCAGCAGCTAGCTGATAAGAGTGGACAGCTGAAGGCTGGGTTCTGCCGTTAACACTGCAGGACAACAGGGTTATCTTTTAAGAAAAGATCTTGACACATAGCAAAAGTGTGTGCACCAACAGCAGAAGCATTAGATCTGACATTTAGGATCCACTTGGACTGCCCTCACTAAGTAAGATAATACTTCACACAAGCAATGAATCACACAAGTGATTGGTGGCTTCAATGGGACTGCTTTTGGAGTAGGATAGCACTCTGAGTAAGTATTGGAGTAGTGAGAAAATGTTGGCATTTCATCAGCCTTTTCACTGTTTTTTTTTTCCTCAATTGGAGAATAAAAAACATGCACAAACACGTGTGAATTATTCATCTGCTTTTTACTCAGCTTTTGTTAAATGTGAGAACATTGAAAGTTATGATTCAAAAGGATCACGTGAAGTTTCTGTCGGTGAGATGAGTTGCAGGCACTCTGTCCTTTGCACAAGTGTCTTCCCATCAATTTTTATATAAATACCTGTAGAAATCAACAATGAGTTACTCTGAATTCTACAGCTGCTGCTACTGTATGCCTGTGGACTTAAAGGAATTTTATCAATGATTTTAGATTGCATTGCTCTCTGAAAAAAGAAAAAAAAGTGACGATTAAACACAACTCTGATCTGACTGGAAGGCTTTGTTAGCGCACATAGTTATTTCACGTAATCTATGAATATTTGCCACCTGGGCCGTCTCAGCCACATTACCTTAGCTGAGCATGAAACTCATTTTTCTTCACACTTTTTCATTCTTTGTCTTTTTGCAGAAGCCAAAATGCAATATTCCTCCCTGGTAACACTTCTGCCTCACTCCCAAACAGGCCCTCCCAGGAGACAAATTCCTCTGGAGGTCTGGTGCTGTGAAACATTCACAAGGATATCTCCCACTGTTCCAGTCTTGGAGAAAGTCCTGCCATCTCACACAGGCCTTGTATTTATTTGGTGAAACAGATCCAACTAAAGTCAATGGTAAAACATCTGCTGGAGTTTTACCCAGCAACTTTAATGGAGCCAGGAAGTCAGCCACTGAATTTTGGCACTCCGTAGTAGACTAATATTGTGATCTGAGATTCTCAAGACAGCCGGCCTCCAACCTTCCTCTCTGCACACTAGAAATAATTTTGCAATGTATCAGTTCTGTATCATCATCAGTTCATCCAGCCATAAAACCTGTTGGCCTCCTTACTTAACCATTTACCTGCCTGCTTGCCCAATAACGTGATCATTAACCTTTTGATTTTGATCAGTTGTATTCTTACCAATATGCTTTTGATGATAAATAGTGCATGCATAGTGGTGAATAGAGACTTCTTCTCCTACACACAGTAACTGAGGCTGAATTTAAAGGAAAGGTTCTTAGTGAATTAAGTCTTTTCCACCAAGTCATTTGCTCCCAGAGTTTCTGAATCTTCCTTTTTTCACTGCTTACCACTGAAAAGGGATCAAAGTGAAATTCAGAAGACATAAGCAGAAGTCACTTCTGTTAACAGAGAATATAGAATACATATAGATTATATTCAAGGTTAGTTGGGGAACAATTTCGGTAAGTGGGGAGTGCTCCACAGACAATTTCTCCTGTTCCAGGCATTCAAAAATAGAGGAAGAAGAGCATGCAGGCCAGCAAAGGGTGGAAAATACTGGAAAACCCAAAGCAGAAAGGGTGTAACACCCAAGGTTTGGCTCCTCCAGACAAAGATTTACTGTAGCTGTTGCAAAGGTTATTTGTTAAGGAGGAGAAGATTAAACAGGAGACCTTATTCAGAGCTAATGGTCACTTAGAAGATCTTGGAAGCGTTCCTGGACAAGGACATCGCCAACCGAAGCTCAAGCCGAGCTTTGCAAAGCTAGCCCCGTTCCACACAAAAGCACCAGGAGCTGTTCCCATCCCATATTCAATTCAGCATAAGCACTCTTTTAAATGTTAGTGAAAGGGAATATCAGCCAGGCACAAAAAAGGACAATTACGTTATAGTTTTGAACTAAAAAGCCAATCTTTCTGCATTGAAATGAAACCTGAAAGGCACAAGCAAGGGGGCAAAGGGAGGAGGGGCCAGGGAAAGGGGGGTGGAGGGGACTGAGATGAGAAAAAGACTTCAGAAGCTCCGGCATTTGCTCAAGAGCCCTTATGTCTCTGAATGGTGCTATTTCTCTCTTGCTACAGAGCCACAAAGTTGTTTCCACCCCCATCCCCCCTTCCTCTGGCAATGCGAACAAGATCATAAACGTCAGATGCAGTCTTGTCGCTTTAATGGTCTCATGGCTATGAATAAAAATGGCGCGGTAACAGATTTGTTAATTGACTTTATGTGCAACTGGCATACATTAGGCAGCTCCGTTAACACTGCTCACAAAGCTGGATGTGTTGCTGTTCTCTCCCACCGCCATCGAATTAAACTTTTAACAGTTGAGAGACCAGAGGGTTAAGCCTAGAAGGCTGGAGTGATATTTTCACTGCCTTTGATGACACGCTAAAATACAGAACGTCTCATTTTGCAGCAGAACATTGAGTCTGCGAAGCCGATGTACATGTGGTTACTATTTGCAGAATTTGGCATTTTCTATGAATAGCATAAAACAGGCAGTGGATCAGCTGTCATGTTTTGACAGGGTTGTCCTTTTTTTCCGAATGCCATTCTTTCTTTTTTTCTTTTTTCTTTTTTCCTTCTTTTTCTTCCTCCCCTTTATGCCACAAACCCTTTTTTTTTTTCTTTTTTCCAAAGCAAGCTACAAACCGGTAAATATATGTTAAAGGGACACAGTTTGGCCACAGGTCCAATAGTGTAGAAAACCTCCTATTATGAGACACTGAACTTCAAGGTGAAGGGAGAAGGGAATAATATTTGTGCATATGGATCAGTACGAGGAATTTGATCAAACATCAAGTTTCTAAGATGAGATGACACAAATATCCTTCAGGACTGATATATGCCATGAGAATGACCACACCACGAGACAAGATGTTTTAGATTTGCTCTTGAGATCTCTGTTTGAATCCTACCATTCTTTGGTCTCCGCAGGGTTATTGGAATAACTTGTCCTTTCTTTGAGATCAAGAAAGAGGATTGATTTTTGAGACACTGACAACCGTGAAGTGTTATAACAAATAGTTTACTATTCCTCAGATGTTTTACTCTCCACCTCTTGATGCCCTGTTTTCAAAATGGTGAGGTTATTCCAAAGTTCCATAGGGTCTATAGAGTTGGACCATAAGTTCAATCATGAAAGAAGGTGGTGGGGGGAACCTTACCCAGCAATGCAATGAATATCAGCCAGTTTGTCTGGTGCCAAAACACCAGGCTGATGCTTCTAATCTACTCACTCAGTGAAGGCATAAACAGGGCATTTAAGCATCAATTTCTTTGCATATGCTTTTTGGAAGAGTGGACCTGAATTGTGAATCCCTCGGTTAAAAGCTACAGTTTGTATGTACTGCAGCTCCCATTCCTCACTCCTTGTTGTAAGGGTGGAAGGGGAGGCTGAGTCCTGCTCTGATTTGTTAGAGAGCTGGCAGCCGGCTGTACCGTACAGACTTGGTGTGGTATTAACTCTTCAGTGGAGACTTCGGTGCATGCTTGCCACACATTGCATCTGCATGGCAGAGTGGGCAGGGTTTGCCAGCAGCCATGACATTTCACGTGACAGGCCAGACGGTGCTAAAGTGTGAGTGGGGGCTCCAGGACAGCCAGTGAGAAGAAAGAAGGAGATCTAAACAATAGAGTTATAGCTTAAACGCTAAGCACTCCCGCTCCCATCTGTTCATGCTCACCTCCTCGGCATCTCCTTCACCTTCACGCACTGTAGAGATTGGCTTGGCTCGTTCTCTCTCGAACACATTCATATTTTGGGATGCCAGATTCTGACATTCGTTATGGTTATTGGCACTCTGCACATCCAGAGCTAAAGATTCCTGCCTCTACTGATATTTCCCTTTTCCTTTATTTTCAATCTTTAAATATCATCAGGCTTGGCCAGATCACATCTCCCTTCATTCAGAAGTAAATTACTCTTCTGTTTTGATTGTTAGTTATCATGTCAACTTTTTTTCACTAATCAGGTAGTTAATCTCTGATAATCAATGGATTTACCAGAATCTGCTGCCCTGGGTGCTACTCCCCAGTTCCATTACTTCTCTCGTAAACATCTGCTAATAGTCTCCTACAGTGGTTTCAGGAAACAAAATGATTTAAGGAAGTGAATAGTAAAAGAAGTGCAAAAGGAAATAGTCTAATATGAAATTACTTTCTTGGATGGTATCTTTGGAAATAAGATACTTCCTTCCATACCAGGGCCAGAGGCACCTTTACACTTGAAAATTGTTGTGTGAGATATTTGAAGCCAGGAAGGCTGTGGTCCGTAAAAGGTATTTCATTCCAACCCATTTCTTTGCCCAACAATTTTTGGTGCTTTCTTATCCCCTTTCTTTGTCTTTCAGATCTGCTAAATAGCTTGTTTTGATAGAAGTTTATTTGAAGTCAGATACAGGCTGATCATGGAAGCTTTTAAACTCTCTTACTGACCTGGAATTAGTAGATTCATACAACTTTCCACCAAACCCAGTACACCATAAAATAAGTGTTTTACGCTACACTGGTATTGCTGGCAATGCATAAAATAAATGCACTATATGTGCAACACCATAACTTCAGTCTGAACTACTAGCTACAGATTTAATGGATAGATATTGCTTCAGTTGTACGGTGCCTACACACTATAGGTTGTTTCTTTGTTGGTCTTTATGCATTTTTGGGCTAAACATGTTTAATGACACTGAACAGATAAGACATCTACACAGACACACATGCAGTAAGCTTCCATGGCCCCAGGATATCACATAGCTTTCTAACAAAAAAAATTCATACATCCCTGTTACCTGCTCAACTGTGGGCTGAGATAAACTTTCTCTTTGTCACACACTATTTTGTCCTCCAAATCTCTATTTAATAATTTTTTTTCAGTATCTTCACATTAATCTCTCAGTATTTTATCTTGGCTCTTTTAATGAATAAGAAGTCTAAATCCTAATCAATGAGACAAACTTCAAATATTTAGAAGACTGTTTTCTGATGGACCGGTACAATGAAACCATCCTTTTTCACACTTAAAGAAAGAGTTATGGGTGCCTCTAACACTCTAATTTAGAACAATCAGAAGTGAAACTGCCCAGAAATGTGTTCAGAGTTATCCATAGACTGTGCTCATGAAAGCAGCACAAAGCACAGACCCAGTCCTCTGTGCCTGAATTGAGGGGGTTTGTTTCAGGCTTATCAGTAAAAGGAAATTAATTATTTGTAATGGATGAGTGGGATATATAAAACAGCATAACTGTTCACTTCAGAGGAGTTATACCAAACAGACCCCAATTCTTTAGGCAGGTAAAGAAAGTAAATTCTTTACTAGGGAATGAAATTGATATAGAGCCAAAGGGAACCATCCATGCCTGGATTCTGAGCACGATTTTGTGTTTGCTGGAGGCATTGCAACTCCAGAGATGAATCTTCTGAAAAGCAGGTGAGACTTCAGCCATTCACTAGTCTTAGTCAATAGACATATCTTAAGGCATACATAGTCAAAAAATTTATCAGGGCAAATCTATTTTTGTGCGAAGTATTGAGTGTGGTAAGACTATCATCAACCCAAAATTTATTTTAGTGTTGATACAATAGCACAAATTATGATGGGTCAGCTGAAAAAGGTGAGTCAACCATTTGTAATTGCATTTTACTACAGCAGTTACACCTGCTGTCCATTGATCAAACTGCTGGATGGGAAAGTTACCTCTCTTCTTTCCTGAATGGATGGGAGAAGATATATGGCCATATGCAGTTTTATTGATATTGAATACTTCTGGAAGAGGTAATTATTTTGCTGAAGTTTTGACTGGGCTGAGAAATCTAAAAACATCATAATATTCTATTTTAACATTTTTCCAGAATGAAATATTTGAAAGTTAGGTTTTTTTGATAGTGCCATCCATTCTGAAACTTTTCTTTTACATTTTGTATCATACATTCAGTTGTGCAATCTTCAGATCAGAAAAGATAATATTTTCATTTTCTTGGTATACCAAAGTGTATTTTTCCATCAACAATAATGAAAAAAGTCCTGGAAAATTTCGCCTGTGGGTCCAGCTGGGGAAGGCCTGGGAGGAGGCAGGGGGTGGGAGGAGTGGGACGAAGAAGAGAGCGAGGAAGGGAGCGTGTACGCGTGGGGGGACGTTATGTCCTCCAGGGAGGGGGTTCCTGTCAGGGAGATTACAATAGTTGTCATGTGAATGATCAAAAAGGAGGGAAACACTGGGCAAAGGCTGAGTTTCCACAGCTGTGAAGGGCTGCTAATGACACCACCCTGTGCACACACTCCACCGCCTTCCTTCTCTCACCGTTGTCCTTCTCCTTGAGTTGAGCACAGCAAAAGTCCTTAGACAAATTGGTGCAAACAGGCTGCCTGCGCCCAGGGCGCTGCAAGCACAGGGTGGCCTCGGAGGCCAAAAAGCAAACAAAGGCCACCCCGACCCCAACCACAAGGACTTTTATCCTTCTTGTTTTTTCCTTCCGCCTGGTAATTATTCTTTTTAACAACAGAATATTTGGGAAAGGAACAAGTATTGCTGCAGAAAAAAAAAAAGTGTTTATGAATAATGGAACATTTCAAATCCATCTGGTTTCCGAGACATTTTTTAGTTTCTTGCTACAGTCAATTATATAGCATGCTTGAGTGATAACTGGTTTTATCCTCAGGCTCATTCTGCACACTAATTTCTACACTGATAGTTGCTACCAACCTCTGAGGTTAGTAGCCATATGGTAGTCCAATATGGCACTTAATACTACACTTGTTATACAGTAGGCAGTATTCCGGCAATCATAAATCCACATTGTAGTAGGCACTGTAAAAAAGCTGTGAGTCCTTCTCTGAGTTTTGGCAGTGATGGCTATTTTTAATTTAATTTCAAGGACATTATAGAATCATTTGCAACTCTTTTTTTTTTTTCTTTCTCTGTTTTATTGCTGATGAAAGTCAAATTGCTGGCACCAATCCTTCCTGTAAATGGCAAAGACAGTGGAGAGCGATAGTTCTTTTGCTAGCAGAGGATCTCCTGATACTGATGCTTCTGTCAAACTGATCCCATGCAGTCAGAATTGGAAAGTCTCCTCTAAATTGTGGTCTGTGTTGCTAAACAAATGCCAGTCACTAGAATTAGCAAAGTGCCATTTCATGGACTACCCATCTTGCAAAATAATAACCGCCCTTAGCATTAATTCAAGGATTTGATCACAATAACCTCATCTGATGAGTCACATCACAGGCTCGTTAGGGCAAGGTCGGTCATTATTACACCTGTCACAAACATCAGAGGCCCAGGAAGATAAAAAGGATGCTCAATATAAACATGTGATACAGCAAAACTATCCCAAGGGAAAGGGAATGTAGGTGTCCTGACTCCCATACCTCTACAATCATTAAGGCAAAGATTTTCACAGGGTAAATAGGGAAATACTTACATGCAAATGTACAGGAAATTGCACAGAAAACAAACCCATACTTTTATCAACCTATTCTCATTTCAGTACCATACTTCCTAAGAGACTGGAAAATCTGCTGCATGAGAGCATATGTTTCTTCAAACTCGTTTCAGATGTAACTTTTTTTAGGTTTCACCTCCTCTTCATGCTTTCTTTCCGTAAATTGCTTTTCAGGGCTGTTGTTTTTCCTCCTTATTTGTTCAACAATCAGTAAGATCTATCTATTTCAAATAGCTTTTACTTTCAAAAATATATTGAATAATGTAACAGGTACTTTGGCATAAGAACTAAATTAATTATTTTCACCTCTGTTAAAAACCAACCAAAAAAAAAAGAAAAGTTGTTGTGTATTTGTATTTCTATCTTGGTTCCCAAATTTAGCAAGATTTTTTTCTTTCCCTTGGCAATTCCAGGAATTAATTGGTAAGTCTAACTTCTAAGGAAGTTTTATGAAGCATGGACAGCTATCCACTATGAAGGCATAACTAGTCCACATTAGGCTAAAAAGGGCTGGAGGAGGTAGAATAAATAGACTCTAAATCTCAGCTCTGATAGACAAGCTGACTGAGGGATTTGGGGAAACAGATATGATTGTTAGGGTCCATCCTCCCTGGCCAGGACCTGAAAGAGAATGGAGAATTAGCTATCTCTTATCCCAGATCAAGTCTGAAGACAGAGGAGAAATAGCCAGGACAGCTACCTAGTGGCTGTGATTTCTCGATATAGTAACACCACGTTATCTTTACTACTAGCTATAACCACAGAGCCATTACAAAGCAAAGTAACCTATCTACAAGGGACCCTACCAAACTGAAATAATAGAAAGAAAGGAAAACTTAAGTGATAAACAGAACAAGCATGTCCTCATATGCTTTAAGTCTTGCTCACTGAGGCTGATGAAACTATTATCAGAAGTCCTGAAATTGCTTTCCTATGATCTTTTTAGTGCAATCTTGAATTAGAAAATAGACATACACACATAGTTTGCATAATGATTACATTTGATTTGGTTCAGAAAAGAGAAATAAAACAAACACCATTTATATATTTGCTTTGCTTATAGGAATACCAGTATCACGGCTCCATTTGTAAAGTTCGGTACCTCTTCTCATATCACATATGCAATATGTTCCACTACTACCTTATAGCAAACTGAATTTGTAATACAGACTAACTAGTTCTTACACTTAACATTGGAAGTGTGCAGGTTGTCTAACTGTAAAAGTCTACATACGGATATGTATTTTGCACGTGAAAACAGTTCTTAATCTGTAAAATCAAGCTACTAATTTCCAGAGCCACAGGTAGAAGAGTAGAAAAATCAGGAGGTAGCCATTTTCCTCAATGAAGTTATTGAACCTAGGAGAGATGCTGGGTAAATTGTAGGTCACCTTGAGGCCGAAGGTTTGGCTCTTATTGTCTGAAAGCATCCACCTCTGAACAAGCTGACTTTGAATTTGGTCTTTACCCCTATGGTAAACAGGTTTTGCAGACCAAGTACTCATTAGTGTGCTTATGTTTCTCTGCCTGTGTCTAAATGGGATGTTGGAAAAGGGAGGTCAGAGTTGCTTTTTTTTTTTTTTTTCAAAACAGGAAATAACTCTCTGGACTTGTCTATTGAGATGTTTATCAACACATCTTTTCCTTAGTTAACTTACTCCATTGCCAAACTCAATTGGTAAAAGATAATCCAGAATGAGAGTGTGCGTACCAGGAGGAGGGGAAAAGCGGTCTTTTACATCAAAGAATTGTAGTGGTTCTAAAATCACTATTACAGTACATTTCCAAGGGTAAACAAACTTCTGGAAAAACCTCTTGCGAAGTTTGGGGCTAGAACAGCACCGCAGTTGCCTCTGTTACCGTCTCCTCCTTTTATTAGTGGAGAGGGGGAAAATATACATATTTTTAAAACAATCTTCTTTTCCTGCCCATGAAGTGTCACAGAATGTTTTTTTACATGCAGATTCCCCTGGTAGTGACTTCTGTGACCCATTTGTTTAATCAGTCATCTGTCAAGTAGTCCATATCCAAATTTCAAGACAATTTGCATGGATGGGTGGATCACAGGGGGCCTCATTTGAAGATCACCCTGGAAAATCTTAAGTGTTGGGATATTCCCCAGGAAGCCACAAGGTGAAGGACCATTGCACTAGGAAGAACCTCTGCTCAAACCAGCATGGGGAGGAAAGACAAAAAAGCCACAAACAATCTGAGTGAATGTATTTGAAAGCTGAAAAAAAGGGAGAGGGGAAAAGAACAAGAGATATTGATAAAAAATAGCTTTCAGTATTCACCGGCTCTCCTCATCACTCCAGCCCAGGGCTTTGGAATAAACCCAGTGGAAGGTAGTCTTCTATCCACATGTCTGACAGTCGGGGCATGATGCTCACCTTTCCTGCCACCGAGTTTGTGTTTTGACAATTCAGTATGGAAACTCTAGCAAATGTATGCAGAGCGCAAAGATCCCCAGCTCCGGTTCTCCTCCCAAGGAAGTTAGCCAGGCATTGCAGAAATGTGATGCGTGAATAACAGAGAGCCTAAGCAGAAAATGAGTACGTTTTAAACAAGTCCACTGGAAAAGAATTAGCAGTGAAACTGAAAAGAGCCATATGCCAATAAGGGGGAAAGTGACTCAAAGTGACACGCTGTAATAATATAATTGAGTTAGGATTAAATTGCAGAAGGATAAAAGCAAGGACAGAGCTAAAAAGGTAGAGACTGCGACATGTGCTGCCTTGTTAAGTGGGAGATGGTCAACAGGAGGGGATTCTCTTGCCGTTTTCCTTTCATTTATAATTAGGCAGTGAAAGTACCAGGGGCATGTCAAGCCATTTGAGGGTTTAAATAAAACAGCACTTCCCTGAACCATCATGGCTCAGTTTCAGCATCTCCCCAACCCCCAGCCCTCCTTGGAAGGAGTGGGAGTCTACAGCTATCCCCTCCTGTGGGAAACCCTGCCTTTCAGACAGCATCCGGACCTTCTCTGTCTCCCACCCTCAATTTGTATTGTTAAGGGAAAGGGGGAGGTGGGAAGGGTGTGAGGCACCCTGAAGAAATCCCCTGTTTATTTAAGGGTTTTTGCAGGCAGGGGTATAGGGGAGGGCGTCTTTTTTCCTCCCCTGAATTCTCCTCTATTAATATATTCCATTTAAATTGCTCACGGCACCATGTACTAATTAGGACTAGAATGACAGTTTGAGGAGAACAACTGAACCCACTTGAACTCTAGGAGTTCAGAGTTCATGCACATATGGGAAAAACATCTTCCCATTTATTTCTGCAAATACACTGCACATTTCATGGAAAATATAGGTGGTACGGACAGAGCTGATCCCGTTGGCTCTTGTAGATGCTTCAGCTAAAGAGATTTAAAATGGTCATTTAAAGAAAATGCACACTGAATCGGTTCCGTCAGTGATTTCACACAGAGCTGCACTGATTTAAATGAGTGTTAATTTCAATTTGGTTTAGGTGGACCGGTACAAAAGCACAGTGGATACCTTATGGCATGTTAAAGCAGGCTTATTCTAGCTCAATATAAGTCAACGAAGAACAGTTTTCAGCTACACTAAAACAAGAAAGCTGCACAGAGCTACGCTGAGCTGTGCACTGAATAAATGAAACCAGAGCATGTTTGAGTGCAGACAAGGCCCTTGTGTTAATCTCAGACTAGACACCTCAGCACTTACCTTCAGTCAAAAGTCAGTGTTTTCTGCAACGTTCATGTAATAATAGCAATACTTAGTGATTGTAAGCATATATCTTACAGCATTTTAGCCAGGTGTGTAAATTGTACTAGGCACACACATTGATTTAACTTCCCAAAATCAATTTACTTATTTTGATGACTTTTATTTTGTCCATTTAAAACGACACTTCAGGTGCTGGCTTTGAGCCACTTCCATTCCCAGTATACAGCATCCAAATATTGACTTGTACCAGCTTAATGAAATTGATTTTGACTTCTCACCTTTTATTATTTTGGCGGGAGACTGTGTGCAGACCAACTCTATAATGAAACTGGATCATTTACTCAATACCACACAGCAAATCAGTGCCACAGCTGGAGACAAGAGCAGATTTCTACAGAGAATTGCCATACAAATTTGACTACATGTCTTGAAAACCAGCATGCTTGGATTGTCTGAAAACTCCAGTTCATGTATTGTTTTTATTGTGATCTCCTAAAAAGAGATTTCTATAAGAATGACTCAGCTGAAATATCTGTTCTGCTTGGCTCTGCTTGGCCCTGCCCTACTCTGCCCTATCCTACCCTACCCTACCGTATCCTCTGCGGTGACCGTATCACTATGGTATCTGTGAAAGACACAATAAGGACGTTTGCTGCTATCTTCCATGTGTGGCTCAGTTGCTGTCTTTTGCTCTTATACTCTCTCCAAGGAGTTTAGAAGAAGTTCTGAAAATTTGGTGGGAGCATGTTGCAGGTTTTTGGAGACACAAGCAATTCAAAGTCAATCGATGCACCTATAAATCCTTGTAAAGCTCAAATCTTGGATATCTGGTTACTCTTTCATTAAGTGTTGACCCAACAAATGAGCCTTGGGTATACCTAAAACACTCTTCGTTTTTTACTATGCCCCGCACTCTGTGTTATTTCTCCATGGCATACACGCAGGAGAAATCATATATTATAAACATTGATCTACTTATTAATCTGCTTGATTGGATAGCCTTAAAAAAGGGCATCTATCTAAGCGTCTTAAACATAGATACCCGGAATGTAGCAGCTCAGTGGCTGTAGTGAATGCAGTCAGATACAGACCATTTGTGGTGACACTCCCCAAAGTACTCTTCTCTCCGCTTCCTAAATCTGGCCTCTACCTCCCAAAGGAGCCTGCAACTCAGTATAATTACACTGGGGCACAGAGTTCTGCCAAGTCCTCCATGCAAAGCTACCCTTCTTCAGGTGTTAACAGTTCAAGGCAACTGCTTTGTTTTGTTTTCAAGAGGATGGAAGGAGTAAACTGTAAGGACCTCAGGCGATATACATGTAAAGACTGACAGCCAAAATATAGAGATATAAAGAAATGGATGTCAGGGCTAATGCACTTCTGCACATCTCCATTACACATTTCAGACATAGGCATTTTTCTTTTTCAGCCTCTGTGTTTTAAAACAAACCGGATTGGGACCACTGCTGCCTGTAGATTATGGCCCTCGAAGTGATAAACATGCTGTTCCATTGCTATTTGCCCCATGAGATAAACATTTCTGATGGATTTTTCTGACAAAACTGAGAAACCTAATAATCGCAACGTCAGAAAAAAGTGAAAACTGATTCAGTTTGATCCCCAAAGGACAGGAGAGGGAAAACAGCAATAGGAGATACAGTTTTGTAAGCCTGAACTTGTCAAAGCTCTTTTAGACTGCTTTGAATAAGCACATCCGGTTGGTATTATAAATAAAGGCATCAGACAGTAATTTGCATGGATTAGGATTGTTAACGTTTATCAATTGCAGGGTTTTAAAGAACTCCCAAATTCTTGATAGGAGTATCTCTTTGTAGTGAAAGATTCATGGTGGGAGTGAAAAAAAATCTGATGAATTTAAAGCTACATATGAGAGAAAGCAAAGCCATCCAGATCTAAACTGAGATACCATTAGTGGTTCCCATAAATCAAATCATGTTTATAGCAAGGATACAGTTGAATTACCATCTGGACTTTTTAACCTCGACATTTATTTCCGAACCCTCCTCCAATATTGAAAGTAAACTTAACCCTTCCTTTCATCTTCAGGACTTTGACCTGGTGCCAGTTCTTATTTTGAAGGAATGATCTGATTTTTGATGGGGACAGAATGTCACACGTGGCATGAGGTTGGAAGGACTGGGAGTTTCTTGCAGAAGACAAAGTCATAAAAGAAATAAAATATACTCAGTCTTAAATGAGATCAGCTGAAAAGATGGTCAGTGGGAATGAAGTCAGAGGGAGGATAAAGACAGGAGGGTTTGTTTTAATTCAGGTAGAGGACGCAGATGGGGTCCAGGGACACTGCAGGAAAACGTGTAACAGAGTCAAAAGGAACTTATATTCTCTCAAAATCTGTGGGATTATTGGTAGGGTAGATGGGTGATGAAGAGCTAGATCCTGTTTTCATTGGCAGTAATAACAAAACTGTCATTGCCTTTAATAGTGCAGTCATCTATTTCTGTGAAAGTGAGAACCTTAACCCTTTACCAACAAAAGAAAATAAGTTCATCTCAAGCAGTTTTTAAACCCTCAGAAAATCATATCTGTATCCCAGGGTATTTTTTCTTTCCCTTTTTTTTTTCCTTTCAGTCTGCCTCTGAACTTCCTGATTCAGTCAAGGAGCTGCCAAAGCAGTTAGTATAGGGTATTGTGGTGCTTCCAGCCCAAACTGAAATAAGAGTAGGAAGAAATCACAGGAGAAGCAGGCTCTGCCGAGAGCTGCCGGCCTGTTCTGTAGACCTTGCTGGCGTGAGTAGCTGGACAGACTGTGGGGTTTGTGCACAGGGAACCTGAAGACATTTCTGAGGATTGCTCTT
Organism: Struthio camelus; assembly: GCF_040807025.1. Taxonomy (NCBI): domain Eukaryota; kingdom Metazoa; phylum Chordata; class Aves; order Struthioniformes; family Struthionidae; genus Struthio; species Struthio camelus. The sequence continues at coordinate 6,953,342 of NC_090953.1, forward strand.
TCCCATATCACATCTCCACAGTTTTTCTTTCTTTCTTCTACTTAATGAACATAGATAGCACTGCATAAGGCCTACGGTACCTCGCCAAGAACCTGGAGATCAATCCTCTGTTTCCTGAGAGACATCCTATGTGCACCTTCTTGTGTCTTTCTGTAAAAAGGGGAGAAGAGCATTTCTGTACATCACTGGGTGTTTGAAGGAGAAACAGATCATAAATATGTATCTGGATAGCATTAGGTACTCTGGTGAATCCGCGCTGCATGTACACACGACTGTGGTAGATGTTTCTGGTACTGAGCAAGGTGACGGGATGGCCTTTGCTTGGCTGAGAGGGTGAGGTACAGGTACAGCGGCTCCTCCTGGGCTCAGGTTGTTTGGCAGGGTGAGCCATTTGGGCATTCTACAAGGAAATATTGAACGGAAGAGAATACAAGATACTTTTCTTTGAGATTAGCTTTCCTGAAGGAAAAACGCCTTTCTACAGCCCTCGAAAGCTGTTTCAATAAGTCCTTTTGTATGTCACGTATTTCAATGTGAGCTGAAGGTTTTCACCCAGTTCTTATTAGAGGTGACCTAGTATTTCACACCCAAGCTGGTGCCAAGATCCTCTTAGTCTATTGGCGACATTACTGTCATTTCCTATCTCTCTCTTTCCTGAATTTACCTAACCCAGAGCTCCGGCCTTTTGTTGAAATGATTTTCTGCCTTCCGGCCCTGCGTGCCGTATGTCAGATTATGTGCAAAAGGTCGCAACCCACTTCCCCTGACTTTAGACACAGGATGAGGAAATGAAGAGGAGTGAAGTTACTGATTTCATTTTGGAGGTCAGGGTGGGTCTTCTCGGGGTAAGAGTGGAGCCTGAAGAGCAAACGCTGCCATTTGTTATCCAGATTTTTTCAAACAAACAACTCCCCCCAACAATTACTCATGCTGCTGAGTCGGAAACACTTCTCAAAACAGCTGACAAAATGAATAGGAGGACAATAGGTGGACAGTGAGGAGAGATTATATATATACACACATATATATAGCTCACACACAGACATCCAGTTGTGTTAGAAATGGAGCGAAGCTATGAGGAGGGATCCTAGGATCATCCCTGAGCCACACAAAGGGCAGGCAGACTGCCTTGTTTGCTCGGCAATTCTCTTTCAGCATTGCATAGTCTAATTATGTGCTAACACACATTCAAAAACTGTAACGTCAAAAGGGTAAGTGTCTGAAATGGTGCCAGGAGAATGTTTTCCAGCGCTGGGGAAATCCCAAACTTTGCCCAGTACAGGGCTGCGCTGGCTCCCAGCCAATAGCCTGAGGCTGCACTGAAAGCACTTGCAGGAGAAAACATCTCTGCCACCCTCCTCCTCTGTCGGGGGGGGGGTGAATATACATATCTCCACATGTGCTGTTAGGACGTGACCTGAGTGGTTTGCTTGTGGGTGGAGATGAGACTATCCACCTTGGGGCCCAGTGGCTGTTGGGGACAGCCATACAATGCTGAAGATGAGGGGCCACCATACCGGTTGTGATGGAAAATTTGTTTGCCTACATTTCCTGGTGACGTGGACAGCAGCAGGCAACTGCCCTAGGAGACAGGGTGTATCCTGGCTTCATAGGTGCACTGGGGACAGAGTGCTTCCTCCCATCAGCTGCCCAGCTGGTGGTTTCATGCCGATGCATGTGCCCGTGGTATGAGTCTGGGTTTGGGAACGCACTTCCCAGCCTGTGTGCTCCAAATCTGCCAGCTTCCTCCCAGAGCTGTTGAACTGGAGGGAGAGGAAAAACAAACAAAGAGGCAAACAGACAGAAAGGCAAAACCCCAGAAGCACTTCCCTGCAGCATGCTGTTGGTTGTACCTAGAGCTCTGGCTGGTTTATGTATGCCTTCGGAGTAAGTTCTCTGAGGAGTATCCTGCAGTCATTTCTCAGCGAGTGTGAACAAACTCATTAACAGCTCCTTTACTGGAATGATAAGTTGTTTCTTAATGAAGGGAAAAATAAATACCCTTGCTAACCCAGGCTCCATCACTGGAAGTCACACATCATTCTTAAAGACTCCTTATTTTCCACCAGAGACATTTGTGTACAGCCCTTAAACAAAATGAAAGAGCTTGTTTCTCCTTCTTAGACGCTCTTTTAGATGCTTAAATTGCATAGCATTTTTTTAGGTGCTTTTCAGAGTTTTATCCCAGATACTAGCAGCTTAGGTACAATAAAATAAAAAATGGTAATCTGAATCTTCACCCACTTTAAGAAGGGAAGGTTTGTAGCACTTAAAACATGGGACTGGGACCCAAGAGACTGGGGCTCTGTTCCAAGCTCTGCCATTGACCTGCTGTGTAGTTTTACTTCTAGGGAAGTCACTGAAGCTCTTTGTGTTTCAATGAACCCATTTGTGAAATAGAGATAATAACGCCAAGCTCACAAGGGGGCTGTAAAGGTTAATTAAATTGAGTTTTTAGGTGATTTTCCTTGGTTGGATGAAAAGTGTGAGAGAAGTATTGTTTATTAAAGGAGCTAGTGAAAAATTGCCAGTTCTGAATTTTTCTAGCCAAGAAATGTATGGCGACTTTTGCGGGTGTGAAAAACGCCCATGTCGCTGAACAATGTCTTTTTTCTAATGATTATCATTTTTTCAAACTAAACAATTTCAGTTTGATCCTCAAAAACATAGGGATATTTTGCATTTGTTTCTCCATTTTTCCATGTAATTATGTGATGATGTCTGTACAGGCAACAAGAACAGCTGTGGGTCCATAGGAAGGACTGAAAAGGGATCCATTTAAATAATATTTTGGAAGTTTTACAAGCTTATGTTTCAGGGCTTAAAACCACTTCTAAATTTTAAAGGTCAGGAAGAAGTATTGCAGGGCCTCAGATTCAGCCCACCAGAGAAGCTGTTGATACCTTTATAGGGTTTGGTGTTAGCCATTCTCAAACCCAAGATGAAAGGCTAGATACTTGGCTGCTCTCTCCTCCAGTCTTGTGTTTCTAATCCCCTGTTCCTCCAGAAAAGAAAATGATAATATACCCTAGAAGTTTGTATCCTTGCCCATTTTCAGACTTCAATGAAAATTAGAATAACCCAGCAGTTTACATGATTTGTTTTAGGCTGGCACACCAGCGCTCAGTGGGATGGAGTGAGACCCACAGAGGTGATGTGTGATGCGCTCTGCAGTCCCAGCCCCTCGTGGGTGTGGACTGGGCAACCTATGTCAGGTCTGGTCCTAACATACAGCCATGTGCCTTGCAGAGTCTAAACCTGCTCACTGTACCTCGCTCAGATAGTCACTGAAGGGAGTTTTCATATGATGTCAGTTGGGTGAACACGGCAGATTTTTTTTTTTTTTTTGCATCACCATTGGAGCCCTTGTATCACAACTAAGTAAGGAGATGCCCCAAGACATTACAAGAAAACAAGAGAAGAAATATAACTTCAGCTCCTGTGAAAGTTGCTTACGCTGGAGCTTGAGTTTGGGCTGAAGATTTAAATCCCTTCCCCCTCTATCTGAACAAGGTGACCTATTCCATAACCACAGAAATTCCAAAAGAATAAGAGCGATTAAGTTACCTTGTCCACCTGCACCTTGCGGCGCAAGATTGAGAGGGTGACATGGATTGTAGCGGTGGACTGTGCACAACCCATGACAGAGGCTGCACACAAATATGAATCATGTTGTACTTAAAGGGCCCAAATGAGTATACTCTGGGCTTGTCACCCTTCCTCGTAGCTGGTGGGAATGGGACCCTGGCCCTTAAACAGGCTGACAAAACAGAGATTGAATCAGTCCCTGAAAACAATAGGTTTAACCCTGTGAACTCCTCACATGCTCTATTGGCTGCCAGTGCTTCTCCTGCCGTTTGTGCCACTGAGAGATTCCCCTAGGATGCTGCTTTTAAGAAAAACATATATAAAAACTACCCACTGTGTAAATCTAACATCAGTTAGTGGTTTCCCAAGTACAGCTTGTGGGAGGGCTGCCTGAGTCTCAGATGAGAAAACAGTTCACTGCAGATTGGAGAGCCCTGTAAATGGAAAAGAGAACCTGGAAAGACAAAGAAAAATGAGTCTTTTCAATGGCATCAAGGGAAATAGCATCTTGATTTTTTCTAGCTACATAAAGATTCCTTCTCACCCTCCCCCATCTTTTTCCAGCCACTATGTGCCTGCATACCTGGAAATATTCCCTTGGTATTAAAGACTGAGATTTGTTCAAGCTGCATAAAAACATTTGACATGAGCTTTGGGCTCTCTGACAAACTCTTAAAAAGCTCATTCACATATAAACAGACTCTGGCAGTTACCCACTGACAGCAACATGAATTGAACCAAAATGTAATAAACCCCACCAAGACTATCACTGTGAAACCCCTTGCCTCAGACATCTGCTCATTCTCTGGAGGTCAGGGAGAAAAGAAGCCTCTCCCAAGCCCTGTAAACCAGTGAATATGACAGCCCTGGACCAGAGCAGGAGGAGATTTTCAAAGGCACAGTCCCCAGACCCTGGCTAACATCTCTTCTCTCTCATTTTAACTGAAATTGTCTCAGCCATATCTGCTGACAGTGCCTATAGCAATGTCACTGGCAGTGCAGGGAGGAGGACACTATCTCACCTGGCCCCAATTTTCTGTGAATTCATCTGTGGGAAAGGCTGCAGCATCTTTCTTTACAGCTTCCTCTCTGGTGTCCTGGACTTTCCTTTGTTCATTTCTCTGCTGTAAGGCCAGCTAAATCTCATTTTCTCAGACTGGTGGGGGTGTGTCTGTGTTCATAAAAGGCCCAAATGCCAATAGTTTAACATCAGAATTTGGGGGTCACTGGCCGTGGTGGAATGGAGTTTAAATAGATCAGTTGCAAGAGTGGTGCTGACCTTGTGTCATGCGTACCAAGATGGTCTTTTTGTCTGGAGATAAAATCTTCTTACTGGACTCTTGGAATATCTACATGAGGGAATTCAAGGAATGTTTAGGGAAAAGATCCAGAAACATCATGAAATATCTCTCTGTGCTTTCTCACACATAAGCCACAAGTTTGTTCTTTTTTGTGATTATTTGAATTGAAGCTGTCCACTTTTCCTTTAAGGTATCACTGACAAATATCCGTGTACTATTTGAGAAAATGATTAACTTGACTCAGTATTTGTCCCTAAAATTATCTTCATTAACAATTATTGGCTGATCCCACTGAAATCTTTGGCCATTAAACGATGCTGGATCAGGATTTCACCTATGATTCCTAAGCATTCATCTTTTTCCTCTAGTTCTTAAATAAAATGTGCAGTTAAAAATTTCACTGTGAATAGTGCGGTCCTTTCTGTGCTAACATGGCTACTCTTGCACCTGAGTCGTGCCAATGACACTCACTGGCTTTACCTGATTTTTCAAGTGATTGTTCTGGGAAATAACAAACAAACGTGATGAATTTGCTTGAGTTACGGAGAAATGACATGGACCTGTGCAGTCTGCACAGGTGAAGTTAAAATGTTGGCCACCTTGCATGGATGCCATGACATATGGGTGTATGCAGATATGTATTCCTGTGAACACTTATCTGTGCTTTGAAAGAGAAGTTTATGGCATTGCTGACATGACTTGCTCCGAGTTGTGATCTGCAGAGTGTCAGCGGGGAGACCATTTTCTTTTGGAAGCGAAACAGAACGAAATAAATGCATTTGGTCGTTTCACTAAATTCTGGGATGTAGAATTCTGTGGTTTCCCCAGCAAGTACATGAAGAACGAGTGCACTCATTCTGGTAGCAAAGGCTTAAAGAAAATGGCAATCAGTCTTAGTGGAGTCTAAGCACTAGGCTTACTAATCTGAATTTACATTTCTTCTGTTAAAATGGAGAGTTTACAAAGCAATCTGAATTAACTGTGCTGATGGTTGCTGTGCTTACACACCTTCAACATGCTGTGTACAAGGGAAATAGTTTCCTTCCCAGTCTTTGACATTCTCTGTTCCGAGGATTTTTTATTTTAACCCCAGTCCTAATTGCCCTTCAGTATCAAAATTAATTGTGTTTTCTGCTAAAAGGCCAGTGCAGTTTAAGGTTACTCCAGGGTCCCAGCAGCCGATGCATCTTCTGTAAATGGCTTGATTGCCGTCTGTGGAGAGGAGTGCTGGGAGAGATTTGCTTGACCGAGGCTATACATTACAGTCCAATTAGTGTGAAGATCACTACACGAGTCTTTAACTTTATCTAGCAACTGTCGGAGTCTCTAAGGCTGCGCGCAGAGCAAGGCAAGGGGGATGCAGGACCCACCCGGGCTATGCCACGGAGCCGGTGCGGCTTTCCCGACTTCCCTCAAACCATTGTGCCAGCAGCAGAGGGTGCAGTTGGAGAACGGGGATAACTGGTGGGCTGCGCCTCCCTTTCCAGAAATGCTGAGGCAAGTTTCCTTTTTTTCCTCCTTTATTTTTCTGCTGCGCTGAGATATTATTATGTTTTTTTTTTCTCTTTGGAACTCTGCTGATGTGAGGTCTGGATTCATTTAAATCTAACCGTAGGCACAGGACTGAAGCACTTAGGACACGAGTCTGGTAGCCCTGGGTCTTCGAGGCTAATGGAGAAGGATGAGCACAACCAGAAAGTGAGACAATGAGATTTGGAGCTGATTTCCTTTCTGGCACTGTTCCTCTCTCCTACAGCGAGTCAAGGTGCCAAACTTAGGTGCTTCATTTAAATACTTAGAAGTGAGTGAGACGAATCTAGGTGCAAGGGTTCAACTTTTTGCTGGTCTGTGCAAGGGCTCTGGAGCCCCTGCCTGGCTGACAGTCAAGCAAAAATACAATTCCCAAGCAACAAACGAAATCCTTAGCCTGAAATGCACTTTTCTGACCATACAGTAGGTCTAGGAGACAGGCAGTGCAAGTAATCTCTGAGCTAGAAATAACCAAATTATTTCCTTTTTGATCTCCAAGGGTGGGTGTAGGTTGTGACTTACAAGTACAATAATAACTATGAACGATCATCGGCTGAAACCATTTCAGTCTAGTCTTGAAGGGAAAGTGGCCTTACAGCCCATCTCAAACACATACTGTGCAGACAGACACACAAATGCTCTCAAAAATGGATCTAAAATGTCTCCTCACTACAGTTGAGCTCGTATAAGTTTATGCCTATGCCTTACATAATCTCAGTCCCTGTGTTGTTGCCGATGACTGTTAGTAAAATTTGATGAAACATCAGGTTCTGCCTTATCAGCCACAGTGCAAAAGTCTCAGGTATCTGGAAATAATTTTCAGTTCATCTGTGTCCGAAGTAGTTAGCTTCTTGTCTGAACTATCCAGGCCTCATGTCTTCCGGAATGTGAATAAAGCAACCAGAACAACTAGAATTAAACAAGACTATTAAGAAGTGCTGAAAAAGTTTGAAAGCTAATGAAAAATAGAATGTAAAGTCCACGACATTTTTCACATCTCCACCCTTTATTTTTCAGCTAATTTTAATGTTTAATGTCTTGTTTTCTGAGTCAGTCTCCAAAGCAGAAAATGAAGAGGCAGCTGCAAAAGTGGGAAAAACATGGGGAGAAAAACTTGTTATCTGACACCAGCTCACAGAAGTTCCAAAATGGTGAACTTTCTGTAACAACTCCGCTTTGCATTACAGTCACATTTGACACTGGAGCAATATTATGACTAAAACCAGAAAAAAAACCCACCTCAATATTTTACCATTTGGAAGATTATATGGCACCATAATGTGTTAGACAACATAACTCTTCACTGATTTCGTTTTTGCTGTTTGAGAGATATTAGTGGTATAAATGTAGTTATGGTACTAATCAGACTAATTCTTGTGTCTCTGTACTACAGATGTATTTGTCTTCTCCTTCAGTATGTGGAACACAGCCAAAGACCTTAACCATTATTTTCAGTCCTATTTTACCTGCTAGATTTTCATACTTAGGATTCCCTGCACTGCCAGTTTTCCTACACAGTTCACAACAGATCTTGTATCGATGTGCAATGCTGTGTTTGCACAACTCAGAGATAAGGGAGCTTCCCTCTCAGAGGTGTTTTAGATTAAATAAAGCTGGTAATGGGATGAGAGCAGAGCCTGTGTTCTTCTAAAGCTCCTTTAAAATGAAGTGAATTGAAACTGCACTTCAACTGGCTCAAGAAGAATAGCCATACTGAACAGCAATTTTTTCCCTGTAGTAACCAAAATTGTGGATATCTGAAGGTTGAAATGACTAACATTTACCATAGTAAAGGTTGAAATGACTAACATTTACCATAGCAGAACTTGGGAAGTTAAATTTTCACAAAGGAATAACATTACATAGCATATTTATCCAAGAGGGCTCCTCATCACAAAATACAGGAGGAATGAAAGAAAAAAAAAAACACTTAGGATAGGAGCAATAGAAAATAACAAGGTAGATATCTCATCACTCAGGTGTATGTGACAAGAGGTCAACTCTTTGTTACTCAAATTAGGAGCAAGCAAACTCCTGTTGAGTTTCCCATTAACCACACCTCATGACAGCTGGGTGGTGAGAGTATTCACTGCTACAGAAGACAGCAAAGAGCATTTAAAGCATTTAAAGGCTAGGTAAAAGAATTTTCCTAAGGGCCATGGTAAGTAGGAGTGGGAAACTGTGGCAGAGAGTTTCCTGCCTGTCAGGTAGGTCCTTTTCTAATTGTTCACAAATGGATTTCTTGCTCCTTTTTCGAAATACCTTAAATGAGCTGCTCTTAGATACAGGTCACTGAACTGTGGGGCTGTTACTCTCATCTCCTATGTGATGAGAACACAAATAATACTTAAAAAAAAATTGTCCTAGTTTAACCTTTATTTCTGATAGCAGCATTTCCAATTTCTCTGTCTCTGTGGCTTGGAAAGGATACAAAGGAAAGCCCTGCATGTCAGAAAGTTATGAAACAAAGGCAAAGTGGTGAGGAGATGGAAATACAAAGTCAAAATGAAACTCTCCATCTTTCTGTCAAACTGAAATAATAAATAATAATGGCATCTTGTATTTATATAGTGGCTTTCATCCAGAAAGCCTGGAAAGCTCTTTGGAAACTTTACAGACTACCGTGGAGGAATAGGAATGATTTCATATGTGGGTCTGTTGAAGGCTACCACTTCTGTAAACAGTTACAATCTATAGCAACGTTACATCTCTGACTAGGACAGGTAGAGACTGATCCTCAGAGATATTGGATGGATCTGTAGTTAGTCAGAGTAAATCTTCCAAGCCCTGTGGGAATTTACACTGCTGACAGTTATTGTTTCTCATGATCAGGTGCTTGGTAAAGAAATAAAATCGTAGATAGATGAAATAGCTGCTGATTCTGCTCCATGAAATGTGACAATAGTGGCCATGGCTTTCCAATTAAAATCTCTAGTAATTCATCAATCTCAGGATGGTAAACATATTCATTTTAAAGTGTCAGATTCACTGTCTAGACATTTGATGTTATTATATGGCTGATACTCATTCTCTCTTATTTTAACCTGTGTGTATATAGAAAAAGGTGTTTTCAGAACTAGTTCAAAACAGGGCAAACCTCCTATATTTATGTTGCTGCCACATTCAATTAACAGGCAAGGCACAGGAGGAAAAACAAAAAATGTATAAGCAGTGAGCTGAGGAAAGTGGATTAAGCTTTCTGTTTCCATCATATGTTTCACTTAAAAAAACAAAAAGAAAAAACAAAAAAAAAACTACACCAGATTCTTGGAAAGTCTGTTGGATATTAAGAGATGGCATAGATTTCAAGATCCTCAATGGAGGAAAACTCTTGCTGATTTTCATGGTCTTTTTGTTCCAAGAAGGATCACATAATCCTGGCTCTTGAATAATTCTAAAACTAGCAGTCGGCTCAGGAATTCCCTGTTTGTGAATGTCTTTCTCTATCAGCTGGCACAACGTATTTCTGCATTAGAGCACCGTTTTCAAAGCATCCATTGAGCACCTCCTAATGGTGGCAGCAAAGGGAAAATGAATGGAACGGAACAAACAGTTCCGGGAGCGGCAGAATTAACAAACTGACTTCAGATTTAGGTGTCTTTGTCTTGTCCTCTTGCAGAGTATTTTGATGGTAAAATCTGATGGGATCACATATTACTGAGGTGGATGCCCCTCTGCCTAGCCTGGCCACCTATTTTCATTAAACTTCAAGTAACATAATTCCCCCTTTCTGTCCAACTTGGCTGAATGTGGCTAGGGTGTGTAGAAGTTGTTGTATGGAGGTGCACGCTGTCCATCTGCCCTTAGCCCAAGCTTTGTGGCACTGAGCCAAACTGAGATTTCTTAGCACTGCTGTGGCCAACAAGCAGGTTCATGATACTGTTTCCTGTTGTTTCATCCTACTGGACTGCTCCGTTGGCCTATTTCTAAGAAACAGTTATCTTCTCTGTGTGGAGATTTAGCCCCAAATGAAGGTGAGATGGGCAGAGTGCCTGCACTTACTTAAGCTGCTTACAGTGGAAACTGTCCTGTAAGAATAGGAAAACATGGGAAAGAGTCTGGATACTTCTCAAAATCATGGTTGTTTTAGACTTCTAGGAACACATTTGCATGCCCCCCAGGGTTTTCTTAAGTCACATTGTCTCCTGAGAGACAGGAAATTTAAAATTGAGCTGTAAATTCAGTTTCTGGGCTAGTAATTCCCATTTATATCATGAGGTGCTCAAGCCTCACAGCTACAACGTATTAGAAAAATGAAGTATTTAGCCATCCTATTTGACATCTTAAATATTGCACATTAAATGGTGGAATCCTTGACTTCACAAAAGTAGAATTCTCACCAAATGATAGAAATGGTGTTGCATATTATTTAAAAAAAAAAAAAAGCTTCTAATCAAATGAATACTTCTAAAGATACATTACATTATTTTGCGTTTCTCACTGGTGGTGGCATAGGTCTTTTAGGTAGTTACTGCAGAAGCTCAGATGGTTTATTATGCAAAAGCCAGTTGCCTGGCAGAATTTAGGTTGATACGTTCAAAGGCACACAGGGTTGCTATAGGACGAACTTTTGTTAAAAGTGAGTGAAAGTTGGATGCTTACTTCACGCTTTTGAAAATCTCCTGCTGTTTTTCCTTCTTGAACATGAGAAGGAGGTTGGCCAGAGCAGCTATTACAGGCTACTTAGAACAAATGCTTCATCTCACTGATGCCTGGGAGCCCCCAAGAGTTCTTGTCCCACATTTTGCCTGGCAATTAAATAGGCCGAGATATAATTTGCGCCCCACATTCTCTACGTTGAAGGCAGTAGGCTTCTTCATTTTTAGCCTAACTCTTCTGTCACCTTCACCACTGTTACATTATCTGTGTTAACTCTGTGGCCTAGGGGTGGGAGGGAGAGGGGAATTATTCCCAATTTACAGAAAGTGAGAGAAGAATCAGTCACTTCTTACTTTAAATTTTTGTGGAGGATTGTTAATCAAAGTTAAAACAAATCTGTGCTCCAACGCAGAGGTGGGCGAAGAAATGTGTGCCTAACACATATGCGCTTTTGGGTTCCTGCAGAAGGAAATGGAGTTCTAGAAGCTGTTGTGAGAAAAATATTAAAGACACCAGACTCAATGTGAAGCCACCGGCTGGAAATGAGGCTTCAGACAATATTTGGTGGTGTTTGAACCTACTGGAAGAACTGCATTTTACTTTCCTGTCCTCAGCTGAACAATGTAAATTATACCCCCTCCTTATTTGCCTCATTTTTGAGAAGAGCCTGGCTTGGAGTTGGACAATGACTCAAAGCAGGAGCTAAGCAGAGCATACATCAGATGTTCGACCCATGGGCCCATGAAATGCAGTGTCATCATAACCCAAAGGGCGTATCATTAGTCACCGGTGGAAGGAACTACCGGCGTGCCCGGAGAAATCAATACAAGGTCCTTGTCTAGTAACACGGAGAAAACAGCACCGATGTTTATGTCTTTGCCCTTCACATACTTTGCTCTTCCTGCCTCTCCGGTCGCCTTTTCACTTTGTCCAGAATTTCGTTTCCCTGATTCCTGAGTCTAAACGAATGGGCATAGTAACAGTGACTCAAGCTGCAACCCAGGCTTTCCTCAGAAAAAATATCCATCAGGCCCAGCCTTTTGGTATGTGCATTATCTGATTTGGCTGCAGCTAAACAGGAACATTTGTAACTGGTTATTTCCATCAACACAGTTTAATCCAGCACTGGTCCATATTAGTGTGGTGTTCTGCAACTGACGTCTCTTACTGCCATGTGTGAACGGTTACTGTTAAAGTTGTGTTTAAATACGAAGATCAAACAAATGGTCCAAGGGTTCCTAGCAGCTTAGTCAGTTAAGCAATCCAAGATTACTTGCATTACAAGCACCATGTTTTAATTAAAACTAGGAATTCCTACCCAAATGATCATACTGTTGATGAATGAGGAGTGAGATTAATACAGAATTTCAGAGCGTTTTGCTTAGAATACGGGGTAGTCATTCAAAACTGTCAAGACTCCTTTTATTTTCATAGTCCTGCACTTGACTTGGCCTTTGTGCCTCAGTTTACCCATCCATAAAATGAGCAAAGCAGCAGTAACCTGCATCCTAGGGAGGTTATGAAGCACTGTGCATTAATGTCAGGAAATGCTGTGAAATAGTTCAGCTGAGCTCATAGCAAAAATAATGAGTTAACAAAATAACTACAGGCAATGTATGTTGTAGGCTTACATGAAAAATTATGAATAATACGGTTTGTTGGTTATTTGTTCTAATAATCCTGACTTGTATGTTTCATGGAGGCAAAAAATCCTGTTGTCGTACTCAGATTCATCCTTATGAGGCCCTGGTTTCTTTCTATTCCGGACCTTGACTGGAGTGCAAAATACACATCAAGGACAAGAATAACTTTTTAGACTAAGAAAGCATTGATTTTTATTTGAGGAGGTTAGGGTGTGCCTGAGAGGCCAAGAGGTAAATCTGCTGAGCAATCAAAAACCTGTATTTATGAAAACGTGCCTTTTAAGTCAGACTCCTCCGATGGAAAGAAGCAAGGCATCTTTCAAGTTTGTGAGCTTCAGACCTGTCTGCCTTTTTGGTCATTTACCTAATGAGCTATTTATCACGGGAAAACTCTGAAATTAACCTTTGCAAGGTCAGCTGAATTCCTCAGCACTTCCTCAGTTGAAACCAAGAATTCTCTAAGCTGTTCTCATGAACTTTAAAAAAAAAAAAAAAAAAAAAAAAAAAGAAAAGTAAACATTTTGAAAATGTATGATTAAGGAAACATCATCTCATTTTTAAGTTTTAATTAGTTGAGCACTTAGCCTTGAGTCTATAAACCAGTTTTGGGAGGCTTTTTACCAGTTTTGAGACCTGTCTGTTTATAAAACAAGATTCAGGCTGTTAAGTCATATTTCCTTAAGATTTCTGAGAATATTGTTGTTGTCCCATCAAAGTGAAAATAGTGTGAAACTGTAGAATTGGCTGCCCTTCCACGTTTTGTGCATAAGAGTGCACTGTAAAGGGGCAAAGGCCAGGTTAAGAAAACAACAAAACACAGCAAAACAAAACCTCCTATTGAACCACCTTCAGAAAAGCCTGCCTTCAACTGCTATTCATGGTATGCTTTAAATAGGCTGCCTGCATGTACTTCTATCAGTTTGGCAGGTGCTGATCTAGCACCTAAAAGGGGATGATGTGCTGAAATTGTAAATATTGGGACCCGGATGTGGCTCTTCACCTATGAGCTGTCCTCCAAAGGGCTGTCCTTGATTTAGAGCTGGGAAAGCTGAACGTCTTCCAAATCTGAAGGAATAAGACTGCAGCTCTTCACTCACAGCTAAAAAAGATAAATTAATAAGCAAACAAGACACCATTCAGTTTCTTTCTGCCTTGTATTTTATAGCCATATAAAAATATTACAGTAAAATATAACTTACCTTTTGCTAACAGAGGGTTTGGGCTGTCTCTTTAAGCGTATACAACAAGCATACCGAGAGTTTTGCAGATTTGAAATACAACTTTATTTTCAATAATGCTACCATTTTTCACCATACGTATGCCTTATTTTTGCCTTGATATCACTATTGCCATAGTGATGTCACCACCTCAGTGATATGACTTTGCAGAGTGCCCTACTGAGGGGTGAACTGGGTTTCTAATAAATAGAAATGCAAACCATCCTAACAATAGCATTTGAATGCAAAATAAAGATTTGATGCTTACCAAATGGTGACAATGCATTTTTGCGAAAGGAAATGCTTCTGCACATCACTTTGGAGGATAAATTCTTTATTCTGGGCAAACTTCTAGCTCAAATTTCTTCTAGATATGTGGACTACATATATGTGCCCGTTCTACAGACAGCCATCCCTTTACAGACAACAATGTCATAATTTTTCTCATATTTGACCTTTGCTCTGTGTTCTGTAACATAAAAGACCCTCAAGTTGGTTGGAAATGAGAAGCAAAAGATTCCACTGGCATAAGAGAGATTCCCCAGTCATACAAAAAGGTAATCAACATACAATCTACCTGTCACATTTGCATGTCGGTTTTATTAATAATTAGATTTTATTATGGTGTAAGCCCTTTGTTAAGCACATTCTAAACACATTAAAATACACTGTCTTTGCCCCAAAGTACTTGCAGTTTGAAAGACAAATGGTGACTGAATTGTTAGAGCTGGCTGAGCCCTTGATCTTTCAGTTTATCAGCAAGTCCAAAAATTACAGATGTTTTATGGGAATTTAAAAGTTTTTCAGATACATTTTCAGCATATCAAAAAGTGAAAGACAAAGCCATTTCAAATGAAAAGAAAGATTTTTTTTTTCTAGACAAAGGCCGCACCACGTTCTTGTTAGGGTTTTAGAATATTTTAATGGTTTGAATTAAAAATCTTTTTGTTCCATTACAATAGAATAAAGCAAGAATTTTTTTCTATTAAAATAGACAAAAATATGTGAATATGCAATCTTTGAAAGATTGATATTGGAATAATTTATTTCTCCTTTAAAAATTAAAAAAAGAGGTTTTGGGGGCTTTTGACTGAGCCTAGCTGGGAGAAATTCTCTCTTTTTTTTTTTTTTTTCGTGGTCCCCTTTTAAAAAGTTCCTGCTAAAAGTTCTCTAAACTCTGCTACTAGTGGGGAAAAAAAGGGGGAGAACACTGGAGCGGCGATGAGTGATGAGATTGCTCTGAGATTCATAGTTCAATGTTATTTGTTTGGTTGGGGGCTCTTCCTTTTTCTTTTAATAAGCTATCCCCCAAAGCCTATCTACCTAATGAGTATTATCTGGTTAATTTCCTGCAGGCTTCGATGCAGAAGCAGGTCAGTTGGTTTAATTATCAACTATGGAGACGTGAAGGAACTTGAAATTCAATTGAAATTTACAGCAGCTTTTTTCCCCAGATTCCTTCACGTTAACAAAAATACCTGTTCAAAGAACAGATTGACTCAGCTGTGACTTAAAGAAAGATAAGTGTCTGTGGCAGGCAAAGTAATAACGCTATTATTGTCCACTGGACAACAGCATATATTTGCATGGTGATTAGCGATGGCGAACGCAGTGAAATGCTACACCTAGAGAAACAGGCAGGAATTTAACTTCCGACTATCGAATTGCTTTGGTTTTAAAATGCGCTCCTACTCCCTGTGCTGTCGATGAAGCATCAGACAGACCCAAAAATGCTTTATGAATTTTGGAGTCTAAAATCCCTATGATGCTATCGAGGCCGGCGGACTCTCCACGGCGGTGACAGAAAGGCACGCAACGCTTACTCCAGTGATTGGATTCCTCACTGGGAGCTTTTTGGCACAGGAGGGAAAAGCTTTTTCTTTTAAAATAGCCTTTTTCTGTGTCCTAGATAAAGTGTGAGGAAGGCTAAATAAGCAATAGTAGGTTGCCATGCCTTCCAAGTTCACTTCTCTTCTTTTCTTTTTTTTTTTTCCTTTTATATTTCTGGGAGTTATTATTGGCAAGTCTTTATTCTGAGATAGGCATGTAGAGGGAGCACTCATAAGGAAAGAAATCCAATTAATTTTGTTAGAAATCCAATAGTCTCTCAGTGAACACGCACTTCCACCACAAATCTACAAGTTTATAGAGCTGTTAAGGCGGTTGGAGCATCCACACAGCTGAAAGATGGAGCTTGGGCTCAGTATAGCTAGAGTGATATCTGTAATATCCCATAGAAATCCATTGAGAACACTTAGGAAAGTGCAATATCCTTTAAATGTAACCTTGATAATGAAAGGAAAGGGCTCCTGTTCCTAAATAAAAAACAACAAGCCCCGACAGGTCGGAATTGATACCAGCATTTGCTGCTGCCTGAAACTCCTGCTGAGCACTGAATGCTGCAACAGCGTCTATTATTTTCAACTGTTGGGTTATTGTCCATCTTTAAGGATGGGAGAATTTTAGGAGAGGCAATTAATAATAATAATAATAAAAAAAAAGTTTAGTGTTATTGCAGGCCTCCAGATAAAATACCTGTGGGGGCAGGGGTGAGGGAACAAAGGAAGCTGGAGGAAAAAAGCAGAGGTCTGAGGCTCGTTTCAGAGAGAACAGCTTCGAAAGCCTCGAAAGGAGGCTTCTTTATATATAGCACCACATTGAGTGACAAAATGGTAGCTGTCATAATGTGCCAGTTAACATGTCCAATATGAGCCGATCGTTTAGTGTCCCCTGGGATTAGAAGACAGAAACATGACAAAGAACAAAGAACTTGGATCAATAATGCTTGGGGAAATAAGACAGAGAAGGTTATTTACTCTGCATTGATCCGTTGCTGCAGTCGCGTAAACTTGGCCTGTTTTTCTTTTGTTAACCTTTAAGCTTGAGTATACTCACAAGCAACTAGGGAGCCAACTAACAGGTGTAGATTAAGGATCGAAGGAGGTCATCGTACCTCTGTCACCACTAGGCACCCATGTAACAACATCCCTGAAGAAATTTAAACATCAATAGCTATAATAAGGGCAAATTTATCAAGCTTGGCCTACTTTTGCTGGGAGCCGGGCTGTGTCCAGTCAGTTTGCCCTTGCTAAAGCTCAATTGATTTGGACATTCTTTTACTAGAGTTGATTATCAATTGTGACACAACAAATTTGTTAGCTTCCAAGCACTGAAGTTGTTGCCGATGGAGGCTCTGAAGTGAAAACACCTGGCCACGCTGAAGTTTTACTCTGGCTGAGGAAAATAAGAGGAGGAGGAGGAGAAGAGCAAAGTGGAGAAGGCTTTTGGTGATCTCTCTGGAGATACCAGTTGTTTTGGAGATACCTGTGCTTTGCAGCTGGAACATCTGGATCACCGTTTTTTGGAAAATTGTGAGCATGAGGAAGTATTAACTCGAAGGAAGCTGTTTTGAGCAGGAAAAGTCTCAGCAGCTGTTAACTATTCATTTGTTATGTTTTATGATTTGTCACCTAAGTGGTATGGAATCATTCCTGTTCCCTGCTTGGATGACAGACTTTTGAAGCAGAGAAATAATGAATAACGTATGATAGGCAGCATTATTCTTTAACCATGACTATTCAGAGAAATAATTATTCTTGCTGAACTTTATAGAACTTGTTAAATTTGAAAATCCATTCACCAGTGCTCAGGAGCTGTAGTTAATTAGACTAAGTGGACATTTTCTGTAGAATTATGATGGGATGGAGTTTGTTTGTTTTAAATACTGACCCTGGATTTTCAGTTTAATAGTAAATGTTTCATGTTGTGCCAATAATATTACCAGTATGTTGGAAAAATAATTCTTGAAATATTTATCTTTTTTAACTTTAAAGTCAAAAAGATTACTTTTGACTATTGTCGCGATAAAAAATAACTTGATTTGTTTCACAGAAAAATGTAAAAATAATTAGCTAATATAAAAATTAAAGATCTTGCATTTAAAAATTGAAAGTCAAATTTAAAATATTCAGAAAGAAAAAGGTATGGTATTGTACAGCAGCATTTCTAAAACAAACTTTTTCCCCAAAATTTTGGATTTGAAACAGTGGCCAAAATGACACGTCTTCTGTAATTTATATTCTGGCTGTTGACCAACATATTAAAATATGTGCTGTTTGTACAACCATAACTATTTGGTAGTGCATGTGAATGATTTTGTGGACGTGGCCCTACTCCTAGTTGACTACCCTGTAATGCTTGTGGTTAAAGCTGGTACTCATTGACTGGCAAAGCCACGGCTCAGCCCAGTGTTTTGCAACGGATTCCAGAAAGTAACCCCCTATATTACACTTCCTGTCTATCATATGATGAGGTGCTTGTGCTGTGGTTGTCTGGGCTCTCCTTTATCCTGCTAATATGGCAATGAATTTAATTTAAGAAAGGTTGCATCTTTCCTTTTGTTTATCTATAATTAAGAGACACAAACAAGGAACCTACTCAGAAAGGAAATCGGATCCCATTTCCCTTTTAGAGATGGGAATCTGATGTTTGCATCTCTTGGCATGCAAAGATTCAGCATGTGACCCTTGCCCCATCACCCGTAAAAGTGTCACCATACTCTTTAAGAGCATTTAAGGCATCTAAGAGCATGGGAGGGAGAAGGCTGCAGCTTTTAGGGCATCAGAAATGACAGTAATGTGCGCTGGAACTGTCTGCACAAGCAGAGTGCGTTGAGGCAGTTGTATTAGATCAATCTGTGGCAGAAGAGAAGCCACTGACAGTTTATTTCTGGATTGGAGAATGAGCTGCAAAGTGCACAGTCCTCATTAGGATAAATGGAAAACAGCTCACTTTGGTCCTCACCAAAATTTTTTTGCCAACTAATGGCGGTTCAGACCTCTACGTTAAATGAGTTAGGGCTCTCTTAGCCCTGCCAGTATGATAAAAAACAGCACCCCGGTTAGCAATAATCAGCATCCTTGGCCGAGAGTCTGCGAAATGAGTGAGCGTGGAGAATGAATTACCCTCTTTCCACTAGATGTGGTCCCTCCAGGTCAGGGCTCAAGTTAGGGGAGCTGCTTTGATTTACAGCTGAGGACCTGGTCATAATGGCTCAATGGGGCCTTGAAGGTGCATATCTACACTGGGAGCTTGGGGAGCATGCATGCCTTAGAGAGTCTGTCTCATGGAGTGGCCTAAGGGAGCTGCAGCTTGTTGTAGTGCTGTCCCCCACTTTTTGCTGCCTCTGGGGAGGGTGGGCCACCACATGGGATCTTGTGCCCCTCTCAGCCACATTGCAGCCACACAGAGTCCTGAATCGTGGCTCTGAAGTATCCAACCACCAGGTGAATTCGCAGAGCGTGGTGGAAGATGGGCTTTGGGGTGGAAAACGTGCTTTGGGAAGGAAGACGGGCTTTGGGAGAAAGGCCTCAGAGCCAAGCTGGGGCTGATCCATTCCCTGGGGCTAAATAACGCAACCTGAGGGCTGCTCTAACCTACGAGGCTGGGACCACAGGACTAGTCTAAGACCAGTGCACCTCGGTGTTCCCACTGCCACAGTGGTGCAGCAGGTGGCACAAGGACAACTGTGCTGCTTTAACACTGCCCGGCATTTTTTCCCATGAAGGAGCAAGAAAAGGCTGATAGTCTGGTCCCAGCTGCAGCTGCATCACTCCAGCTGCCGAAAGGGGCTTTAGGCTGTGCTGAATTTCGGTTTTCTGCTTTATAGCAATGTAGACTGTGTGCCTTGTTGCATGAAGCTTCCTTCTTTAAGTTACAGTGTGCAAAGGTAGCAAGCCTGTCCTCTGGGTGCCAGTAGGGTCTACTCCTGTGACATAACTCGGCCACTGGAAGGGGATGGGTATCTGAAACCTGCCATGCTGGTTGCTGGGCCCTGCTCTCTTGTCATCTCATCTTGCAGTCTCAACAGGCAATTTTAGTGATTGCATTCAATTGAAAATACTCCTCTGGCTGAGCAAAAATGCAGCAAAGCCTCCAGAGATCCACACCCCACAGTGAATCAGCCCACACAGAGTGTACAAAGTTTAACCAGGCATGTCATTTCCATGGGACCCCTCTGTCCCAAGACAGGTGTTGCACAGGCTTGGGACCAACAACGTCAAACCTCCCTCACAACAGACTGAGAAATCAGGTATGTGAATCTCAGCTCATGGATGGTTTAGGGGAGGTATCCCAGTGTCAGAACAACGGAGGATGTGGTGATAAGGTAGGATACGAGGGTAGCTGGAGCTGTACCAAAGGAAACTTCCTTGGTGTTTGCTCCTGCTGTGGACTGCTCCAAAGCAATGGGGAGTCAATGAACAGAACTGGAAGAGATTGGGATTGGGTCTTCTCCTAGCCAAAGGGGGAATAATTCGTTATAAAAACAGCATGAAGAAACACTGGAAGAAAAAACAAAAAGGGAGGAAAAAGGAAAGAAGAGAGGGAAAACCACATGGACAATGCTCTATATGCTGAAAGGCGTGTGCTAAAAAGCTCCAACTTACCTTTCAAAAGGACTTAAACTCAAGTATTAGTGTAAGCAAAATCAGCCCTTTCAAACTTGGTTGTGGAGCCAAAAACCCAAAGCACATGACGGTGCATTAAGACGCCACGTTTCCTGGTTGCATGCTTATGCTAGCATGCCTCCCTCACCCAGAGGCCTTGTCCACGCTGACCTGTTCCCTTGTACTGGCCAGTTGGCCGCTTGGCTCCTCTCCCAGCAGTCAGCGCTCTCCAAGCGTAACATCGATCATTGCTGTAGTAAGGAAGATGGCACTTACCTGATGGGGGAGGTGGAAGCTCCCTCTCTTACCATATGCTGGGAATTGTCAGTGGCTGCTTGAAGCCAAGGCTGGCTTTTTCTCCTGCCAGGAAACAGGCCTTTTCCAGAGCCTGCCAAAAAGAAGAAAAAAAAAAAAAAAGAAAAAAAAGAAAAAAAACTTTTTGCATATTACGTTTCACACAGAACAGTTTTATAGCAGGCTGGGCAGCACTGGGAATTATGGATCACAGTTTCCTTTGGCTCTGGGGACAGAGAGCAGATAGTGAAATAAGAGACACTACAATGGGTAAACGAGAAAAAAAAAAGGAAAGACAAAAGTAAGTGTTTATATTGATTCTCTCCAGCAATACAAGATCTGCTGTAGCCAAGCAGACTACTGAGTCATTAAAGCCGGCGTCCTGACTCCAAGGGTACTTCAGAGGAAGAGGAGAGAGCAGCAGGTGCTGCGCCAGCTGTCCGTGCTCTTCGGAGAGATCCGCCCTCCTGATCGCAGCATAGCCACTACATCCCTGATGCACAGTGCTTGATGGCTTCGTGACCTCCCCCAGGCTACAGAGACCCCATCCCATTCCCCTCTTGACTATTCGGTTGGAAGAAGCCTGGTATTCAGGTGCATCATGTACTGCCATTCCAGACAGCCTGGAAGGGGGATCAGCCTCCTGCCTGCCCACTCTTGGCCTTGTCTTGCAGTCTGGAGCCAGTGTGGACTGCAAAGGCACTGATCCTCAACAAAGCGGACCTGAGAATCAGATTTGCCCTGGGATGGCTTTGGAAAGTGCTCCCAGTTAGGTGACTTGGACAGGCGTGGTGGTGATACCTCCCACTGCAGCATAGATTTCCTTTTCTACAGATGCCACCACCACTGATATGATGGTCCCGAAGATGTTAGCTCCTAAAACGTGAGACAATCCCCAGCCTCTTAGGAAGATGCTGTTTGCTTCATTGGGTGGAAGGTGGGTCCAGCAGCTTTGATGTTTGTCTGTTGGCAGCAGGTAAACCTGAGTCCAGCAAAGGAAGACCAACATCTCCATGAAGCATTTCAGAATGGAAACAAGGGGCTTGGGACAAGGAGAGGACATCATTGCTCCTGTCTCTGGTGATGGCAAACAGAACCTGATGCTATTTCAGAAGAAATCAGTTCTTGAAACAGATCCCCTCCCCCTCTTCATGATTTTATCTTCTTTCCTCCTTTGTATCACTTTTTTACAGCAACAGGAGAAAAAGAAAGCAGAAAACACTTCCATCCAGACCCAGAGAAGAAAATTCCTTTGAATCACAAATCACAAAAAAGGTTGTTTTTTTTTACTGTCAGTGAGGGGGCGGAGTTGAAGCATTGGAAATCCAGGCCAAGGGATTACTTCACATTTCTTCTAAGGAATGAAACCTTTAAAAAGAGAAAGGTCTATTTTGTCTTATTCAGCATTTCTTTTTTCTTCTCCTCCTTCTTCTCTGAAAACTTCTTTTTTTCCCTAATAAAGTGTTTACTACCCATAGTCTTACACACTCACACATACACACGTGCACATACAAACTACACTGCAAACTACTACTACTTCTGCTTTAAAAAGAGAAAATCAGGCCAGCTCTGCAAAAGTGCAGAGAAGATCTTTCACTGAAATGATTTCAAGGTCAGTTTTGGGGGTCTTTAGGTTTCTATATTCAATCCAACCACGTTTCATGTCTCTGCTTTGCTTGCTTAACTTACAAGAAACTTGGGCACAATTTTGCTTGTGTTGGCAGTTTTTAGGTGTGGATTCATGCAGGCTATTTACAAGATGCCAAGGGATGTCAAATCCTGAACATGTGTTTTTGTCCTACAGTCATTCTCTGACAGCAGAAATAGTCTGCAGCTTATCAGATCCATTTGCTGATATTTAACATCTTTTTTTCCCGACAAAGGTTTGGGGTGAGATGAATTTTAATGTTTTCTCTGTGCCGAAGCTGACAAAAAAAAGAAAAAAAGATCTTTATGCATCTAAGTTAGAAAGTGGAGCTTTAAACTGTAACGCAAAGAAACTCCCTTTTTTACAAAAGTCTCACTTTCCCTACATAGATGCAATTCTGTTTGTTTTTTAGAACACTCAGGGTATTTGCTAAACATTTTATTGAACCAAGAGGTTCAGCCACTTAGTCATAGATTTAGACTATGTATTGTTTAGGGAAAAAATCTATTTTAAGGTATATTCCTAATATAATTGACAAAACACTACGAAGTCTGATTGTAAATTTTTACTAAGGTCATATTTAAATAAATTTGATCTACACACAGAATAACAATTTCCCTTCTTTCCCTTCTTTTTAACACTGTTGATAATAGTAACACAAAAAGAAAAATTATTTTTAAAATGTATAGATTTTGGTAAAATTATCAAGTAGAAATAATACTGTCTTAGAGGATAATCATGCATTTTTAGCAAATAGTGAGCACCCAAAAATAAAGGTTTTATAAACATATACAGGCTCTCAGATACTAAGAGAAATACTTAGAAAGGCATCTGGAAACTTGATATAGATATAAATGGATATGGAGTTATCTGGAGAATATTTTTATATTATGAATACATTCACAGCAAGTGGTTTAATTTTGCATGCAAAAACTGCTAAGCAAAAAGGGAAACGTTTTTTATGATTCTGAGTCATAAAAAATAGTTGAACTATGTCTACTATGTGAGGCACCTTTTAAATTCACAGTGCCATATACATATGTTTTCATATAACAGTAGATTTGTCATGTCTGGTTTCTGCAGCAATCATTCTCTTTAGAGCTATTTTTCTCCACTAATTTTTCTCCACTAACCACCTTCATCAAGTTCTCTGTTTCAGCACAGTCTGTATCTTAAAACATGCCCAATGCTGTAACCTCGTGCCTCGAGGTACTACGCGGCAGAAATAAATGCCTAAGTTTTTTCTGGCCGTGAACAGTGAGAGCTCAGTGTCTTCTCCAAAATTGTCCAGACTGCTTTTGTTTGCAGAATTCAGACAGTGCAAGCTGTCGGTGTGTGGTGAGCCTCAGTAAGTTCAGAGCAATCTACTTGAGAGGTTTCCAATTATTCTTGCTTCTGCTCAGGTTAGATATACAATTAGATCAGATCCCTGACAGGTTTTTGGCTTTTCCAGTTTCAGACCAAGCCTTTATTAGTCAAAGCATATGCAGATGGAAATGATTTATTTTTTGTTAGCTGCTACATGAATTTGAGTGTCAACAAAATCCTTCTCAGCTTTCAGCAAACTTTGGACTCCGCCTTTGTATCTGAGGTAGGGTGTCCATCTCAGTGAGATGAGTTCGGTTTGGCAGAGGCAGTTCGACCGATCAAAATCTGTAGAATTTATATTCAAATAGTCCATACTGACCTCATAAACTAAACATTTCAAAGGAAAGGGACATGTGGGCAGAGGTGACTCCCTAGATCTTTCCTGCTCGTTGTTTCCTTTTTTCCTGCTGTGTCGCCTCTGGAGCTTGCTCTTCTCCATGTATTGCTGTTCTGCTGGGCCGTGTCCTTTACTTTGCTGGCAAATAAGGTAAATGACCCCTATGTGGGCTGCCCATATGCTGCTAACATCATTGGTTTTGTTTCAGCAAACTGCACGAGGATGGTATAGACAGCTACCAAAAAAGAGGGCCCCCAGAAGCCCCAGAAGCCCTGCTGTGAATCACCAACACACCAGGGTGAGTGGCAGCCGGCATCTCCTTAGTTGTTGAGAGGAGCAGCTGTGTCACGTTCGGTTAGTTTACATCATAATCTAAATCAACCATGAAGGATGAAGATGCATAGAAGGAAAAAAACCCAATAAAGTGAAGGGGTGCGTTCAAACAAACTCTTGTACAAACTGCGTTTAGGTTCAGTCCTAACTAAACTGTGATTGCAGGGAAAGGGGTGGCTAAATTGCCAGTTCCTTACAAGGTGTTGGCATGATCTGTGAGAGCAGAGCTGTGTCCTACACACGTGCTTGTGTTCTTATTCTTTGCCCTTCGCTTCCATGTCCTTGTCCTCTGTACAAGGTCCCTCAGGCTGGAAGCGGGTCCGGGGACAACATGCAAGTTCGTTATGATTTGGCACATGGAGTATGTTAACTGTGATACAGCTAAAGGCTGTTTCTGCAGACTAAGAAAAGGACTGGAACACTTGTCCCCAAATCAGGGGTGGCTTCAGCTCAGCCTTTGGTTTCAATAACTTGTCTGGCCACAAGGACAGCTATTTTGGAGAAGGTGTAATAAAATGTGCTTTATTTCTTGTACATAAGGGGTTAATTTTTTTCTTCCCCTCCAAGTGAAGCTGTGGCTGATGGGAAAAAGGGGCGGGGAAAGGGCTATAAAATGATAACTGGGGGAAAAGGAAACTCTTTTTGCCTGAGGTCAGAGAAAGTGAAGTGTTATTACAACTCTTTCCTTTTTCTGCTTATATATGCTGTTTAGTTACAGATATTTAGGTTTTGCTACAGATATATAGGTGCATCCTACCATCTCAGGTAGGATGGTTTTATGTGGCAAAAGAGAGAGAGTGAAAAGACAGAGGTGTTGTTTCTCTTCTAGATTTCTCTTTCCTCTCCTTGAGAATTAAAACTCTTTTAGCATGGCATCCGTGAGGGTATGGAGCAAATCTCTAGTAGCAGCAGCAGGAAAAATTTTCCTAGTGGACCTTAAAGACTTTATTAATGTGATGCCTTGAGGAGCCTTGGAAAATGGAGTGGATAAGGTGAGCAGGAGATAACACTTATTCCTATGTTCTCTGTTTCCTTTACTAGAAGGAGGAGAGGGCACATTCCTTGGGAACTAGTAGAAGAAGTTCAGTCATTGTTTAAAAATGCGTCATTCCCCAGCTTGCAGAGCCAGTGTAGACTCCGTAAGCAGAGATGAAACAGGCCAGCATAGTGCTGAACTCCTGGTGGTTGGCCAGGTCATTGTGGCAGCCTTTAAAGCCTTAGTGTTTTTCTAGGTGGGACTTGAGCTGTGAGGTGTATTTCAGATGAACTCCATAACCTAGGTAATATATAGTGGAGACTGAGGAGAAAAAAGTGGCAGCAGAAGGAGGCAGATCTGAGGAGGTAATGTCTCTGTGGCTTCAGGAGGCGTTAAGCAGGGCTGATGCACTTCTCACTTGGAGAGAAGAGTAATAAGTGAATGCTCAGAGCAGTTGAGCTTCCCCTCACACCTGCTGCTGCTGAAAAACAAGTGGAGGTCAGCAGCTTCTGAAGGCCTGCGTTGGTTGTCCTCTTGACCAATGTGCCAGAAGCCACCTGAGAAAAAAGCCTGAGGTTTGAAGGCTTGATTTTTAATCTATTTAATCTTTGTGGATGGCAGCTGTAACACCCTATCTCCCCTCTAGCATGCCACGGGGCAAAGAGGTACTCAGTGGATGTCTACCTGCAGCCTGGGTCTCTTCTAGGTGCCACATATAGGATAAATGCCTAGGCCATCTGCTATATTAAGTTTCTCTCTTACTGAGTGAGTTTGGATGAGCTAGATGGGTTCTTGTCCCCCCAGCAAGAGTTTATTGCTTGCAAAGGTTTCTCTCTGATGAGAGCTGCCTGATAGAAACATCTTGCTTCCCTGAATGCCTAAGGGAGGAAGCAGGAGGAAGTATTACAGGTCCCTAGGGCTGGAGTAGTAGGAAACAGCAGTGTGCAGACAAGTTCAGTTTGTTTCATAAAGCTCCTAAAGAAAAAAAGAAGGGATTCATGGCTTTCTGTTTGAAGTGATACCTGCTTGTGGAGATGGGAGATTTTGTGGGTCTTGGGACTGTGACTCCAGTGCCAGCTTCCCACAACAGGTAGTCTTTTAACTTTTTGATTTATTTGGCTGATTTTAGTGCTGTTAAAAATAAAAATCTCAGCCCTGGAGATTCAGATTCTGTTGCTTTCTGGGTTAAGTATGCCAGGGCTTGCAGCTGTGCAGGTTCCCCTCCAGTGTTGGTCTTCCTTTTGCCCATGAAGTTCAGCCCTGGTCTGGCAGGTCTCCCTGCAAGCGATAGGGCAAACAGTTCAGTCTGTGACCTTTTTGCCATGGCAGTGAGAAGTGAGGAGAAGGGGTGTACTGAGCCTTATTTTGTAATGAATGAAGACAGTGAGGTTTGTGGCGTGTT
Source organism: Struthio camelus (assembly GCF_040807025.1). NCBI lineage: Eukaryota > Metazoa > Chordata > Aves > Struthioniformes > Struthionidae > Struthio > Struthio camelus. Next base: position 6,980,024 of record NC_090953.1, read on the forward strand.
CCTTACACCAGTACATGGGCAGATGGTACCTTTAGGAACCCCGCTGCGGGCACGGGGTCTCAGAGGCCGCTCAACACGGCGGCGCTCTCTGCCTGTAAGAGCGTTGCCTTTCTCCAGCGCAGCGAAGTGTCACTGGCCCACACCACCACCAAACTGCTGTCATTGCTTGCCAACAGGTAGGAGAGCCAGAACCGAAAGGCTGCTCATTTGGAGGAGGAAAGGTTTCTGGTGGAGTAGGCTGTGCTAAAGGTGTTGTGGCAGCTGGCATGGGATGACCCACGTGTCACTGAGTGTCCCACGGGCCGTGGCTGTCCGGGGGCTGCTTTTAGTGGAGGCTGTATTTGCAGAGAGCAATGAAATTTGGCTACTTCTCATCTTTTGTGAAAAGGTTCAGATACAGCCGTGTAGAATATTGTAGTTAGATACCTCTCACTTTCCAAGCATAGTACTTTACTTTCCCTTCTTTCTTCAAATGCAGTTCCTTTGCAAATCTCTGTGGAGAACAATACAATAATCAGCTCTTAACATCTAATTATGCCCTTCCCTTTACAAAAGAAGCTCATATTCTTAAATAACACTTCCTGGCAGCAAAGAGCTCTGTAGCTCACTTTGAAAGAGAAGGGAAAACAATGCAACCCAACCCAAATATCTTCAGATCATTAATGTTGAGGGAATTGGGTGCAGAATCCTTTCTTAGCCTCATCACTGGATGAAAATAATACTTACCCTTGAGCACTTGGCTGTTTTGTAGTGAATGCTGACAATAATCTAATCAGTTAACAATTCTCTTTCTGATGATCATTTTCCTGTGAATTGTTTCAGTGGCAGGAAAAACAGAAAATATAACTAAATGAGATACTTTTGCTGGAAACACGATGGCTGAGAAAAAGTCCACTCTTTTGTGCTTGGCTCCTTGTAACGATTCAGATACTCTCCCTGTTGGGTCAAATGTCAAGCTGCAGGGCAGTAAGCTAAAAAAGGCCCTTTACACTGAAATCTTACCCCCATTTTGCCTAGAGGCACTTCATAGCATAAGCAAAGCACCTGGGGTCTGCGACTCCCGGTCTACATGGCAACTTCCCTTTGTGCTTCGGGAGTAGGGTTGGGTTTTCCCTTTTAATATAAAGAATATTTGGGTTTTTTTTCTTGTGAAGTAAATTTCAGCCCCAAAATGTATGATACGTGCTGCATTTGGTGCACTCTCCCTGAGGCAAACCAAGGGATCTGTAAGTGGTACTATTTTTCCTATCAGCCCTGGAGAGTAGTGTGGCAGCCCTGCGTGTTATTAATGGATAAAATCTGAGCAGCAGCCAACCCCAAGGTGAACCCTATGCATTTAAAACATTTCATCAGACAGCTAAGTATTTTTTTTTCCTTCACTACAGCGGATATCTCTACTGCCACCACTCAATAGATCCCGATAGAAGAGAGCAATAGCTGGACTCACTAATGTGAAAATTGATAGTATGAGCTCTCCAATGAAATATAAACAGCCCTGTGTTTCTTAAGTGTCAGTATCATGGGGTTGGGCTGAGGAGGTGGTGCGGTGGATTAACCCTGGAATTATCCAGGAGGGGGGAGAAGCTAGTAAATAGGAAATATTTGTCCAATCAGCCAGAGCTCATTTCTGAAGTGGGTAAGATGGGCTGTTGTTGACTCCCAGCTGCTGTCAGCTAGAAACCTAGCTACAGTTTACACCTCCTGTTATTGCAGTGTTTCCGGGGGCTGGAGGAAGGTCAGGCTGAACTCTTCGCTCCTCTCCCCCTTCCCATTTGCCTGGAGAAGCACTTGGCAGAAGAGAGGGAGAGGAACAGTGTGAGAATTAGGAATGCAACTTTGCAGATGTCTTTGCAGATGCACAAACGTGCTGCATTGCGAGCAGCTCTTGGCAAGCTGCAATGCTGCTGTCGAAACAGTGCTTATTAGAAGAGCTGCTTATTCCTGCGGGAAAACCTGCGACATGCAAAACAAACATCCTTACTTAAGGAGTGCTGAGACCTTGCGTGTTGGGTCCCTCTTGCAGAAACACTTAGCATAACCAGAGGGTTCCTTCGAGGGGAGGCAGGCAGGCTGGTGTTCAGATAGTTCCAGTGTCAGATTACCTAAACTGTTTCACTGTTGTCTTAATTTACAGATAGTGGAGGAATGTTACTTTGCATGTTCACCCCTGGCTGAGAGCTGAAAACAGCCAAGTGGATTCACTTGGTGGCATCAGAATCACCTCCCGGTCCCCATACATGAGCCGGACATTACAAGGTATGGGTTACAAATAGGCCCGAGCAATGTTATCCTTTTGACAAAGAAATGCTTTCTGTGGAAACTTCAAAATATATCTAAGATTATATAAGTTTATTTCCAATATACCTCCAGAATATTGATAGGCTGCAGAAACAAATTTTTAAAAAGAATTTACCTAACTTTCATTGACATATGTTATTTTTCAGAAAAATAAGCAATACTGCATATTCTTTCTCAGTATTTAACTAGTAAGATTATTGAGCTAAAGGTGGGCATCCTCAAATAAGTACATGATAAACCTAGCTCTGGCTGGGGAGGGTTGTAGGGTGAAAGAGAATAAAAAAAATACAGAACACATACTGTAAATCATCAGAAAGTCACTGAAAACCTCTTTGTAAATATATATTTTATAAAGTGCTTTTCATGTCTCTGTGGCTGGAGACTTGGACATCTTATCTGGAGTTCTCTTCTTCAGCTTGTTTACTGAGTTTTCAATCTGCTTGTCGAGGCTTAAGGACTCTTCTACTTATGAGTCAACCCTGGAACTGCAGCACGCGGTAGAGGATCATACCTAAGTTGAGGGTCCTTCACCCTGAGCTGGCAGACTAAAGATTTAGTAAACAAGCCAAAGAAGACTTAAGATAAGGTGGCTGGGCAGCCCTTTGGTAGGAGGGGGAAAAGGGGAGTGTTAATGGGGGAAATAGCTCAGCTGTGTGGCAATTAATGGGCAAAGAGAGGGCCCTCCCTCCCAGTATTATCAAATTGGTATGTTTTTATCACATAGGCACCCAGAAGTTTGGGTTTATTCCTTGTAAAGGAGCTTTCAGCCAACCCTGGGTCGCTAGGACACTTCTCCCCAGTGGAGCACTTGGAAATGTTCTCCGAGCAAACCTGTCCCCAGCTCCTTTCACATACAGGATTTAGATTTTGTCCTCAGTGCTGTGATTCAGAGCTTTGCTGATGGGGTTTGGAAACAGCTATTAGAACCAGAGACCTAGCTCAGCACCTTTTCCAACCCCAGATTTTGCCTGCTCCCATTTCAGGATTGGTGCAGGCTTCACATATGAGCAAAATTTTCCCAGGCACAGTGCTAATAAGCTGAACAATTGGGACTGTGCCATGTGGTGGAAGTCAGAGCTGTGTGGTGGTCTAATGAGGGGAAGCTTGCAGCACCCAGCTAATTAAGACTGTGTAGCAAAGGCAAGAAGTTGTTATGGAGTTTGAGGGAGACTGTATCTCTGAGTTTCACCTGGGTTCCTCTAGATTACAGTCAGAGCTGATCACTGTTTGTTTTGCTTTATTGCGGTCTTCAAAATATGCCAGGTTTTAAAGCTAAGGCAGCTAAAAAGTGACAGGGGATAACAGTGTTGCTGGATTTCTTTCTATTCTTTGGTCAAGAATTTGAAAGGCCAAATAAAAATACAAAAAAATCTGTGCTTGGAAAACTTCAACCTAGACTTGGAAAAATTAGCTCATATCTTAGCTAGAAATACAGAATTCAAATTTACGCAAAAGTATGCGTTTGAGTATATAACACTCGTGAAGCATACCCTTCCCTCCAAAAACATAAGATGGATTTGGATGTAATGAGTTTCCAAATAAATAAGTAGGTATTGGAGGAGAATTATATTTTTCTCATTTAATGTTTAGATTTGCAATTTCCATTTTTCTATGTTATAGACTAGAGACCTTTCATGCAATCTGAGATTCTCATGTAATGACTTCAGGAGTAGAGAGTCATGACAAAAATGGGACTAAGGGACCTTAAATCTGTGCCTGCATGTCTGGGCAGGGAGATTATGCAAGGGTCTAGGATTCAGTGTCTGCCTTTAGTCTGCGTGAACTTCTTATTTTGGGGAACATCTCTCAGCTCTGTTTGAGGAGCCTGGAATTCTTTTTTGTTTGAAATATAGATGATGCATATGAAACTTACAGGTCTACTTTTTATACTTTATTAACTATAATTTTTTGTAGAAAGCAATTCCCACTTTCTAACCAACTCTGAGAAATTCATTTTGTCCTTATTTTTGTTAGTCAACATGTTCAAGTTTTGCTGTTATGCCTCTTATCAGTGCATCAAAGCTTGACTGATAAAATAAACTAACATAGTCATGAGCTGAGCTCTTTGAAAAACTTTTCTGAGTAGCAGAAGCAAAGCTGAAGAGAACTTTTGGTTGAATAGTGAAGGCCACCAGACAGCTAATTCCTCTCCAGTTGGAGAGTGATGCTAGGAAATCACTCTGGGAAGCCAGATAGGAGCAGAGCCAGCATCAGTCTGTCAGGGACCATGAGTATGGGTAAAACCAGGTCTTCTCTATCCTCTGAACCACACATGAGGTGATATGCATTGCTACCTCACTTTGACTTTGCTTTCCATCCTCCTCCTTCCATAGTTTTCCCGTGGGCTGGAGGCTTGAGTGGTTACCAGCCTGGCATTGGGTTGAGGTGGGCGGGGGGAGGAAAAACAAAAAAACATTATAAAAGATAGTCCTATACGACAGAAGGAAAAATGAAAGAAGAGTAAGGCAGAAAAGATGAGATTAAAAATGAAGGTAGAAAAGATGCATTTAACTCCTTTAACCTCACAACTACCATTTTGGCATGGACGATAGCTGTAAGATATTGGCTGTATCATACAGAAAGAGTATATACACAGGGAATTATTGAAGAAAAATGAAAGTGTTTGAAACACCTTTAACTATGTGGAGTCTGCCTGGCTCTTTGGGATCATGCTATATTAATGGTGACCATGTGCTGTCACTAACATAGTGCATGTTTTGTTGGGAAGTTAATTCTAGGGAAAGACCTTCTGGAGTTGTAGATGAACGAGCGATAAGTCCTCTCCATTTTCCCATTGATCCTGGTGTGCAAGTGCAAAAATGATTCCCTGCTTGGCACAAGCTCCCAGCCCCAGGAAGAAAGGGAGATGCTGGCAGTGTCATTTGACCACTGACTTGAGATGCTTTGCAAACTGTAAGTTGGCAAAAGCATCTGTCAAAATCCAGTTGCTCCCCCTCTGGCTAGTACTGCTGACTCAAGTCTAGTGGGAGTGAGTGCCGGAGTGTCCCAAAGTTCATTAATATGTGATCTGACTGAACGTTCCAAGAAAAGGGTACGTTTATTGCCTGACATCTCTAAGACCCTCCATGGGGTCCTTAAATCTGGCAGGTGTAGTTCTGAATTTAACTCTCAGTTACTCAATAAAAGAAAGTAACAGTGGCATTACTTACTAGGAAGTTGGATTAAATACCTGCACTCTCTGCACTGGGGAAAGGATGGTTTGGGGTGGCAGGAACAATTCTTAGTTTGGTCCCATCTGAGCCTTTCTGAAAGCTATTTGAGAGAGGTAGTAGACTTGACTGTATTCTCTAAGAAGAGGGAAACTTCGTCTGGATTTAAGATGTGCTTGAAGATGAGAAGAGCTGCTTTTACATTCTCTAAGTCTGTATCACCCAAGGGCAGAGAGGAGGGGTGACAGGCATGCTGTGGAAAGTTTTAGAAACATCTCCCTTCCAACAAGTCTGTAAAAATGCTGAGCTGAAAGACTCAGAGCAACTCACTGGAGACTCATTTTCAGTATGGCTAAAGTTCTGAAACCCAGACTGCAAAATCTCAGGAAGCAGCTGGGTTCCTAATTAAAACAAATCGTTAATAGATTTAGCAGGCCAAATTTATGCTTTTCAATTAAAAATGCTATTGGGCTTGGTATCTGCCTCTGTGCGTGCGTGCATGTGTGCACTCGTGCGTGCCAGAGATAGGTGTAAGTAGTGTAATGCACCAAAGGAGAGGGTGAACTCTCTAGTCCGCAGTGTGGGCTAATAGAGTCGGGACGTCTTGGTATCTCAAATATGACAACTTCTGAGCAGAGGAGTGCATCAAGACAAATGCAGTGTCAAGGACATTTTATGCATGCGTTTCCTGACCGTGGACTGTTTGTCCTTCTGCATGAAGGTAGTCAGGCTTTTTCCTTACAATAATTTGTTCTCATTTGAAAGCTACAAATGTTTTACAGTCAGCATGATGAGTCCAAGCTATTGATTGACTGATAGTCACCCAGGAAGAATTTGTCCTTCAATTAGCCCTGGGTTTTTTTGCGTCCTGCTGAATTTCACACTTCAGACCAGAGAATCCATTTGCTTCACTAGAGTGGCTCTTTCGCAGACATTTGACTAAAACTGGGGGAAAAAGAATTTTGTTGTTGTTTAAATTATTTTTACAGTATGACAATAATGCTCATTACATCAAATTTGATGAACTAATTTTATTTTCATCTTTTTTTTTTACTAAGACAAAGACTGCATCTGTGTGTTTTTATCACAAGAAAGAAGGAAAAAAGCCATGTGTTGTCTCAAACCATTAAGCTGCCGAAAAGTACTTTTGTTACTACCAAAATGAATCTAGCATCTCTAGCTGCTTTTGAGCAACAATAAGCCAAAAACTGCTATAGTTTTGTAAAACCTAATTTCTCTTTTCACATTAGATCTGCAGCTACTTCTGTAGATGAATTCTCCAAAAACATTTCCAATTTTATATTATCCAAATACTGATGAGAAGACAAACTTTCCCCTGCAGTGAAATTTGAGTTAATTATAAAAATCTAAAATCTTCATAAAAAAGATGGGCGATCAAGTGTCTCCCAGAGCCTTTTCTCAGTTTAATCACAAGACTTCCATCTGACTCCTTGGTGTTCAAGTGAAAATGAAAGTTCCCAGCCCACCTCCAGTCCTCTGAATACATAGATATTTATACTGTAACTGGGAACTTGAGATTATTGGTCCACTGTAGAATCCAGTGCAAAATTGGGACTCTTTCTATATATATGTATACTTGTAGCAGTAAAAGGCTTTGGTGCTATGGCTAAATGCAGGCTCCTTCTGCCTAAAGGTTTGCTACAATGCTCATATTTGTACATTGTTTTGCAAAGTGTTTTCCGAGGTATCTCAACTGTGAGCAAACAAAATTCTCTTCTGCTATATTATAACATGCAGAGCTGACCTGATTTATTCTCACTACAAAGAACAGTATGGTGAACAAGCAATATTTTTGCTTATTCTGGGAATGCAACAGTTCCAGAGATGTATTTGGGGTTGTCAGGATGGTGGCCGGAGGGGAGGAGGGAAGGGGAAAAAGCTGGGTAAATTCCGTGGTGTTACATTTAAACCCTGGGAAGCTCCTTTAGTCAGAGATTAAGCTATGGAACTAAATCTGAAAGTGAGAAAGGGGAGGAAAAGCTATTGAAAACTATGGGATTCTACTGCTGACTATGGAGGCCACATGACCCTGACACATAACTTTAACTGAGTTGACTATATCTCACTTCCTTTAAGTGCCTGTCCCTCCTGCTCACTCTCAAGGACTTGGCCAATCTCCTTTTGTAAATAGAACAATGCTTTATATTTCTCTATTACTCTGGAGTGACTATATCAATAATGCAGGAAAGGCATCTGTCCAGCACAATGAGATTATTTTTCTGATTTCGGTTGACAGTTATGGTAATAGTTTGGCAAACAATCTACTCCACCATCAATGACCACAGATTACAGCTGTTTTTAAAAATCTCAGGCGCTCCTGGAAACTTAGAAGATTGATTACACGGATAGAAGGAGACAGAAAGATGTGTCAAAAGCTTTTATGGCTGAAACTTTTAACTCTGTCTTGCTCCCTTTTTTTCCTCTGGTTCTGAAAGTCTATGTGTATTCTTAGTCGCCTTACGTGAGTGCAGAACATGAGTGGAGCGAGTAAATGATCATGCTTCAAAGGGAAGCAGGGAGCTGCTCAGCACCAGAGCATTCAGAAACCAGAGTGGGAGTTGTAAAACAACCAGGAAGATTTTGGCATTCCCTTAGGGCAGGCTTTTACATTACCGAAGATGCAAAGTTTTACATATTGCGTCCCCTGCGGTATGAGGGAAGGGCTGTATGCTTTCATAGCTGCCTGGATCAGAGCTTTGCTGGGTCAGGCTCCGAGGGCTCAGCAAGCCCTGAAGTCTTCAGCTGGCTCCACTTGGCTTGAAGGTACTTTGGTGGCCCTCCTCACCAGGGTAGTGGGCGCTGTGGAGGGTGGGCAGGGCAGCCTTCCTTGCCCTGGAGGTGTCTTGCAGACTGTGCTGGATCCCACATGTCGCTTGCTGCTCTGTTTGCGCTGAGGCCTGCGCCGTGTCAGGAGGGTTCATGCTTATGGGTGCTCCCGAGCCTCCTAGGTGGTGTAGGCAGTGCTTAAGTATGTGTTTTTCAAACCTGAATTTGTTCCCCCTTTGCTCATGGCTTTCTTGGTCTCTCGTTGAGCTAGTTGATTAGACTGGGACGCACCTTCAAGGTTATAAGAAAATCCCCCAAGGGAAATGTTATTTCCTTTCTAGTTATAAGTGCTATTTATCTCACATGAGTCAGAATTGGGAACCTGCAATCGAATATGCACCTTGCAGAGCTTAACACTGCCTTAAAGGACTCATAACTGCCAATGATCAGAGTGGAAAATGCACTGTTTTAAATGTATGTTGCCTTTATGCAAAGAACAGGAATAACACCATGAGATCTGTGTCTAGCTAGCACTAGAATTTCAGATACCACATGTTCACAGTGAACTACTCTGAGACAGATCTGCAGAACAAGAATTATCCTCAGAAATTATTCAGCAGATATTTTCAATTTGAGTAACAACGGAAGAGAAAATCAGAGGCTGCTTGTGGACAGGGCCATGAACAGGAGAGAGGAAAAAAAAAGGTCAATTCATCAAATAAATTATTCTCTATGAATTATTCACACAGGTCTAACTTAACTGTTATTCCTACTTTCCCAGCCTCACTACAGGGGTTGACAATAATACAGCTCTGTCAGTTTCTAGGCTTTGATATTAGCCAGAATAAAATCTTAGAGTGCAGTTAGGTCTACCAGAGTCAGTCAGGAGGTGAATTTCGTCCTATAAGTTGATTTTTCTCATTGGCCATGACATTGGTATGTCATCAGCCAGCACAGCTCTGAACCTACAAGATACAGTCAAGAATGTTAGTCAGAAAAAGCTGACAATTATTTCAGTCTTCTGATGTTTCTTTTCCTTTTTTAGTTAAAAAGCAAAAACACTCAAAGCAGCAGTGAATATGGGTTAAGATTCAGGCTGTTCAAACTCTCAGAATTCAGGTGGGTTCATCTGTCTCATGAACTCTTCACCTAGGCCCCAATTAGTATTATATTAACCTCCTTAAATATGGGATTGCTACTCCAAAAATACTCCAAAATGGCCTATTAGCTACCCCATTTCCTGGCTCCATCGGATGAAAATGTCTACAGCAGGTCATCTGAAAGCATTAGTCAATTAATTCGGTGAGTTGCAGTGGGTATCTAGGATGTCTACCAAGTGCAGGGAGCGTAGTAGGTTTCAATTACAGTCTTACTTTTTTATGTTATGGGTGCATATCAACATGATATGAGGATTCATGCGTCCAGATCCTCAGAAAGAACCAGGTATTGACCTCCTGCTGAAACTGATAAGAATTAGATGCTTAAATCCCTTAGAGGGCCACAGTGTCATCAGCAGTCTGGATTAAACCCCAGGCACATTAGATTATAAATTCTATCTAACCATAATCTAACCATATCACACCATCATATATTCTGTGTATACCACAGTTTACAAACAAGGAATGAGATACTTCAGTTTTTAGAGTTCCAAAGTGTGACGGAGGTGTTGCAGATGGGCTAGGGGTGAGCATTTTATTTTATTTTATTTTTTTAAAGTCTATTCAATCATCTAGTAAAAGTTAACTCGTGGTAGCTTTGAAAAAGCCCTCTGGGTAACTAGCCATATTTTTTTCAGAATCTGCCTTTAAAAGGCCTTTGAAAATGCATGTTAAGCTCCCAAGTCAGCAAGGCATTTTGAAGGTTTTACCTGAGGAGCCTGTTATATAATTCTGTGTCACCAAGTAAAGCCTGCTGCTATTTGTGGAGTTGTGGCATTGCCTCTACTGAATCCTTGCTAAATCAATCCAAAGTGCTATTTCCCATTTCCTTTCCCAATCATGGCTCATTAAGCATCGTGCAGAATGTAATCTATTAGCGGTAATCTCCTTGGCTGGTGAGAAAATCAGTTATGAGTTGCTACCTTTTATAAAACAAAATAAATAAATAAAAACAACATTATAAGGCCTGCCACTATTAAAGAGATTGAATGCAGGAGGTGTGTATTTATGCCATTGAGCCAACTTAAATGTTCATAAAGACGATGAAACTTCAGTATCCTGAGTCGTTGATTTCGAGCTTCAGGTCAGAGATAGATGACTTCACGCTGAGATTTATTACTAAGAGGCGAAGCTTTGGAGTTTGTGTCAAGGTGGGCTCATCCATCACCGAAAGAATTCTGCCATAATATTCTGCTGTCAGATCCCATCTACCCTTGATCAATCTATCAGTCGGCCTACTTAGAAAATTGTACATAAGCCCAATATAATGTGATTAGACATCCAAAAACACAGTCAATGGTTAATCATGCAGGTAAATTGTAGTGTGCTAAATGTGACTTCTTTCCTCGTCTGTGCACATTGCGTAAGATGTGGTAGGGGAAGGTCCTCAGCTAGCTGCCTGCCTGATGAATTTCTCAGTACTCTGTGCCTAGGAAATCTCTGTTAGTGCTGCGTCACTGTTAAAAATTCAAATGCATTCAAAATCATCTGCTGCTTGTGCATATGTGGAGAGGCACTAGAATTTGCACCTCTAAAGTCTGGCTGTCAATTTTTGGTATGTTTTGCAGATGCCTCTAAAGTCTGGCTGTCAATTTTTGGTATGTTTTGCAGATGAAAATACTAGTGTTTCTTTGCAGGTATAGATATGGGCTATTTCAAGCAAACATGGTGGTGTTACCAGCATTTACTGCTATCTGGTTGTGGACTTTGTGGATTTAAATACCAAGACACCGATACAGAAAGGTGGCCTGACTGACTTCTCAGGGCCCCATCCAATCCTGTTTTCTAAGAGTGTGTCTCTTTATAATAGGTATTGACAGAGACGATCCTGTCTGTTAAATCCATCAACAAATGAGCTCCGATCTGAGGTCTCATGAGTTGCCACAACTCTGAAATGAGGATACAGGTGGAGGTTGGCCACCAGTACTATATAAAACAGCGTATGGGCTTCGGTAACAGCAGTGTTTCCCATGAGATGTCAGTGGGATGAGATTACTTGAGGGTAGCTTATGCTGAACATGCCTCGTCCTACCGACCAGCATGGCACTTAGGGAAATCATTAGTGCCCTTTGCAGTGAGGAGTTGTTATAATGTGTGACTCGGTGGTTCTCAGTTACAACGGAACAGCATCTGTCTTGCTGGAAAGAGCCACAATTAAACAGGTGGATTCCTTAACTTTAGGTGACTTACAGTCAAAGAAATCACTGCCTCAATGGTGAATTTAGCAAAATTGCTGTGAATTCCTGAGATTCCCTTGCTATGTTGGAATTGCTTCTCAGAGTAAGACAGTCATTTAAATATTGAACATACTTGTGGGTCATGTTGCGTAGGGGTAATACACACAGTGAAAGCATGAAAAGGTAATTTCCATCTGATTTTAGCCATGTTACCCCCTTTTTCCCAAGGAAGACCTCAGACCATGCAGTCCAGATCAGTTCCTTATCCCCATCTGGCAATTCGAGTCTGTGGTCTTTTCAGAGCATAGTTGACATTTGGGACTGCTGGGTTACAAAACTGAGCTCCCACAGCTTCGCAACTGATGCTAAACTTCAGTATGGCCAAGACATTAAGAGAGATGAATTTTCCAAAATAAGGCAGACCAGTGAACTGTGCTGGCAATGTAATTCCATTACTTTAGAAGGAGTTGAGTCTGTTATAGCCAGTGAAGTAGAACAATGCTGTACCTTAAAGAAAAAAAGAATTTGGATTTTTCTTATTGTTATTACTATTATTATTCCTTCAGTGTAAGAACACCAAAAAAATGGCAGAGTATGTGGAGTTAAATACCAAACACAGCTCCAAAGGGAAAGAATGGTAGTTATTCTGTGGTGTAAAATAATCCTGCTCATGGTTGAAAAAGTGGCTGCCACTGATTCCCAGATAAATTGCTCTGAAATTGAGTTAGGAAACACTTCACTCTCTGGTGCTTTGCCCAGGCAGGGTATCCTCTATGCCAAGTCTAATTTTAAAAGTTTCCAGTAACTAGGGGTTCGAATTCAAAGAAATATCCAAAGATTAGAAGGCTGAGGTTAAGGTGAGACTTGAAAAGCTATTGAAAGGGACTAGAAGCTCACCTCAACCCCTTTTGCTTTAAATGTCTCAACTTTGCTTGTTTGGATAAGGAAAACTATGCATATTGTCTAGACATGCAGAGACTGTAGGCCGCATTCATCAACTTTATCTGAATTTCCCTCTGAAAGGTGGTATAGGCTCTTGATGTTGACAGCGATGTGATGAGAGAGGACATTTCTCACCCCTCCCTTCCATTCGTTTCCCATCCTGAATTCAGGATGTGCTGAAGGTCTCATCAAAAGATTCAAGGGGAATTAATCAGAGAGATGGGCTAGCAAAAACCCTGTGCAGGTATGGAAGGAAGAGAAGGTGGAGTTGAGCAGGATTTATAGTTTGGGGGGGGGACCCAGAATGGCAGCACAGCTTCTGCTCATCTTCACAAATTGTTTCATCTCAGGCTAATGCTGCCCTGTGGCTTCTGGTCAGCTTGCAGTACAAGCCAAGCCACCTTCTGTCTGCATGTAGACGGACACCTAAACACATCGAGGCTTACTGGGCACAAATTGGGCCTGCTTCACAGGGAAGGCATTCCAGCATGCGTTATATAGGTAAAAATAAAGGGGAACAGAAGGCCAGGGTTGATGAGGAAATACACCCCAGCATCCTACTCCAGTTGTTAGGCAGTGATCCTGAGAGATCTGTTTCTGGGGTTTCCTGGCATGCTGGTTTTACCAGTCCAGCTCTTTCCATCCTATTACTCACAGCACATGGCATAATCCAAGCAATAGGAACGCCTTAAATAGCACACATTAGGCAAAAAGAGTCAATATTTATAATATTCAGAAGCCTGTAGAACACCAAGCCATTTAAAAATCCAGCAGGAAGGTGCACTGAAGCTTAGCATCTATGTTTCGAAATACAGGAGGAATGCGCAGTGAGCCAGGGACATTTTCCCTGGAGCCCAGCTCTGAAATGCCAGGTTTTAATGATTTGGAAAGAAACACATTTCAGCACTACTGTGGCACAAAGGACAGCAGAGTCGTAGTCGGGAGCGTTAGCAGGTCTTTCTCCTAAGTACCTAAGGGGAAGTTTCTAACCACTCAGACACACTCATGTGCCTCCCAAGGGCAAAGCCCTGACAGTGCGGTGGCCTTGTTGGGGTCGGGTGATATGATGTATTACATCACCAAAATTGTACCAAAGCAGCTACTGGGGGATTAGCCGAAGGTATTTGACAGCTGCTGTTAGGCTGAACTTTACTTTTACCACTGTGGGTTGAAAATGAATACCAAGTCAAGCATTATTGTTATAGGAAACCATTACCTCAGTTCTGGGTTACTGACCTGGCAGGCCCTCCTTTGTTAGAGACTACATTATTTGGAATTTCTTGCAGTGGCTCCATTATGTCAGGGTGCTGTGGTTGTGGTTTTTAAACTGTCTTGCTAATCATTTATTCCCTTAGGGGCTTTTTTGTTTGTTTATTTCCTTGTACATCTTTACCCAAAATAAGTACAGTCCATGGTAGGTATTGCCTGCACATGCAGTCAATTGATTTTTTTTTTTCCCCATTGCAGTAGATGGTTATCTGCCTCTGGGAAGTTTAAAATAGTGTAAGAGCTAGCCAGCTCCATGATCAAAGGAACATTATAGAAGTGCTTGAACTCTGAGGACATTTGGAAAGGCTGGACAGACCATTCCTCCAAAAAAAAATTTTTTCAGATCGAGTCTATGCCTTTGCAGATAAGCCCATTTCTTCCCAAACTGCTATTCCACCCTTGCCAGCATCAGGAAGGAACATGAACGTAACGTTCCAGTATAAGGACTAGGTAGCTCCAAGACATGCCTTGCTTGATAGAATTCATAGAATCATTTTTCTCCCAACCACTCACTTCTGGCTATTTGGCTGTATGATGGATGAACAAATCAAATAAGTTTCTTTTTTTTCTTTTTTTTTTTGGGGGGGGGGAGGGGGTTAAGATGTTCTACTTTCTACAGATACTTTTGAAACATGAGGAGAGCATTTGTTCTCCCCAGGGTTTGATTCCCAGTGAGGAAATGGCAGGAAGCAAATGACACTGGGGTGCATATATGGTTTGGACCTGTACCATCTTGCCTTACCACTGAACTCTCCTTCTCACTTTATAATGTTGTAACATAAATAACTCCGAATAGCTCCAGTGCAAGTGCCATCAGACTCAGGCACATCAGTCACTATCTATTATCTGTGCTTACAGAAAGTCAGCACTTCATTTTTCAGGATGTGTTTCCAAGACTGACTTAGTCTTGCACCATTCCTTGGGCCCTGCTGGGAAGCCCTTCCATTTCTCATAAGTGCAAAATAATATACCTTCTTATAACTTTCGTAAGGTGGTGGAGAATTAGGGTGCTATTGCTGTTCCTGTTTCACGGAAAATGAAAGTAATGCATGGGAAAATCATGACCAGTATTTCCAAACCATATATCCTGCAGATGTCAACAGAAACTGCAGTATTTAATCAGTTCTGAAAGTCTGGCTTTAGGATACAATAGTACAGGATGAACTACGGATAACTAACTTCAGATGCAAATTTAGTAGCGGAAGGTGAAAGGGTCTTTTGCTTTCTAATTAATATCAGTCATTGCATCCAACCCTACTTATTAAAATTAAAGAGACTTGCCCAGGATCACAGAGGCAGCAAGAGTACATCACAGCTAGAATTGGCTCCTAATTCTCGGCCCCAGCCTTCTGCGGGCCAAGACTACTTATTCTGTACAACTACTAATTTTGTCTGTGCAAGTGAATATCTGGCATCAGTAGTTGTGTATATCTGAAGATCACCAAGCCAGTTGGGTTTTGCATTAAAAGAAAAGAAAACAAAACAGAACAGTTAAACTTCCCCCCCACCTGACACCCCTGATAGATGTCCTTTACCCTGCTTTGGCATGCTAAATTCATTTGCTTTTATTAACCAAACTCAGGATCTGTAGGACAGCTGAAGGGGAGGAGGTAGTTATCAATAGATAATCAGGCTACTGTGGATTAGAGGCACTTAGCTATGTATTGTACCTTTGCTCTCCCAAGGGTATGATTATATCCCTTGGCTACACTTTAGATGATGTTAAAAACATACCAAAGCAACTGATATCCCTTCCAACCCCAAAACACATGCTAAAAGGGGAGATTAGTCTCCTTTGGCAGCCGATCATGTACCTGGTGGCGAGCCACCTTCATTAGAACAGGAAGGGCAGGGCTGTATTATATATACTAGCTGCTAACCATACAAGCATGGGAGATGTATGCCTTCATTGGCTTTGTGCTGTCCCTTGTCGCCTTGCTCATGGGTAATTTTGCATGTTTATTGAAAAATGTTTAGAGGCAGGAAGGAGAGAATCACATGAGGGAAGTATGAGATGGGATAGCTAAAAACCAAAGTATCTTGGCTAGCTACCAGATTCTACTACAGCCATAAAAATCCATCTTATAGGCATGTTCACATGAGTGTGGCAAAAGGCCTTTGTCACTGCAATAGATGCAGAAGAGAGATGCAGAACAATCTGATGTTTTCCTCACAGGCAGGGTAGTAAGGAGCTCCTTGATCTCATCTCAGTTTCAACTCCCTCTGTGGCCTTTAGAAGGTCACTTCACCATTTTTTCTCCATCTGGAAAACGGGAATAAAAATAAATCACATGCTTATCTAACTATCTCCTGGGGTTGGTGTGAAGTTGTTCATAAAACACTTTAAACATCAAGCATGCTGCATAGGGCTTGCCTTTATTATGAACTTCGAAAGTGTGTCCCAGATGAACCACTGTTGATGGGAGGTTATTACTCCCACAAATTTTTCTGCCTGTGGAATCTGGCAATGTAAAGGGACAAGAGGGCGAATGTTGAAAGTACAGTTGAAATTGTTGAAAAACAATGCATATGAATATGTTCAAAATAATTCCAGATGAGTCAGTCCACGGGTCTCCCTGACCCACTGGAATCAGTTTCCTTCCACGCTAGGGTTATGTACCATGAGAATCAACCTCTTCCCCATCTCTTCCATGCGCACATTGCCTTCCCCAGCAACTAGACGCGTGCCTTTCTAGTGAAGACAACTCCTGGGGCCATCTTAACAGCCACTGTAACTTTGATCTTCCCTGTGAGACAGGATGCCCTCGCATCAACCGTCTTCTCTTCTTTCTTCCAATACAGATTGCCCTCTGTGCCAGCTGTCTGGCCCTTTAGAAACTCCTAATGCTCAGAAACATAGTTTGAAGGCAACAAAGCCACAAATTCCGTTGTCTAAACAGAGCTCCTCTCCTGCTGCATGATAACCAGCTGCCTCTCAAGCTCAGCTCCTACAGATAATGTACTACCTTGTGTTGACTGAGTGAAAACTACACTGGCTGAAGCCAGCTAGTCAACATGTTCATTTCTTCTATGAGAAGAGCTTTAAACAAAAAGAGTTGAACACTGCCTTCCTTTGCTTGGCTCCTGCTGTCTACTTCATATATTTACACCGTGAAATTTAACTTTTTTCCCTTTTAAATCAAGTGCAGAACTAGGATCCAAGGATATTACTCCCTGAAGGAAATGACCAAGAAAAGGCTTTGTTGTTGTTGTTGTTGTTCTTTTTACCCCCTTTTCACTTTTGTTGGAAAGAACCAAACCTTTTAATACCCAGAATCCTTCTGACCCATCACTAATTGTCTCTATTTTTTAGGAGCCCTTGGCAGGTCTGGTGACATTATAGAAAAAAATCCTCCCTAAAGAGCACTGCCAATTTCAGTTTTAATTCCATCAGTAAACAACTTTGACTGTGTTGGGAAAATTCCATTAATCATTCATGTTCTGTGAAGAATGATACACAAAGGAGCTGTCAAAATCAAGCAGCTACTCTCCATTTGTTTGGTAATTAAGAAACTCCAGGCCATTCTAATGGTGCAGGGATGCAAATTCCAAGCCCAGCTAGAACCACTTTAAATGAAATGATACAGAATCACCTGCACTTAATTTCTAGAGGCCAGATTTTAAAGCCCTCTCTCCATTTCTGTACTCTCAGCTCTACATGGGTGTATTTAAGGTCACTTGCACATCTAAATGACCTATCAGGTATTTTGATATCTAAATGGCGTCAGCTGCCCTTACAATTACTTGTGTGTATACACAATAATGTGCCGCAGCCTGAGCAGAGAATACAATGTATGATAAAAACATGTAATGAAAGACCAAAAATACGGTAAGCGGGCAAAAGTTCAGACTTTGTGGGATTTGTTCCTGAAATTAGGCAGACACCCTAGTTCTCCTGTTGGCTCTGTTAACCCAGGACTCCCTTCTCCCTCCAATTTCTCTACTCCTTTTCTTGTTACATGGCATCTGCTTCTTGGCAGTCCTGCTGGTTTCAAGGGGGTTTCTTCTGGAGTTACAAACCATGGAAAGGGAAGTAGAAGAATTTACTTCTCCGACTCTAAATGTGATTGGCTTTTGAGATATATTCAGTGGTGACTGCTTTCACCATGTTTCCAAACTTGTAGCGTGAATCCTTTCATTCAGGTTTTAATAGAGGAATAACTTACACATTAAAGACATTTTAGACATATGGCAGACTGATGTGGATTAGTATCTGAACCTAATCTCTATCAGGTTTGAACTGAAAGGCTTTATAAAACAAGTCAGATTCTGCTCGGATACCCACTGAAAATAGTTGCAATGCTACATGGGGAATTGCTTGTGAGGGTCCAACCCATAGTCACATGGAAGCCTTGTCCAGCGATCAGTGCAAAGGGACATGCGGAAAAAGTTTTTAACAGATTAGTTCTGATTTAACTGATATCCTTCTTACTACTCTTACTATCCCTGATAAAGCTATTATTAGCATGAACTAAGAATGGTAAGGTGGAGAGTTAACAACGTATAATAACAGGCTGTAATTTCCCACACAGATTTGCTCCCCACAGGGCTTTCCATGTAGACTAAAATGGTATATATGGACTGCAGAATCTAGCAAGCAGCATTCGGAAGGAAATGTACTGAATGAGGATCAATTGACTGATTTAATCACAGACCTTCTCTTCTAAATAAATACTTCTTTAAACCTTCATATAACATGAAATGACTTCTGGGTTTTGCACCTTTAAAATTACTACTTTAATCTTACTTGTTATTCTGTATGAGAATAATTCATATGTAATAATTTGTATGTAATAATTATTTTATTGCAGAAATAACTGCTACAGAGGTAAAAATAGTCTACGCTAGCTAAGTGTCTAACTGCTGTCTAGATGTCTACCTGGAAACTGCAAATCAGGCAATTAAATGCCATAAAACACATGCATTTTTAACTGATGTTACAAGCTGAACTGAGGCCCTTCTGAAGAAATGAGTGCCTTCGGGGTTAGTAGTACTTCATGCTGCCGACGAGGCTGCGTGAAGCTGAAGGCGATGTATTATTTATAAGTTTATTATTAGATCAGTAACGATGATCCGTAATTCACTGGTGGTGCTTGATTCTGGGCAGATGTTCTGGAATCAAAGATGGTCAGAGAGATTTGTACAATGGCCCACTTTTTGCACTGAGGTCAGTTTGCCTTGCAGAGTTTCCAAGCAGTCTTGCTAGACTGACCGCACGATTGTAATGGGAATCGCCTAGGAAATCCCCCTGGATCCTCACCCACCTGCCCCACTGCTCTCCTCTCCCTGCTCCAGGGTGCTCCATCTAAACATCATCCAGAGCGATCCCTATGCTGAGCCCACTGGAGGGAAGGAGTACTTCCAGGTGCATCCAAACGCTAGCAAAAGCCTGTAGTTCTTTTTTTTAGCAGAAAGATTTAATAATCCTGCTCATTTATTGAGAACGCAGTACCAGAAACACGACCCCTTTCTGACATTTAAATATGACCTTTTCTTAAAACCACAATGTACTCCCTTGCTTACATGATACTAGCTTTGACATTCTTAACCATTTATATTAGACCAGTGCAGTTGAAGAGAATCCAGTGACTTAACAAACATCATTTTAGGAGGTTTTGGTATTTTTTTCCTCTAATATTTGGGGCTCACATCTGTTCTCTGAAGTCCTTATAAGAACTTCTTTAGCTCTGTCAACAAGGGGTTTAAAACTTCTATCATTTTGGAACAATGCATGGTCGTTCAGACTGATCAGCTGACTGGATGTTTCTTCTTTCTTATCTTACTATTGATTTCCTGGAAAATTATTCTGAAATCATGAACTTGATTTCAGGGGTGGGGAAAGAGGATAATTGGCTGATTGGTTCTTAATCTAAATTCAGAAATCAATCAATCAATCAATAAGCATGTGCTCGCTTTTAGTGGGCCTTATTCATTAAGGATTGATTGGGGTGGTGTTTTCCAACGATACGTCATGTCTGCAAACAGGCTAGAAATGAATGCTTCCCACTCACCATCAGGGAACTATGGCAAGTTAGCACGTGTCAGCTGAACTGCAGTGATTTTCTGCAAGTACACTCTTCCGCCTGGGGCATATGCAAAGTAATACACTTCATTTTGTCCTCGTTCATGGCAGGCTAAGTTATATCATATAAGCCAGTGTTTGCTTTCAGATAAAAGCATGCCCAGGGACAGCTACTGGAGCTCAGCTGACTCATGGTAACTTGTTAAGCTGTTGTGATTTGATCACCAGCCCTCCTTATTTCTCTCTCCTTTTTTTTAATGAAAGCTGTACTCCTCATTCCTTGAAGCTGGTACCTTAGATAAAAACACCATCTATCATGAGACTAGTGACATGATCACAAGAGTGGACAAAACTGCTATTCTCTACACTCTTATGTAGCTCATGGAAGCCATTTAATAAATTTCCTAATATCAGACAGCTTTAATCTACACAACTGGTAACTGAGCTAGCTACTTGGCATACATTTATCCTGCATCTTGTCTCTGTCTCCCCTGTATATATCACATAACATATTAATTAGAAAAGTGAGCAGGTCTGATTTAAAATACGTTAGGGACATACCTCTTGAGGGGAAAAAAGTCCTGCTTCGTACTCCCGTTCTTTTGAGTGCAGAAGAAAGATCAGAAAGTCTAGCATGTACCATCAAGTCCTGATGCTACTGGATGTTCATTCAAGAAAGAATGATTCGCCTTTTAATATCTAACTAACAAACTTGTTGCAAGTACTGAGAAGGTGAGGTTTTGTTATACTCCAGCAAGTCTGGAGCTGTATTTGGTGGATGAGTCAGCTAGCCATCCAGCCCTGAGAACCAGATGAAGTCAGGTGTGTGTTCACAGCCTCAGACCTAAACCCTGGAAAATCTCAGGCCCAAAAGGGGATGTCAGCTTTGCAGCAGGGCAAAAAAAAACCCACTAAAGGCAAGGAAACAAAATCGTCTCTTCTTCCTACTAAACGGGCCTTCACTACTTTTCCTACTCAAGATGCATCTTATTCTTCTGACCTACAGAAAAAGGTGGCCTTCATAAAAAATGTACTACGCATCCAGAGATTTAGGCCTTGCTTTTCAGAAGCAACCATAGCCAGCCTTTTATTATCCAACTTTAAAGGCGAAATGATTACAGCTGTTTAGACTCCGTATACTCACACACAACCAAATACAGGGAAGCGAAAAGTTGTGCAATTCGATTCACATTTCTTGTGTCAAACGCTGTCTTAGACCTTGAGGGGCAGCCATAGTGTCAAGAGGAATAAAGCTGAAGGAAGGTATCAGTGAGACTGGTAAGGCTTTCTGAATCTATCCTTAAAGGACAGCTGTAACCTGAAGTAGCCATCCTGGAGAAGGGTGATCTGGGAGGAGACTGCTGCCTTGCCCGGACATTTTGGGGCAGCCTCCTCTGTCTTTACTTGTGTTATCAGAACCTGAATGCTCACCCAGGAATGAAGGGATTTCCAGGGATTGCTCGGTTGTGTCTTTGCAGAGGGCCAACGCAAAGACTTCTGCACCTCTTAAGCTCTATGAGGATGGCTTATGTGGTTGTAAACAGCCTTATGCTGGCATTGCACGTGGCAGCAGATTTCACTTAATGAAGGCAAAACCAGTCCCTGCATAGCTGCTAAGAGATATCATAGTCTCATTCAGAGTATTCCTCCCTCATTCTCCTGTCCACCACTCCTGCCTTTTCTTAGCCGTGCAGGAAAGCCTATTTTTTTTTATTTTATTTTTTTTTTTAGTGCCCTGTTTTCAGTAGGGCACCTTAAAGGTCAAGTAAGACATTTGATATATTTTAACACAGGCGGCTTTGGAGATGAACAGATTTGACATATTTAAATAAAACATCCTAATAGCATGTTCTGGCCTTGAAGGCCTCAGGCAGCATACATTGTATTTGTTAGACACTATGGCTTAATTACTCTCATAAATGAATTATACCCATTTCAATTTAAAACCATAAGTGTTGCATTTGAACTAGGGTCAAATTAAACTTTCTGTCAATTATGCAGATTACTTAAGCAATTATGTAAATTGTTAATAAATTCTTAAATGGAGGGAAATTTTTTTTCTTGCAAAAATATATATTTCATGCATTAGCAAGCTTAAACACTTTCAGAGGACAAAAGTATGGGAGAAGAAAAGAGTGTAGCTTTAAATGGCTATTTTGGGATTTGCCGCAGTGACTATCTCCACCTTTTATACCGGTGGGTACAACTCGTCTGCTCTCGAGCAGAAACAGAAGTGGGCCACTGAGTTATGGTGGTTTTCCTTTCTCCTCCTGTATGGGCAGTGCCTCTTGGGCGTAAGGCAGGAAGCTCTGGCAGTGGCAGCTCGTACCATCGAAGGCTGTTGCACAGTCTTAGGGACAGGAGGCTCAGCTCCCTCTCTGTCCCATACCTTTTAATGCATTTCCATGGATAGAAAGCTTTTGGAAAGCGTGACCATGCCTTCCTTTCAGTTTCCATTTACTTTACTATTTGACACCTGTCAAATAGACTGAATCAGGAGCTTTGCTATTGACTTCAGTAAACGCTGGATCAAACCCTTAGTGGGCAAGTCTGGACACAAAGCATGAACAATAAAAATAATAATAAGTAATAATCGAATTAAACATGTCTGCTTTCCCAGATTTCTAGTGCCCTCTGTACTGACCCTGAAGGCAAAATTATGATCTGACTTCCATGAGGAAGATAGTGGAATTGCAGTTGTGTCCAAGGAAAAATCCTGCAGAATTTAGGCCACTGCCTGCTGGATGTGACTCGATGCAATTACACTGAATTTATTTCAGTGCAAAAGTGATTGGAATTTGCAGGGTTCAGTTTTAGTCCTGTCATTAGGCGGCTCAGCTCTCACAAGACCTGCTAGTCCTCTCACATAGACCACTTTTATACTAGTGTAACTCTGTCGACTTAATTAGAATTACTCCCTGCAATGAGAAGAGAATCAGGTCCATTAACTTCAATGGGAACTTTCATTAGGACTCAGTTTAGTCCCCAGAGACTTGCAAATGAATTAAAGCTACATCCATTTTGCACCCCCACAGAATACCAGAAAGGTGCAGGCTACATATCTATGTCACCTCCACCCATTTTACACTGGCTTGCGTGTTGCCGTTATTGAATCCTGCTGATTTGTGTTCCTCCCAGCCCAATTTTTGCCTGTCAAAAAACCACAGAGGTTTCCAAGTTTCTATAAAGAAATGTCCGTGATTTATCTGAGCCTGGCACTCAGATCACAGCTAGTCTCGTTTCTACCGTGATGCAAGTTGTTCCAGTGCCGGGTGGGGTGAGAACTGGAAATCCCACCAGGAAAAACAGGAAAGCAAACCAGCGGTTGGGTCTAGGAGTTCAGGAGCTTTTGCATCTCAGCTTTGGCAAGGGCAGCGTGCAAATCCAGAACTTGGGCGTTCCCAACTTGGCCCGTGACTAATTGAAATCCTAATAAAGAAAAGGCCTCTGCCCTCAATCCTCCGGGCCACTTACCTTGTGCAAATTAACATTTTAACATCAGTTATAAAATGTGCTACATCTCTGGGAGGTGGGTGGAGGGGGGCATGAGGGTGGGGGAAGCATCTAATGCAATGAAATATGCATATCAAAGCCTAAAAAGAAATGGGAAAATTCAATGAATGCTAAATTATGGACCTACTGAGGGCTGTCTTTGTTAAAATCTACATGGCAGTATCTTTAAACTCCAGAGTATTAAACCAAAGGCGTGGGGGCAAACGTACCTGGCAACCCTTTACTTTTTATTCTCTGTGACATAGAGAAAATACTTTATCAAATATTAGATGAAAGGCCCCTTTCAAAACTACTTTACTTTTATGGTGCCTTTTTCTCGAGCTGTTCTGCATGCTTAAAAGTCAGAGCCACCTTGAGTGGATTACAATTTTTTTTAAGTGCATTATAGCTTTTTCACAGCAGCCGACGTAACAGCCACCCGACCTGCGTTCCCAACGCCTTGTTGTCATCATGATAAGCATTTACTGTGATAGGAAGGCAAAGAGAATCAACCTTTTTAAACACACACAAAACCCTCGCTGCTTTGTTGAAGCAAGTGGCAGCCCCAGCTCACAGGGATACACAGGGGCTGTAGACAGAAAGCTATTTAGAGCATTGAAAACAGGCTTATTACCCTGCTATTTTTTTGTGCACAGTTTTTTTTTTTTTTTTCTGTCTCTCTCTCTCTCCTTCTCTCTCTCTCTCTCTCTCCCTTTCTCTCCCCCCCCCCTTTTTTTTTCCGTGACATTAGAGAGTCCGAAGTGACATACATTTTTTATAGCTTCATAAAGTCGTCTCCTGACCGGGTCACCCTTCTCATAACTAGGGAGCAGAACGCTTGAAAAAAGCCATTCATCAACGTGAAAGGAGCCGCTGTCTACTGGCTCCAATATGCACACAGTCTGGCAAGATTCAGCTCAGTGCAAATGCTAAGTTACTCCTTTGCTAATGCCAAATGACCCGCTCACTTCTATTAGCACACAGAAGGGGACAAGAAGGGCATGGCTGCTGTCCGTGTCTGCATAAATGCCTCTCAAGATGCAGACCGGGATCAACACTTCTTGCTAAATGTACTGAACACATAAAAAAATTAGTTTCATATTTATACTAATTAAATATTCAATTAAACAAAGATAAAATTATGGGAAGAAAATTTGTTCTTGCCTAATGGGCTATGTCCCGTTTATTACTTTTCCACGCATATACCATTAAAATCCCTGCAAAAGGCTGCAGGATTGTTACTCCTGGTGTATGCCTCCCTCTCGCTCCCCCGCAGTTCTTTGTTCTGATGTGAGCCCGAAGCACTGGTGAGGTAAAAACAGACCGGGGGACAAGCAGACTCTCCTTTCTGCTTCAGGAAGGCTTTCCAGCTAAAGAGCGTTCTGCAAAGCGCAGACATTTGCAAAGGGCTTGCGTGCAGGACTATAGCGGTACATAGGGGAAAAGGAATTATTATCCTGGATGAGGCCTCCCTTTGCTACTAATGATGACCAAGACCAAATGCCTTCAAGGAACACCCTTGAGACCCTCTAGTGGGCAACTCTGGGATGACCTGCCAAGAGGAGAAGTTTCCTCCTGACCCTAAATAATTAGAGTATATAGACTTTTGCTAGGAAGCCTGAGGGTTTATACCACTCCTTGACAAAAGTATGTTAGAGATGTTCAGACTGAACAGTGGTTTTTGTCATTATCAAAATAAATGTCAGATGGCTTTTTCCATCTTGCTAAGCTCATGACTCCGAAGAGACCTTACAGCAATGAATCTCACAAGTTAATAAGTCACTGGGTTTACGAAAAAAAAAAGCAAAACAGAAAAACAAAAACTGAAACCAAAGAAACTATTTACTTTGTCAATTTTAAAAGCACTTCATTTTTCTTGTCTTATAGGAAAAGTGATAAATCAGTCCTTAATTTAGCTTCTCTCTGCTCTTTGTTAGTTTGTAAACCCCTCTCACGCATCTTCTAATTCAGCTTCTCCGTACTAAAGAGTCTGCATGGTTTTCATTTCTTAAGAAAGTATTTCATTGCCTTTTTTTTATTTTTGTGGCATTTCTATGAATTGCTGTTTTTATTTTGTATATTTTTTGCAGATAAGGTCACTATAAACTGCTTATTCATATAGTGGAGTGGTACCATTTATGACATTGATTACAATTCTTTTGTTTTATTTTCTTTTTTTTCCCCACTGCTGCTGTACGTTTAACCGTGTGTTTTGTTCACCTTTCCCTAATGCCAAACATTATTGTATCTTTTTTTTACCTTGAAAGATTAAATATACTAGGGAACTTCTGGAAACTCTAGGTCCATGTAATCAGAGCTACGTGCTTAAATGGGATTTCCCTTTTACAAAATCTGAAGGTTTACAACAGCTGCAGTCTTGTTTTGGTTTTGAGAGCAGAATGCTTTTGCGGGATGAATGCAGTGAAGCTTTTTACCTAGGGAAACCTGAGTTCACCGTAAAATTTCATTTGTACAAATATTTCGTTGAGTACTTTTTTCATTATTAGCCAGAACTAATAGTCTTCATCTTTCTCCTGAATAAGGCACAAACCTTTTAAATAATATTTATCAGAAAACAGTTTTCTCAGAAACAGACTGGGAGTGTATTAGCAGCAAGTCAGTCCAGAAGAAAATTAAACTGCATTGTTAGCACTTCCCGGATAATGTTCTTTCCAGAACCCGCCTAAGCAGATCTCAGATATTGAGTGGAGGAGGCAGGGTAGGCAAAATAAATGCTAAAGCATTTTTTTTAAGGCAATCATCATGGCATTTCATATGGGTCTTACAGGAACAGTCAGTCAGTGGTAGCTTCCCAAACCGAGGGAACACACGCGATGTTGCACTATATCTAGGCTGTGAAATTCAGAGATCCAGCCAGAGGAAAATCAAGCTTTCTTCTCCCAAGCTTTGCGTAAAAAGTTCCAACCGAAAATGTTGATGGCCTTATTAACCCTTCTTCTTTTGTTATTGTTGTTTAGGAATCTTTTGCACTAAATATTACTTCTTTTAGAAGCAATTTTCCAGTTAGATTCTTGAAGGTCAAAAAGAGGCAAAGTTCAGGTAGGGAGTCAATGACAGACCCCCAACTGATGGCCCCATTCTCTAAACGCAGATACGCAACCGCCCACTTTAAGCTGTCTGTACAGGCAATAGTAAGGGAGAAAATAACACACATGAAGACACTTGGGTGTCAAGTCAGCCTATAATTGCCAATTATAAAAGGAGACGGTGAGGCTGCAGTATTGATTGAGTTTTTGGAAGAGAAACTAAAGTAAACATAGTACATTCTGCAAGCATCGTATCTTCATTGTGCCAAGTTAGATAAAACAGGGCCAGAGGATTTGTGCGATAGAAGAAGTTTGTCAAATGCTCCCCTTGACAACTTAAAGTCTTTCCCAAAATGTTGTCTCTGGAGAGGTTGCTTCTTTTCCATACCATTTGCTGTAAAACAACAAACTCGCAAAGGAAAAACAAAAAGTCCTGATCGATTTTGAAACAGAGATTGTCTCTGTAAAATCCCAAATGTCTTCCAACTGTTTCAGTTTCAAAGTATTTCAGAGTACATTAGAATTTAAAGCACGTGGACAGTGGGACAGTCCAAGTGGATGGATTTTAAGCATCTCCTGTTGCTTTTCTGCCATCATCCTGCTAAATGCAAATTCACCTGTAGGCTTCCTATATCGTAGTCCTACCCTTCTAATGACCTCTAGCAGTTCCAGATGACTCCCTGTGTTCTCTGGGCATATTAGAATCTCCCTAAGAACCAGGAGGCAACAGAGGATCTCAGTCCCTCAATCTGATCCTAAAATGCAAACCATAAAGAAGTAGTATCTGTGAAGTAGAAGTACCCTTCTACTTTTGGGGTTCATGTTCTTCAGGAATCTTTAGAAGTTTCAAAAAAAAAAAATCTAAAAGCTATGAAAATGTAGTTTCTTTTGCTAACATCTGCATTTTCTGTGCTGTAATTTTTGAGAATATGTTTCCTTTTAAGATTTGCTAAACAGTCTAGTTACAGCCAGTTTCATATTCACAATTTCCTTTGGTTTCACTGTGACTTATATATGTATTTGTGAGCAGAACTGGATTGTTGAGTAATTTATAGAGAAGGTCAATACTAGATTTGTGTGAATAATTGATTTTTCAGCTTATTTGTGATTTTTTTTTAAATAGACTGTTTAGAATCCAGCTGAAAAAGAGCCTTTGTTAATGTTCTGAATGCCTCAGTGAGTTGGAGAAAAAAAAAAAAAAACAATCCATATTAAAATATTTTATTCTTGAGAAGTCTTAATTTTAATAATCTTAAAGTATACTGAGAACATAGCATTTCAAGTTGAAAAACAAAATCAAGAAAACATTTGAGTTCTTTTTAGAATTTTTCAAAAGAAACAATTTGGTCAGTTTGACTTTTTATTTTCTTTTCTGTTAACTCAAAATGGCACTTTGAAAGAAGTGTTTACAACCAAAATATTTGTCTAGCTGTAACTATTGGTGAAAATGACCGCTAAGTGTGAAGAAATTGAGTTTTGTCTTTTCTATAGTTTCTATTTTTCTTAAAGATTTTTTTTTTCTACCAGATCTTGAGATCTTAATTTAAATGTCAAAATACATTGAAATTAAAAGTGAGCTGAGGGAAAACATTGATTGGTTTCCGAGGAACCATGGGAACACCAAGGGGACTTTTTCTTTTTTTTTAATACAATCCTCATTTTTCAAGATTAATTGAAACCCTCTGTTAACACACAAGTAAACAAAACCCCTTGCAAATAGAAAAAGAAGTAGTGTTGCATGCATATAACTATTTTCTCCTAGCCTAAGGTCTGTTCCAGATCTTTTCAGAGTACACAGAAATATTCCCATTTACTTTAAGTTTCTGCCCCCACATCTGAGATTGTTATATCGTCACTTCTAGCCCTCTGTCTCTTTCTCATGTCACCCTCTCCCACCGTCTCTCAAACACGCAGTCCTGGACCTTTCTTTTTCTTATAACAGCTTTGCCCCAATCTCATTTCCATTCCTCCGCAGCCTGCTACGATTTTTCCTTCCCCGACACATTGTCCTATCTTTTTCCTCCCTATCGCATCTTGCTGTTGGATCACTTCGTACCGCATCCTATTTGCATACTGAATACTGGAGCAGACAAGGTAACCAATGTCGTGGGACATGACCCGCAACATTTCGATTGAGACGCGCGTTTTTTGGATCACTCACCCTAATCCCAATTGAGATGAAATGCATCTGAGCCACAGCTTTGGCAGATGGCTCACAAATCAGGTGTTTGCGAAGTCCCCCCCAAAAGCAAGAAGCATTTGTGTATGCTTTGTGAACTCCAGCACTCCCCTGGCAACATAGAGCCCCATCCTCTCCTTAGGCAGCCAGGTGTGGCTCGGTTTTCAGAGGATTTTCCAGAAAATGTACATACTACTTTCTAACTAAACAGGCACGATCTTTTTGGAAAGGATTTTACAGTTTTTTTTTTGTTGTTTTTTTTTGCTTATTTAATTTTTGGAGCTCACCTAAACCCCTTGCTCATTCTCCTGTAGATAATTAGCTTAAATGCCATTTCCATCCGTTGTGCTAATGTGAAATCAGACAGCACAATGTCAGGAACTGGTAGAATGGGTTTTGAAATAAGATTGCTTACTTTGTGGGTGTGCAAAGGGGATTTTTTTTTCCTGGGACTGAGGGATCCACTGCATAGATTATTGCAGCATATCTTTTCACTTGATTTTGTTAAATATGTTGCGCAGAATTTGCGTGAAGTTGAGCATGGTACGCGAATGCCTGCGAGAGGGAAAAAATCTCGCTCCCTTCACTCGAGTCAAGCATGTCTCTGCAAGGGTTACAAAGGGTAGTTATGAATCATTTGGAAATCTTTCTTTTGCAGCCCTCTTGTAAGAGTTGCTTGTCCGCCAACGGTTGCTGCCTGCCCTCTTCCTGGTGGTGTATGTATCAGCCAAAGATGCGTTAATCAGCTTTATGAAGTTTGACCGTAGCGAGCCTTCTGCCTATATTCAGTCAATCAGCATTTGGCCTGATGGTGCAGTTCTCCTCTTTTCTGTTCCATTGGTTGAGTTCATTGCGCGAATATCCTTGCAGAGTCATCCGGGAAGGAATTCTGCGCGAGGTCAGGATGTCTCTTGTTTCATCCTTCTCGTAAATTTTGAATGAAGCTCAGCCGAATTAAGCTTCTTAATAAAGCGATTGTTATTTTTCTGATTTGCCTCCAGATTGCTGGGAACAAGGGGCTTAAGTTTTGCCCTGCCAGTGTTGTGAGTCGGGAGGAACAGCAAGAAAGTCACAGATTTACACAGGCGTAAAATGAGTGGAAGTGAAACCAGAGTCTCCAGTTCTTTTATCCTGAACACAATGCCCTTTTGCCTTTTCTCTGCCTTCCATTGAAAAGAAAGATCCCTACTCCCACCACTACATTGCTTTCTTACCACCTCATTACTCTTCTCTGAATGCTTCTTGCTTTACCATTTCAACGGGGGAATGAGTCCGAAAAATTTACAACAGCCCTCTTGTCTCAAAGGAAGGATGGGAACCCTGCAAGGTGCTGAGTGCACTCCCGAGGCCACCGAGCGTTCCCATTTTCCAGGGAATGAGTGTAACATCTTATAGGCTGAAGCCCTCCCTTAAGCTGGGATGCTGCAGGGAAATAATAGGTATCTGTGCCCCTACGCTTGTTTGAAGCCCTGTTGCGGAGTACTGGCAGCACCTACCCCGTTCCTGTATCGAGGCTACAGACATCCGGCAAGCATAAACCAATCTTCCCAGGTGCTCAGTGCATGCACAGTAATTTGTTAAATTTCTACATATGACACCTCCTTCCCCGGTCCCCCTCCCCGCTTCTCCTCTCAGCATAGTTGAACTTTAAAGGGCCCAGGAGAAAAAAAGAAATAAGACTTTAAATAATTTATTTTGGAGAAACAGTCAGTGAAGAGGAACAAATAATGTTTCACTAAAAGAAGCGGGACCTTTGACACTCCCCTTTTCGCTCGGGTACCTGAAGGCCTAGCCGGATTGCATTAGTGAAATTTTCATTTGATGGCATTTTAATATTCTGCCTTGATGACTTTTTAGCAACATTTACTTTCAGAGGTCTTGAGTGCTCCCTCGGAGGAAATGAAACATGTCAAAGCCCATTACAAAAATCAAAATTTAAATACCTCGGCCACGTTGGGGCTCACACACAATCCCATCAGCGCTTAAACTGCGGCTCACAACTACTCATTCACTTGCTCGGTTGGTAATGAGTACATTTGATGAAGCATTCTGGGGTCACGGAACATACGTTAGTGATCTAAACTTAACCCGTTGATTGCTTATACACAGCGAACTGGAGGAGGGGGCATTTTATTGAAATGTAATGTTAGAATAATTTCTGCCAGTGCTGCAGGAACTTTTTTTTTTTTTTTTGACAATTGCTTTGATGAATTGGAATGATAATAAGTATGATGGGAGGAGGGTGGGGAGGAAGGGGCCATTCTGTGAATATAGAACGTTTAGCTCAACTCTTTGGCCACTGGAAACAAAGTACAAGATAATACTGGTGCTCGCTCTCCCTGTAAAAGCTGTGTTTGGGCTTGCTTAGAAATCTTGTTTTATGATCTGCCTTCATTTCTTACTGGTGTTGCTAAATTGATTGGTGTATTAGAAGCAAATAGTGATGTTCACTGCGGGACAATGGGGCGGTAGCAAGACAGTGCAGAGTCTTTCTAAATATCATCCTAGCTAAACTTCAACAGTAAAGTGTGTGTATCTGCACTGCATAAAATCAATCTGTACATATAGACCTTTGGTGCTGGTGTGGAGGTTGTATTTTCTCTGGATCATTCCTCTTTTCGCCTTGTTTTTTAACATATCTGGCACAAACAGCTAGGAATGTCTGTCTGTCTTTCCTTCTTTCTCGCTCTCCCTTCTTCTTCCCTCCTCCCTCCCCTCCCCCCCCCCCAAAAAAAAAGGAGCGAGAGAAACCTTTTTCTGCTGCATGTTAGCGTAGTCCAGAAGATAGCTGGCATGTTGACTTCATGGTTAAGTCATTTGTTGTTATCATCTTCAGCTCATTATATATTTTCAGCAGCTCAGCAGTGATTCCAAAAGTCCTCCTGGCCAATGCTTTTTTATGCCTAAAGAAGGCTGGTTCCAAAAGGTGCTTTTTAGCATCATAGTGCAACCAGCAGAAATCTGCTTGAATCATCCAGCAATTGGTGCCCTTTCAGTCAGATGGCTTTTCTCCATCCCTTTCCTTTCATTTGCAGTGCTAAAACCAGCATTCAGAAGGCAAAAGTGATGCAGAACCAACGAATTAATTAGGATCAATAACCCCTTGACTTAGGCAGTAAATGCCACATATCACAAAATAGCGACAGTATTGCATCCATGTAAAAAAGACACTTTCTTCCAGCCAAAAGACTGAAGGTCATATTTCAGCACTAAATTTAGTCCTCTTTTGTACTCATTTTCAAATATGTCTCTATTAGCAGCCCTGATAAGACAGAACCACATGCACCACCAGTAATGTTTGGGAGTCCAGCCTCGGCACTGCAGATTACAAGAGGGACGAAAATTATCTTAATCAAAGTAACTTGTTGAAATAAACACCAGCACGTTACAAGTTGCTCCAAGTTAAGATCCAGCTAAAACCCTAAAATCTGGGAAACTGGGGAACTGGGCAAACACACTGAGTAATGTTTGGGCCCAAAGTGACTGACAATCACCCTTAAAGCCAATTTCACCTTTGAGCCGTAAGATGCCAAACAACCACCCAAAGACAGAGTAATGATCAAACTTTGGAAAACAGTTTGGCTCTCACCTGAATATCAAAGACCCTTTGAGCTGATGGGAGACTTTCTCTCTCACACACAATTAGATAGAGATTAGGCTTGGCTGGAAATTCCCAAAGGCAAAATACAATAAAAACCTTGTATGTCGGGAAGGTTGCAACCCTTTCTTTTGTTGATGAAACAGTAGCATAGCTCTAAGGATTCATAACATTAAACAGTTGCAGGTATTGCGAGGAGACCACTATTAAATTGAATCAGGCCTACCACTATTTTGTTGTGGGCTTTTATTGCTAGGAAGAACACGGAACGCAGGAAGCATCTTGAGTGTTAAAGCGCTTTCTGGGATTATGAAGGACAAGTGGTTCAGTACAATTTATACACGCTATAAATGTTGTCAAAAGTCCAGTTGCAGGCTCTTGTCAATTACTCTGCATTGCACTAACCACTAGATGTGGAGGGTAAAATGCCGTTTGTTCTAAACAAACGCGAGGAACTCCAATTATTCCATCTTGGCTTCTCTCAGGATATGCCGTGATTCATTCTGAATACTCTTAACTGTAAATGATTTTGAACAGTTTTTTAGTTGTCTTCCGGGAATCTGTTTGCAATCAAGTTTAACAAGAAAGAATAGTTAGCAGGAGCCAGTTTTAACCACATGTATTCAGATGATGTCAAACAGCAAGGCAGGCAGTTAACAAACTGGGGAAATTCATCAGTTAATTTGTGTAATGAATAATTTTGACATTCTGCACAGAGAAAACGGAGGCAAATTTGCAGAACTTATTACAGATTCTTTGCTCAGTTCTGTTAGTGACTAAGCAGAGCCAGTACGATATGAATGAGGGATCGTGAAATAGGTGAAGGAGACAAAAATAAACAGGCTCCAAAATGCAATTCTTATTCTTGGTGAGCGGCACTAGACTTCTGCTTTTGTGGAATTTGGCAGTATCTCTATTACAAAAACAGGGAGCAGAAATTGATCTGTGAGAGCTGTCCTCATCGCATAGTAAGAATGCAGAGTAAAGGACCCCATGTGCACGCCAGACTTTGACGTCTTCGTGCTCAAGCCACAGAAAACAGCAGCCAAGCAATTTGACTGTTATATGATAGATAGTCACTCTGAGACAACATCACCATTCAAAAGCAGGCTGGTTGCATTTGCCCTCCTTCTGCCAGTCTGACTCAAGACCTGTCTATGAATTTGTTGACCCATTTCTCCCTCGTTCTGATGCCCGTCCTGCACACCACGTATGCTATAAATCCATCGCGTGGTATGCTGCGCTGCTCTTCTGTAACATGAATTTATGCTAATGGCTGTCTGCATATGCTTATATCACATATCTATATTAAACTTAATAGTCTGTTACATTGCTTCTTAACCCTGTGTCCACACATGATTAACTTTTCTGATTTCTTTCAAAACCGTTATTAACACAGTGTAGCATTTCACTCAACATGTCACTAACTTTCCCTGCCTGATGCGGGAGTTGGGGTAATTATGCAGCCCTATAGCTTTTCCAAGTTTACACCGTACACAAAGAGTTATGAGTGTATTCAGAGATTTGGGCATTTGTGTGTGTGCGTTTGTGGGTGCTTGCTTTTGTTTAAAGTTTTAACTAGAGGTAAAAGGTGATCCATCAAAGAGAATGGTTTTCAATTAAGTGATTCTTAACTAAGTTCAGTACTTCCGGACCCAGATCTCATATTTAGAGGGAAGAGCAACAGCATGCTTTCATTTTTACAGGTATATCTGAAACTCATTTGAAAGTATTTGAGTTTAAAGAATAGTTTACATGAGTATGGAGCTCACTTTCAACAATTCTCTCGAGATCTAGGGAGAAGCAGACTTGAGCCAGTTCTTTCACAATACAATGGTCAAAATTACAAATATCTTTTTTTTGTTTGTTTGTAAATACAATACTAATAAAATATTAATTTCTCTCTGATTTAAAATCTTCTGGTTGCTTATTCATATATAGTTTCACTGGTACAGATGCAGACTTCTCAACGTTTTGCTCAAGGGAGCACCAGCATGTTTTCATATCTCATTCATGACTCAGGCTGAGGCCGCTAAAAACAATGCTGGTTGGGCTACAAGGTTCTGTCATACAGTTTTGTTTCTGAAGTCAGAATTGCATAGCAAACTCTCCAGGATGTCTTTTCATTTTCATGAAACATTTTAAAGCCCACATGCCAGTGTGATTTATAAGCCTGTGAAACCATGAAATTGTGTTGGAATCAAAAAGCCTTTGGAAAGTTCTACCTGTTGCAATTTGCACTTAAATATAAGGGTGAATATGTTATTTCCCTCCCATTTTCCGTGTGGCCTTTGATTTTTAGGAAGACTGGATACTAAAGAGAAAAATCTCAGCAAGCCAGTTGTCATATGATTGTAGTTTACTCTACCCTCAGACTGCGTTGTTAAGTAATGGGTGTAACAGGGACACAGTCACTAGTTTTGTTGAAGGTGATTAGGTGATTGTTTTGTTGAAGGTGATTGTTAGGGTGATTATTCCTAAGGATGATAAAACTGGTGTGCAAATCAGCAAGCAGATCAGCAGCAGTGGTAGGATTAGAATTCAGGAGTTACTTGTCTCAACCGTCTGGCTTGCGCTGTCTCTAGACCCAGACTCTCAGGGAAAAGAGTTTTGTATAGGTTTAAATAACAATACAAATGCTTAAGGAATAATTGTAGTAAGAGAATAACCCCAGATCATCCTGGTATACAGCTGAATAGATGTATGAGCCAGATGTGGATTTAGCACTGGAAAATCTTTGGCTCTTATTTTCTTAGTGTGGTGGCCTCATGTTGTTTTGTTTCATTCTCCACACCTTCATCACTTTGAACCTCTCACGTGCTCATCATGATTTCATGCAAGACAAATGCTCTAGAGAGATTTTTCACACAGCATTGCATTAAGAGGGCCATAAGTTTCTACAGGCTTATTCTAATAGCTGCATGCTAATTTTAAAGTGTTTTTCAAATTTCCTGTTTATCTTATTTTAAAGCCTTTTGACATGGGGGTAGAGCAGCGCAAAATAATAATAATAATGGTAATGATAGTGGTGATAATTTTAATGGCACAAAATTAGACTCAATAAGTCCCTGTGGATGTTCAGCTCATGTGTGCTCTGCTCACTACGTTTAAATATAGTGCTTGTGAACATGAAGGTTGCTCATAATTCATACAAACAAGAGGTTGTTGACTGGCCTAATGAGACAAGGCAGTTTCAACACCCATCCCCTATGCTGTAAAGTATCACAAAAAGGGTCACTTTCATGTCATACTAAGTAGAGAACATCTCTGAAATGACTGTCTCTGCTTCACAGAGAAGTCTTTCTATGAAACTTTCTGAGCCTGTGTCCTGCCTGTCCTCCTACCCTTCCACAGAAACGTAGATCTACTCCCATCCACAGATCCAGGACACGAAGCTACCTCCCTTGATAAAGTGATCATTTCAAGCTCAGAATTTAGGAGCAGCCCAGGAAGATCACCAAGGAATTTCAGTATAAAAGTGACATTTCAGGACTTTCGAAATTTGAACATGATGGAAAGTGGTATCAGACCACTTGATATTGATAGGATATCCTTACTTCACTCGCCGTTATGCTGCAATTTTCTGTGGAAAATTCTCATCATTAAGGGCACGACTAAACCCATGGAGTAAGTTAGTATGTATTGTTAATGACTAATGGAGCTAGCCTTAAGAGTGGACTACACTTTCTAATTACAAATATAATGGATTGATTCATACTCTCAAGAGCTTTCAGCCGCAATAGACTGCATGCAAAGCAAGAAGGAAGGAAAAATGGAAGATAGTGGGAAAGTAGTGTAAACAAACACTTGCTCCCATGCTATTTTTGCTTTTCCTTTCTAGTTCAGTTTGTGCACAAGTTTTCTGAAGCTTATTAACTACACTGGTATTTCTTCAGTACAATTTCAACTTCAGAGGACTAGCAGTGTTCAAAAGATAGAGCCCAGGAAGGCCGTGAACCTACTTCAGTTTTGCTGGCAGAAGAGTCTTGAAAGGCCAGCTGTAATAGCCCTTGCCAAATACATTCTGCAGAGTAGGCTCAAATAAACCTTTCAGATATCGTGGGAAGGTAGGAAAGACAGAGGCTTCTCAGTTACTTTGAAGGAAATGGCAGCTGCTGTCTTGTTGCAACACACTGTCTGTCTTCTTGCTGGGTGGACTAACTTCTTTTACACTTACTGAGTGGACAAATACATAATTTACTAGCTTATGTGCAAATGTGCTTCTAGCTTCTGCTGGATCAGTTCTGGCTCACAAACTTCTGCTCCAGTATTTGAACTTACTTTATCCTTTGGTCTCTGGCCAATGATTTTTATTTTTACTGGATGACAGTTCATGTGATAGAACTATTTCTCCAACATTATATATGGCTTAACTGGCAACCATGAAGCAATGAAATCATTGTAATCATGGAGCAAAACCAATGTATATGTTGTTTTTAACACCAGCTTTCTAAACAAAGAAGCTTGCCAAAGATATTAGAGAGGACTTAGATTGAAATGCTCCTATCAGACCCCGGGTCCTGGCCATCCCAAAGCTGGGAATGGTTCTGATCCAACTCAATACCATATTTAAATCCGAAACAAGTGGCAGCCAAAACTATATGAGCTCTATAAAATACTGAGCACTCTCTGGTGTAATACATGAAGCCATCATGAAACAGATTGGGCACTAGGGGGTCTAAATTAGAGTGAAATACCAGAGTACTCTTGGGATTGATTATATCACATAAGTGAGCAGGGAAAAGGAAAGGACTTTTGTTAGTGGAAAAAAATGACTTGGCAACTCAGGGATGTGTTGTAACAAGAACTTGAATAAAATAAATAGGGAGCATTTTCAGGCTGTGGGGGCTGAATGAACACAATCAATCTTCCCTCAGCAGGAACTGCATCACTCACCCACAGCTCCCTCTACTGAATTAAATACTCATGGTAACTTAAGCCATAAACAATAGAGTCAGACTTGAACAAGGGACATTCAACGAGGACTCCATAAGTATATAATTATATATGGGATTTCTGAGTAGAGAGTTTCTGGGAGTGACAGCCCTCTCCCTCCCATCAATACCAACCCATACAGCTGATGCCTGCTGATCCCTTGCCTGCGGGCATGCTCAAAGAGCCGTGCAGCCTCTGCGTTCAGACTGGGTCTCCCTCCATGCTTGATAATAAATTAGTCATCAGGCTAATGCTCTGCCATAATTTTCCATACCTTCTGCTGGTATGTCTTCTGCTTCTTTACGAGCCCTGTATTTTTTCCTTACTTTTAGATTATCAGTTTTCTTGTCTCTTCTGGGATATTTTTGTCTTGCCTATGTTAGAGGAGCGGTGAAAAACATTCCAGAATCCTCACTGTAGAGCCACTAAATAGGTCTTCACTTGTGTTACCACCTCAAAAATTATTTTAAAGGTCCTGAGTTTTTACTGGAGGAGACTTTGCTCCTGAGTCCTGAGCTAAGTAGATGGCTTCTGAACAGACCTGAGGCTGAGGCTTCTAGGCACTTGTTCATCCAGGTCGTAGATGAAGAGTTAGGCTTCTTGGTTTGTGGGCACTGCTATGACCTGCTCTGTGCATTAACTAGTATCACATGGATCTTTGTATTTTTAGTTATTATTAATGTAGGAAAACATCATGTGAGACTCTTGAATAAACCATTTCATTAAAAGCCTTTGTATGGCTATTTATTCTACTATTGCTCCCTAGAAATGTAAGATGTGATGTGCAGGAGTCAGACCTTCAGCTCTGTGAAGTTTTTGCTAATTATGCTGCGAAGTGTGTCCGTGATTAGGCAAACCACCAGAAGTGCAACAGAGGAGGGAGGAATCTTGTCCTTCCTCTGCAGAGACACATGTGGATCATGCTGAGCTCCAGGTTGCCGCGAGCTGCTCCCTATCCCACCTTCGCCAATGAAAGAAAATGGGAACGGGCCAAGAGTCAAAGCCGGGGAAGCGTGCGGTGGGCCGTTCAGCTGGAGACTTTCAGGCAAAACTCACCCTCCGTAGGCACCCGCTCCCCCCTCACCCCCCCAGCTGCCACGCACATCTGACATTTCTGTCAAAAGATACCCTGAGTCGCCCCTCTTCCCTCCCCCTCCTTTCTCATCCCTCTGCTCCCCCACCCTTTCCCTTTATATGTGAATAGTGAGAAAATGACTGGAAACAATGTGCCAGTTTGCAGCACTTTACACTGAGGCCCTTTTCTCTTCGCCCCTGACTCGCGAATGACTGAGAGTTGTTTTATAGTACAAAGATTCTCAGAGAAAAGAACTTTTATTTTACCCAATAACACAAGAATGGGCAACGGGCAAACAGTTAGTGCCTTGTTCCCAACTGCCACTCAGACCTCGGCGGGGGAATTGCTAATGGGGTCTCTACGCCGCTGGGCTCTCTGTGCCTCTCTGTCTAGTTTGGCTCGCTCCTCCGCTGGCTGCCGGCGAGTGAGGGTGAAATGCTCCTGAGATAAGCCCTGCGTTTAATAACTCCACCTTTGGTCCACCAGGCAAAAATATTGGGAGTTTTTGTATCAAACAATGAGAGGCTTGGAATGGGAGTACGCGATGCGGGAAGACCATGGACCTGTGATTTGTCCCTTTGCACCGTGAAAAACTGGACTAGGAGAAGGAGCTGCAAGCAGAGGGTGCCCGTGTTAAAAAACAAAAAACAAAACCAAAACTCATTTGCACTAATACTTTAGCTCTTGATTCATACTTGACATCTAAATGTCAGCCATTTACAACTTAATCATGCCTTTATTAACCCCTTCTTTTCCTAGTTGACAGGCAGGCTGAGGAGAAGGAAAGAATAACGAAAGAAGAATTGGAGGATGGGGAAGCTGAATGTGAAGAGTGAATTAGACTTGTTTAGAAAAGAAAAGACTAGACAAGAAAGGACAAGCTGGGAAAGAAGTGTGTGAAAAAAAACCCAAAACAAAAACAAAGGAAAACATCATGCCTGAGTGTTTCATATTCTCATCAGGAAAGTATGAAGTATAGTCTTTGGAAACATTGAGAATTTGGGGAAAAAAAGCTCCTACTAAACTGCATCCATAATTCTCAAAGCTCACCTGCAATTTAAAAGCCTTCTAACTTGTTATATGTTAGGTTTCTCAATATGGCTAGGATTTTCAGATTCTGCTTGGGGTCTATTTTGCTTTATTTTGTAGGATGCCATTGTATTTTCAATGTCAACATCAAGGTGCGAAGAAGTTTTTCATGATGGACTAATATGTATTCCTGGGAACTTTTAGTTGTATAGAATGTAAGTGAAAATACCTATAGTATAGTAAGTAGAGAAAGAGAAGGAGAATACCATGACAACTGCCAACATAATAAACTACTAATAACAACTATATCTAATAAATAACAATAGTATTGCTTATGCATTAACTAAAAAATATTTGACATGCATTTGCTGTAGAGAATTTTTAAGTGATATACATATTGGAAGCTTACTAGGGTTAGATCTGCCTGATTCCCTTTTCAAAGTCTTGAAAAAGTTGAGATGTTATTACCAAGAAAATCGAAGTGCATTGGAATCAAACTTGCTCTAGGCCAGGTGAGACTCTCTTTCTTTATAGCTGGAAGATTGTTTAAATATCTTCATACATTTTTGAAATACAAACTAGGTCTTCTCCAGTTTCACTAAAGCCTCCTATCCTCAGTGGTTCAGAAGGTTTATTTCCATGAGTGTTTCAGGTGCCAAGTATAAAATGTTGCATTTATCTTTCATCCCATTTAACCTCTTTCTCCCCCTTACTGCAGATAGGAAATACTTGTTCTGAAACTGGAAAGATGCAGGTTGAAGTCTTTGAATTCAAAGATATCTTTGCAAAGCAAAATGAAGACTTTACGTAATAGATGATAGCTGTATTGATTCTGCCCCATTTTTCCTGGCATTGAAGAAAAGGGAAATTCATTTTGTGTTATTCATTTTAACAATCTCTGAGGTTGGATTCCTGCTCTCGGTGTAGATTTTCCACAGAATATATCTATTAGGAGGATTAGAGAGATTTCACCACTTCACTATTCTGTAAGGATTTCAGGAGGACCTTTGAGCAGGAGAGGGTAGACCTCAGATCACCATCGATGCAGTTGCATTTCCAGAATTTCTGGGGTGGTGAATCCCAAATAAAAGTTTGGTCACACCCAGAGTTAATCATTATGGAGAAGGAGGAACCTCATTTTTTGCAAATATTGTTGATGTTGGGCCAGCGGCTCCCTGGAGCGGCAGTAAGTCAAGACAGACTTTGGGTTCCAAACACAGAGGGGATCTGCTTGTAGCAGTCCCAGAGCAAGATGAGCAACAAAATTGGCACCTGACTCATGACACACTGATAAGGGCTTGATCAAAGGCATAATCAGCCAGTTCAGGCACGTGTGATTTGGTTCCTTCATGTCATTAATTTCAGGGATGCAGATTTGTGGGAAGAAGTATATTTCATCCTGGTCTGTATGGAAAAATGAGGCCAGTGGCAACAGCTCTGTATGTACAGAGCTGCTAAAGCCTGTAGGAAACCTGAATTCAAATTAAACCTTGATGTCGTGCCTGTAATTTTCTCCAGGTAAATGCTGTTCATTGGCTCAGTCTCTCTTCCTTTGCTGTTCATACTTGTGATCATTTCCACAGTGAGTGAGGTCTTAGTTAACTGTTGCTGAGGTTATAACTCAGAGAAGCAATTCAGGCTGCAAGAGCAACATTTCAATTATACGAATAATCAAATTCAAAATGTTATTTGAATAATTTGAGTTCTTAAATTAAGCAAGCACTTTTTTGCAAGTGGACTATAAATTACATTTTCCACTACATTGGCAGTAAACGGGTAATTAATATCTCAACTTCTCCTTCTTAATGTTGATTTAAGAAAAATAAAATAAGCTTAGAAGGTAAATGAGCTTTGCTTTCATAGCTCAAATACTACTGCCCCTACTCAGTTATATATGTAGCTCTTTTACCTTTTCTCTCCCACAGCTGAGCAGATATATAAATATATAACCTTTATGTTTAACTTAAGTAGAGGAACTCTAGAACTGAGGAAGGTAGAACTAAGTTTTAACATTTTTTTCATTGGTCTCAGAGAAAATAGATCGCTACCTTCAAAGTGAATCAATTTGATGTGTTACTCCTCATCCCATACCAATTAGGCATTTTGGTTCATTTGCCTAACAGCAAATGATTGTAATTTTGGCAACTTTTCTGACAGGACAAATACACTCGAGTTAGAACATGAGAATGATAGGAAAAAAAATTGCAATTTCACAAATGCAGAAAATGTATTAGAAGAAATCTCATCTAACTTCTCAGAAAAGTTTTGTGAAAATGGCCTTTTTTATTGTGATAAATCAAGAACAGTAATTCAAATGAGTAATATGGGATGAATTGTTAACATTTCTCAACCAAGGAGAAATTAAGTGTGCCACTGGGTGAC
Organism: Struthio camelus; assembly: GCF_040807025.1. NCBI lineage: Eukaryota > Metazoa > Chordata > Aves > Struthioniformes > Struthionidae > Struthio > Struthio camelus. Next base: position 7,021,583 of record NC_090953.1, read on the forward strand.
ACAGAGAAGGGATCATAAGTGATTTTTTTTCCCTAGATGACTAAATACCTACATAATTTAAACAGTTAGCCCTTGCTATGGAAACTATGTCGACAGGGATTTTTTTTTTAAGAAATGCATTTGCTCACCTTGTGAAGGTTAAACACTTGCTGTTCCCTTTCTAGGGTTAAATATAGTGAAGGTTCTCCTGAGTGACAACAAGATACATAAAAGACAGCAAGGGAAAGAGAGATACAGAAAAAAAAAAGACTTAATGTTTCCAAAATTGTACCTAGGACTGGTAGAAAAATGAAGAGAAAGTAAAGCTATCCATTTCAAAAGGATCAATATTTTTCATTTTTATTTAACCGTTACTTTTTGCAAAATATACATCAAGCGCCTACTTGAAATGGCTTTGAAAACTGCTGTGTTTCCTGTAAACTGTGAGGAGTGGGTGTGAGATTGAAGATATTTAATTTGCCCATTCTTGCATCTTTTGGTTAACTAAACATTTCCATTTTGTTTAAAAGAGCTGCTAAAAAACATATTCTGAATGCACGCAACTCTGAAATTCTTTCCCTCTCACATTCTAGTATATTGACTCTCTATTTCTCCAGTTTCAGCCCGGAGCTACAAGCTGAGCCAGCAAGGTTGCAGGAGGTTAGTGAAATGTCAGAGAGACAATGGAAGCCCCCCTCTTGGTGGCTGTAAAGTGGAGTTTGGGGGATGAAGGATGATGGCAGAAAGCAGGGGGACCACACAGCTGAAAAGGGGTTATACAACCCAGGAGAAGCCCATCACAAAGATCTCGATACACCTTGCAACACACTTAAGCATTGCGGGGCCTAAGTAGCTGTTTAAAAGTGGACTTTCAAGGCAAACTGTGCATTTTCATACAGTCATAGCCTATCTAGACCGGCTGAATTCTGACATTTGCTCTATCACTGTGAACCCAGAAAAACCTGTTGGTTGCTTTGAACAGAGGCTGAATCCGGCATTTTTGCCCGCATTTCATCCCCTGAGTTAACTGAGGTCACAGCCTGCAAAAAGTTTGGTCACCATCAAATACATCAAATTTTAATCCCCTGCACGTCAGGTCAGCGAGCCACTCCATGCTCCCAGTCAACGTGCAGCTTTGGTCCTTGTTCTTAGGAGATATTCAGGAGTTTTTAATCAGATGATTTCCTACCTTTTTCATCAACCTAAACGGATACCAGGCATGCATACGTTGTTTGTTATTTGAGTAGACTACATGGTCAGAAGTAATACTTCCCTCACATCCTATTGGTCGGAATTGGTAGCTGGTTAATTATTGAGCAGGCCCTGCTCATTCACACGGGTATTGCTGCCAGACCTGTGCTTTCTACTCAAATAATAGCAGACAAGCTTGTTAGAGCAGCTTTCTTTGGACTGTCACTTTAGTGTTGATAGGGGGTTTATTGAAATACCTATTATTTAATTTTATTTTATTCCTTTATTTTATTTTTATCCTTTAAAAATGTACAACTTTCCCTGCGTATTTGCACTGGCAAACTAACTACACTGTGTTAATATTACCTTCTTTATACCAAGCTATTCTTTTTCAAAAAGTATTTGCACGGTTTAACGCCTTCACAGAATTTTGGAAATAATCTCTATCTCTTTCCTGATACCGTATGTTGCTGTTTTCCACTAGTATGGAACTGCAGGTAGGCTTGTGCCCTCCATGACATGGGCAAGTGCTTTAGAAAAAAGCATCTGTGACAGTTGTCTTTTATACCTTAACACAACCAAAGAGTGAGTCTCTTAACCAGTAGGCCTTGTACTACTTTGGGATTGGACAAAAGGCAGAAGTCTTGTGATAGTAGTATCCATTTATGAGTTTGCATTATCATTTCATAAGGCAAAACAGAAGGTGATATAAGCCCACTGCCATTCCTTAGTTTTTGACGGAACATATTCATCAAAAAAGCATGCAGTCCCCTGAGCTTGCAGCCATATGCTACAGGAAAATGTCACCAGTTAAAGATGTATTCATTTGCTGTTTTGAAAACTCTGTTTGATATTCATGCATTCCAAGTGTTTTGACCTAGATTTCTGTAGAGGCATTAGATCCAGTACTGAACAGGAAGCTAGACAGCTGTTGCTTGTGTAGTCAAAGGAAGAATTTAAAGTAAGAAAAAAAAAAGAATAAAAAAAATGAAAACATTTATTAATGCATGCCAACATTTTGCACAGCCAATATGTTTAATACTAGATTAACTAATATAAGCATATGGAGATGCATTTGTTGCAAAGCTTTAAAGAAAAGAACAAAGAAAAAAGTTGGATGTATCTAAAGTTCACATAGAATAGAATTTGCACTTTCTCCTATAAATGAAAGCATGGTGAAATGGCAACATACTTTAATTATAAGCTACTTGCTGATGTCACAACATTTAGGTTTTGGGGCTATATCGTAGTGCAAACCTCTCAGCATATGCCTTGGCTAATCGAGAAACCTACAGGTAGCAAAAACCCTGATGGTGTTCTGCAGCCTTTGCAGAATTTTGCCTGAGAGCCTTACAGGGGATTTGGTTGTTGTGACCATAGATTCCTTTCTAGTAAATTCAGGTACCAAACAGATATAACGTAAATGCACACATTTGATTATTAAATGCTGGCATTCGTTCTACAGCTGTAGCAAAGTGCTGCATTTTATTATTACTGGGTTTATACAGATATAGCTCATCTGATGTAGATAGGTCCTTTGGTAATTGAGTCACAACTGTAGGTAACATCAGAAACAAACCTTATCTCGGTTTGGTAGGAATTATGGGTGGTACTCATCTAATCTTAACATTAGCCACCATAGCTGGATGTGCCACCTGCTGCAGACATCTTCCTTGGGAAGGGATAAACAGTCCTAGGAAGGAGCCTGGTTCTTTCCTCTGACTGTTAAGGGCATCTGGCTGATCTGTCCAGATTAGATGCCAAGCCTTGAGATGGCTGTAGACAGACAATCCTCCTTAACAGGGATAAATATGATCAACCCCTTTTCAGTATCAGTGGAAAAAACTTTAACTTTTAATTTCCAATATTAATCTGTTTTCAATTTCAATATTTTCTGCTAATGGATTTCTATATTGAGCTAGTCCAAAAATAGAGGAGAAGGTGCAAGCATTTTCCCCTCCTCCCAAAAATGGTTTTCATTTTCACAGTGAAAAATATGAAGATGGATTTTTTTCCCCAATAGCTCTTTTCCTAAGTGTTTATCAAATAGTTTATGCAAACACATTTCAGCCTATGGTTTATTTATAAACAGTTCAATTTCACTATCCACAAAGGTGTGGAATTGGTTACCCAAGCCACGTGCTGGTTATTTATTTATTTACTTACTTATTTATGACTGACTGAATGAAACTTTTTAAACAAGAGAAAAGTGAATGAAGAATAGTGAAGAAATGATGCTGCGGTTCAGAATGAATAAATCAGTTAGTCTAAATGTCATGGAGCTGATTTCTCTGCTTATCTTTGTGACTCGCCAGGTTCTCATGAACACCTGGTGACATCAAATAACCTGCAAATTCAACAATCCGGTTGGAATATGTGTGTGTGTGTATGTGTGTACATGTATACATATGTGTCTTATTTATATTTAATATATAGAGAGAGTCTGGAAGGATCTTCCATATAAAATTTCCGTTTCTTCTATTCACACATGCTATACATGCTGTGAACATTCAGCTACACAGATAGATCTACATGTAGTAATAATCATTCTTCCCAAATCGCAGTATCTGCACTTAAGATGGAAGAACTTCAACTCGAACGTCAAATCTCAGAAATCTAACTGGGTTCACATTTCTCATTCAATCCCCTACTGATGCCAGCCTCAGCAAAGAAACATTGTGGGGTCACAAGCTGGGCTGGCAGTGAGGGGACATGGCTGTGTGTGACTGCACGCCCTCAAATATGATCCCGCAGGTGTGGCAGAAACTTCACACTACAAATCCAGGAAATGGAGAAACACTTAATAACAAGAGTTAAGAAGGGCCACGGAAAGGTCATGACCATGAGGGGAGGGAGTGAGCAATGACTAGAAAAATAAGCATTTGATGGTTGGGCCTGTAGGGGTTAGCAACAGGAATGAAAAGAGCTAGAAAGGTCATAAATGTTTTCTTCCTTTTTAATTTATGAAAAACAGCCAGAAGTATCTTTCTAGCTGCTCAAGAAATTTCTTCTGCTATGTAAGTTTATCAGGGTGAAACACTGGACTTTTTATCCACAGTGTGACGTCTCTGTGTATCCCCCTAATTTCCATAGAAGTACCACACAGATACTTTCCTATGATTCTGCTCAGCAGTGGTTATTGCTGCAAATGAAGTTTGATACATGTTTGATACTTCCCTTTCCCAAATCAGTCAAAAAGGACAGAGGTCTTTCTAAGCCTCTGGCCTGGTTGGGTGCACAAAAGAAATGTTTGGCTAGTTTGACATCTGGTTTGCTTTGACACACCACCCAAAGGTCCATGAATTCGCTTACGTCTGGATTGTCTGGGCACAGGACCAGGATGAAGCTTGAGCTCATATGTCTGATGCAATGTTTCAATCCCTCCCTCCTTGCTCTTCCAATCAGAAGACATTTTGCATCTCAAATGGTCATATTTTCAATTTTTATAGTCTACGCCTGCAAGATCGTTCCATATGGTTAGAACTAAAATTCACAGAGGCTATAAATAGCTGGTGCGCTCTTTGTATTAATCCAAGATGTGCTATTTGAGTTGGGAAACGCTAACTGTTTACAACAAAATAGGAACTTAATAATGGTTTAGTTATTTGCTGATAGCACACCTGACATAAAATATCTTGTTATCCAGCCTGTACAAGGTAGGAATTAGCAGTAGTACGCCAGTGTACTACAGCCAGTTTGAACAGATGGATTTAGAACTGAAGAGTCAAATATATCCCTTTTTGGAATTTGTCTGCCTAATTTACTCATGTAACTGTTACAGAGATACCAAGATAGCTGATGATGCTGCTCTGCACTGTATTTACTCGGCTGCATTGCCACACAGAGATGTGATTCATAGGCTCACAGGAATTACAGATGGAAGAGCCATATTAGATCATTCAATCCGTCTCCCTGCTGATGCAGAATTGCTCTCTACAGCTACAGTACATTTTCTAGTGTTTTGTCTGGTCTAGTTGTAAAAGTTGCCTGACATGGGACTTCCACTACTTCCCTTGGGAAGCTGCTCCACAGTTCATCTTTCAAAATTGCTGCTGTCAGAGACAAGCTAGAGAGCTAGATGGACCGTTGGTTTGTACTCGGCGAGGAACTCCTCACTTCCGAATCAGTAGATGTCCCCGCATGAAGATGCTGGGCCATCCAAATAACATGTGCTTGTTGGCACATCATGGACTAACAGTAATGGGACATTTTTCTTCTCCTTTGTGAGTTATACTTTGCTTTTGCAAATCTACCAACCTCTTTTGCCTTTTAATACCTATCCTGCTGGTACATCTCTTGGCCCCCATACATCTGGTCTATGCAAAGACTAGACAATAAAGTAAGCATCCAACAATATCAGCACCTCTCTTGATCTTTGCACTTCTGGATGTCAAGTTCACATTTCTTATTCTCACATCTGCAGAGGCTTACCCACCTTCACTGCCTGCCTTTTCCCTTCTACCAATGATACTTTCTTTCTGGACTTTTTTTTGCTTGTTTACTGCTGCAGTAACTTTTATTTTCTTCCATAAAAATAAGAAAAAGGACTTTTCAGTTTTCTGGTTGTTCAAAAAAAGTGTGGGCAAAGAGGGGAGAGCTGTTGTCAATCAACGCCAATAAACAGTTTCCAAAATCGTCAGCAAACCAAGAAGTGAAGAAAAGACTTGTCTGATTGAATGAAACATTTAAAATTTGAGTACACTGTAAACGCTTAAATAAGCAAAGACAAATTTTAAATATAGAATTGTTGTTTTTTTTAACAAAATACTTTGTTTATAAAAAAACAATCACTGTTCAGGCAGACTGTTGCAAGTCTCTGTACATACCCTGGCTTTTCATATAGCTGCTCTCCTGAATGGGTCAATATGGCCATTCTCCTATCCTTCCTGATGACCTACTTCTTTTACTATGACTCTTACCGAAACAAGGCAGGCCAATGTCAGAAGGCTTCACTGGAATCTACCGGAGTTCTGTCTGCTGCAAAAATATAGGTTTGTCTTCAGGTCAGGGACAATTAGGAAATGGAAAACGGGAGAACGGAAAGTGAAAAAAATGAACAACAATTTAAATTTATACAATACAAAATATATGTATATTTTTTGGTCACCTCAACTTTTTTTTTTTTCTTAGGGTCTGAGCCAGGACTGGATACATCAAATGCCAAAAGAAAGGTAGTTATGCCAGTAATTCTAGCCCATCTGGAAGCAATAACTACAGTCAATCACAGAGTAAATCCTTATCTGATGAGATTTCCAGCCCAATTTTTTTAGACACGAGAGGTTCAGATAGTTCAGATAAGATTTGGCAGCTGAAGTGGTATTTGTCCCAAGCAAACCTACAGAGATTCAGCAGTCACTAGTAATAAATGAAAGTCTTTATAAGGTGATGGTTATTTTGTGGTCAACACGAAATAAATTGGTGGTGCCAGCCCTGGTCCTAGGAGACATATGTCTGTATCTGAATGCCATTACCAGCTTACTTGTCATCTCTGCAAAGGGACTAGTACCTGAAGATTATGCTGAGCCTTCATCCAAAGTGGGGTAGCTTTCTCTTTTGCCCTACGATAGAGTGAGAACTCAACTGTTTTCAAGGGCAGTAGATTCAGCACATTCATGCACTGGAGCAAAAGAGGCTTTGAAGGAGGCATCAGTAGAGAAAAGAAGCTGCTTGGGATGCAATATGCATCATGAGATCCACATCCACTTCATATCCTTCCTATTAGCCTCTTTGACTGCTATGCCAGGTGTTCTCATTAGCCATATGTATAAATATTTGTCTAACTTTTTTTTTATCATTCTGGTACTGTATATGTGGGAAGAAGTGGAGCCAATCTGTGTGTGAAAATCAATGTTTCAAGATTAGTTTGGCTGCTGGTAACTGGGGCCTCTTTTAACAGCCCCTGTTGTAGCTGGCTGCTGTCTCAGAGACGTTTCCAACTACTAGGAACCACACTGGTGGGGGTGGGGGGGAAAGATATGGATGAGGTATTGACCTCAACCACATGTTGTACCTTTTACCAATAAGTATTAATGACACAGACACTAAAGAGTATAATCGCCCATCAATGAATCAATACAAATCCTATTAACACTCGATGAAGGGATAAGAAAGCCTTTAAGAGCCTGATTTCACACTTGCTCTGTGGATAGGACTCCCTCTAAAGGCTCTGGAAGTCCTGTTTGCTTTAGAGCTACCAGGTACATCATGAAATGAAGAAGTCTTAACGGTCAAATAGACTCGGCAGATGAATGCACTTTAAAAGATCCAAGAAGATCTTTTAAAGGTCCATAAAAAAATTGAATGCTTATCTGATGTGTGTGCATTCTGCCAGAATCTGGAAACAGAGACCATTCTGAAAGGTTTTCAGTAAGATCAGGAAAAACAAGAGAAAGTTAAACAGACTGATCCAGACTTCCCGGAAATTACAGGATACCGTTCTTTACTCAGCTGTCTCCCTTCTTCCTCACTTCTTTATTCACCCATCCCGTTTCAGGGGTGATACCATGGCCTCACCCTTGAGCTCTTCCTTCACAGATCTACATCCAGCTGCAGCAGTGATTTAGCTCATAGTCCCTGCACTGTGCAATTTCTGCTTCCACTGAAACTAAGAACTGGAGCTAACCTTCATGGGAACTTGGAAGAGCTACAGGACACAGATTTAGCTCATTGAAGACAGCCAAGGATATATTACTTAAAGGAAGCACTGATGTTAGTTGGGGTAATTGGTTTGCGTTAACCATTAGACCTAGTGGGTAACTTTGTCAGGTTCCTAAAATGTTTCTAAACAGAACAGTGTGCTGGGAATACGAGAAGAATTGTATACCTACATCTAACTCCTCTGGGCAAAATTTTCCAGCCAAACAGTCCTAATTTAGGCTGATAAATCAGAGCCAATGAAAATCAGATTGTGAGTTGTGTGTGGGGGCGTTGTTGCTGTTTTGTTTTTGGTTTTGGTTTTGAAGTACCTGCTGGGGAAATGTTTAAAGCCTCCAAGAATAATTCCTACTGAATATTAATACCAGGAGTGGGGGGCCCAACTCCCATTTCCTCTTCTGAAAGTATTTCCATACATCTAGAGCAAATTTAGGTGCCACAGTCTCGGTGAATTGACTAAAATGCCATTCCTTATGTCTCCTATTTACCTTTCTCTTTCTACTCTCTTGTATTCATGTCTCTCTGAAAATTTGGGAAAACTGTCTGCAATTCTTTGTTCTCTGTTTTTGCAATCAGATGTGCAGCCTGTATTACCAGTATCATGGGAAGATGACTGGGCTGTCTGCCTCCTTCCTGGTTGCCTCTGAATTGCTTCAGTCTGCAAAGAAAACATTGTGGTACTTTGTTCAGAACAGCAAGAAACTAAATATTTATCTTCCCTCTTATAATTTATGCAGCATGGGATTAATATAGAAAGTACCAAGACTGAAAGGTCAAGTGAGCTTCCAAACAGCGTTTCACAATGATATATCATTGCACTTTTACCATAGACTGCTTTCTAGAAAATGAAGCACCAGTAGCAACAGCACACCTAAAGAAACAATCTTAGCAGTGCTACAGCCTGATTTTCTGTTATATATTTATAAATTTCATTTATATATTCTGCAAGGATCATTATCTCTTCTGGAAATTTTAAATCAGTCTTAGTATCAAAAAGGGTCCACGTTTGTGGGCTATCTTCTACTTGTTTGTGAGCACCTGCTGCATCCGAGATGTCTGTAATCAAATTTGAAAGGAAAAGGGAGGCAGAAAAGTTCCCCATCTGTTCTGTCTTAGTGGACTATGCTCGGGATAGAGCCTCAGGCCCCAAATTGCTGTGGACCAGCACTGATCAGGGTTCATACCATCCTGAGTGTGAACAGAGCAGTCTCTGCATGCCACTTAGTTTGGGTCTCCTTCAGGTTTCATGTGGTGTCTCTATGGTCCTGAGATGTAACTAGTTTTTATTTTGCGGCTTTTTCGGTTCAAAGAACCTGAAAGAGTGAGAGAGATATGTCCAGGCTCATGTTTTTGTTAGTAGATGACACTGGGCACTGAGTGTCCGCGGGCAGGAGAATTGTGTGGTCGGGCTATGACATGAAAATATCTGTAAGTGTGGGGTTTTCTGTTGTTGGACTAAGTCGATACAGCCCACATCCGTACTGCCTGTCTGGAGCAGACCTGGGAGCCTGACCGAAGATCTGGGACGATATAACACATTGTCCTTCCTTGTACACATTTATAACACATTATAACACCTTTATAACACCTTATAAAGAACAATAAACACATTGTCCTTTCTTATGAGAAACCTGTCGGAGGGACAACTTCTTCCTTCCTCCAAGCTGCCTAAGTCACAGTCCTCATATTTAGGCCCAAGGGACCTTTCCAGCCCCTGGGAGTGTAATAATATTTGAACCATTCCCTATTATCTTTGCACTTCCACTGTGCTCGGGATTTCAGGTAAGGCTGATGCAAGTCAGCAGGCCAGCTGTACACCAAAAAGAGGAGTATAACTCTCGTAACTACAGCTTTCATTTTCACGACTGGTCTCAGCAGAAGATGTTGGCCAACAGCAGTGGAAAGGGTTAAATAGCGCATTAGCTGTGCTCAGCCTGCAGACGGTAAAACTACGAGAGAAGTGGATTGCGCACACCCTCATCTCCTTGTTGTTCTTTGAGTTGATGTACTCTGTTACCTGCATGCGCAGATACAAGGACTCAGAAGGGGCAGAGACAAGTGTGTGGGCCCAAAGATGGATACAATTTTGAGGAGCAGGTACTTTTTAGGTTCTTTAGTTTTAAGTTGTTTGAAGCAGATAATATCACCCCTCTCTATGTCTTTTATAAATCTGCTCAGTAAATCACTTAAGTGTGTCCTTTTGCAGCTGGAAAAGACTTGTTCATAGGATTGCCTCATGAGTTACTATAGCACATCGGTTTCTGCTCAGAAGATATTTTAAGTGCTATGCAAAAGTTGAATGACCCAGACTACTAGCAGATATGGTGGGTTCTCCACCTCTTGAAGTCTTCAGATCAAGAGTGGATGCCTTTCTGAAAGATATCATTTAGCTGAACATGATTTATTGGGCTCGCTACGGTGGGAAATGGGTGAAACACTAAGGCTGGAATTATAGAGGAGCTTAGCATAGGTGACCTAATGACCCCTCCGGCTTTAAAAATCTGAGAGCCTAGCCAAAGAGCCAAGAAGTGAATACAGCTTTTTTATAGGCATGATGTAAACAAGTTTATGTGGATGTGTGTGTGAACCAGAACTCACCGAGGTTTTGGTAGGTCAGATTGGTAGCACTTCAGAGCGTAAGTCCAGTTCTTCATGAAAACGGCAGCCATTAAAAAAAAAAAAAAAAGAAACAACTCATAGGTACGAGCTAAATAAAGCGATGGCATTGTTTTCCCTTAAATGTCATCTCCTTTGGAAGGAAAAAGAGTGGAAAATTATTAGTGTCTGGCCAAAAAAAAGGGAGGGGACACAGGGCAGGAGAAATATCAGCCATTCAAATCTTCTGGGTTGCAGATAAGAGAGGAATGAAAGACTTCCTGTGAAAGGGAAGAGAGGTCCTGGAGGGGCAGCAGCCGGGTGGGCAGTACCCGGCGCCGGGTGCAGAAGCCCGCAGAGGCGAGCAGCCCCCGTGGCAGGAGAGCAGGAACGCGTGGCAGTGGTGGGGGGCAGCGGGGGCCAAAACCTACTGCCCCGCCGCAGCCTGCCGGGCCGGGCCTGGCGGATTTCACGACTCCAGCAGCCACATCAAAAACAGCCTCCGCCTTTAGATGAATGAGCTGTTTGTTTTTCCTTCCCGATGGCTTGATAAGAGGTTACAGGATGTGTTCAATGTCTTTTTTTTTTTCTCTCTTTCTTTTTTTTTTTTTTTTTTTTTTTGCAATGAAACAATAGGTTAAGAGAGAAAAGCCCCGGCCCAGTCCCAATAGGTCTCTCCGTCCCCCGCGCGGCTTAGTTTCCTGCCTTTTTGAAGCAGACATCCCCCTTTTGTTCCCCTCCGGCCGGGCCAGCGCGTGTCGGCGGGGCGGCCCGCCACACAGAAAACACGTCCTGGCCCGCGCCACCTCCTGGCCCCCGCCGGCCCGCCTGCCCCCCGGGCGGCTTCCCGCGGCCGCCGGCCTGGCAGGAAGCGCCGGGAGGGCCTGGGCCCGCGCGGGCGGCCGCCACGGGAAATCCCTGCGGCCGCCCGATTGCGCGGCTGGCGGCTGGCGGCGCTGGGCCGCGCTGCCGTCGAGCCTTCCTGCCGGCGGGGCCGCGGCCTCCCCGCCCGGCCGCCCGCCAGTCGTGGCACGCACGCCGGTGGCGGGGAAGTGCTGGGATCAAAAGATAAGCCCTCCGCTACTTGATCCGCCACCGGCCTCCGCCGCCGCCGCGGCGAAAGTGGGAAACGGCGTGGCGGCCGCCCCGGCCCCGGCCCTTCCTTGCCCCGGGCGGGTGGGGAGGCCGCGACCGGCCTCACCCTCGCCCTCGGGGGCCGCAGCGGGCTGGAAGGGCCAGGCCCAGCGGAGGAGCGGGCCGAGCGCGCCGCGGCCGCCCAGGGGTTGCGCGGAGGGAGGATGCGCGGGGCCGGAGGTCCCGCTCGACCCCCTCCGGCTGCGCCCGCGGCCTTTGCCAGCTCCCCGGGGTGGCGCGTGCTCACGGCCGCCTCCGCCAGGCGCGGGAGGAGAGCGGGAGCTGCCCCACTGCCTCCCACCCAGCGAACTTCTGGTTTGGGCCCAGAACGATAGAAATCTTTAAAAACTCCCAACGCTTATTACAGCAGCTCTCAAGGCGCTCGGGTTTCCTCCTTGCGGCAGACGGCCTGCGCTGTGGCGCCGAGGCTGCAGGGCACGTCCGCAAGGCGACGGAGGAGTTAACCGTGTCTCCATCCATACAGGCAGATCCGAAGGCTGGAATGAAATTATCTTCCCGAGGTCGCTGTCCCCGCGGACCGCGGCGAGGGAGGGAGTCCGGGAATGCGGTGCTGATTAAGACGCCCCATGCTGGGCAGGTATCAGTTTAAACACTTTAGCCTGTTACCCGCTCCGCGGGGGGCACCTGGAGCCACGTCTGGTGATTAGGCCGTATTTATGTCTCAGCTCTGCCAGTCCCTACACATCGGCTTGCTGAGCAGAGCGCGTAAAACTCACGCCAGTGTCCCCGTGTTAACCTGAGGGGGTGAAGAGAGGTTTCACAGGTAATTTGGATTTCTGAATATGTGGGTGCCCGGGGCCCCGTTTCCCCCAGGAGGTAGCAGGGGTACATGACAATCCGTCCGCTCTGCCCCCTCTTAAATGAGTCACGCACCAAGTATGCAATTAACATGCATTCGTTGGCACAGGCGGCCGAACGGATACTGTGGTGTCTGAAGAAGGGAGTTTCTTCCCAGTACTTGAAGAAATGTGCATATATATGCATATATAAATATATATAAAAATATGTATAGAGATAGGTGCACATGTATATGTGTGTGTATACGTTTAATATAAAGTCTGTGTACACTCTGTATGCACATGTGTAGACTTAGTCATATGTGTATCTTTTGCAACATTCAGGACACAAAAAGCTGTGGCTGTAATATCTTATATCATGCAGCGCTTGCACATCTTTTAAATTCTGATTAGCATTCCTGATGGGTTCTTTCAGCATGGTTTACTCAGGAAACAAGGCTTATGCAATCACAGTCTGTGTATGTGTGTATGCGTCTGTCACCATTAGACATCAGATAATTTACACAGGAGAGAGACATTATGAATGTCCCTAGACCAGGAAAAGCTTCCTGAAGAAATTGCTTCTGTTAGTATTTTCACCTTATTAGACAACAGAGGACCCAACACAAGACACTCACTATTCCTTATCATTAGGCTTTGTTCAGTCTGATACTCGTGGAACTACTTGCGAAGTATGTCAAGAATTATTGCAGATGATAGTTTATGAAAGATGTCACCAAAGAGGCAAAATGCTACTCATATTTTTATCAATCTGTCATATTTTTCTCAGCAAAAATATTATTTTTTGGAAAGGGTGAGTAGTTTAGTTTACAGTTTATGAAACTAATAGGGTCATAATCTCCTCTTGGCTGTATAGCCTGAGTGGGTTTGCAGTTCTGGGCAGTGATTAGGTTTCAGGATTTTGCACAACCGTCTCACATGATGCACAGACTAGTACTCCTATTCGGGAGTTAAAGCTCCCCCCAAGATGTTCATGAATCATGAGAGAAGTCTTTAACTCATATACTCTGGAAAATTAGAACTCCGGAATAATTTCTGATTAGCCCAACTTCTGCTAATGGTCAGGTGTGTTACTTCAGCTTTAGCCCATGAAGATTAAATCTATAAATTCCAATTAGGAACATAGTATTTAATATAGGATTTAATTTAGGACAATGGCTTAATTTTTTTCTTGCTTTTTTTTTGGTCATTCACCACCTTGGCACTGAGATTCATGCAGGCAGCAAAGCTTCAGGCTGTAGTGATGCTTAAACAAAAAAAATCAAACTCCAACAGCTGTGATTTGCACCCAGAGGTGTCCTGGTTCCTGCCAAAATCTGACTGGTTTATTCTGAACGCAACTGTAATGCCCAGGTAGGCACTGCATACTCCAGTGCGTGGTATTGCACTGCCTCATCTCAATGCTGCAGTGGGAGCATAGACAATTTCCTATACTTCTTTTGGGTATAAATAGCCTAGTGATATGGAGGAGCCAAGAAAGGAAAGGGAATTATGGTTTGAGTTACTGCTATTTCTAAAGGAAAAACACCAGTTACCATGACAATAAAAATGTGAAAAATTCAAGGAGGTCAATATTAAAATACATGCTTTGCACTTCTCCAAACAAAATGATCCTCAGCCCTCCATGGCTTTCATTTGTTGAAATTCTGATTTTAGTTTTGTATGGATTCAGGACCATTTCTTGGAGCATCTCTCACTGGCTGCAGACTGAGCTCTGTGGTGGAGCCTGTTTCTTAAGAAGAGTCCGTGTGCTTCCTAGTCCTTCCAGAAAATTAGAAAAGGTATCAAACATCTCTGTGATTAAATGGGAGGAAATAGGCCTGCAAAGATGGAGAATTCTCAGCTGGGAAAAGATGAGAGCCCTTGCTTCTGAAATACAAGTATGTTGGCAAACAGAGATGCTTTGGGAAGGACGACCCCACAATCAGTGCTTCGTATCTCTCTCTTTGCCAGTTCCCTGGAGAGGGAGGGCTGTTTCATTTTTTATTTTTGTTTTGTTTTTAACCTCCTTATGGCATATCTCCTGCTGTAATATAGCCACCTTGGCACCTCCTTTATCCTTCTTTTTATGCTGTTGTGGGGAAGAATAGCCTTTACTGGAAGCTTATTTCTGTATCGACATAATAGAACTATCAGGAGGCTCGATCCATAAAATATCACAATTGCCAAAAAGTCCAATAGTCTCTTGAACCCTCAAGGTATAAAACCAGATTTTTCCCCTTGTGGTGAGTTACCAAAATGACAGAATAAGATCCCTATTTAAAAAAAAAAAAAAAAATCCCCAGAAACTCCTCCTACCAGGCTGGGATTGATCTCTGTTTACCTCAGGGGTTGCAGACTGGCAGGAGAACCTGCCATCTGACCACGATGCGTGCCAAGTTTTCAGATTTGTTCTTGCAACTGAGTCCTTGTGCTGTAATTCACTTTCTGTGGAACAGGGATGCAGGGACAGGGAGCAGGGAACATGCATCCAGAATGGTCAGTGAGGTGTAAACCTCAAAGTGTACAAAACCTCTTTTGTTCCAAACTAATTATGTTGTTACTTGTGTATTCGCTGGATTAGAGATTTCCAAGGAAGAGCAGCCAGGAAGGCTCTAACACTTCTATCTTTGGTCACTGTTCAAACCCGAGGGGATGTCCGCATTTCTGCCCTCAAGGCCATCTAGAACTGGGAACTTTAGGAATTCACAAAACCAATAAACAATAAAGCACTGGGTGTGGGGGAGAAGGTCAGCAGAGGGACTTTGCAGCCTTCAGAAGGTCTGGGTCTTGTTCAGCGTGATACATGAGCAAAGGGGAAGGGGGCAATGTTTTCTCAGAAGCTCTCGATTTACTGAAATAGGTTGAAGAGGTTGAGCCACTTAAAATCAGGTTAGTTTTAGTAACTGTTCTTTCGCTCTGCTTGCTCAGGAAATGCTGGTACTGGACACTCTGACTCATAGTATATTTTGAAGGGGCTAAATTCTGCTCTCCACTGCACTGCTGGAAATCTAGACTATATTTGTTGCATTGGATTCGCTTGGTTGGGATTCTTAGCAGAATATTGCACCTGTATTTCATTCACCAATAACAGGTAAAAAGCAGTTGAATTAATAGGCAATGACTTTGGATTCTCAGCTTTTTTTCTGGTCATGTAGAAGGCCGGTTCCTCCCCATTCATCCAGCTCAGCATACGAAAGTACCCATCATATCCGGAGAGAATCAGCATCCTCGCAGAATCTATGGCTGATCTATGGCTTCATTGGGCTATGGGACAAGCCATAAAAGAAGAAATTTTATTAGGAAAATAACAATTTACCACCAGAAGTCTTTGCCTCATCCATTTAAATTCTTGAATTTGGGGCAAAACATTATTTGCACATCAGACTCAGCTTTCCTTATCTCCATAGTGTAAAGTATTCCTAGTGTTGCCAGCTAGCTGTAGGGTGCATATCTCATTGCAGTACACGGTGCTGTGAAGTGTGCCAAGTAATAAGCTATAAAGAGAGAAGCAGGACTCAAGCAACACAAGGATGCAAAGCAATATTTTCCCTTGACACCCAAGGTCACGGCATAAAGAAACGTGGAACAAGGGAGCGTCAATTTTCATTGAAGATGCAGGCTATGGTGCTGCTGTACCAAGCTAACAGAAATAAATTAACGTGATGGCAAACTTCGAGTGTCCTCTTAAAATGTGTTTGTAAGTGTGTGTGTGGGGGGGGAATGTTGCTACATTACTCTATATATTTTCATGGCTATCAGAAACAGGTATCATGGACTTAAAAAGAAACACTTTTTAAAGATAATCTCCTCTCTCTGTATATACTATAAATAGCAATGCACAGTTTTTCAGGGGTTCTGGGTTAAAGAACTGAGAGGAATAGGTATAGTTTGCTGCCCAGTGATTTACTTACTACTCACCAGTGAGGTCACTGACCATCACCAACTCCTAACCAGAACATAACCCCAAGATGACTTTTCAGGATCAATTCTGCTTTCATTTGTGCCCCTATAAAGACAGAATAACAATTGTCATTAAAGCAGTTGCATCCTTTCATTCTCTTGCCTCCATGGTGAGAAACAATATGTATACAGTAAAACAGAACAAACTTCGTTTGTTTATTTTGTTTTTAAAATGGTGTTGTACAGTGTAAATGAGGATTCAACGCTAAGAGAGAATTGGATTTCTGGTTGCTCCGTGCCCAGTTCAGAGTCTTGTGAAGTTGATGGCAAACCCTCCATTAACTTAGGTGGGGTTTGGATCAGTCCCTTAAAAATAAGCAAGCCACCAAGAAGAATTCATAGTATTCACCATATGGCTCCAGCTTACTTTAATTCTTTACCTAACATTTCTGAAATGCAGAATGTAAGGGAGCATTCCTTTATAGTTAGGAAAGCACACGGTGCTTAATTTTAATGGAAAACTCTTTTTTAAACACAGACGGATCCTGCTGTGTTTGACAAATATGTTCCAGAAAGAAGCTCAATCTAGATGTTATGTGTAACTTTATCTTATTCCCTTTTGAGCACTACTGTTCTTGCAAAGTGATCTCTCAACTGCCCAAAGTCATTACACTTTTTCCCTTTCACATTGTACCTCTGTAAATGTCAGGCATAACTACATTTTTATTTGCAGAGATACCACTGCTATGAATGAGTAAAAATTTCCTGCTCCCCCGCCTCCTTCTCTTTACCCTGTGCGCTTTCTGCTAATATGATTTGTTGAACAAATTGTTCCATTAATCTGGGGCTGTTTGACAGAGTGAGAAAATAAGTGCCAAAGTGAGAAGATTCACAAGAATCGGAAATCTCAGTCCCTCTTTCTCAAGGTAAATAGTTATTATATCAGGGTGTCAGACTGGTGAAATGGATGTACTTTCATTCTCAGTTTGTAAATGTCACTTTTCCTCAGCCCATCAGGGTGACAAATGAGGTGTGGGTTACAGTAAGAGTTCATTCCTTGACAAAGTTCTTGCTGGCTTATTTCAACAGGAAGGTAACCTCCCCTTTTTGCCCCCCACCCAAAAGCAAGGCAAGGGGGGGAAGGATCTTTAGTCAGGGGAGAAACAAGAAACAAGCCAACCTTGGCTTGAAAAAGCACCCAAATCGCAAATCCTCATTTTCAGTTGCTGCTAAAACCTGAGACAGGATTCTTCAGAAAACAAGTCATGATGCACTTTGTTTTTCTTTCTCCTCTTTTTTTTTTTTTTTGATTGTTGTGCTTATCTAAGACCCATATGACATACTTTTACTGCTGTTTTTGTCAATATTTATTGAACAAGTGGTCACGAGAGGTCAGTTTTTAAGCCTTGTGCTATTTGGTTGTTAATTACCACACTGTAGCATGTTAATGTGGAAGAACACCCTCTTCTTTTGATAGATAATTGATAAGAGATCAGGAGGCCTAGTGCCTGACAAGGACCATGAAGTGGCTCCTTTGATTGTCCCCCTGTAGTTCAGTGGCAATGGGACTCGAAAGGAGCTGACATGGCTCACAGAGGAAACAGCTCCAGTGTGAAGACCTCAGTAAGGAAGGAGGAAAGGATGAGCTGACGTGTTTGACAAGATTACTCTCCTAGCACAGGGCCTTTTTTGACTTCTGAGCCTACAGGAACCCTAAGGTCTCTCAGGAAAATAGTATTTGTGGTAGCTCGTGAATTGTCTTCAAGACATAGACTTGTGCTTTTTTTGTTAATGGTCTAGTAACAACAAAAGCAAGCTACTGCTCCCTGAATTTGCTGTAGTAATTTGTAATTCAGAAAGGTATTTGTTTGTTGGATTTTACCCTTTTCTTCCTGCTTGTAGAAGCTCTTAGCATTTACAACTATCTGCTGACTAAATGCTGTAACCGATTCTCATCTTGAGGATTGTTTGTGAGGTGACTCCCAGTGTTTGATGCTCATAAACAAAACCGTTATGATTCCAGCTGATGAAAAGCCAAAAATATGATTCTGCTAGAAATTCTGCAGAGAAAACAAGAAGAGCATTTAAAAGTTTTATTTTTTTTCCTTTCAGAACAAAACAAAATTTTCTACAATGAGAAAATCCTAGAGAAAAAAAAAACAACTTTCAAAGCGAAATTGAACCCAGAAGCCAAGCCCCAAACTACTAGCTCTATATAGGCTCCCCTGAGCTTTCTAGGTCTTCAAGGAGCTGAATCATGAATGAGGATTTTCAGGCATTGCTGTCCCCTTGGTGGGAGATAACTGGGACTGGCTCTCCCAGGTAATCAGGTCGTGACTCCTGAAAGTTTGGAGCTGATAGATCCTCAGGCAGGTCCTGGGAGCTGTCAAGCAGGCTAGCTGGGAGAAACATGAACATTTAGCAGAGCCCGCCTATGTTTTGTCAGAAGCTCATCAAAAGCAGTATGTTTTCACGTAACATTTTGCTTTTGGTGAATCAGCATTGTCTGATGAAAATACTTTTCATTGCAAAATCTGATCTAGGTATAATCTGGCACATGTCATATGAAACAAGAAAGGTTGAGGGTGAAACGGCAGCAGGGACCTCTGGGTCTGAATCTACTGCTTGAGCTGAAAGGCTCATAAATGAGGGGCTATCATAGACTCATTGACTCGTGTGTGTGTGTTCGAACCCTCAGAGGCAGATATTAATTAAATGCATGTTACATGTTTCTTTTCTTGACTGATAAAGTGTCAAGCTTTGAATTAGCTTGACAATGACAATGCTTATGATTCAGAAATGGAAATTTGCTTTTCATTGTTAAGAAAACCACTGTTCTCCAACACTCACTTAAAAGTAGGTATTTCTACAAATATGTCTACCCTTAAATTCCCATGCTAGAATATTTGTGAGAAATTAACATTAAAAAAGATAATGCATAATCAAAGCAAATCTATCTAATTTTCTCCCTCTGTGTGCATTTTTAATGTATTTATCTCTGTGGAATCCAGGCAGTAGATAATACCGAATTTTGTATGACATCATATTCATTTCAAGCAGATCACAAACTCATAAGCATGGGACTATGTTTTACCTAACAGATCAGGGACTGAAAGCCCCTACTGAAAGAGAAATTTCAGAAATAATGGTACAACAAACAGAAAAAAAAAATCACTACATACTGACACTTTCTTTTTTACAAATGTTCTTTTTTTCTTTTTTCATCAAACTTGTTCCTGCACATACATTGTTTGTTGAAGACCTGTTTTCTCCAGTACTGGCTAAAATAAGCAGAGCAGTTACAGTCAACAATATTCTACCCACTTTGCCAGAACCTTCATAATTTATGTCTAACCTGGATAGGAAAAGCCCTTATAAATTTCAACAAATGTCTCATTAATTAACACCCCATCTCCCTAAGCCACAGAGCAGCTGGTGAAAAGAATTGTGTAGGTTGATTCTGTAGATATAAACTAGGTCAACAAGAGGGATCTATACTCACTATTGCAGGCTGATATTTCTCTGGAGGTTATTAATAGTTTCTGGGGTCTCTCAGCTTAGACTCAAAACTATTCAAAGTCAACACTGAAAAGCTGCTCAGCCTATGTACTTAAATTTAGAAAAAACACTATTTCTTCTTTACAGTGTGATCCAATGGGTCAAATCCTGAAATGCTTCCTTAGGCCTTGATCCAAGACAATTGGAGACTTTCTATTGATTTAAGTGAACCTTCTATTGTGACCTTTTTCTTCATCATGCAAAATCCTTACTTTACTGATTACACTATGTATCCATGGAGGGTCTGAAGTCCTTAGTCAAGCAAACTGCCTGATAAATTATCCACAAAGCATTATTCTCTGTTCATTTCTAAATACTTCTTGGTCTATTCAATGTGCTAATTTTAGGTAGGTTTTTTTTTTCTATAACTGTGTATAACTCCAATAAAATTAAATTAAAAATATAAGGCAGGACTGTGGGGAATTAATACTATGAATCTATCTAATACAAGGACTCACTGCAAAGTGGAAAAATTAGATGGAGAAAACACCTGGGAGGCATTTACCTAACTATAGGTTTCTCACATATAAAAACATTTTCTGAAGTTATCTGAGCAGGAAGACAGGCAATTTTCACCCATTGCAGCTGTTTTAGTATATCCTAGATCATGATTTGATGCAGGAATAGGAGAGGGGACTGCCTGAATAGTAGCTAGCAGGGAAAGGTTAGCCACACAAAATGTTATGCCAGGGTCTGATCGCAGGAGGAGGGAGTCACTGGGCAGGCAGAGCAGAGGGAGAAATTTCTGTACTGGCAAACTCATTTGAAGAAGGTGTAAAATTAGGACTGCAAGGAGAAAATAAATGAGAGCACGAGGGTGAGCATTTATCAGAGAGGGAGAGCAAGTGGATACAGTAAGATGTGAAAACAGAGAGGTGGTCAGGAGCAAAGTCGTAAAGCTCCTCGAAGGAGATAACCCAGGCTCTAGTGAAGTCAATGGGAGTTTTGCCATTGACTTCGTCAGGGTCAGGATTGCACCCGGGGAGCGTTAATATGATGAGGAAAGAGACAGGAAGACGGTGGAGATACTCGGAGAGAGAGCAATGTGGTTATAGCATATAACATTAGCATATTAATGGGTATGGCTGTTTTATTTTACAGCTCTGTATGAAACATAAAGACCACAGGAACTTCAAGAATACTAATATATATCCCTCATTATTAACTAATGCATTGGCTGAAATTGTCAAAATAGAGATTTTTTTTCCCCTATATTTTCCACTGCAATCTTTCATGAGGGAGGTTGAATCAGATTAATTTTGATATTAAAAAAAAGAGGCAGAACAAATATCATCATGTCCAGTAAGCCTGATGAATTGATTGAGTCCGAGCTGGCTACAAAATTCAATTGTAGGTCCATAATTGTTTGGGGTTAGGAAAAGCTACATTATACTTTCTGAGTTAAGCTAAATAGGCCAAGACTTTTTGTCTTGAAGAACAATGTCAACAACGTCAAAAAGAACAAGTCAAGAAACTAGCAAGGGGCATGTTCAAGATGAACAAGATTCCTCTCTACAGCACAAAGGTGATTTGTAGAACTCCTTGCTGCAAGAAAAAACCATGGAGAGCTAGTCAATGCAGAGACCTCTCCTCTTGTTCAGGGAGCTTCAGAACCGCAGGCCACTGAGAGAACAGCAGAGCGTTCCGGACAAATAAGCCTATGCTGTTCTCCACATATCTGCTATTAGCCAAGATCACAGGCAACGCACTGGGCTATATGGACCTTAGCTCCAACATGGTACAGCTATTCCATGTTCTAAAGGAAATTAAAGCCTGTTATTTCAGTAGAGCCTGTATTTCCTCTTTCCATTTTTTATCAAAATTTCTGTGGGGAAAATCTTGTAATATATTTACATGTTCCTTCCAGCTTTTATCAAGGAACCTAACCCATGTTCTTAGTGAGAGCAGAACACAAGCTGGGGGGTCTGTTACTATAAGTTCTGTTTTTCAGAATAATTTTACTGGGCAGCTCTGCAAAGTTGAGCTGTGCCACTGCTCGCTAAAAGGAGATGAGCGTGCCAAGAAATCGACAGGTTTGTTGGCTAGGTTTTTGCCTTCTACTGGAAATTCACTTAGGAGCTAATCCAAAGCCAACTAAGTCAATGAAAAGCTCCCATTAAGTTTAATGGCCTTGTGATCAGACCCTTAAATCATATGTAGGTAGATGAATCTGCCAATTCTTTAAAGATGCATAAATTTACCTGATATTCCCCAAAGTACAGCTGCATTCTTCCAACACCT
The DNA here is from genome assembly GCF_040807025.1 of Struthio camelus. NCBI lineage: Eukaryota > Metazoa > Chordata > Aves > Struthioniformes > Struthionidae > Struthio > Struthio camelus. The sequence continues at coordinate 7,043,635 of NC_090953.1, forward strand.
GCCTGACACAACTATTGAATATAATAAGAAAACCTTACAGAATCACAAGTAAGCTGTGAACACCAGACTGCCACGAATCCCTTCTGATGCTGCGATAGTACCTGGGACTACTGAAAATCCATAATCAGGGACAGTGCTGAGCTACGAAATACAAATATCCCATCTGTCTGCACGGAGCAGCTCGCAAAACATTAGCCAACTGCTAAGTTGCTGCTTTTCTACAAACTGAGTCATCCTCATCACACATTCCGCTGGGTTTTAAATGATTGACAGGAAAGAAAGCTAAGAGAAGCAGCTCTTTCTTTACATTTAGTTGGTTTGTCAGGGCATTTGAAAACTTCTGGATTAAGGTGAAAATGCTTAAGGATTAACTGAGGAGTGAAAGGAAAGGGAATGAAAACATTATAGTGCTTTGAATTTTGAATTCACACAAACACGCTCAGGAGAGTTAGCAAGACCTTTACCAATATGTTGTATCTAATCAGCAATATCATTTAGAGTTTTCCACTTTATGGAGGAAAGAAGTGATGTTTGAAGGTTTTTCTCCCCAGTGCTGTGTCTCATCAAGGCCTCTGAACAGTCAGCCTGTGTTTTGCAAGGAGAGATAGTACCAGGTGTAGTGCCAGGGTCAGCCTGCACACCCCGGGCATAGATGTTATATGATATTCATCTTTACAGTGAGGTTCCGGAAATGATGTGAATAAATGTAAGTCCTAAAAACACTTACGAGGCACTTAGCTGTACCATGTCATAACAAGAGTTGTCCAGGAATGCAGCATCCAAAGGCAATCACAGGTATTGATAATATTCATATTCAAAAGGTTGGTGTGAACTGTTGCACTGCTCTGAATTACATGGATAACAGGCACAAAGGAGATCATTGTCTGCGCTCCTAAGTTTTCTGCACTGTAGTAGGGAAAAGCCGATGTGACAGGGTCAGGAAATAATGGTTTCACTCCCTGGCCTTTTACGGATGTCCTGTGAGGTTCCAAAGCACTTGCTTTTCTGCGTCTATTTCCCTATCTGGAATTCCTACGGAGGAAAAAAAAGTCAGAAATGACCAGTCTTGCAGGGAATACTAGGAAGCCCTGCCAGGTGTCAGGAGACTGAAATGTCTTCAATAAGCAGTGGAAATTTGGTTTAGAAGGTTATAGAAAAAATGTGGGAAATTCTTCAAGTGAGAAGAATTGAAGTAAGTTTAAAGATTCCATGGAGATAAAAGGCAAGTACGATGGACAGGAAGCATTCATATCATCACTTGCAGGACTATGTTTCTGACTCAGAGACCCCCTTAGAGTTCACAGAACAGAATTAGTGAGTCATCAGTTCTCAGCTCAGTTGCTTTCTTTGATATTTACTATTCAGAATAAGTAGTTTATGTCCATTCTGAGAGTGAAAATGTGTTTATATATGTAACATCATCATCAATAAATAGTTTGTATTTTAAAAAAATGCTTGAACACTTCAGAAAATAGTGTACGGCCATTGCCACATTTGCTCTTGTAAAGGACCACAGCAACCATTATTCTTAAATTCATTCTCTAGAAGATGTCTATAGAAGTAATAAGCCTTCAAAGAAAAAGCCGGTGCAGCAGACTGAGCATTCTGGGCTGCAGTATAAAATTGTTCAGAAAGGCATAAATGAATTTCATCAAATAAAAGCATATTTTCACTTGTTTTCAGTAAAGATTGACTCTGGTAATATCAAACCGTGGCAGCTAGAGTCTGGACACCGATTCCTTACAGGTCTGGTTATTTCAGAACACTCTTTTTGGGACGATATCTGAAAACTACCAGGCAGTTCAGATTTTAGGTGCTGTAGCTACTGACTTTTTACGTGCATGGGGTCCCCCAGATCTTAAGGAACTGCACTGGTTTCCTCTTAGGGTTTCTTGCAGCCCAGCATGACTTGAGTCCCAGCTATTTTAAAGGTCTAACTGCACTTACTCTCATGGCAGTAGAGGAGAGCAATATCGTTCTGTAATTTACTCTGATCTACTATTATACGCTGCTTTAAGGGAGATCCAACCTACCCTGAGGATTTGTCAGTGATGGTATGTATCTTCACTGTGAAATCTGCTCCCTCCCAATACGGCAAGGTCTAAAGGCTTCCACTCTGACCACCACAAGCTGACGTGCACACCATTGCAATGGCCATCGCCCCACTTAGCACCAGTTCAGCATTTGTTTTCTTAGAAAAGGCACGGAAGAAATTAGGTTGCATCTTTGGAAAAAAAAAAAAAAGCTGATACTATATATGGTAATGAGCTAGTTGGATTTAATTTGCCCAGTAGATGCACCCTTGTCAAATGCCCTAGTCACATGATTTAAAAAAAAAAAAAGAAAGAAAGAAAGAGAGAAATAGAGGCTTTAAATATCACGTAAAGCTGATTTATTAATGAGCCACTCTGTACACTTCCAAGCCCTGGAAAATACATGTATGTTACGGTTATTAAATCCTTTTTAAAAATAGGTTGTTTTTGTTGACGTGCAGTATGATTTTTACTGAGCTCTCTACTCAGCCCACATTTTGAACCTTAGAATATAAGCCTAACTATACCCAGTGTCACCTGCTGATGTAAGCACCTGGCTGCACCCATCTATCAGGTTCTTAGCCATTTCCACTTATTATTAGTAAGGGGTTTTTTCTTTTTTAATCTGCACGTTACACATGAACTTAATTTTATGTGAAAAATCTCATGCATAATTAGATGTAGCTGCAATGAAACATTCACAGTAAAAAATCTCATGCCCGAATCCATACAATAAGTCCGTGGCACATTTGATACCAAGGTTTTCTAACAAAAATGGTACATGATAGCCCATTCTTTGTTAGTTTTGAATATGCTCAGTTAAACACCTTGCTTCAGTTAGAAACTGCACAGTAGGAAATTAAAACATGTTGATAGATTGGAAAGTTATTAAGCTTCCTTACAGTGTTAAACAAGAATTTACAAGAATTTGCTCTCCAGATTTATCAGGGATATATTTACAGTACTTGAGTAAGTGTGAATATTACTCATTGGAGATATTTAGTCACATACTGTGTCTCTCTGAAGGGAGACCATATTGCATTAAATGTCTCCACCATGTTCTATAATTTGAAAGATAAATCCTTGAGTGCTGATTAGTCATATATTGATACAGAACATCTATTATTTTGGGTCTCTAAGAAGATTTTCATCTCTGTAATATTAATTTCTTGGCTATCATCATGGTCTTTCTTAGCAACCATCTTTCATTATCATAACTCAGGCCACTCGATATTGTTAAATTTCCTCATGTACAGTGCCAGAAATGACACTGCAGGTGGGGGAGGTAAATCATACTTAAATTAAATGGTTTGGTGTGGGCTAAAAACAAGAGCAGGCAGTGCTAAGGTTTGTGTGAAGTTTTTCCAGTGACACATTTTGTGGCACCAGGGAAAGAACTCAGACTCACAGGGGCTCCATTCCCAGCTCTGCAAAACAGAGGCAGTATTGCATCTTCCCTATTGCATCGTGAGACAGTATATTTATTCCCAAATTATTACAAAATATCTGAGTTAAAACAGAGTCCAGAAGCTCAGATTCAAAAAAGTATTTATCAGCTTTCAATGAATTCAAATATCTGAATCCACTTGAGTATCTGAGAGAAAACAAAACAAAACAAAACAAAACAATTAGGACCTATGTCTTGGGTGTTTAATCTAATGGGCTTAGATATGAAATACAGGAGGCTGTGGTGACCAGAATGAAATTTCAGTTTGACAAAAAGAGAAGAAAGAGAAGCCTGATCTTTTTGTAGCGAGTATCAGGTATATCTGATACACATGGGCATTTTCACATGGCACTCCAAGTCAAAATAATGTCCTCTAGCTGAAAGTTGAAGGTGGCAGCAATTTTTAATGGTTCATTTTGATGAAACATTAGTGTTGCAGCAGATCTTTCTGTCTTTAAATCACAGCTGGGAATGGTATTCTCAAATTACTGGAGCTGAGTAAGAATCAAAGTTCCATGAAAAGTTACTTTTTCCGATGTAATATAATTGGTATACGTTAGAGAAATATCAGTTCTCCCCTTCTGTCTTCAATTCACTTATCAAGAGAGGAATTGTCATGTTTTCAGTTTTCCTCATCTTTTTTCTTTCCATTAAAAAGCAAACAAACAAAAACCTCAGTAAAATAACTCTGCCTGGTAACACTGAAAGTCCACACAGGGACCCTAATTTACTTCTCTGCAATTTAAAGGTTGTGTAAGTGTTTCAGGATGAGCAAGATTTATTTTTTCTAGCGAGCAGATACAACAAAGGCATGTGCTGCCAGATGCCCTCCTTGCGTCTCCCAACTCTGAGACAGAGGGAGTCAGGCCAAGAATGACACAGCGCCTCGTTCCCTTGCCTTCCCAGCCCTCATCTCGGAGGTGGCAGTGATCACTGTAAAGCAGGCAGCTCCATGCACTTTGTGATCAGCTTTGCTAGAGAAACCACTCTAACATCAGCAATTAACCTCTCCTGTTTGGCCATCAGGGGCTTCAAACAGTTCACAAGCATATTGAAATAAATGGCAAGACTCCCATTTTCTTCCACGAACTTTCTAGGGCAGAAATGAGGTTTTAGCGGCACAAGAGATCATACTATCTGACTTGCAATATACTTCCAGAAGGGAGGCCTATCATAAGTTGGCCAGCTTGTGAATCAAGGCCACTGTGCTTTTCTTTAATATGACCAGTAGAAAGACATCATTTTATTTGAGCTGAATATGCAGAATCAAGAAAAAGAGGAAAAAAAAAGAAAAAGAAAAAGAAAAAGAAAAAGAAAAAGAAAAAGAAAAAGAAAAAGAAAAAGAAAAAGAAAAAGAAAAAGAAAAAGAAAAAAAAGAAAAAAAGGCAAGGAAAAAGGGGAAAGGAGGAAGAGGAAAGGAGAAGGGAGAAAGGGGAAAGGGGAAAAGGGAAAAGGGAAAAGGAAGAGGAGGGAAGGGAAAGGGGTAAAGAAAAGAGAAAAAAGAAAAAGAGAAGAGAAGAGAGAAGACTTATTCTGCATTAAATTTGGCTGGATATAAACCTGCCATAATTTCAGATACAAACCTTAGCATTTCCTGCCTTAGCTCCACCAAACTCCAGCTCCGATTTAGTTCACAAAATGTTATCACAACTGAGCTGAGCTGGCTACATACTCACGACCCTGAGAGCACTCAGACCAGTATGAGACAAACCAGCTGTGCCAAATCCTAAGCTGAAGCATTGCCGTGAGGTTCATCTGTTTTAGATCAAAGGGTTATAGCGTGTCTCTCACTGGAAAGTGCTGGGGATAGGAGTCCTTACACCTTTTGATTCCCACAGTCCCTCAACCTCCAGATAAATTAAAATATTTAATCAAAATGTAATGGCAGTGATCTTGTTTGTACAAATGCTTTATTATCCTGTGCATTTCAACCACAGTCTGCCTGGTTCCTGATGCGACCTAAAGAACTAGTCGGCATTTATTACAAATGCAAGGCAGTAAGCTTCTGGCTCAGCAATTAATCACTGACATGGAGGAATTTCTTCTCTCCAGGTGGGGAACCCATCCAAAAACTAAGAAAAATAATCGGGCTAATTAATTCTTATCTGGAAAGAGCAATTAGATAAATGACCTAAAAACAGGCCTGTCACCCCTAGTGAGGTGCTCAGCTTCTAAATAGAATAATGTCTCTTTGCCAGGCCATCTCTGCAGTGAAATGAAGATCACAGAGAGGAAGGGGAAAAGACGGCATGTGGGGAGGGATTGGACTGATAGGGGAGTAGGTTAATTAGAGCTGAGACCAGCCAATGATATAAAAAAAAGAACTAAACCAAAGCTCTGCACTCGGGTAGATTTGATATGATCCCATCACCTTCACAGCTATGCCTTTGTGCATCCGGCAGTACTAAAGAGAGTGAAGTCATGTCTCCAAGCCACTTTTGAAGAGCAAAACCACTCACCAGGCTTGTCCACCATTGCATTGCATTTCGCCCCTCTGAGTGGCATCCCTGACATGCCACTCTATTAACTTTGAACTATGTGGCTCCAACGTGGAATGAGGGTGCCGAAGTGAGATGCAGAATACCGTGTTTCAATTAGTTTACTCTGTCAGTCTTTCTTTTTTAGTCAGGAAATGTGCAATGTGTAAAGCTTTGCAACTGAGTCAAATAATTGATCTAAACAGCACAAGCAAAAAAGCAACAAGAGTGAATGCATATCAGACCTTTGGTCATATGTGCATCACCAGCAAAAGTCCCATAGCCAGTTCAAACATCTCATCATCAGAATGGGTGCTCAAAAGAGAGGAGAGAGGCCTTTTGGGACAGTCCGACGTTCAGAATGTCATTGCTGCGCCTTTCTTCGTGGTCCTAAGGTTTCCTCTCTGAGAGGCACTCAACAAGAACATGTCACATCCTCATTCACATATAAGAAGCCACCTTCTGAGGCAACATCTTTCTCTCACATTAACACACATCTTCCTTTTCCTATGTGCGGAAGGAATCATTGTATAATTATGCTTATATTGCGACACCATACCATTTCCAATGGTAGGAGACAAAGGGAGACACTGGAGTAATTGGCAGAAGCTTATCTAAGTATTTACAGAAATAAGCCTAAACGACTAAGACATAAAATACTACAGCAGTCAGATTAAGACAATCCACTCCAGTTATAGCTAATCAGGGCTTTAGCCTCCAAGGAACTGATTTGAGACCACCAAAGTGTTTTCCAGCTCCCACTCTCCCATGTCAAATCTCATTCCTTCCACCTTGAAGCCTTTAGCACAATACCAAATACAGATAGAAATAACAAGTCAGCAGGTAGCTCAAAGATTTACTTTTTTACTGTTTCCAAGGTCCAAAGTTTCTTAAAGTGTAATAAAACCACTATCCCTAGAGCTAATGATGGTAAGAGACATTTGTCCCTCTCTGAAAATTTGTGTGACCAAAGTTAGTATAATTTATACAAAGCAGATGCCTGCTTAAATGCTTTACTCAAAGTTGTCACAGCTCCTACATCCAAGTAGTTAACAATAAATTATGAGCACTGATGGATTAGATCAAGATGCATGAACACACTGTATTTATTCTTAAGAATGATACTTCAGCTACAAAAAAATTATGGGGCTTGGAAGAGAGGAAAATTATATATTTCAGTTATGCACTTTGCTGCTTATATTGGCTGAAATGTGATGGCACGACAAAAACAGCCATCTGTGTTTGAACACAAAGGAAGCGACAAGCAAGTCTGTGTCAGTTTAGGTTTGTATTTCTCCTTGATTATGTTAACATGAGGTTTGAGCCAGACCGGAGCCTACTGGATGGATGCCTGAGGATCCTCCTGTGGAGGTATATGTTGAAGATGGGCTTCAGAGACACAGCTCAGACCTGGGCCTGAGCCACGGGATTTGTGGCATTTTGGTGAAATAGATTCTCCTTCAGTTCGTTACAGAAGCAGGAGGCATTGCTGAGCTTGTGTCTACTTCAAACTTTACTTTCAAACTGTAGCAAAGCTCAGAGCTTTAGGATGAGTTTGAGTTTGGGCTTTTTGTTGGATGTATTGAAATGGACACCGCTCCGGGTGCTGACTGGTGAGAATGGCAAATTGGGATTGTTGTGATAAATACCATCTCTTCACTTTTTTAATACAATGCAGGAAAGCTCTTGAGGAATTTATAGTCCTGTGAGACTACAATCCTGAGCTGATGCTTGCTAATAATAGTGAACCATAACAATATTGGGAAAATCTGAGAAAAAAAACAATGGAAAACTGAAAAATGGACTGTAAAGTTTGTAGGCAGGTTAATGTTTTCAGCTAATGTTTTTCCAAGAAATGGCAGTGGCACACTCTTCAAACTCAGCAGTGAAAGGGTTGAATGCTACAAATCAACAATACAATGACAGAAATTACAAATAATTTAATTAAATTTAATAAAGAAAAATTAGAAGGATGAAGAGAAGCCATCCAAACTCCAGTTTTTCTGCTAAAGTTCTTCCCTTCTGCTTCTGAGCCTACTCTAACATTCACAAAAAAGGCCATCCAAGGCCTACTCCTATCTGATCTAAGTCCCTTAACTGCAGAATTCGTGCCCACAGTGAATTTGACTTCAGAACTAATCGAAATAGAAAAATAATGGGGCAGCTGGTTTGGGGGGGGGGGTTTGTCACCAATTCTCTGCAAATATCTGCAAGGGTTCAGTTTCATCTACCTGTTATATAATGTTGTAGGCATGGGAGGAGAAATGTCTTTTTTTTCTTGGAACCAAGAAATTTATGTTTAATATATACAGAAGTAGGTACAGCCTCCTTCAGCACCAGAGTGTTAGGGTGTTTTTAATGAATAACTTATAAGCAACAGTCACCTGCTAACAGGTCAGCCTCCCTTTTGTGTTTCATTCCAGTTTCATTAGTAAAGAAAAAAGGCCTTTGATTGGATTAATGGAAATAAAACCACAGGGACTAAATTATAAAGTATCCAGTGGTTATTTCTAGTAGCTCCTACTTACAGTTGGGACCCTGATTCTTATCATCTCAGGCTCAAGCTTTGGTATATGAGTGCATCAGTCTTGGACTTGAATGCGGAAAAGGTTTGGCATTAGCAGGAGCCACATTTCATCTTGGTCTCTTCAGGGATTCAGCTGATTCACCTCTGGTGTTCAAGGGTGTCCCCCAACCTCTCTTCTCCACCTCAGATCCCTTCACCACCACCTTCCAGCAGCGGGGTCGTTCTTACCTATGTATTTATTTCTTTCGGGGTAAACTGGAGTATCTGGCAGTGGCTACAGGCAGGCTTCAGAGCCATGTGCTTGGGCTAACTTACATAAACAGTGTCCTGGGTGAGAGCCTTTCCTGGCCCATCTGCGGCTGCCAGGGAATCCATTATTTTTCCAGTCCCTGGGGAGAAAAAGTTCTTGAGCATCATTAGTCCTGGGCAAATGTAACTGACTCTACCGTGCACCCTAATTTGCTTGCCATAATTATAGGTCGCTCACCCCCCTTTGCTATTTATAAACCCTTTTTATTTATTTTTTGTACTTATCAATAATAAATGGAGGCTAGTGAATCATGGGGCTGTAATATTTGAATATTACAAAAATGCTAATAGCAAGGTATCATAGGCAGCAGCACCCAGGTCTTATCAGCTGGTCAGATGCTCTATTAAGCAGCCAGTGAGGAGTTCAAGCAAATTGGTTATGTTAATGTCCTGTAGTACTTGGGGAAGATGAGGAGTTAGCAATTAATTTTTTTTCTTCTTCTTCCCCGGCTGCAAGCCGACAGGGCAAATTTATATTCTTCCCATTCCGTGGGATCCCAGCTCAGAAGGGGGGCAAGGTGGAAATGTGAGCATCTACCCAGAGCTTTCTGGGATCTAATTGAATGGCGTAACTGAAAAACTGGTGGGAGGGCAAGAGGGTGTGTGGGGAATAAATAAATAAATAAATAAGCAAGCAAGCCCCACAACAATGGGAACACGGCATTCTTCCTCATTCATTCAGCTGACAGTGCTTTTGCAACTTAAACCTGTTTTATTAATTATGTTTGACATTTCCTTAATTAGTTTCATTTACATCCCATCAGCCCCTACCAGACGACTGCCCCATACATCATTTCACCAGAGGACTGAGATGCCTACAGAATTACAAAAACATCCCCCCCACACCCTCAATTACTGATCACTGTATATTTCACAGATTTTGAGAACAAGTCTTTTCACCTCCTAATTTTCTTTAAAAATAAGCAGATATTTTGTAACCTCTCTAAAATTATTATGATTTTTTAAAGGAAAGTGATGCTGGACTATAGTTCTATTTTGCTTCCATGCACACAATTTGCTTTGTTTTACAGCTTCTAGGTATTTTGACATTGACAAAATATGGACTGTACTGAAGAGTCCTTCTATATGGACCCAGTCCTAGCTGTACTAAGCTCTTGCTACTCTGCCCCAGTGCTTTCCCCACATGGCTCTGCATACTCACAGGAGCTTTTGCTTTTTTTGGTAGGCAATTTCCTGTTGTTTCCACAGTTGTTACACAGTTTTCCATATATTGATTAATTTCCACTAAAATTTCATTTGCCACTCTTCATATGAAACACATTTGAAAACTTTAAGAAGAACAAAAGGATTGGCTGGCCATTTCATACCATTACTCTGACTTACTCTGTGGTGTTTGTCCTACCTCTCCCTTTATCCATTCCACAGAACGCTGTATGCATTCGAGCTGTGCACTTCAAGTAGTCAGAGACAGGGCTATCATTAGAGGCAACACATTTCTAAGTACACAGCATTTTAGATACAGATGTGTTTATTGTGCGTGGCTGCAAACAGTAGTGTGAAATCAGGAAATTCAGAGTTGTGTGCCGTACAGTGGGGTTTGGCCAGTGATCTCCAGGTGAAAGTTGATCTGAAGTGGCGTGTCCTAGATGAGCATCAAGATTGCCTTGGGTCTGGAAGATGCACAGTTGCATTTACCTAGTGCTGCACCAGAACTACTGAATTTCTTGTCACATCAACTAGCCCAACATGTCTGAGCTCAGAACCACCTTATCTGAACCTGTTGTGCATTTCAGCTGCCAGATGCCTGGTGCGGAGCCCAGCTCTTCTGTACAGCACCAAGCACAAAGCAATGGTTCCTGGCTGCGGCAAAGTCACAACCTGGTGTTGCTAATCCCAAAACTTGCTACCAGGAGCTGTCATTTTGGAGTTATCACACTCTCCGTTGATATCAGTGCAGTTAATCTTGCAGAAGAAAAAGTTTGTATTAAAACAGATAATTATTTTTCAGTACCTTAACAACACATTCAAGGGAAAGTGATTCTCATCATCTTACCAAGCTGTGATAGTTCAGCACATTTTCTGCTTACTGTTGATGCCCAGACATCCTTTCTCCTTTATGCTGCCTAGATTGGTGGTGTTGCACTGTGCAGCGACTAGCCATCCATCACAACAAGTGGTTTCTTTATTATGGACTGCTGTCCTTCAGCTATGTACCCCTTACTCATTTCATACGATAAAAAAATAGCACTGTGAGAACTTACTGATTGTAAGCAAGCTAGTTGCCTTGGTTGCTTTGATAAGTTCTTCCAGCTCTAAAAAGACATCTGGAAAGACATGCTCTGTAGCCAAAAGCATACCTGCTCTTGTAGGAGCAGTCTAGGCCCGTGTAACAGAGCATGGTGTAGGTCTCTGCCAGCTCAAACCCTCCCAATGCCAATAGCAGGTGGGCTTATATTCATGCAAGATATGCACATATATTAACTGAAAGAAATACACTCAAAGACATAGACATGCTCGCTTTCTCAGCAGGACTTATTAGCTAGCACGAAGCCAGCTTCAGTGTCTCTTAATGACATTTCTCAGCCCGTTTGGCTCTGGGACCAGGTCATGAGAAACCAGTCTGATATTTCTGTGCCTGAACCAGAATTCAGATGCTACATATTCTTCTGGTCATCTGCCCTCTCCAACCCTCATGTGGCTGGATCTAGCCTGGGTTACAACCAAATGTCTTCTCAGCTTAAAATTTTGCCTAGAACTTTAGGTCTTCACTTTAATAAAATTCTCCCAGTCTGTGACCCTTGGAGGAGAGGCCGGGGAGGAAAAATGGGGGAACTGTTTTCACAGTTCACCTTAGAGATCATTATATCTGCTCTCTGGGGAACTAGCACACATTTGGGCCTGAGCTCCTCAACTGAACTAGGCATAGAAAAAACTCTTGCAATTTGTTCTGAAGCTAGAGAGACTTCATCCCAATTTGGAAGCCTTCCAGGTAAAAGCCATGTCTGGGACCCTTTCCAGATTTTCTGCAAAGCAATGGCTGTTTCATTTCCAGATCATTTCAGTCCTCAAGATCAAAGGGAGTCTGATTTTAAAGCAGGAATTAAGTTCTGGCGAAGAAGATGGCAGTTTTAACTCTGCTGTAATCATGCACATGATTCACAGAGGAGTTTAGTCAAAAAAAAAAAAAAAAAAGTTTGTGTAGGGGGGTTGTTTTGTTGTTTCTCTCTTTCTTCATTCCTTTGCTTGTTCTCTCTTATCTTTGAGTCGAGCATTTCCCCAAGACACTGTAAGAACAGGGGTGTGAGAGGAATACGAAACAGATAGATTGAAGGGAAAAGGTTGATAAGATGCATTCAGTAGTCGCTGGTATTTTTCTTTTTCAAGAATGCAGCTCAGGAGCAGTTCCGAGGGAATTTGGAGAGACGAAGTCAGGGGATGAAATACACATCCCTGTGGGATCACGCGCAGCCCTGGGTGTTGTTCGGTGGGCTCTTGCTTCACACAGTGGTTCTTACGGAGCTAGGCTGGCTGCTTTTTAATAATGTCCTCTTTGGTCATTGACGGTCTTTCATGGCACGTTAACCTCAAAGGGTTTAGATCATTTCCCAGCTTTCCTGTTTGGATTCCACCACAATCAAACGAACACATACCCCAAACCCTCCAGTTCAGTTATGCACATATAAAACCTTCCACTAAAACAGTCTGGTATTTCTAACAGATGCTGTTGGGGCTTCAGATATATCTGAAATAGCATCAAATGGTCAGAAAAAAATCAAAATATTTTTCTGTCACATGCTGTCATACATTGTCAGGGAACCTTGTGCTGTAGCTGCAGTGAAGTTGAATCTGATTAAAAGATCAGCAAACAAGGCAGGTTGAGGGGAATTTGATCTCATCATTGCTATGCCTGGAAATACCTGTCATCTTCTAGGTTGTCCTGCACTGTGACACTCTTTCTTTTCCATTTTACCAATGGACATTCATGGTGACATTCTGTGCAAGCAAAAGGAAAAAGGAAAAAAAAAAACTGATCCATTCCAATTTTATTTTCAAATCCTATATTATTATTCCTCTGAGATCAAGCCTAAACATAAATACCAATTATCAGAGCTCCAGACAAATGAATAATTTGATGTAAAACAATCCTGCTTTATTCAAATGAGAGTAGAGGTGAAATTAGAGCTATGCAGGATATTATGTTAAAAAGCACACACACACACACACACACACACAAAAAGAAAGAAAGCAAAATGTCTAATTTTAACATAGTGTTGTTATCTGTGATTAATGATTTCCGTGGGTGTATAACTCTTATGCAAAAATGCCGTGTAATCATGTACATATTTGATTAAATAGCTTAATTTGTGTTCATTTAAAGAAAAAAATAAAATAAAGCCAAATAAGCTAGATAATGAGTGGGTGTGTTGTAGGAAAAGCAGATGGGATTCGAGGCACTAGCTGTGTTCAAAGGAAGCCACCAATTTCACTTCAAGAATATTTGCGTATGAAAGCTGATATTTTCTAGAAACATTCATGAGTAGAACACAGAGGGAAATTTTGCCAAATACTGCTGTTTTTAATGAAGGCACGCAGAAAAAAAGTTCAGTTGAGTCCCGTTCAATTCCCGCTCCTTGAGAAGAGCATCCTTATTTATTTATTTTCTATATTTACTGGGAGTGTTGTCTTTCTCTGAGTCAATTACACCTAAAGGATCCTTTTGTTTACCTCTGAGCCTCTGACAATAACCTCTCCCTTCTTTGCCTTCACCTGTGGAATTAAATACTGATTTTTCATCACACAATAAAAAAAAGACACCTCTCCACAGTGGAAATAATGGGGTTTCTTTGTGGGTAAAGCTGTGTAAATCACAGTGTCAAATGAATGGACAAAGCTTTAATGGGGCTAATAAACACATCTCTCTATATTGAGCAAGGGGAATTTTTATGAAAATGATCAAATAAAGTAATAAAAAAGAAGGGGCTTCCCCTCTGGGTTTATGAGCTCTCTCGTTACACATCATGTATGACATACTGACTGGCAGAATATATGATGGACTGTCGTACATTGCAGAATGACTTCAATTAGGATGATAAGATGACAAGTTCCCATAGTTCATATCTGGGTTGGTTGTTTTTTTTCCAACGGGGCTCTTACTTTGACCTCCTTCTTTCTAATGTTTGATACGAAATTTAAAGGGCCAGTTAAGGTCGGAGGAGACAAAACATGACTTATGCCAGGGGAGGGAGTAAAGCACTGCTTATTTCTTTGTTTGCTCCTATATCCATGGGTAGGATCCTGTAATTCAGTGTCTGACTCGGTATTAAAAATAATTAATGCCAGCAGTTCAGCCCACATGCACAGCTCCTGAATAACAAACCAGCAAGTGCAGCCTGCCACTCACGACCAACTGCAAAGATCACACAAGGTACAAGCAAATAAGGGGGAACATCAGACAACGTGGTGCATAAGCCAGCGTCCACAAGCGTCCTCATCAACTGCTTTATACCACCTAGTCCTGTATGCAGGATCATAGGGCCAGAGGCTTCAGCGGTGAGTGAAATAAATACCTTTATTTTCACAAGAAGGACGCTGATTCCATTTCCAGGCCTGCAAAAGCATGTTGGAGAAAGCAGATTCGCAGCTAGTTCAGACATCATCCAGTTGAAAAGCCTGGTTCAGTTGTGTCCTGAAGTGTTTAGCTGCTGAAAGCGGCAAAGCCTCTGGTTGAGACAGGTACGCAACCCTCTGCTTGATGAAGGGGTCGCATCCCAGATGGATGGTGAGGTGGTGCTGCTGGCACTTTGAACCTCAGAGGAAAAAAGATGCAAATTAGAAAGTAGTTAGAACTTTACTCATGGCTCTGTAAGTCTGGAAAATCTCACGTGTGAAAACATGTAGAAGGCCTTCTTTTGAGAGTATGTGAAGAGTTCTTTAAATGAGTACGTTCCAATGGTCATCAAGAGCAAATATTGTTCTCGTAGGACCTACATATTATACTACTGGGTCAGGATCAATCTCAGACTTCTCATTTCCACTGTGGCAGCTATAAAGTAGACAGAATAAAAATAGAAAGCTATTCATCCTCTGAAGGGCAAAGTGGACTCCTTGATAGTTCTGATCCCCAAGACCATCATGTACCTGACCCCAGGGATACCGTGTGGCTGGACAGCATTGCTTCATCGACTCAGAATCTGACCCAGGCATTTTACATTGTGGAATGGTTTGAGGCAGTCCACCAACCTGGAAAAGGAAGCGTTTTCCGGCAGAAGATCAAATATTTTCCAGGTGGCCTGTTCTGCAGATTCAGCTTTATTGCGAAGGATTTGCCTTCAAGTCAAGAAATTGCTTGTGTACGAGTCTCAAAAGCAAATCGGTAAGTGGAAGGAGCAGAATAATGGAGGCACTTATCACTGAACGAAGACATAGGTTTGGTTTGCATACAGTCAGGTGGGAATGACTCTGACTTTGAAGAATGGCATGCATCATGATATAGCCACACAAAAGAAAATAACTCAAACACAATAAAAAAGAAAAGCCTCGTCAGATAGAAACTGAATAGCAAAACTCACTTCACTCTTCCTCAGTTCCAGTGAGCTACAAATATCAGTAGCTACCAGGAAAAATTTCTTTGGCATCTACTCCTTGGGATAAAGTGAGGACTAAATCTAGACTAAAGTGCCTAGAAGCTCCTGTTGGAGGAGAAAAAGAGAGAAAGAAAAAAGAGAATAAAAGGGAAAAACCCAACTGAGTTTAATCTGAGCAGTGTATCCATCACCAAAAATGATACAAATCAGCTATTACTGGATCATGCAAAAGCAACTCCACTACCTGTGATCCTTCCTTTGCTTTCTAAACCTCTTTTCAGCCAAGCCTAATGAATTGTCAGAACTGTCAGACAGCTCTAAGGAATGACAAATGTCTATGATTTGCTGCTGCTGCTGCTACTTTGCTGAAAACACCTGATGTATATAGTCTTGAAATCCTCTGTTTTGTATCAGAGGCAAGGGGAAGCTGAAGGAATTGGTGTACATGTAGAGTTACTCTCTTTCATTTTACATATATGTAGCCTAGTGCAAAGAATATGATAAAAGAAAGTTCAAGGTGAATATTAAAGCACTCCCAAAACAGGAAATGACCCAAAGGAGGCAAAAGATACAACCTCAATTCTGCCCCATTTTTAACATTTTACAATCCCACGTTTAGTTATAAGATTTGATATTATGTGTAATAACTGTCTATAGCCTAACATAAATATTGCAGTGATACATGTCCATACTTGTATGTTCCTGATGTTTTCTTCATCAAAATTATAGGTAATAAAACACAAAACATTCTAACTTCATGAAGAAATTATTTGGCAGACAATAAGATCAATCAAATAATTAACTTGACAAATATCAGAGCTTGAGTTATACAGGCTCCAAACATTTATTAACTTGCAGCCAGATTCTGTGAACATTTGTCATTGACTTAAATGGGTCTAAGATTTCACTTCTTGACGAGTGACAGGCCCCGATGGGTATTTAGTCATTTCTGCTATACCAGATTGGCACTGTACTTAATACATTTGCTAATTCTGTCATAGAATTTACTCTCTGTAACATTCCCCTGCACCAGCTTTCCCTAAAGAAACTCTAGCGAAGCTGTCCCTTCAGTAACATACACAGAAAAACATAGTTCTGGAAAACATGAGACTGTGTTGCCTAATTAGTCAGTTGTCCAGCATTGTAATACGTTTTTAAAAGGTTATTATCAACTGCAGAATATTTTTTGCTGCTTCAGTGCTAGTCAGAACATATGTTCATGAACAGCTTAGCTCCTGGGCAATCAGGTTGTTTTCTACGACAGCATGGGAAGGGATTTGCATTATCTGAGCACCTGTAGAGGGGAGATACACACAAACAGGGCACTATCCTTGAAGGAAAATGGACACCAGGATCCTGACCTGAGAAAGATTGGGAATGTCAAAAATTGGGTTCCTTAGCTGAAAGATTGGAGGAAAGGACCAAGGCCCTGGAAAGCTGAACCAATTGGGTCAAAAGAACAAGAAACTAAGTGGCTCTAGTCATAACTCTTGCCATCCTAGAGTGAGGTTTGCGGTCACAGAGTGAGATGCCAGGGGAGCCTAGATTGAAAGGGTTGCTAAAAGCAGGAACCTTAATGAGAACCGTGATGACATTTTGTTATTTTTCTTGTAGATCAACTCTTTCCACCTTGAGGGGACAAAAAAATGTTTGCAGATCAAAGGATGCTCCCAACCACTCTTCTGCAAGAACACACAGTGATCTCCCTGAATGGTAGAGCCAAGGGTGATGCGTTGAAGATGGGAAATCAGATTGAACTAGGTCTCAATGTTTTATCAATTTCATTAAGGTGGACAGCAAAGTCTTCAGGCTTTCTGCAGGCCAAGAGCATCAGTGAAACTTATTTCACAATGAATCAGGCCTATTTCAAGCGGAAAATACCAGCCTAGCCCTTCTGAGTTTGATTTAAGTGAGGTTTCAGAGGAAAAAATAAAGCCTGTAAAATTTCAAATGAATTAAGTGACTTACAGGAAAGACTGCAAAACAAAAGACCTTTGGACTTACAACGAAACGCTGTCGACACCTATAAGCACAGCCCTCACATTGGTGTAGCACGTTGGTAGATGATACAACATGGTCATCTCTCAGTACATCAGGACAATAAACATGTTGCTCCTTAAAGTGCTCCTCTGAATCTCCCCATTTTACAGAGAGCTGAGGCACAGAAAATACAGTTCAGGACCTCCAGGGTATCAGTTTCCTGACACCTATTGAAATCCACAGAAATCAAGCTACTGAAGAGGGGTTAAATGCTAAATAACCCAGAGAACTTGCTGTAAAAGGTTTTGCCCTACGGGTATGTTGCAAAAAGCCAGGGGTAGAAATCACGTCCCCCACATGTAAAGAGATTGCCTAAATACTAGAATAATATGCCCTCCAGGTTACGAACAGACGCATTCTCGGGCCCAAGTGCCTGCCTGAGTCAAGGTATCAGGTTATCGTTACCGTCCGTGTCACGGCAACAGCACGCTGATGGGACTCGAGGACTCTCGTGGGAATCTGCACGGGTGGATAACAAAAGGAGCCTGGTGCTTGCTCAGCAGCAGGAGCTGAACTCCTGCGGCTGCCAAACAGAGCGGAGAAAGAAGCTCTCAGGTATGCTTTTGGTCCAATAGATGCACGGCAAATGTAGATGTGTGGATATCCACACAGGAGGAATAATGAGATATAAATGCCAAAGAGATTACTGGGTTCATCTCTTAGATTAACTCTAATTTGACAACGGTTGGGGTTTGGGAACTCCTCTATGATTTAACAATAAGAATTCCTCTCTAAGTGGCCTAAAACTCGCTGCTATATCATCACTTGCTGTTGTCAAATAAATAATCATGCGAAATCAGCTGCAGAGAAAAGTCTCCTGTAGAACAGAGTTCATGCATGACATATGATATATCTTTTCAAAGGGACAGATACATCTTTCTTACAGCCAGCATGCAGCTTCCTTCACTGCACCTTCCCTTCCATCCAAATCACCTCAAATAAATGTGAGTTCTGCTGTGTTCACAGTAATTCCTTCATTTTTAAACACATAATGGAAATGTATAACTAGTCCTCATAAAAATTTATATCTCAATTCGTCCCTTTAATTTATAACAGGCCCTCCAGGCAGTTATTATTCAAACATTAATAAAATGCCTATGGATCACCAAAAGCATCAATTTTCACATTCACCTCCCTACCTATTTGTACATATATAAAGCCAGATTAGAGTTAATGCCACTTCTGTGTCTAACAACAATTATGCCTTTAATAAGATAGGAACAAATGATATATTATCTTAATCATGTTAAGAATTTAAGTGCTTTTCATGAAATAAAGTTGAATTTTTTATGCCCTTTATGACAATTGTTACTTAACAGCCTATATGTTTGGATATTGCAGTTTATGCAAATGTTCATGTTCTATAAATTTTAGATTTATCTCCATTTATCATTCCACGTGTTCTAATACATAGACATTATGGTTTAACGTATGACTCCACACATGGTCTAAAATATGATTAGGACGCCTTTCATTTATTTATACCATAGAGGAAAGGACGGGGAGGGCAGAGGGGAGAATTACTATTGTAGGGGCTAGATCCTCAACTTCCATAAAGCAATGTGCTTTCCAGAGCTACATCTTAGCTACGCTGATTTACATCCACCTAAATTTTTTTTTTCCTTTGCTAACAAACAGTCAAATATTAAAGGATTAAAGTTTACAAGGAAACTGAGGCCTCATTCTGTTTTCTAAAAGCAGTCGCCAGCTCACAGAATCACAGAATGGTTTAGGTTGGAAGGGACCTCTGGAGATCATCTAGTCCAACCTCCCTGCTCCAGCAGGGTCCTCTACAGCATATTTGCCAGGATCACGTCCAGGCGGGTTTTGAATATCTCCAGCGAAGGAGACTCCACTACCTCTCTGGGCAACCTGTTCCAATGCTCTGTCACCCTCACAGTGAAGAAGTTTTTTCTCAGGTTCAGATGGAACTTCCTGTGGTTCAGTTTCTGCCCGTTGCCTCTTGTCCTGTCGCTGGGCACCACGGAGAAGAGACTGGCCTCATCCTCTTGACATCCCCCCCTTCAGATACTCATTGTATATTACACTGTAAAAAATCTTACTCATGAAAGTAATTATTCCTAATATGAGCGCTGCCGCAGAGGGAGGAGAAGGAGGCAACTTGCACGCACAAGGGTTTTTTGTTTGAAGCCCATTTAAGAGGACCAACGATCATTAAGGCCATAAAGACATGTAGGAAAGAAGTCCCTGGGATTTTTCATTTTCTGCTGGGAAATTTAAAACCTCCTGTATTAGAAGGAGAGAGTGGGGAAAAAAAGACCTGCAGCCGTATTTTGGTTCTGTATAAATCACTGCAGTTCTGTTGACATCAAGGAAACAACAGACAATTTGCATCATCTGGGAAGCTGGCCCTTCGCATGGCCATGAGAAAAAACATCACCTAAAGCACCTGAGGTCTAAAGGAGTTTTATTTATTTTTGAATTTTGCTCATGCAAACTACTAGTAGCTCCACGGTGTTCCAAATGGGTGCTAAGCTAAGGGGAAATTACCACGAAAGGAAATGTCATTATGGTTTCTTTACCCAGGTAAACACAGCATATAGGCAAGAATTCAGTTCCAGCACCTTGCCTTCATTAGAGAACCTTCCTTTATAGCAGCTTTGCAACCAAGCATTAGCTGTCCAGGAAGGAAAAGAAACCTTTAGTGAGTTTTCAGCACTGATCTGGAAGATTTTGTTATGGTGTTTTCTACCCATGCCTCCAGGAAGTTCCCATTCAAACAAACTAAGGTGCATTCTCTGTTTCCCATGCACCGCAGAAAATGCGGATGAAGACTCAGGGAGGGACCAAAACAAAAATGAACCCCATTAAGACTGGAGCTGCCTTCCTGTGCGTTTCATTATTAATACTGAGTTCAATTACTCTGATTTCTTCTGTTGATGAATTAGTAGCACCAGAACCAAGTCCCTGGCTGATACCCATTTGTCTTTGCTTATAAGTGCTAATGTGATCCTGTTCCTTTAAAATCAAACTCCTGCTTCAGTCACTTTACGTCTTTGCAACACTAACTGTCTTTTCACTAATTGGTTCTGTGTAAATGAAACAAGCTGAAAAACACTGTGGCACCAATAAATATTAATAAGTTATTGTTTGTTTTCTTTACCTTGCTTATGAATTCATACAAAGACAGTGCTAAGACATTAACTCCAGTCTATTAATTGCCACCTGATAATTGCCACCTGATACTTTTCTCCTGGATAATTAGGTACCCATTAGTTCTAATCAAGTAGTTACTTAATTATTGCAGTAATTAGTCTAATGGACTAGCAAATTGAAGCTTTATCACTTTTGGATACTTAATGTTCCTGACAGAGTACTTCACAAGTGTCAGGGTTCCTGATTCAGCAGCCTGGCATCTCCGAACCCCCTGCTGCCATTCCCACCCCACCCACGCTGCTCCCAGCAACTCGCCCAAACAACCCTGATACGGCGAAGCCGGAGGCAACACAAATCGGAGTCCCTCTCCCTTCTCGTTCCCCTTCCCGCCCTCCCTTCTACGCCTCCCCTCCTGTGCTCTTGCTGCTCTGCTCATTCCATGCCAAAAAAACTTTGCTGGGAAATTAAATAACATCTTGGCATGGAGATCACATGCATTAGACTGTACAGCAGCGTGATTCAAAGGAAGGAGCTAATGTTGGCAGGTGTGGGAAGAAGAAAAGCAACTGTGAGGGGAGAACTAATAAGGAGTGTTCATGAATACTCAGATACAGTATGGCTTGGAAAGAAAAAGGGAGAGGAGCAAAGCCGACTGGTGGTAAATGAAGGCATGGCTCCAAGGTTTGGGACTGCTAATGGGTCCCTCTTTCATCTCTGAATCAGAGGTGCAAATCTAACGCAGGTCTTTAGCGCACAATAGTCATGGAGTGTCTTTTTTCTACCCATGGACTCTGTAGCAAAGAGTTAGTGGACCAGAAGAGGACATTAGCACTTCCTTACCCCACAGTATTATGGTTAACACTGTACTTTGTTCTGAAGGGCTCTGAATCCTACATCTAATACTGCCACAATATTCAATGCAGAAAAGGCACTTGATGTGGTATCCTCACTCCTATGCTCTGTCCGAATACTAGTCCAGAAGTTGTCCTTGTGGATTACGCTTGCTTTTGGCTCCTTACGTGTTTGAGGTGGATATGGAAAACACAGACATTGAAGAACATCGCAGCATTAAACCTGGACTTACCTCCCTCACTGATTGTTTGATCCAGATTCTCTCAAGCCTCCTCATGTCAGTTTTGTATCAGAATTGATCATCAAGCCTTTTGGCAAGCGTAATCTGCCCTGATATCGCACTGTTTAACATGAAAGTGCCCGTTGTACTGGGAAGCAGAAAGAGGGGAGGAGAAAAAGTGTTGATCCTGCCCAGAAATAAGGAGGCTAACTCTATTTAATAGTGCTTGACAACTTGCTAATGGTTAAACTACATCACATACGTGATAGGATTATGTATTCTCAAATAGATGTGTTTATATTTCTTGATCAGATAACTCAACTTTCTGTTACTGCTGATATTGTAACACTAGGATTTTTGTCCAGATAAATATTGGGAAGCTTCAGAATATGCCTTGAATGTGTCCTATTGGAAGGTGCCATGCTCCCAACCAGCTGGAGAACCTGGATGTCCTTATCATGAAGAGCTGGCTACAGGGTGGAGGCAATTAGGAGAAACGACTGTTAAGCACCTGGGTCTTGACCTACTAGGCAACTGGAACAAGGCCAAGTTGTGCACTGGATCAGAGAACTTTTATGTGTCGCAAACATATAATTTAGGTTACCATGTGGAGGCCAGAGTCCCCCGTTCTGCCACATAATGCACATACATACAGCAAAATATACCCTAGCATCCTCAGAAACACTGGAATTTGTTTCACTTGTTGGATTATCCTCAATATGTTCATATTATCGGAACTGAGAAGCCAACAGTTTTCTGGGGAAATGTAAATAAATTAGCAATATGATTCCCCAAAATTCTTCTTGCTGCATGAAAAAAAGTGTCTTTTTTCAGTTACTTTATGCTCTTATCCAAAACACAACAGACCATGACAAAGAGATCACTGACTCATGAGTTTTCTGCCATAGCTCAACATCCATCATAGCTGGCTACAAATGCTTGTTTCCTGCGAAGTTAGTCTTTAGGTAGCAGTCAATAAAACCTTATGCTGCTACTGAAAAATCATACCACAAAACTACTTAAACACCTGTGTGAGGCCACTGAGCAATAACTTTCCCATGCGCTTAAAGCAAAATTAGGCAAAGCATGCTTGGCCCATTAAGAAAATATATTGCCTTAAATTACACTTCCTCAGTATGCATTGATCTTGCTCCTGACAACAGTTCCTTAGGAGAGAGGTGCCAACCAGATTCAGCACAGGGCTTATATTAACCTGAATTCAAGCATCTGAAACCATTGCTACTGCTGGAGGCTTGCAGCGGCAGAAATCCTGTATAGAAAGGTTTTGATAGTGAGAAACAGTCACATTCTTGTCCATCAATAGCAATAAATTGTAACTAATACCAAAAAATAAGCAAAGCCACCTGAGGAAAGCATAAAAGCCTGGAAAATCAGTGGCTGCCTAATTCAGCTGGTGTCCTGAATGACTTTGCTGGTGTGGACACCTGAGATAATACTACTGTTCCTCCGCAGACAGCCTGAGGATGGGACGACACCAATAGCCTCCTCTGGCCACCCCAAACCAACTGTACCTCTCTGTACCAGTGCGGGCACATTTAGGTTGGAGCTTCTTCTCTGAGCGTGCTGCCTCCATGGGAGAACTGGTCCACAGGGGTGACGGCAGAGCAGCGGCAGGTTGCTGGGGCCCCCGTGGTGGCTCTCCTTCACGTGGTGCCTCTTCTAAGGCTAACCAGAGACCGTCTGTCTCCAGTGCTATCGATCCAGAGCAAGCACTAAATTCATTTTAAGGATGCTGAGAGGGAGCGAGCAAACTATACGTGACAGATGTTAGTCACGTTGCTTAATGTAGTACTTGAAGGTGTTCAGATGCTCTGGTGATAAGGGTGCTAATAAAACCAATGCAGAGTAGAATCAAACAGGATAAGAAAGAGTCTTTAGCTTTAAAAAAAATAAAAAGGCTTTTTAGCATGGGAGGGGAGTAAATGTCATAGTATCCATGTCATCAATTTTCCCTCTGGATTTGACTTTGAAGCATTTGTGTAGTTCCTCAGCAATGACATGGCAACAAGGAAATTACAAAACAAGACGAGAATACCTTTTATATTAGAAATACCAGGAGAAACTGTCCAATGATTACTCAGAAAGAGAGATGCAGAATTCATTAGGGCAAGATTGACTGGAATGCTTATGGTGGTGCTGCGCACAAAAGAGATGTAAAAAATAAAGAAGCAAAATCCTTAGCACCCTATTCCCTATTTCTCTCTATGCACTTTCTAGCACTTTAATTCACAGGCTCAGCTGCAATCAATTTTAGCTTGTAACAATTCGGCAGTTTAAGATCTCCATAATAGTTTAGACCACTGCTGTTCAATGGGTTGCACAGCTATCAGAGAAGACTGCATGTTGTTCTGGGGAGGGGGGTAAGCGCGAAGGAAGGAAGAATCAGGGAGGCAAGCTGCTTCCAATTTGTCTATCCAAATCTAAGATCTTTTTATGAGGTATGGGTTATTATTGGAAAGATCTCAGTCTTCACCTCTTTGAGGAGTTCTCTGAGCGCTTCTCTTATGCTTTTCATCATTTCCTTGCTTTCGCACACATGGAACAAATGCCAGCCCTCAGGATACAGGGGATAAGACAGATCAAAGACAAACGTTCAGCCTTCTGCCACTGGATAGGGAAGGCTTGTTTGTCTATATGGGAAAACTAGCAGCAAAGTAGCTAAAGGGGGACATACAGAGAATTATGCTTCCTCGTGAATACTTCTGGTGAACATCAAGCGCAAGACAGCTTGCACAAAGGTAAGAGGCGTTTGCCCTAAGAGAGGCCGCTTGAAGCATTAGCGAGGGGTAGTTAATTCACTCTCCATCTAGCCTTTGCTCCCAAGAAATTCAGTGACAGAGTTGCACTGTGCCTGCCTCTCTGGCTGCTGGTAGCTAGCCTTTGCCAAAAAGAAGGAGGAAGACCAGTCCCTCTGAAGCCTGGGTGTATGGATGGTTGAACCCCTAGATTTGAGGATCTTTGCTTCTTATTTTGTTTTGGTATTTTTGCAGGCTCTTCTCAGCTGCCTGTCAGACTGGGCCATGATGAAGCCCAACATCTTGCAGAGACATAAAATGGAAAGCAGGCAACTCATCAGAAAAGTAGCAGCTGTTTTACACCATCACAAAACAAAATCATCATACACTAAAAACTAGATTTAACAGTTTAAAAGAGCTGCTAACACAAAATTAGCTGGAGACAACAGCGTGGTTTTGTAACTGACAGAGATTAACTCAAACGCCCTAATTCATGCAAAAACAACTTAGGAAACATTAAACGGCTGATGCTTTTGGAAAGGGGAGAGCATTCAGACTTTCAACGGCTGCTTAGGAAGAACGTACAGATTTATTACCTTTTTTTTTTTTAACGAATTTTAAATAAGCATTGTGTCAAAACTGCCACCTCTTAAATAACAATGATGCTATAGTCCTCCTGATGGAGGGAGACACCAGCTTTTATTGCCAAGTCATTTGTATTTACTGCAGGCTGAAAGCCAGTAAAAAGGTTGCACAAAACTTTAACTGTGAATGAGATGGAACAAGAAGGCCTTGAGCACTGGGGATCATCAAATAGTTCGATAACTGGATGTGGCTGTTCCTACAACCATAAGTTCATACACATGGAGAGCATATAAAGACCCAGTTGCTAAGGCCATACAAATGAGCTTTCTGTTACCTTCTAGAGACACATATGCATATCCACTCTGTGTCGCACACAGGTGCAATACAAGCTTTCCCCTTCCCCCAGCTCTATGTCCCACTAACGGAGGACGAAAATTTCCCCGTGCTGTTGATATGTCCTGTTCATAACCAGCACAACCTCTTTAAAGGCTGGGAGTTTGCCTGGCAAGGAATTCAGCTAAGCATTGTACTACCGAAGAGTATGCAGCATGGCCAGAGATCTGCCATCTTATGGCCATGAAAGGGTGGTTGCTTTGGACTAAATTTGTTTTGATCATACTAAAACTAAGAGAAGAATTTGGTTTATTATGTCTTTTTCCTGAACCAGTCTAATGTAAGTTTCTGCTATAGTTTTCCTGCCTGTGGAATGGGTGCAACAATCCTTAAGAGTCTCTGTAGGTTTTGTAAAGTTAATGCCTAGAAGTAGCTTGGAAGATCAATAGTAATATATATGTGTCAAGAAGGGAATATTACTACTGACAGTAATAGCAGTTATGCTTGTTTAGAAGAAATCCACAAGCTTTCCAAGACAGTCGTGTTTCTGACAGCTTTTTTTTACTGATCTAAATTTCCAGGAATGCTCACAGCGCTCCACAAAGCAGCTGTTGTGTTCTGGCTAAGGTGACTCTGCATCTCCTGATGACGGCACGGTCCCTTCATTTGTACAATCTGACCCCGCCTGTCTTAGACGATTTTCCCACTGAGTCCCATCAAACTGCTGACTAAGGCATGAATTCAGGGCTGGATTAAGAATAAAGGAGAAATAACATTTAAGCTGCAGCCTGGCTCTTTGTTCTGTGCAGACAAATTGTGCCCCTGAAGAAGTCCTTTGTCTCCCAGTGAATTGCAGGGGTGGGAGCATAAAAAGTAATCTGTTCTTCAAGGGTATTTTTATTTAGATCCTACTCTTTAAAAGACTATATCTATATAAAAGGGTCTAGCTTCAGTCCAAAGTTTGAAAAAGCTGCTGGCTCTTACAGACGGTGTCTGATGGATCTGAATTTTCAGTTAAAGAACATCTATGCTCTTGACCCGAGACCTAGATTTCACGTTTCTGGAATTAAATGAGCATCATTTTCTAAAAGACATCAGACCAAGGCTGGGCTATCTGAAGGATGACTTCAAGATTTAGATGAAGACATTGTCATGTCAAGGATCCTTAAAACCTGACATGTCTTGTTTCTGTTGAAAAGACAGACCTAGTCTGTTATACCATATTGTAGCTTGTTATGTGCAGGAGGCAAAGGAAAAGTGGAAGTTGTTCTGGATTTAACATCTCTTACAGGATTGTCTGCCATAATAGGACACAGGGCTTAGCGACCCAGATGATCTGGCCTTGTCTTATATTACTCTGTTCCCAATTTATCCTAGGACTGTGCCAAAAACCTGCCAAAATGTAAGGGAAATGTTTGTGACCCCTGCCAAACTGGAAAGCCTCTGGGTCTGAGATTCCTGAGATGTTTTGATTAGACTAGAAGGAGCTGAGTCTGAAAATAGAGAGTGTGAAAGGAAAGGAAGGCTGCTTTTTACCTGCTGCTGCGAAGCTGGGGCTTGTGCCCAAGGGCTCATCCTGCTCCTTCCGTAGAGGAATTTTGTCACCTGAGCGCAGCCACGGCTGCAGCCCCGGGGGGCGAACAGAGGCCCTCTCCGCAAGGCAGGTGCAGTCGGCAGGATTGACTGATCTTGTTTCAGATCAGATGGATGGCTCTAAATGACCTGTAAAGACATTCCCTGAGCCCTGAGCCACAACAGAGAGCCAAGACACCACTAGCACTTCTGAAGTAGTTATTAGCGACTGAAGTACCACTTGTCAACTGTGACTTCAGTTTCAAGTAACAGTTTAACAGCATCAACTCGAAAAAAGGTTATATCTCTGTGTGTCTGGTGTGCTGCTGACACTTAAAGGAAATAATTGGTAGACTTAGAGCAGGGGCAGACGCTGGTGGTAGAACAGGAGAAGAGGTTGGATACTCAGAAGAAAACTTCAGCAATGTTGTATGAAACGAGAGTCAGGAATCCATCCTACGTGCCAGCATAAGAAGCATGAGAAAGCTGTAACCCAGGCTCCAGAAAGAGCTTTCTTCTCCCCATCACGAGCTGTGCTGCCGTGACATTTAAAGACTCATCTGTAGTTGCTGTTGCAGCCCTGTACCAACAAAAGGACAAAAACATGTTGCCTCTAGCAGTTCTTGGCTGGCTTTTTGGAAAGCACACGTAATGCAATCACCAGCTGATTTTTGGCTTCAGGCCAGCAAAGCCCAAGAGAAAGTATATGCGTGCGCATGTGTACTTCTGTGGACAAGAAGAGAGGAAATCATCTAGAATCGAGTGCTCGGTCTCATTTTATCTGTAGTTTGTTGTGTGACACTAAAATAGAAGAATTAGCATGCAAATCCAACAGTCCCTGAGCTGTCATCACCTTCCAATTAGCTGCATTTGATTTTGGTGGGTGCTGATGGATTTGTCAGCAGGTAAGGCAGGACATCGGAAAGGTGCTCTGGCTTCTACAGGCGGGAGAGGGCTCTGCGTGTGCATGTTCTTCCCCTCCGCTGGTTACTGGAATGATGCTGGCCTGCCAAAATAAAAGCATTGCTGTTATTTTTTGGCCTGAGAAACTGATTCTGATCTCGGTGATCCTTGATTTCTGTCAATGCTGGTGTAACAAATTAAGAAACAGAGCAGCTGAAGTCAGGTAGGATGATGCACCGGCTTGCAAGGCCAAAGTGTGGGTGTCTCACATACACAGTTTGAGGCAGTGTTGCTGGTTCTGTTCCATTTGGTTCCCCTACTGCCATTTCAAAACCCTTTTCTAAATTATGTTATTTATTACCTATATTGCATGAGGCACCTCACAACCCCTTTTCAGAGGCTCAGAAACCACTATGCTAGGTGCTGTAGAAATGTAAAATCTATGGGATTGTCCTTGTCCCAGGGAATGCACATGCAAAACCAGGGGAAGAAACCAGCAAAAAAGCAGAATAAAATGGTATGGTAACTTCTACCAGTGTCAGCATCAAATGCAGCTGCAGCCAGAGTAGGGGAGCTTTGCAAACGCACTTCATACTCCTACAAGAAAATGGGTATGTTTTATCAAGGCTACCTGAGAGAGTGGAGGATGATCTAGCTCCTTAAAGCATTCCCTCAAACCTGCTCCTACATGTGACCAGCTAATGTTCCAGCAGAGCAAGCTAGGTGGTAGGTTGTGAGTGAGTCAGAAGAGCATCTTCAAAGTGAAGAGTGGCTTATATTTGATGAAATGGAAGTCCTGCCAAGGAAAAAGACCTGTTAGGGGTAGGAAGCCAAGACAGCAATGACTTGGTCACACCAATAAGCTAGGGAAATTATCTTTACAAAGCAATTTTGAAACGCAGGCATATGATCCAATTTGTCCGGAAAACAGGATGATTCCATAGATAAAATGCAAGCCATTCTGAGCCTCTGTAAGAGTTTCGGCTGTGTGGAGGTACAGGAAAGCCAACCTCCTTTCTATACCTTAAAAAAAAAAGGTCAAAAAGACATAAGCACAGTCTGTATGTAATGAGACAAAGGCAGATGAACAAGCTGAAGATACTGCTTACATTAGGAGCCTTAGTAACAGTTAGTGTAGGGCCACAGGTCGTGAAAGAAAAAAAGAGACAAGGAGGCAGGATTTTGTGGAGGTAAAATTAGAAATTCACGGTCAGCTTAAGCTGATGGCTCAACACGCATGAGTAAATGTCAGAGGCACTGCCTGAAATTTTACTTTTGGACAAAAGAAAACAAGTCTGGAGTAGACATGTGAGTCATTGTCATAGTGATGACACTTGGGTTTGTATATGCAGATAAGGTTGCTTAGAGGAAGGTATGGGAGCTGAACAGAAAGAGACTACAGATTGCTATCTGTGAGGCCAACACAAAACTGGAGGGTGCGGGAGCCAGAGATGAGCCTTTAGTCAACAAGAGCAGCGTTAATGGAGAACTGAGTCACAGATGCCCAGAAGAACAGATTTCAAGAAGTAAGCAATGCTGAAAGTTGCTGATGGGTTAAGAGGATGGGGCTGGTGTACTGCTTTCACTTTTTGCCCAAGAAGAAGTATGGAGACCTTTTGTCGAAAGCTATTTCACTGGAATGTAAGGTCGAGGAAACAGGGCAGAGAGGTGGAGAAAGCATATTCAGCAAGTGTGGAGAGGAAAGGGAGAAGGGTTTCCGGAGAGGCAAATGGAGTAAAGGAGAAATGCTTACAAATGGAAGGAATAAAGCATTGTGTTGTAAGAGCTGGAGAACAGAGGATTGTGAATGGTTCAGGAGATATATAAGAAAGGAAATGTGTGGGGGGACTAAAGATCAAGAGATGAAATTAGGCTTCTGGGATATAAGGGTAAGAAAAGAAGAAAA
This sequence comes from Struthio camelus, assembly GCF_040807025.1. Lineage (NCBI taxonomy): Eukaryota > Metazoa > Chordata > Aves > Struthioniformes > Struthionidae > Struthio > Struthio camelus. The sequence goes on from NC_090953.1 coordinate 7,073,257, forward strand.
ATGTTTGTCACAGTGATGGGAGAAGGAAGAAGGAGGAAAACCAGCCTGATCCAATTTTCTCTTCAGAGAAATCAGCAAGAGTCTGTACACTAGTATAAACAAAGACAAAAAGGGGAAAGTTGAGGAAGAAGTCAAAGAAGGCAAAAATGCAGTTGCAGGAAGAGACTGAAGATGGGGACCATGGACTGGAGAAGGAGAGTAGAGAGGGCATCACCATAAGAGAAAAAGCAAATGGCTCAAAAGAGCAGAAGAGATTCCAGCTTCAACTTGACCTGCAAAAAGGTCACTGAATTTATTCTAAAAGCAAGGGAGTGAGACAAGAGTTTAAGCTATTCTTAATAACAACAGTTTTAACTATAACAATAAGACTGATGGTACTTTGAGCTATATACATCAGCTGTTTCCCTTTTCTTTTTCTCCCCCCACGACCTTAAGAGAAAACATGCCAAAAAATAGCTTGAAAATGCGCTGCCACCTTTGGCACCTACCCCAAAATCAGGCCTGCAAATCCACCCTGAGTCTCGCTCAGACTGAAAGCTTCTGTACTTGAAATGTTAAACTCATTATCTGGTAGGTGTAGACAGTCTTGTGCCTCACAGCTCTAGGAAGAAATCTGACATGAATATGTCACGGATGGGGAAAAAAATAAAAAAAAAGCAACTCCTGAGAAATTCTGAGAACGCTTGTATTTTTGGCATAGGATGCTAGCCAGACATGTCAGCTGATAGCATCCATAGAGCTGGAAGACTGAAAATGAACTGCATTACAACAAACAGAGATTTCACAACTGAAAAGCAGCACAGTGACATTTATATTAGCTCGGTTTGACACAACCTGACGGGCTGGGAGCGGATGGACAGAAGCCAGTCACAACATCTACCCACATCCTCCTGCCCCCAGCCTGACTGCACCCCCGCAGCAGACCTTCCTCACCGGCCCTGGGAAGGAAGACAGAGACGGCACCAGACCCCGATGCTCATCGTTGCGGGAAGGTCTTGGAGCAGATAGAGGTGTGCTGGCCCGCACAGTGAACGGAGATCCCAGTGCTTCAGCTGCCAGCTTGGGGCCAAGTCTTCAGCTGAACGCTCAGCTAGCGAGTGGCGGCAGCACTCTTCCATTCCCCTGATTGAGCAGGGTGTCGTGGCAGGCCGTGGCTGTTAATGCAAGTCGGGGAGCCTGACAAGCTCCATCTAGGAAAGAAACTTCATGGGGTCGGGAAAGGTTCCCCTCCTCTAGGCTATTCCATGCTTTGACACTGAACCAGAGTGACTCCCGTGACCTCGGTGGTGTTACTCTGATTTACTGCATGGTAGCAGGGAGCAGAATCCAGTCCAATAAATCGTATCGTTTTTCTGGGGTTCATAGATGAGAGAAAGAAAAGTCCAGACTCTCTGTCCCTGGGGCTCCTTTGGGAGGCTAACTCTCAAGATGCATTTTATATTGTGTGTACCGCTTGTCTGATGATAGGAACTAAATTGAGAAGAGGCTTATTTCTCACAGGCCACTGAACAACCAGAATGTGCTAACTGTCATACGTAGGAAGCACTCAGGTGTCGGGATTGTCAAGAGAGAAAGTGCAACGCTTTTTATTAACTGCACGAGCAATCAGCTCTGTCTGGGTCTGCTCAGTCTTCTGGAAACACATAGTTCACACTGGGCAATGCTCAGAGGCTTAACACAGGTATCAGCGCTGTGCCTCCAGTAATAACTTCACATTAGAGCTGTTGCATTGTGGACTGTTGCATAGTCACAGCTATACTTGAGGTACTCAGTATCTCGATCTCTGACTTCAAGGCATGTGCTAAGCTAAGTCTGGACAGGCTTAATATTCCATGATTCAGCAGCGTATTTAAACAATGTTTTGTCTTGCTTTGTCTGAAGGTTTGCATGCTTTTCGCAAAGGCCGTGTACGCCCTTTTTGCCTAGCGACATGCCGTGCACAGAGGCTGAGTGTGCAGGTTCAGGCTCAGGCCTGAGCTAATGTGACTACTCCATCCGTTGGATCAGAGGGGAGTTATAGCCAGGGGGTACAGTGCATGGCAAAGTGACCCTAAAAAATGGGGGCATGACGAAGGTAGATTCATGACAAGTGGTCTCGCCCTCTTTCTTCTTTGCTCAAGTTAAACAGCTCTATCGAGTCCTTGCCTGAAGGCCATAAAAATACCCCCCCCCCCAAATTTTTAGTGGTTAAATCTGATTTTGATGCGAATTTAGTTAATCAGATTGTAATTAAATTTGGTTTACATTGAACCACTTAATGAAAAGAAATCATAATTCTGAAAAATGGTTCTAGTCTAGTCTCGTCTAGAAAAATGCCTCTTCTCTAGGCAGGAGGGCCTTTTTTGGTGGTATATAGGTCAAACGCAGCTTCAACGTCCTTTGCATTCTGACACCATGACCACTGGCCAGTGCAAGAGGAGCTTGGGGTCTATCAGCAGAGAGACTTCCAAACACCACGACCTAAAGCCACAGCCACAAGTGGTTCCCTACAGCATTCACAGAAAAGAGGCCAAATACTCCCAGAACCTCTGAAATGCTTCTTCACCTCCCAGAGGTTATCAGAAACAATATCAAAGGCTCAGTCTCTATCAAAGAATCACTATCTAGATGAGAGCTGCTAAGGCTCGAGAAGCACCAGAACTGGGGGTATTTCCCCCCTTGTTGCCTCAGCTAGGAGTTTTCTGCCTGAAGTTATCAGTCTACTACTTTTCTTTAGCATAAACACAGTACACAATTAAAGATATATTTGCGTGTAAAGTTCCAAGCTGTTTACCTCACCACTTTACCCAAAGAAAGCCCAGAGAAAAGCGTTAAAGCAAGAGGCCAGCTGGGCCAACAGAATTCTTCATGGCTGGATGCAGTGCAGCATTTCATTGCAAACATAAAAAATAGCCCAGTGCATCAGAAAGAGAAAAATGACATACGTGAGGTACACTGGCCACTGCAGTGACTGAATCAGTGCCTTTTCACACGGTCAGGAATGTCGAACTCTCCTCTCTGATTTCTCCGGAGGGAAGTGCTGCCGTGTGGCATCATATGAAACGTAGGACCTCAGAGTCATGCATTCAAGTCCCCGGTTTATCAGTGGCAGACTGCATATACCGAGGACAAGAGATGTGACACATCCTGTCTTTGGAGAAGGGCCGGTCAGCTGTACAGCAGTTTGTGCCCTTAGCAGGTGCTTCAATGTCAAAGGTATTAAAGCTTGTTATTCCCAGCTCTGTGCTGAGCGCCGTATAGGCTTGTTCCTCCCCTACCCTCTTTCTAATTAAGTTTATAGGCAGTGACTATCAGCTGGTCTAAGAGCTGAGCTGTCAAACTAAGAGAGCAGCACCAGCAGCGCAAAACCCTCCAGCTGGAAAGCCAGAGCTTCTGATGGTGGCTGTGCTTTCTAGAAATGATCTCTGTAGGCTCATGTCTCATGGATTTCCCAATATAGCTCATCTTTCTCTCTCTTTCACATATCCAGGCACACATACGGGCACACAGATATGTGCCCATTCTGTGAGTCATGTGCAATAGTGCCCTGCTTTGGGGGATTGTCTTTATCTATAGAGAAAGAAATATAATATAGCTTAGGGTGAATCCTCCTGTTGATTACGTCAGCACAACTCAGACTTCACCAGCACCACGGGAATGTGCCTCGATGATTTCAGCTGAGACACAGCCTTTTCTGATTTTCAGCTGGAGCTGGCAAGAACATTCTCTGGAAACCAGGATTTCTCTGTCCATGGATGTGTGTTCTGTGGTACCAAGTCCAACAGCACTCATTAGGTGCATTGTGGTAGAAGCTGTGCTATTAGTAAATCTTTGAAACAACCCTTAGAATGAGGCAACTACTTATATCTTTAAAAGGGGCAGCTGAGATATAAGAATGATAAATAAGCTGACAAAGGTCTTTAAAAGTATTAGTAGCACAGCCTGGTTTCAGTCTCAGGAACTGCTGACCACTGTCCTCCCAAGATGCTGCTGCTCCATCCCATAGAGCAGCATCCCCAGCAGGTGTTACTGACCGCCAGGTGTTTATCCTTCCTTCCTTCCACTGCAAACCTCTTGGCATACACACAAACGTTCTGAATCAAATCCTTCGCCAGCCAATTCAGCAAAGGCAAGTTACTGAATCCTTTTCCATCAGATCCTGCTACAATAGCAGGATATTAAAAGTTGGAAACTTAGAAAATGTTATATCCATCATCCTTAGAGCAATGATAAACAGAGATACAGACATAATTCTCAGCATAGTGCCTTACTACCAGACCTGGCTATGTCACCGTGTATCCAGTGCCACTCAGAACACAGCAATGACGTGGATTAACTAGAAAAGCATCGTCTTCATCAACAACACAATCCAGTGGAAACTTGGTGCACCTAATGTGTCTACGCTAGCATTTGCCAAGGAAATTGCCTGGAGGCCTTACTCTTGCGAGAAGCAAGAAGGAGTTCCTTAGGACTGCACTGGAGTGGGTCATGGGCTATGGGAAACACTAGCCTTCGCTCCTAGTGAGTTTTGCAGCTCTCAGCTGATGTTGCTATGAGTGACAGCATCGTGCAAAGTTGTCCCAGAGTTTCTACCTCTTCTCTGAATGCTCCAGAACGCTTGTTACAGCTATATTATAGGCAAATCCCCATTAAGCTGGGTAAAAGCTTAATCAGCTCCAAGACTGATTTTCTAGCAAAGCACAAAACTAAGAGGTCTTCACATGGTGTTTCTAGTGAATATTTCCTTCAGCTGTACATTGGATGACCCCCGCCCCAGGCCTAAGTATCCTACATGACCTCTCTAAGACCCTGGTTGACTGGTGACTTGGGAGAGAGCAGCACCTCAGGTGAAGGGACAGTCCCAGGACCTATAGGATATTCATTTCCCCTCTTGCTTTGTCATTCAGGAATTCACCTGGCCTACCCCTGCTTAGCCTGGGACACGTAGTAAGATCACAGCCAGCGGTAAAGTGGCAGCATGCCAAACAAATATGTTTTCTACAGCCCTTCTGAGGATCACGTTAGCAAAACAACTTCAAGCTACAGTATGTTGTTGCCAGATAGCCCTGTGGCAAGGATTGGCTGGTCTCTGCGTGGCACAGCATGGTGCTCATCCAGTTCATTTCCCTTCGGCCAGATCGAAGGAGGATAACGACTGCGATAAAGCTATCCCTTCCAGAGGCTGCTCACGAAATCACCAGGGAAGGGGGCTTGGTGGAGATTTGTAATGTGCTGCTGTACACATTCCAGTTGGCTTTGAAACAAGTTAAACAAACTGGAGGATGAGGTGATTAGGATTTCTACGTCTCCTGGATGAGACTTTGCATTGCAAAGCCCAAAACTGGTCCCCAGAGTTTTCAGAAGAAAAACTCCCTTCACTGGCTGACTACCACCATGATTCTAAAGATAGCAACAGATTTCCAAGACCTGAAAAAATCAGCCAAGAATGAGGACAGGGGCAAATCGTAATATAGGGGCAGAGGGATAAACAGCTCCTCTCCTGGGCAGACAGTTGAGCCAGGAAATCTGCAAAAGGTGCTGCATGTCCACAGAGGACATGGGGCCGAAGGAAGATGGAGTTCTTTAGAAGCTGGGCATCAGTTTTTCCCTGTTAGTATTTACTCAGCCTCTATAAAAAAGGAGACTGGCAGAATTAAAAAGTCTTTCTTCAGGGGCCTGTGGTAGGGAAGACAGGGAAACAGTTTCATGTGATGCACTGGTACCCTCCTTAACTAAAATCAAAAGACTGAGGACCAGGGGGCAGTTTAGGTTCCCTCATGAATGGTTACAGTTTAAGATGCTCTGAGATATAATCTGGACAATTTGTCATCCAGCCCCTCCAAGATGATAATTAATACTACAAAAAGCAGTAGGCTCAAAGCACCCCTTTCTGATGTCAGGGGCCCATTTTAAGGTCAATGATTGAAACGCTTTGATGGTGTCAGCTGAACTTTTGCCTCTGTTGCTAGGATTTTGCTCACCAAGGACTTTTAAGGCGATGTATGTTTATTAGTTTACAAGAAGGTATAATTACCCATCCAAACTGTACCGTGTTTCATTTGCTACTAACCTTCTGATTCACCTAGGCAGGTGGCAATGAGTGCATTTGCTAACTGGTGATTACCAAATTAGTTGCATGATAAACCTTTTTCAACATACCTTTTAGGGAAAAAAAATAAAATGAATAATGAGATGATCTTTTCTTTCAACATGCTACTGTAATTTCTATTGATTTAACTTGCGGCAATTTATTAGGAGATAGAGGGAGAGCAAAAGCTTGTATTGCTTTGCGCTCATATTTCAAAAGAGACAAACAACCGGGAAAATTTCTGAATGTTGTTATGCTTTAAAATCCACATTAATTACAAATCCACTTATTCATTGCAAAGGCAGGAGCAGCAGCCTGGTTGGAGGAGTGAAAAGGGGGGGGTCATGTGTAAATTGTCTCCCAAGGACCCCACTGAAATTTCCATAACATTCACCATATGACACTGATGTGTGAAAATTGACATGAAGATTTGAAAATTGGGACCGAGGGAGACCAAGCATAAAATAACTTCAATTTTGCGCTCTCTGTGTCTCTCGGAGGAATAGTGCAGTGGACTGACCAACACAACACAAACAAGCGAAGGGGAGAGAAAAAAATATTCAGGGAGAAGGATAGGAGTTATTAAAGAGAAAACACACTCCTCACTCACAGAGAGAAAGGATGATCAATGGATTTAGTCACAGAGAAATTCAAGCAGAAAATTGCTGCTGTTTTTTATCTGAGAGGCAGAAAGTTTAACCAAACCAGAATTCTCTCAACTGACTCCAAGGCAAACAGTGCAGGAAATCACTGTATTTTGAAACAGTAGGTGAACTGTGTGTCTGTGTGTGTGATTGTACAATTTTATGATGCCAAAGGAATTATGAGGTGTAGTCTTCACCTCCAAAAGTCCTCAGCATGGAAGATTTTATTCTAGCTATTTTCTTTCTGGGGAACCCCAGACTCTATACACCTTCCCCAGTGGAAAGATTTCCTTTCCTACTGTCCCTTTTCCCGTCGTCTAAAGTCCTTCACAAAAGTAGCTGTAATTATGGGGAAGGTGTGGGCTTGCTGTTTAACTTCTGTTGTGAGTTTTGAAACCTCACCAAAATCAGAAAATCAGCCTTTCTGCTATGCATGTCTCTCTGATTGTACACACATGGAGTCACGGGACTCAGCTGCTAGAACGGAAATCCTGCTCTTTCCGCAGAATGAGGGTCCACCCTGTCAGTAAAACCAACGAATACGAAATGTTTCAGGTCTATCTTCGATAGACTAAGTTATAAAGGGTTAACCATTTTGCTCTCTGCAGACTGCTAGTGGTGCCTCCTAGGAAGCAGCAAACATGTCTCACAGTAAATAAGGTTCCTAGGATACCAGCGAGAATGCTGCAGCAATTGCCTCATGTATGCAAAAGCTCCAGTTGCCCAAGTGTCCGAGAGATCAGCTGGCTCACAATAAAAGAAAATGGCTGAAACAGTGCAAAAGTAAACTGAAAATGTCTTCTGAGAAAGATGCCTTTAACTGCCCTTTTTTAAGCATTTTCTCCATTGCTGTTCTTTGGGATAATTTTGTGACACCCAGCGTGGCTTCCTAGAACTAAGTTTTGGCATTGTGAAACCTCTTGCTGGCACTTGCCTGCATATAGAAAATCAGCCCAGCCTGGGGATTGGCCTTTAGCCCTTCCAACAAATAGGTCACTATGCAAAGGCAAGAGGTACCAAAGCATTGCTGAGCTGTGGAAATAGCAGTGGAGTTTGTTTCCTGAAGTACATCTGCTGTTCTGGAAATAGATGGCCGTAATTTTCTTAGCAGTGGTTAGGTGCTAAGGAGATTACATCCTTGCATTATTCCTCAAAATGCCTAGCAGTGTTGAAAATTAACTTTAGATTCTCAACAGGACCATCCCAACTCTACTGTGCTGTGCTGCAGACAGACCGAGCACCCTACCAATACGCTCGTGGTTTCTCCAAACCAAGAATTGTCATAATCTTGCTCTTAAAATTCCACATCTCATCTGATCTACTCTGGGCAGACAGTCAACACTCACCATCTCCGCTGGCGTTGAACAACAGTCCTGTTGCTAGCACTGCTGTTTACTTTTCAGATCACAAGTTGTTTGCTGATCCCTTTCATTCCAAAGACATCTGCATGGCAATGGAAGTGCAAGTCCATACTTTTCTGCTTTGCAGGAAAGCCTGTATGTATAGACAGAGTTACAAATGAGATGTAGATACAAAAGATGGCATTAGCTTTAAAGTTAATTGTTCATTAGTGACTCTAAGTTGTAAATTCATTCTTAATCAGAGAGGATGCACTGCACAGTCCTGCACACACTGCTGTCTCATCAGACTATTTTTCTCAGACTTAGTTACTTTATTTTATTTAGTTTTGTGGCACATAAAGTTCCTTGTGCTTGCAGATATGATGATCTACATGACCAGTGTTCACATGCTATGGATCTCATTTATTACAAAGTGAGGTATATAATAATGAAAAACAGCTACAGCTATTTCTTCTCTCTCCAGGGTATCTCAGCACCCTTATGGATGACCGCACACATGGTCAGCACCATAGAAACAAATGGAGGGGAAATGGCAGTGCACTGTTCAAAGCTGCTTTACATCTGCTGGAGAACTAAATACCTTTGGTCTGGAAGCATACTTGATCCATAGCTTCTGCTGAAGGTATATTACAGAGGCTACTGAAAAAAAGATATATTTATATTTTTTTGAAACAGCACGCCTGGATGTGGAGCAGATGGGACTTGTAGGTACGGGGGAGCAAGCAGAAAGGAGAATTCTGTATTATAACAGTCTGTAGGAAGCATTTGTCAATAAACACCTCAAGGATTTTCAATAGCATCCAAAGGAAAATGCCCCATGATTCATAGACAAACACAAGAGCTGCCCATCATTGACTCTTAATGCTCTACTGAGCATGAAAACAACAGCATGAACACAATATAAAAAGGCCTTGCAGGTAATTTCACAGGGTAACAAGGAATGCCAGGCTCACTCTAATTACTGGCACTGGGGACGACTGCATTTTTTTAAATTAAATGCTAGGATCTTTAGGGCAGCTACTGTGTTTCACACAGTGACTGGTTTTGCAAATTTTGACGTATGACAGATTTGATACAGTAATATAAAAGCAGAAGGCTTTTTATGTGCCTTTGTTTAGTTGCACTCAAAATACAGTTTTGAACTTTCTACAACTAGGAAAACTACATTAAAAAAAGAAACTTGAAATTCTTCCTGTGATCACTTGATTCTAGAAGCTCAGGCTTTAAGGAATGTCATGAGCTCCATGAGAAAATTACAAGAATTAGCAACAACAGAACAATAATAACAATGATATTAATAAGGTTTTTACAGAAAATAAAATGCAAGGTCACAGTACCTAATGATTTCACAGCTTTCCTTTACCAGCCTGCTGCAACAGACTGACTATAAGCTGACATTGCCTTGAAATACAGTTTTGTAATCTGCGTGACACAAAAACTGTCTTTTATTTAAATACTTAAACCTGTCTGTACCATTCCTGAAGATGACAAGGTTGACGCCATTTCCCTTTCAGTGAGCTCACATTGTCAAGTAACTTCTAATTTACAACACTGCAAGATCAGAATTTGGCCCAATATTTTCATTAGCACTTTTAAATCACTTGAGGAATCATTCTAAAAATTAATTTTGTAATGGACGGTTATCTTCTGTCCTCAGTTTTGTTTTAATGTTTGTATTTCAAATACTATTTAATGTACTTGAATTTCTCACCTTTAGATCCTGCTTAGTTTATATCTGGTCTTCTTGATCTTATTCCGCTAAAAGGCCTACTCATTCCAATAAAAAGGTGATTTTTAAAAGATTTTTTTTTTCTTTATTTATATATAATCACAGCACAGATTGCATCAAATGCTTTAGAACATGTGTATAAAACACTCCTGGCTGGTTTCATGCAGTTGGGAGATAAGTCATCTCCGTGTGACGTTTGAGATGAAATATTCAAATGAAAAGGGGGGGAAAAAAAAAGAAAGGATATCACCTACCTCAAACAGGTCTTCAGAAACCTGCTGGGGACAGATTGAAGAGGAAAGATAGGAATGATATACCACCATTTTTTGAGAAAGGGGGAAGAATCACCTCAAGTACTACCATGGAGAAGTGTTTTCAAGGTTACTTCCAACTACAGAGCAATAGTAGCAAATAGTTTGCAAGCTAACCAGAAGATTTTAACGAGGAAAGTGATATTCTCAGAAGCAAAAAATCCCCCAATTTTAGGCCATTGGGTGCAGCACAATTGGCACTCAACCTCAGCCACAGAGGTCGGAACTACATCCAAGATTTTTCCAATTTTGAGGCAAGGCATATATTAAAGTTGGAGATAGTTTAGTGAAAGCACATTTTGTTGGACTATATGGTTCTGTCAAAATACAAGCACTTCATGAAACAGCTTCGGAAGAAAGATGGAAAAATAAAATTCCCACAAGTCTGAAATGTCCACTTTTCAAATTTTGGGAATATAGTAGTATAGTTTTCGAGCTCTGCAACAGTTTATATATATAAAACCTATGTATTTATAATTACCTGGTTTTGTAAAACACAAAAAAGCCCAAAATCAAAAGAAAATGTGCTGAAGGATGGCAAATCTTTAAATTTAAATATCTCACAAGGGAAAACAGAGTAACTTCAACCAGCTGATCTGCAGCTGGTTAGTCAGACTGACTTTTACATTTGGAAGCAGACATTTAGGGAAGAAAACGTCTGACTAATCTTAGGGTAGACACCATGGGTAAAATCAACAAAGTTTACAGAGGAGATAAACCTTCTTGGTTTGTCAGCACCCCGTCTTACAGACAGTCAAAGCATCCTAAGGACATTCCTGATATCTTAATACTTCAATCTTGTTCAGTGTCACTTCTGAATGAGACCATCGTTGGAGCAACAGTGAATTGCATAGCTCCATCAACCTTCTTTAATTTGCTTGGAGATTATGGGAAAACCTCTATAAATCAGTTTTACGACCTCATGAAAACCTTACAGTTGTATGGCATCACTTGCATGAATTATGAGATAGCCACAGAAAGGACCAAAGAAGTCAAGGACACCAAAGCAAAGCTTTATGTACCTTGGGACATGGCATTGCATTTCTCAAATCTACAGTTGGCCGAAAGACCAAAGATAGATATGGAATCTAAACTTCCCTCTGACTCCTAAATGTAGGGTAGCGGTTTGAAAAGGCTAGGAAGGCATTGTGAAAATATGCTGGAAAAGGGTCATTGGTCTGAAGATGTAGCAATTTACTTCTTCATTAGCATTATAAAATAAATAGAACATATGCAGAAAAAACCCTACATGCTTCTTGAAAAAAGAATGCTGCCCCCTGAATCCCTCAGTGCTCCTTTTTTTCCCCCCCCCCCCAAACCAACAATCTCTTCCTGAAGTTTACATAGTCTCTTTTTCTAGGAGATTTCATAAAGCTGCAGTGGCAGGCACTTATTTTGTATTTCACAAAACAAACCTCCAGTTACTCTTTCCTGGAATTCCTTCTGCTTTAACATTACCTCTCAGTGTTTTACTTGTATTTATGTGTCCAGACCAAAATTCCTGATCCAAGCATCACTGAGCTTTATGACTGCTCCTGATACTGTAAACCTAAAGCAAAGCCTGACATTTTGCAAATTCAAATAATGTTGTTAGAAACAAATATTTAGAGGTCAAGTTCATTGGTGAGTTAGAGTTGGAGATGGACGTACTTATATTGACTGTTCTCTTAGGACATGTGGTTTCATCAGCATTGAAACACTTCATAACATCAAACAGATTTTGCCAATATTTCTTTTTGGATGAAAACTGGAAGAAAGATTCTGACTTTGTTAGAGTATCCAGATCAGGCTTGGGGGTCAGGGGGCAGGGGCACGACAATTTTCTGCTTTACATTTTAATTTTCTACCTAGAGAATTAAAACAAAAAATCTAAACCCAAGTAAAATATTGATTTATTTTGCTTTTCTTTTCTCAACACCAAATGAGTCTTATGCTGTTCACTGGCAAGCATACTGAATGTTTCCATTGTCTTTTGCATTCAGAATGGAGCCAGGCTCCCAAATCTCAACCCCCTATGCAGAATAAAATGTTTATCCTCTCCCAAGGCAGTAATGCTCAGTTTGGGCAGCTTAAACATAACCCAGGGGTGAGCTCCCAGAACAGAAGAGATGACCCTCAGGCCAAGTGAGCCTTGTCCAGACCGACATCCCCTCACTGCTAGCATTTCCCCATAGTCTAGCAGGCAAAGGGGGCCCAACGGAGCATTGCCCTGTGCCCCCTGTGGAGGAGGAGATGTTAGCCATGCCGTGCTGGCTGTGCTGCAAAAAACTGTCCTGCTTATGGGGTCAGGCTGGATCTGCCTTCTCCCTGGGTGATTTCCACCTTCCCTCTTTCCTCCTCCCGCTCCAGCTATCCCTGAGACCCTTGTTAGAGCTGAGCAGAGTTTTAGCCCAGGAGAGAAGTAGCCCAGGATATAGGAAACCTGGATCCAGCGTTGTGATTGAAACCACCCTGCTTTCTATTTCACCTGGTCTCGGTGTCTCTCTGGAACAGAGAACTGCAACGTGCTTTCTGCTTATCTCCATTGCCGAGGTCTGCGCAGCTTGCTGTTTTCACTAATCCTCACTCAGGCCTTGCTGTTTGAGCCAATCCTCTGATTTGATTTTTCTTTTTTTTACCCCTCCGTTATTCCAGGTGGTTACCCATGCCATTTCACTTACCACAGAGCGTCACCAGGCTGCTGCCAAAAGCTCTTCCCTTTTCTCTGCTGCTGTGTTCACTCTTTTTCTTTTTTAACTTTTAATCTCAGCCCTAGGTGAGGTGTACAGAACAGTCATGATGAAGCTTTCAGGATGTTAGAAAGTAAACTGCTGGAAGAGGTCAGCAAGAGCAGAAACCAATAAAGCGCAAGAAGGAAGTTTGATACCTACGAACAAAGCAATTGGTAATGATGTGAAATTGCTGGGTCAAATGAGGGCTGTGTACAAATGAAAAGATTCACCTCCAAACACCTGAAAAGTTTACCTAACCTGCTTTTCATTGACAAGACCTGGTCTGTTGCTGTGAACCACCACTAACAGCTTTACAACCTGCTTTTATTTGCACATTTCTGGATATACATGAGCATCTGGCCATCAGCAGCAGGGTGGATTTTTTTTTTCAGAAGAAACTCCTTAAATCCCATAAGTCTCCTGCTTCCTTTTCTCTTCCATTCGTTGCTACTTATTGTCTGGAAGGTGTGATTTAAGGCCAGGCTTCTGATATCCTCTCTTTGCACCGATAAAGCCTTTGAATCGAAAGGGATGGCCGCTGATGTATGGGATTGCTGGATATAAAGGTCTCATCAAGTTCCTATTTATTCAGACAGCAATTAGAAAGTGCAGCTCCCATTAAGGAGGGCAAATTTCCCAATCTGCCAGCCAGAGGAGGCTTGTTTACAAAGGAATGTGCTTTCTTAGATGGATTTCACTTCTGGGTCCCCAAAACTTAACCCAAAAAAATAAAAAAAGAAGAAGAAAAAAACCCTACTAGTTCAGATGATCCCATTTCCATGCTTAGTGAAGAACATTAAGGTTGTTTAAAATAGATGACAAAAACCAGTAGCAATAGTGAGACATTTCAATGGCCACAGTACATGGGCCACTGTCCCTTCTCCTTTCCTCCCTTTCTGAGGTGGCAGGAATATACGAGTGGGTGCATTTTCCCTCCTTTGGCCCTCCTCTAGCCCTACTCTTGGTACTCCTGCTGTCCCGGTGCCACTTCCGACCTCCCTTCAGGAAGTGCTTTGATGCTCCCATGATGGCTGCGACAGAATGACCTTAAGGGAACAAAATTTCTAGTGACTTGCTCAGATGGCCAATTCGACATGACTTCTCCCTTCTCTGGGAAGACAGCCAGCCTGCCAGCTGCCGCCCATGCCAGCCCTTCGTGGACCTGGAGGGTACTTTCCTAGACCTCTGCGAGGGCAGCCTTTATTAAAAGGAGAATTACAATATTAATAGGAAAATTATTTTTTTGCTAATGACAAAGAAAGAACTCCATCTCTTCATACTTGGAAGCGGTTATATACCCAACTATGCCCATCTCAATATTATCTCAGATGGGTACTTGTTCCCTGGAGGCCCTTAGGGGAACGACCTTCTGTCCCTCTACCTTTGATAAAGCATTGCCTGCATGCATATAAATCAATTAACATCATCAGCTTATGCAAATTTTGAATTTAGATAGCATGCTGGTAATAAACAGAGGTCTTTATGCCTGTCTATAACAGAAAACACAGTGACAAGCTTTGTCCCCTCCCTGCCGTATGCACACAAATATCCCCACACGCGGTGTGCACACACACACTGGGATCCAGCAACCCACTACCCTGCAAGAAGCCGTCATTGTGCATTCTGTTTTCTGTGGGGATTTGGACAAGCAGAGCAGCCAAAATAACATGGTGCAACATATAAACACTACTTGTCAGCCATTTGCTGTTTGCTGCTGTGTCATTCGCAGTCCTGGTTTTGTTCTTGTTCTGGTATTAGTTTCTTTCATTTTAATTTATTCTGGATGCTTTGTGGGTCATGGAGTTACCAGGCTGGCATGGAAAAGACATTTAGAAGTGAAAAGGATTACCTTATTCATCAAGGCACAACTGCTTCGTTTGTGGCCAAGGCGTAGCAAGACGACGCTCCAGAAGCTTTTAGGCCCTGCAGGTTCGTCAGCAGAAGATCCCTGCATTTATTCACGAAGGACTTCCCACTTGCTTGTGCTCCATGCGTGCCTGGGCATGAGCTGGGCAATGTGTTGCATTGAATTATGCTATTCAGAGAGCAAAACGCTTCAATATAAGACATGCTTTAATGTAAAGCATGTTTTAGGTTTAGCATAGGACATGCAGAATCATCTGCTGAGAGTCTGCCATTCATGATAAACATATTCATGAACTAAGGATAATTTCTTCTCTGATTAAAGCTCTGAGCAGGCACAACTCTTTCCCAGCTGACAGCTCTGGGCAAGGAATGGATATGGCAGAACTGTCTAAAATACAAGTCAAGTTAATTTCCTTGGATCCTGCAATTCTCATCAACATGGGCATTTTCTGACGATCTGATTTACTTACCAGCAGTGCCCAGCCTTCTATGCCAAAGCAGAGAAAAACAGAGGACATATGCTGAAAAATTTGTAGCATGGTCTCCTAATCAAGTGCTGGCTCCATCCTGTATCCTGTTATAAATTGTAATCTACATTGTGTCTACTGTACACATGTCATTATTCTTTCCTCTGATATTTCAGGCAACTCTGCCTGATTGCATTTAAATACTTTTTTTTTTTAAGTCATTACTGGTTCTCCTCTTATTTATATATTGCTTGGTTTGGTGGTTATCGCCTTTTCTTATTAGCAGAGGGATCCAAGGTTACTTTTATTCTTCATATCTGAGGAGCCAATTAACTTCCAGCCTCCCCCAATGCCATCCCAATAAATAGAGGCTGCTCTAGCCATATTTCCTTCCACAGGGAGACCAAGATGTTCAGCCAGTTCTGAATCCACCGTTAGCACTACTTCATGGTTGAGATATTCAGAGGATGGTCTCAGCTGATGCACTGACCGCTCGCCTGATTACTATGTGCACTGCTTTCTTTGTCATGTTGCTGTTTTGCTCAGAGGATCCATGTAGCCTCGTCAGTCCCAGCCCAAAGGGAACCCATTTCTGAGCAAAATTAGAGTGAGAAAATCTCTTGGGGTGGGGGTAGGGGGCAGCTGGAGGATTTTTTAGTTTTGGTTTTGATGACAGCATATGTTCTTCTTTTTTTTCTTCCTGCAGCCTCCCTACTTCTCAGATCTGCAAAATACCCTTAAAATTATTCATCTTTCATTTACAACTGCTGAGGACTAGATTGTACCTGTGTAATCTGAAGCAAAGAATTAAAACACCATAGTAGATTTCATGGGAACAGCTGTCCTAAAAAAAGAGAGTGAGGTACAGGCCAAGGCACAGCTTCTTCATAGATAACGTGGCTCAAGCCCTCTTAAACAGCCCCAGTAAGTCTCACCAGGAGTTATGAGGAGCTGCTATATACAGCCAAGACCGTGGAGCTCCGCAGCGTAAAGCTTCATCTCTGCCTGGGGGCAGGGGAGCAGTGCCAGCATCGGGCATTCACAGGTAGGCAGTCGCCTGGGGCGGTAAAGCAACGGGGCAGCAGCATTTATGGTGGTCTCTGCCTTTGTGCTTGTCTGTGCTCCGCACCCCTTCCCGCTTGTACTAATCCTTATGCATCCTTGAGCTTTGGGGAAGGCGAGACAGTGCAGGTGGCCATGCCCCCTGGACCACTTGGTTGGCTGAGTTCTCCCACTGCTTTACACTCTCCCAGCTGGCAGCACTACATCATCCCCACAGGACCGGGCAGGTGCCTCGGTGCTGGCAGAGCCGGGATCAAGCACGAGGCAAGGTCGGGAATGTGAGCAGCAGGCACGGGGGGTGCATTCTTGGCACCAGGGAGCCGGCTCCATTTCAAGTCCATGAGTTACTCAGGGAGGATGCTGCGCATGTGGAGCTACCCAGCTATTGCCATGAAATTGGGCTTTCCACCCCTCATGAGTGGCACAGAAAATGAGCCGTCCTTCAGACAGCCAAGTGCAATTTTCTTTAGCCTGCTAAGGAAGATCACGCTGAACTGAAAGGCAAGGAGGTACAAGATGGGTGGCAAAGATGAACATATAATGAAGGCTAGAGTTTCAAATCTTGCCACCCAATGCCCCCCCCCTCCATTTGTGAATCTAATAGGCGTGTGACATACACGTGGTGGAAGTAGTTGAGCCTTCCCATCTGGCACTTCTGATTAATCAAGAGCCTGTAAAGCCACAGAAACCTCCGAAAATATCCATCGGCAGAGCTGAGAGAGGGAGAGAAGGTAAGATAACTCCAACTGTGTCTGCAGAGACTGTGCTTGATCCTAACAGGTGGTGACGGACATCGGGTGATTTAGAGCTGAGAGGGGAATAGGAATCTGAAAGATCAAATATCATTCCAAAACACAGCCACACTTTGGGACCTGAAGTCTTCCAGACAGAGCTGAACATGAAAACAAGGAGAGGAAATGGAAAAATCAGCTCCAACTCAGCACTTCTCTTCACATAGTGTTCATTTTGAAATGGTTAAAAAAGAAATGACTAGCTCACCCTACATGCCAACCTCCTTATAAAAAGGAGAAAAACATAAAACAAAGTCCAGTTTTGTTCAGGTCCTAAACCAGTATTCAAAACCTCTTTCTTTCTATCGATAGTACCTTGCATCCCTTACACATTAAGTTGCAGTGACACCCATACCCCATATGAATGCTGATCGGAAGGATCAAGACCGGCAGAATTAAGAATTACCAGTGATTTATGAACGCAGTTCAGCGGCTCTTGTAAATATGTTTTAAAAACAGCACACTTTGTTCAATTGCTCTAGGCATCATTTCTGCAAAGATACATGCAGGTCTCAGGTGCTCCGCACTCAGCAAAGCTCTACAAGACACCAAGGAAGTGAAGGAGAAAGGGTGGAGTAAATGAAGCAGAAGCTCTGGAGGAGAGAAAAATTTTCTCCCAAAAGTTGGAGGACTGAAGTTCAGAAAGGGAAGAAGCTTGCCAGCTTGGCAAAATCTCATCAATCGGGCTGTGGATTTTGCCACAAGAAAGTATTTTAGGACTCTTTTACTGCTCTCCCCAATTTTCCCAGCAGCTAACAGCCTCCTCAAGCAAAGAACTAACGTGAAAATAGTTTACCCATCTCACACTCAATATTAAGCAGTAATATTAGTCAGCACAACCTCTCCCATGAAACCTAAGGTAAATGTGCTCTAAACGGAGGCTGGAAAATACTGGGTGGAGAGACTGCAGAGAGTGGAGAAGGATTCATTTGCTTTTTCTATTGTGGCGGAAAGGACCCTTTGAAAAGAGGACGGTGCAGCTTTAATAATAAAAAAAAAATGAAAGAAGGAAAGGAAGAAAAAAAGAAAGAAAGGTGTCTCAGTTGTCTCGGCAGCTGATCAACAAAGGAGCAGTCGTGAGCTGTAACCTCTTGGAGCTGCAGTCTGGAACATGACACATGTCAGGCTATGATAAATGGTGCGGAGTGTGTGCAATTTCAAGCGCAATGCCCTTGAGATGCTCAGGACCCCGATCGCAAATGTTATTGTTAAATTAAACCTTAAAGGAAGGATTGGAAAGGGGAGGGGTGTGCGTGTGTGTTTGTGTGTGCGTGTGTGTATGCGCGTGCGTCTATGTGTGTGTATATTTTTTATATATACATATATATAAATGTATCTATGAAATACACAGAAGAGAAGGGAAAAAATGGTAAGGTGAAGAGAGAAAAACTTTATATTTCTTTTAATTGAATTGTGCATCTTCTAGGTCTGGCTGAGCTCTGGGAGAACTTCAGGCAGGGTTTTCTCTCCTATGGGCATTTTATTACCTTTGCTCCATCACAATTTGATAGCTAGAGATCAGCTAAAGTGGGTGGATGAGAGAATGGAAAATAAATAAATAAATAAATAAATAAATAAATACATCCCACAGACATGCAGTTTCTCTAGCTGAAGTATTCTGCGTCAAGGTCCCTTTTCATCCAAATGAGTGAAGTTTCAGGGAGTTTTGAGCCCCGATTCTGGGAGCTACGTGTCTCTGAGGGCTGGTTGGTTAGCGAGTTTGTTTGATGGCGTGTGCTTGTTCTTTCTGAGACAAATACTCACGCTTAAATGCTGCCCTGAGAAAGAGGCAGTTTTTGCAGCCGTAACGCACCTAGGGGAGCTCAGGAACAGGATATTATGAGCCCTCCAGGCAGATTTCATCCCAGGCCTGCAGGAGCAGCACAGAGGTGTGGAGCACATGGTTTCTATGGTGCCAGTGTCCTACTTTTTCTATGGCTTAAGCACTGGAGCTGAAAACAGAGGCAGTAAAGACATGTTTTAAACCAGCAGTTGAAATACTATGAGTGACCAGGAGGTATAGAGTAGAGAAGAAAATAAATTAGGAGGAAAAATAAAAACATCTCCATACCTTGAATAATCTTTTCCCAGAAGAAGCAGTTAGGAGAGCTCAGCAAGCCTTACACTCTGCCCTAAAATTCTTGGCTTTTGCTTAAGGGCAGCGGAACCGCAGCTGTAGGAGAGAGTGTAGGGACATGATCTCTTTGAGCTCATCCCTGAAGCTTCCAGGTTCCTCCTTGCTCCCTCTGGAGAGCTGAGAGCTACTAGTGGGACACAGTGGCCCTGCCACTGGGCCATGCCTGCATGCTGAGGAAGTCTTCCGGCATACTGGGCCCTTAACCTGTTCCTCTCTTTCCCTTCCTTCTGTTGGCTATTTTACATTTTCCGTGCTTCACATGTGCAGAAGAATCTCCACTTTTAACTGAGCCAAACTGCTCAAAAATCCCTTCTTTGCCTTCTCCCTTTCCATATCCCTCCCTCCCACACCACTTCTAGGCTGTTTAATCAGTGCAGGCAAAGCAGGAAACATGGAGGAAAATGGAAGCGTGCAAACGACAGGGGAGAACATTGGAGGGGATGAGGTATGGGGTGGGGGCAGCTGGAAAACGTTCAAGGGGAAATGCTTGCATGACTAGCATAACCAAAGGGAAGAAAGAAGCAAATGAGCAACATAAACCCTCCACTAGAAAAGGAGATGGGAAAAGCCTTTAAATCACAATGAAAAGAAAACTCAAACAAACAGTAAAAGGTAACAAAGGACAATTCTAGAAATGACTCATTAAGTAAAATATATGGTTTGATCTAATTTAGCCCAGATACAAGATTGACCCATGGCTAGGAACGATCAGCATAATAGACTTTCATGACCGATTTAAAATACATAGGACAAGGAAAATAGGTAGCACAGAACTGGCCCCACCAGCTGTATTATTACTCCTGGTTGCCTCTACGGTAACTCATTGTCCATCAGAGCCTTGAAAGTGACACAACAGCACTGTAACTGAGGCTAAGATTTGCGAAATACAGCAAATGCAAAAAATACATTAGATACCAAAGTACTAAGTACTATTATTTTTAGAAGGCATCTTACGAACATCCTACGGCTTATTTTGTACTTTTTGGCTACCGTTGCCTAGCGTCCAGGAAAAGTCAAGTCCTTTTTCGGTCCTTTGGAACATTTTCCCCATGTTTCTTGTTATAAAAGAAAATAAACATTGGACAAAAGCGGACTTTATTGTAACTATAAATAATTCAATGCAGATGGATTCATGGAAAAAAACAGCAGGCAGATTTTCAGAGAGAAAGAAAGAGAGGAATGCTCTAAGGTTAGATGGTGAGAAAAACAGGGTGAAGAGGAAAGAAACTGCAATATGTATTGAGAAGAATAGATAGAAAAAAGAAGGTAACTGAAAAGTAAATGAGGGGGCAAATGAAAATAAAGGGGATTTGGAAAGGCAACACATCTTCTTTGAAGAGTTCATGTTCTTTGGTTTTAAGCATAGTGTTTCCTGGCACTGACGAAAAGTAGACATTGGCTATCTTCCTTGAGATGGTACCAGAGGGATACATTTGATAAAATCCCAAACTGCTGTGTTATGTCTCCTAACTTCCCTCTTTTGGGACAATGACAGTTTCAGATGAAGCTAAGAGGATTATTAAACAATGGGTCCCCCATCTAATCATTGCTTTATGTAACAAATCAGACTCAAGAACGCATCCAAACTCCTCTCTAAGTACAGCTCCATAGCACACAGGAGGGCATTACTCAGGGATAACTTTTTCATAGGATCATGTTGGCTCCTGGTTTTCTGAACCCCGTGTAGTTTGCATAGATGGATGATATGCTATCAGCTGCCTGGGAAATAAGCCCTGCCAATTGATAACACTTGCCAATACTCATTCCTCTGCCTCATCTTAGGAAAACACCCTTTATGTTGCCTGGTCTTCAACGAATAGACCTTGGCAAAAACCTCCTTACCTCTCTAAACTGCTTTCTGTCCTGACAGAACCCTTGAAAACAGAAGTGAAAATACAGTAAAGTGTGGCTTAATGGGCAGTCTGGAAGTCCAAAGTCTGTTCTCAGCCCTGGTATCAGCTCAAAGCGTGACATAAATCTTGGTGCAATACACCTCAAGGGTGGGAATCTAAGAACAACTCAGCTGTGTTTTTGACTGCTTTGAGACCCCCAGTGGAAGGTAGTGCCAAAGAACAAGGCATCCGGCCCTAGCTCTCAATTCACATAGTTTTACTGCGTAAGAACAACCCAATTGGCTTCACCAGGTTTCCAGATATACAAACTAGGAATAATCTAGTTGAGATTCAGATTCAGTCTCCCATTTTAATGGCTGGATGAGGGCCTATACACTTAGAATAAATAACTTTTTCATTATTTGAACCGTAGCCGGAGGGGACTTGTTTTAGTTCTTATAACTTCAAAGATCCAGGCATTCTCTCCAGCAAAAGAGTTCGTGCTCATAACATGCTATGAGTTCCAAATGGCATGTTTTACTAATAAGACATTTTTAAACCACACTAAAGATCTAAAAAGATCTAGACAAAAATCTGACCTGAAGAAGAAAAAAACTGGCAGTATGACTGTGTAGGTATTTTATGGGGCTCAGTCTGCATTTGAAGAAACAAGGAAGTTCACCAGGAGTCACATTTGCCATCAGTGTAAGAATGAAGATGAAAGATTTTTAAAGAACAAAAAAAAAAAACTGAAAACAAAACAAAACCCTCATATTCTTGTTCTCTCATCCCCATTGCCTGTCCCACCACTTACAACTCCCAATATTGTCCCCATTTGTTTTCTCTCCACTGCTTATCCACCTGAAGCAACATTAATACAGGGCCAGTGCAAATTGCGAGGAACATAAATGCACTCCGAATTCTGAGAACTGAGAAAAGTAAACTGATGTCAGATTAAAATGAACATGAAAGAAAAGCCTGTCCTGTAGTTTTGAGGAACTGGTGAGGAAATGAGTGGTAGGAAAGAAGAAGAGGTGGAGCAGCTTTGCTTGATTGCAAAAAACAGTTTCAAAGCAACTAATTTCGCCGATGTTGGACAAGAAAAGTGCAATATTTCTTCGATGCATTGGTTCTGCAGGCCTAAGTAGAGTAAAAGCCACTTAGGAACTTTGATAACATCACTGAAGCCAGCATAAAGCTAAACATAGTCTATCATCTTGTATATTTTACATGGAGTACATTCATGCACCACATAAGGAGTAAAAGACCCATTTGTGCAGAGACATTATTTGGAGTAGGACCGAATTTTTGTGATATGTTTTGGCTCCTATTTCCATAGATAACTGAATGGCAATGGATACTGAAACGGAAGGCAGAGTTGCTGTAAGAAAGTTCTGTGAAGACAGCTGAACCTGTCTCTCCTTTTCAAGACTGCTTTTGGAAAAGGTGCTGCAACAGTGAGCTATCTTCTGTGAACACAAGGCATCAGGAGACAGACACAGGAAGGTTTCCAGGGAAGAGAACCACCCACCCTGAGGTGGGGAGAAGGCTTGCTTCAGGCCTGTAAACATTTGAGAAACAAAAGTAGAAGAAGGGGGAGAAATCATCTTCTTGTCATTCTCCTGCTTTGCTACACACTGGGGGAACGGTACATTGTTCTCCAGCCGAACAATGCACGGTTCCCACCACGTGCAATTATCCCCCAATGGGAAAAGAATGTGAGCCTTACTTTGCTTTATTATCAACTCTGTGCAGTGTGGAGATGACTGCACAGACCGGTTGGTCCCTGAAAAGCAAAGATGAGTTTTGGTCAAAATTGGATTATGGAGCATTTCGTTTCTACTTAAGAGTGGTTCTGAACTGATTTCTCATTTACTCAATATGCAAAAAATTAACAAAATAAAAACTGTCAAGAACTGAATAATGGTGCTGCAAAAAAAAATAAAATAAAGCCCCCCAAATTACTGAAAAATAATTGGACTGAAACAGCTCCAAGTCAGATTAGCTTTAAATCTTCTTAAGAATGATGGAGGCTCTTGCAACCAAAGGCAAGATATTTCATTAGGCTGATTCTGCATATTTAATTCCCAGTCTGCCAACTTAATGTAATATTTTTTGGTTATTAGGGGCAGTTTTTTCTTGCTGTATATTAATGACATTGCATTTGGTTTAAAAGTAGAAGGCTACAATCAAGGCAATCACACAAAATTGAGCGATCAGTCAAGTCTCGATCAAACTGCGTTCAAACGGGTTAAAGGGAAACAGTCAGAGCTGCCAATCCCAAAATACTACCCGGTCCTTCAGCCCATCCTGTGGCCAAAGGAATAATACTCTTTTGACTTTAGCAGACTCTGCGATGGAAAATATTTCTGCCCAAAACAAAATTGGCTTGTAATCTGGATAAGCTATTCAGAGCAAACAGTGGCAAATTTAGCCCTTTCTCCTGTTTGTAAATCGACCATGTATGGACTTCATTTTTTTTAATGCCTTTGCATGCATTTATTTGACAAATACTATATATAGAAAGATTTCAGGCGACGATGGCATTGATTATGTCTTGTACCATCCTCAATAGATTGTTCGTGGTGTATGACTGGTCCTTTAGATTACGATGCAATTTACCCATAAAGCAGATATGCTGAAATATCTGTGTAAAATGTGCTAAATCAGATTCTTATGAATTTTAAAGCTGAAGTCTGAAGCTCTTCCTCAATCTGTTTACCAAATCTGTGTGGCTGCTCCCAAATAAAAGTCCTTTGCCCCATAAGCAGGAACAACAGACTTATGAGCCGTGATAATCCTACTTGCGCTTGTAAATAATACCTAATTCAGCTTTAAATGGAGAGCAGCTTTTGGTGCCACAGTACTAACATTTCCAAAAGCTTCCTACTAATGTCAGCCTTCTAGCCTTCAAAATAGTCCAGCATGCGAGGTTCTGGGTCCTGAGCTGAGCTAAGTGTTTTCCCCATGCATGTTGAGATGCAGCAGAAATATCCCCTTTGTTTCAAAATGTTTACTCTGTATGTATATGTGTTTTTGAGGGAATCTTAGTGAAAATAAATCTATAACACCTAAAGGAGGAAAAATCTACGTCTATGCCAAACACTGAAGGAGTCCTATATGTTACAGTTGGATACGGAGGCAAATTCTGTTCAAAGGTTTGAAGGCAACCAACTGGCTCAGCTTGATGGGACAGAAGTCTTTGACCACATTGGCTACCCTGAGCCTAACTTATTCACAAATCACAGCTCAGAGACTTCCAGTTTTCACGTCTCCATGAAGCAGGTAATGCATAGCTGGTTTAGGGATCAACTGAAGACCTCATCTCCCATTAGCCTATAACCTGTTTATATGCGCATCAGAGTACTTCCCTTTCTGGTGGTGCAGAAAGGACAGAGCCAGGCGTCGACACATCTCTAGTGCTACATCAGAGAGAGGACAGGAGGCTGTGCTGTATCCCATAGTGCAATCCCATGTAGGTGACTAAAGGATGACCATACACTCATTATGCCCTGGGTGGCCAGTCAGATGAGAGAAAAGTTGTTTCATAATTGTGAAAAAAATATTTATTACCTGTGAGAGATCTGATTCTTGAGTAGGTGTCGGGGAAAGGAGACCACTACATGAATCATGTTGATTCCTCTTGTCTTGATGTTTGTTTGTGTTTCTCCGCAGGAAGAAAACTTTTCTTGCTGATGTACCACTCTCTTGAAAAAAAGAAAAAAATTCCCCTTCTGCCGACATTCCCTTCCGAGTCTGGGAACCTCTATTGTCTTTTCTCTGGTAATAAATGATAATAATTAAAGGCAAATACACAATAATTAGTCACACTAGGTTTATCCATCTGGCATACCTGTATCTCATCACTGTGTCTTTGAAACAGATGACAAGCACCATATTGCACAACATCCTGCTAATGGGTCTAAGCAGGGAAAAGAAGGTAAAAGGGTTACCACAGGAAAAAAAAGAAAAGAAAGAAAAAGTAAAGAAAGGTCAGCAACAGGGAACAAGAACATTATGCAGCATTAAAAAAATAGGAGTGGCTGACTGTCAAGTTATAAACCACTTGCTGGCAGATGTGCTTTAAAGCGGGGGTTAGGAAAACATGGCAACATACAGCGCCTGGCTTAAACTACCTTCTGCTTAAAATACCTGTACCTGTTCTATCTAGTGTTCAGATGAGGAATATTTCCTGGAAGATATTGGTTGGGTATGCAGATGTATGGGGACAGTGAACTATTTTAAGTCCTTTGCCTAGCTACCTGGATGTTTGGATTTCATTCAGGGGATAACATGTTGTGGACCAAGTAACCAGGCTTTTGGGTCTGTCTTCCCTGTAGATTGACTGACGCATGCCAGGAGTCTCTCCGTCCTTATCAGGGCTGCTTGAGAGAAGTCAGAGTAAAATTAATACAGCAAAGAATTTTTAACAAATATTTACTCCTTTTAAAAATCATCATACAAGGCTGGCATTTGATTTCTGGGAACTTGTGAGAGACAGAGACTTACTTATATAAATAATCACAGTGAGCCAATTTCAGTCCCATGTATTCAGATTTCGATTAAACCTCTACAAGTACTTCAACTGTCTTTCAAACAGGGAACAGAAACTTGCATGCACTGAGAGCTGATTTTCTGCTTGTAATGATTTTCTGGATGTAATGCAGTCATGTCCAAGACAACAGTCATGGAGCAGGGCCCAGCTATGTTACCTAGCTGCACAAAAACAAAAAAAGCAAACAAAGGCGGTGCCTGACCGAAATCCTCCACTGTCTAGATATAAGACAAACATCAAGTGATTTTGCACTTCTGTAGAACTAACCTATCTGTCTGAATCTTGCATAGCCGAAAGCTATCAGTTGTCAGCCTCTAAAGCTATACAAGGCTGCAAAAGAAAAACATCATCTATAATAAATTATGAGGTAAAAATCAGACCTTTAGTGATTTACACCCCCTACACATCCAGGCTTCAAGGCAAACTCGTGATTCAGAAACATCAAGCTGATTATCAAACCGTTCTGTTACTTGCGCTCTGGGAAGATTCCTATCTGCCTAGGGTTCAGGGAACTTCTTTTCTGTGCCTTTGCAATGAAGGCATTTGTTGTCGTAGGTGGTTTTTGAGGCCAATGTAGTCACAAGCTGTAGTATGGATGATGGCGACTCCTGGCAGCTGAAATGTCCTTTGTTGGACATCCAGGTCTCAAGAGGAGAATGATATAATTAAATGTGGCCAAGCTTACCTGTGCTCAAGCAATGCCTCCAGGGTTGTGTAGCAACATTCATGACAAATACCATTGGTCTGTTCTCTTGCATTGCCTTCAGCGCATTAAGGACTCTGACCAGATAAGAAGACAGTGAAAACAACGGAAAATTTATTCTGAGCTAGGAGAAGTTTTATAGGTCATACTTTCCTTGCATCTCTTACTGATGTCTACACCTGACCATGTTGACAGGAGGAATGCATCATGAACTTGGCTGGAAGAACAGCTTTTCCCTTATACATCCACAGATTATCTTGCAAAAAGTACACTAGCCCAGAAGCAACTGTATTTCAGTGGTGACTAACTAGCCCCATCACACATGATGTACTAGGATGTTCTTGCTTTAGTCTGAGAATGAATTGCGTCCCCCTAAGTCTGGAAGGCATCATGAAACTCTGGGATAGTGAATTTATATAAAAGTAGAGCGAAAGAATGGAGCTGGCTATTAATTCTTCCTAGGCAAATTAACTAGGAACAGCTTTTCAAAATACTTCCTGTACATATTTTCTATACAAAGAGACCTTCTCTTGTTTGTTTCTTTCTTCCTCTGGACAGTCCCTAGTGATGATTTTCACAGCTCTTATGGAAGCAGCTCATTGTTCTGTTGAGACTTAATTAAACTACACTTCCATGTGAAATTAGGCTATTGTATTTATTTAATCTTTATGGTAATTGCTGTACAAGGGCTGTGACTGTCTGCATCCTACTCTACACACCCACATCTCTCCTCACTCCACCCCAGTGTCACCACTCCCCAACGGAAACGGCTAGTCATTCTGCCCTGGTCAAACTCCTCATCTACTCAAGTGATGCGTTTGAACTTTAACCTGCAGACAGTAATATTTGCTTGCCATGCCAGCATCTTTCGTGGACGAAAGGTATGCTGAAGCAGCTCTGGAGAGAGGGAGAAACACATTGCTTGTGGTTTTCTTCTCCCAAACATTAGGTGACACCATACTGAACACTTACAGAGCTCTCTTGGTGTTCTACACTTTCTGTGCTTTTGTAAGTAAGTCTATCCTGGGCTAGTATTCTTCTTGAGATTGAACACTATTGCCATAGGATTTTTTTTGTTATAAAAATAAGACATTTTAAAATTTGTGAGCTCCATCCATACCACCAGCAATGGTATAACTTCAATGAGACCACAATTGCTGGGCATTGTTTTATGTCAGAACGTTACCTAAGGAAAGTGTTTGCAAAAAAAAGCTTGAATCCTTAAATTTTTTGGAGGGTGCTGGTGGGGGCAGAAGGGTTGCAATTTGTGTTCAGTGAGCAGTTGTACAGTGAGCTGAGTCTGTTTTCAAAGAGCTGTTAGTAAATTGAAAACAATGTCAGGTTTCATTGACTCCACTGTGCCTGGAAATGGCTGAGTAGACTCGCAATGAGGAATAAAAAAATCAAATAAATGTAATTAAAGCATCCAAATGCTCTGATGTCAATACGATTGGCATTTATTATTTTCTCCACAAAGAATGAGCTACTGACAGGAGGTTTCTGTGAGGTGCACCAGCAGACAAGAGATCTGCCTCTCTCCAAGACCGTACCTAAAGTCCAAATCTGGCTCAGAAAAGACCAGTCATGCCGCAGTAAGAAGAGAGCTGAAGTTTCAGGCCCATCACTGTGAGGCTGGATTTGAATTTTCTACCATAGTCTAACATCTTATTTAAATTAATGTTGTTGCAATCCTCTGACATAGGGAGGATTCATATTTAACTCAGTTTTTGAAATTCGTTGATTAAAACACAAAGAGGTCCAGCGGTCCATAAATCAGTTCTCTGAAGCACGGATTATAATCCAGGGCCTTTCCAGAAATTATCTTGTCTATTTTCTGCCAGGTCTCTATTTTATTAAATTGATGACCCACACTTTCTTTCCATCTGAACTGATTATTCTCCTTCATACTGTCCCACAGGGCTGGATGCTGGCCCTCATGCTTGTGAAACTCTGAATTATCTTCCTTTTCTAAATCAGCCTGAGAAGTGAATTATCATTGTAACATTATATCAATATCTTCTAGCTTTACTTTGATTTATAGCCCAGCTCTGCTTTCTTGCTCAGTGGATACGTCCCAAATCTAGCAGCAGACGAACTGTAGCTGTGTGCTTTCGGAGCTCTGCAGCTGCCTTTCTCGGTGATGGGCTACGTAGCCCCATACTGGCACGACGGCCGCTTCTACCACGTTAGAAGAAGGTATGAGACACCCCTCACTTGGCACAAATAGAATAATCCATCCCACTGTGAGAGCCTTATCCTAATCCACTGGACACCGAAACCAGCTTCTGCTCTGAAACACAAGGTTTTACAGCCGTTCAAAAGTTTTTTAGTGTTAACTCTGGCTCTTCCTCTTATCTGCATAGCTGTCCAATCTCCATACAAATCTTACTGAAGTTTGACTCTGACTATGTACTGCAGCAACATTAACGTCTTTAACATGCCAATGCCTCCTTTAGCATTTCTTTTTCTATTCCATTTGTTGTTGCTACCACAACCAGAGTGTTGGGGTCAGTTAAAAAGGGATGTGGCAAAACCAGGGAAGATACTGAAGAGGCGTAATGTTCCAAGGGCAGCACCTGGAGGCTCTGGATGGGGATCGAGGCCAACATGCTCTAGGGGCTATAGATGCCTACCTTAAGAGATATATTCTGGTCCGAGAGCACTTCCCATCTTAGTGAAATACAAGATTTAACAGGTACCTGGACTAAACAGAGCTGTTAGAAAAATAAGAAAAGAGTAATAGTTTCTAGGTAAAAGAGAATTTGGACCATTGTTCATGTCACTTCAATGTGACTTGGCTTTGCTCATCAGCTGTAACCTCAGGCCACTTGCAATCCCTCTGGCACATTCCTTCTTGTGCAGCTCTAGGAAATCAGGGCATCAGCTCAGCTTCTTGCATAAGCTCCCTGTTTCTCCTGCGATTCCTACTGTGTGCATTGCCTTAGACCCCCCACCACCAACATTTTGACTTTCTTCATTATTATCTCCTTAGAAACTGACTATTTGATTGAGCTTATTTTTGAACTCCAAAGGCACTGGAAGGAAAGGCTGACATGGCAGTTTCTTTTGATGCAAACTTGATAATACGACTGCACTTTCTGGCATATTATACCTACACTAGTGTAGGGAACGCATCTGAGGTGATATTTGATCTTCTGTGACTAGCTCTTATGATCTTCTTTTTAATATAGTTTATATACATCCTATAGGCAGTTTTGATTGCCAGGTTCCTCAACAAGCAGTGCTACACCAAGGACACAGCTCAAATCAAACACGGTAGTGTTTTAAATCGGCCAGCATTGACCTTCAGCCCCTGCGAAATACATGGGGCCGTACCTAGTGGGGCCTAAAGAGAAGAAATAAGCAAAAACAAAACAAAAAGCCCAGTGACTACAAGAAAGAGTAGAAACTTCAGCTCCATTATCACTCCCCTTCATCTGCTCAAAAACCCTCACTGCAGGGGTTGTCATGGTGATGCAGGTTTGACCTCTCACTTTTTACTCTTCCAGGAGCTAAAAAGGTAAAAATGAGCCACTCCGTCTCGAATGAAAATCAACCTCCCTCAGTCAAAAGATGTTGAATCACTTTTTCCCCTTTGTCAAACCAAATGTTTTCATAGGCGACATGGAAATAAATAAAGAAGTCAGTGCGTGCGTGCGTGCTGAGGGACGGCGAAGGGGTCTCGGGGCAGGAGGAGCCGCTGCGGGAACGGCTCCCTGTCCAAGTTTCCCCAGCGTCGCAAGGCACCAACTCTTCTCCCTTTACTGTCTCCGACTGTCTCGGTGGTCAGCTATTTTCTTGGTTGGTTTAGTGTGGGGTTCGTGTTTGTGGCAGCTCTAGGGCAGAAAAATCGAAATATTGATTGAACTGTGCAGCGGCTTCATAAGGCATTATTAGCAGCCTGCTGTATGGGAGAGCAGAAAGGGTAAAATCAGTTATTTGTATTAATATTCTTGAGAATCAGGCTTCAGCGAACCAGCTGTTTGGCCATGTTGGCAGCAACGTGATGGCACCATCACCATGTCTCTGGGTCATACTGGTAACACACATGGAGAGGTTTGTGTTTGAATGAGGGGGTGGCCTAATTTATTGAGATACAGCCCTTGTCTGGATTATGAGCCCAAGTAATCTCTGTCTGTCGATTACTTTGAATTTGAAGTCCTTTGTTTTGATAACCAAATCCTTCCCTACTTGCTCGTTCCCCCGCTCCATTCTCTCCTCTCACCACTTTCACACAGTGCCAGGATACCATGACAGGTGAAACTAGCATGACTTCATATCAAATATGCAGGTTAACGATGAGCTGGCCTTGAATGAAACATTTGAAGAACTGCTGATGTAAATTCCCTAACGCTTAGTACGGCTCTGTCAAACCTCTTCCTGCAAGAGACTCTCCCCCAGTTCCAGGTTCAGAGAGAGCTATGGATTTTATCTGACAGAATTTCATATATATATATATATATATATATATATATACACACACATATACATATATATATGTGTGTGTGTATATATATATATATATATACAAATATACATATATATATATATGTATATAAACAAAGGGGTGTGTGTGTGTGTGTGTGTGTGTGTGTGTTCATATATGCTTTATACATAGAAAGCATGAGCTTTAAAGTCTCGCTAAACTGCAGTTAAAGCCTGGAGCCACCTAAAGCTCAGATGGTTCCCTTGGTTTTTGTACTAAAGTTTCTGAGGATCATTGTTGTCATTTTGGGCCCACGTTCTAGTATACAAGGTCCTCAGGTACCAAAAAGCCAAGAGATTAGCTTATCTCCAAACACTGGGACCAGGGACTCTCTGCCTCTCTCTTCTGAGGTCCTTGCTTCCCCTTTTCTCTCCTTCCAAATGAGCCTTTAGTGAAATGGGTTTAGTGAAGGGATTTGGTGGTCCTTCATCCTACCCTGTATACACACATCAAACCCCTATGCAGGGCGTATGCCAGTGTCTAGGACATCTCCTTAGAAGGCTTCATGCATTAACTGCTGCACTATTTCAGAAAAACAACAGCACCATTTCCTCCTGCTGTATGTTTCGAAAGCATTGTTGTGCTAAATGCCAAATTGCTCCAGTGACCAAGACTCTCAGCCTCAGCCATGGGACAGTACTGACCTTTCATACCTTCACTTTTGTTCCTTCCCAAAATGGCAATACTCAAACGAAGCACAAAATACTTCTACGCACCCATCACCTTAACAGTGACTTCTGCCTTTTTTAGAGGTGAAGAAAAGGGGCGCACTCCTACCATTGCTTACCTTTCTCATCTTCAGCCTTGCTGGCACGTGCAGGCGGCTTCCTTTTGTCCACACACAGAGCAGCGTCCCCAGCGGTCCTCTTGGTAGGTCTCTTGCTGCACCCCCTTGGGTATTTCTGGAAATAACTGCAGATTTTCCCTTAGAAACCAAAACCTCCTCCATCTTCAACATTGACTATTACTACAAAAGTCACAATGACCTCTTAATTCATTCAGCAGAGATACGCCATGAAGAGACACAGTAGATTGCTTCTTGATCTCAGGTAGTAGGCCACCGATGCCCTGAATTATGAAGACGGATGGTATTAACGTCAATACTTCAGGAGTGTCTTGTGGAAGGGCATTCCACAGGTTAATTATACCTGTAAAGCTTTTTCCTTTACAACATTAGAGCTCAGTGAGTCTGGTTTGCCTCTATAAAAGATGGTTGTCATATTATATGCAACCCATTTCTCTAGCACGGACAGGCATTTTCTAAGATTAAGCCTTACAGGAAAAAAAAGTATCTCAGACATACCCCTTTGTCTTAATTTCAGCTATACCAGAAGCAAATCCAGCTCTGTTTAGATTCACTTTGGGGATTGGGGGTGAGGGGATTGGACTGTACAGTACCCTAATCCCACTGTTTTCATACTGTAATTCTCTGGAAATAAAACAGCCAAGGGATGTTAGGAAGGTGCTAACTTCTGTATATTCATGATCCCAGGTTCAGACCTGAAATGAAAATTAAAAGGAACTTCCCCAACATCACCACTTTCTCTCTTTCTCTCTCTTATCCAGCATTTACCACAGTCTGAAAGATGTAAGTCGTTAGATAAATGACTGCCAGTGGAATGCTGTAGTTGCAATGCAAACTATGAAGACTAAATCCATAAGAAAAAATATAATACATCCCCTAGAGAAAAGTTCTGCTTTTCACATTTAAATGCACTAGTTATCAGCTATTCTTGTTCACTGGGCATTAAAATACATGCTGTTTTCTAAGTCTGATACAGCTCTAACTGGACTCAAGCTTGGAGCTAAAATAGCACATATTTTACAAAGTGGTGTAATGTAAAGCTGTCATCTAAACATCTCTCTCCTTACTAGGTCTCCCCAGGGCTTTATCCAGAGAATCCTGCTTCTTCTTTATAGCGTCATCATTTATGTCTTTGTTTATTAGTGGAATGAACTTGTCAGTAATTGTCTTCCCACCGGCCAAACCCCCATCCTGGCTCCTTAACTGCTCCTCTCTCCAGTCTGGGTCTGTAACAATGGGGAGGGCTCCTGCCAAAGACATTTCAACATCAGCCATTCAGCCAGCTTCAGGGCTGGAAGGTCACTCCTGGAGCCTTAGATGTGTCCTCCCGAGCCAAGGGGTCGCTGGCGGGGGCCAGGCGGCATTGACCAGGATTGCTGTGATCATGTCCGAGTGGCTCTGCTTTCCAGAAGTGGCACTGCCAAGATTGAAGGAAAGTTGGCCATGAGGTTGCTTGTGGCACTCCCCCCCAACTCCACACCCCATCCTTCCCTGGTTGCCGACCAGCACCTCCCTTTGTGCAAAGTTGGGCTGGAGGAGGTTTCCAATAGGATTTCCAGGGAGCACATGGTGTGGCTTTGCACAGCAAACACCGGCAGGTTTGTTATCCCAGATCATAAGAAGGTAGGTTTGCAGCTACTGGAAGAAGCTTTAATACCAAAAATCCCAGGATGTTAGGGTAGTTCCCAAGTGTGAGCGTACACCTTCTGGTTTCACCACACTAATTCCCCAGTTTAATCTCTACACTCCCTGGGAGCTGCCCTAAGGCCTGGAAACACTTGCAGCTGCTTCGTCCTTCACAGAGAACAAAGTTTATCTCCTCCTCATGGTTCGGTTTGGCTTTTAAATCACCGCTTCTGATTTCAAGGCTGAAAGGACAGTTGAGTCTCACTCAGAGTACTGCCGGAGATTTCCTTCCTGACTTTTATGTAAACCACTTAGGATTTGGCCAACGGGGGAAATTAGTGCCTAGTGAACTCCTGCATAAAGTCACAGAGGATTAGCTACTCAGCACATTGCCCCGTGTATCTGCTTCTCCCCACCGAGGGGATTCACTGTGTGAACAACTCACTGCAGGTTAAGAAGTTGCTGCATGTCAGTTGATCCATGGTAACTGTTGGTCCATGGCAAATGTGAGATAATTTGAGGGAGTTTAATCCTTTTGCTTTACCAGTCTACATAATGAGTTCGTGCAGGGTGGTTAGTACACAGTAAATTCACACCATAATTTACTGTATACTAATTTCCCCAAGCTTTTAATTTCACAGTGTCTCAGTTTCCTCATCTGTAAAAGAGAGATAATAAATACTTTCCTTTCTGGCAGGAGTGCCTGAGATCCTTTACCAGTAAACATAAAAGCAAACATTTTAAAACAGTTACTTACAGAAACTAATTTTCAGCGTAAGCAGTTATTTGTGCCTGATCTTATACTACTACAGCATGAGACTGACGATGGGAAGGAAACAAAATTTTTAAAGTAAATATCTGTATTTACGTGAAAAATAACTAGAGTGCTGACCCTAACATTATTTATGTGCAACTGCATTTGCAAACATTTTTAAAGTTTTCTATTTAAATCCACCTGTGATTCCCTTTAAAGGGAAAGAAACTAAAATGATGTATTTACAATAAAGGCACATTAGGCAGTTTTCTTTAAAAAAAGAACAACACATGTCAGGAAGGCCTAAATCTTGTATTTCTTGGGAGGCCCTAAACTTTTTTTTTTTTTTGAATGAGTGATGCATGATCAGACCCAGAAAACAGTGTGGTTTTTATTTCAGATTTTTCTAGAATGTAATAGCCCAAGGGTACGTGCTATAAACTGGAGGAGTTGGAGGAGACCAATTTTTAAGAGGAACGTGGTTAGGTTTCTGTTTCTGCCTGGAATGTTTATTTTAAACTTTTCTTTTAGGGGAACATTTTAAACTAGTCATAGTTTCAGTGCTGACTATACTTACATTTTAATCCCAATCCCTGCGATTTGTTTTATCTTTTTGATACAACTGAGCCACCAAGAAGGAGAAATTCGCCTTTAAAAAATATTCTTCAAGCTGAAATGTCAAGTATAGTATTAAAACCTAAAGACTGCTGAGGTCATGCAGCACAAGGAGCATCAGGAACTTTTTTCATTAACATCCATATATTGGAAATTCTGATTAACATATAAAACAGAAACACTTGAAACTTGTGTGTATGGATATAAGATTCTTTTTTCCTTCACTGCTCAAGAAAACTTTTAGATCTTCTCCTACCCTTGCTAACAAAGCACTTTAAAAGCAGTTTAAATTGAAAAGCTTTCCATTTCCTCCTTTTTAATTCTTCAGGTATTTCTAAGTGATTTTTCACACAGCCAAAGAACAGTTAATTTCAGTCAGTGGTTGCCTCCTTGAGAGGTTTATACCATGGTGCAAGTTAGCTTGCTTCTGTATCATGTAACTTAACTGCCCTCCACTGGATATGAGACGCAAATGCAGCGTTTGATTTCAACTATAAAACCACAGCAAAAAAACTACGAACTTGGGGTGTACTTTGCTTATTTTGTCTGTTATGTTTCCCCTGCATAAAGAAACCCTGAGATTAGCATGATTAGAGTTAATAATTATGAGCAAATACAACCCCAAAGGAAATAAGTTTTCACCATTGCTTGGCTAAGTGACCATAATATTGACTACCCATTCCTGCAGACACAGTCTTTATATCCACTGGTTCTTTGTAGCAAGATGCAGGGAAATAGAAGAGAAAAAGAAAGAGAAAAAGAGAAAAAGAAAGAAAGAAAGAGAAAGAAAAGAGAGAACGGAGAACAGAGGAGGAGAAGAGAAAAAGGAAAGGAGGAGGGAAGGAAAACTATTTTTTGGAGCATGCAGTGGGCATGGTTTAATACAGTTTACGGATAAGTTAGGATCCTGAGAGCATGGGCTCTTACACTAGAAAGCAAACAGGAATCTCCTTTAACGTGTTTATGTAAAGGCTAATTTCTCAGAAGCTCACTGTCATTAAAAGAAAAACCAGACTGTCCTAAATAAAATACTAAAATAGTCCTAGCAGCAGCAGCAAACAGCTTGGCTCCAGCCACAGATCTTGTCCATCTGCCTGACATTTTGATGCCTCAGGTGATTTGAATTAGTAGAGAAGAAGGTTTTTCGGTGTGTCCAGTCCCAAGCTGAGAGACTCCTCTGAAGTGGTGACTTACATCACGCAAGCCCGTGCAGGAAGCTCCTGGTTATACTCTTTATGGATTTATTGGAAACATAGTGGCAGATCTGTGCGATATGAAAACCATCCAGGGGAGAGTCACAGCACCTGACCTTCTTTTGCAAGTAACAGAAATATTTGGGTGCGAGGGAAAAAAAATAGCTGGGAGTGCTTCGCCGTTCTTCCCCCCTAACGTCACTGTGCCCTTTTCCCCCGCGAGCATGCACACCTCCCATGCAACACATGTTGGGATGAACTTTCGCTCGCGGGAAAACGGAACAACCTGTTTTTCCCTCTGATTCTTGTGGCTCGAAGCTGAAGACTGCTGTGCTCAATAAGGTTTAAGATCCCCTTGCACCTTGAGATTTAGCTTTTCGCTTCTCGTCGGGCTCTTGACGGCTGAGATGCACGACTCTGGTCTGATCGTCGCTCTCCTTCAGACTCAGGGAAACAGGGATGGAAAAGTTGGGCAGAAATATCTTTATCGCATTTCCTTCGGCGGGAGGTTGATTTCTGCTTTCCCAGTTTTCTGCAAACACCGCAGTCCTTGTGTAGACAAAACCTTAACAACTTGGAGGTTTAGTTTGCTTGGCTAAAGGCTGCAGGATTTGACCTTTGGAAGCTTGTGCTAAGTCCTTGCAGTCCTGATTTTGAATTTAAGCTTTGGCCTAGAATAACAATGACTGTGAGGGAGGCAATAGGTTATGAGCTGGGTGAAATGATACTTGCTTCTTGCCAGAAAAACTAACTTTTTTCAGGCAACTGCTGCCTTCGTTTTCCTTTAAAGAAATGAATAAAGAAGATGCTCAAACTTCCCATCTGAGCTGCAATAATGAAAATAATGTGCACATTAATTTGTACAGGGGTCAGCGAGTCTCCCTAGCTCAATGGTTTTCAAACAGAGTGCGTAGTAAGCCCATAAAACATTTATTTTTCATAATTTATGAAGCATTACATATTGTGAGTCCGCAATGCCAGCTGACGTAATATGCAATAAATTTGAAATAACAAAACATTTCTCATGTATTTTCTCCTGACGTGACAATGTGGGGCATAAATTTAAAAGAAAGTTGCCTTAGAAGACAAAAGCAAGGGACAAGAAAAGAATGTTCTTAAATCAATAAGTACTTATATTCCACCAATTATTTATTGAGCCATTCCCTCCACTCAGGACTGTGGTGCCCTCCTTTTTGAAGCCTCTTACTGCTGCTGCTTCAAAGCAGAGCCAAAGGCTGGTGGGGTGGGCGACGGCCCCCGGCTCCGAGCTGATCGTGCGCAAGGAGCACCGGGCTGAGTCGTGGGATCGATGTCTGCGTCTGCCCGGCCCCGCCGGAGCCCCTGCGAGAGCAGCTGCCGCGCGGGCTGCTGGCACAGCTGTTTGCTGTCCTTTGCTAGGAAAAACTACTGAGCAATGACAGGCAGTGGGGCGAAAAAGAAAAAAAAAAATCAATGCTGGGTAAAGGTAATTTTGCTCCGTAACAATTATCATTCCCTTATTCCCGGGAAGAATAGCAGTGATGGTCTTTGTACTTTTGAAAATAACTTTCTGGTGATCATTTGATATGTGTGCAAATATGTAATTTCAGGATTATAACCCAGAGCACAGCGTGTTGAGCAATACGCTAAAAACTCACCTACGTGGCTGTTAAAACCAGCTGATAAAGTCTCATATTACAGAAGTCATGTCACAATCCACAGGTTGAGACTCTCGGTGTCTGTAAAATTGCCAAGCGACTTCACCAAGCAGTGAGCGCCCAGCCCTAAGCACTCTGGTTTTGTTCGGTCTTGTTTTGTTCAGTTCAGTGCACCAAACCAACATCTGCTGGAACAAAATGCTGCAAATAAGGAAGAGAGAAATTGTACAAGTTCCTTGACTGCATAATGCAGAACGCGAGTAAAGGGCAGAACAGAGTAAAGCAGCTTAGGGTCTTTGCTTTGTGCCAATATCCTGGCTGCCTTGCGGTTTATAAGTAAACACAAAAGTATTTATAAGGAGAGGGGTGGAAAGAGTACTTTGCAATGCAAGAGTGAACTCTGGTTTCAGTTTCACTATCCGTATTTGGGGGGGTTTGATTAAAGTTTATACCAGGAAGAAAATTAAAAATCCTTACGATGATTCCCCTCAGTGTCTTGGAGCTTGGTTTTCCCAGCGAAGACACGGCTGCAGCACAGTGCCCAGCGCCACCACCACAGCCGGGCGTGCAGGGACATCTACTGGCAGAACACGTGGAGCCAGCCCACCCCTCTCCAGAGAGCAGGAATTCCTGCCCCGCACTGAAAAATCACCCATTGCAGCAACAGCAGCAGGTTTTACCTACTGATAAGAAGAAAGATAGAAAAAGATATATAGAGAAAAGAGATGAAAAGACACTGTCCCATCTCAAGGGTAAAATTAGACTTCTGCAAAACACATCATGGGGCGAGGTGGCCTCAGCTGAGCAACGCTGGCTGGAGAATTATTGCAGGTGTGCAAGGACTCTCACCTCTGAAGGCAATGGAGAGGAAGAGCAGATTATGAATCTCCCCCTTGCTAATGTTGTTTCCACATCCCTCTCTTACAAATTTGCCCCAGGGCTCAGAGGAAGCAAACTGCAGTTAGGGCTCCAGTCCATCGCAAGGTCCTCCTGCGGTAGCCATGGGCGTTGCAGCAGGATCTACCTGTCCATCCCTCTCCCACCCCCAGCAATAGATACCTCAGGTAACCATCCTAAACGTTGTCAAAAGTGAAAGGCCCTTGCCTCCTTTCTGTCCTTTAATAAAGTCATGAGAGATGAGACAGGTTTAATCCCTACTGGAAAGATACGTACACTGAACTGATTAGACAGAGCAGAAATCAGCTTGACCCTAACATTTGAAACAATGTCCACCCTTCTTGAGACGGGATAAGGATTACAAGTCAGGCAGGCACCGGTCTTAGTTTAGGAAGCTATTTGGAAGTGTTTGCTTTTCTCATCTCCAAATCAAGCTGAATTTGTCAACTCCTTATAGGAGTTCTGGCTTTATAACTTGGAAAGAAGTGAGCCTCTTCTTTCCCCCATGTCTTCATTCTCCATGTACTGCCTTCTGGGTGCCTCTTCTATACTTTCTGTACTTCCAGCAAATCCTGCTGACTAAGTTACTGAACACACTTACCAGAAATGTAAAATCATGGAAATAACGGTTGAAAGGGATCTCTGTAGGTCTCTAGGCCGACCTCCTGCTCCAAGCTGGATTATGATAGACACTAGATAAGGTCAGCCATGGTTTCCTACAGATGATTCTTGAAAACTTTCAAGGATAGAAAATCCCACCACTTCTCTGGCTGCCATGTTCTGGTGTTGTACCACACTCCCAATGAGGAAGTTTAGTTCTAGCTCTGAAAGTAAGATGTGAAAGTTTTCTCTGAATGAAGCAAACCATCATCCTTAGTAGCTAAATATGGTCCAGCGCTGGACGTGAAGGAACAGTCCGGCAGAGCTCTTATATCTTGCTATTCTCCTATCTGATGAGGCACTGTTGGGCACTAAGGCTTAGCCTGGACAAACAGTGCCCCACAGACTAATCTTCAATGCATTTTAATAATTAGATCCTCAAAGGCCTCCTCTATGAGCAGATATTTTGGTACTTGACTTTCTATTTGAAGACATGCAAAAATAAATCAGTACCCTTTTAAAGTCAATTCTGTATGAATTGACTTTATATGAGATAAATCCTTTCCTAACCTGTCCATTTGTCAACTATAGAGGTTAGTTAAGTTGAAAATAGCTGACTGAGCTGGGGTAAAAGAGGTCAGAGCTGACTCAGAGGAAGCCTTCTGCCATGAGCAATGACTAGCTGGAGCTTTCTGTTTGACTAGTCAAGTTGCTGGGTAAATAGAAACGGGACTAAGCAGTAACATTCAAAGTCCAGTTTGGAGCTGGATTTCAAAATTGTCCATTAGATTGCTTATACTGGAGTTCAATCCACCTTTTCCTCCAGCACTCCCCCAAGAGAGAAAGGCTGTAACTAGGTTTAATCCAGACTTGTGAAACACCTCCACCAAGCACCAGTGGGAGTCAAGTCGTTAAGAGATGACATCAGATGGGGCAGGAGAGTTGGAAAGCAAGGGAATGCGGTGATATTTTGATGGCT
This sequence comes from Struthio camelus, assembly GCF_040807025.1. Classification (NCBI taxonomy): domain Eukaryota; kingdom Metazoa; phylum Chordata; class Aves; order Struthioniformes; family Struthionidae; genus Struthio; species Struthio camelus. Next base: position 7,113,085 of record NC_090953.1, read on the forward strand.
ACATTGACAACAAGACAGTCCTAAGACGGGAGTCCTATAAATACCTTGGACATATGATACCTCTAAGTCCCCTTTCAGTGTCATCCACTCTAAATATATTTGCCCTCCCTTTGATTACTTGCGGGTTCGGCAGATTCATTCTTACAGGCTCTTCCCAAAGGTAGCTGCTGAAAGCTAAGCCAGTGACATTGTTCAGAGGTAAAGCATCTCCAGTGCCTTTTGTCCAGTAGATGTTATGACATTCAGTGAAGGATATCTATGAATATATTCCTTACAGTTCTATACTTCACTGAAAACATTTTACCTGTTTTTTTACTTTTTCTTTCTCTTTTCCCAGTGATTACACAACACCTGGAAGATAAAAGAGGGAAATCATTTTGTTACTTTAAATCCTTATTTCAAGCTCTCAGTTTGTCTACGTCAAACACATGCACTGTGCGAAAAACTGCACAAGGGAAAAAAAATCCCGAGGATGCAGCTAAGAGATTGTAAGAAGAAAAAACAGAAAATAACAACAGCAGATCATACATGAAGGAGTGTCGAAAAAATGAGAAACAACAACAAAAAAGCACAGAGCTATAGCATGGTAGAAGAAAAAATAAGTGTACCACATAATTTATTGCAGGGAGAGTTCTGAAGAAAATGTCTTGTGAAATAAATATAATGCTCATGAGGACAAGAGATCTCATTCATATCCAATCTGTCTTGTGTAAAGAACTAGGCAATAATGTTCAAGTAAGTGAGTCACTGCAAGATCTCCCAGTTCGGCTGAAGATTGCTCAATAGAAATAATAACAAGCCACAGGAAAAAAGACAGTGTAAGTACAGGTGGGAAAGGGATACAAACTCAGAGCAATAAGTACATACAAAACATTGTGAGATTGCTGCACAAAGTAAAGGCATGATATGTGTCCTGTCTCACAGACTACTTTTCCTTCTCTGCCTCTTTCCGAGTTCAGAGCTTGAAGCATCGGCCAAGCAGGGCCAGGAGCAACCCTGCCGCGCGGAGGGATGCAGCGGTGGCGGGCGAGCTCTCCACCGTGGCCGCGCGCCCCGGGGCGAGACTGCCTTTGGCTGGGAAAACCCAGAGCCTGGGCTTTTAAAGCCCAGAGCGATGGCAGAAGAACCTGCCCTCCACGAGGACTGCTGGCACGGTAATGCCACCCGCTCCCAGAACGGAGCAAGCCACCCCGCGGCGAGGCCGGATCCAGCCTGCCCACACGCCGGGGCTCTCGCGCAGCGCCTACACAAGGTGTCTGGGCACCTTGCGCAGTCAGGGGAGAAAACCAGACATCTTTGGGGAGTGATTCATCGCTCTCTAAAATCTGAGCCTTGTGGGAACGTTTCGAAATACCCTAGTTTGTTTCCTCCCCAAAAATGCAGCGACTTGTTTTTATTTATCTTTTCATTAACTGCTTCACTGCTCACTGGTCCCTCCAAAATGTTTGAACAAAAGAAAAAGGACGGAGTGAACCTCTTTGGTGTAAAGCTGCTCTGGCCACAGGGTTTGGGCTCTGGCAGGGGCGAGGCAGGAAGGGAGAGGGGAACTAACAGAACGGCAGCAGGATTCGCTGATGATTGCATCTGAAGAGCGCTTTTTCCAGCCCAGGATTACAGGTCTAGAGCAGGAATTTCCTTGTGACTGCTGTTTTTAGCTGCTACAGCTGTGTGTAACCAGGGTAAAACGCAGTAGGAAGACTCTTCTGCCTGTTCTTGCTTCCTCCTCTTCCCCATTTACTGGCACTGAGGCAGCAAGCAGAAGACCAAAGCAGAAGCATTGCAAAAAAGCTGCGGGGAGAAGGCAGGGAGGACCTCGGCAAGGGGTTAGGGTAGGGAGGGACAGGGCATTGGCCTGCATCTATCCAACATCTGGAATTAAACCATCTTCACCCCTTGGCAAAGAGACAACAGGGCTAAAGGCTGTGTCCCAGCTCTGTTTGCTGGGTGGTCCGGCACCTCCAGCAGCTCACAGAAGCAGGCTCTGCTGTAAATTTAAAGACCAAGAATTTCTGATAACCCACATTGTTTTGAGAGAAAAATGCTTTCGGCTCTCATTCGTTTGAAAAATGTCCTCTTACCTACACAGTTCTACGCTGTCAGTCTAAATGCAAAGCTTTGGCCAGTGTAACTTTTTCAGGGGATGGGGGCGGGTGGGTATTTTTATATAGGATAACGTATGTTTAAAATGATGCAGATTGTTGCTAGAGCCAGAAAAATATAATGATGCCAGAACTGGAAGAACAGAACATGCGTTTTAAAAACAGAGAAACAGAGAATAACAACAGTGCCTAAGTGATCTGACCAGGGTTAGAGCATGAGTCGGTCACAGAGGCAGGCAGGGAATTTGCTTCTGTCCCCTGGAAAACAACGCCTGTGCCTTGGGTTTCCCTAGCTCCAACAAATGCCACTGAGAAGGACCCCGGAAAATAAAGCAACAAGTGTTGCCCTTCCATGAGCAATGTTTATTACAGCTGTTCAAACTACTACTATGGAAAATTTTACCATAGACTGTATGTGCAAACAATACAGCGGATGATAAAAAAACCAGGCAACGGAAACTTTGCCTGTAGGTGTTGCTACATCAGTTTTAATTGCTAGAGGTTAATACAGCATAAAAATGCGGGGATGGCATGACTCAGCCTCTACGTGGAGAGACCAATGTCCCTGAAGCCCTCGCTGTCGTGAAAATGCACTTACAACTGTGCATCATCATACACGAGGCTGCCTAAGCTCTGGATTTTCCAAGTGCCGTTAACAGGGATCTTTTTCTTTTCATAACCCTGTTAAGATCTCCTAAGCCGTTCTTCAATAATTATTAACATTTCCTTGCCAGGGGATACATTACTCTACTCTGCACATGAACATTGCCTGGTCTTATTGTTTTAGCCTCCCAGAATTCGCGGACATATCTTCAGTTGGTGTAAATTGTCGTAGCTCTGCTGAAGTCAACGGAACTGTGAAGGTCTACACTGTATTTAACGAATAAGCTCAAGACCTTATACCTATGACCATGTCCCCTGAAGTTATGGCTTAAGTGAGAGGGAGAATAAACATTTATGAGGTCTTGTTTTAAAAGTGCTGTTTCTCGCTTCTATTCCTACCAAAAATCCCAGCCTCACTTTGCACAGGTGACCCGTACGTGGACTGAAGAGTCAAAAGGCAAAGCAGGAAAAGGAAAAAAAAGAACATTACTTTTTAACATCCTGATTTTTTAAGACCAAATTCATGCTTTTAGAGTGCTCTGTGATGATAATACAAACAGTAGCTCATTTCTCAATCAAATTCCACCCACATCAGTTTGTCACACTTGTGGCTGGTGAGCAGGAAAGGGGTGGTAATGTGGTGCTATATGCCCAAGGGCATGTATGCACACAAAATACAGGTACTACAAGCCCCTTTCCAAGCCTTCTTATGTTTACTCCTACCCCAGATATAGGGCTGAGAAGCAGCAGAGAAGCATGCTATGACGTTCCTTGTATGAATACCACACATGCAGGATTTTCTCCATTTCCTTTAAATCTTTTACAACTGTAGAGGCAAAGAGGTATATATTTTCATATTTAATTATATGCTTTTATACACCTCTGAAGTAAATCCAATAACTATGATGACTTCTGTCTTGAAAATAGGTAACCCGAGATAGAGAAGTGACCTGATTTGCCCCCAGTCACCCAGAATGACTGCTGTAACTGAACTCCAAAGTCCCAGCTCCTCTTTTACAGCCACTGCACCGCTCTTTTGGAGGGCATAATTACCACATCAGTAACGAAGAGAAGATTTTATTTGACTGGGAGACCGCTCTAAGTGCCCAGCTTGCAGGTTACAGCTCACCTGCAGGAACTTAAAGGCCATATAGCCATTTGATTTCATGATTCATTTAAAGCGATCTGAAATGCTGCTTTGAAGCACCCCTTCCCCCTTCACATCCAATGACTGCACGGTGAGTGGAATTATATTCAGCATGTCACACTCCAGTGGACAGAGATGGTTTGTAAAAGCTGATAAGCCTTGTTAGGGTTTGCAACTTTGTATGAACTTCAGCGATAAATACTGCATTCGTGAAATGCCAAATACTGCAGGAATGTTGGCGTGAGCACGACAAAGATTACAGTTAATGTGGGAGCATGTAGGTATACTGTGCAGTAAATTACAGTCATGATATGCATCCGCTTGCTGTGAAAAATGCTGGGTTTTGAGCCAGTGGTATTTCCTATAGCACAGTAAATAGGAATTTAATAGAGCTAATGACTTGGATTTAAATTAATGAAGCAAGAATGATGTGACTAAGATCCTATACGACTACTGAGGGAAGTAATTGTCAATATTTTTTCATGGCTCTTACTCACGCTATACCTGTTCCCCTGAGGATGTGTATTTTTGGTCACATTCAGGCAACAGCTAATGACTAGTGAGAATTCCGTTTTTCTTGATTTTAACAAAGAGATGACAACCCCATTTACTAGCTAACTTTCAGAATGTTTTCCTTTTTTTCTAATTGATTAAAAGGAATTTTAGAATGATGCCCTGCACGCAGATGAAAGCAAAGTTTGATGTTATGAAGTGCTAAACTTCCCTGCTTCGACCTGAATGATTGAGATCAAGAAGAATTATACCTTTAGTAATTAACATGAGAAATAACTGTGAGCAGCTGTTTCCTGAGTGACAGGGTTGTCTTCTGCTTCAAGGTGAGAATCCCAGGGCCAGGACGGTGGGGAACCATCCCTTGCTTCAGCCTGTGACTTTTAAGAGTTTTGAAAAACCCCGACTCCGACCTGATGAAGAAGGGAACGGAGGCTGCTCTCTTGCAAGACCACAGCACTCCTTAATGAACACTTGCTACATCTTGTAAGATACTTGGCCGGGGCTGGGGGGAGATGATGGTTGCCCAGAAAAAGAATAATCACTGGTAGCTAGATTAAAGGTATCTCATGAGCACTGCCTTTCATGCTGACAGTTATGCTATAATCATTCCCAGCGTACTACTCTGCCTCTGTCTATATTCATCTGTTGCCAATTGCCTTGTAGTTACTTTGTGAGTATGTTAGTTGGGGACTTTTCTTTTGTTCTTTGTTTTTACTGACCTCAAACACAAGGGATCCTGTGACTGGAATCCTGAACACTTTGACACCCCTAAGAAATAATTCAAAAAGCCACACTACGCTTTGCAGTATCAGGAAGCCTAAATAGCAAGAAGATAACTGATATTAGCTAATTAGTATTGAGTGACTTTCATGCCATAGACCATGGAGGTTTTGCTTTGTTTGCTTTTTTTTTTTTTAATTATAGAATGGAAGTGCATTGCATTTAATCACCAAAATTGATACTAGATGGCTCCAGCAGAGAATCCCAAACCTGATCCAGCCATAGAAATAACTGAAGTGGGTTAAGCTATATTATCGGTGCGTAGAGGGACTCGTACTGCTGTCTACGCTGCATCCATTCTGTGCAAGGTGTTTGTATCTTCAAACATACCACTTTGGCTTTGCTCACCAGACCAGCATTATCTACAGGAGATACTCTGCAAGAATGCAATCCCCACCACGTTTGTCTTCCCTTGCTGCTGGCTCGTGCCTGGTAGGAAGTGAACTTGAAATCCTGCACCGAGCTGCTGCCAGCAGCAGCTTCTGTGCAGTTATGTAGAATGAGAGGAGATTTTTCCTCACCCTTCCCCAATTACAATTTCATCACTGGACCTGAGATAACAATGCAACAGAAAAACACTGCAACCCATTCTCACAGCACCCTGTTCCTCCCCTGCTATTTCCCTAGAGACTCATCCACGACACCCATTAAACAATCAGTCAAAAAACTCATCTGTCAACACGGGGTCTGCAGTTCAGGGAGCCTGCCCGCCCATGGTGTTGTATTACTAAGTGTCTGTATAAACAGAGGTACTTTGAATGGCTTGTCGTCTCTTACAGATTGCATAGGTAAAATGAAGGCTACGAGACAGAGTGACATAACTGTAAGACAAAAATTACAAAGACCCTTCTTTTACTTAACCTGATGCTCTTAGTCTAAACTAGACTTTCATTCACAGCGCCAGAGCTGAGAGAAGCCGCCTTGTAAAGTTTCCTCTTCCTAATTTGCTAGACATCCATGATAGCATCAAGGTTCCTTTATGCATCACAGCCCAATATACATGTCATTCCCAAGTATTCTCCTCCAAGTTACTGATCTGGACACTGAAAGTGAGCCCTTCGAGCGAGAAGACTTAAAAATAAAATGCTAATATTTCCCCACCCCTTTCCTCACCCCTTGTTCCCCCTCCCAAAATTAACAGTACCTAGAGGCTCACATGTATGATGAACTTGGGGGAAATCTCGCCTCTCATTTTCAGTCTAACCAGCTATGTTCTCCCGAAGTAGCTTTTCTGTATCTCAGTCCTATCTCTAGACTAAGTGTCCAGATGTCAGAATAAAGAGACCATGTTTGTTTAGTGGAGCCCAGAGCCCAGAGAGAGATTTGGGATCTAGTGATGCTTCCAGTCGGTCGTACTTTCCGTGTATTTGTTAAAAGCTGTCATGTGTTTCCCACCTAAACAACACAGAGCGTGGCTACCCACCACTGTGATGGGAGGCTAATAGCTGCGTGCAAGAAAAAGGAACGTGGCAATGTTAACAAGAAATTGTGTTGACTTCAGTGGTGTTTTTCATGTTCCCGTGCGTAATACCATAATAACTTTTCGCTAACATGAAAAAGATATGAGACTTTTCTAACGTAGAAGACAGCACCACCAAGGGCTTAATTATATAATGAAACATTCTCGAAGCCCTCACATTAGCTCACTGATGCTTAGTGGAAAAGGCATTACCTAGCAACAGTCACTAACAAATCACAAGAAAAATAATAGAGATTATATGCTACATCACTCTGCAGAGTCAAAATTGATAGCGAGATGTGCTTGCCCTTTCATTTCATGTGGAAAAATCTATTGTTTACAAGTGCGAGGTGTAACAGACGCACTTCAGAGAAATACAGGCCTTCTGCTCTTTCATTAAAAAGTAGTCTTTAAGAGAAGCCCAGAGACAGAGTGAGACATGCTAATCTGGCCAGAGATAGACTATGGTGCAGGTCTGATATTAGAAAAATGACCTCTTTTTTTTCCTCAGATTGCTCCTCATATGTCACCCCTTCTTAGGTGCTTTGTTGGAAGGATTAACCATTTCTTAGGTGCTGGCTAGGAGGCCTGGGTTCAGTTCTCCAACACCAATGTCCTTTGTGTGATTCTTGGACGACTTACTTGCATCTAGATGTTCAGCAATAACTTGAGCTGCAAGCCTTGGTGGATGGTGCCTCTGTATTTGTTTCCATTGTACTTCTCTGCCTTAAAGAGCCAGAAATTCCCAGATACTGCAGTAAAAAGGACCGTGTCAGTATTTAGAAGAGAGATAGTTATTAGTACCAGCCCCATATTGCAAATGCAGCTAGTGAAAAGAAAAGAGAGCTGGGTTTGATTCCGAATTATGCTTTGTTAACAAGTTGTTAGCTAAGTTCTCACTCCAGAATATTTAGAGCCAGCTAAATAATATGTGTCAAATCATTGATCTGACAAGTTTCACAACTTTTTTTTTTCCGCTTTAAATTTCAAATATCTATTCAAAAAATAGCATGTTCAGTTTTTTACTCAGCTTTAATTACTGGCGACAGCAGAGGAGGGAGAAAGAACAAAGCTGAACGCACAGATCCCAGAGGGAGTTTGCCACCTCTGACCATTTGGGGAAAAGAAAAAAAATGTCATCTTTCCACTTGGAAACTGAGCCCACTTAGCATGGAGACCCCTAGATTAGAGGAAATGTGGCCTCCTCCACTAGCATCCCTTGCAGTCACTTTGCTGACTACGCCTGTAGTTGATAATGGTGGCAGAAAACCCTGCACAATAGGATTATTCAATTGAGGCAGAAGTTCTGCTAATATGCTTGTTGTGTTGAGCATAACATGTCTGGTACTGTGAACAAAGGGAAAAGTAACAGGACAGAGTACCACTCTTTATTCAAAAACCTGTGATGGTTCAGAGATAGGTGGCTTAAAGGTACAGGATTGCGATTTTGAGGAATGAGATTTTACTCGCATGTGTGGGCCTATGTGTGTACACACAGACACCCATGCACCTGTCTATGAAGCTTTGTATCAAGAATTAATCGAAGCTTTTCTTCAACTGGCATGTGGGAAGAGATCCCCCCTTTTCCTACCTCGGCTTCTCTTACTCCTTGGCCCCAGATCCTACGGTGCTGTTAAAAGCTACAAGTGAGATGGCACTCTAGACTATGCTTTGGGTGTCCTCCCATATCACAGAGGGAGTAGTAGGCTTTCTCTGTAGATCTGAGAAACAAAGGTGTATTTTCAAACTGAAATATCTTAAGCAAGCTAGCTTAGTTCAGCTGAAAACCCCAGGGTAGACATAGACCTTAAGCAGGTTCAGTTATGGTGAAGTTTAGATAAGGCTCTAACTTGCTATTAATAAAGACCACGCTTTGTGAGAGTCATCGCTTCTTCATTTGGAGATCTCAGCCTGAACAGGGCTGCCATGACTATGGTGCTACTCAGTGCATGTGAAAGCAGCACAACTGGATTCTTACCAGCTCCCTAGTAATTATCAGGTATACACGAAACAGCTAATCAAGCATCCAAAAGGACAGGCTGCCCTCTGCTCCCCCTCGGGTGCAGCTGGCTCCTTATTTCAAGCACAATCTTAAATTACAAGGAAAAGGATTTGCTGCAGAAGCAATGCTGTTTGGCATTAAAAAAAAAAAAAAAAATTCCTCCTTCCTTCTGCCCCTTCCCCCTCTTTTCATGTTCTATACAAAACTTCCTCCTCTGAATACTCCTGGATTTTTACCCCCTTCTAATAATAAAGAAGCGAATCTGATGTCTCCCACCGATGGCTTTCTAACCTTCAAAAGCATGTGCTTATCATGAGTTTCAGCTATCCAAAATAGTTTTGACCTGAGGTTACCATGCAGGCTCAGACTGTGTCGCAGTGGGTTAAATGGATGATAAGCAAACATTTCATTACGGACTCTTGGTTGTTGTAAGGATGTGCAAATCCCTAAGAAAGATTTTCAGCATATCCTCCAGAGCAGTGTGGTGTTTTGGACCTAGGAGGTTCATTCAATCAGAGCCCTGCTGTCACTTTGCAAATATCTCCGCTGACTGCACCTTGCATCATCACTTTGCTAGGACCTGGGCAAGCCACAGCAGTAGGGAGAGATCCCTCACCACCTGATGCAGTGCAAGGGCTAAGATTTTTCAGTTCGAACTGAAAACACTCAATGTTTTTCTTAGCAGCCCCGCACTTCCCTTTCCTTTGTTTCTATCTCAGCATAGGGGTGTGGAGAAGGAAGAGGCACCCACAGAGCTGGATGACTTGGGAAAGACTCAATCCTCCTCCTAAACCCAGTGCCCTGCCTCATGAGTGCTTCAGAGCTACTTGCATTCAGAAGTTTCAAAGCTACTGCCAGCTCCACCCCAAAAGTCATTCAAACACCATCATGCCAAATCCACTGGTTTGTCACTGTGCCACCTGTGCCCTGAGTGCACAGCGTGCTCCACTGCAGACTATCAGACAGCTTCATCCCACTTCTCCTCACCAAGGAGCAGGGCAAATAGTCACTGCTGTGAAAGCGATGCTCATTCTACGTGTTGATCACAATAAAAAGATGAGAAGATGACACTCCTAGTGGCTAAATACACCCCAAACCCAGATCAGTACACACAGATAAGGACCAGATATTTCCTCTGTCTCTCAGCTCAATGTCTCCTTCTTAACTTAATCCTAAAAGCAGTGGCACCTTCTAGAATGCCGCTCGTTAATCCTCAGCAGGATATCAAGACCCAGCTCTCCAAACAAGGAGCATGTGTCTGTTTTCCCCGTTCCCACTTCTCTTCTACATCCTCCCAGTAGAAACGTTTTAAATGCAAGGATGGAGGGACTCTGCCAATTAATAGCAGAGAAAGGTATGACTTAATTAACAGTAGAGAAAGGCAAAGCTTGAGAATCTACAGTGCGTGTTTAAGATAGGCACCTGTCGTGGATCTGGTCCCAGCAGCACAGGGGATGGATGAGTGCAGACAGCAGCGCGCTTGGTCCATGTGCTCACTGAGCCATTTGACCTGTGGAGTCTCATCCCTGGTAAGGAGGCACGTGCTGGTCCACCGCTGTGCTGATACAGCTGGCCGGGTTCAGCGGCACATGGCAAGCTTGAGGCCCAGGTAGATGAGTAGACCAGGTCTTTCCAAATCTCTCCTTTCTTTTTCAGTGTTGAAGTTTCTATCTGAAAATGTTAACAGGCACTTTGGAACAGAGAGAACAGCCTGAAGTTCTTTCCTTCTCTCAATCAGCTGGTGTTTTAAGGATCATCACTTTAATTCCCTGGTTCATTATTCAGCCGCCTGCAGACAGTTGTTTTAAGACAAGTCTCAGATAAACACACCAAGATAATTGTACCGTTGCCAGTGAAGTTTCCCTCATCCTAAACTCCAACCTAACAGCACCCAAGGCAACTAGGACCACCACTCAGCAACCACATCCATGACATGCTGACACAGAACTGCTGTCTTGCTTAATTTTATCTGTCCTGGACAATTACCAGCTTCTGTAATTCTTCTTTCTCTTCAGCCCAAATCATTCCTGGTGTAAGGCTATACACAGTTGTGGCACAGAAGTGGCAGGTACAGCCCTTTATTTCTATGGTATCATTGCGATTAGCATAGACTTACCTATTTTTGAAAAGAAAAGTGTGCAGGAATATGTCTAATTATGCTTTGCTAAGTACGAAACGTCCTTCTATTTAGCAGATGCTTGGGCCCTACTTTGACCTAACACTGAGTGTTTCAAGTAAACTGCCAGCAGCCCCGTCAAACTGTTGTGGGTAATTTGGAGTATGAAATGTGTTAAATTATTCAAAGAGCTGAATAAGCATAAACAGGCAGTACAACAGGAGAGATATGCACACCCAGCGATGCTGGTGTGACATTTAATGCATCATATTAGCACTCCTGTTAGTACAAAGAGCTGGATGCCTAGCACAGCAGCCTGCAAATTCCTAGGGAGAAGACAACGTAGCTGCGTTTTGCCCCCTATACTCTTCCTCCAACTGTTTCCCTTTGCAAAGCTAGATATGGTCTGCATATGACCAAAGGTGAAAACTGGAAAGCAAAATTTGACTCCTCCCTGGAATACAAAGCGTACGAGTTCGGTCTCACCCACCTGTGCCTCACACCAGCATCACACTGCTGATAGCAGTTGTCCGAGTTAGAGCAGTGGCGTGAGTCAAATCAGGATCAGGCTCAAAACTACTTGGTACTGGGAAGTGGATCCCTAGACAGACAGACACTTCTTAGCAATAGAGCTAACGTGACACGGAACACATGCAGGATCATAACATATGTCTCATTCAGAAATACGTATAAACCTCCGTGTCCTTGTAAAAGCTAACACAAATTCAAGCCAAAACCCTGCATTTTACCTGCTGTGGAAACAGTCCATTATTTCTCATGCTTTGAAACAAAGAGAGTTTTCAGGCTAAGGAGTATTTCTGAGATCTCAGGGGATTATACTTCAGGGGATGAACGAGACACTTCTGTAGACGGGGTTTTGTGATGGTGAGCAGCAAGGGGGAGGCAATTCTCTCTAGTTTGAAAGCTTTTTCCCGTTCTCAGAAAATAATCTGCACTTTGGAGAAGTTTGGGCCTGGCAGCCCAATCTTTACTGCTTGGTTTGTCAATGAAAATAAAAATAAAAGTTAAAAAAATCCATAGAGCCATCTCATAACAAATAAATGGAATGACGTCTCCTGAGAACGGATGGAAGCCCTAGCGATGGAGTTAAAGTAGACTGGACAAAGCACTCATGGATGTGAAAATACTGTCAGCAACGTGCTTGGATCAGCAAGGGATGGACTTGCTGACCTAAAAGGCCTTTCCTTGTTTCTTCTTCTTTTTTTTTCTTCTTTCCCCTACATTTGTAAGCACTAGAGCTGGGATTGCTTTCTGCCTGGGAAAGTTTGATTTTAAATGGTTCTGAACACAGTTTGCTGGATGGTATATTCCTTACTGAACAGCCACTATTGACTTTCTTTACTTTTGTTCTGTTTGCTTTAGCTAAAGAAGTGACTTTTTTCTAATGTTCTTTTAGAAGACTGGATGAGACATTGGTACATTTTGCCCACTCCTTTGGGACAAATACTTTACAGTTTGTTTCTTGGCTCTCCTTTTGCCTACTTCTGAACCCCATTTAATGATAACATTGGATTGATGAGTCCAATCCCATGAATAATGTTTACTAGCTTTGTTATCAGTAGTGCTTAGTGATAATACAAGGAGCAAAAAGTTGATAGCTTGGTTTGCACATGGAACTTTTAATACAGGCACCTGGAAAAATTCCATTTGAATCTACAATCTGAGCCAATTTTTGTTCCTTCTTGGGTGAACTACTAAAAAAAAAAAAAATTAAACGTCAGCTTTCCAGAAGCACAACCTCTGCCTACAAACACAACAGAGATGGGCAACCACAGTGAGGGTGAAATGTCAATTCGAATTGAAATCTTTATACACATTTATTTTCTGCAAATATTTTAAGATGAACATTTTCCCAGGGAAATAGCCAACTTAAATCAATTATTTAGGAGTGTTTGTGGGAAGCCAGCTTAAATTTATAGCCAAGAATATCAGCTCAAGAAATGTGAATCTAAACATCAAGTTCATTTAGTCAGGGAACAAAAAACAAGTGCGTAAGACCTCTAGGTCGAAATCCAACCAGATATGCAACATTCAGAACTGCTTACAGAAATTATTGTATAACCATGAAGCTGTGAGTTGAAAAAAACTTTATGAAAAACTTTATGCCTGCTCACAGATGTCTCACAGAAAAGGAAAAAAAGCCCCTACTCTCCATTTCACCTGCTACCACCAGTCTTTTCAACTTAGGAAGGATCACTTCCCTGAGCCAACTTCTCTTTCCCATATGGCAACTGGGAAGAGAGGAATGTAGGCTGTGTCTACATTAGAGGTTTAGTTTGGATTAAAAATGTGCTTTTGGTGCTTTTGTCTCAATCATCCCCCTGTAATTTGCATTACACATTGTCTTTCAGATGAAAATAATCAAACCTGTAGTTGAACTGCTAACAGACATGCAGTTTACAGGATAAGATTAGAGCTAAACCCTCCCTCAAATAGGTATAGCAGAGCAATCAGGTCCACTGCACCAACTATTTTGCTCTGCAGCTTAGTTCATAATGTGCTGAACTACTTATTAAAATAGATGCAGTCATGACGTGGGCAAAGAAGCCTAGACAAAGACTGAGAAAGGCAATAAGACCATTCAGAACAAGCTGACATAGCTCGGGAGCCACGGAGAGCCAGAAGGTCCATCCACTTCCTAGCACCTCGGCGATAAAAATAAATCCTATTTACTTCCAGCACAATCGAATTCTCACTCAACTCTGCCATAGTAGCCACGTTTTATTAGAGAAAGGGCACAGCAAGAGTGTGCACTTGATCTCTACTCCAGACTTCACATGACACCAGCCAACACGTTCAGGCAGTGAGAGACTCAAGAAGCTTGTGAGTTTCAAGAAATTGCTTCAGAAGGATTTGAGATCACACTTATGAATCTAGCTGGTTCCACACAGCAGCTGTTAAGACCCTTTTCCTTGCTGACATTATATGCAAGGTATATACTGTATAAAATTCAGTGCATGTATAAATAAATACAGATTAGTTCCTTTTAAACATTCTCAACTACCAGCTAAAGCAGCTCAACTGAGAAAAGCTAAAGATGATAAACTTGCAACATTTCTGTAACAGAGAAAATTAATTTTAATGATCTCTGGTATGATTTAATGAAGAACAACCAGGAGGGTGGGAGAAGGCTGCTTTAAAGTGCCTTTATCCAGCAAGGAATGTGGTTGTGCCATTTTTGAACTGCTGGTCATTCTCAGGAGCCCAACTACTGAATAAGTCACCTGGAACTGTTTTCACATTTTAAATACTACATTGTAGATGCTTTGTTCTGCCTGGCCTCTCTATAGTTCTGGTCTTAGTTCATCTTAGAGCGTTCTGCCGCTCTCCATCTGCAGTAAACTGGGGGAGGCGGGAGAGACGGGGCAGGGCAGTATTAAAAAAAAAAAAAAAAAAAAACAAGTTGTTCCCATAAGCAAAGCAAAGTCTCCCCAAACAGCAAAAGCCCCACATCAATCCATTTGTAGCATTCTCAGGCATGCTACATAGAACGAGAGGGAAGAAAACAAGCTGCACAGTTAAATAAATGAGTAACTTTCTCTTTTGTTTCCTGCTTTATTGACGTGGCAGATTTTGCATAGTTAATTTTCCTGCAATACCAACGCTGCACTTACTGTTTTCTTTAATTTACCAACAGTTGATCTCAGTAATGCTTGCATACGTACCCCGTCTTGACTAAGAAGAGTGCAAGAAAAGCCAAAGCTGGACAAAAAATATGAAAAGCTTTCAAAACAGCTTTTATTGAACAAGTTTCAAAGAGGGCTCATGTTGAACTTTTCCTGTATTTAATGAAGATAGTTTCAAGGTTGAACTGTTCTCAAGCACTTTCAGTTTTGTTTTCTTCTCACTCTCCCTTCTTGTTCCCCATCAGTGAATGGATACAATAGCACTAAGAAGCCAAAATACTCAGTCACCGTGCCCTTTCAATAGCGTGCAATTATATTTAAGGTTGCATTCACTATTAGGCAATACTCTGTAAATAAATGTTCTATTTGATAAAATAATCTAGATTTTATGGACCATTCCTGGGAAAACTACACGCATCTGTGGAAATTTTTCATAACATCATCCAGAGTTGTTATTGTTCAGCGGAACTTTCACATTTTAAACTTCGAACTGTCATTGTCAAACAAATCCCACCTTTCTTATTGACTAAGAGGTAGTACAGATCCATACTGAGAGCTCTGCCAGGGTTTTAAGAGGTTTTTGCATCTGTAGCAGCACATCTACCCAATTTGCAATGGTCCACTCGCTTAAGAACGCTAACTGGTAGAGATAAGCGCACACTCCCAGTTTCTTACCTGGAGGGCAGTGGTTAGGTGGTTGGTAGGCAAGATGACCTCACATCATTGCCACCTTTGTCCTCTTACTCTCAGTGCTCACATAAACGTCTCAAGTTGTACACATCATATTAGCAGCCACTTGAAACGCTGGCCATGCTATCCATTCATCTACCTCACAGGACTGCTGGGGAAAGCAACCAAAATGGATTCAGCACTTTGAACAATCAGTGAGAACAACGAGGAGAGAGCATGGTGAACAACACACAATAATAAGTGATATCAGCGCGCAAGTTCAGTTTGTTCACCAGATTCAAGAACAGAAAGTTTCCGAGTCCATGAGTACCATACAGAAAAAGAGAGAGTCCAGCTCAACAAAAGGATTTCCTGATTATTTCAAAGATATTTCATATAATCTATTCAGGCTATTTAATAGTTTCCATCAAGTCAAACTGCTGTACCTGAAGCATGGGGCCTCCAGATTCTTCTTTTGTTCACCAGTCCCGTCTACCATGGTGGGCTGGCTGTCTTAGATCACTTATCCAGGTAATGGAAAATTGCTTGTTGTGGATGTGGAAAAATAAGCTACTGGGGCAATCAGGGCAACCGGGACCCTTGAATTCAGTGGCTGAGCACATCCCAGAGAACTCTTCACTCCTGGCAAGCCCAGGGCATAGCCACTTTTTTGTGGCTAAGAACCCCATATGGGCCACAACAGGGCCAGCACTGAAGGCATTTCAGCAGCAGGTCATGTAAATGAGTGAACACGAGGTGATGTGGTCTTATGCCTGGGTGCGAGAAAAGCAGTGGGTCTGCTCTTCAGGTGTGAGTTTTGAGTTGACTTTTAGAAATTTTTCTCAACCTTTGCAGGCAGCTTCAACAGCATCAGAACAGACTGTTAAATCAGCTTAGCATAACAGGCCCCTGCTTTGCTAATCAAAATAAATAAAGCAAGCACTTGCAGTTAGTTTGCAAAACCAGCAGCAGGCAGGTGAATATAGCATATGTCTGACACATTTCTTCTATCCCTTCTCTATCACATGATGAAGATTCCCCCCACATAAAAGGAGGGTACTGTGGACTATATCTCCAAATCGTCTATGATGCTAGCCATTGTTTTAAGCCTGTTTCTTGTGCTTTTCATCTCTCTTACAAATCTTGACGGGAATAGGATTCATCAGTACACAAATGGCCTTTATTTCTGGCTGTTAAAAACCTGATGATGAGCAACATTTCCAAGGAAGAAAAAGAAGTCAATTTCCTAACCATGTGCAGAGTTAATGTCTACAGTAATTGCGACTAAGTACGGGAGAGCAGAGATGCACTGCCAGCTGGAGCCAGGGATTAAAAAGGAAACATCTGTGCTGAGATTATAGGAACAGAGGAAGCTGTAGGAAGGAAGGAAGCTCGAGTGCCCATGTAGGTCCACCTACCTCATTTGAACTTCTCCTTTTCCCCATGGCTTTGTTTTCCTCTATCTAAATTCTATGTATTTACCATCTCGAGCACAAAGAAAAGCCTGTCCCATTTCTCTCCTAACCAGCCTTTCCCTCCGACTAACCTCATGACCATGCATTTTATCAAAATGAATTCTAAGCATTGGGATTTGGACATATGCTTAAAATTAAGCAGGCTTTTAAATGAATTGCTGAGCAAGGATACCTTTGAGTTTAATGATTTGAGATGAAATGTTTGGCCTCAACCAACAAACTACTTAAAGGGAGTTTAACTTTGGACATATGTTAAACATAGGCAATTCCTTATTCTCAGTGGGGCTATACACCAACTTAAATTTAGGCATATGTTTAACTATTTAGTTAGAATGGGAGCGAAATAAACAGGAAGATTGCATTCCAATAACATAATGACGCTCATTCCATCAGAACCTGAACACAATGTTATAGACATTGAATATTCTTTATTCTGCGTGCAATAAAATGTGCTGTAGATATATATCACCTTTGTATCTAATGAAAATTGTATTTTTTCAAGAAATAGGATCTTAAAATCTGTCCTTTCTTTGGAAATCTGCTCCCTTCATTCCTACTGAAATAATGATAGATAGCTACAAGAGAAACATTTCAGTAAAATAATAAAAACTTTGGTGAGGAAGATAAAACACTTTCAAGGACAACTCTACAAAACATAGCTAGCTAGCAAAAATTCACACACACACACACACGCACATATATATATATATATATATATATATATATATATATATATATATATATATATATAAAACATGCATATATATACATGCATATTTAGCCAGTCAGCTTAAATTCTAATGAAATGTGTGTTGCTTTTATCCCTCCAGCACTGCAGATTTACAAGTTTGTGTTAGCTTTGCAGAAATTGTCTGTTGTACAGGACAGGTCAAAAAGAGATTAGAGCGCTCTTTGCATTTGCAATATTTCCTCTTTTTTTCCACATCCCACTCCAATTGCCTTTGAACTCCTGTTCCTAGGGAGCTCTGTGAGGTGAAAACGCAAAGATGAAGGAGTTCGAGGTGGGGAGAAGGAGGGAGGAGAGGAGGCAGAAAAGCTAGGAGGGAATTACTCCTTTCAAAAATAAATAAATCAATAAAAAAAGCACAGAAGTATTACTTAAAGAAGAAAAAAAATCCCAGAGCCAGCACACACACTCCATTTCTACTAATCGGATTGTGATGTGTTTGCCTTTAATATGTGCAGCCAGCCCCTATGCCCTGCCTTGTGCACATGTCATGTCCTTTTAACATCAGCAGCCGCTGGCCTGATTCTCAGTCTTTGATAACATGTTCCCAAGTAGTATCGTGTAACTAGGCGAAAAGAAGGGGGAGAAGAGGGGGAGAGTGGCCAGCGCTGGCACAAGCGGCCGGTGGCTTTGTTGCAATACTACAGACAATTCTCTTCTAATCTCTGGACCTTTCGTTTGATTTCAAATCTTTGTTTCTTGTTGATGTGTCACACAGACGGCTACACTGACCAGAAAACAAAAGGACGGCTTCAAAGCAGGATTTTTCCTTAATCCGCTCTCCTCCTTTCTCTCTTTCACCCTGCTTCCAGTAGATTTTCAATATCATTAGTTTCTGTAGGTATATGCATTTTTCTGCTCCTGTTTGGAAAGGGAAGAGCTGTCAAGGCTTAGGCTGCCAGCATCTCAAAAACTTTAACGTGTTCAAAACAGTGTTTTGAAACACTGTGCTGGAATAGATCAAATCCTAAAAAAGGATGGTGAGGCTGGGGAGGCTGATAACCAGCAAGGAGAAGACATACCTTCTTGCTCTGTCCTCTGTAAGGCCAGGCTCCCATTTGACACCAGACTTTGAGACCGATCCTCCCCCCCCCCCCCCCCCCCAAACCATATCCTATAAAGAGTAAAAAGCACTTTCTGACGGAAATGGCCTTTATTCTAGTGATAAATAGCAGCAAAGCAAAGAGAAGTAGGGTTCTCTTCTCAATGCAATCTGCACTGAACTGGGTGCAACATGTCTTCTTGTCTCGACAGACATCAAGTTCAAGGCATTTGCTCTGTCTAGAAAAACTAAACAGGCCAGAGGTAGGATATCTGTGCTTGCTTTCATTTAACAGGGGAATGACAGCAGTAAAGACAAGCTGGCACAGCCTTGGCACAGAGAAGCAATCCAAACCCTCTTAGCGTTGTAGTTTAGTTTACATTCAACCCTATAGAAAAGGGTCTTGTGCTGTTACTTATGCTAACCAGATCTCTATTAACATGGGAATGTCTAAATTTACATTTGTATCTTCAATTTGCTATATGGTCAATTACACCTTCATATGTTTTTAAAACAATACAAGAGCTACGCAATTTGAAATATCAAGCCATATTCCCCTAGAAATTTTCATAATAATTGTTAAAGTAATACTGATTGTAAGCTAGCTGGCATCTGGATGCAGTCCAAAATATGTTCTACTGATACGCTGTTGTAGCCTTTGCATACTTTTGCAGACCAAAAGGTTTCCAAGTCCGTAGTCCTCAGCTGTGAATCATGGCACAATCATGGTCTTCCTCCAGGAAGTTCCATGAGGTTTAAAGTTCTTGGATATAGAATATAAAGTAACATCCCACCCACAAAAAGAAGATTAAAAGGGGCTGGTAATCTTTAGAATTTCCTTTCTCTCTCAAAAATTCCTAACAAACCCCCCAAAATCTCAGTCATCAAAAACACAGCTTTCAGAATATGTTGCTTCCAGAAGCACAGTTGACCAGATGAAACAGAGAGCGTGATGATCGTCTTTACAAGGAAACCCTTTGCCTACACAGGAGAGCCATGCATTCCCCATAGAAGAAACCTCTGACAGTCACAATCTGCTATGCTGCTGCCAGAAAAACTAGAAGAAATTCTGAGCTGAATCTCCTCATTTTCCTTTCCCTTCATGCATTATGTCTGTAAAAGAGACTGCATAGGCTTTAGATGCAAGACATATTTTACCAGTTATGTCAGGAGAGAAGCAGGTTAGCAGTTTACACTAGTGCTTGTCAGGGCAATTATATTAATAGAAGACTTAAAAGATTTTGAAAACGACTCATTTACAATATCATTAAAAATAAAATGCAGCTGAATATCCACCTCATTTTTAAGCATACAGATGCCTCTGCACAGATTAAATATCAAATTAAAGCCTATATTGACTTCCTGAGTGGTTTATGAGCGAACATTGGACAAGTTCTGATAACATGGGACAGACTACAAACCTTCTATTCTGGAGCCACATCTGAACCACTGATCCTTTCGCCTGACTTTTTTACATGTGATCTGTAAAAGGAGAGCAGTAAAGGTTGACTGGGATACTTCAGACTGCAAATTATGTTGGACAGTTAAGTATCACTGGTTTGTTCTCTAGGGCTTGTTTGAACTAAATGCACGTCTCAGGTTTGCCCAAAGGAACCTTCTCCTCAATGTGCTTCCCTACAGGGCTCATGGTGTGCCCATATTAGTGTGAATAAGAAATACCTTCTGGTTCAATGAAGATGCGAATTTGACTGTGAAATTATGCATTCAGCATTCACAATGTTTACTTTCTGTTTTACAAGGAAAGAGAGGACATGCTCAACTTGGACACATCAGAACCAGTGAACTCACCTATAGTGGCAATACTCGAATTCTGAGATCCAAAGTGTGTTGCTTTTCTCAGAGATCAGTTCTGGAGTAACCTGCCAAACAGTAACTAAAAGCACAATTTCAAGCAGTAAGGACCAAAGGGGAGATCAGATTCACAACTCCAGGCCAGAAAAGAGGGCTTATGGCCTGAGCCATCATTTTTTAAATGGTTCTAGCCACTTCCTTGTGTAAAATAAGCTAACTCAAAGCTTGCAACAAACTATATGACAGACACTGCACAGAATAAAAGTACACAAATATTAGCTGCTTCAGAGAAAAACCTCAAATGTGAACTTGTAAGTATCCATGGGAGGGGGAAAATATGCTAGCACATGGGACCTGATCACTCAACTTGCTTTTCTCAAGAAAAATACTAATAGCGAGAAAAACATCAAGCCACTGGGAACTACTGAAGAAGAAAAAAAAAAAATTCGAACTCCTTAAAACAGCAAGGATCCAGGCTGATGCATCTTGAACCATCAATCAGATCCACCCTTGA
This sequence comes from Struthio camelus, assembly GCF_040807025.1. NCBI lineage: Eukaryota > Metazoa > Chordata > Aves > Struthioniformes > Struthionidae > Struthio > Struthio camelus. The sequence continues at coordinate 7,133,711 of NC_090953.1, forward strand.
CCTATGCTTGATTGGCAGATGTGCTCATCTTGAACTCTTAAACCTCTCCTGTATCGTAATTGTGTGGCACTCCCTGATACGCACCAGCTCTGCTACAGCTGGATTAAGTAGCATCAGCACAAACCGTTGCTGATCGCTGTACCTGTGAGCTCAGCCTTCACAGCGCTGTGCACTACTCAGAAGCACAGCTACCAGTGCGTTGCTGCTAGCAAAGCCCTGTAATGTAGCAGCCTGGCAAGGGAATAGTTTCCCTTTTATCTCTTATTAAAGGGGATCAGGTGTTTGCCCATGAGAACTGCACTCTCAGCTACAGGAATTTTTTTTTTCCCCTGGAATATGCCCATAAACTACATATGTGTCTGTTTAAATAAGCATAAAATTATGAGTATCCTGCAGCAAAATGAGACTGCACTGTTCAGGATTAATGTGGATGAAAAAGCCCTTTCTTTTCCGGCAACTGAGCCGGTGAACTTTGGGCCTATCTAGACTTTTCAAGGACACAGGAGGAAGACCCTACAGTTGCCAGAGCCTTTTTAGAATATTCTTTTAGATGCATTTGTTCAGAAAGTAGCACAAGAGAAGATGTGATTTGTATTTATGTGCACATATAACCTCACTAATATGCTGGCAAATTGCTCTGCTAAAGCAAAGTATCTCTCCCCAGGTTTGACAATACGTCCTGTACTTTCCTAGACAAGAGGGAGGACTTTCCTATTCTCTGAGCAGAGACCAAAAAATATCATTAGCTGTGCTGGCTGCAGGATTCTCCTGTTCTCAAATCTTCTTCTTTCAAAGCTTTTCATTTCCTGAGACAGCTGCAAGGTGTCCCTTCAAGGATTTTGCTTTTTTGATTTATCCTTTTATACACTCGAATCTCAATTGAGATATCCCAGCTTCATTCCATTTCTGACCTTACACTATCAAACTGGACTGACCCTCTATCTCCTAGGACTGGGCTAGTTTCCAACCCAGGCTACGGAAGCACAGGGGCAGAGCTGCAAAGCAACCCATCAGCCGACTCCCAAGGAGACACTTGGCGCAAAGTCTCAGCGAAGGCCAGCCAATTGCTGCCAGCCATGCGAGCCCGCTCAACTCTCCACCCTTTGAACTTCTCACACTGCTCTTCCTTGGTTTCTTTTCTTTTTCTTTTTTTTTTTTTTTTTTTTTTGAGGGTTGCTTTGGGTTTGGCTTTGTTCTCTGAGAAAATCCTGTTTGCCCCAAACACAGGGACCTCATAGATAGCATGGAAGCTGAGGACATGGGACTCAGATCAGCAGACAACACCAAAAATTGTCATGGTTTTTAAACAAGTAGCAATTTCTGCTAAGACCAAGCTCTGCCGGCAGGGAGTCAGAGTTCCTGACATGTTGCCCAGAGGGCCAGCACCGGTTTCTGGTCATTGTTCTCCCTACACCCCACCTGGAAGCACAGGAGCATGTCGTAAGGATATCCAGGTATTCGATACCCAGCCACGCTCGGCCAAGAAAATACAGTCAGCAGCAAGACAACGCCCAGAGGTTGACACTCTTGTGGTCATGAATCTGCAAGTGAAACACGCCCAAATAATATAAATACATTATTATATCATCCCTTTCGCCCTTTTATTTTTTTTAAAGATGCTTTAGAGGAATAGCCTTACTGTCAACGCAAACTGAAAAACTGCAACTGTCATGTAAACTTCCCACCGATCATTCTCAGAAAGCTGTTCTGCTGTGCACCAGCTGCTTCTTGCAAATGAAGATCTGAGAAATCAGCTAGAAGTAAGATAAAAGCAGCTCTCATTCAGGAGAAACTGAGGCAATTTGAGCCAGCATAGCCTGGATTAGCTTCTAGCTTTGAAACCAGTTAAATAAACCTCTAAACAGTCCTTAGTACTTGCTTAAATAGTAAAGGGTGGGGGGAAGGCTTTGAAGCTGGATGTCTATAAAATCTCTATTCCTGTCCTATTCAAGAGCCACCCTTAGCTGCTGATGATGAGAGGAAAATTGGGAGCAAATAATACTACCATCCTCCTTCCTCAATAATGCCTTTAAAACATATAAGTACCAGTTGAATTAGCCTATTTATAAGACTTCTTTTTTCCCCCTGACTGTAAACTCCTAATGACTCTCCGTTACACAATGCAATTCAATATGACTCAAGCTTCCAGGGGTCTTGATCCCCTCTAGATAGTGTACCACAAAAGTGATTTATAAACTACAGTCTGAGAAAGTCACAGAGACTGAAGTGATTTGAGAAAATAGTTCAGGCTTGTAAGTGAATACAAGTGCTATGAATTCCAATGACAGAATAATACCCCCCTCCCCAAATCTTTTCCTAGCCTCATTCCATACAACAGAGAGAAAGGTAGTGTTGAAGGAAAGGGGAGGAGGGAGATAGAAAAGCCCAAAGGGGATAAGAAAATTGAGAGCTGTATGGTGAGGGCTAATCAGTCATACACCAAAGTAAGCTTTTTTTGGTATGAAAAAGTATAATGAGAGCCTGTTTGCATTGCAGATCATATCTGTGAAACCGAGCAATTTTGAATGGAGCACTCTGTGGCTGAAGAAGTGTTAGAGAGAAGGCAGGGAAAGAGGTAATAAAAGCAGAAACCACTGATAAGCTGAATGCACATATCAGGTATATCACTGGAGGAGAAACATACGTATTTGTCATTTTTTTCACCCCCAACAAACAAGTGGGCAGTAAATCTGTATTCTTTTATTTTCTTTCTTTCTTTTTTTTTTTTTCTTTTTGAGAAGGACTTGATATCTCAAAAGTTATTTTGGATCAAATAAAAAAAAAAAAAGAAAGAATCCAAAAGTGCACAGTTGCTTCTTGCAACACAGATTTTCCTATCCAAATTTCAATACAGGGTTGTTATTTTGGAGTTTGTCCCCTTCCCCCTCCCCTTATTGCCTCTCCCTGTCTTTCATACTGAACCGTTTGGTCTAAAGACAGCTAGGGAGCTAAATATATATTAATTAGAACTCTTGAGGCTGCCATCAATGAGATACAATTATCCCAAACTGTTGCTATTACAGGCTCTGATAGCTTCATTTAAATTCCTGAATAAAACATGAAATATCTTTAATGAGAAATGAATATAGTTGTCAGGAGGGAGTAGTTGTGATATTGTTACTAGTTGAGATATAGAAGATGAAGACATAATATGAGTACCTTCGATTTTATATAAAAATGATGGCTGTTAGGAAAGACAGATCCCCTTCAGAGACTTCATTTAGGCTGCATATCAAAAATATATAAAATAGCAACATATCTCTCGCAAAGAAATTCTGTTTGAAAGGCAGCTAGTGCTACCATCTCCATGCAAACTATATCTGCTACAAGGTATAATGGTGGCATAAAAAAACACCTTACCATCAAGCTGAAAGTAAAAAAGTCATGTGAAGCATAGTGAAATATCGCTTTGCCTTGTTACTCAATGGCTGACCAGGGGGTTTCAGTTTGGAAAACTCTCTCCCTCCGACTCAAATACACACTCCTTTGTTTTTCTTTCTTTCTTTCTTTCTTTCTTTTTTATTTCTAAGACAAATGCCGGTGAGTGAGCAGACACATGCTTCTCTTTCCCTTTCAAGGCAACTGCAAGACGCAAGGCCATGCCAGCAAAGAACAATTCTTTAAATCACACTGTCAGGGAGATGGGAACTGCAGCACCTCTTCATTCCTCTGCAGCTTGCTTGATGGACTGCACTAGTAATACTAAAAATTCACCCTTGAGCTGCAGCAGAGGTCTCCTCACCCGCTGTTATTTTGCCGAATTTAAAATGACTCCCTCCCCTACTCTATTTCATTTATTTGTTGTCCCTTCTTTGCTTAAAGTTAGCTCTTCCACCTGCTTTGGACTTTTCATCCAGAAGTGTTTCCAAAGGACCTTCCAGAGCAGGGACAGCTCTGACCCCTCCGCGGTCCCTGAGTGCCACCGTCCCACCTGCCCCATCAGCCGACTGCGTGCAGGACGACAAAGCTCCCGAGTCCGACAGCTCCCCAGAGAAGTGGCCTGTTCTGGGGTGCAGCCCAACAGCTATTTACCAGTATGTACTATCACTTATACTTCAGTTTAGGTCACAAAGTGAAGATGATTATCATACTAATTGAAAGGGCATGGGAAATATTAAGGAGGCAGAACATAATTATCCAAACTGGAAATTGCCAGGTTGTTCCCATTCTTGTGGGATCCTCTAGTGACCATAGAGCATGGTCAGGACCTCAATTTAAAGTCTCATCACAAGTTTACATCGAGCATTTTTACATTAAATCAATTAATATGTATGTCCCGAATATTATTTTTGAGATGCTTGGAGTGTAGCTGCTCAGTTTCTTCTGCAAGCATTGGTTTGGGAATATTCTCTAGACACGGAGATAGAAAATTATCTCAGGGATACAATTCAGTTTCTCTTAATCAACATCGCTTTGCTTCATCAAGTAAAGCATGTTTAATCCATTTATAGTTAGTTGTCAAGGAATACACACTCTAATTAATATTTTACTGAAGATGTTTATACGTGGCAATATAGTAAATTAAACAAAGAAATAACAGGAGTGAAGGGTTTCTAAGTGCCTCTGCCAGACTGCACCACAAGAGACACCTCCATGGATCCTGTTTCTATTCCACCTGATCATCTGGGGAGATGTCAGCTTCCAGACAAGCCCTTACGAGAGGTAAAAGTAGTATATACATCTAAAGTGTCTTCTACGCTTGGCAGCTCACAGTGCTGTCTAAGGGTGCTACAATTAAAGCAATGAATTGCCAGTTCTCAAAAGTCACCCTTCTGAAAATGAATTGAAACTTACTGACAGGCGCATAAGATGAGAGGAAAGTTGTACAACATATCTTAAAGCTTTTTCTGTCCTTGTTTTTGCTGCATCTGTGAGTTTGGAGACCCACAAGCCCATAGAGGTACCCTTGCTCCAGGACACGAAAATGGCTACAATTCAATCCCCTAAAACCAACAAAAGACCTTGGAAGAAGTAGATGCACAATCACCGAGCCGAGGGAGGCAGCCTTCTTCAAGCAGCACCTCAGCATCAGCCTAAGTATTTACGCCGCATTCACATGCCTCAGATTTAAATGAGTAATAACTGTTCCTGGGATCAAAAGCCAACTTTAGGGTAAAATATTGTAGCCCAAAAGCCACGAGGTTGTATTAACAAGCAAGTCCTTTTCTTTTATAGCAATTTTGAGGTCCCCTTGGGGTCGCCGAACTTGCTGAAGCAAATGTTCTCCCCTCGCTGCATAACTCATCCTCAAGCAACAGAATTAAAGACCTAGAAGCCTGAGGCGGTAAACATCAAGCACAATTTACAGCCCTTGTATCAGTGTAACCAGAGTGATAGCCAATTATACTAATTTTATTTACGTAGTGTATTTCTTCCAAAAATTAATTTCATGTTCCTAAAAAATGCTGGATTAATAGCCCCAGTAACTTAACCCATCCATCAACACAAAATACACAACACAGTGACTCTGCAGATTTTTTTCTCTGCCCCTTTTGTTTCAATGCGTTACTCGGAGAGAGCACGTCTGGAGAGTGATGAGTTTCTCCAGAGACCCGTTCAATTCTTTACCCTTCTCTTAGATGTCATCTTCTGTGTCAGCTGGCTATGATCAGTTGTGGGGGAGATATTTCTGATGGGAATAGGCATTTTTTCCACTAGGCAGTTGACAGCGGTGACTTTTTGACTGGCTGCTCCCCATCACTAGAATCTTAAACTGAAGTTAAAGGGAAGAAAAAAATTAACAAGAAAATGAAGCACTGCCCAACAGATAGATGCTTACTTCAAAGTCATGAAAATGTTTACACCTTCACCAGGTTTGACTCGAACTCTCCCTCTTTTCTCCCTCTTTTCTCTCATCCTAGCTCCTTCCTACGCATGATATCCTCACAGCAGTCTGAGTCCGCTGTATTTACAGATCAGCAGGTTTTGGGCACGCTCCTGCTACACTCTGGCAAGGCACAAAAGCTTTCTGGGAGACAACTACCACCAAGTGCACACAAAGAGCAAGGAGTCACAGAGACATGGCACTGAGACAGCAATAAAAGCTGAAAGATGTGATGGGCCACATAGACAGGAGCACATCTGAGAGCTTACCCTTGGCTAGGTGGAAGTAATCAAAAAATGTGTGTCATTTGCCTCCAGATCTTCCCACCACATATCCTCTAAACAGAAGTTTCCCTCCAGACTTCTTTCCTTTTCTATGTGAGGTCTCCATAATTCACCCTCTTCGTGTGGGGCGAGCCGGACCAGGAGAAGGTTGCAGAGCAGCTCTGTCGTACTAGGAAACGGTGAGACACATGCCTTTGGCCTCACCTCACTGAGGTGGTGCTTTTCTCCTTTCTTCTTACGTTGTCCTCTTGGTTGATAAAATAAAGGTCCTCTGACTGAAAGTACCTGTATGTTCTTACGTGTCAAGAAATCTGACAACAAAACACTGAAAATTACTTATTGTTATGGCTCGGGGACAAGATTACATCTCTAAGTTTATAAAGCAGCAGCGACGTTTGCGCCACTAAATATAAATGATTTTAATAAGCAGCACGATATTTGCTTCTTTCAGCAGGGTGCCTTGTCATTACTTTAACGATAATAATACTCGCTTTTCATTTACTAAGTGTTATTATGATTATTATTCGGAAGCTTTACTATAATTAACTAACTGAGTCTCACAACACCCCTGTGAGTCAGGTAAAGCAAGAATTATGACTCCCTCATTTTTACCCAGAAACATGGTGGCAGGGAAACTACAGAGGAGAGTTGGATTAAAACCAATGGTTCTTGCCCTAAAATCCCATACACAAACCATAACTTGAATTGTCTGTCTATAGTTCACCATATCATGCTGCTGTCAATTCAAGTCCACCACAGTGACATTTTGAAGAGTTAAAAAAAAAAAAAAAAGGGAGAAAGAAGAAGAGCAACACGGCAATCCCTAACAATGCCGAGACACCTTGTTCTCTGCAGTTTAACAACCTCCTTTGGCAGTTCCCGCTCCTGCCTGGTGTCAGCTCCTGAATTCTGAGCACTCATTTTTAGTGCATGCATCCTACACATCTGTATCCATACAGGCGACAGCTTCTGTCTATAACAGCCACCTGTGAGACCAGGGGAGAGGCATTAAAAATTAAAGAACTGCAGAGTAGATTGGAAGCCAATCTTGGGTTTATAGACAGGGAAGCGTTTGACAGGTGGTCTCTGCGAAAGAAGTGGCCTTAGAGACACATTGCTCTTGATTTTATTTTTTAATTAACTTTTATTCTCAGTATTATTATGTCCCTTTTTTCCCCCTCTTCTTTTCCTCCCCACTTCCAGCCTGGAATGCTATTAAACAAACCACACTCTCACCACAGGGCATTTATAGGTACCTGTAATATCGTGGTCCAGCAGGGACTTTTTAAAGAGCCTTTATTCTATGTTTGTCCTAATGCCAGCCATCCACCCAACAAAGTTTTCCCATAGACCTTAACAGAAACACATAGTCAAAGTGCAGTGCTTATCAACTTAAGATCACTAGCTTATCCCACAGCTTACTACAACGTGTCCAGCAAAGCCTGTATTTACAAGGGCGGCTCAGTGATGAGCAGCAATCCAGGACCTAGGTCAAGCATGTGTCTGTTAAGCTCTTCCACATGTGCCATTCAGGCCCTTCCTGTTTGGGTTTCATGTACCGGTTTTACACCTCTCGCCTCACATAAAAACAAATGACCTTAGAGAGACCGGGAGGGCCATCTCGATCACTGTCTACCAAGTAGACTTCACCTCCTGCCATAAAAATGCTTCCTCACCTTCCCTCCCATTCACCCCTCACATTCCCACTTTCAAGTTAATTGTAATAACACATCTGCAGCCAAACAACAGAAACCGGTGCGGCCGCCCGTCCCTGCCAGGCCCCACCTGCCCACCTCCCGCTCCCCCCAGGCTTTGCTTCATTGACTCCTCCAAAACCACCACATTTAGATGAGAGCACTTAACCTTCTGCAGAATATTTTTATGCTCCATTTTCCATTCCATTAGGAAGGAGATAAAAGTAAGCAGAGAATGCTTTTGTACAGCTGCTGTCACTACCAGCAGATGTGCTCTCCCAAGGATATATATGTTTTAAGCATAGACTTGAGCACTTCTGTGTGAGGGGTTTTGGTGAGGGAGGGACATGTGCAGGAAGTTTAAATGATATTAGGTTTAAGCCCAGTGCAATGATTTACACCCAAATCAGAGCAATCTGCATTTATCCTGTCCTCCAGCTTCCTCATGTAGGCTGTACCACCCAGACCTGCTGCACTTGTAGTTTGAGTACCATTTTCCACTTTATGTATAGGCAAGATTCAAGCTGATACTATCTATAGGCCTTTACCACCTGAGGAAAAAGATCTGGTTTTGTCCTGTTAAGTTTCTTCATGTTACTTCCAGGTTACAAGTCATTTCTATGAATTCATTCACAGCAGCCATGGGAAAATGCATATTTTTAATCCGATTTTAAAATATACAATAAACTGGTAAACAAAACAATGACTAGAAACTTTTCTATTGAGAACAGAAGATACTGCCCATGTGAACGATAAGAAACGGGACCCTGTCTATTTGCATGCATTCCTTCCAGAATGTCCCACTGACAACTGGTGCTGAGGAAAGCTTGGGAAGCTACAAGTGTAGGGAAAACGGCTCTAATAAAAGCCTTCTAGAGCGTGTCCTCCCAGGAGACATTTCACCCACGACAAAAATGCAAGCACATCTGGGATAGGCATTTGGCACTGGCAGCCAAAGCTAAGTATAATGCAGAGGGAAGTGAAGAATCTTTTCTGCAACTGAACTGCCGGATATATTTTAGGTAGGAAGATCCTGTCTGGAAGCCGTTCAGTCCCATGTCTACTCATGCTTATAAGTTGTGCTTTAAAGCGTGCCTGGTCATGACCTCTGTTTTCCATCTCAGGTTAGAGGAAGGAAGATGTCGGGATGATCAGGGGAAGGTGGTGTCAGGACGGGTCAGGGGATTAGTTCAGGACCTGAGTTTCCCAAGTTCAGCTCCTTGCTCTGCATAGACTTCTTGTATGACTAGAGGCAAGCCACTTAATCTCAGTTTCCCATCTGTAAACTCATAGTATTACTGGGAGTGCAAACACGGCAAGGGCAAGGAGGTGCTCAGCTACAGTGGCAGACAGTGGGGAGGAACCTTACAGGGGCCGGATCACCAGACCAGCAGGAAACATGAGAATTTATTATAGACGAAGAGGAAAGAGTGCCCCAGTCTCTGCTTCCAAATGCAAATCAGCTCAAGATAGTGTTAACAAAGCTATAGCACATCCAAGTTCAGCAAAGGGCACATGCTAGTTAAATATTTCAGCCAAGTACTGCTCTGCACCAGGCTAGCTGGGAGGACCTCTGAGAACAGGGCCAGCCAGAGGTGACCTTTCTTCACTTTATGCTCAGTCCACAAGCAAACTGCTTTGGTTGTTTGCCCAGATACAACACCACCACCCCATCCCTCTTCCCCCTTCAGTGCCATCAGGACCAAATCAAAACTACATGAATCTCATTCTTCCTGCCCCTTGCCTTATTATGCCAGAGGCTCAAAAACTCACTCTGGCTTACCAGTCTCTTTGTATTAGTTTGATAATAAACCACTAGTTTACCTATAGTTCAACAGCCTGTAAAAATCCTTGTGGCTATTGCATAATAAAGAAAATAAATAATAACATGCCGTCATAAACATCAGTTAAAATGCCCAGGATTTGATAGCCCCTGTGATAAACAGTAGACTTCCTTTCCTGGGAACACAGACAAACTAATCAGATTTAGTTGGCAGATATCAAAATACAACCAATCGGAGACTCGGTGCTGGGTCGCACAGTTCCCCCCATCTCTTCTAACTCAGAGGGGCATGAAGTGGAAGGACATTAAACAGATATTGTATCTTTGTCTCCCCGTGCTAGATGCAATGCCCTGGCACACTGACAGATAGCTGGCAGCTCTCCCTTCCTTGGAACAAGGTTACTGGCCTGCACAGCCCAGACAGCAGTTTAACCTGAGGGTCAGAGGCCAGTCAGGCGTTATCTACCAACTGGGTGCATTTCCTCCGCATCTGTGACTTCACTCTTCCCAAAAAGACACTGACAGGAGGAAAAGAGCTAATGGGATCTCCTCCGGTATTTAGAAATTTAAAGGCCCACATTCATTTTTAATGACGTAGGGAAATCGCTTGAAAACAAAAACAAAAAAAACAGTCAAAAGCAATTTAGATAGCACAAGAGAAAGAGAAACACTTTTAGCCTGCATTGTTTGATTTTTTGGAACATCCCAGATTTCAAAAAAAAAAAATAAAAGGAGAGGTTTGCTGTGTACTTTGTTAACTGAAGTGCAATTTTCAATATAATATTCACACTATGGGAAGGATTCTACAGTTGTGCCTTGGATATCCTTGGATACCCATTCTTATTGCAAAGGATAAAAATAATTCCTGTCTTGCTAAGGTAAAAAACCACCATTTCCTCTTCCCTATTCTTCCACACAGATAGAGTTCGACAGACCCTTACCACTTAGCATGCGGCATACGGCTAGTTTTTGAGCCAAGCCCTGCACTTATTTAGTATATCCCTGAGATATTTTAAAGCTACCTTTGGTTTCCAACTGGCTTGGAGCTGCCAGCACCTGCATAAACTGGAGCAGCCCTAAATTTGATCACGCTTATGCCAGCAGCCAGACGGGACCCTTGATTACATTGATTATGTCCCATCTGTCAGGAACCAGGCAAGAGAGGGTAAGGATGTCGGTTCCGAAACTCTCACTACCAGGGACTCTCTGATGCCGGGTGAAGTCCCCAAGTGACCAGCCCTCCCACTAGGATCGATGCTTTGCATCAGCCAGGGCTACAAAGCAGCCTTTGCTGATGCAGAGCGCTTGACCAAGGTCTGTCATATCAGAGGAAATAAAGCCACGTGCAATTACCGTTGTATAGTTGAGCTCCTATTATTGATGATGATGAAGCTTTAAGTTTAGAGTAATGCAACCATGGATGGCACCAAGCTGACTGTCTCCAGCATAGGACACTCTAAGATTTTTAAGTGTACTGCAATTTCATCTTTTTTTTTTCCCCCCTTTGTTACCATCTCAGATGACGAAATCAAAGGCATTACTAGCTGCTTTGGGATTATTAAAGTACCAAAGTATTTTTCATACATGCTTAGCTATTAATACAGACCTCGCCAAAAAACAGTGACCAGAGGACACGTCATAGGGACTTACAGCCAGTTCTTAGGAGTTACATTGATATTTACTCTTTCCTACCCATACCACAAAACCATTCCTCCAATAAGCATCTTTACCGGCATTCTCTGCAGAGAGGTAGCCAATATCAACATAGTCTCTATATTTTAAAGGTGACAGAGATTGATGAGATCATTTTTCCATCCCCCATTTCATTTCCCTCCCCACCTACAAGGCTGATCCTTAGGAGAATATCCTTGCCGGGTTTGTCTAGACTACTCTTTAATTGATTCTAGCGACAGGACTTCCGCCATTTCTCTAGGGAGATCCTTCCACAGTCTAACAGACCTCATTGTCAGGAAATGTTTCCTGATATTCACCCTACCTCACCCTTGCCCACTGTCATCCCAAGAGCTGTGGTCAGATAGATGTCTTGAGCTTGCAGAACTGTGTATCCCATCCATCTCACAAATACACTTACATATAGACCATGCTTCCACTAGTCTTGTCAACTGTCTAAGTAAGCTTTTTCCTACAAAGCCCTGGGTGAACATAATTATTTTCCTGTACTCCCTTGTCTGCACATTAACTTGGTTAGCTTACAGAAAAGAAGTTGATAGCGGTGGCAGGGGGACTACAATCTTTTGGGAAGCCAGGCAAAACAATTAGTCATATGTTTTTGATTTTTCAAAAGGGCAAAAAAAAATGCATGTGTTATGTTATATGTTCGATAAATTCCAAAATTCACAATCTGTGAAAGTGGCTTTGCCACCCGATGGCTTTAAAAGAAATCACTTCAGATACACTTACTGTCAGGGGTAAGAGTATAAATGGTGAACAACAGTTTAATAAGGGATTAATAGATAAATTAATAATGGGCAAATCAATTGTTATAGATTGTTCAATAGCATGCTTATTAGTCAGGCTTATATTCATCTACACTAGCAGAACTGATGTGCTTTTAATAATCTATAACGTGTTATACATTACTTGAGCGTTCTTCTCTATTAATAATTTACTAACTCTTTATAAACTATTTATAATTGCATTCTTCACATAAAAACATGATCTTTGATTCAAAAGTGAACGATAACTCGGTCCCTGCTGGTCTAAGCTGGTGACGCGCAGGAAAGCACAACGGAGCTGCCGAGGCGTCATACGGCAGCCCAGCCAGTCCCAAAATTTGCTTTGACTGGTTTTGTGACTCTCAGGACATTTGCCGTGGCAAGATAAAATGATGTGCAATTTTGCACAGCTCAGCAGCAGAAGATACTTGGAGCATGACCAATGGTCACGTTCAGTGCTGGTAAAACCCTTTCCACCTCCAAATCTGGGACCATATTAGGAATACAGCGTAAGAGGGGACCACCTCCAGGACTATTGAATGTAGTCCATTCTATGCAACAGACATTTAGTTCAGAAGAATTATTACTTCCCCTCACCTTACCAGTCTCGTCCAAGCGCAAAAACCCTCTCCTCTGCTTTGAGCACAAACCATACCAAAAAATGACTGGAGAGCTACTGAGAAGAAATGGAGTCATAAGATTTCATTGACTGGCAAAGGGCTGGGAACTCCGGCTCCATCAGCATGGAAGTGCCACAGCTCTACTCTCTAGAAGATCCTCCGTGTCCTGGAAAAAATAATGTCCAAATCCCAAAGAGAGTAATCTATTAAGTGCCAAAGAGGAAAGAAAAGATCTAGGTTATCGGCCAGGTGAAGAATAGCAAGAACTTACTGGTACTAAGAAGCAGCATAGAAGGCTAGAATGAATTAGGAGAGGTACTTTTAGCAAGGACAAAAATAACAGCATCAGTGGTACATTGATTAAAAAAAAAGTGGGAGTGTTTCGTCTAGTACTGGTACCTGTGTTTAAGAACAACAAACTTACTCGAACAAATTCAGAGAAGACTACAAATATGTATCCCTTATAAACAGAGATTAAGAGAATTTGCCTTTTTAAACAAAGATTAAAAGAGGTATGATGACTCTATGTTCAGGGTTCAGTAGGGTGGGACCAGGGAAATAGCAAAGAAATAAAATATTATTTAAGTTAAAGGACACTATGAGCACTAGATCTGTTGATTATAGGTTGGTCATGAATAAGCCTAGCATGGAAATTAAAGTGAGAGTGCTGATTATCTGAGCATCAGAACTCTCTAATGGTTTTCTAAAATCAAGCAGTTGTACTAAGGAATCTGAACTGGAATTTGGTAAGCCTTTGGAAGGGATTGCATTGCCAAAGAGACAAGAAACCTGTGTATCAGAATATTCCCAAGGGGTCCAAACGAGACTGGATCACTGTTTATTGACATTGTATTCATCTTATGCACTGGGGGTTCTGTAGTTACCTCTGAAGAGTGAGAAATATTTTTCTGCCTCCCCCCCACCCCCTTTTGGCTTCTGGAAGAGTTATGGGGTTTGTTTTGTTCTGGTTTTGGCCTTTCTTTGAATTATTACTGATAGGCCATTGCTAGGAACAGGATGCAGAAAGGTACATGGATATTCTTACAGGTCCCAGTTTAAATGGAGGTTGCAACTGATGGATGGCCTCTTGGGAGCAGGTTAGAGTTTGTTGAATATACCTAGATAACATAAACATGCTTTATTTCTTTAGATAACTCGATAGGACAATGTATGAGTGATGGGGTAAAATGGAAAATGGAAAGAAAATTCTTCTGGGTATTTGTGCTACTTAGATTTCATTTTGAACTCAATCCCCACATGCTTCCTAGATGGTCTATCTTAGTTTGTGTCTGAACGACCTTTGAAGGCTTAAATATCCTGCACCCTTCTGAACCAAGTTTGGGGCTGCAATTCTCCCTCTCTGAAGAAAAATAACTTCAGAAAGAGCTGGAACAGAAGAAGGATTTGTTACGGCTTGTAGATCGGATGATTTATCCAGTTTGGAAACAGACTGACAAAATGCTATCTCCCGTTTCCCCAGAATCAAGCTGAACAGTGAAGAAATCAGCCAACATTTGCAATAAAGTTTTTATTATTATTATTATTGTTAGCTCAGCCCCATCATTAGGCTATGCTTAGGAGATTAACTTTTTTTTTTCCTGCCAAGTACTTTCCAACAATACTTCTTAATTTAACCGGAGGAGTGGCCCGAGTAACGGGAGCGGTCTCCTGTTCTGTCCTCCCACGCACAACTCCGTCTGCCTCCCCGCTCGCCTAGGAACAGCAGCCTCCTCTTTCAGGTGCCTGTGCTATAAATGGAAAAGGGATCTGGCTTAAAGGGCCACTGACGACTGGTTTTAAATCTCGAGTTAATTTGTTGTCAAAGTCATTTTTTACCCTTAATTTAGGGGGCTTCTTTCAAGTCTTGAGAGAGCGAGGGATCTGTTAAATGAAGGAGAATTAATTATTCCCAACCGTTACCAAAAACGCAAACACAACGAGGTTGCATTAGAGCAAATGAAATTGATTTTAAACAAAAGTGAACCTGACCGCTCGCATTTCATCGCCTGCTCCGCAGCGCTGACAGCAGCGCTTCTCCGAGGCAGGCTGGCTGCTCCAGACTTTGCTTCTTGTTGAAGAGAATTAAGTATTAATCCGGCCACTTTTAGAGAGGGCTGCAAGATAACCCTATTTGCTCAGACTGTCTCAACTGATTAAGACTTGTTTCCCAACTGATTGGGAAGATACACGAGGGTGACAAGCTTTTGTCTTACGGAGATCTTCATGTTTGACGGCTGTGAATTCTCAGTCGTCTCCAAGCACCCCTATTTCTCTCCATAAGTGGATATCAACTTAAACACTAAATCTAGAATGTAGGAACTCTGACCTTTCTTTCCCAAAAAGCCTTTCTGTCACATTTTTGGCACCCCTTTCTTAATCTACCTCTTGAGATTATTCTTTTGCTCTTAAAAGATGTTCGGATGCAAGTTTTATTGCTCTTTGTTTTTAATGAAAGGCATACTATTAGATCAATTTGGGTAAAAAAAACAAAGAAGCAGTAAAGAGAGTAGGGGTTTGCTAAATGATGATGAGACCTGAGACATATTAACTAGGTATAAGTGCGCCACACTACAGCCCTGGATCTGAAATCATTACTGAAAGGCTCCAAACCCTTTCTCTCACGGCCCATAACGTACACGGAACAGTGCAGGGGGACACGATTAACTCCATCTCAGCTGCTCCCTGCTTATAGAGCTGCACTAGGAAGGGTTGTATGAAATGCGTTGAGTTACTCTGCTACAGCAGAAAAGAAGAGGCGCTAAACCCTCTCTTGTTGCGTGTTTCCAGCCCCACAGCATCCTCGGAGAAAAGACAGTGGTCTAGAAATATTATCCAAAGCTACTGAAAGAGCAGTCAGAGCAATTTAGAAGTCTGGGGGTGGCCTAATTTGAGCTCACGGCACGTTCCTGGCATGACACCAGACTCAATGACCGTCGTATTGAAACAGCTTAAAGCCAGCTTGGAACCCATCCTCCGGGCTGCATCCAGGCTGGATGCAAAGACCTGACCCAGTACACAGAAATGACAGCTAAGCTACCCACGTGCGACACTAGTCATAAGCAGAAACAATCAGCCTTGATGGAGCATTTCACAAAATGGTTTCCATCCGGCGCCAGCAGCTTTTTAAATATTAACCAGCAAGATCTGCTGGCTGCCACTCTGGGATTACCGTCTCTGACACTGGTGATCCCAGCATGTCAGCATAATTTAGCAGCCAAACTCTGGCTTCCAGAGAGCGGCTTGCAGATGTGGATTTTAATTAAAAATACTTTATTTTCAGCTCTGAGTTCCATTTGCTCTGCCTGGCAGTATGGGCTCTGGTACTCATCACACAAAGCACTGCAATATTACTCTGAGGAAACCTCAAAGAGCTTCCTTCTTCTATGGCAGCTCCACCGAACAGCCCCACAGAGCCCTGTTTATGTTCAGCCATAACAAACAAAATACACAGCGAAAAATACCATTTGTGGCTCAGAACCCACCTCACACTGGAGCAAGTCATTAGGAGACTGGCAATATGGAAAGGACACCTTCCTAATACCAGGCAGGCATCCCTGGAGAATCTTTTTTATCATTTTTCATCCACAGGGGACTGTAAAGTCTGGAAAAGCTCAGTTGTAATTAGCGTCTCAGGGTTGTATCATCCTCTGTCTGGCAATCAGCTCCAGAACCCAGCCGAGAGCATGGTCCTCAGCTTGTGATGAAATGATATTGCACTCCCAGAGCTCCTGTGGCCTCACAGGCTGGGTTTGTCCAGTGCGACTTTACATAGTTCCCTCCACTGTGTTGCTTTCCTTGCTGAAAAGAGAAGACATTTCCTTAGCGAAAATTCCTGTTTTCTTTTTTCAGCTTATTTAGCATGAGTAGCTTGATATAAAATTTTTCATGAATAGGTTTCCAAATTTGTACACATGTACTTAGTGAATGTCTAATCAAATATGTTTGGAATAGACTTTAATGCAGGTCTTATTCATAAACGAGGATCTACCTTTGTCTTCTGGTTGCACGTTACAAACAGCGTATACAACACTCTTCTGCATAAAGACAGTTCTTTCGGGTTTAGCAGAGAATTTAAGTATTTGGGAAGTTATACGGTATGGCTGAAGGTCTGAAAAGATGTTTTGAGATTGCAGCTAAAGGCAATTCCCATCTAGGTTTCAGGTTTTCAGGGAGCGTGGAGGAAGAACGTTTCCCACATACAGGAAAGGGGAGCACAAGCCAAGAAAAACACCCAAATTCTAATAGGCTTCACTATACTAAATATCCATATCATTCAATGTTCAGCTGTTGCTAATTATTATGAATAGCTGAGAGTTTTAATTATGGAAAACATTTTGAAATATTATTGGGCTTTTAACGTCCTGCTTTGTTTCCAACAAGGAGGTTCTTACCTCTTCATTGCTTTCTGGATGAGAAATAAGTAGTCCTACATCCTCTAAAGAAACTCTTGTCAAAGGGCTTGTATGCTTTAATGACTTCAGTACCCATTCGAAGCAAAAGACTTTGTGAACGGTTTGGGGGATGGACAGTCCATGTTTGTACAGCACCTGCTGCAATGGAGACATGACATATGACCCTTATCACAAATGGAAAAATAAACATCAACAAGACAGTTATAAGACCATATCATAACAGTAAAAACAGTGTTAAAAATAATCACGGACAACATTTAGCCTCGAGTACTCTTTGCTATGTTATTCTGTACTGACAATCCCACCTAGAAATGGGGGTCTCAGACTTTTTGACTTGCAGACAACCTACTTTGCTCTACCAAACCCATTGTATCCATTCTCATCCATGGGAGGGCCCCAGGGCCTCTGCTATGCTGTATCTTTGGGGACGGATCACATGGCTTCCAGATGAGAACAGAACCGGACATTTTCCAACCAAATACTTCTCAGGTCACTGAGCAATGCTCTGGTGGCTCTGCCTTGCCAGCAAATGCCCACGCTGAGGCACTTCAGGAAGCAGCTTTGCCTGAGGAACCTCCTGGTGGGGTTTCTACTCTCCCACTGGGGCTAGTAGGAGGGGATGAGTCCCCCCACCACCCCCAGCCCGCACAGCCCGTGGTCCAGCACACTGCCTGAAACCACCAGCACAGGCTAGGTGTGAGCCACGATGCTAACCTGTGAACTAGCCTTGGAGGCCTGCAAGGGGGCTTTGCTCACGCAGTGCCACCAGTGCGGCAGAGTGAGGGATGATGTGCAGCTGGCTGGGGGAAGAGCGAACGACCAAGGACAGAAGCCCCTCTAACTCCCACAGCTCCAACAGTCACTGCTGATGAGTTTTCTCAGCTGTTGTGGAGCAGCAGCAGAAGAAGGCTCTGAGCAAAGCAGTTTCAAACCAGACTTTGGGGTAAATTGCTTCAGCACCTGGCTGTAGCTGTACTGAAGGCCCAAACAGCAGGACTCCATGCTGGAAGCTGTAAAAAACACAGCAAAGCATAGTCTCCTTGCATCTCACAGCCTTAGTCCTCTTTATTATTCATTCAGGTGAGGGTTTCTGCCAAGAGCTACAGCTTTACAAGACAATCAGGTATTGTCACAGGCGATTGCCACAGCAAAGATGTCTGGGGAATCTCTCCAGATTGCCTGGCGAGTTCTGATGTGGAGTCCAGAGCATCAGCTACTTCATCTCTCTGTTCCCACTTGTTATACTGAGGTGTAGTGAAACCATATCACCTAGTTGGCCAGACCTTTATAAAAACAGGAGGAGCAGTCTCTTCTACCACTAAATCACACCGCATGAACGCATGTCGAGGGATTCCTAGAGTTCCTCAGGGAAGAACTGCCAGGCTTTATAGCACATCAGACCCTGGTCACCAGCTATCTCACCTTACAGGCTGCGCAGCGTAAATCATGCAATGCCCATGGTCCATGCTACAGGATCCCAAATAGCCTTTAAGAACCGCTGCCGAATTCTCCTTTCTTGCGTCCTGGAAAATCCTCTATCAGTGGCTGACAGATTGAAATTGGCTACCTCAGGCTGAACAAAGCCTGCCAACGGACACTTCACTAAACAGTGGACAACTTTCCCAGGCCCACTTCTAAGTAGCTCAAGGACACGAACAACTGAGTAAAGAGGAAGCACCCAAATCTCTCACCGTGACAGGTTCCCAGCTAATTAGAGAAGTAAGGAAAGAGCAGAGCAGAAAGGTGCTGGACTTGAAAGACACCTCAGAGCAAGAAGGTTCCCTCTCCCCTTCATGTCTCGCCTGCCACACTGCAGCCAGCAGTTTGGACATCTCCCTTTCCACACCAGCTGTGGCAGTGAACAGTAGACATCCGACCGAGCAGGCCTGGAAAAGGGCAGCTCCAAATCTATGTTCAAAGCAAGGCAGTTTCTCCCTTCCCACTCAGAAATGGCACAACTTTAATATGGTAACGATGTGCCGCACCAACTCGTTCTCCAAACAAGGACCAGTCTGTCATTAGACAAAAATGGAAAAGGGTCAACCTTTGCTGCCCCTTCTGCACATAACAATTCCTCCTTTCAAGGGGGAACGGCTTGAGAGCTCCAGTTATATAACTCTTTTTTCCACAAAAAGCAACACCTCCAAACCCAGACTCCTCCTCTCACTTTTTTAGGCTATGAACAAGTCCTTGGTGTTCTTGGCCAAGCCACTTCTCCAATGCAGCTTCTGTTATTAGGAATAGGAAAAAAATAAAAATAAATAGAGGAAAAAGCTGCCTTTTTGGAAAGTTCTGCAAATATTTTATGCTCTCTGTTTCTTCTTTTCCTTTTTTCCCCCCCTTACTTTCACACAAGCAAAACAACAAGAGGGTCCTCTGATGAATGTGGCGGATCGCCATGGTTACGGTTCAGAGATGCAGCAAAAAGCAATTATGGTGGGACATAGTGGAGGGGAAAAAAAAAAGAAAAAAAGAAAGAAATGCACCTCTTTGTCAGAATTTCAGAACAGCTGTAATAACACTTCTGCACCCCAACCAGTGCAAAGTAACTGAAATATTGTGGCATGTTAAATGCCAACACATTAAATACTGGGATTTCAATGTCACATTATTTAAAAAGACAGGAAGCATTAATTTCCAGCTGCACTTTCAGCTTGTTAAGTCATCTAGAGGGAATAGGGAAAAAGGAACAAGTCCATGGCACAGGGGCTCACATTTTGAGGTGTGAAATAAAACACTGTTCAGTGAGGCAGTGGAATGCACATGTAGCAGATTTAATCTGACAGCAGCTGTGGTTTCCTATTTAAGCTTTGTGTGATTTATTTTTCCCCTTGGTGTTGGAGCTCCTGAATGAGATGGTGATGCTCTCCTGACCTCTCCCAGTCTGAAGATCTCAAAGCGCTTTGCCCCCATGCATTCATTTTCACAACCTCTGATGAGTGAGGTAGGTCAGTTGTCACCATTCTC
This sequence comes from Struthio camelus, assembly GCF_040807025.1. Taxonomy (NCBI): domain Eukaryota; kingdom Metazoa; phylum Chordata; class Aves; order Struthioniformes; family Struthionidae; genus Struthio; species Struthio camelus. The sequence goes on from NC_090953.1 coordinate 7,153,751, forward strand.
ACACAGTGAGACTCACTTGGGTCTGATCTTCCTAGCCCATGGGTCACAGATGGGTTGTCTTTGACCTTGGTTTGGACCTGTGCAAGACTGAGGGAAGGAGGAAATTCTTATGTTATATACTGTTATTTGAAGATTACATTTAAAATAAAAGCTGCCTATCACAGTCTGGGATTATCTGTGGTGTGTCTGTGCACCCATAACATATTTATTCCTCTGTGGCTAGTAAAAAAATAAGTTTTACCTCTGCCCTTCTTCTTTGTACGCACTCTTGGGGATTTCTATCATGGCTCAAAGAGATCTAATTTCGGTGACATAACAGCTAAAGGCACCTCCCTTCTCATACCTGTTGCATACTGCAGCCCCCAACTGTGTCCTTGTCTTCTGGCCTATAAATCAAACGAGTGGTGAGACCCAGCTGAATTTCAATAGAGGGAAAGAGGTGGAAAGTGAGAAATGTTTGAAATGGATTGATCTTGTACACCAGCTCTTTCTGAGAACTGTAGAGCCAATGTCAAGAGGTAGCAGAAACTACGGAGGACATGATCTGAAATGTGCATGGGACACCTGGGTGCAAAGGCCTTTACCACAGAAAGGAAAGATAGGCAGAGCAATACAACAATGAATAAACAAAACAGCCTGAACAGGACAAAGATCATTCCCTTCACAGAGTATTTACTTCTGCTCTGAATGCTTTCCTCCAGTTATGTTTCCTGCCCCTTTGCAGACGAGAGCTCTCAGGCCACGTTCTCATTCTAGTCTCTCTCCATCTGGTCACAAGAGCAAGCACCTCCATCCAACTGTGACTGACTCATTGGGTAGACTGAGGTAAGGACTGTTTCCCATTCATGGCCCTTTTTTTTTAATATTATGCTCAGCAAAAACAACACTGAAAGCAACTTCCTCAAGTGAAACAGAGATCTGAGGAAACCTGCGTAAGGAGAGGCTAAATTTGAAAGAAAGTGAAGCGTTGCCAAGTCTTACGGTTATATATTGCAAGTCTTATGATATTATGGTTTTTTTTTTTAATCATTGGCTTCTAAAAGCAAGAAAGAGTATGAAAATCTCAGTATGAGAACATTGGAGAAATCTTGAAAAAATAGAAAGAAGGGACTGCTGAAAGTTCAGCAAAGAGAAGGATCCCCCGAAAAGCTCCACAAAGCTTTAAATTCTTCTGCTTTTTAAAAGCAATCTATGATATAGAGAAGCCTACTACCACTTCTGAGCACTGGGGATACACCGTGTGAGATTGTGTACTTGAGAAGGACTGAATAGTGGGTTTTTAGAAAAATTTGTCATAAGAGAGAAGCTCTGTGGGCTGAAACTGTGATCTAATGCTGCCGGTTGTGCCTTTACTGACAGCAGCAGCAGAAGTCTCAAGATCAAAAAAACAACCTAAAAAATGAGCTGTCCTCTAAATCTAACAGATTAGTCCTTTAGGGATGCCTAGGGAGGTTGTCGTGTGTCCAAATACTCCTCTGCCAATGCACCTTCAAGGCTTGCTTTCTATCAGCTCTGGGAATGTCAGCCTGAAAAGAAACAGTAAAATTTGTCTCCAATTTTATACTGGTATAGAAAAAATGAAAACTCAGCCTCAGTTTCCCTAGGCAACACCATGAAATGTGTCATTAAAACACTGTTATAATGTCACTGTATGGTGACACTTTAAAAAATCAAAAGATCCAAAGATGCCATTGGGAACTGTTTTCCAATGAAACTAAATTTTTGCCTAGTACAGCATCTTCTGGCAAACTCCCAGAGGAGCCCTGCCCCCCAGGGATGTGGGACACTTCCCTTGATAACCCATCCTTTGGGCATTCGGTTTCCACTCCAAATTTTCTCCCTGTTCCTGAGCAGTTCCCAAATCAAAGTGGGATTCCCCTAACCAGTGGGTCATACCGGACAGCTTTCTTATGCAGCCTGGGGCTTCACCAAGAACATGCTACCTTGCTAGCAAACACTGGGGCCAAAGTCAGTGTACACAGCACCAAGCAAAAAGGGTGGCAGGGGTGGGGGTAGGGGGGTGAAAGAAACTCTGCTACTAAGCGAGGTTCAGGCCAGGTGAAGGCAGAGGATATTTGCAAAACACGTGTCAGGCGAGCAGAAAAAAAGCTGAAGTTATAAGCTGTTTTAAAAGTTCCAAACACCAGCCCCCCCCTTCCAAGAGAAAAACAAGAGATACCAAAGACTCAAAATCTCACAAGCGAGTAATTTAGAAAGCTCTATTTTTGAATATGGCTGTGTTTCAACTCAGACTCTCAACCAACTGTGGAGGTCTCCACGATGAAAGTATCATGAAACTGAATGAGCACCAAGTCGCCCACAGGGGACCCAGTCCTGCAAGGTGCTGAACTACCCCACACTCCACTTAATAGGATTTGGAAGTGCTTGGAGCCTATTCTGATCAAACAACAGTTGGTGTCCGAGTGAGCAAATCCCCGGAGAAGGGTCTGGAGACGGAGAGCAAATCAGAACAATTGAAAGTGCCACAAGCTTCTGCAGCAGCGGATACTATTGTCAAGGCACCTTTTGTGCTACAGGCTCTCGACGTTTAAATGAGGAAGCGAGAAAAGAGGGAATTTCAAAACAAAGGTTTCTTCGCGGATTGCTGGATTCTCATTGCCTTATTTGCTCCTTGCACATGTCAGATAAGTGGACATGCAAATAACCTTAATTAGTAATGCAGATTACACTTATCCAGAGTACACTGGACACTTTCTCCCCAGCAATACTGCTGGGAATGCACATGGCCAATTCGTTAAGGAACAAACCAATTTTAAAGTTAGCTTCATTTTTAGGCTCTACAGTGTGTGCACTTGCTCTGCCCAGTTCATAAATCCAGCAGCTGTGGAAAATTCCTCATTCTTGAAGAATTTAATGGAAGAAAAGAGCTATTGCATTTGCAGCAGAAAGGCCCACTAAGAGAGATACGCAACTTCTGGCACTGATCTTACCTCAGAAGGTAAGGAAGGATCAGATATGATCAATGCTGAACTGGAGAGCTGCAACAGAAAACCACTTTGCTATCACAAACCTGACAAAGGGCTTGTAAACTTGTTCTCTCCCCACCTCCAAATGAGATTCGTTTGTCAAATAAAAGATACTAGCTTTCCCCATACCCCTTGGCTCTCTTGGTTTACTAATGCTCCTTTTGTGGATGGGACTTTTCCCTTGGAGCATAATTATACCCATGCTCGGTGCTATACAAGCAGCGCTACAAGTTGTTGGAAAAAATGCACATTTTAATTCCTACTGACCATTTGAAGATTTATGGGGAAGTTCTGTGACACTGACCCATTGCCTGGTTGGATCTTAACAATGCTTAAAATCATCCACATGTTACTTGAGATATGTGCCCGTTTCCCTGGCTGCTGCTGTGCAATCACTATCAGTCCTGAAGTAAGCAAAATTGAATGTAAATAAGGGATGGAAGTGAGACGTTTCCCTCCCTCACTCACACATCATTATACAGAATAAATATCCCACCAGTGACAGTGAGGCCCATGAACTTCCAGGCAGAATTAGTCCAGCAGAGTCACTACTCCATACCATCACAGGATTCCAGATTTTTTCAGTTTTATGGTAACAGCTCAACTCTAAGATATTTCAAATGGAGAGTAATGCTCACTTTTCTAACCTCTGCTTACCCCGACTTTTAAATGCATGGTATTAAAATATGTACATGGTCATTATTTATGCTATGTCTAAAACCCAGCCATTTAACTCTCTCCCTCAGCGCTCCGTCAAATGAGTTGCACCTTTGCAGCTTCTGCTGGGATTTGATGTTACCTTCTCATGTGCAACGTGGCAGAGTTACAAGGTTAGACCACAACACAGCGGAGAATCCCAGCTTAATCTGAAGACTGAATCTGGGCAAACAGCCCAAACAAAGAAGCTGTAGAAAAGGCATATCTAAAAGTAAAAGTCTGGAATGACTGGCTGCAGATGCTGGGTTTTGGGATATTTTATTTCTGTTATGTGTTTATTCATGGTTGTGACTTTGTTCTGTTCACTGAAGGAAAGTGGACATTTCTTTATAGGCAAAGATAAACAAATAAAGATAAATAAACATTTCAAGCTGAAGGGAGCTGTAGGTGTACATCCAATATGTCTGCAAAGGCTGAGGTGAAGATCAAGCCCATTCTCAATAGGCTTATATTTGTACAGGAATCCTCATTTCCACTGGTAATGTTGCAGGGGTCCGTAAGTGGAAAAAAAGATTGGCAATCTGCTCTACAAGATAGTATCATGGTTATGGCATCAGATAGTACTTCCTTTTAAGCACCATCCATGAGCAGAACTGGCAGGTACAGATGACGGGAAGGACTTCAGCAAATTATTTTAGAAAAAGGAGAGGTACAAACTTTCCAGAGGAGAAAGGAGAGCTGCTTGAGAGAGCTCAATGGGCCAGAACAGTCTTCATGTTTTCATAAGGTTCTGACACAGATTTCTGACTTTGAAACTTTGCTCATGTATTTACTTATTACCTTTTTTGTCCAGAAAAGTCTGTTGAGAGGATTCGTGTGCTCCAAAGGGGTACGAAAAGGAAACAAGTGCTTGAAATGCACAGACACATTATTGCAATTCTGACCTTTCTGACAGCTCCTGGTTTCCCGTCGGCATTGTGTCAGGGCCATGGCTATTGCGTTTCAGGCTGTGCATTGCCCGCAGCAGAGTGCAGCAATTTCCCTATAATCAGTTGTATTTTTTTCATTGCAGCACAATGGCACCTGAGCAGAGATTCTTAGGGGTTTTGCAAGCAGAGGATGAGACCCTAAACTGGGGCAAACTGGAATCAGCTAAATTCAGGTTAAATGGAACTAGGTTTATTTGCAACAGTTAAGGTTCAGTCCAAGATCCCTCCAACTGAATTATTCCTCCCTGCAAATGCAAGAATTAAGGGGTTGAATGTTGTTCCCCTTGAAGTCAACAATAAAACTCTCTTTGGCATTACTGTGAGTAGGATGCTATTAAAAATCTCTAACAGTGCTTCTAAGAGAAGGTCTGGGAGGAAAGGATAATCGTTGAGACAATTTTTCTCAATAGTTCTGACTTATTACCAGAACTATTGCATTGTTACAAAATATTTTCAGAAGTCTTCCAACGAAAAATAGCTGGAGATGTAAGCAAAACGTAAGAAATATGATTAGAAGTTCAAACTAACAGTTTGCCACTTTCCATTTTGGAAACGGAAAAAGGTGTTGGAGTTTCAGAATAGCGTTTAAATTTGAATTCGCAGCACAGTACTTACTATCACTTACTATTCTGAACTGATTGTTCCCCATCTGTAGGTGACTGGACATCTGCAAATACGGGACTAAAAGAAAAAAAATAAACAGAAGCATAAAGCCTTAAGCTACAAAGCTGATGTAAAGTTGGGTCTTATAACTGTAAACACACAAAGAAAACTTCTAGTGCCAGTACCTGTATGTCGCTGCTGCTTTCCACATTAGTAGGAGCTCTTCAAAGCAAACCACCTATTCAGTAGCAAAATCAGAGTTTTCACAGTGATATTTGTTCTCCCTCAGACTTCACAAAATATTAAACCTGGGTAAGGGCTTTCAACAATGTTTGGCAGATAATTAAATTCCTTTGCATTACTTCACCAGCATGGATGCTTTTTTGGTACTTTTGCAGGGTTAATATTGCAGGAAAGGTGTTTTCTGTGAAGTAAGGAAATTTGAAGGACTTAGAAAATATAGCAGGCATAAGGTGAATATCAGTACCAGAAACATGACTTCAAAAATAGACTTACTCTTTTAAGAAGCTGAAAAGCTCAGTAGGTAACAGTCCACTGTAAATGACATGAAATCCAAGCCAAAGTGGCTTGGATTCAAATCCAAGCCAAAATCCAAAGCCACCTCCTAAAAAGCTTCATTATCTCAGGAGCCAGGACCACGTCCTCTCAGCAGCCTCCTAGGAACAGTTCAACAGGACAAGTTATCTATACAGCATCAGCCAGCATTTGCAAATGAACATTTGAAACAGTTCTGAATAATATTTGCCAGACTTTCTGAACTGAAAGCATGGGAGAAAATTCTAAATTGTATTCTAAGAATTATTCATTCCTATGGACCTCACCAGCAGAATGTCATCGTTCTCCCTCTAGACAGTAACACAAACCTTTGCCCTGGCTGATGCTCAGTAATTCTCTTGTCCTTTCATCCTGTCCCCGGGCAAGCACCCCGTCCCCTTTCCTTTCATGGTGCTGTTCAGGTCTTTGAAGTCCATCACCGCTGCTGTCCTCTGCTCCTAACGTGACCAAGCAGATTAGCCCCAGCAAGGACTCAAAAATTTGCAGTGGAAGAAGGCAGATCGCACCCAGCTGTGGAGAAACTCTGTAATCTCAGGAAAATGCTGGATTTCTCTCAGCAAGAGATGCAAAACTCCTCCACTTCCCAGCTACCAGAAATATTCATTTCCTTGCACTAGAAAATCATCCACCGCCTTCTACAAACTGATAAGAATTAGCACCCAACTAGCATCTCTCTGAGTGTTAACCAGTTCTTTAAAAGTCTCATCATTTTGGGTATCTTCTTGTCTCTAACGTTTTATTTTCTTCTGTGTTTTGGGGGTTTTAATATTTCAGGAGGGAATTCACAGTAAAGCTGATATTTTAAACAAGCAACAGTATTGCATCAATCGTCTCAGCAAATGTTTCTTTTGAGCAAGACAAAGAACAAACATTTTTTTCCTCAGGTCTTATCTGTAAAGCAGGAAAGCAAGAGAGTGTGTGATAATGAAGCATTTCTATTTTAGCTGTGCTTTTGTCACTTTTCCAAAATACCTACTCCTAGTATAAGGTATATGGCCAAGGACTGCCAAAGGCATTAAAGTTTTACTCTTGAAAGCTGGCATTACAAATCCATTTCACTGGGCAGCTTTCTCAAATTTTCAATTTAATCTATGACTCTAGGATTAAGGAGATCTGAATGATAGGGCCACAACAGGGGTCCAGTTCTGTTCTCAGAAAGGTGGCCCCGCTTCTATCAATGTTAGCCAAACCGTACGCCCAAATTTGTAATTCAAATATTCATGGATTTGCTCTAATGGTTGAAGTAGGAGAAATAGCCCTTAAAAAGAAAGGCAAGTGAACCTTTAAGGGTTTAGTGATTGGGTCAAGTTCAGTTACCTTAGGGGGTTAAAAAAAAAAATTGAACAAAGACATAGGATACAAGCTCCAGGTTCTGGTTTGGAGCAGAAGTTATTTTTCTAACCACTTCATGCCTGGCCAGGTCTGAATGTGTTACAGATTGTGCACAAAGAGCATTAGGAGAGGACTTTCTCAGATTGGAAGCTTGGCTGTCTTGTAAAGAAAAATGGGACAAAAAATGGGCCAAATCTGTTTTGCCAGCTCCTCAGGACAGCTCCCAGAAGTTTTCTGAGGCCAGTCCTGCACCTTCTCAGGTTTTTATCTGCTTGGAAAAGGCAATTAAATTGCTTATGAAGCAACTGCTGTAATGCTGCAGTTTGAAGTCCAGCATATCAGTGACCAGGCTATTTGCTCTAATGCACCAGGCTGTAAATTTGCAGTGGCGGTGGAGGGAGGAGGAGTCCGTACAGCCCTCCGAGGGTCAGCTGCCCCACTCCCCAGTCCAAGCGCTTTGATCCTGCAGCTCCAAAGGGCACAAATTCATTTCTCAGCAGTATCAGTCAAGGCGCAGTTTTGCCCCATGAAGTCAGTCACTGGATTTCCAGACAACAGACTCCCACTAGGGGGTCGACTGCTCTTAGCGCTGGTGTTTTACCTTGTGAAGGATGGAAAACACTAGCAGAGGGTTTGTTTTGGCCCCACAATAGAGGGCCAGTCCCACTCCGCCTTCACCAGCAGATTGTTGTTCCTACAATGGAAAACGGAAGGGGGGAAGAGATGAACTCAGAGCATGCAGTGCAGCAAAGCCAAAAAACACATTGCAGGCATTTCTGCTACAGTGGGATATGCAGGTTAAGCCAAGTCAGCACTCTGTAAGTCTGAAAACTCACACTCCGGCAAGCGCCAATCCTCCGCAAACCCTGACAGAGCAAAGGCATGCTACTCCGGGAAAGCAACCCGTAGAGGGGCAGCTCGAGGCTTTTAACAAGTTGCTCTGAATAGGATACAATATTATATCTTTCCAGGTGCATTCTCTTCCTACTGTCTAGGTCTCCTGGGAGGTTAAGGCTGGGAAACAAAGAGGAGGATAAAGAGCAACCATGGGAGCAAACGACGGGAGAGGTAGGAAGGCATCTCAGCTGCAAAGGAGAGTGCTCGCCAGCTCTGCGGAGAGCTGCTAGAGAGGGAGAGAGGTTATGCAAGAACAGCCATGAGCATGAACAGGTCGCCCTTTCTCGCCTCCATCAGCTCGGCCCAACAATTACACCATGCTGGGTGCTGGGAACAAGTCTCTGCAGATGATCCCTTTCTTCTTTGCTCCCCTTTCATCCTCTCCCCTGCACTAGTCTGAAATCAGGGTTCATCCTACCCTCTTTCAGCACCTTTCTCTTGGGCTGCGCTCACTCGCTTTGTCCTCTGCCGTTGTCCTCCATGCTCTCCCCTAAGCTCCATGCAATGACCTAGCGTCATCTGAGTTCAAGTGACAGCTTTCAAATTCACCTTTTTGGATTAGATGCAAACTCAAGCTTGGAAATTTTACACATCTTCCATGTATTCAACCTGTACAAAGAGCCAACAGAGATTTCTGTCCCTTCTGTACACACATAAATACATATTCCTGCTGTTCATATCCCTACAGGCATTCCCAAAAAGATATCTAAAAATTATTGTAAATGCAACATCACATTACGCCTTCTAAAAAATAAAATAAAATAAAATAAAATAAAATAAAATAAAATAGTCAAAGCCTGGCATATCTCCAGAGAGGAAAGCATCAGATCTCAGCTGGTAAATAAGATGTTACTGTGAAGCTTGTAAAGCCAACGTTATTTCTTCTTTGTAAAGGCTCTACCTGCATAACATGAAGGAGGCTCAGTGACAGACACATTAAAACACCATTAAACTGTGAAATAGAACACAGTGTGAAAATAGATTTAACCTTCACAGCATATTGATCTCTACCCCGCGCCGTGCCTAAGTTCTTGGACAACTGTTTTATAATAGGTTTTACTTATTTTCCTGTTGCTATTCTGACTTCCTCAGAGGAGGGTGTTATTTCTAAAAGCTCCTGACAGCTAAGGGAAAAGTGGGCTTGTTTCTTAGTCATCGCTCAGTGCTTGAGCATTGCTGCTGCCAGCTGCTCCATAAACAGAAATCAGTTTTGTGAGAGTGAAGGATGGGTCTGGGCAGCAGTGATTGCGGTGGGATGGGAGGAGTAGGAAGGGGAAGCGGAAAGGGAAGAGGAGATGGGCTGTTTGCAAGGACTCTGCTGAACAAAACTATGCAGGATGCAGGCAGCCAGGCTGAACTTGAAATGCCTTTCAAAAGGGACAGCGCCAAGATTTATTTAAGTGTGCAGAGGTACGGCCCATGTTTGTGAAGACACATAAAATAATTGTGCACACATCTGCATATTCAGACGGGAAATCCTTCTGTTGAATTGACTGGGATGTATCAGGCTGCTTCCAGCCCAGTTCTGCTACTTTCACCATGAGAGGGTGACTCCTCACAGTGATGAGCTAAACAATAGCACCTTTGACCCCCCCCCCCTTTGGCCCCCTCTCCACTCTGACCATTCATCCATCCTCTCAGTCTTATTCTAAGAGTTCAAACCATTCCCAATGGCCCTTTTTTTAATTATTATTTTTTAAACAACAGTTTAATAAAAATGTTCCACCTATCTCCACATTGGGATTTCCTTTCCTACCACCCCCAAAAAAACCCAATCAGAACATGGGACTGGTAAGGTCCAGCCACGTCCAGCAGCCAGGTTTTGTAACACCCCTGCATGATCTAGATATATTTTAGAAGGGGGGCTTCTTTTTACAGAAATATTTATGGTGCCTTCCCCATCACAGATGTCTGGCAAATCCCAGCCTGACTGGGTACCTCTAGACCCATGTGAAGGGCCTGCTGAGCCTATTCATTAGATATTACTTACAAATTGCATAGGAAAAAAACTTCCTGACAGGCTATGGGGGATAGCTGGAGCTTTCCCTGAGGAGTACGTAGGATCTGTGTACCCAGACCTTTCCAGTAAACTAGCAGAGTACAGGCCATGCTTGTACTCATAGTTCACAAACAAATTGCCAGTTGTCTATGAGTCAACCATGCAACTGGAAACTGCGTAGGCCACAGGTGTGATGACCTCACAGTGCTCTCTAGGTCTAATTTCAGAGCAACGGGAGCATTGCGTTGACTTCAGCAAGACTGGGACAGTGCCTGCTGAATTTAAGGCAACTGCCCACTGATAAAGTCCATGAATATTAGCAACAATGCACTTCTACTTTAGTTAGGTGGTAGGGTTTTCCACCACGCTGCACATTTTGTATCACTCTCAGGGCACGGTCTCCTTTTGGCAGGAGTTGAAGAAAAAGGGTGTGTGCATGGTTGCATACACAAACCATGCCAAGTATGCCTTTGTAGCCCCAGACTAGCGGGAGTGGCAGGGGGATTTGCTGATTTTGTATTTCCCCACCACCACCACCTACAATGATGTTACACTCTGCCAACTCTTTTGAATAATCCAGTTCGTTATGACCCATTTGCAACCTTTACTTGCTCTTACCTCCCACGCCAGGCTGTGGCTAATCCTGGCCGCCCCGTCATACGCACAGTTCAGCAGGCAGGGACGAGCAGTGGAGGATCCTGATGTTGGATCAATATCCAATGGAGGCTGATAAAACCACTTTGGCAGCAAATCGAAAGTAAGAGAAATTTAAAGACAGGGCTAAAGAAAGTGGACAACTGGGAACAGGAAAGTATAAACTAAAATAAACCAGAGTGTTCTGGTGTTACTCCCTTGGATGATGTCTCACACAGACAGTTAAGCAACTGTCTAGATGCAACACCCAACTAGATTTTGAAATGTTTGTTTGGTTGACAAGACATGTGCAAGAAGCAGGTTTTTAAAGCTATAAAGAGTAGACGGCACAAAATATCAAAAGGAGACCAATCTTCAAAGGTAAAACTGGATTCAGATTTCTTTCTATTTCTCAGACACTAAGGATAATAGCATACTGGAAATCCATAGACTCAGTTCTGATCTTTTACCACAATTTTCACTGGGTGCCAACTACCTCTTGACTCAAGGAAAAGGTATTAGAATTCATTTCTCTTCCAGAATAAGTTCCCAAATATCTCAGCAATGCTAGTTATCTGCCTTCCCCAGACACATTTGTATAAAAAACATAGCAGCTTTAAAAGAAAAGACTTTAAAAGAGGCAGTTCTGGAAAAGCACAGTCCAGAACTGCCTGGAAACGGGAGACCTCAGAGCTAATCCTTCTTCCACCACAGACTTGCTCTATGACCTTGGGCAAACGCTTCCTCAGTAAATGCCTCAAATCTGTCCACTTGCCCTCTGGCTTGTCGGATCAGAATGGCAAATCTTCAGGACAGGTCCTGAAGGTTATGCACTTTATTTGGATCTCTAAGTCCCACCACTTCATGAACCTATTTAACAGTAAGCTCAAGTGCAAAGCCCAAGATGCAAGTATCTCATTCAGAAACATTTTGAAGCAATAGTCACACATGACAGCAGACATATGATGACAACACTGAGTGCTTAGAGCAAACAGTATTGCCCAAATTGATATTGTATCATACTCAAAAGGTCTGAACAGAAGCATCTGGGCATCATGGCAGAGTTAAAAACAAGTCCATCGAAAATGGATAAACAATTAAAAATGTATTGAAAGAAGAAAGAAAAAGAGAAATCATTCCTAATTAATTCTAGTGCCCTGCACAACCCCAGACTATTTGTAATCCTACAGGGAACATCTTTATTGATCTGGGGGACGCTGCAGCAGACTTCTGATGCTTATCTCAGCATAAAAATAGGCTCTTGTGATGAGCAGTGATTTAATTACATGACAATCACCGCTAACAATGCATGGCGAATACCAAAAATATGCAGAGCAAGAGTGGCAGTGATAAATGCAAGGGAATGGCATTGACTTTCAGTAAAGTCATCGGTAGCCAGAGATGGAGGGAGACTATTTTTTTTTCCAGACCTCCTTCCTCTTCTGACATAGTGGCTCGCTGTGCTGCCCTGGAGACTCACTCAGGTGGACCGCAGGCAGACAGAAGGTGAAGAGAGAAATCAGAGGGTCATGATCAAAGCAAGATTTAGTACACAAGTCAATGAAACTTAAAGTCTTTTTTTCCATCAGTGGAAGCATATGCATCTTCCACTGTTCATCCTCACTTAGAAATGAAGGGTAGAGGTATTTACTCTACTTTGGGAGGTGGCAGCAGTGAGCCAGTAAATAATATATATGGTTTTTCTATGCATAGATTTATGCCCTTGAAAGTAGTTTCCCTATATGATAGAGATCAAAGAGCTCCCAAATCCCCTCTTCCACGTACAGCAGCTGGACTGGAAGTAGCAGCAAGTGTTTGTTCAAGAAATAAAAATAACATATTTTCTTTTGCTTCTTTTCAGGTGATCTTAAAGAATCACATCCACAGCAGGGATGAAGCACAAGCGTCACTAAGATAAAGCCCCAGTCGACTTACCCCTACTGAGGATGCAGCTGAAATATTTGCCAGTTCTCTTTGAAGCAACTGTAACAATATTGCTGAGCAGACTTCACACTTGTCTGAAGAAGTTCAGATCCAGCACCATTTTATCCACACATCCCTTCAGAACTGAAGGGGAATGCAGGCTGAATGTGCATTTGGAAGTGTAAGTTCCAAGGCTTTAGGGTTTATCATCTCCAGCTGGTAGATGACAGTTAAAAATACAATATTCTTCCTAGTGAGAGGCACAAGTAACTCATCAAAAACACAGAGATCAAGGGCAGAAAATGCATTTATTCATTTGCTAGAAATTTGATCCCAACAAATGAGGTGGAGAGGAGAATCCATAGCTAAGCCACCCTTAGCGCACATTCCACCCATCTACCCATCATTTCACCAAAGCCCAGTGTCTTACCCTTCCTTCTTGGACTGAAGGCCACGTATGCCAGCTGAATACATGGCTTCATGGAGCCACTCCACCAGCCAGTGATAACTGGTGCGAGGGTCAATCTGTTCACTATCTAATCTGGTCATGGTTGGCCCTGGAAGATCCAGAAACAGACATATGTGCCCAATCTATGAGTCTGCCCTACTTCCCTTCTGCAAGGGGGTCCTCAAGAGGCTAGAAGGCTGGTTTGCACTGGAAATCAGCTCAAATGAAGTTTAAGCCAGCATGTCTTCCAGCTCTTACTTTCTTCCTCCATGCAAGAGGTATCTCTCTTGTTCAGCCAAGAGGGAAACTGCAGGTGTTCAATCCAACACCCAGGAACCGACTGCCAATGTTCCTCTATGTAACATTTAACAAGAATCACCAGCCCCCAGGTTGAAGCCACACTGAGAATTTTGAAGCCAAGCCTGCCCAGATGCTGCTGCTGTTCCACACACCGAGACTAGAACGCCGCCTCCTGCTTCCTGATACTCAGTTTCATGATTCATGTCAAAACAGCACAAATCATTTATTCAGAATGAAATGACCTTCTAAATTCTTTTGAAATGCTGCACTGAGTCAAAGCATCATTGAAAAAAACAGACTTAAAAGGGTATAACCTCAAGAGGTGGGTGTTTTCACTCTAATGTAATTTCTACCTGCTTATGAATACTTTCATTAATCACAAACATATCTGTTGATCACATCTTCCTTGCAACTATAGAATTGTTGTGGCAACTGAGGGTCTTCCCCACCGATGAGTCACCTGGCAGACACTTTATCCAGAAATGATGGAGTTTCACTTGGCCTAACTTTTCCCAGTTTGAGAACAATTAGAACACTCCATCTGCAATATAGCAGTCACTTGCAGCATCTCAGCTTCCTTCTGAGTTGCTAACTTTATGGACACTAAAGAGTGGATATTCTTATCATGTCCCTGTAGGATTTGAAGGTGGTGGATGCACCAGGGCACTGACACATGTAGCTTTACAGATAAAATACAAGTACAGTACTAACTCAGAAGAGGAGTCACTTCCAACACATGCTACAGCCTCTAAAGTCAAAGCTAACATTTCCCAGTGTATGAACTTAGTTTAAAGGACTGAGAATCTAAAGGTTAAGGTTTGATTAGAATGCATTTTGTGGATTTTTTTTTTCCTAATACATCAGAGCAGCTAAATTCCTTCCTGGTGTAAATCTACTGGTCTGATGGGAAAATAGCTCTGAATTAAAAAGAAGGTAGCCCCAGGAAATTAAATGGCAAGTCCCTCTTTTCTAGTGGGACAGCCCAGTTCTGGAAGCTGTCAGTACTCTTATCTCACGCAGCTAATAAGCGGCTAATTTCTATGGGACAGGCACTTTTCTACAAACCACCGGATGGTGGCTACCTGGCAGTACCCTCAGGTGAGGGGCCACAGATCAGTACAGAGCCTGACCTCTGCAGTGCTCTGCAGGCTGCTTCAAGGGAGGTCAGCTCAACATGGATGGCAAACTGAGAGGGAAAGCAGAGGCATAAACTGCTATGGCTGAAGGTTAAAATCAAAGCTTTGCAAGTAGAAGGAAAAAAAAAAAGAAAAGAAAAGGTGTATGTGACATTTCCCCCGACTTAGCTTTATTCAGTCATTCGCTTGCTTTCCAAGATGTGTGTTTCAGTGACTGAGTTCTCCTGACAGCGATCCATAGGGAAACAGTTCTCAGCCCTATTCACAGTTATTCAATAAACCAACTTTTCAGCAGCAGCTTACGTTTGGACAAACGTAAGCATATATCTCATTTGCTCATATATGTCAAATCCAATTATTTACATGCCGCACAAGTAGTCAACATGCTTATTGATATTCTGATAACATATCTGAATGATTCTGAAATCTAGAGTCATTCAAAATACTCATAGTTAGATTTAAATTCCTCAACGCTTTCTAGGCTTACAGTTTTGAACATAAATGTACATACTGGTGCACTGAAGTGCCTATAAAATTAAAAATCCAAGTTTATAATTCCCACGCTGAATACAGTAACAATGTAAAAATGCATAATTCACACGGGCAAAGGGACACACACAACAACCACAACCATTCTTGCTTTCAGAATCAAACTAAAGTTCTTCTTAACAAAGAGTTTGGCCATGGGATTGTGGAGCAAATCCCACCCCTCTTTTTTTTTTTCCTTAATGTAGGGGCTAGGGGATAGTCAAAGAACTTCAAGCAAGTGGGGAAACCTTTTACCTCATCTCCTACGGCAGCATCGCTTCCATTTCAAGTAACCTTCGGCACTAGTTGTTATGCTGCACTCCATTTGTCAAGTGATGTACTTCCTTATCTAGTCAGACACTAAATACTATAGCACAGTAAGCATTTTACAATGAATGGACACATACATCCTAACCCAGATAAATTAAAAGCATCAGCCTAACCTCAAATGTTTATTGCATTTCAAACAGCATTTATCATAACAGAGCTCATTGCAACATATATAGGCACTGGGCCATCCCAAATTCTTCAGCTGGTATGGCTCCAGCATAATAATCTAATACAAATTATTCTGAAACACAGCATATCTACATTTAAAAAAAGACATCACCCTGTCTCCTGAAGAGAAATCAGTGCCATGTGGAAAATTCTATAGGAAAGAGCTACTCAAATACCAGTCCTAACTTCTGAATAAATAAACAATTTTTGCTGCAATTGAATGTTTTTACTCAAATGAATGATCAGATCTCACGTGTCTACTTAAAAATGTCTGACTTTGGTCATTAAAAAGATGACAAGACTACAGCATGATAAACTACACGATAGTTTAAAGTGAGACAATGAGGCATTGTTTACACAGAAGACTGAGAAACTGGTTTAACAAAAAGGATGAGTGGACCTCTATTGTATGTACTATTACATGGATGTAGATTTACTAGAGATTTTATAATTTCTACAAGGCTCTTTCCAACCAGCTTCATTAACTTGAAGTAAATCAAATCAAGCAGAGACCTGGCTCAGCCAGAGACACATGCCGGGAAAGATACAATATGAAGAAGAACAGACACAAGATGATAAGCTTTAGAATCTTTGGCATTTTTCATAAACATTCTCTCTGAAGGTTTTTAAATCTATATACTCATCCATTTCCCCCTGCACACACTACCTATAAATACATTATACATGAACTCTTCTGTACACACAAATGTGTATATGCACGGGTTCGCAAGCACACATAGAGGCATTTTTGTAGCTTTTTAACAGGGAGTCTTTTTCCTGTCTTTTCATATGCAGATACACATAGCCTTAACATGAGCAAAACACATTCTTTATCAAATTAAATCTACAAAAAACGTGCTTCTCCTTATTCAGAGGCACGGTGAGTCTTATTACTTTGACGAATCAACTTTGTGGAAAATCACTGAACCTGGAAAACAATCCAGTGGAAGATACTCTGGTCTTTCGTTTTACTTCTTCAAATTCATTCGATAGGCCCACAAGAAGGTGGCATTACTGAACAACACAGTAGGACTCCACTCAGCTCTCCAGTTCGTGAGCAAAGAAATCCCAGTTCTACCTTTAATCAGATCGTTTCCAAAGTGTTACTTTGGTTACTACCTGTCTCCATTTCTGTGCACTGTGATTCACTCCAGGGGATGCTGGTGGAGACACCTGCCTGGGACTCACAGGAACTAAGCTGCAGCTCTCTTGCTGCCAAAGACTCATCGCGGTGGCAAGCCACCTCCACAACATCTTACAGCACCTAAAATACTAAAGGGTACAGTCCCACCAAAAGTAGGCAGGCTGATGTGTGATTCTGAATCTTAAGTTTCCCCAGTCAAACAACATCAGTTATCCAAATTTTATAAAGCAAAAGCACAATAGTTAAATGACAGGTGAGTAAGCAAGAAATTGCATTATCCTCAAAGTAGAAAATGGGGTCCTTTTTCACGTCTCTTCACTGCTCGGTTTGCATATGGTTCCATTTTCTCATGCCTTCCTTATGAATTGCCAGGAGAGACTCCAAGAAGACATAAGCGGTGGGCCAAAGCCTGCACACTATTGCACAACCACTTCTTTGGGCACTGAGCTCTCTTTTTGCACAAGCACTGGTTTCTTTCAAGCCATAAAGTATTTTTTTCTTAGAGCTGTAGTGTTGACCCCTCTGGATTTAGACAGAAAAACAACAGCTATGCTGAAAATATCTGATGAGATGGAATTATAAAAGGTAAGTCAAGAGAGTCTTTTCAGGTCAGTGAGTGAGGCTTTTCCATGCCCTCTTAATCCGTTCACGGCAGCAGATTCTCACACATCCATTGCCCGCAATGGATCTCCCATGATCTCAGTATCTGAGGAGTTAACCGCAGGGTGGGCTTCCCCCCCTCCCTTAATAAAAAAGAAAAAAACCCGAAAGTGCTGGATGAAATATCGAGATAGTGCTGGAGCTTCTAGCTCTTTCTGCTAATTATGATTAAAAAAAACTTTTAAAAACGTACACTGCTCGAACAGAAGATGAGTATCAAAGACTCGTTAATTCAGAGCTTAAACCTTTCTAGGCACAGTGATTTAACTCAGAAAAGAATAGCTCTCATATCTTAATGTAAATCTGTTGGATATGTTAAAAACCGGTTCAGAGCATCTCCTCACATCAGCTCAGCTGATCTGCTACGCTAAGCGGAATTATCTCTTCCTACATAAAACAGGGAGTGCTGCCACAGCCAGCCTTGCCTCAGCAACCGAAGCAAGAAAAAGAAAAAAAAAAAAGAAAAAAAGGAACCCAGTAGCACCATCCCCTCCCATACTCCTCCCCACCCCACCAGCTACTTCAGACATCCCACCCTGCTCTTTTCGGGGTAGGTCTCTGTGCCAAAAAGACAGACGACTCAGGGATAGGTGTTTATCAAAAACCATGCCTTCCAGAAAAAAAAAAAAGTCTGCGGCAGAGATGATAGTGTTGTTCCGAACCAAAAAAGAAGGGAAGGGGGAAGAGCGTGTGCGCGCGCGGCTACAGAGGGAGATGGTGCATTCCAAAATCCCTCGGCATCCTATAGCGCGCTCCGTTTCTTCCTAATGGGACTGGAGCTGCTGTATGGTTTCAATTCAGCATGCTGCACCTGTAAAAACAAATAGACATGACGTTTGCAGTTAGGTAACTCTAGCTCACTACAGTGTGTGTTAATGGCTCCCCGAGGACCAACTAAGGGAAACTAAGGAAGGTTCAAAAGTAATGAATCATTTTCTAAACACAGGAACACGGGGGATTAATTGCAGGAAGGATTTGAGAAGTCATGCATCATTTCTTGAAATGAAAATATTAAAAGCAGATTTTTTCTAATGAGATACATGGCATTCTACCTGATTTCAGCAGTGCACAATAGATCTTTTGGGTTTGTTTCGGTTTGGGAGTTGTTTTTCTTCTTCTCCTGGCATTAACTTATAAGTTTAATAAACTTCTCTCAGGAGTTACAATGCAAGTGGATCCCAATATGCAGTACTATGACAGTTTCCAAAACTGCACACAGACCTTGGGATGCTGGCATATTTAACTATCTCAAAAAAAAAAAAAAATTTCCCCAACAGAACCTGCACAAAGCTGCCTTCACCTTTCAGAACAATTTCATGTACAATATAATGGTTAAAACATCTGTGATAAACTGAAGGATGGCATAATCCCGATAGCAAATAGTCTAGATTTCCCATTGAAATCGTGGGAATCTTTTGCTAAGCGTGCCATCTTTTTCCCTGCTGCTCTGTCTTCTCTCCAGCACATGTGGGTTATAAATGGCTAGAGTACAGACAGAGGTATTTTCTAACTCACTGTAGCACCAAAGTGAAACGATGATGCGTTAATAGCATGTACAACGAAGCAGACACAGACAGGCTTTGGAACTGCTGCGGGTGCCTTTCACTAGACAGGCGTGCGGCTGTCACACAGGCTCACTATTTTTAGCACTAGTGGAAAACTCTTCTAGGAAGGTCAGCCCCATCCGAGGAACTTTATCAGTCCTCCCTCATAGAAAATAGTTATCATTTTCCTCAGAGAGCTCAAAGGTTCCCAAAATGATAGAAACCACTCAAGGAAATGCTATAAATGTAAATGTTAAATAAAGCATAAATAGAAAAGCAGCTTATCTTTAAACATAAACATTAAAAGGGCATATGCAAACCATCACTGCAAATCCAGTGTACTCTATGAGAGCAATCACAAAATAAAAACACACTAAAGCTTAATGTCTCTATGATTATTTCTGTTTAGCTTTTTTCCTCCCACCAGTCTGGAGATATTTCTCCCAAGTTATTAGTATAACCATCAGCCAATCTGGTGGCCTCTTGAAATAAATGTCACCATAAGCCTTTCCAACCCTGTTTCTACCAGATGCCTCGACATGGCATGGAGGTAATTATTTTTCAATCTCCAACAGAGTAAAATCCCTACAGGCTAGATCGTGATCCCCTTCTTCACAGGGAGTAGCACCTCACTGTGCAAGTACAACGATTCGCAGAGGAAGGTACAATGCCAGTGGGATCCAGGGCATCAGAATCAGGGCCTTAGGACACAGATCCCAGTTGATCAAAACCAAAGAAAAAAAAACCTTTGTCTTGTGGCTCACTACCCAGCAAGACTATTTTCCTTCCTCCAAGGGAAACAAACAGATCTTGACATTCTAAAGGACTTATTGTTCACATAATTTCCAGGAAGGTAGGCAGGATTACTGGATACGGTGTTGTTGTTTAAAAAAAAAAAAATATATATATATATATATATATTTGTACATACACACACGCATATATATGTATTTATACACACACGAAGAGAGACAAGACTTGACTGAAATTGGGGGAGAAGAGATTCTGGTTAGATTAAAAGTTATAGTTCCATAATAGCAGAAGACCGATCTTATCAACTGCAGAGTATTTTTTATGCATCCTGAGGCTCTCTCTAAGGGAAAAGGTGAGAGCAGCATTGTCCCAGGGAGGCCCGGAGTTCAAGGTGGGTGGCGTTTTAAGGGATGGCTAATGTGAAAAAGCAAAATCACCGCAAGCACAGAAATAATTCCTACACCACTTCCTCCCCAGGCTCAAGGAAAAGGGAGAATTCAGTAAAGCCTTTCGGATGGCTATCTCTATCAAAGAGACTATTTTTCCTCTTCCTCTGTACAAATACCGGAGCAGAAAGGTGACGGAAACCATAGTACTGCAACCATGCCGTGCGATTTCCCGGATCATTTTTAAGTAGGTCTTTTCAGGATAATTTTTCTGCAATCATCTCATGCTTCTGACAAAGGATTTTGGCTCTCCTCTCGTCTAACATCCACCCCTCCCCCCTTATGGATTTTCCCTCTTCCTTATCTCCGCTATTCAAAAGCGCGCCGGCATTGTATTCCCCAAGCAGAGCGCCCGGCCGCCCCGAGTGCGGCTTGCTGCCTCTGTTGGCGGTGTCCACTCATTACTTACCTTTTGAACATCGGATGGTACCCTGGAGAGGAAATCTAGCAGCTCGTTATTATCGATGGCATAGGGATTTCTAAACTTCTTAGTAAATTTATTTATGCCTAGGAAAAAAAAAAATGCAAACAAAATAACATAACCTCTTTCGAATTCCCCGCCTTCCCCCTCCCGCCCTTAAATTGTTCAGACAAAGTGGAAAAGGGAAGAAGAATTCACAAGTAAAAATTAGTGTGAAAACAGTGCCTAGGACTTCAAGTCCCGCACATGTTGCCTGTCACGCGGAATCATTCACATATGCCTCCTGGAAGAGGTAGAGGGCATTATTATATAGAGATAGTTCTCTGCTTTGGGGATGATTTGCTATCAACAATGGGGCCAAAAAAAGATTTTGGCAGGCATTCATTCTAGGGGTATACTGTGAGGGGAATACCTGAATTCGCAGCCCAGACTATTGTTACATATGCTATCCTAGAAGATAGGCTAGCCTGCCTGATGCCCGGGGAGCTGGAGGGCTCTGGGAGAAACCGGGCAGGATGAAGGTTCTTTTTCCTTCCATTTCTTTTGAAAATGAAAGCTGTCAAAAACTTCCCTTCCTCATCATATTTCACAGCTTATCCTCTTTTGGCCGAACCAGAGGTGACGAGTTGACCGTATTCTGATGCCGTGGGAAACTGTGAAAACTTCTTATTAGGTTTATTTTATTTTGATCTTTTTTAAGTGAATAACTTGGCTTATTAACTGTAGCAATAGCACTCCCAGTATCCTCCGTGGAGCTGGTCATGCTGCAGCTGTCAGAGATCCCTACCCTGGGAGGAATATCCTGGGGAGCACAGCCTGCCTCTTATTGGGGGGTTTGCAAGGGGTGGTCTTCTGATCCCTACGAGGAAAGGGAGGGCCGAGCAGCCTTCAGCCAGCACCAGCTCTTTACATGGACTGGGATGAGAAAACAAGAGACCTGGGCCCCATTCCTAGCTCTCTCCCGGTTGCAGCCTTCTGCCACCACTTCCCCACTGAGAAACAGGAATTAGTAACGTGGCTGGGTGAAGGCGCAGCAGGAGAGCAACAGCTCACTGGGAGAAGGGGAACAACTAGCACATCTTAAAAAATAGCAAGGAAATTCAAATGCTGATTTCCCATGAGGATCACAATACCACATCCGATCCAATCCCTCCCCTGTCCAAAATCTCTTAGAGTTTTCCCTGAAAGTGGTTTCAAATGCGATGGCTGTTCCAGCCTCCTCCTCTCCCTCTCTCTCTCTCTCTCTCTCTGTACCTGCTTCACATGAGATTCAGCTTTTAAGCCACATTCTTGTAGCAAAATGCCAACACAATTTTCTGTGTACCTGATTTTTAAAAAACAGAAAATATCATAAGGTCTTTTGAGGCCTTGCCACAGGGTAGTTGTTTAACATATATCATATTTGAAGGCCCTGTCAGTCTAGATGATGTTGAACGGACGTAGGGTTTTCATGTACTCGCCATGTCTTCCATACCAGAGCAGCAATATTTTGTCACTGAACTTTTTCCTCCCAGTAATTTCTCTCCTTCCCCTTTGCTCTTTTTTTGACTAAATCCTCCCCCCTCCAACACTGGCTTTTCATGCTGGCCCCTTCTCATTCCCTCCTTTTACTGCATCCATAAGCACCAGGACCTCAGCAGATGCCTCAGCCTTGTAATGATAATGGGGGCTCCCTAGTGCCCGGTGCCCCAGGGCCGAGGGGAACGAGCCTCAGTGATTCAATGAGGATACTCTGCCCCATGTTTTCAGCCATTTTACCTCAAGATTGAGATAAAAGACATCACCTTAAATAAGTCAGAATGCCATTTTGAGATAAGAAAAGTCTTCAGCAGCTGGAAGGCCACTTTCTTTTATAAAAGACCATCTTAGTCTTCTTCATAAGACTGCTAAGCAATTTTTCATATTACAGCCTCCTCTTTTGCTTCATCCCAAGAAAATGATAGTCCTTTATACAGTCCTGAAGAACTCCTTTCCGTGCCCTAATAAAAAGAGATGCTCAGTGCCTCCTGTTGAACTGACTGACCTCTTGGGCTGCAAGGTATTTTGGCACACTGCACCACCCTCTGACCGCAGGGGCAGCTGAGGACATGAATGCTCCTGAACTCTGGGCCTTGGTCCTTGAGCTTCTCAAACACCTCTTATCAACTCTCTGCTGCTTTCCAGCTGAGGGCTCCAGCACAAGGAAGCTAATTACTTCCTTACAGAATAACAAGAACATTGGAAATAGTTCTACTGTAGATAAACTCTTTTTCTCTCAGAAACATACAGAGAAAAAGAAATGCAGACCATCAGGTCACCCAAGGAAAAGAAATGACAGTTTCAACAGAGGTTCACAGCATATTTATTCACCTCTAAGTAATGGAGCACTTACCCCAGATTAAAACAATGTACCTCAGTGGTATATAATACAAAATAACCGTTGCTGCTGCCAGGACTAAGCAGGCCAGGACAGAGAGGAAAGGCACCGTCCAGTTGAATGTGCTGTAAAGAATGTAAAAAATCCTCCTCAATAACACTGCTCTTGGAGACTGCCTGTACTCTTTTACCCAATAATAATTTAATGACCTCTTTGCAGCGCTCAGTGCATTTGAATACATTGTAAATTGCAGACCCTCTGGGAGGCAGGTAAGTAGATTCCTGCATCTGGATGCTATAATAGATTAAGGGAGATATCCGAGAGGCAGGTATCATGATAAGGAAAGAGAGAGGATACCCTCCGGGGAGCTCAGAGAAGTTGTTAGTCATGTAGTGAGTTGTTTTTGTTTCTTCTTATACACGTCGCACTTGTCACACATCTCTACTCGCTGGTCAGCTCTCCATTATTCATGGGCCGATTATCTGATTTGGAGACTCGACCATGCCACAGGTGCCAGCCACCTGAGCTGGCTCTGCTCGGGCCACGGCAGAGACAACATCAGATGTTTGCCAGCGCACAGCTCAAATGTGGCAAGCGGCCAGACCCATCTCCACCAGTAACTTGGAATGGAGCAGTGGTGACGGATGGTAAACCTTAAAAGAGACGTTAGAGCTATCTCTCTTCACGCCACTGAGGAAAAATATTCTACAAAAAGCTCTCTCAGTATTTATAAATTTACCTCTATTTCCTTACATTTTCATCAATTCCTTACTGTTTTGCATATAGGAGGTGTCTCGGGTCAGTTATAGCATGTTAGCAGCAGTCCAAACCTCTTCAGCACACCAGTTTTCCCAGGGAGAACACTCTCAAGAGGCCTAATCTTCACAGTTATTCAGACATTTGTGCATTGTGGACAGCATTGTGGACAATAATCAACAAAAAACAAGACTTCCTTTCATCCAGACCACTGCCATCTGTAAGCCTATGACGGACTTCAGACGAGCAGCTGTTGCTAAAGCATCTTTGAAGTTACTTTGTCCCCCTGTGCCCTGGCCTTGTAAGCTCTCTCTTTGGTACCCTCAAAACACTGAGATACCTAGACTGCACGGATGCCCATTGGTTTGTAGGTGGATTTACAGGTCTGCGCATCTCTGCCTCATACAGTCTGCCTGCTAACTTCATCACATCACGATGAAGGGGAGTAGGAAGAAAAGAGGATGAATGTGGACCACTTGTCAGGCTATAAAATAAGCGGAACCTCCCTTGACAGATAAAATTAATAGGAGGGGGAAAGAATTACTTCTAAGCTTCAATAGATGTATTAAATATTAAGTAAAGATAGGTGGGAGAGGACCCATCATTATCAATCAACATAGCTTAAGTTAAAGTAAAAAAAACTGCAAAACAGCTCAGTACAGTTAAGCTATTAAAACTCCCTAAGATTGCATAACTAGAGTGACAGACGGAAACTGTAGCACAATTCAGTCTGTCACTTCCAGAAAAACTTTGGTGGCAATTTTTTTAATGGTACATTACTGTTGAGTTACAATGGAATTCTTCTCAAATTACATCGAGCATCCACATTAATATCCAATGTGTTCTTTAAGACCATTGTTACCAAAATGAATACAAGAATTAATAGCGCTTAAGCCCTCCGAGTCTTCCTGCCACGCAGCTGGACAGAACAGTGCCCCGTTCATAGCTGGGAACATGTCTCTTGGCCACTTCCACCCC
Organism: Struthio camelus; assembly: GCF_040807025.1. Taxonomy (NCBI): domain Eukaryota; kingdom Metazoa; phylum Chordata; class Aves; order Struthioniformes; family Struthionidae; genus Struthio; species Struthio camelus. The sequence continues at coordinate 7,178,315 of NC_090953.1, forward strand.
AGCTGGGGTGCACGAAGTGGAACCACAACACATGGGCTTGCTGTATTTTTAGCTTGAACCCAGCTCCTCATTAAAGTGTGGCTCAATCACAAACCATCACTTTGTGTTCAAAACAGAAAACAATAAGGGTCAATTAAGCTCCAGTAAAGACTGGATTCTAAAAGTTGGTGCGTGTCTGTGGGCAGGGATTTTTTTTAGGCTCTTCACCTCCCTTCCTCCTAAGGCCAGGAATACTCTGTGCGCCTCCCGCCACAACAAGACCCAGAAAACCCCCTTTGGGCTTCTTCAGATAGCTTAAATCAATAAAAGGAGAAGCGCATCAATACACTGGAGTGGGAAATAAGTGACCGGTAACCCCTGCAACCAGGCAAGAGTAGGGAGGGCGTGGGAAAGGCAAGACCACCCATCAATTCTTCCCTACTCTCTGTAGGGGAAGCACAAAGAGAAGCCTGATACTTTGGTGCTCATGTCTTCCAGCAATACCTTTCCTTGTGCTGACATGGTGGCTCCCTACCACAACATACACAGACGAGATCACGGATTGGGACAAATGGTTGAATATAAGAGCTACAACCAGTAAAGCATCTGGCTTCTTCTCTTCTCTCTGCTTAGGAAAGGTTTTTGAAGTAAGAGACTCCATGGGAAGAAGAAATGGTGCTAGGACTGGTCAAGTCTCTCCTGCTACACCATGTAGTCATTTCTGGAGCAAGAAATTCACCCTACCACAATCCTCCTGGCTCTCCTCTCATGCCTATCACGGCCAGGCAAGAAGAACTGATCACTTACTTTTTAATCCTCTCTCCAAACGATGCTATTTCTTCTAGGATGCTTTGAACAGCTATGATGATCTCTTGGACCATGTGGATTCTTTCAATTAAACCTTTTTTCTCAGATTCCTAATAAAAATGGAAACAAAAATATTGTATGCATTCAGTATTTGCTAATGTGTGCACGGCTACAAGAAAAAAGTAAGATATTGCCAGTACCACTGACGCAAACTTGGACACATAGTATGCACTGGTGCATACTTATACACCAACTATATCACTAAGGAAAGCGAGAACACGCACACTGGGTTCATTATATACAATAACCATTAATGCACGTAGCATCTTTTATTTTCTCTCTTTCTCCCAGCACACAAGCAGAGGTTTCCACATCTTCCAGTGCAAATCGACTGCAGTATCTCAAACCAGGCTACCAGTGGAGTGCCCACTTGCATGTCAAACCAGAGGAGCTGCAGGGCACTCCTGAGTGCAGTGTTGGGTGGTGAGCAGTTCCCAAAAACAAGAATGAACTTATGCAAAACTTCTGATTATCACTTTTCTGAGCTTTGTAGGCACCCAACAGATATGTTGTCTTCTGTATATAAGTTAGCAGCAGGTTACTGAATGCAACATTAAGTAGTGGCTGATGACTAATATTTTTTCTTCTGGACTAACCATTTTCCCTCAAAAAATGTTAACCTCATTGTTACTGGACATCTAAAGTGTCCTTCCAGATTAGCAGAGGACCCATTAACCTATTTTTTCTTGCACCAGACATTGGGATGAGCAAACAGTTTGAGAGTACTAGAGATCCTAGATTCTGAGTACTAAATTCTGAAGTCATCCTTTTACTTAATGTTACATCCTGGAAAATTTGTTTGCCACTGCGGCACTGTTAGTCCAGTCAAACACTTCTCTAAGCAAAGCTTTCCACCCTGATGACAACCTCTCTGTGCAAAACATCAAAAGCAGATTAATTCAGATTACCTTGCCTTTGTCCTGGACTAAAAACACGTCTGTGAGAATAACTGAATGTAATATACATAAAAGTTCGGGTTTCAACACAGTCAAGAGTCCTCCCTCCTGCTCTGTTCTCAGGCTGTTTCACAGCTGTCTAAACCAGACAGAGTGGCCTGTAACTACTAACTTGTTTCACAGATATTTCCATGCAAAGCCAATCACTGAAGAAAGTCAGTAATTTGAGTTAAAGGGAACACTACAGTTTTCCAACAAACAACATAGCCTAGAAAAATTCAAGCCTCTGCCAAACTAGGAACTTTAGATTTGAATTTACTACTTATGCTGAGCATTCTTTAGGATTTTTTTTTTTTGAACACTTCCTATGCAGAGACCTATTCTTTTACTGAAAAAAAAAAAAGAATCAAAGGGAAAAAATGACATTTTCCTTTTACAGCAGCCATTTTATAACTTCATTTCTTACTGCTTATTTTAGGCAGCAACATTACAGGACATTACTACACATGTGCAGAAATAAAAAGGAAGCACAGAATGAATTAAAAATCAAAATGACTTAAATCAGCCTTGGAAATCAGTATACAATTATCAGCATTCAGCATTTCTTTGCCAGCAATTTAACACACATACAGGCATGCAAATTGGTGTGGTTGCAGATATTCTAGCACGAAATCAGCAAAACATTCACTTATTGCAAAATGCAGAGCCTTGGACACTGACTTTACATCACATTTAGACTACTGGAAACCAGCCCAAAACAGAAAAAAGAAATTTAAGTTGTGTTTTAACCAGTCAGTGCCCAGACAGGGGAGGTGTTGGTACAATGCAAGTCACTTCCATGTTCTTCTCTGACTCCTCCCGGCTAGGGCAGGGCGCAGGACAGGGTAGGTGGAAGCAAACAAAGGCCAGATGCACGAGGATCAGCGCCGGCTGCAATCCTGCCTCTGCGCTGTGGGCCTATCTTTCTTTGCTGTGCAAGAGAGGAGCAAACGCTGCTTGTGCTGGATCTGTGCCAGAGAGGTGCAGGACTATTACTACAACCTGCCGATGCTACTGCACCGCAAGAGGCTCTGCGTGCATCCCAAACACTGCATCACGTTGCATCTCAGTGTGCCGAATACCGTACCACTCGCCCTTGGATGCTAAGAGCCAGACGTTACACTGGAGCCCTCCCAACCCTCAAAAGCAAAGGTGTGCTGCCCATTTCTTGCCACAGTAATTTCTGAGTATAAAACGCCAAGCCAAACCACCGCAGAGTTGTCAAGCTCCAGACATTTGAATATTTGCCTTTAGGTTGCAAGTGAGCGCAGAATGAATAGAAGCAGGGTTTTAACTAATCACACATTTGGGTGTGAAAATGAGTATTTTTACATTAATAAAACCACCAACAAAAATGAAACCCTTGGGGTGTGAAATGACCCCAGAACAAAATAAATAAATAAATAGTCAGTTTATGTGAAAATAGCACCAAAAAGTCATTTTCACACAACTTCAGTTATAACCTTGTTAGGCTAAAATGTAAATGACACATTAGGATTATTTTTAACTCCTCACTCACTAGAATGGTACAACGTTCCCTTAGTCATAACTTGGCTTTAACGCACCAAACCTGCGAGTCAAACTTTGGGAACAATTCACGGAGACTCAGCCAGGGAGAATTTCATTTTGTCCAAATTCAGACAAAGAGGTATTTTATATAACGTGATATTCCAGGGCAAGCCTACTCCTGCTACCCAGAGCTGCAAGAAAGATCATCCAACAACTCTATCTGCATCATGCTGACTTCATTTACGCATCTTTGACTGAGCTTGGAAATGTGGTGATAATGCAGTTTAAGAAATACAACATAACTTCTGTTGCAGCAACCAAGCAGCCTAAAAAAATAAAAGAGAAACCCCTACCAGCTTTGGATCGCTGTTTTTTTTTTTTTTTAAACCTAGTGCATACTAAAATCATTCCTAAACAATAGCATTTTTCATTTATAACACCAAATACACCTAGCAAAGCAAATGGCAGAGACAATCTGCTATTAGAAAGCCTCATAAAGGATATCAAGTATTAGAAAGTAAAACGGCCGGCTACCGCTCCGGTACTATGCATTTCAATACTCGTGCAGAAACATTCGAAAATGCTGGAAATCTGTCAATGTCTTTTCTTTGTTGTCATTATTGTTTTGTTCTGATAATCTACAGTCTAAACACACATACAGCACGATTAGGTCACTGGTTAAGCAAGAGCGCAGCAGACAAATGAAGTACGATAAATGTGTGATTTTCTAAACTATTTCAGATTTTGGAGTGCCACGTATGCCTTCTGAAGCCAGCAGCTCACAAAACGCTGTCGGGAGCAGAACAAGAGTTCATACGCCCATCAGGAAGACAGTCACTGCTCCATATTGATTAACAAATGGGCAACTGTCACACAGAAAGCTATATCTGAGCAGCACCACGTTTGTGGAAAGACGCAAAAATAATCCCAAGTACGTCTTCCACTCCACACACTTTCCCATTTGTGCAACCTGGACAATATGCTCTATCCTCCCTGGCTATCATTTGTTTCTGACGTCTTTTGGACTCATTTGTCTCAATGTATTATGCAATGGCTACCTTAAAAGCAAATGTGGATACCCCCACGGTTCAAAATCACAGCTGAGAAGCTTTTACTTGAATTAAAAATAAAATATCCTGCCTGTTTCTGGTATATTGTTTTCTAAAACCAGTCGTGAAACTGCCACTCCCTCAAGGCCTCTTTCTTCCTTATTTCTTGGCTGACTACAGCACTGTGGGTGGACCAAAACTACTTCAGCCTCTGGGAAAGAATCAACTCCATCAAAATGAATTTACAACTGAGAATTAATTATATAATCCGTATGTTATTTCAAATCTTCCCTGCATATCCCGATTTAAGAAACTTTCGTTTTTGCATTAATTGCCTGAACAAAAACACAAAAGGGGCCTTCCAAAAGATTAACCATGTCGGGGGCGAGGGGAAATTCAGAAATTAAGCCTTTTGTGTCCCGCTAACACACACCACCTTGAACTTGTAGAGGAAGGCACCAAATCTGCACCCTGCCGAATGAGGCTGCGTCTAGATTTTTCCCTCTGTGAATCTGTAATGGTTAACAAACGGGATATGTAAACACAGTCAAAGAGTTACTACATTTCTGTAAGCTTCCCTTCGCTACAGAGCCACGCTGGGCCCTGACAGCCAAGGACAGTTGCAAAAGAAACTCTCATACAATCGCAAAATTGATGCACTTCCAAAGGCAAAGACTTTGAAATTGTGTGAAATGCGGGGCAGGCTGGGAGGGGACTTCTCCAGCATCTGCATGGAAATTCATGATGAGGCTAGCTATAGCTCTAGATACACTCGAAACAGCACGCTACACTTGAAATTCAAGGACAGTTTTTAATGCTCCTCTCTAAGTGTGCTGCTGATGGAAACTGCAACTATTGTAGGCACACAACTAAAAATTCAAGCTTGAAGTCACTAACAAGTTCTAAATGCTTCATACCACTTGGATTTCATATAAACCATTCTCACAAAAGGAAAGCTTGCATGCAACTTTCATACAAGTGGTATTCATCAGCAGATTTTTGGCATGCCAAGTGAAACTCAATATATAAAGCCGAGGAACACTTCAGGGCAAGGATGAGGGAAAAGAGGAGGAGAAAAAATAAATAGGGATTAACACAAAAGGAGAAAGAAAACAGAATACAGACAACTAAGTCAGGAATGAAAATCTTGAATGTTTTCAGGAATTAAAAAGTTGGCCTGCCCAGCCCTGGGCAGGTCTAATTTCCAGGACTAGCGCTTTTTTTTTTTTTTTTTTTTTTTTTTTAGAGTAGCTAGCCCATTATGGCTACAAGTACATGGGGATAATGTTTTATCAGGATTTATCCCATGTGCCAAATATGAATTTCCCAGTGTATTAGCATCAAGTAAGATTGGTAGAAAGGGGGAAAAGGAGAAGAAGCTCAGACACAAATGTCTTCTTGTCCCACTATTCTTTCGGGTTTTAAAAAACATGCTATGGTTATTTAAAGCAAAGCAGATTTAACCAAAGTTGGATTTCACTTGCAACTTGCACGCTCTGTCCTAGAGCACAGAACTCCAAACTTATCAGTGTCTGGCCAAGCCTTTGCCAAATAAAAGTCTTCCAAAGGTCAAAATACTTGGAGACGAAGCACTTCTGAAAATCACAAGATTTGGTATAAACAGCAGACCACTGATCTCTACTGTTTGCAGGGAACTGCTCACCAGCAGCTTCTATCTAGTAGCAGAGCGAAGCTCTTGTGGGAGGTGGTAGCCAGGGAGCGACAGACAGTCTTTGGGTAGCTAAAATGAATTCCATGCCGAGCTTTGAAAATAGTCACCACAGCAACCTTGAACCGGATTCAGCGTTCAGCGGGACCCAAAGCCGGCTGCAGCGATCCTGGCAATCTGCGCTGCCGAGTCGCTGCCGTGCCCTGTGCTGCGACGTTTATGGTGCACCGAGGACGGCTCTGCGGTGCTTAGGGGAGGAAGGGTACGCGTACAGGATGACTGCCAAAGTCTGTGCAGTCGCCTCGCGCCGCCCAGAAACTGTGCATCACAGGATCTTTTTGTTTATTAACACCATGTTGCAAATGTGCCTGCTTGGCTGTGGAAATTTAGCGAATCTGAATGCACTTGAAATAATTACCAAAGAGAGGAAATGCAACACATACAGGTCAATTTATGCTCTCAGTTAAAAAGGTGTGAAATCTGGAATTATTCCACCAGAGCCAATAGAATTACTTCAGATTGATATGCAGGAGAGCACCATTGGCCTTAAAAGGACACATTTTAAAAGCAGGGCATATCATCCTACAGATGAGGCTGGGGAACCACTATCAGAAGCGCAGATGACTACCCCATGCCTTGTTAAACCTAACTTCTCTATGGAATGGTTATGGGGAAAACAGCACCACGCTTTTTGCTTACACTGGACAAATTTCATCTGGGTGCAGAGGACCAGCAAAGTCTACATTCAAATCCTTACATCCCACCTGCACATCAGATCTAAGTAGAGAGGTTTAGCTCATAACTGTTATGCTATCCTTCTGGAAAGGAGTGAAATGCAGGGGGGTTAAGAGACTTTTTCTATACTTGTTCACATTTGCACAGAGACAGAGAGAAACCCAAGGTCTTGGGATACTGCTATGAGTTTTCAAGTAATACTGGTAGTTGCCACACAATGAAACACTATTCAGGTGAGGAGAATGTGCATAAGAACCAAGAAGAGAGAAGTCTGAATGGAGATAAAAAGTCATCAGTCATCTTTTATTTAAAAAGGGAAGGAAAAAATAAAATTTGAGGAAAATAAGTGCTTTCTCCTGGAAATACACGAGACCTAAGAACAAGCACATGGTGATTAGACTTAAACTACTGGATCATCATCTGTAATCCAGGTAATGATCTTTAGTAGGTCTGGGTACAGAATAAAGATAGACCTATTCATGTATCTGCCCAATTGAAAAGAAATTTTAACATTTTAAATCATCTGAATTTTTAAGGGACAAGAACTCCTGAGCTTTATGTGCTCAGTCCTGTGGCCTGCTCAGCTGGCTGCTGTTGCAGTGGTGGCTTACTTAGCTCCAGGGCAAGAAAAAGACCTTGGTTGGCAGAGAGCTGCAGAGGTCCATATAGGACAAGTGCCAGACAACAGTCTCCAAGGATATTTAAAAAGTCCTCTGCAAGTCCCTCCTTATAACTCTTCTCCCATAATTCCTAAACATACAGATGGTTTCATTGCTGGTGGGCCACCTTCTAGGGTAAGGATTGTGCCAAGTTAAGAATGCTTACGATACTGGCATTTCTACATGCTGCTGCACTAAAAACAACAAACAACAGACCGCTTCTCTTCCAAGCTTCTGGTACACAGGAGGCTCCCAAAGAGAGAACAAAACAGAATCAGAACAACTCCTGCACTCTTCCTCAACCAGAAGCTGATTAGGTTAATAAGCAGCTTGGGAATGCCTTACAGAAGCCATAACTGGGTTCTAAGTGATATTTGGAAACTGGCATTACTTTAGTCCAGATGGCTACAAGACCAGATGTACGTTGGCTTATACGTGCCCCCTTCTTCCAGCTCCACACTGAGCATAGCTCCGGCCAGTAGCAGAGTCTGCCCCTTAACTATCTCCGTTAACTACTGTAAAGAGTGCTAACACATTCACGGTCCGTACGTGAACTCAGTAAGACAGCAAGAGAGGAGCCACAAAGGGGGTCGCTCAAGGGAGAGCAGTAATTTAAGAAGCCCACGTCAACATAAAAAAAAATGCACCTTGTTTTTTTTATGGCATGATCCTGCCCACAATTTTGTTTCTCAGATGTGGAGAAGTGGGACCTCCTTATTAGTCTGAACATAATCTGCATATCATATTTTCCAAGACTTTACCATCATTTCTCTTCAGCAGTCTTCACAGGAGATGCTGAAATATACTGCAATTGTTGAAGAGAAAAGGAGAGGAAAAAAACCCTAATGAAATTATTTATACTTTCAAGGAACAAAACAACGAGATGATATTGTCTTGAATGACCTTTCCTAAGTATGGGGATATACGATAGACTCTTGGTTCATGTTTCAATTACTGACCTTTACTGCGGAGAAAATTAATGCAATTTTCATCGTAATCCACCCGTACAAATAAGATCCATACGGAAGGTTCCCACATGCTGAATCTAATACAAATGGAAAATGTCAGCTGTTTGCTACTGGATGAATTTGATTTTAATTTGTTCAGCTGGAGTCTTTTTGAACTGTACTCGTAAGACTTGGTGATTTTGGGTACCTAGTTTTGACAGAGAATTTCATACATCAGAAACATTGCATTTTTCCTTTTGGGGGATTTTTCCTCCCTCTTTTTTCCCTAAGCATAAGATACTCAAAATTTCTTGGAAGTTGCCAAATAACTTGGCTTAAAGTCATGGGTATCATTTGATCCTACTCTATTATGTCCCACTAGCCAAGCAGGGCTACACTGGCTCACCACTGGCTGGAAGATGCCCAAGGAAACAGGAACTGGTGTTGATTTAGTTTTATCTCTGATTTTCTTTTGAATCAATTTCTAGATCTGGTAATAGTAGTAACTTAGTTCTGTCTGTTTTGGAGGAAATGCAAACTCTAATCCGGACAACTTAAGGTCATGAGAAGACTCCAAGATTCTTTCCAGTGGAGTGTTATGACACGCTTATTCACAAGGTATCTGTCTGCTTGAAGCTCTACAGTCTTTGTCCAAAAAAAAAAAAAAGGTTAATTAAATAGAAATAGACAACAATCAGACAAAGTACATACATTTTGAGTTGCATGTAACTTGTCTATACCTTTCCACTGGTGGACGAAAGATGTTTCAGTGATGTAATTTTAAAACAATCCTTATTCAGACAGCCTGACAGACCCCAGAGCTGACACAGCGCAGCCTGAGCTCTACATCCAAGACGGCAAGAATCCGAGAAAGCACTCCTCCCTCCGCGGCACAGCTTGTGCCAAAGGGACACAGCACCCTTATCTTCTGTCGTCCTCTACACTGTTATTTGGGGAGGAGAGAGGGGGGAAGAAGGGGAAAGAAAGGGGGAGATGGCAATTAAGCCCTGTCATTTAAGACAGATCGTTTAGGTGGAAGGGAGTTAATCTGCTCTTGGGCTTTTGAACTAAGCGTCTGTGTATTTATAATTTGTAAACAGTTCATCTCTTGGAGGGTGTGTTACAATTCCCAGAAGCATGGTCTGTTATGTCTAACATGCAGCAGAACCCAGAAAAGCTATGTGTGCGAGTATTTTGATACAACACGATGACAGGAAACAGAAACAGTGACCTCGTATACCACAGCCCAGCTAGCGGATTTCAACTTCAGGAGTTCTTGTATTAGGGAGGAAAAAAAAATACACAGACTTCTTTTTAAAGTATAGTTGTCTGTTTAAATGTTGACATTACAATGAGATAATGTCATAAAATTACATTTTTCTTATACTCCCTAGAGCACTTTGGCCACCCTCAGACTTGGAAAGGTCACTTTGAATAACCTAATACACTTAAAGATGCAGTCTTTCCTCAGTGCGTATTCATGGTCCATCACGGGTGTTAAGGGGGATATACGTAGGACAGCGGGCAGATATTAAGGCAGTGCTGCACAGGACATGGGACAAATTGCAGTAGTTGGCAACTCACTCACTCTCCTGGTAATTCTGTGTCAGGACCCCATAGACCAATGACTCTAAAATCCAAATTAATCCAAGTTATGGATTAGGATTGCTCTTACGCTGAGATAGAAACAGTTCTGTTGATGGGAAAGCCTGCTGTAGCTGTGTACAGTGAGTTGCTTTAGCCAGTTCTACCAGTTCTCCATTTCTGAGAGTGTTTAATGCATGCAGTAAGACAGAGGCAACGTTGATTATGGCAAAATTGTAGAGCCAAATCAACAGTAGAACATAGACTTGCAGGAGTTTTCCCAAACTAGCACACTTAATCAAAATAAACCAACAAAAAAAATGACAGTAGAGTTGTTTAGCAGGGGGCAAAACATACAAGGTGACTAGATCCATATCTCAGTGACCCAGTTGCATATACACAGAGAACCCAAGTTAGTAAAGTTGTATCTGTAGTAAGCCTGTAGTAAACCCACAAAATAGAAATTGTCTATAAGAGATATGCACTATTCATTTGAAAATAATGAAACTGTCATTTAACAATTCTTTCTTAGTTCCAGATATTATTATATTCTGCTTCCATTTAGTTGGCCAATTTTACAATGCAAATGGTGAATAATAAACGAGAACATTCAAATCATTGTTGTGCTTTCCAGAAACCTGTAATTCAAGTAGGCTGTCTACACTTCATTTTATAGCTTTGATGGATTTCTGGTTGCTCATTAAAATATAACAACCACAAAAGACTAGGTTAAATTTAAAGCAACTCTTCCCATCAGTCTGCTGAGCTCCAATTCTAACGTCTACCACTGAGAGCTAAGGTGCAACTGCTACCTATGGTATTGATTCATTTCTCAGTGATCAACAATTTCACTGTAACATTCTCTTAAAACAGAGAATATTCAAGAAGATGCTTATTAACTGAGTATGCAATCTTAAAGTTTCACATAGCCTTGCAAATATTTTCTTCTTAACAGCTAATGTTCCTTTGCATGCTGTTGCTCATTAAATAATTCCTCACCTTTTAGCTCTAAAGTATTTATAGATTATCAGATCCTCCTTCACTTGCTTATGTTTTTTCAAGCTGTATATATTAAGTTCTCTTAATCTTTCTTCATATGTCATGCCCTCTAATCTTTTTATCATTTGTCACTGTGGTTTGATAAACTTCAAAAAAACTCCAATGGATTTTTCACGGTGAGAAGAACGAGGAAGCGTGCTCCAATAAAATAAGAAACTAGCCTCGCCAATTCCCATTCTTTCTACATTTCAGCAGACAAACTAAAACCAGTTACTCTCCCAGCTCTAAAAGAAATGTTGAAAAACTCTAACCAGCCCTCCACAAATCACAGCAGTTCTGGCCTCCAGAAGAGGAAATGCCAAATAATTTGGGGAAAACCATTAGTACAGAATGCCCATCAAAAACTGGAAATGGAAGTGATGAGAAACTTTATATGCTCATGCATGTCTGTGTACCTCACCCAACCATACACATGCACATACAAGCATACACGTACATGTTTCTGTTATGATTTCAGGAACAAACTGGAGACTCCACAGATTAAAATGAAGTTCACATATTTCACGCAGGTAACTCCACTGCTGAATGTTACGCAAACCAAGCTTCTCTTATTTTGAATTTTGCCAATCGGTCAACTGGTAACAATTGTTTTTCCAGTTAATACAGAGAACACCTGCAGATCGCACAGAGTTAAGATGATGGGTTTGTGCTCTCCCATGTTGCTTCTGATTCTAGCTAACACGCTATTGTGAGATGTACTTACCTTGTCATCTTCATCATCATCTTCATCCAAGCCCATAAGCTCCTGCAAAAGCAGATGTCCGTATTAGAAAACATTACACTTAACTTCTCAGTGACAGGCAGTGTTCAAAAAGCTCATGAAACTCCCACAGCATTTTATTATACAGTTTTCTCCCACTACTATTGCAAGTCATTTAAAAAAACCCATCACTTTCACCTTTCAGAAGCAACGTTTTGTGTTCAAGGACTTCTCTTTTTTGTGATATCCTGAACAAAGCATGCAATACCCTATACAAATTTTAAGTCTAAATAAAACCATTAGTGGCTGTGTCCGGTAGTTTGAAGGCAACAGGCTTTCAAATTCATTGCCAACTTTTACTGTCTGTAAACAGCTTTGTTCTTAGTGTGACAAATGAACCAGTGGGTATGTCAAGGCTAAGGATTCTATACTCAACTTGTTCCATCCTCACTGCTACAATGACTGCTCTCTCCCTTTAGGGCCATTACTGAAACATTAGACAGTAGAAAATACTTTAGTAGGAACATAATCAATCTCACGAATGACATACAGATTTCTACATGGCATTATTTCCTCCCTCTAACTTCTGCGCTGACAGGTAGGGGAGAAAACAAAAGACTTGGCTAAGGCTTGAAATTAGGATCCACTTGGCTTTCAATTCAAGTGTTTTATAAGCTGAGCCTTCAACAGGGCCCTCCAAGTTTTTCTTGGTTATTTAATAGGAATATTTGAATCACTATATTACAAGTTTAAATAATAGCTAACATGCAAAGAATGTGAAGAATCACAATAAAAGATATTCTGGCTTTTGTTTTTTTTCAGAAAAGCAGTTGCATCAAGTATGCAGAAAGCACTGAGAGCTCAGACACCCAGATTTACTCTTTGGCTCCCTGGAATACCCTAAGCAGCTGAATTAATACTGATCATGGTTTACATTTCTGTAGAAGCTCCCATCTGCAAATCATAAAGCATTTTACCAATACTCATGAATTTAGCCTCCCAGCAACTGGGATCACGCATACAAGGTTAATATTGTTATCCCCATTTTATAGCACAGAAATCAGAGAAAGAATCTGAGGTCTTTTCCAAAAACCATTGCTTTCTTTCTTCTACATACACAAAAAGTGCATGCTGGCACACATCGAAAAAAGGTAGCACGCATGCACTGAGATCCAAAAATTCAAAAAAAAAAAAAACTGTGCAAAAAGCCCTAGTATTTTGAAGAAAACTTTTTCTCATCTGCAGGACAGATGAGTGACTAAGAGTAGCACCTGATTGTCTGTTTTTGACCTACAGATGGTCAGCATCATAAATGCATACCATGAAGAGACCAGGTAATATTAAAGGCACTTTGACTAACTACTTGTTCCATATGATCCCAAACCCGCAAAGCACATGTGTAACTTTTGCTTATGCAAAATGCACCGCTGATGTACATGGCATAGCATTGCTCATGAGCTGTAACAGGAAAAGAGTCAACCTGTGTACAAACCTTTCTCGAGCATAGTTACAATTAACCTGTATTTTCAGATAAATGCTTTCCATAGCATCCACCAAAATAATGCAATATTCAACCTCTCGAACTTGTATGGGACACCCCACACTGGACTGCGCAATAGATTCACCACAGGAAGAGTGATGGGCACTAGGAGGTATTCGTACTGCATTTTATCTGGTAAGCTGGTAAGCTGGACTCACTATTATTTTACATTGTTTTGTATTAAAAATAAAAAAGAAAGAAAGAGAAAGAGAACATTGTCTGGGATTCTCCCACACGGAAATTCTCATTTTCTTAACGAAATAAATGATCCAAAGAACACGTACAATATATTTCAAAGGTTGTCTAGACTTAGCTAAGATTGGAGTTAAGCACTTCCCTTACCATTTGTCTTCATGTCCAATCCATGTCCTGGTCTGCATAATGTGATTTTCCCTAGGTTTTAAATAATTCTTTCACTTAGGAACAACTGAAAACTGAACTAGGAGAACTTCCATTACTAACACTAATATAACAGCTACTGACTCTTTTTAATATTAGGATATTATTTCTTTGTACAAAATCCATGTGATCAGCTTGGGGAGTATTCTTCATGGGTACAAATGTCAATCATTTTTTTTCCAAAAGCCGGAAAGGAGCCAATTCTGCCTGTATTTTATTCCCATACTTGTTACAGGTTTAAAAACAGATTATTACAGTTATCCATGAATTTACTTGCTTCATTTCCAACTTTAATTAACAGTTTCATGCAAGTAAAGACAGGGGTCAAAGTCAGGATTAAGTTCAAACAGCTTTTCATATCCCACAAACAGCACTTTGCCACATGTTGTAATCATTTTTGGATATAAGTCCTTTCCCTCTACTAGATCAAGTTAAGAAACTGAAGGCTAGATTTTAAAAAGTGTTTATCACTGATATGGAGGGGGGAAGGGTGAAAAAGGTTTTTTCCTAAAGTCTCTGATCACAGGACAAGGTTTAAAAAACAAATAACTTCTCTGTTCAGCTTCCATTGACTTTTCTCTTCTGTGAATCATGAATCACCAGTGTGATGCAAAGTGTAAGAGTGCCAGGGCATGGGGTGTTGGGTCTTGTCTCTTTATAAGTCTGTCTTAATTCAAATCAGTTAAAACATTTGCAGTTATTTAATAAGTCAAATCTCCCTCCCACACACTTGTCTCCTTCCCCCTACTACTCTGAATGGTCTATTGCCTGAATTGGGTCATGAAAATTGAGAGGGCTGAGGTTTCTTTCCAGTAACTCGGAAATAAAAATGCTGCTTAGCTACACAACTAGCTTAATAACATTAAAACGTGTGACATTTTGCTCACGGGCAAATTCAAGCTGGCTCTGCCAGCAGCGTTACTGCTACTTTACTTGCCTGGGCATCTTGGGTGCTGCTGACCTTCCCGTTTGTGACAAGAGAGAAGTTGTAAGCAAAGAGCACCAGCAAAGCCAGGGGCACCATGTAAAGTTCCACGCTCCATACGGTGACCACAAACACCTGGGAAAAAGAAAGCAACAGAAGGGGATACATGAGTGTTTGAAGAGAGAGACGTATAAGCTGCCCTTTCAGTCATTATCCCTCCAAACAGTCATCCTTGAATCTCAGTTAACCTCATTCATATTATCATTTTGACAAAGAAAATCTGCTCAGAAAGTGTATTCTCCTTCCATTTTGTTTGAGCCCATTAGGCTGCCACTTGTTAGCTTCTCTTTCCCTCCGTTCCTGGTGAGGAACAAGGCCGCGAACATAAGGTTAGTCCAAGGGCATTATCCACTCCTTCCTGGGGCGCCTCGAGCCTGAATACCCAGGCTCGCTATTGAATCCTTAGCGCTAGCGCACAACAGACCCACTTACAGAGGTAAAGCTGCTTCGCTGATTCAAACTAATTGCCAGGGGGGTTTCCACAGGCTTGAGGAGAAATTCTGCCTCTTATCCACCAGGAACTGTGCAGTTCTCCCTTCACTACATCGGGGACTATCAGCAGATCCATCTTCACCATTTATCCACCCGCGTTCTTCTTGGCACAGAGGCGCTGAGCAAGGACGACCAGCCTGCAGCAGGCAAGGCTCTAGCTTGTGCGTGATTTTGGGAAGGGATCCAGGGAGCCTACTCTCCATTCCCATTCCCCTGCCATTTTTTCAGCACAGCATACTCTGATTTCACAGGCGGCTAAGGCTCTCTTTGTCCAGAAAGGGTATAATCTGGGGCACTAGCAGTGGTACCTGACCAAATCCACAGATACCAAACGCACAAGTCAAATTTCAAAGTAAACACTCTGCAAACTGAGTCAGTAAAAAATGTAACAAACATGATGGAGATTATAATTTTTTTTTTTTGTGAGGGGGGAGGAGAGGGGGGTTGTTTTAATTTTTCAAAAAATGATACCAAGTCAAACTGCAGTCCTCTCTTACGAGTGTTGACCCTATCTGAACAGAGTCCAAACTTGGAGTGGTTGGAGATGCAAAGTTAATAAACTAAATCCAGAACTGCCATAAAACGCACGTTGTGATCCCATTTCCTTTTCTACTCATACATAGTGTTTCCAGAACTCCCTAATGCTGGTAGTAACTTTAAGCTATTTTAAATAATCACTTTTAAAGGCGAGGCATAACACATTTATTGGATTTTTCTCCCCCCTGCCCCAACCTCTGGAATGACCAGAAACAAAAATTCCATTTTCAGAATAACATAGGTAGGTGAAAATGAGTCAGATCCCTCCATCTAATGCACCTCAAACTGCAATGAAAGGAAAACTCTATGAATGACCAGAAATATCACTCTCTACCTCCATTAATCCGTGTATAGTGTCTGACAGGCCATTAATCCGTGGCCTGTCAGACGCTATATACAAAGGCAAGACTAGCACTTGTAGCAAGGGATGACTGTGACAACAGTTATTTTGTGTTATGGACCTGAAGGTCTAACCACACTGTACCAAAGAAGCATTTCCCACCAACTTCTACAGGTGAGGATTCATACCCTTAAAGAATAGGGACTGTTGCAACTCTTAAACCAAATGACTTTCTTTGCATGAGAAAAACGGCCAGCCAGTATCTACCGGGCCAAACGTAAACCAAGAAACGATGATGATATGTGCAGCCCTGCCCAAACAGCAGTTGCATTTTGCAGAGTGATCCTGATTTTGTGTTAGCTGTTGCTATGCAAGAAGTTAGACTGTCATCCTGTTCTTGCCATTTGTAGGGCAGTAAAACTACCTTTAAGATATATTAACCTATAAAATGGGCAACTATCCAGACAACATATCACCATACTATTGATTTGCAGCATAGGATCTTACAATTAGGCAATTTGTTTTCTTTTTGATCTTGCTTTTCAACACATAAAAAAATTAGAAGTGATAAGGATTCTAACAGTTACATTTTATATGTAAGCAAGGCATCAGAAACACAAGAATCCTGGCCTGGAAGGCACGGTACTTGATCCATCTTACAGAAGGTTTGCATGGCCTTAGCTAAAACTTCAAAAAATTGTGATATGCTAAGATTTAAAAAAAAAAAAAAGAGTTCTATAACTGAGAAGTTCTAACCAGAACAAATTCCTCTGAAGCTATTTCAGCTCCCTTGAATGAATGTCTACTTGCTCCGTAAGATAAAGAGAAGGGGATATCAGCTCCAAACCTAATTCAATTGTCATCCTAAAGAACAAGGTGATTGTATAGAGCTCTATAGGTATCTATGTAAGAGATGGATCAACACACACACACACACATACATATATATAAAATAGCTACCTGATCCTTATACAAACTCCTTAATGGAAATTTGTATTACTAGGTATTAAAATTCAATACTTTTGCTTCAGTCTGTCAGAGGAGGTTGTGTATATATCATCTCTCTGGGATATTAGTGAACTCAATCTTCTTATAATGTGGAAAAAAAAAAAAAACCCTACAATCAGCTCAGCAAAGTCCTACAAAAGTCAATGAAGCTCTAGCAGAACCTCTCTTCATTCATTCAACTGCAGGACTAGAACCAATTTTAGTGCATCTGTCATCATCCTTTACGAACATCACTCTGCTCAGTTGCAAGTCTAATGCAACCTTGCAATCACAGGTCATTTAGGCAAGATATAAAATCAAGACCTTGGTGATTTTAGATCCAACAGTACATTTTGTGTATTATTAAGTTTCAGACCTTAAATAAAACTAAAAGCTTAATTACAAAATCTCACTGTAGTCTCAATTGATAGCTGAGGCACACTGCCACTTCCTTTCTAATGCTGACTGGGTAATCAGTTGCTGAATTATAACTCTCAGACAGTAACACTTTGATCGAGCCCCCACATCGACTTAAGTAGAGTTGCTTTACTGCTGGAGCCACAGTCGAGAGAATTTTCATTACCAGGACACAACACAGCGTCAAGACAAACTGATTTAGCTAGTCAGAAATTATTTAGCCTCAGAGGTATGGGAAACGATTGCTGTGAACATACAGTACATAATAAAAGTTCAGAGGGTATTTATAAAACAAATAGGAACATTTCTGCATTCTAACAGCGTTTTGAGTGGTTCTGCAGCATCAGCCATCAAAGCAGTTTCCGTATAAGCCCTTATCCTATTTTATCGAGTTTCCGCAGCCCGTCTTTTACCTAATACATAGGCTAATAAGGGAAGACATTAATGGGTTCCCATCACTTGCTCAAGATGACAGAACTGAGGGACAGCAACCAAGAGCCCCCATTTCAAATGATCAGGTTTTAACAATACTTTTTATTTTTTCCAGAGGGTTTCACATCATCATTAGACCAAGTTCTGTTAGACATTATCCATTACATCGACACCTTTTCTGCTGGACTTCATACTGTGCATGAGAAATGTTAAAAGGACAGAAGCTAATTTCTAAAATAAGTCAAACAAGTGAAAGCTACTTTTTTTTTTGTGTTACTTTTAATGATTTGGATAGCACAAAAGCCAATTATAGAACTGAGCAATTTAATTCATAGCATTATAAATCAATATTCAAAATAGAAATAGAAATGAGATAAACATATCTAGAGGAAAAAAAAGGAGCTCTTGAAACTAATATTTAGGCTAGAGTTCTACCTAGAAGAGAACAGCAATATCACAGCCTTGGAGAAAGGACCACTTGATTTCAGCTGATTAATGTGTTGCTATTTCAAAGGGCCTAATAACTACAAGCTAAAGCTCTGGAGGTTTGGAAGCCGTTTCATCTGAAAATCATTGAAGAGGGGTCCAACTGTTCCTGTCAAGAAGCATGGAGTTTGAACAACCATGAGAGTGGCCCTTTTGACAGCAGTACAAAAGATGAGAGAAGGCAGTCTCAACCAAAAGTAAAAACAAACCCTTAGAAACACGTTTCAAATCTGGTTTTTCTGCCCCTCTGGTTCCAATTTAGAATCTGACTATTAAGAACAGATTTTAGATGGGTGTCTACTCAAGTATGCCCATAAAACATTTGTCACCAGCAACCCCACAGTCATGGGATGGAATAAGTTTTTAGAGGTTTACAAATCTAGCATTAGACAGGATTTTCTGTGCAATTTTTCTATGAAATGATTATAACTTTTTAATTGTAATTAAAAAATAGAAGTGGTTCCCTTTGTCCTGGCAGGTCTCAAGAGAGGTAAAAAATGCTGCGTGTTGTGTGACAAAATAATTCTTGTAAAACAATAGTAATGGGAGAAGTAAAAAGGCATACTTCCCATCAGATGGAAAAAAATAAAAGTGAAAGAAGGTGAAATGCATGCAAAGATCCTATGGCAAAATGTGACTCTGAGCCCATTCAGGCTCCAATGATAATGAAAAGCCTCAACAGTGGAGCCGTGAAAAAAATTATTTGAAACGCCAAGTCTCAAAACCACACACAATTTGACTGAGCTCCAAACAGCTTTGTCAAAAGTTTCCTTACCATTTATGAACACGGTATATGCAATACATAAAGTTGAGAGAAAAACTTGAGCTAATATAGCTGTGAATGTCCAAAATAACCTGTTTTGGACTAAACCAAAACACTGATTTTGATTGGAGACACAATGACATGCTCTTCTCCATTTGCAGGGGAGAAGAATGACATTTTTCTAACCTATCTCTTGGTTACGTAGTCTACTCAAATTGCTACGTACACACAAATGCACTCTGTGAAAGAGGAGAAATTTCTGCAGCTGGATATCCAGGGACAAACTCTCTAGCATTCTTTTTAAGCTTCTCTCCCTCTGCTCCAAACAAAATCCAAGATAATAGTCAATAATGTAAGATACTGGCTCCCCAAAAGGGCATTTGAATCCCTTGGAGGCAGTAAGTCTGTCGACAGCAAATTATTTCTGACAGATACTTATTCCTGCGTTCAGACAGGGAGAGTAGAAGAGAGTGGATGCATGCACATATGCGTGTGTACACATAACATATATATATATATGTTCGTGTGTGTGTATATGCGCGCGCGTGTGTGTGTGTGTACATCTATATATAAATATATATGTATGTATGTATAAAAAGTTTCCCCTTCAAGGTTTTCCACAATCTGGACATCCCACATGTTCAAAACCAGTCCATCCAAGCGCATGTCGGGCTCCACCGGACTGTGCCTTGGGCTTGGATGAATCCCCTCCCAAAGCAGGCAACACAGATACATTAACCCAACGCTGAGCCCATGCTGACACAAGTCAAGGCATGCCACGTGGGTTCAGCCTCACGTTAAAGGGGTAATGTAGCTTTTGAACTTGACCTGGCTTGAGCATTTGGCTAGAGAAATCATTAAGAAAGCAGGCTATAACAGCCACAGAAATTTCTCAGTAATACACCCACATTCAGGGCATGGCAAATACAGGTTGATGCGTTCTCATAGCATGTACTTCCCTGCAGATCACCCCCAGATTTATATTTTAGAGCAGAACTTCTTGCAAAGATGCATCCCAACACTGTTCTTCCCAATACTCCCCTTCCTGTCCCCATATCTTACCCCCCCCCCCACCGTGCCACGCTCAGTCAAGAGTGGTCCTATACCACTTCACAGCCATGGAGCTGGAGCTCGAGAGGGGCTCAGCTACGAGCAGAGTCGCTCCCTCATTGCAGTGCAATAACAAAGAATGCAGCAGAAAGAGAAATTACACTTAAATAAACTGGCACTACCAGAAGAAATTTATTTGCTTTAGATTCAACTTGCTTCTTGTGTCCCCAGGAAAAGAACATAGAGCCTCTCAACATTTCTCCAAAATGTATGCTCTGTTGAACGGGGATGACCACACTCAAAAATGACCTCAAGGAATGGAGTTCTTTAAATATTTATGCCACATTACAAACCATCACTGCATTGTTCCACATATCTCGTCAGTGTACAAATTGCTGATTTTCAGGGTGTACCACAGGCAAAAAAGCTTAGCCACTCTACACAAGCTCTCCGTTGCAAGGGCAAATCCAATCGGAGTTCGGAAAAAAAAAAAAAAGTAAAGTAAAACAAAAAATTGTGCCCAGAAAGAGCCTACCTAGGCTGTGTGTTAGAAGCACGGAACCAAGGATTAGAAATCAAGAGTATGTTCACGCAGCACAGTGTGTTACCATGGAGGTCTACCTGATTTTGTTCTGAAAAAGCTGCCTTGGCTACCAGAAACAAGGTGGTCGTGTTCGCCCACCGCCGTCATCTGCATGGGCTGCAAAATCTGGCACGGCTGCAAAGCTACGTCCCCCTGCCAGGCCCACGCGTCTCCGTCCCCGGAAACGAAGCAAAGCGCTCACCTAACAAAACGAGACGCAAAACAACCGACAACAAAAAGATCCCCTAAGAACATATGAAAAATCTCACACTGTTTAAGTCGATACGTATTACGGCCCTTTTTTTTTTTTTTTTTTTTAAATCACTGTCTGCTTTAGACTCTTCAGGGGGATCTCATTTTCTTTGCTGCTAGGAAGTAGAAACTCATTTGTGTTTTAAATGAAAACTGTGATTCATATGCAGTCACAGGACGCTAAGAAATGGCGCTTTAAGGAAAGCATGCTATTCTGCAAAACTCCCTGTGAAATCAGAAAAGTTGACAGCACTGCTCCACCGCCCTCTTGGGACACTGCTGTTAGTAACTTAATCAGGGAAGGTTGTGATGCTACATTTAAGGCTATCTGCCTGCCGATGCTCACAAAACGTCCACATTCCCATCCCGAATTACTTTTCTGTGGCAAAAAATAATAATAATAATAATAATTGTGGGTTTTCCTTTATTTTGGTTATGTTAATGAGATTAGTCAGCCCAGGAAATTAAAAACAAGATCTTCAGAGATCTTCGTTTAACGAGGGGTCAGGGAAGAGCCACTGAGTTCAAGTTTCTTTCACCAAACTTATCATCTGTTTATAGGTTTACAGGTAAGTCAACATTTATATATTTCATTACAGATATTTGAAGCTCATACTGTCAAGTATCAGTATGGATGACTATTTTCAACACAGAAGATGAGAGTTTTTTTCTTTTTAAACCCCCAAGCGTAACAGCCCACTACAACTCCTATGCGATGCCTTTACATAACTTTCTTCGGGCTGCTACTTCCTCTTTGCCCCTAACCCACGGAGGGGTAAAGTAAAACAAAAACTGTAACAACAAATTTCTATATTTAGAAATGGATTCTGTATTGATGTGTGTACAGCAGTTCTGAAGTAAAAAGATCTCAAATCTTTTTCGGCTGCAGACGCTGAAGAAACACCCATTTGTTCGCATGCTGACTGTTCTAATTTTTCACTCGTGTTTTTCTCTAACATATTTTACATTTCCTCAGCCAACTAAAATCCTGTTAACACCTTCAAGCAGTAACTCCCCTCTCCCCCCCTGAAAAAAACCCACGGAACAAAAAAATAAGGGAAAAATATTACAACAGTTTTATACAATTTGGGGTAGTTTGCTGGGATGGGGGGTGAACAAGAGAATAAATCTGCATGTTATTCCTAAAAGGATAGCTATCAGAGAAAAGCAATAGGGGAAGATCCTAAAACAAAGCAGAGAGGGGAACAAGCCAAAAAATTTTCTGTTGCTTTATATTGTAGCTAAATTACATTGTCATTTTTATCTCTAGTGTTTTGGTTTGTTTATCAGCAGGGTCATGGTTTTGGGATCACTCTCATACAGAAAGTTATGATCTATTTTCAGTGGAGAGAGGCATTGTGCAAGTTAAAAGCCTGATCTTACAGTAAATAATTCTTCCAAAAAGTGCCAGAAAGAATACATCTGTGCTGTTTAAAATTAACCTGTATTTTTGCATCCTTTTATTTATTCTGGATAAGGTGAACACCTTAAAAGGGTCATGAAAAAATTTATCATTAGCTGAGCTGATAAATGTCCACTCACTTTAGAGATATATTTGTTAACATTGAGAGAAACATTAGCAGCGAGGGTTAGATGGTGACGTAACCGTATAATAAGTGTAAAGAGCAGTCAATGGAAATGTTCTTTAACTCTGGCCTGTCAACACTGGGTTAACACTGGTAGCAAATAGGAGGCTCAAACTATATGTTTAGACTAATTTAATGACTTCCTCATGTTCATCATGTATATTAGATTGGAATGAATAAAAGAGAAAGGGCTCTCTAATAAAGCAAGTACATTTAATTAAACTTAATTCAGTGTACACTGGCAGGAGGATCACACATAAGGTTACTCCACTGGCAGTCTTATCGCCGGCATGAAAAAATTCAAGTTGCAGTAGACCCACGTAAATGAGAAAGAGGTGCTTGCACCCTTCTGTCCAGAACCTTCGGTCCTAATGACACGTTTCAGGACTGAAACAGAGCAGAGGGTGCAAGGCTTTTTTTTTTATATATATATATATATATATATATATATAATAAAAATTGGAGGTGGGGGTGGGGACAATAAAGAAAAATCCCAGTAAACACAGATCACAAAAAAATGAATCTAAAAACACCACAAAACACCATTCTAAGATGACATCCTTTCAGGCAAAGACTTTGAGATTTTTCTCCTTCCTCGTTTGGTGCGCACAAAGGACTCCCAACCGCAGCACGCCACGGGAGCCCGAAGGCCGCCTCCTCCGCCTGAGACCGAGCTTCCACAGGCGAGGGGACAGCAAAAACGGCAAGCGAACCCCCCCAGCCCTCCCCACTTCTAGCGTGCATGCTGCCTACTCATAAAAGAGAGCGATTACAATACTCAAGGCAATTTTAGCAGGTTCATAATCTGCATTGTGGCAAAATTGCTGCATTACAGAACAAACACACAAAGATGACTGGGATACTCATTGTAATTATACCCTAAATACGCTGCTAATGTAAGCTAGCAACAACAGCAGCAAAACACACACACACACACAAATCCTAACTATTGACAGCGTGACTATGTAATAAAATTTTTTCAGTAAGACATCTATACCAGCTTGCTTTCCAAACTGCAGAACAATCTGAAAAAAGGAAAAAAAAGTCACAAGACCCTCTTGCAATTTAAGGCAGCTGTTCAGGTAAAACTAAAGCCAGAAGATTGTTTATTTTAATAAAGCTATTATATGTGCTGCTCCAAATTAGGAATGGCAGGAGACTAGGGGATGCCTAAACCATCACCACCTGTTTGCCCTGAAAATCAATTAAAGTCACACTATCACAGCAATCCCTTCTTAGCTAATAAAAGTTATACAGCTTTAACGTGCGACTTTAGGTGCTTTGCGGGAATGTGCCTGAAATCTAAAGCCTTAGTCTCACATTACTTCTGTACTAAACACAACCATGAACTAACACCACCGTAAAACTTGCCTCTTCGGGGTTAGAGAAGGTGTTAAGGGAAAAGAGATTCTGCATTGCTGTTTTGATGCAGTGGATTGAACTAATTTCAGTAAACTCCTAACAATCCAGCCAAGAACATTATATAGAGTTTTAAACAGGAGAAAACTGAAGTCCTTTATGACACATGCCTGCTCAACATATTCTGTGCTGCAGAACAGATCCAACTTTACAAGTTGAAAGCAAGGGCAGTAGAGACATCCCAAGTGTTTTAGTAATTAAACGAATATGCATAATGAACCATATGCCCAAAGGGCCTGTTCTTCATGTGGGCCAGATTTTTGTTTGAATTTTTAATTTTTATATACAGATGAAACGTTTCATGTAATACAGCAACAGTGCAAAGGAACACGCTATGCAGGAAAGGAAGGAGGAACTACCCACGTGAGAACGAACCAAATACACTTGGTGAATTCTGCTCCTCAATTTCCAACTCAGAGCCAAGAGGGTTTTAAAGAAAAAAAAAAGAAAAAGGAAAAGAAAAAAAATAAGAGGAAAAAAACCCCCTTATTTTCTCCTTTGAACAGCTGCATTGGTCATCTGCTCAGAGTCTGTAAAAGACACATTAAATACATACATTTATATAGGACATATTTATATATGTGTGAGATGGTTCACATACACCAACAAATTAAGATGCTACATAGCTACTAAAAATACAGATGCCATCAAGTTAAAACCCTTCTGATCCACCAGGGAAAACTACAGGATGGCGGTCTGTTCAGCACGACCCGTCGTGTCGCGTGAGCTGCTGCGAAACAAGACACACTCCTATCGGTCTGTGAAGCAGAAATGGGCATTTTAAGAAAGATGGATCCAACTCCACCCTTGTTACAGCAATGTAACCTTACTGTGAGCATTAGGATATCACGGCCTTGATGCAGGAATATTAAATGTTCCAACTCCTCCTGGGGTTGAGCTGCATTTCTTCTTCCTCAGAAACAGTCGCTCTTTTTCATCCCTAGCTCTTTGAGTGCTTTCCAAAGCAAGAGAAGCACCGTTTGCAAACATGAGTCATTATAACAGGTTAGCCCTTTAAAACAGTAACAAAACTATTGGGCACTTCTAACTAATTTTCAAATAGCTAGATTGCAGAACAATAACGAAGTACTTTTCTGTGGGTTTAATCCATCGGACAAACTCTTAATTTGCTTTGTAAAATCAGCAACAGAGTCAGGTCCTCTGTCAGTACGGACACGCAGGTTAGGCAGCAGAAAATCTTTCCTGCATTAGCTTTGCCCCAGGTTTTTGAGTGGTTCTTTACACATGATTTGGTTCTGCAAACCAAGGGAAATCAAATCCTTGAGTGAAGAAAATAAAGTTTTGGATAAACAGCAAAACTTGGTGCTGCAGAGCTGCGGCGTGGAGGCATCAGCCATGCCATAAAGGCGGCAGATAATAATCTGAATTAAAACAGTGAGCTTTCATCAAGCTTAGTAAATTAAACTTTTCATGGCACTTGGGGAATCCCCATCTCCAAAGCGAAACAGAACAGAACGTAAAAACCGATCCTGCCCACAAACTTTAAGGTATTTAGATGCTGAGATAACTAAGTTGTAAATAACGGCATTCCTTGCTCTCGGTCCTAACTCAGGGCTCCCGCTTGTGACGCTGCCTGGTTTACGTGATCTAGTGGTCTCCGTGGAAAGACAGATAAACTTCAACGGCTGTCAGAAGACAAAAATTGACAAGGAGCGTCACCTTTCCTGACTGTTTAAATCCTTTAAGGAAGTGTTGGAGCAATTAGAGAGGGAGGCTAATCTTTGCAGAGTGCATTAACACTCTCCGACCTCCCAGACAATAGATCAGACCTCAGACACATAATGCTTCCCTAAGGCTTTTTAACCAGAGCATTTGATCTCATAGTCACTCCGTATGTGCTACTATAGGTAGCAGTGTGTAAGACAGTATTCACTGTGCATTAAAAGGACCTCTATCTCTGCTAGTGTTCATACAACTTTCACAATAGAAAGCAGGAAAGCCATTACAATGCACGGCACTACAAAACTACTATTTTGCAGGGGGAAAAAAAAGGGGGGGGAGGAGGAGAAAAATTAGAACAGCCCAGCGTAGCTCTGCAGAACGTCTTCATGTCTAATAACCTCCTATTTCTTTTCTACCACCACTGTTTATTTCCTGGCTTTGAAATATACAGCTATTTTTTTAAAAGTATAGATTAGTTCTTTATTCATAGAAACAGTTGTCTGATAATAATTTCAAAATACTTTGTTTCTTAACCCCTGTGGAGGGACCTGAGGGAAAGGGAATTAGAAAGACAGGTCTAGCTTATTAAGGAAATTGAAATATATCATTGCAAATAATTTTCCCAAATGTGTACAAGAAAGTATCTGGGGAAGTTTTCTTAACTGCTAGAATAAGTCATCGTCGAGCTCCTGATGGACACATTCCTTTTTTTTTTTTTTTTTTTTTAAAGGAAAAAAGTTCATATCACTGAATCAATTATGCATTTCCCATTTAATATTCTAAACATTTTAAGAAAATTTGCTTAGTGCATTTTTTTAATGAAATTAGACCTCCATGTCATCGTATTCTGACAGAGGCCACATCTGAACATTCCTCATACAGACAATGCATAATAGGTTTGTCAGACTAGCTAACTGGATTCCCACCCATTGCGAGATACTGGGTGCTGCAGTCACGCTAATGGATCTTTTTTTCCCCCCCATGCAATCTACTGAGGCACAGGGCTAGCTGATAACGTTTTGTATTAATGCATTAATATTTTGTATTACCTAAAGATTTTGTTTTACTTTTCTAGACCCACCAAAAGTGGCTTTTGTGAAGTATTTTTTGCTGCTGTTTAACTGTGTATCTCAACAATTGTCAAACCAAGTGCACCAAAAATGACAAAGAGGTCGCATATACCTAGTATATTTAAAAAGAAACAAGCCTTCAAAGTCAAAGTGCAATGCAGTTATTTCTGATCAGAACAAACAATAGAATACATCTAATGAAAGTTGACAATAGGCTTTGATACAAAGCTGTGCAGTTACTATCTTCCATTAAAAGACGAAAGCTGAAGGAAAACAGCAGAGAGTAACTTCTCTCAAAAAGCAAGGCAGGAGGTTCTGCATCTGAACAAGCAGAGCAGGTAAAGGTTGTTTAGTGTAGATTTCTGCTCACCTGACACTCATCTTTCAGTAAACATTCTGACTTTCCAGGAGTAAAGTTGAGGCTAAAACAAATCAGCATATTATGCTAGTACAAAGCACTTAATGTTCTACATATTTATTAGCACTTATCAGGATCACAACACTGCCTTTAAATAAAAAAATAAAAAAAAAATTAAAATCACTGAAACAGCTAAGCTCAACTACAATACGCTTGTCACAATTAAGATTAATCTATTACAATTTAATGAAGTGGCAGGGGAAGATATCAAAACTCAGGCATATTACTGGTACCACTGTAATCCTTTATGTGGCAGTACTCAAATCTATTCATGATTTTTGGGTGGCACAGAGTTTTGGGAGGAGGTTGAGGGGAGAGGTGTCAGAGATTTCTGGACTTTGCAGCTACCCCAGTCTTCCAGCCTTATTTCCCCGTGAGTGCTAAAAAAAAGAGCAAGGACTGGAATTGCCATTGGATTTGATATTCTGATTTAGATTATTTTTATTATTATAGCAATCCTTAAACAACCTTAGGTTCAACACTCTAGGACTGCCAGGTTGCTTCAAGTCTAACCTCTAAGACACATCACATCTTAGTTGCTAGGGAAGAAAAGCAAAACTGAAAGAGTAGAAAACAAGCTTTTTAAAAACACATTGGCTATGTAGCTTCTATACTAGTCCTCTTTTATGTCAGGTCTTGTAAAGAATCCAACTTTTTCTCATTTCAAAAAAAGAAAGAAAAAAAAAGAATGGTTTAAGAGAAACCCCTCTACGGTGCATCCGTCTCCATCATAAAACCAAAATGTTGCATTACCTTCAAATATGAAATTTCTTCCAGTTGTCAAGATTTCAGCAACTAGTGTTAGATTAGCGCTGAGAGAACGGGCGAATTAAATTAAAAATAAAATAGTTCAAGCAAGAAAACCTGCCAGAAAAAAAAAAAAAATCTGACAAAAGCATAAGAGTTGGCTCATTCATGAGAGTGCATCGCCACCTACAGGTTTTTTGTCCTCCTCTGAAAACCAGCTACTAATATTAAAACAGGATTTGCTCCAAAATGGGAATGGAGATTTTGAACTGACATTAAATAACACAGGTCTGCTGAAGTTAAGGTGTTCCCCTGACTTACACCACCTATAGACATAGCCCTATGTATTCCCCTATTTCAGAAGAATGAAAACGGCATATATACTGCCAGGGAATGCGCTGTTCTAAGCTTACATCGGTGTTAAAGGATTTTCTTTTTTTTTTTAAATGAAGAAATAGAAATAAAAAAGTGATAGAACTACTCCACCAATGACAGGGGAGATAACAGTCAATGTCTACAATCTTCCTGTATAACTAAGTGCTTTAAAATAGTTTCTAAGCGGTGCGAGGTAAAAGTAATGTGAATAAAGAGAAAAAACACAAGCAGATCCAGACTGAAAGAAAATCAATACACCTGGAGTTTTGGGAAAAAAGGAAAAAAAAAATGGAAAAATACAGTAAAGTAAAATAATTTTATCTGTAATGACAATTTCACTTTCTGATACACACCATTCTCATAATAAACATCAGGAACTTCCTACCTTCCCCCCCGGTTCTGAAACAGTTGATGTTTCTGTGCTGGGCTGCACACTTTTTTCTACATGGCTTGCATAATGCCAGTACAAATGCACGCCACACTTTGGAAAGTCTACATAAACATTTCAAATTGTGATATTACCAATAGTGATGGGGCAAGCAGCTTCTCTCTCTCACACTCATACTTAATGAGTCACACACAGATGCCGCATTCATTAAACTGAGAATACTAATTTCATCTTTGTTTATGCAATTTCTTTTTTTCCTTGAATATAGCAAACTTTCTAGGAAGGCAACAGGCAAACTGGGAAAATAAAAGCCACTGGCTCATGATATGGAATGCCATCTCGTTTGGACCAGATAAACTAGCAAACGGTTGCTAATAGATTCCTGTTCTTTTTCCACATATCAGAGTAAATTGATAAGAATTACAGACTCCTGCTTTTTCACATATTCAGGAGACGCTAAAAACATTTAATGTTCCTCTAAGGAATTTAAAAAAAAAAATCAAAAACACAGTAACCAAAAGAAAAAAGCCTACTTTCAGACAATGTGTGCTTCAGCCTCTCCCAGGTTTTTTGTAGCAAATTCCTAACATCAGGGTGCAACTTTGTATGACGACAGTAAGAACCGTGAGCTAAATTCACCCTTGGCATAAGCGAGTTTTGCAATTCCACTGAGAGTAAAGGAACCAGTCCTGCTTTCACGGAGAGTGAATTTGATCTTCATAAAAACAGCTGAGATGCAAGGATGCAAGGATGAAAAACATGCTTACACGCGATCTGTGATTAGACTCGGCTAAGGGAACACAGTGCATCTGCTAATATGAGGTTAGAAACAGGAGTTCAGCAACATTGAGTATACAAAGAAAACCAGCAACAGGCAAGAGTACAGTTTTGTCCTGCTGGACAAAGCAAAATAAATTCAACATACGCAAAAACAAATAGGAAATGTACAAGATAGCATAAGATCAACACTGATTTCTCACAAAACTTCCAAAGACAAGATGTTTATGTGTCTGTGCATATATATAAATACATACATGTATTAAAAAAGGCTTCATAAATCAAGCAGCTAAAGTACAATACAAAGCAGCAAACTCCAGCCAGACCACAAAGAGGGTTCTCTCTTCATAAACATCAGATCAGGCAGCTAAAATTATTACTAAAGCTCTCTTGTAACTGTCACCTGTGGTGGGTATAATTACAGGCTACCGCTGCAAGCACGCCCACGTCATATGGCAATAAAAGGACCTACAGCTTGCCAAGCCCAGGCAGACAATGGAGAACACACACCACCTGACGAGAGCCCAAAAAGATCAGCCAGGGAGACTAATAAAAATGACAGCTTAGAAACAAATGACAAAGCTCCCACCACAAAAAAGGCAGTATCAAATAAGCTGGAAACGCAAGCGCTGAGCAGAGTTCTCCAACAGGTCACAACTCGAGCCGAAAGCCAGGCAGCACTGTTTTCAGACTCATTTGGTTCAGGTTTGGGCTATAAAGAGCCCTTTTGCATTATTATTTTTTTTATTTTTTTGTGTTAGACAAAATGTTTGCTCGCTTAAGGTTGGCTTTGTGGGCTGTCACTAGATAGCCAAACGGATGAAAAATTACTCAGTCGGCTCCAGAGACAGACAGGTAAGTGTATGTTAACACAGGCATGTGCTATGGATACAGCTACCCCGTAACAAAGCTGAATTTCTTTTTCATTGCCTTCATTTTTTTTTCCTTTGGATGCCTGCATACATATTCCTGCTGACCAGCTGCGCAGATGCTTATTCCTCAAGCAGCACTGGGCCTTTACCTGAACATTTTGACTATACAGATTAGCATCATTACGAACATATTAAAAGGCTTTATCCTCAGGTAAACACAAAGTAATGCAATTACAGAGAGAGAGAGAGAGAGAGAGAGAGAGAGAGAGAGGAGCAGGGATTTGGATTTCTCTCGTTACCAGGGCTAAGGGAATCGTTCCTGTATGATGCATGCAAGTTTTGAATACACAATGCGGAAACCATTGCTATCGCTCACAAATACGAGTGCAGCTTAGACTCATGTCGATAATTTAAGATGCAACTCTGCACCCCCAAAGGCAAAGAACTCGCTATATAGGGAGAAACGCCCTGTTAAGGCCCACAAGGAATGAGTATTACCCCTCAGATGCAATTTTTTTTTTTTGGAAGGTTCCACAGGCAAATCCCTGAACTCCCAAGCAAGAACCAAAAGACTATCTATCCTTTTTAAAGCTAAGAAGAGCTTTTGCATCAGTCTCAGCTAAGCTCCATCTCACCACGACTCCAAAGCGTCAAACTTTGTTTTTTAAATCTTGTTTATAGTGTTGTCAAGCTCCTAAGTGGTTATTTCCCTATTAACTTTGTCCTTGTTTGTTCTTGCATTTTTGAAAGAGCTGGAAATAACATGTGTTTACTTTGCTGTGTGTCTCTCAGCATCATCGATATCACTGTTGCTATTCCAGGAATTTTAACGGCTGCAGCAAAGCAAAGCCTGGAATCTCAAGCTTCGATCGTACTCCCTCAACCACAGAAGAGTAGTACTGGAAATTTAAAAATCACTGCGAGAAGGGTAAAATCATCTCCTTTAATTGTCTTGAGAAGCTTGCTTCTCATCTGAGCTGCTACGTGCGTGGGCCAGGTAACGTGCTCCTAACGTGCCCAAACGTTGAATTTTCACAGGCGCTGCCGGGAGCAATGTGGAGGAAGCAGGATGTAAACGTTTCCTCCGTCATTAGAAGAATGCTTTTACGGGGATATAACAGTTTGAAATAAAAACATACCTCTGATCCATCCTTTCTACTGCAGTTCAGGACAGTCGTTTTAAAGATGTGCTTTTGCCAGGGATATACAGAGGGAAAGGGGGGAAGAAACGGCAGGGGGTTAAAAGAATTAGTTACCAGACCCGATTCTTGAAACGCTGTCTTTCACTACTCCTTTAGGGCTAGCTGTAGTCTTAAATATGAACAAATTTTTGTATCACAGGGTGCTATTTCACAGCTTCTCTATTTAGATATAATCTGCATTCATCCCTTTGCCTACCACTTCTTTAAAACTAGCAAAACACAAACTGCAAATGGGTTTAGAAAAGCCCTTAGCAAAGGCTCTACAGTACAGCAGGAGTAAAGATCATCTCTTTTGCATTACTGCTTTTTTATTTTAAGTTGTTTCTTTTTCCAAGTTCCTTTTTCAATGTTTGAAGAATACTCAGTTCTTCTCTCTTTCTTTAGGATTATATCTATTCATTTGATTTAGCTTTTTAATGCGGAGACATTTTAATCTACCACTGCTTTAATGCTGTTCCCAAATAGTTTAGGAACAATTTTTGATAGTTTGTCTTCAGCTATGAGGATGAAAAGAAGAAAAAAAGGACTATACTCTTCTCATCAGTTACACAGGTAGTCAAATGGCAGGGTGGTTTGTGCTTTGTATCAAGCAACTTCTGGTTCAAAATTAGCTGACAATGGAAAATAAGAAAGATTTTGGAGAAGTTCATGTGAGAGAGCATCTTCCTTCCCCACTCTATAGAAAAGTGAGTGGTCCTCCATGAGTAGGGTTTTAGTCAAAATTATCCTCTGTCTGCCCCTTGGTTGGCCAGAGTGTCCAAGTATCATAAGACAGCCCATCCAAGAGACCATTGGTTACTCTACCGCTACTCCAATCTAAGTTGCTGGGATTTCATAGCAGTCATCAGTCTCATTTCTACAAAGACTGCTCATCTTCCCTGTCAAATCTTTTGCCCCAAACATTTCCTTTACCGTTCAAACCTTCCTCAGAAATGACAGTGAAAAAAATTTTTGAACCATTTTGCGTTGCAAAGCAACATACTTGTGTTAAATTGGATTTTTTATTCACGTTTTTGTCACGTCTAGTATTGTGTTACGCTTATAATATATATTACGTTTAAAAACTGGAACATTTCACGTTCATGTTTTGCTTGGGAAGGTCTAAGCATAACATTTAGGAGATGCCTGTCCACGTACAGAGTGGAAGACTCCACCCCAACAAACTCCAGAAGGCTCAGATTTTGAGTTAATAAACATCTTTCCTCAGCAGAAAAAACACTTCCCTCTTACTGATAGGCAATTAGCAATTTTAGAGGACACTGTCAACAAGCTAATGGCCTTTTGCCTGTAGGTCAGCAGTATAAATATAGGCGAGCTCAATAGGGATTAAAAATTGTTCATGCCTAATAAGATGTTTGGTGTCTCCACTATGAGATGAGTTTAATTGGGCTCAGATCCAGCTCCCGTATCACAAGCTTAAGTGGCAGTGTGCTAAATGGCAGACTCAGCACAGATGCCAAGAAGTTCACGGGCTGCGGAGTCTAAGCTATCTATCTCCGTTATCCCAGATTAGGACTGAAGCAAATTAGAAAAGTAGTGCGCATATGTACGTGCATATCTGGGGAAGGCAAGCCTTGCCGCTCTTCAACTGACAGAATGAACATTCATTTGCCAGAAATGCATGAGCAGCGCATGTTGTGAAAGCTGTACACCCCGGTGATGAGAAACTCAGCAGGGAATATGGAAAGAAGTGCATGCAATACTTGGCTGTATACAGGAGTGCACAAAACTCATGACTCCTCGGGCAGTCCGGTACCCGCAGCCCAGCACCAAAAAACTAGTCAGCCCCCAGACCCAGCTCCTTCTGGATTTACAGGGCTTGGAGCTCCTACCTGGCCAAGGACCCCAGAATCCCACCTCAGCTGCAAGAAGCTCCAGAGTTGAAGTTTGGGTTTCCCGCTGCATCCGCAGCCCCCAGCAGCTCTGCCAGGCAGCTGCCTCTTAGCTACAAACCCCAGGGCTTCCCTAGTCTTGTATCAGCTGCCTTTTTGGGAAGCCCTGACTCACTCAAAGCGATACCATGCTTGTCATTTCTCTGCCATTAAACACCTGCAGTGGGTTTGACCAGGACCTCCACTTTTCAACTCCGTTATGTTGCATCACCACACACTCCTTCCTTTCCTCCCCATACTGACCCATCATAAAAGATTTATCACGCTGCAATGTCACTGCAAAATAAATAAATACTGCCTGTGCATGCTGCATTCGTTGTCTCACCCAGGCTGCCAGCTAGGTCTGAGCCTGAAAAATAACTCCCACCTGTACCCACCCTGGCAGCAGCCTTGATGAGCAGAGGCCTAAACGCGATATAGCGGGACACCCTGCCAGTGAAAATGAAGTGTGCTGGCATGGCTTAGCGTGCAGGGACCCTGAAGCAAATCAGCACTGAGCCCTGCCAGTCACGATAGAGGTGTTAGGGAGGCTGGTTTTCTGTAGTTCACCTGATCTTGTCAATGCCTCTATCAGGAAATGTCAATCTATCAGGAAAACTAAAGAAAAAAAAAACATACATGATAGTAAGAATTCCAGTCAATATATCCTTTCAATTTCCATCAGATTATAGTTTTTTTTAATGCATTTACTGTAATTTCATTAAATGACATAATTGCCATTAATGCTTAGAAAACTGTCAATAGAAGGTGTAATTACGTTGTAGAAAATCACAAGCACAATGTGCAACGATGCATAATTCCTTATAAAAATTATTCTGTGACTAAAATTAACTTTTGAAATATTTTTAAAATATATTTTGTCCAGTAAGAACTATTCATTTCTTACTACGGATTTAACTTCCATGACCAAATTTGTGAGAGAGGGAGCAAAGCAGATAGGGAGTGAGTATATGTGGGAGGAAGGAGTAGGACTTTAATTTAAAATTGCTTGTGAAAGATGAGAACATGAGCTTTCATATGCATGAGTGGAAAAAACAAACAGCTTATAATCACATAGATATACAAAATGACTTACAAGCAGACACTTCCTAAGGCATATTTCACTATGCAACTCCAGCTTTCTGGGCACCAGTAACGCAGTGTGGAAGTGATGCTTCAATGGAGTAAGGTGTCACAAGAGGATGGTGTGAGCAGTACCATGAAATCAAGGCTAAAACCAGAACATTCACCCTGGACACTGGGAACAAATGGTCAAGGATAGCACATGGAGCATCAGGCACGCAAGCAGCACCACAAATGGACATAGTGCAGCATATCTTAGAGCACCTTCAACAAAAAGCCCTTTTTGAGAGGTACGTTTCAGCTAAAACACAACTTACTGGGTTGAATACAGACATGACTATATGAAAATGAAATAATTAGAGTAGACTGTCAAAAGAGCCTTTTGGTCTTAACGTTCTCTACAAGTATCAAAAAAATCCTACCTAGAATGAGAACACACAGACCAACCCTTCTAGGATTGCTCTCTCTACACGAGCACTATTAACATCCACTACAGGCAACTTTCTCCACACATGTGCTGATATTTCCAGTTATGCATAAGCATATGGTGCCGATTTTGGCACCTGAGCAAACATGAAGTTTACGCTATTATGAAGCCAAAAACCTATGTATGACTTTCATTTCTCCGACGCGTTATTTTTTGAATTTAAGCATAACATACAATTTGTACTGACCCCTTTGTGCACGGTTCGCATTTCTCCAAAAGGGACATTTTGCTTTTCACTTCACCTCCCATTCAATCCTCTTTCCAAAACCCCTAAACTTGCCCACATTCTAATTTCACTTCTACCTAGGCAGGCCTGATCTGGGTCCTTAGTGCCTATATGAATGACTCGGGTTAAAAGTCATCAGATTAAACATGCAGAATACAGATACAAAGAAAGATCTCGTTGTTAAAGTGCAAAAGAAATCTACTCACATGTTCTTGGATTGTCTCCTCTCACCATAAACAGACTAATACAGAAATTTAGCGGGGATGATATAGCTTAGAAATGAGAACACACGGTAACAGCATTTTTCTCATTCACCTGTGTCCCGTCTGTGCTATCCTCCTCTGTTTCCCCTCTCTTTATCTGTCCCTTTTTTTCTCTTGTGCACCCAGAAGTTGTAGCACATGCCCTCGTCATATGCCCTAGCTGTCAGCGTTAACGGGGAGGGAGGTACACTGTAATAAAGACTAAACCAGGAAGGTGCAACATCCTACAATCTTTGCCTGTTGCAATGCTCTGAGGATCACTCACACATATCTTCTTTTGTCTGGCTGTGTTTATAGTCCGCTTGCTTAAGAAAACAAGGCTCATATGATTGCACTGCCTGCCTGTCTTCCTCCTCCTCTTCCCTCCCTCCCTTCCCCCTTGGCAGGGGGGACACAGGCTACCTGCAGAGCCTGTAGAGGGAAACCAAGGGCAATGCAACAAGGGAGTGGGGTGGGGCGTCATCAGGAACCCGCTCTTCGGGCTTAACTTGCAGTGAGAATAGGTGAAATATATAGAATGCAACCAAGCTTCATTATTGCCAGCAGTGCAAGGAACAACTTCTGGGAGAGAAGGGCGTTCTAAGGTTTTGGGGCCTGGCACACGTTTACCTATCTCTGAACAGCCATGGTTTCAAGAACCCAGCTGAAAAACATCCAAGGAGCTTTGCACATCTTACCCTCCCCAAAGGCTTTCGGCAACAGGTACAAGTGGGTTGTTAGGATAAATATGGTACCGGGTTAAGCTGATTCGAAGCTGAGGACGTAAGGTATATAGAAGCTGCTTGCTGGGGAATGATGATTTTACAAATGTGCTATTTTAATTCACCTTTTATTTAACCCATTAAGAATGGATTACATGCACAGGTTTGGGCTTTTTTACTGTACCTACCACGCTGCTTGCATATCTCCAGAACTATGAACACACGTACTGCAAATATCGAGAGATACAGAATTAGCTCTTCATTATATGTGCAGGAGCTGAATTGTTTCCACGTGAAAAATCAGATTTTTGATTTGTAAAGGAAACCTCTTCTTACCCGCATTCACATATGCATGTATTTCTCTTCCTTTCCCACTATGCACTTTCTGGTAGGAAATCAGTAGCATTACGGCATACAGTAAAGGTGTTACTGACCTGTAACCTGTAGCCTTCTACGTTAGTGCTCAACCGTCCTTTTTACCAGGAATTTTTCTGTGGACCCACTTTCCCACCTTCTTATATTTCTGCCTCATTATCGCTTACAATGCTAAACTTTTCCACAGTCGAGAAAACAGCTGTAACTTCACAAGTGTTTCGATCCCTGCTTCAGCAAACCTCTTGAGCACGTGCTTAGATTCCTGCTGAACAGCGATGGCAGGACGCCGGCACTGGGGATGCACATCCCTCCCTCTCCACTTCTAGCGCGCACAGCCCTATCTGCTTCGGCGAGGTACCCGCCGCCCTCTCCTACGCACGACACAAGCAGAGGGATTTCAGAGCCGCCACTATTGCAAATGCACGCTCAGGCCCAGCAGCTCCACCTCTTCGGAGGAGTCCATCACCTTTAGGCCTAGAGAGCAAGGCTGATGAGTTTGTTTAGGTTTTCTTCCTCTTGGCACTTTCCATATATCGATACGGGTCCTATGGAAGGGTGTATCAATTAGCATCTCTGCTCTTCAGTGGAGAAGACACTTGAAGGCACTAGTCACCAGCTCTTGAACCACTGAGCTCTGAATGTGATCTAAACAAGCTTCGAACAAAAGTTAAAAAAAAAAAAATACAGACAATACTCTTTCTTCCCTTCTACTCCTACTTGCCAGTCATTCCTCTAAACTGCAGGGTGAAAGACAGCTTCTCTGCCTTTACTCTGAGCTTCTTTCAACCAGGGATGGCTCACTTTACACATCTGTAGCAAATACACTGTGAAGTGTTTTCCTCAAAAGAACCTTAAAGCAATTTACAATTCACAGACAGTAAAAGGGTTAGAAATCTTGGAGACGTAGCCGATATTTTGCTTAATAAACACACGACTCGAACTTTTTTTTTTTCATGCTGGACCACCACAGAACAATTTTGCAACCTTTAATGGCATGCCAAACATTTCAAGCACGAAGAAAATGTCACATCACAGAATGAAAAGCAGGCAAAACCTTTTTGTGCTTGAGTGGATTATGAGAAAGCTGCAAATGGGGTGTTTACTACCAAGAGGAAAAAGGAGAGAGCTGAAAAGTGGGACAGGCAGGTAGAGAACTTGGCTTTTTGTTCTCAGAACAGAGCAGAACACGCTGACCGGCCTTTTCCCTTTACTACTACTTTTTTCCCCCTTAAACAACATACTATTACGTCAGGAGAAGAGATTTGCAACAAGCAACGTCAGCAGACCTGCTTACGCACGATAAGGACGCGCGGCACAGTCTGCGGTAGCAGCGGGTGTAGCGCCCGTTGACAAAGCGCAGTAAAATGCCCACATCACACCCATAGAAAGCGGGTGCAGACCTGCTGAGACACAGAAAGCCCCTGCACCGAGGACAAAGAGGCTGTTCCTGAAGGCCTAAGTCCTGTGCCCACCCAACCCAACCCAGGCCTGAGTTTGGACTTCATACGCCATACCGCAGCGCAGCTAGAAAACACCAAAAACAGCGAACGATATGTGGCTTTAAGCTGCTGGGGAGGAAGGCACTGCAACACTCGAGATCGTATATCACTTAGTCTTATGCAATAAAGAAGAAATCCACTTACCACAAACGCTATCACACTCTTTACCGTGGACTCCCAGAGAAAGCAGCTCCGAAGGAACTGTATTGTATTCCATATTGCCATGGTGATTTTTTTCACACGATCAACATTTCTTGATAAGATCTGATAAATATTGAGTGGGAGGAGGGGAGGAGAAGAGGAGTTTAATCAAATACTCTAATATCCTACTATTGCTTCAGAAACAGGGATAATTTAAGCTACAAATGCATGCCAGGGCATACATTACAAATAAAGCTTTTATTTCAGAGACGTTCTCCAGCTCCTATCTGCTTTCTGATTACATTCAAACCTTTCAGAACCATTTCCCTTATCCCTCAGAAAAAGAAGAAAAAACCAGCAAATTTTGATGCCAAAACTACACAAAACAGTAACAGAAACCTACCTTTATTCCCCTCCAATTTTTACAATATAACGATGTCTCAGGAAAACAGGCAGACAGACTTTAATCCAAATACAGAACCTTTTCTCTACATATTTTGGATTAGTCCATAGAAATAAATACGAAATTACAGCGTCATTATAGGACGCCTTTATTTTAAAAAGGATAACGGTCATTTTCTAAAAAGCTACCAGACTTTTTAAGCAACTAATTCAGACCTGGTTTCTTCCTTATGGAAGGGACAAACCTGGCTCTTGTTTTGTTTTAGGTTCTGTGAACTGTGCAACATCCATGGGCCTCATTTTCCCCACCCTGAAGCACAAAGCAGAACTACTGGTGCAAACGAGATCGGAAAACAATTTCATGTTAACAAACAAGTGTTTAAATATATACAGAAAAAGCCATAGGATTTTACATGTGTTTCTGTGCATAAACAGGTTTGTTCCTACAGCCATCCTACGCTAACTAAAATCTTCCTAAAGCAAACATGAGAGCTTAGTCCAAAGACAAACACTACCTTTTTAGAAAATTTGCGGTTCTCTTCCGTGAAGCGCTTCTCTCGTGGCTTGAATGTTCTAATGCTTGCTTTTACCTAAAAGGAAAAAAAAAGTCACGTTCTTTTAGCTTTATCATTTCAGCATTGAATCACCACTGTTGATCGGGAACTTCAGCATCTTTCTCATTTTAGAGTCCCTAAACGATTTATGGCGAGTTGCTAGGTGTACATAACGATACTCCCCACAACCCTGGCACAAATCTAATTCTCCACTGGTGACCAGAGCCTGATCTAACGGCTTGAAGGGCAGCGACTGCACAGTACAAGCAGTCCCCCCTTAACCTCAGCCAAACCCCTTAGGTGCACGCGTCCATCGCGCCAGGTACCTGCCGTCCCCTTCCCTCAAACCAAGGAAAAACGTGCAGGAGTTAAACTGGGTAAGCCTGACCTCCCCTAAGAGTCATTCAGGAACGGACCTAAAGAAACCAGTGAGACTTCCTATTGAAATAAATATTTATAACCCCATACATTCGCTATACGTGGAAGAACGGCTTGGTGGCTAAAGCACCAGCGTACAGACAAGAGGACTGATACCTGCCCGAGGCTCTGGTGGAAGCTTCTTCCTGACTATGGATTTGCCTCTGGTGTCCCCCAAGGCAGCCCCTCAGCCCTGGGGTGCCACAGTTCCTCTCAGACACGGACACGGAGCGGCTGCAGCCATCTGAAACATCTCCGCAGGTCCAGCAGCGCCGGGCTGGCTCTTCCGAGCACAGGTGGAAGCAGCTGCCCCCACCAGCCCTCCCAACTCCACAGCCAAAGTCACCCCTGCGCGCTGCTGCCCTAAGCAGGAACGGTCACCAGTCTCGCCGTACCACCGGGCCAGCACGAAAGGAGCTGCCTTACAGCCCGTGATCGCCTTAATAAACAGGACTTAAGTCGGTAAAGGACCGTAGGGCATAAACAGTTGAGACTGACTCAGCCACCTAAAAACTCAGCGCACCATGTGCATGCCTCATTAATTTTCCTGTCAACACCCTGTGAGGAGAACACTGCGGGTCAGCTTTTTTGGGAGCAAGTAGGTGTTAAAAGTAATGTATAATAATCTCAATGTTAACTCCTTTTTTTGGCTGTTCCAAATTAAGCCCTTATGGACAATAATCCACATCGCTTTCCTAAGAAATCGCTGGTCACTGTCAGTCCCGAGCTGCCTTTGCATCCTCTCATCCACCTGGACGGATGGTTGCGCCAATACCGCCTTACCAAAAGCACGAAGCACAACCCTCCACAGCCAGGTGTGTTTACAGCAGCATCTTTCCTGTTTGGTCCCCACGTTTAAAGGATCAATCCCACCTCGCCAACCCTTGCAGGGTCAGGCATGCCTGATTTTTTACGCAAAGGATAAACAAAGAAAAAAGATTTCAACTTACAGGATTAAATAGGACATCCAGCTCCAAGTAAATTACTCCTTTTGAAGCACATTCCAAGTCTTTATTCTTTAGTGTGTAACAACTTTGTTTACCATTTCTAATCTATAGTGTAGAGGGGGTAGGAAAAAAAAAAAAAAAAGCATCACTATTTTCCCTGCTGCAATTCACAATATAATTTTAAAAGACACTAAAAACAAGTAAATAAATAAATCCCAAACACACACACACAAGAACTTCCCAAATCCTGATAATATACTCAAAGCTTGAAATATAAAATAACCGTTGGATTAGAGACCTATAAAATTGCAGATTAAATCTCTTATGGTCCAACTTTAATTTACAGACCTTGTACTTTACAGTAGAGCAGTGCAAGCAATAACCAGTTTGAAAATTCTGCCCTGGAAGCCAGTGAGTTGATGGGAAGTAATCAGGCACTGTTATTACAGGTTTAAAATGGAATTTTTCTTCCAAAGTTCAGGAAAAGAGCCACGACAACTTACCTATCTATTGCACACTCCAGTACATGAAACTACTTCTTAATGCTTAGCTTACCAAAAGGTTGTCAAATTATTACCCAGGAAACAAACAGAATCCAAAGAAATTAATCAGCTTAATTACAGTGAGTGTTAGCGTAACAAATGCTCAGAATAAACTAATTCATGTAAAAACTCCCCCATCCAACTCCCCCAGTATTTCAATGCTGTTTCTATGCTCTAATCTGCCGGTTGGCTCTATCGCACCAAACATCTATTAAAAAAAAAAAAAAAAAAAAACACACACCTTCTCTCACCATTTTGTAAACTATTTGGCTCAAATCAAAAACATTCTCTCTTCAGAAAGTGGTGGCAAAAATGTATTTATTATACACAGTAGGATATGTATTGATTAAACATTTGGCTTTTTAGGAAGCAGACCAGTTAATTCTAAACAGCAGTAACATAAAAAAACTGCAGCTTACCAAAAAGCTACGTTCAGGGACTGTAACGATCAAGGATTAAAGATAACAGAGGAAATTTGGGGGCATGAAATTGCAACCATATTTAAAATGGTTATTGCTGCTGTGGCATTTAGAAGAGGCGCTCATATTAAACCATGGTAGAAAGGACTAAGGAGAAAAAAGGCATAAATGGGAACCAGGTGATTTCATATGACAAGGGAAAGATCACTTTCCTTCCCAGTGTTGCTCCACCTTTCTGTACCAAATAGCTCACCAAAGGGTGAGTGGCTTTCCTGGCTAACGGTTAAAAGGAAACAGGGCCCTAAAACGCCTAAGTTTGCATCCTCAGTGGAGTCCAAACGGGAACTCTAGCTTTTGTTAATGTTCTCATCCAAAACTTTGCTTAACAGGATGCTGGGGGTTATGCAATCATATATAGGATTTCTTCCCCTCAAATAATAATAATAGTAAAAGACATGGCACTGAACCGATCATGAATCGCCTCTGCTTCCACTTCTCAGAGACGAGAACAAGAAGGGTCTGAGTCGGGTGCGAAGGACACCGCAGCTCCCAAGACAGCAGCAGGCAGACCACCAGCCTCAAATAATCTGCAGCCCCACAGCAGAAGAGCTACCGAGGAAGCTGGCTCCTCTTCTGGGCCAAAGGGACTGGAATCGGAGATTCCTCACGCCAGCTGCCAAATAAAGTAATACCTGCCTAGCATAAAGGATTCTGCTGTGCAACAGTTTGCTTCCCCCGCCCCTCAGACAAGGGCAAAAGAAATGTTAAAAGGCTGTTGAATGAAAACAAAATAAAGTGTATTTGGAAATTAAAGATTTTTGTTCCATTTTCCAAATGAACTGGAAAAAATAGATTTGCTGATGATGAAAGTACAGCGCCAGATGGAGCCGGTTTGCGGCCATTACTCCTTTGGTCCGAGGGAACAGCCGCCAGCAGCAGCTTTAGCCTGAGCTTCACTTCACGTACTCCCCTGCCATGGGGCAGAAGGTGCGTTGCTCACCATGAGCCTGTGGACACATAGGTGCAACTTTGCATAAACATCACAATATCGTAATTCTGGATTCTCTATGAATATGAATTTGGGGGCTGAATTTCCACATATTTCAATTACACGTTCCTCATAACGTTTCATCCTATTATCCTAGGAGTCAAAACTAGCAGCAAGTTCGTTTCCTATTCCTTGGAATACACTTCTTCCTTGCATCTTTCCAGAGCAGAAGGAAAGAAATGTCATATACTGCTAAGTTCACAGAAGAAGGAATTAGAAAAGCCATCACTCTGAGACAGTCCAATTCTGGCATCATAGCCCTCTGCGC
This sequence comes from Struthio camelus, assembly GCF_040807025.1. Lineage (NCBI taxonomy): Eukaryota > Metazoa > Chordata > Aves > Struthioniformes > Struthionidae > Struthio > Struthio camelus. The sequence goes on from NC_090953.1 coordinate 7,221,050, forward strand.
CTCAAAAATTATTTGGATTTTGGGAAGAAAAAAAAAAAAACCAACCTCTTCATTTACACAGCTGGAGCCAACCCAAAGATTCAGGGTATGTCTGCAGGTGCGTTCACACAGTAAGTTGGAGTCCATCAGCAAGGAGCAACTTCTATCTCAGTCTTTGGTAACAGGGGCTGGTTTTTGCTTGGGAGACTTTTTAAACGGGTAAGGATAATAACTGTTGTTCCTGTCATTTTAAAATTGAATTGGACAAAATATGTGGCAGGACAGATTCAGTTTTACAGTCAGCTTTATTTGGCATCTTCAATTCTGGCTGGCTTTTGTGGTAAAAGATGTGCAATTATAACTCAGCCCAAGACTAAACATTCAGCTTCTTCAGTGTGGGGGGGAAAGGCACAGAGAAAAGAACAAGTGGCTATAAAATGGTATTTCTTCACTACCTTTTCATTTGGATTAAAAAAAAACTTTGCAAATGTCAAACAAAAATCTCACTTACAATTTTGGCAACATGCTAACCCAGCGTGGTTCAACAACAGCTATGGGGTAATTCTAACACACGTGACTGCATGGAGATTACATCAATGGCATGTCTCAAATGTGCCCAAAAGAAAGCATCCAAAACAGCTTTTAATACACATTTTCATTGTGTATTTTTCTTGGGTCACAGTTTTTCTCCTCATTAGAGTTCAGATTCTGTTCAATGTTTTCCCCTCTCTAGAGATGATCAGTCATACTAATTTTAATTTTGGATCCATTTATTTTTCCTCTCTGAATATTTTCTCCCAATCTCGGCTGCTCACAAATACTGCTGAAATGCTGTCTGCAGCTATGGAAAAGGTGAACAGATGTTGCAATCTGCCCTGGGATCCTAGACTGAACCTAAATGTTGAAAGAAATCTAATCTTTTTGTTACCCAAACACCTTTTGCTAGGTACCTGATCTCACATGGATTTCCCTCAATGAATATTCCTGGTAGCAGTGTCAAAAATAGGTTATCTTATCCATGCGAATATTTATGTATATATTCACGTGAAGAGGAAAGGAATGGTCTTTCAGTCTCTTACATATATATTCAAATTAATTGTGAAAATGTCTGCAGGTGAGGTCCTTGAAGAGACGTAATCAATATTATTCCTTTATTGATGTTGTTTCATAGCCTATTGAATATTAATGCCCACTTTCTCTGAAAACATGTTAATAGCATACAACATACCAGGGCTTAATCACCAGTACTGCCCATAACAAGGTGATTTACATGAAGACAGTAAAACCTACCCCACCAACTTATTTCATTTTGCAAGGTCAGAAAAACACGGTGGGGGGGGGGGGGGGGGATTAAAAACAAACATATATTTAATCCCACGGAAATTTCTGACAGTTGAGGCATTTGCCTGATCTGAATCAACTCAAAAGGACAAAACATCATGTTTTCACAGAACAACTCACACCTACTTCCATACCACAATCCTTTCCCTATACAGCACCATGCAAAGGAAATATATCATTTGGAGAAAATGCTAAAATTCTTTGGGAACCAAGTATTCTGGCCTGCCCAGGCAACGTCCAGCAGCGCTCTAACTTACGCTATTGTCTCTCCGTGGGAAGGAAATGTTCAGGTACACGAGACTGCAGTGCAGTCAAGGCTCAAAGTGCACCGAGTTCCTTTCAAATGAATGAATATATTTGCTAAACTCTTCTCACAGATGTCCCCAGTAAAACAAATGTGACTAAACACAGTATTGATGTAGCCAGCCAATGCTAAATCTATTAAGCAACAACCTTCTGACCGCTTGGGAATTTTAATGAAATCGCAAAAGCTGAGATTGATATGACACAAAACACTGAGAAGACAGGACCCTTACGCAGCAAAGGGTGTTTTTTCATTGCTCTTGTCTCAAAGAAATATGGGTTAGTGTAGGGTTTTTTTTTTACATTGATTTTAAGAAAACTTCACTCTGCAACCAGCTTTGATGCAGATTCAATGTCATATATTGATGACCTGACAGAACAACGCTAGGTTAAACCTCTGTACATCAACACCCACGACGTGTGGAAAGGGTAATGGCCACTCTCCAAGGGTAATCCATCTAAAGCTTTCGGGACCCTGATAGTCCTGCTTAAGCTCATTGCTGATGCACAATGTCATACCGTTTGCCCTATATAACATAAAGATGTCTTGTAATAGACGTATACTTACCCTACCAAAGGGCATATTTCCACAGGAAAAGATGAAAGCAAGCCACGTATTTGAGCCACACAGACAATAATACTTTTGTTCGTTTGTTTCTCAGTCTAGTAATATACACTGATTGGCTTTTATGTTATAAGAAATGCCCATTCATTCATCCCAAACAGTTTGCACCCAAAATTTCCCTTTTAACAAACTTCTGTGGCATCCAAAGTAGGGTAGGAATTTGAATTCTTGGCAGAGGACCAATATTGAAGGACCAAATGAGGATGGAGCTGATGGTGTGAAGGCAGGCAGCCACACCAGGGTGTCCAGGCAGTCTATAAGGACCGCAAGCCCTGGGTGCACAAACCACAGACAGTAGGATCCAAGGCAGGTCCTCAGGAAAACACACTCCCATTGATACCAATTTCAGTGAGTAGTGCATGGTCTGGGGAGACTATCTCATTTCAGAAAGGTGTCAGTTTTTACAGAAGAGATTTTTTTCCTCTTCCAATATTTCTGGTTCATAAGAGGGTAAAAGTTAGAACAGAAATCCCACTTCACAGCTGCTTCTGTTGCGTAATTGTGGCATTTTCCTTGCTCTCAAACTCTCAAGCTTGCTCCCGCAAAAGTCTGTCCACTTACGGTCAAGAGCTAAGTAATCTCAGTTGGCAGGTGTCTGTTCTCTGAACTCAGGCCATGCTTTAGATAATTAAGCTTGCAAAAGTCCTATTAGTTGTTTTTGCTGTATTGTCAGACACTGACCTTGCTTGGCGCTTGAAAATATTTCATAGACCTCTTCCTGTTTGCTGAAAAAGGGTGCAGCTGAAGTCTACTTTTAACACTACAGATAAAAACATTCCTTTCTATGATACAACACTTCAGTCAGAGGTCTTTCTACATGAAGATTTTTGTTACGCTTTGCTTTCAGATTCATTGAAGCACGTTATATATTCCCTGTCTCTAATAACTTGCAACCTCCTAGGAGACAGGAGTCTCCTGAAGCAAAACAAAAAAGACAGACTCTTACAAAGAGAAATATGGCTGCTTTTCGTAAGATCGAGGTCACAAAGCAACACAGAAACAGACTGGACATCTTTGATAATTACTTCAAGTCCCCTCAAACCCACAAAACTTCTAAACCTATCCAACTCCTTTCTTGAAGCAGTGAAGTTTTTGCCCTACTTCTCCACTTCCCAGGATCATCTTCAGTTTCTAGTATGAGGACCTGCTTCTTTTGGTAACACAGTGCTCCATTTTCCTGAATAGCCTCATAGCTCTCATCAGCATCTTTTCCATTTTAAATGCGACTTCTGTGAACGTGGCTAAACAGAGCTGTCTAAAGGGTTTGACGTTAGGTCTCTGTTATATATGCCTTATAGGAGGTGAGCAGTTAGACGTAAAGAGAAACAGAAGAAAAAGAACGATGGGTTGGTTGACATTGAGGAAGTGAGGGTTAAAAATGCAAGCGCTGGATTTGTTTTTCATCCTCCTGATGGAGGGTGACAAAAGGCAAATCACACCTTCTCTCCCTCGACCCCCCTACCTACCTGCAAAATAGAGAAAATACTAGAAGCAGTGCAATGGTATCAAAATCAATGTGCAGTTTTCAGATTTATTCATTGTCTGACGTTTTAAAATTACTCATGTTCCTCCCTTTTGTTTGTATGTCTTATGTGGTGCATGCAAAAAGTCTAGATCACAGTCAAGTGAACAGAAAGTATGAGTCCAATTCCATTGTCTGTGAATTTCTGGGCATTCATGTTAATGTGTATTCATGTTGACAAAGGCATACACATTTGCAAAATGCCACTGCAGGATTGTTAGACACATTTAAACAAAAATTCTCTGTCAAATTAATTGAACTTTTCATATTTCCCCAACATATACTTTATTCAAGGCAATTTTTCATTGAGAAGAGAACTTAGTCATCCATAAACAATTCTTGAAGTAAACTTACCTCACATGCTGACGGATCACAAGTCATACTTGTGCATTTTTACCTTAACAGGATAAAACGGCAAATGCACTTTTATTTTCAGAAGGGAATTTAATGCAAATCAAGGATTAGTCCTGATTACCTATGAGAAATTAAATCTGTGGGGTTTCAGAGGTGTCCTTGCCACTGTAACTAACTGTCAGTCCCTTTCAACATATTTACCTAAATAGTTCAAAGGATATATTCATACTTATATTCAAAATGACAACCATAGATTGAAATTCCCATTTCAAGGAAAAGAGCTTAGAAAACTGCAGTTTCCTCTCTGAGCAGACTAAGTTAATAGGTGCGAAATGTTTTTTAATCAGAAGCAGAGAGGATTACATTTATAATAGATTTGCCTGAAATAGGAGGCAGAGAAGTTTGGAAAGGAAGGAAGGAAGATCAGTTGGCAAGGGAAAGCATAAACAATTTTTATTTTTTTGTCTCAAACCTTGGACAAAAAGCCTACACTGAATAGAGTTTGGACATTACCACACACATACACTCCCCTCCTCTGCCTTGTTACATGCTTCCTAAGGGATACTTGACAAATGCCTATAAAATCAACAGAAAATCCAAATCTAACATCTTCTCACTGTGAGCCCACACAGCCTGCTGCCGATCATGCAGACCATTTGGCAAGCGCTGGATCTGCAGGAGAGCAGCTGCTCTAGCCACTCTCTTCCAGTAACATCAGAGATATGAGGACTTTGGGAAAAATTAACAAAGTGATCAGAAATGGAATAAAAGATGTTAAGAGTTTTTTCCTCCCTGTAAACATCAAATCATTCTCCATGCAAAGCTGACTTTAATATTGTTCTAAAACTGGACATATCAACAATTCAGGCCACTGAAACAGACAAACAATCTAAAATATCCCCAGCCTCAGAAAGAGCTTGGAGTCACAGCCATGGGGGGAAGAGGACCGCGGGACACGCTGCAATTCTAGCACTGTCACGTTCATACCGCACACACACTTGCATGTATACACACATGCACGTCACTGAACTGGACAGGCTTCTCCTGTTGGAGACTCAGGCTGTTCTACAGAGCGTCAAAACAGATTTTGCCATTTATTTCATCCAAGCTGACTCCAGAAACCGCCCAAACCCAGGTCTCTTGGCAGACTGGGCTGGTGCAGAATCTCTGCCTAGGATCACTTCTTGAGTGGAGGATATACGGTGCCAAAAGGTCCAGTATTTACCCCTCAAGCTCTCCTACAGCTTAGCCATACCACCTTCTTAAAATTGCAGGGATGCACATGTGCTGGACTCCAGTATAACTAGTAAAGAGCAAGGAGTGGATCAAAACAAACACACTCGCCAGCAGAGATTCTGAAGCCACGTTGTTTGTAACTTGCATACGCAAAAATACGCACATTTAAACACAATAACAACAAAAATGGAGCACGTTACCGTATTTCTTTACCGCTATAAAGCATGCTTTAGGCTGGGAACATATCCTCAGCTGGTTCAACAGTTTTCTGAGCAGTTTGTTACTTATTGGGAAACACCAAATCCTTGTAGTTCAACTTTCCCTCTCTGATCTTGATTGGTGCCTTAGCTAAACTATGTCCATAAATTTTCCAGCTGACTCTGTGGCACTTACATGGCCCACTTTGAATGAAATTTGTGCTCTCCTCCTAGAAACCTCCCATTATCACTGTCTCTTTGAGGCCCTTTGTTCCAATATCACCTTTCCCTCACTAGCCCACCGCTAAGACTCAAAGACAAACTCTCGTCCTATGAGATATGTGGGCCACAGCCTTTTTGGCAGAGAGGAATACACGTTCACAGGGACATTTCAAAACCATACAGTAGTTTTGGTGCTATAACAACTTCAATCAGAATTCACAGGCTGCCTTTTCGAGAGCTGTTATCCGCAGCACCACATTATGCATGACCTAAAGCTTCACGCCATCCACATGCATGTATTACCTGAATCATGTTATACATCGTGAGTATAAATGTTCATACGGGGCCTGACACTGTATTCATTGCCTAAATACATCACAGCATCCCTTCCATACAGGGAACCAACTGAAAAATGCCAGTGCCTCGAAACTCAAGAAAATCCCCATGCTTAAAGTTAAAACACGCGCTTAGCCGGACTTTAGCAGCATGAATGTGAGGGTCCCATGAGGCTTCTAGCCCCAGCTGTTAATTGATTTAATAAGAGCCACTAGCCTAGAAAGTTATTGCCAAACTTTACTGCAAAAGTTACCAGAATCTTTTGCAATACTGCATATATATACATACACACACGGAGCTGTTTACATCCTCTTGATCTGGTTTACTTATGCTACTATTACTAGCCTTGTTCCAATTTAAATCAGTCTCATCAGGCACAAACCTGCTTTTCCCTATTTCTCTATTAACATCTTTTAATGACCCTTTAATGTTCCCCTCTCTTTAGCTTGGCCTTTTTTGGCCACCTCTGAAAAAGCTTAAACCTCCTTAATCTCCAGAGCAACCACTTTCCCCTGAGCTTGCTTTGTTTCCAGTTTTGATTTTACACTCCCATGGTAGCGCTCACTCTTCACATATTTGTTTATAGAACAAAAGCCACCCGTCTTTAAAAGCACTATGGAGTGGAAAACACCCCTTTTAGGTAATTTTATTCAGCTGTGCCAATAACAACAGCTATCTCTAGTCAATCCTACTGTGATGTGCAATTACTTTCTTGGAGCAAAAAGAAGCAAGACAGAACAAAGACATGCTTAAAGTGTTACCTTCAGAAGATGATGTGGAAACATACAGAACAACTCAATTATGTTTTCAGACTTGCATGCCATATAGTACTGATGAAGTACAGACACTTCTACAATTTTCTTTCCAATCAACCAAATTTGTACTAAAATGGGCTGAGAATGTTTGTTACACTAAGGAGGACTATAAACACTGTCAACTAAGACATACATACATCACAAAACCTGTTTATCTCTAAATCTGTGTTGCTTTGTACTATGGGGAAAAGAAATGAAACTTGTTCCCAGCGAAACCATCAATGCTTGAATGATATACATAGCAAACGTAACTTACAGAGAGCAAAGGGATGGCAACTTTTCCAAGAAAGTCAGGAGGTTTATCTCCATCTTCATCAAATACTGTCACTTCGAGAACGTCATGAATATCTTTAATAGGGCTGGAACGAAAAGGGTAGACACACACACAAAAATAACGTTCTATATACATGCACAGACTCTCCTCCACAAAGATCTGAGAATACTGTTTTACTAATTAAGTTTGCATTACCTTGGAGTATGAAACTAGCATTTAATTAAATTCCAAAAAATTGAATCAAATCATGGGTATTCCCCAAGCTTTCCCCTCATGTTTCAGTCACATAACTAGGTGAAGAAAATAACTACTAGATAGTGACATTTTTTGATATTGACTATAACAACATAGCACTAGGCTCTCACAAGAAGCAGCTGGTGATCGGGAGGGGTCAAGAGGCAAATTTAAAACTGCAGTTCAGGACAATAAGCATATGTGAAAAGCAATGCAGAGAAAACTTACGCGATTTCTTTTGACTTGAACAATTATCTCCCTTTTAAGGTACTAACAAAGCTAATTACTTTAAAAAAAATTATAACAGGAATTAAAGGCCAAATGGACAATATTTTTGTTCCATCCAGTCCAAAAGCTCTACTTATGTGGCAGTAGGCACTCAGTCCTAAATAGCTATCAGATCGTTAATAAATACGAGTCTTATTTGAGAAAAATTATCTCTGCCTGCAAAAGTATGGGTAACTTCAAGATGACTTATGAGTTATATTCATTATCTTTTTTCAAATGCAAAAATTAAAGCAAGAGACAAGTGGTAGAGCGTGTGTGTTATTTAACTGAGCGAGGTTGTTCTGCCTTGAAGAAGGTCCTTTGAGAACACTACTGCTCTTGGGACCTCTAGCTATGACAAGTAACCGTCATGGAGCATGCTCAGAACCTAAAAGCCTCATGGTTGCTTCTCCAGCCAGCGGCTGTATTACGCTCTTTGATGTGACCTAGGCACTAGAGGCAGACAACTAACCTGTTGCACACTGTTCTCAACACCCTACGGCTTTAAAATGCATTCAGATCTGCCAGTTTAGCAGCTGTATTTCCAGATACCTCTAAAGCCAAGTTACAAAACAAATAAACTTTAAAATAGCTTCATACAGTTCTCCGTGCCATTATAATTTTGCATGTGATACAGCTACCAGCAATATAAAATATTAAAAATTCAGTGTCACACACAGATAAGCGTGTTACAGAAAACTTGAATAACACAAGTAGGCTCTCTAGTAGTATTGAACATGCCAGCTGAAATGGATTCACTTGAAGCAATCCACTCTGGGTCAAGATAAATCTAAATCATCAATCGCTTCTAAGGAGTTTAATTCTCATTTTTTAAAAAAGGCCAGAAATCTAAGGAGATACATGCGAGAGAGGGCCTGTCTCTAAAGATTTGTTATTTGGAGTAAACATGCAACAACAATAAGGATAGCAATAGCCTGCAGTTGACACTTCTGAGATGCTTAAGTGTTATAGATACAAACTGCCTTTAAGAAAAAAGAAAAAATCATTTTGGATTCTAATTAGGTTTATTTTGTTGGCTGAACATCCTACAATACTCATCCGCTGGCACAATCTCAGAAAAAATAACGATGACCAGAAGCTTCTTGAGAAAGGACAAAGTACGAGATAGGGAACGGCTGCAAAAGACATGCATTCAGTTGCAGAAGACATCAGACGGAGTAAAGAGTTCAGTATTTCACAAATTCAGTTTCTGGCACCCATGAATTAAATAGAAACACACTAAAGCACTTTGAGCAAGGAGATCAGATACTTTTCATTGTGTTTAGATCCAGCTCAGGCTTTCTGAATGCTGCTTCTGCAAGAACTCCATAATTCTCGTATTATTCTTTCACTTGACAGGTGTAGATATGATAAAGGCTCAGTTGTCAGCACTCATGGTTGCCTTCTTTCCCACAGACTACCACGGTCTTAGAGAAAATCATCTCACTCAGTTACTCACAAAAAATCTACGTCAGCATAAAGGAAGATAAAAAAAATTGTGCTGCTAATACCTCTACTATGACTTAACGTTTATTAATAAACTCCTCTAAAAATGCACGGTTCAGATTTCAGAAAAAAATATAAGCTTCTAACTTGCAGTAAGCTACCTTTGACTATTTTAAATTCATCAGCTATATCAGGAACAACGTGAACTCTAATTTTGTGCTTATTTACAAATTAAATGAGGTGTTCTACCATGGCTCAATGAAACATATTTTATTTTAAATTATGGAAAATGTAGGCGTGAGTATCTGGTCTCCATTTTCTGTTATATTATCTCTTGGATCCAGATATGACTCCATTATGTCTAGTCATGATTCTTCCTATAAATATCACAGTAATTCTTCTTTTAATGACTTCTATTAATAAACTCCATGCAAGAACTAATAAAAGGCAAAAGGCTTTAATTGAGTTATATTTGATATTTCTCCAACATCCTCTTCTGACTATGAAAAAATGAAACATCTTAAACTTGACCTTTTTATTTCTACAAAGTCAATGGGTTTTATATTTAAGCTGCTAATGCTTTGGTATTTGCAGCATGTTTTCACAAGCAATCCACTTACAATGTGAAAACTTTGTTCCACTCGGGGTTGAGGTTCTTGTAAACAGTGTGTGTTTGAAGACTGTCATTTCCCAGCTCTAATACACAGAAAGGATCGCTTTTACCTAGAGAAAGAACAGACTGAAATTAAAAACAACAACAACAACAAAAATAACTGACCAGTTATTGTAGTTAGCATGCTCTTTTTTTGCACCATAGCTGGGGAAGTGACAAGCCAAATATGAATGAAGTGCACAAAGACAACTGGAAAGTGCCTTCTCCTCTTGGAACAGCTTGCTAAATAACACTCCCACCAATGCATCTGCAGCTCTGGAAACTTTATCAAGGTAACTTAACTTCCAGTTCATTCAGGCAGCTTCACTTTAAGGCCTGAAAACTGAGGCTTACAGTGAATAATCTCTAAACCTTTATAGCAACAACAACAAAAAAAATCTACCAATGTTGACAATTATTCAAATGACATTATGAAAAGCATACTGTCTTTCTCAGCTAGGCATGCATTACAGCTGCATCTCCCTGTTTCATCTTCTGCTTGGAGTCTGTTGTCTTCATCAGTTGATAACAGGATTAAGTACGCGTACCATGAGAAGAGAAGCATGGCATTGTAGCTGTACCAGCAGCATTTCTTTAATCAGTTCCATATGAGCAAGTCCTTGAATCTACAAAGACCCTATATAGTGCAGCAGTTTAAACAAAATCCGACATCAACCAGAAGATCCAACCGGAGAATCCGTATGTGAACCAGATAGCATATTTAAAAAAAAAAAAAAAAAATCTCTCAAAAGAAGGACGTCAATTTGGAATCACTTTTATGGTGAAGACCTCTTTGCTTTTCTTTTTTTCTTTTTTTTTTTTTGATAATTCTATTATATGGATTCACAAGTGGCACAACTTAGAGCAGCTCAGCACCTTCCACTGTGATGAGAGTTCCCTTCATGAGCGTGTCTGGCTCAATAGCTGATTTAATTTCCTCTTTAGTGTTCATGTGCAAGTCAACCACAGAAATTCCAGCCTAACTTTTATATAGGCAACTAGACATGTCAGCAATGCAGGGATTTAGATAACAGACAAAAAAAAGTTATTTAAGCAAAAGCTGTCTTTTTCCCTAATCCTTATTTTTGGTATTATCAATGCAGAGCTCTTATGGATCTTATTCTGAGAAGTTCATAAACTACACAGGAATCTTTTCAGTATCTAAATAGTGAGTATTTAGTATCTAAATAAGGAGTCAATACTGGTAAAGTTTAAAAACCATGCATGTTACTAGAATCTATTTGTCTTCTCCTTTTCAGCTTACGTGCCCATTCCCTGATAAGGGTGGAAAATGCTTGTAGCTCTTTAGAGAAACTGCTTGAAATGCAAACTGGTATATGCCAAAAACAATCCCACTGTATAATTTGGTATTCTGAATGCTATTTTTTGGTCAGTGAGCAAATGCAGTGTTTGAGAACTCTCATGCATACACAGAAAACACCCAACAAAGCAGAAAAAGTCATTTTCACATCAACAAAACTATTACCTAGGAATATAAAAGTATGGAAGGCTGAAAATGGGCTGGCTTTGGCTGAAGACATTTTACATATTTGATATATCTGTGCAGAAACTAGCCGAAAATTTATGCCAAATGATGAAGTTAAGACTTTCAAAACCAAAGCAGACACTATGTTGTTTTCTGATTTTTTACTACTACAGTAGGTTAAAAAAAAAAAAATCACAATTAAAATATATCAGTTGATATATGCTGGTACTTATAACAGAAATACCAATTGTACAAAAATATATATATTTGAAGTAAATATGACATGAAGCATAATGCCACTTTATAGTGGCAGGTGAGATGGTCTGCAGAAGTATTTCCACCAAAGGATCATGACTGCTCTAGGGCAGGACAGAGCAGGGAATGCTACCTGCTCACACTGCTCCTCTGTTAACCCTTGGAAATCTTTGCATCTGTTATCATCTCCAGGATTATCCCTTTATCAGATTTTTAGCTGGACTTTGAATTTACTTTTATCAATAACAATAAATCTGAACAGTCTCCCTGGCAATGCAGGAAATATGGCACTGCTCTAGAAGGGTCCTATTACGGAAGCCCATAATTGCTGCACTAATCATTTATGAATGGCTCAGAACAGATAATTAATCTTTATGTCTCTCATTTCACGATCAGAAATTATGCTATTTTTACCTAAAATGGCTGCATCCTTTTGCAATTTGGTGGGTCTATTACAGCATAATACCAGGATATTTTCAGCACTGCCATTGAAAAACAATTTGTCATTTGCTTCATGAATCAGGCTCAAAGCCTGGGTTATTTTGAATATAATGACAGACTGAGTAACCTTTTACTTAAGCAGAATTTCATTCTGTGCTATGCACAAGGAATGTGTGTCACACACTCTTTATGAAAAGTCGTTGAATTGCAGAATCAAGAACCTATGCGTCTCTTCCAATGTTCATTATCCACCCACATGCTCCTGTTTAAGTATTCATGGAAAGGGGGCCAAATCCATCGCTGATGCAACTGCATTAGCTTCAGTGAAGTTATCCAAAGGATAAATAACCTTTAGGGCTCCGTTCTTTCCCTGGACACTGCCTGTATTAAAATCTGGTGTATTCCTAGACGGCCCTAGCCTTGCCATTTGCAAAAGTTTCTGGCTTGCTGTAGGATAGTTCTTATTAAACTTATTAGTGAGGGTACACTAGCACTTCCATATCTATGCATACATTGTATCAATTCAGAAATCCATTTTTGCACAAGCTACCTATTGTTAGTGGCAGGTTTTTTTGCTTGTTTGTTTTCAAACTAAGTTCAGTTCTTTAAGGTACTGCTGTCTGCAGTAACCTCATTCTTGCTGTAGGATTAAGCAGCGAATTGAGACTGGAATAATATGAGTCACATTAGGCTTTATCCTTTGGTCCTTATTTCAGGAGCAACGTTCTCTTAAGTTACGATGCCTGCATGAATACCAGAAAATGGAGAAAACGTATTTTCTCTGTAGCATCTTTCCCACTTTTATCAACAAGTTATCTTAAAAATGACTGTGCCAGCAAACGTGCAGCATGCAATCCTGTGTCTGTGAATTTCAAACTGCTGCAAGACACAACGGGGAATTAAAGGTCTTCAGAATCCTGGAGAAGATGCTAATAAAAATAATAGCATCCAGGTAGACACTACAGAGGAGTATCAGTTCCCTAGAACTTCCCCAAAGAAACCATATAAGGCTGTATTTTTAAAAGGTATTGGTGTTCATTGCTGTCAGGACTGAGTACAATTTGATGTAAAGCTCAGTAGAAAAATCTATCCTTTCTTGGAGCAAGAGAGCCACAAAGACCATTCCAAATCAAAGCCTCAAACGAGCTCTAAGGGAAACCATCGCTCTCACTTTTCCCTCACTGGCAAGGTTTCGCTATCAGGGACAGCCTGTAGTGCCAGCCAAGCCCATGCGTTCAGGCAACCTGAGCAAGCACCGTGTCAGGTGCCCGGCACACAGCGTCCTCTGTAGCATCCTTCCATCTAGTTCACAGACTCACAAAGCGCCTGATGGACAGGCTACTGCGCAGTCACCAGAGCTTTGTATATATTCTCCTTATTTTACATATTCCTATAGAAAGATACAACAGCAAGGTCAGGGTATCGCTGTCTTCCTGGAGAGTCAAATCACAGATTGAGTCAGCAAGTGAAACCAGGTAACAAAAAGTGATGCCTTGCACCCTGGATCAGAACTATTTACCCTAATCTATCTTCCCACTGGGTTAGTAAAACAATATCTCATTAATAACGAAGAGTCTTATGAATATGCAGGACACAGTAAACACATATGCATAGGATGCTCACTCTTACATCGACATTAGAAGAACACAATGGTCTCAAAACACATGCAACTGTTGCCAAGCCTCTTGCCAGTCCTAGCTACTGGTGCTGGGTTTCACGAGTCATAAAATAAATCCAGAGTCTTCTGTGATTGTCTATCAGCCCAAGGCTCACTAGTTAACACAGGAAGGTGCACAGGGCTGCAGCATAAAGAGTTGTCACTTACCAGTTGCAATATCAATGATACTCACCAACCAATGCAACACCTGCATCTCCTATATCATAGTCATCGCAGATAAACTGCAGCCAAGGAGCTCACGTTTGCACGTGCAGCTTTTCTAGAGCTGGATTTGGCAACCTCCATCAAGCTTTACTCTTCCTTTTGTAAGAACTGAATGTATTTTGCATTACTTTTGAGACCGTATCACGCCTACTGCAACATGCACAGAAAACAGTGGTAGGCTGTGCCTGCTATCCACCAAACCACCTTGAATCGATGGTAGAAAACAGATGGCAGTGCTCAATATATACTTCCTTAGGTGTAAATATAGGCATCCTGAAATTTGATGCACTTTTGAAATGAAGCTTCTAGGAATGAAATTAACTCTCATAGCATCTACAGCGGAACATTTACTTCTGCTCCAAGTATCTCATATCACAGTTACAAAGGTAGGCCTAGAGATGAGCTATTTTTCAATGAAGAATCCGATTAGAAAGCCAAAGTTATTGGACATGCCACTCGGATCTAAAGGGAGAATCAGATCTCCATCCAGTGGGACCTTTCCCACATGCGTTGGGATCGTAGGTTGAAACTCTTTGGAATCCCAGATCCCTGAGGCTGTTTCACCTCTGAAGAGGCAACGAGGTCAACTGACAGGACTGCACAGAGTGCAAACAACACTCAAAATGCATAATTGAATCATATGTTGGAAAATAAAAATAAATTACCTGCAAAGTCTGCTGCCAACAGGTCAGCTGCCTTTAAAACCTTGACCTGCAAGAAGCCAATGTCCTTTATGTCCTGAAAGGAATTCCTTATACACTGTACGGAGGAAAGCAACAAGATGCATTTAGTTTGTACTTTATTAAGAAATAGGTATTAATGAACTACTAAAGCACTTATATTTTCATATTCATCCCTATATCTACAGCAGAGCACTCTGACAGCTGATATCCATATATACAGCTCCGCTGTCCCAGTCTCACTCATCATATCCGTGAAGTTCATGACATCACAAGCTAGCTACTTTCTAGGGAATTTTCAGTTCACTTAAGCTCCACATTAACTTGATGGAGGAGGTTGGAGGGAGCCCTTCATGCTTATGCAAGTATTACTTGCCAATTGAAACAGCATTAGAAAATTAGGCACAGGTGGATCTGGAGATCCCCCTCTGGTGGGTCAAGAGGCAGCACACTGAATCAGGAGTGAGGAATCCCGAATTTGATCTCGGCAGCATCTTTGGCTTAAGCTGTTCAAATCCCCCATGCTTCAGTCTCACACACCTCATTTTAGAGGGAAATACACCTTTTGTGGGTGAGGGAATTTCTTCTTGTCCAACTTTTCAGGCTTGATGAGTGGAAGTCATCATATGTCTTTATCTTTCAGAAATTGATAGTCCAGAACATATTCCACCCCCAAAGGAGAAAACAAAGCTAATTATTATTCTCTCTCTGTAACATTCATAGCCTCTCATTCCCCATGATAATGCCTTAACACAATTCAAAGTTTTCAAAGGAAAGTATTAGTTTAAAACTGAACAAATAGACTCAAGGAATTTGGCTGCTTGTATCTGCCCTGTCAATCTCCTTGTCATTCTAAACATAATAACTCTCGCACGTAATACTTTTCTTTGGTAGGAGACATGTTATTATGACTGGACAAATCATCTTTTGCTGCAATTTTGACTACTTTCAAAAATAAAGGAGAGAAAAAAAAACCCAAAAATAAAATGCAAACTCACATAGCGCTGTGAAATCTGTTTCCTTTCAGTGGGGTCTCCTAAGGGGCAGACACACAGATCCGAGATAGAAACGCCTGTACATGGGGCGACAGCAATCAACATTAGCAGGGACCCCGGATGTTTTTCCAGTGGCAGCTCTAAACGATTGGTCTGCTTCGCTGGCAGGGCAGTAATGTCAACTTTGCACCTAGGACAACATTGACAAGGGTTATTAAGAAAAGTGAGCTGGAAAAAATATAAAAACAGTACTTAATATTGATTTCAATAGCACTCAGGCACCTAAAACACCTTTTCAGAGCTGAATCACATTTTGAAATAGATAAATACAATTCAAACTGCTTGTTCAAGACAGAAAAGATGAAGGGGGGAAAAAAAGGCACCCCTAAACTAAACAGGGGAAACGATCAGCCAGTTTCCACTGTTCTTGCTGCCAGTTTTGCTTTCTGGTTCACCTACTGGTAAGGACAGAGGCAAAAGGTTTGGGTTGCAAGCTGTACACTGAGAAGATTTAACTCTGACTTGCCTCCCTTCCTCTCTGAAGTCCCATAATGTTTTGCGATAGATTTGAAACAATTTTATTTCACCTAGGGGAAAAGAGCAAACACAAAATTTAAACATTAGCCTAAAATAGATTAGTTTCTTTAAAGTCACACACTCCATTTTATGCTACATTATACTGTATGCCCCAATCTCCTTTACAAGCCTTACTAGAGCTACGTTTTCAGTGTACTGTTATATTTCCCAAAGGCAAGGGGCTGTCTTAAAAGTCCCGCTCCCCTCACTCATAGCACGTATCGTTAATCTGATGCTTCAAAAAACAAAAAAAAGAGCGAAAAGAAACATTTATGAAAGGACAATAATAAAAGATAAGGATGGGCTAAAGCAGAGAGAGTTCACCAGCCAGCCAGCTACACGTGAAGCAAGTGGTTAAACGCAACAGAAAGTCTAATCACTTGGCTCAGCTAAATGCCTTCTATTTAGAAGTCCAGTAAATGGAGTGGAACTTTTCCGAACCTCTGTGGGGCTTTGCTTTTAAGAAGAGGCTGAACAAAAGTTACAGATGAGGGGAAAAAAAAAAAAAAAAAAATCAGGGAAGGAGCAGCTTTGTTGCCACAGCACAAGGGGAGTCGCATTTCTCAAAGGGACAGCAAGCTTATGATGGAGACAGCGCACTTTCGCTCCGCTTAATGCCTGCCGACAAGTTTTTATTTAAACTAAACTTGTTAAGGTGTTGTCTTAATAGGCTAAAATTCCACAGGGTTCCCCCAGGTGGGTTTCTTCTGGGTAAATGGTGCATGTAGTGTTCCTGATTGATCCCATTCCAGTAGTAGAGCTGGAGCAGTTTATACCCATCTGCTATAAATTGCATGCTTTCCGCTTCTTAACAGCCTATTTTCTGTGAATGCTAAGGGAGGGAGAGCAGGCGGGGGGAACCTTCCCAAAACATTTCAGCCTGAAAACCCAACAAGCTATGTTATGAAATAAAAGCCAGTGCTCTGATGAGGCTGTAAGTCATCCATTAGGGCTGTGCATTAAAACGTGGCTCTTTGTGCCAGAGTCTCCTGCCCAGAATCAATGGGGATAACTTTGCCTTAAGTACGCTCTTTGCCATTCCCCGTGCGGAACGTACAACAGGTTGTAAGTTTACTCCTATTAACTGCTCTCAAGTGCTTTGAAAGAGAAGGAAAATAAACCAGGAAGAACACCAAAACCACTCTGCGCGCAGGCTGCCTCTCGACACAATTTCCAAGTGTGAGAGGTTGCATTTAAAGCTCACTGCTACACCTGGACTCTTCAGAAAGATATGACAAGAGAAGACACAGCAGAAAAGAAAACAAAAAAAAAGAACGTTTGAGAAGGACCTTATCAGTCTCCCCCAGAGGTCAAGAGCACCTTGGCTGCATTAACACAGTTACTTTGCAGGCTGCAGCAGTTTTACTGATACCTTAGCAATCAGTACAAAAGGGGCAAGTATCATTATCTCCTTTTTTTTTTTTAAAAAAAAAAAAAAAACAGATGAAGAAACTTAAGCAAAGAGAGGGGAAAATTCAGGGTCACCCAGCTGTTCTGTGGTTTAGCTGGCAATAGAGGCCAGGTCTCCCACATCAACATTTCATACACCACCCACTCAGCACAATGCAAAACTGGAAAATGCTTGACTAACTGTAGCTGCATTTGCTTTTTTATGTTAATAACTTTACATGGGGGAAAGAAAGAGAAAAGACAACTATGTCAGACAATAGAGTATCCTATCAAAACTTAACCTCATCAGAAATCTCTTACACCTCAAAGGCAAAGTTAAATATAATTCTAGCTTGTTCTGGCAACTTGGAATTGTTACACTTATTCAAAGACTTCGGATAGCCAAAGGTCAAGGAAAAGACCGAGTATGAGTGTGCGGTAGGAGGGATGCACATGTGGAGGGAAAAACAGCAGGAGACGGAGTGCAAGCATTTCTTCCTCAAATCATGTCCGATTTCCGCGCAAAGTAACTTCCTTAAACCATCTGTGTTCACTCAAAGTGACGGTATGCCTCTATGTTTTCTTTGGGGAAACTGAAAAGAAAAATCCACCTTTTCACTCACAAATGGCAAAACGCTTAAGAAAAAAAAAATACAATTTGTTTCATTTAGGTTATATAAGGTAATTGATCAGACTGCAAAGAATGCATCTGAGTAAAATACTCCTCCATTCAATTTACTATATACATTCAGTAGTTTCCACAAAAGCACTTTTACACTATTAATAAAAATCTAATGACTTCTAAACTACTTCCCCCATCCTTCCAGGATAGAAACTATTCCTTTCTTTCTTTTTCTGTTATATCTGCAAGACCTTATTACAGATGGTTGTTTTACAGAGAAGTGATAAGATACTACGATGACGGGCACAGTATAAAACTCAGAGAGGCAATCCGCAGTTTCTGCTCAGAAGTTGCCTCACCTGAATGCAAAGTGCAAACCTCAAGGATTATTTATACCTTCAGTGATGCAAATGACCCCTTGAGCTAAACTCTCCACATAGGAATCTAAGGATAGGACATCTCAGCTTGTTGCCATCTTTCCCTAATCTGCATGTTAAATTCAGGTATAACCTTTCATATAACACGTATCAGACACATGGATCTATAGGGGATGCAGGACTGACTATATGTTAAGACTGTACTATGTACGCAATGCAGCACCCTTTCTATCACGATTAATTGCTTTCCTTCCTCCTACTGATCAATATAGAGGTCTGCACCTCTATATCGACCCCGAGTCCTGCAGAGGACTCTGCTGTAGTTTTAGTTTTCATTTAACATTATTCTTTTGATTTATTTGCAACCCCCTTATTTATCTGCTAAACAATTTTTTGCACATTTTTGTATTCATTCTGCAAAGATGTATTGTTTGAATTCAGGGCAGAATAAAAGGGGGGAGGGGTAAATTTGTTTATCAGGGAATTGGATGTTAAATTCGACTAAAAGGTGTTGGGCTTAACCTCTTACCATTAATCAGGGAGGAATATTTTACAACCAAATCCACAGTTTGTCGAATTATGATGAGTAAATCTCAAATCTTTTTCACGTTTCATATATACACACATATGAAAAAAAAAATTTACACAGATCATTGCCAAGACTTCATCCTGTAGAATTCTTGAAAATCATTCATGAAAAAGGTTAGGATCACTATAATCATATATAATACGATGTGTCTATGATTAATATTTGGAAAGGGATTTCAAATGCCACAAGTGTTAAGGAGACCATATATATGGTCCTATTCTGAATCATTCTACAGATAAGTTTTGATTGTCTGATTCTTCCTATGGTTTGTAGAATTTAAACAAGTGGTAGATTTTTACTGTTTAATCCCAACTGCTTGTCCTTTAAAACGGGATCATTCCACGTTGCAAAGGCATCGTTTCCCAGAGGCACTCCTCAAAGATATCTGACACACTCCCATCTCATAGCTTACGCTCTTAAGTCTAGAATTTTTGCAGAATGTATTTCTGGAGCCAAATTTGTGGAGAAAAAAAAAACAACATTTTTTAGTATTTCTTTCAAAACATACACCTCAACACAGAAACACACTAACAACTTGGCATAAACAATTTCACTCAGCCTAGACAAATGCTGCAAACGTTAACACCTTTGTTTATTAATATACATTAACGTCATCTCCTGTTTATGGCATGCCTCTTATCCCAAAGGACACAAAAAGCACTCAATAAATGTAACTAACAGTTCTGTGCAGACTACATAGAGGGATTGTTTCATCCAGTACCAAAATACAGCCACCGCTCAGTGTCAGACTCTGGCAGCTGAAGTACTCACTCGATGCTTCAGCATATTAAGCGAGGAAGAGAAATTAGATCCGGTTGAAAATATAAGGAGACCGTAGGTAGGCTGAATGTCATAATTTAGTTTGCAATGTGCACTGACAATGAGCGCTCATCTCCTGAGAGCAGAAGGGTGACATGAAATTGCAGTGAATGCTTGTTCACTTATTCAGAAGTAGATAAAAGTCCCAGATGGTAGTGTTTAGTACTAGAGGTCTGATACACTTCTTATTCTACGTGTTCCATACTCTTCATACAAGCTTGCAGTCCTATTCCAAGAGCAATACTCTATCTGAAATTAAAGTTATACTCAGAAGGGCCATGTTCCCAGGACTTAAGCCACCCCTCCTACATGACATCCTGGACCTAAAGGAATCAGAAGTTTTTACTCCACATAGCTGTTTCCCAGTACAGATCAAACACGACTCCACTTTGTGCATCTCTGCCTTCTGCTAAATATTAATTATTTTTAAGGTCCAGCAACCAGTTCAGCCTACACAGCTCTGGGAGAACAAGATGGCTTCTATTCTATCCGCTTATTAACCACCGAATTATTAAGATCCAGTGGCAGTACCAGATTTTGCCTTTACTTAAATCTATGCAAATTGCTTGAAGGCAGTTGGAGTGCACTGTTCTACGCAATGCCCAAGCATAACCCACAGACATTTTTGCTGCACAGTCTTTCTTACAGTAATGTTGCAAAACCTAGAAACATCAAAACTTGACTTGGAAGTCAAGGAGACAATAAACACCTCATAATATTTTTTTTTCCTGTAGAATCCTTTTTCAGATTAGACTGCACTTGAACCATTCATAAAAAATTATTAAGTGTCAAAAGTTTCTACACTGTGCAAAGAAGGCTTGTTATTATGTATTTGGTGTTTACCTATTCTTGCAATCACTCTTTAAAATCTAGTACATTTTTTCTCTTTTGATGCTACAGCAAAGTTGCTGTGCTTGAGGCAGCGACAGTAATGTTTTCTCTCCATATGGACACCAAAAACAACTTTATTGTAAATCTTACATATTCAGGCTTTCCCAGTGCTGAAATCTTTAGCAATACCACTGTTTAGAGAATTAGCTTTTTGCTGATGATTTTTTGCCATACTGAACACCACCTGCCAGAAGTCAGTAGGAGAAAAGAGGCAAAAAACCTCAGGAAGAATTCCTCCAGCATCAGGGAGACCCAACAGAGGCAAGCAGCAAATGCTGCTACATTTCTCAACTGTGAACAGAAAATATCAGAAGTCATAAAAGTAACTGTGAGAATGGAAGGAACGGATTCATCTCCAACCACTTCTCCCTGTGATGAGCAATAGCATTCAGCCAGAAAGCATTTCCTGCACTGTGAAACCACAAACATTTGTAGAGCCAAAGGGCATTGTTCTTTTCAGTGAATAGTTTTGAACTATTTGAATGCTTAAAGTAATAGGACGTTCTTATTAGTTACCGCTATTTAGTCAGCAAGTTGTGAAAAGCTTCCTAGGTGAGAACACAAACAACTGGAGACAGGATCCCTGCCTCTAAGAATTCAGAGGTTGCAGCACTGATCCTGCAAGTGGATAAGCACAAACAGACCCAAGAGGGCTCCAGTAAATTAAATAGCTCTTTGTGCTGCTGCATGCATCCAACTGTGCAGATACAGTTTCAGGAAAAGGGTCTAGGTGACAACGCGGCAAGTCAAGAAAAGGGAGATAATAGGAAGGAAGATACAGTCACTGTTAGTAAATCAGGACTGTACAGTCTCTAAAACAGGATGAGGTTAGAGTGAAGGAGAAAGATGAGGACATAAGAGCCATACTCTATTCCCATTCATGAATTAAAGGTTCAACTGCTAACTCTCAAAAAGCTTCATCTGCTAATATAGCATAACATCATTACTTGAGAATTTGAAGTTATAATGGAATAACGTAACAGGGTAAAAGCCAGTATCAGCCAGGGGAAAGATCACCTGGGAGGTCACCAGAAGAGCAATGCTTTAAGCAGTATGAGATTGTGCAACTTGGTGAGCACCAGCCCCACAGAGGTCAGTTCCCAGTGGCAAGGGGGAAGAGCTCGCACAAATAAAAGCAAACCCAAGTAACAGGATGCATATGTAAACAAGGCTATAAGAGCACACCACGAAGGTGCAAATAAAGAAGGTGCAAATAGAGAAAAGGCACGCCAGCAGCACTCTCAAAAGGAGCACAAACCACCCTGAGCTAGTGCCAATCTGACCCGGCAAGTCTGCCCTGCAGTGTACAGCAACAGCTTCCGGAATCACTATTATCATGTAAATACAGACAAATACTGCTTTCCTTACTGCCACCAGCTCTCCCAAAATCAGATGAGATCAAGCTCCCTCAGTATTTGGATTTTACAGTTAGCATGTGCAGAGTCAGCTTGGGTGTCTCTGCATTCAGGTCATGGTTAATCAATCACCCAGTAATAGGTTTTAATAAACATACCCTTACAGAGGCATCTGGACTTGACCAGAATAATGAGAAACATGCAGCATGATGCTGGGCAATGAAAGTAAATGGATCAATTACAAAAAGTAAAAATTACATTATCTTTTACACTTTACATCCCCCCACCAAAAAACTTACGTCCCCAAGAGCTCCTTGTGCTTTTTGTTATCCTTTCTCCAGACCTCAATGTCCAACATATCCTTCCTGTCAGAGAAGTAGTGAAAATCAAACTGTTCCCTCCACTGAGGATTTGCACTCTTACACAGTGTCTAGAAAACATGCAGTTATAATATTTACTTTTCTTAAATGGTACTTATTTCCACAGTAAAGCACACATCAATTCTTCTATAAGAACAAGGCCAGATGTTAGGACACCAAGTACTAAGAAGGTCGTTCCAATCAAAGCTCCACAGCCCATCGCACAGACCCTCATCTTTCTTAAAAGCTCTCTTTCCTCTCTCCCAGTAACGATAAACATAAAAGCGTGATGTGAATGAACGGCTGGAGAAATGCTCGAATGCAAGGTGGAACCACCATCTCCACTTTCAATGGACCACGCTCCTCATTCAATGTCACAGACATTGGAAGAAATCCAGAATAAACCTTTTGAATACAATGTCCTTTGAATGAATTCAGGAACCCAGACTAGGATTTTCACTCTTCTGTGTTAAAATACAGGCAAAGAAGGAGCATCCTTGAAAATATTAACATCCAATTAATTTGATAACTGTAAATTGTTCCTCTGAGTTCAGTGAGATTGTTCATGTGTAGAGGTTACTCTGAGTATGTGAGTATTCACTGGATTAGGACTTAAATCACTTGCAATTCATATCACGCTACACTAACCACCATTAATATCAGCATGGCCATTGAGAGAAACAGGAGATAGGATTAGCTGGACCATGACTGAGATTTCTCCCCTCTTGTCTGCTCTTCTGCACCATGAGCTTGTACTTCATAAGTTAAATAAACTCCTGGAAAGAACATGACATGCTGCTAATCTGAATGCTTATTGCTGTGTTAAAGCAGTGGTCCCCAACTTTCGTTGGGCCCTGGACAGAAATACTAAGCAATGAACCCACTGCAGGCAACACTATACTTGACTCTCCCTTTTAAACTTTTTAACTTTCTGTGACTGCAAACAATAATGCAGAGTCTTGCAGAGTCTGGCACAGGCTATAGACTATAAAGAGAAACACAGAACGGGATCTTAACTGCAATAATGTATATTTATTCTAAAATAACTAATCTGTTTGTTACTTTTCAAAGGGGCTTTCCTAAATAAAAATATTATAACATGTCCTTGGTTTGGGGTCTGTTGTGGGAGATGGAGCGCAGGTTTCAAACGTGCAGACATCTGAACAGTACGCCCTGTGAACTTGCGGTGTATATTTTGTACCGGAGTGGGTTTGTTCATTTTCTCCTCCTCACCCCACACTGCCAGCTGATGACATGCAGAGCTTTTGCTTTCCCTACAGAATATTGTTTTAATCACAGCCCCTCTCCTTCCCTCTCAGAACATGCCTCTCTGAGATGCACCGTACATCTTTGGGAACACCATTCAGTTCTTAGATACCCATGAAATGCTACTGAATACAAGTAAACATGGCCTAGAAAAATAAAATTTCTAATAAAAACCTGGAATATTCCAAGTATTCTTTTTTTCCTGTTACAGACAATATATTTTCAAGAGTGCTTTAAAAAAAAAAAAAAACCTTCTGCACTGGAAACCATTTAAGATATTCTTTTCCAACATACTGCAAACCTGACTTCTGTACTAGCAGAGAACAAACGTGATGCATGTCGCCTATTTCATTTCACATCACTGTTGAACATCCATCAACATAAGTGTGTTATATGCATGAAAACAGATGCACACAATATCCCTAATTTCCTATTTCTATATTAGTATGTAAAATATATTAGTAAATGTTAACGTCCCTGATCTGATCGCCTCGTTTTGATCTCACTTAAACAAGAGAGATTCAAGTATAGTTCTACCTGAGTTAACAACACTAGTAAAAGAAACATCAAGTACCTTATTAGCTTTAGCAAACTCAAGGAAACTCTTAAAACTTACCTTACTTTTGTATCTTTGATCTCCCAATTTTAGTAAAATAAAAATCTCCGCCAGGCCCCCTCCTGCAATGTTCTTCCCTTCCAGTAGCGTGATGGTGACAAGTCCGTTCCACAACTGGTTCTTGCATAAAGATTCAGAGAGTCGCACACTGCGCATGAAACTTGACTGAAAGAAAGTCAGTGATGTGAAACATTTACACACACAAAACCACCCTTTTATACTTACACTATCTGTGTCACGAAATTATCAGAAGCGAGGGAGGTATTGTGATCCCCTAGGAGCAAGCGGGGAACTGAAGGCAGAAAGATGCTACCAATTTTCTGCCCATCCTACCTTACGGCTGGCCCGGCTTAAGGGACTGCGTGAGCACTACTGTCCAGCATCAGAGCAAAGTGAGCAGAATTAGCTTAAACTACCAGAGAGGGCAACTTGACTAACCTGGCTGAGCTTCAGTAAGAGCAGACTTAGCACTTTTAGAGCAGCCTGTTACCTCAGCTCAGGGAAAGACATAAGAGCGCGCCGGGGAGGAGAGGTAGAAGGGGGGGGGGGGGGGGGGGGAAGAGAAGTAAACTCTTAAATGTCTCCAGCTACATCCGTAAAACTTGGACCTGTCCTTTCCTGCAAGGCAACCCACGTACAGCAAGTCTACGGCCAGGCAAAAAGCTGAACACGCATCTTCCCCATCCCCAGTCACTCAATCGCTTGTCCTCGGCATTAGCTCTTTGCCTGAAAGCCTTTGGAGCTCCTCTTCGCAGAAACCCAGCTCACGAATCAAAACTACTGACACCTGCTGAAAAATGATGACACGACTGGGCTCTTTATCTGGAGTTATGGACATCTGGTAGCCCCATTTGTTACCTTCACAGTTTCATCCTACATAGCATGGCTGCACTAACAGTTTGCTAACTGGCAATATTTTACTGGACAGGGGATGATTAAATAGGCCTTTATTTGGGGGGAGTAAGGGCGAGAGCTGGAAATATTAAAACTCAAGGCTTCTCACAGTAAAAATCCTGCCATATTTTATTCTCGTGAAACAACTTTTAACTCGCCAGAGTTCTGCACTTCAATCATGTCATATACAGGTGGGAGCAAGACGGAGGAGAAGATTTCACAAGTCACTTTAAAACAGGATATGTTAGCTTTAAAAGAAAGAAATGTTGTTGCTAAATAAAACGATTGCAAAAGCACCTGATGTCTGAGGATTATTTTTTATGGATCAATTACCCAGCAATAGAATTCTTAAATCATGGGTGGTGAACTCACAAATTTTTACTTGCTTTTTACTGGTTAAAATACCCAACTCTTTGAATCCCACAAGCATATTAATATACTTCTATTTAAACACCCCGTTTGGCTTTCCTGGCACACTGGATAAAAATTCCTACCTTTAAAAAGAAAATGAGATTTCGATTCATAAATCCAGCTGCAATGTATTTTTTTTTTTTTTTTAAGTTCGTCTTTTAGGCCAAAAAGCTAAAGCATGACTGTTCCCATGGACATACTTCAAAGTCCCGGCAGATATATTCCTCCCTAAACACTGCAACTATTTCAAAATCCTTTTTACAAAAAAGGGAGTAATGTCCACAAGGGATCAAAGGGCATTCTACAGTCTGGCAATCGCCTTAGAAAAATGGCAGTGCTTCCATGAAATATGCCCTAAAATAATTTTGCAGCTTGGTATGTCCTAATTTCGAATTGGATGTTTATCTTGGAAAGGCTTCTATCTAACTTGTCCATAAAACAGCTCCACTTAGCTCTATGAGCCCTGTGAAAATGGAATCCAAAGCTGGCTATTAAAGGGGCCTAGAGATTGCTTCCATATGGCATAACAGCATGGGAGTGGAGGGCTAAGGCCTACAGCAGGCGCTGCTTGGCTTGAGCTCCTGATCTATCCATGGACACTCGTTGCATTACACCATAACATCTGGATTATTGCTTGTTATGTCCCTGGGAAATATCCACTTCCCATCAAAGCCTTTATCTATCTCAGTTGTACTTTGAACATTTTAGTATTTAACACAGTCATGTTTGATGTGATGTACTTGCTGCTTTAGGACCAAGGATTTCTCCTCCCCCCCCACCCCCTTCCTCAGAGGAGGAAGAGATAGTTGAAGCTAGTTCACAAAAAACAGACAAAGTTTGTTATCCACATTACAATTTCTTTTAAAAACAAAACATCCAGTTAGCTTCAAAGCTTCCAGGCTGAACACGAAAAACAGTTGTTATCACTTGGTTTTCAAACCAGATTTGGATTCTTTTTTTTTTTTTTTTTTTTAAAAACAGTTCAGTATTTTAGGGAGTTGCTCAGTCTTGGGGGTCTTTCTACCCAAATTCTGTAGGAGGTGTAAGCCCTGCCTTCCAGCCGCAAAGAAGTCTTCCTTGACGGTTCAAAGGGTTGTTGGGAGGTACCCAAGCTCACCCAGACTCCACACCGTCCAGGGAAAATCAGAGCCTGCAGCTCTGCCTTATTAGACCACAGTGCAGTGCAACAGCTCTGACCTCCCAAAAACAGGTGGTCCTGAGCAAACAACCTTGCACACCCTCTCTCCGAATGGCTATGCAGCTCCAAAAGCACTCTGTGCTGGGGGGCAACAAGTATGTCTCGGAAGACAGACAATTATTAGCTCAAGCAGACACCTATGCTACCAGGACCTTGCTACTTTCTGGATCAGACCTAGCACTGCTTTAGAGCATCACACTGGGTACAGAAACCAAGACGCTTGCAACTAGTTTAGGATATAGTGCTGATCTGCACCATCCTCACGAAGGCTTGATTGCAGTCTGCTTCCTGCCCCTCAGCCAGCTCTACGTCCTCTGTAATCATCTCTCCAAAAGGAGGAGTAGGAAGCTGGAGAAGGCTGCTTCCCTTGCAGCCCTGCAAGACAGCCTGTCACGTCTGGACTGCTTTGGATTTCCTGGACGTGCCCAGGTCGCTCGCACAGCGTGCACTCGGCAGGGCTGACGCGTCTCCTGTGCCTCATATTGTCTACACACATGCTAAAGAATTGATCTGTGCATGCTCCGTGGCCGTTTCTCCAGTCTTCCCATATACTTGGCAGGCTATTCCTCTGACCACCCTGATGGAAATCCCAGTCAAACAGCTAGGGTCTCATATTGCACTTGGTTTCTGGAAGGAAGCATGTCTAGGGAAACCCAGATGCGTGGTAGGACTACGTACCTGGACCAATGAGTCAACTTAAGTGCTGCCTGGGGAACTCTGCACTGCAGAAAATATCTCCCAGGTGAAAAGAAGTTGATATTGCATTATTTATCTTAAGTCTTTTAACTCCTCTCTGGTAGCCTGCACCTACTCATTTCAAACTGATTTACACAGAGTTAATTGATTAAGCTTCACAGCCTCCCTCTGAGCTTACAAAACTATCACAAAACAGAGCACGGAGAAATTCAGTGATTAGTCCAACATTGTGAAGTTAGCCAGTGGTGAAACAAGCACCAAAAAAAATCCCCCCTTTCTCCCCCTTCAGCAGTCAGTTCACTAACCTGCCTTCACAACCAGACA
Source organism: Struthio camelus (assembly GCF_040807025.1). Classification (NCBI taxonomy): domain Eukaryota; kingdom Metazoa; phylum Chordata; class Aves; order Struthioniformes; family Struthionidae; genus Struthio; species Struthio camelus. The sequence goes on from NC_090953.1 coordinate 7,248,974, forward strand.
CCACCAGAAAGGCCAAAGCCCCTCTCTGAGCTGGCCAGAAAGGGACATTACTGCTTAACGAGTGATGATTTTAAGATTTTTTTTTTTTTAAATCTATCCAGATCTTTCCTTTTCTCTTCCCTCCCAAGCAAGAGACGGCCTCCTCACTGGGGTACTGCAGCTCCTACTGTCACTGAACCCTAGTCCCTTTCCAGTTGTGTTCCCAAACTAGATGCCAGGACCTTCAGGCTTCTCCTGCTGTTTTTTCCTGTATTCTCCCCGGAGTCAGCCAGCTCTCATTCTGGCTAGGTCCCAGACCAAAGTAAAGGTGCTTTGCAGAGGCTTCAGAAAAGTTGGCTGAGGCTAGGATCAGGCTACAGGGACTTGAAATTAGGAAACGCGTGCTTTATTATGGAAGTTGGCACACATCCTGAACACAAGACGTTGGGCACGTCTCTTCATTTTGCTGAGCCTCAGCTTCTCTATGGTTAGACAATAACTCTGTACCAAATCTAATTTAGTAAAATGCCTTTCCCTCCTAGACTCCTTGTTTCGACACAAACTGCTTTCTCCCTCTTCTTTCTTTCTTCCCCCCGCTCCCAGTAACTCTTGGTCTTGAGGATGGTCTTGAGAGCGGAATTTTAGGGATAGTCTCCAGATAGAGCTCTGATTTTTTACCAGGGTCTGCATGCACTTAAGCATTTTCACACATGCATCTGGCTTGGGTGTTAGCTCGCAAATAACCAGGGATACCGTAGCAGTGTGAGCAGTTCAATACCGTAAAATGGATGACGTGAACAAAAAAATCCTTCACACAAGTCAGAAAGAATGAAAGGAATAAGGAGCACAGAAACATTCAAAAAAACAACTAGATGTTGTTAAAAGTTCAAGAGCCCCGTTTCACTGCAGATTTAGGGATCGTACAACGTTAGGCAAGAGGACATGGTGTAATCTTCTCTGACACAAAAGTAGAGCCCAGTCATGGAGTGGGACCCTGCCACACATGGAACAGAAGATGATTCTTCTCCCTCCCACTTGGAAACGGCATTTCCCCAGAAAGCCTCCCAAAGCTCTGAAGGGAGGTGTGAAGGGGTGGGATCAGTGCTGTATCATTTTCAGAATCTAGTTTCTGATTTCCCAACGAGTATAAAATCTTTTCACATCGACTTGGTTTTTGGTTACTTTCTGGTTCTTGTTTAAAGAAGAAAGCTGGACAATCATGAGCAGATGGGTCATATTCTGCCTTCACCGACCAATGTACAATATGTGAGATGAGCAGGAAGGCCTGAGCTTTGGAGGGGAAAGAACTGGCTCACTGAACGAGGTTCACCAAATCCTTTAGGAGCTCAAGCCTCCCCAGTAACACCATTTGTACATCATCTCCCTCTGTGGGCACCCAACGAATCCCCTCCGGTGCCTCGGGATTGCTTCCAAATCCGTCTTTTTTTCCTGACACGCACATATATGCCCCAAGTTCAAACTTGTTTTTGAAGCAATAAAAAGATGCAGAAAACACTGTACATTTAAATGACACAGCGAGGTGGCCAAGTGTGAAGTGAGCCCGTCTCTCACATCTTTCACTTAAAAGGATGAGACAGGACAACAGAAAGTCTGCTCCGATCCCCGCAAGCAGGTCAAAGGAGAAACTGGGCCGCGTAATTTGTCATCTGAGAAAACAACAACACGCAAATATGACGACTCTTTGGACCTCTCCTCATTAGCCAGGGAAAGTGTTTCGCAGAGGCAGTCTCTCCCCCGGGAAAGAGGGGAGGGCAGCGAGAAAGGCAAGTGAACCGACACGAGATTGCCGCCACGACGCCTGACCCCGTGGCAAGCGGCTTCCACGGCTCTGCGAAACGGTCAGAGATCACCGCTGCCCAAAGGGTATTGCCGAACACAACGAGGCAGGCAAAAACGAAACCTAACAGCCCAGGCAGAAAAGGGAGAGCGAGAGATTTTCCCCAGCGATGAGATGACTCGGAGGACTTCGGTCCAGTCAGCCTTTCAGCCAATTTATTCAATCAGCTTCGGCTATCAAGGTGGCAATTGCATCGCTTTTGTTTCAGATCTAAACTGCTGCAGGTCAATCCACCCCAAGTGAACCTGCTTATTTGCTTCATAGATGTTCAACACTTAAAGGTTACTCAGCTGTACAAATGCTGGGAATAGCGTGCAGGGCGCTCAGTGCGAGACTCAAGCCACCCGGGACAAACAAGGCTACTGAGCATCAGCACGCTGCAGCAGAGCAGCCTGCCCCTTCCTCCTGCCCCCAGCTAGCCCAGAAACAGAAAAAAGGGGAGACCCTGCCAACACACGAGTGCAAGCGCATGGATTTATATTACCTAATAGCATCCCCCTCCCTTTGTACTGCTGGGCTCCATAAGAAAAGGCGGCGGCTGTGCTTTCGGAGACGCCGCCCATGGAGGACAAGGCTGCTCTTGGCTCCTATGAAAAACGAGGGATCTGAATGTGCTGCCCATGGTGTTGTCTGCCCAAATATGTGACGGTCCCCTTCTAGTAGCAGTGAAAAATGTACACTGTTTAAAACAATAGATAGTTAAATCATCCAGTTCAACAACTCTCGCACCAAATTGATTTAAAAGACAATATTCTGCTACTGAGATCCTTCTTGCATACTATTTGTAAGGCCTGTGAGACAACTGCAGCTAGCCTGGATCATCTTGTACTGCTGCCATTTTCACTGTTCTCAAAAATGCAAGGAGTTTAGAGAACACGCACGGAAAGCGCAAGGTGCCTAACAACAGCTCATGTGAATCTCTTTACCACTCTGACATGGGACTGCATCAGGTATCAATACTAGCCACACAGAGGTACTAACCGTTCTGGATTTGGGAACCTAGCAAGGATCAAGTGAACAATGCAACGAGACTCATGTAGGACATTGACACATACCTCATCTGCCAGCTGCACTAAGACAACACTAAACTCGTCAGATTAGTATATAACCAGAATTATTTCACATTTATCAAGACAAACTAGAAAAAAGCTGAGGAAGTTTATATTAATATTTAAATATTTAATTAAAATGAATTATAATTAATATTAAAATAAGTCATTTTCCCCACATTTGTGTTACAAGAAAAGCTAAACATTACAATACAGGCCAGCTGTAGTTCAGTGCAAAAAGCAGGGAAACCTTTACTAACAGAAAACTTACTTGCCTAAACACAGAGATGAAATTGAGATCTGTCTCACATATTTGTGCCAGTGAGACTTGGATTTATCGGGAATTCTGTTGCTTAAACAGGAAGTATATGGTCTTTTTCTTCCGCAGCAACCAACCAGAGTCAGTTCAGTAAGTCCAGTTCAGAGTCCTCCTCAAAAGGAGCTGAGTTTGTGCATCCATTACGGAGCTCTCCCCATTTCCCCTGCCTCCCCTTAGTCTTATATCTTTATCTTGTCCAGCAACATTGTTTTCTACCCCATCATACTCTCTGGCCATTCTTCCCTAACCTCTTGTGCCTTCCCTAGGCACCTATACTCCCCATGCACACAATTTTTCTTTCTAGCCTTTATGTTCTGCCACAAACTGCTAGCACTGCTTCCACAGACCAGAGTTTCCTAACTAAAGATGGTTATTGATGTACAGTACTAGTGTTTTAGTGCAGTAGCAGAATCAATAAACTAGGAAATACTGCTTTGTCAGATTTTTCCAGCGCATGCTGGGAAATATTTTTACTGCTTTTGGATGGTCACAGAGCTTTTCTTTAGAGATCACGCTGGAGCATGAACTATGTCTTTCCTAGGAAGAACTGAAGCTCTCCTACCCTCTAGTGACTGTAACAGAACAGAGCACAGGGTTGTAGCTTTCGTTTTTCCTCCTCTTTTAAACAATACGTTCACTTTGCCTAACTCAGCACTGTGCCTCAGCATCTTTTCATTTTATTTAAAAAGATTTGAAGACGCTAGCCAGAGTCCTGGAAACCTTTCAAGATGGCTTACAGCTAAAAAGATCCCAAAAAACCTGTATGTAAAAAAAAAAAAATACTCAAAACGTGATGGGATGTAATGTACAACAATAAAAAAAAAGGAAAAAAGAAAGAAGGAAAAGGAAAAAAAAAAGAAAGAAAGAAAAGGAAAAGAAAAGGGAGAAAAAGAAATAACAAAACAAATCCAGTCATCAAGACAGAAGTTTGGCTATTCTGGACAAAAACGACCAGAGTTTAAAAACCTGGCTCCCTTTCCCAGGACCCAAAGCCAACCGGCGTCAAGAGACAGCTGTGTGTGCACGCGTAAGAAAAAGGGGGATCAAACTACACTGATTGAGTGAGGGCACTAGTAATTTCCAGAGCTTTAGTTAAAAAGTGAAGTGCTGAGCTCTTCAATTATCCCATCACTTTCTGTCATCTTGCATTCAGGGATCCCTGGCTGCCTCCCCGCGCCGCGAGGGCGGCGGAAGAAGGCCGGCACTACCGCACCGCGACCGCTCTGATGCCAAGCCGCGCACCAGCTCCAAGGGCTATACTTTGCCCTTCTTTTTACAGAAATACACTTGCTGGCACAACAATACCTGATGGGGGTTGGCTCCTCCACATACCACACCACATTCGTAACGAATAAAATAAGAGGTCAATTATTCAGTTTATTTACGCACAAATTAACAGTTACGTAGGGAGAACAGCAAGATGCATGCGTGTTCTCATGGGGTCAAATTTTGCTTCTCAAAAAGTCACGCCGTACAGCTCACAAGCTGGGTCCTGGGCCTCCAGCTTCTGCATCATTGTTATTTACTCAATATCAGATTAAAGCTTCACAGAATAAATAAAAAGCCACAAGCTGTTTCCCGAACAAGTTAAAATCTAATGTAAAAATGTGACAGTACATGGATATAAAAGTAATGGAAGCCTACAGGGATACTACCGAAGACCAAAGAAAGTGAGTCATGTGGATACGTAGCAACATACAAACCTTGAAAATCCTGTTACATTTCTAGCAGTGAAAACCGCCTGCTCGCTTCTCCACCCCAAGAACAAAAGGGATTTCAAAGCCCACAGCAGCGATCAGAAGAAACAGTGCCTCCCAAAGTCCTCCGGTGGTGAGAGACAAACTGTTAGACTGGCAAGCAGGAGACCCAGTTTCAACACCAGGACCTACTACTGGCCACCTTTCGGGTATCCTGAACCAACTCAAATCTTTTACAGCTCCTTTTCTTCAATTTACACCCTGTTTTCCTCAGGATAGACTGCTGTTTCTACAGCTCTTTGCAGAATGGGGTCTTATGCTCAATTGCTACTGCTAGTCGCTACCATAGGACTTATAACAAGACACCAGCCGCAATTTCTCACCATACTGAGGAATTTAAAAAACAGTGGGAATGACTCTACTGCATTTTGACAGTTTGGATCCAGACTTCAAAGTTTTCATATTTTTACACTTTCTGTTTCAAAAAATCGCACAGAGATTTTCTGGGAGGGGACTTTTTTTTTTTTTTGGAAGAGAAAAAACATGGATTACCTTGGATGAAGTTCGCTTCTTCCGATTTGACCATCTCTATTCACGAGTCCCCACCATTGTACCCAAGAGAAGTCAGAGAAGGGGAACAGAGGAGGAGTGAAATAGGTAAAGTGGTTAGTAAAATCATTCAAACAGCAGCTTATAAAATGTGTTAGAAAAGCTTATTACCTAGTAGCTGGTTGGGTCTACCACTGCATTCATCTACCTCCCTCCCTCATGGAATATAACAATCAACAAACTCAAAATACCTGCATTGCACCAAAAATAAGAGGGGGAGGGGGGGGAATCAAGAATAAAAAGTGGAGGGACCCAAAGCCATTAGTAAGAAACATGGCTTATACTTTTGGTGCCATCTGGTTTTACACTAAGCTAATTTAAAAAGGAAAAAAAAAAATCATCTTGCTGTTAAGTGCTAATGTGGACAGAGCCATTTCACTATTCTGATTCCACTGGAAATGGCTGAGCAATTTGCATTTGAAATATGAGGGCTTAAAACATCGTCTTTAAAAAAAATTACAGTGTGCACCAACTCTTCTATCACCTGCACTCTGAATGTTAACTAAGCACCTAGGAGCACCAAAAGCTGCTGCTTTAAACCCCCGCATTTTCTGTCTCATGGGCTAGGTCCACTTTACCCCACGTCCTCCTACAAATCCCAGAAGAATTTCTCAGGTTCTTTCATCTAAACAGCTTCCCCTTCCACCTCTTCTGGCAACCCAGTGACACATGTGCTAACAGCACTTTGTCTTGGATAACTTAGTGGGGGAATTCACATCTCAGATCCTAGGCACTATATATATGTGTGTCTGCATACATATCTATATATATAAAAAATAAAACAACAGTGTTTTGAATGATGTCATTAAGCTTCTAAATAATCATTTATAGAGGCAGAAATAACTTTACAAGTATCTTAATTTAACGTGAGACTTTACAATTTTCAAAAAAGGCAACAATTAGGAAATACTGAATGACAGACATCTCACATTAACTTTCATTGTTTTGCCTCCCAACCTCCTGAAACATTTATGCTTTTATAAATAATTCCTTTCAGACTGGAATTCCATACCTATAATTCAAAAACATGCTGTAAACGGCAACTTTCTTATTAGACTATATAAAACACTTCTAGAAAGATTTTGAATTTACATGTTTATTTCGCATTTAAAATTAGAGAGGCTTGAAAGCTGGAGCTAAGCAAACGCCAAATCTTGGCCTTTCTCCACTCCTTGCAAATCTGCTCCCTGGACAACAGCAGGATGAGTTTACCAACTTAGGCGCACTCTATATTTTGTGAAAATGCCAGTAGAAATCTTAAAAGATGAAAACAAAAAAGCAAAAAACAAAACAAACCAAACATTTGCAGGACCCCGAACCTTAGAAAGCATATTAACTTCAACTTTGCTGTTCCCAGTCTCTGTCCAGTTTATTCTGAGATTAAAATTGCACCATATTTCAGCATCAGGAGCCAAATTCAGCTGAACTCAATCAAGAAACCGTCAGTGGCAAAATCAGGGTTTCCGCAAGCAACGTCTCCCTCAGCCAGTGTGCTCCTACAATGGACTGGCATAGTCTAAATCCTGACATCAAATCCCTGCTTTTAGATTTCACATAGGTATTTTCATCAGTACGGGGACTGTTTTTTTTTTTTTTTTTTTAAAGCACTAAAATCTAAAGTCTTGGATGTAAATCACTAAATATCATGCTCTGGAATAGCCATCATACAAGGCACAGTTCATTCATTCACTTTAGCCACCACACATTTTAGTGGAAGATAACACACATACATGATATATGGAGAGTGTTGCCACAGCGTGCTTCAGGACTACCAGACAGCAGCGTTCAGCTATAGCTGTCTGAACAACTTTTACCCCAGTTAAATATGGGAGGTTTTGCTTAAGTTATGATCTATCTAGATTTCAATATTGAGTCTCAGAGGATGAAAACAGCAGCAGCATTTGCCAGTAAATCAGATTAGGCCAGCTCTTCTTTTCCCTTTACACATCCCAGCTATAAATTTGATTTTCTAAGCCACTTACATTTCTCTTGAAGTTGCCTTGCTTGACTGCTAGACTCAAGTTTAATACAATCACTCCCATGTCATCTTCCAAACTGTTTGGATCTTCCAGTTTTAAGATCTGTTCAGTGGTTCTACAAGCCAAAAAAAAAGAAAAGAAAAGTGCATTTGTTGATTTCACTGTTAACTCGAGTTCATTACGAAAGGTCACGCTGAAGAGTGCAAATTTCAGCCTCTTGCCTGAAATTCCCAATATCGTATTTAACTGTTAAAATGGGCAATCCAGTGGGTTCCCCCCCCCCGCAATTCTGACAAAATACAGCGCCCTGTTAATAACACAACCCAGCCCTCACGTAGCATTACTGATAACTCTCCATATGCAGACAGACACTGAGCTTAGTTACTATTATTTCTGCTTTACAGGGAAGCAAAGCGGCAGAAACTCATTCTAAGCACATTTTTCAATGCTAAAGACAGGAATTTGACTCAGGAGATCTGTGTTAGTTCTTGCTCCGTGTCAGGCTTTTCTGCCTACCTGCCTGTGCATTTAATCTCCCCCCGTGACACAGTTCCCTCTCTCTGAAAACGGGAACGCTAGTATTTATCTGGTGGCATTTTCAGTAATGTTTCTAGAAACTCAGGCACCGCAACCACAGGAGCTGTGATATACCTTCAAGAAAAGTCACTCAGGCTCCGTATAAAAGGGAAATTAAGCTTGGATTCCCGGCTTCCAGCATCACGTTCAGACCAACCAGCCGTGGACGAAAGGCAGAGGACTTGCCTCCACGTTAAACCGGGGCCCGATCCCCCCAGGCGCAGGGCGCTGGGGAAGGGGGAGCTCGCGGGCAGCGAGGGCAAACTGCTCCCTGGCCGTGTTACACGGCCTCCTTCTCCTCCTCCTTCTGCCATCAATCCATCTCCAGCGACATTATTCTGGTAACAGCTCTCCCTAATCAATACCACATACAGCAACTCGTTCCTAGATGCAAAGAGGAAAAAGCGCCTTTCCTTTGCACCTTGCTCTGTGCACGCTGGATTTGAATCCAGTACGTAAAGCCAGGTGAGGCCGTGGCACGTACAGAATTTGTCTCGAACAATTTCCCAGCGCGCTCCCCGTCCTTCTGTCAGGAGCAGCCTTCACAAACGGACAAGTTTTCTCGTATAGACAAGTTGCATGCAATAGCAAAGGTGTTAAATTATTTTACTATGTTTCTCAGTTAAACTGTGGTAACAGGCTTTAACGCAAAAAACGTATTACCTATTGAGTTCAAGTTCGGCGAGCGCTATAAATGCTGACCCCATGAAGTCAGAGGAGGTTAAATCTCGATCATATACCTGGTAACCAAACAAAATAAACATAATTTTCACACTCTAAGCCACTTTTGTCCTGGCCAATACAAGAACAGATATTTTAAGCACATTGAGTTCTATTCTGTATTTGAAAGATCAAAGCTCAGATATAATTCACAGATAATTTTCCATCTCCCTGCTTTAATTTGTATATTTAACTAAATATTTAAACAGCATTTTGAAAGTATCTTCTTAATATAATATAATATAGAGACATGTGTGCTGCTACAGACCGTGCCTGTTCCTTTATACTCTGCATGATAGTATAATGAAATGTTGCACAAGATCAGGTACTTCTTGCTACAGATGTTTTAGCAATTAGTGCTTACAACTGGTAGCTTGCAGTTCTGGTAACAGTAATATTACTCACAATGAAAAAAGGCTTTGTACTTGTCACTGCTTCATCCCAGGTAATAATTCTACTGAACCCAGCCAAATTACACTCTTAAATTCTGCTTATGTAACTGCTCTCAATTTCACTGAGTTTGTACAAGCAGAGTAGAGTAACAGCAGAATTCAGTTCCAGACTTTTAAATGTATCCAGTCAAGGAGTTTTATTTCAATTTTGAGTTTTCACAGACTGAAAGGAAAACGTCCAAGTAAAATCTGGAAAAGACATATGTGCATTTTAATTTGAAATTGCTAAAAACTCTTAAACCAGATCATGTTTTATTTTAAGCTGCTACAGTGAATAGAAATAAATACCTATTTAAAGCAGAGAACAATTACTTAAAAATATCTACCCATCTTTCAAAATCTAAAACCAAAATTTACCTTGACCCAGAGTTTTTGACTGAGGTTCTGAATTGGCAGCACAACAGTCTCATCCCAGACTGGGTTTAGGTTCTTGTAGACTACCTTACTTTTGTATAGAGTTTTCCCATTCAGTTTAAACTTCACATATGGGTCACTTGTACCTATGATAATTAACAAGAAGAAATAGATTAGCCCCCTTCCGACATAACGCCATGAAAACAATCTTAAAATATAATTTAATAATAGCTATAAGAAATTACTACACGTTTATAAATATACTATATTTATATACACACCACACACACACTGTGTCTGTGCGTGTATATATATATATATATATATATTTAAAAATACATAACGCATTTCTCGTTCATATAGGAAATCTACTGAACACAACCAGAAAGTTGCTTGATAGCAGGCAACAACAATTTTCATAGTTTGCTTGATCGCTGCTATGTTATTTTGAAAGAATGTTAATTATTCCTTACTTGGTTAATATTTTAATTTGGGAAAAGAGCAAATGGAACCAAGGATGAATTAATATTTACAAGCTAACTAACAAAACAGATAGTGAAAGAGTGAAAATGTCATCCTGTGACTATGAATACATAGAAGACCAAAATCAAAAAAAACATCGTAACTTTTGATGGGACCTCCAAGGAACGAGTAATAATAGTCAGAATTTCATCGCTAGTGTCATCTGCCAATTTATTTAAGCTCAAATGTGAAGTTTCAGTGAGAAGATACTGACATTATTGGCCATGCTCAAGGTAAAAAGCGCACACACAAAAGACTCTGTAAGGCTAATAAACAGTATTCAGGTAACACATTTTTTAATCTTCTAAGTGGCACATTTTGCCACGGCAATAACATCCCATATTTTTATGGGGCAGATGTCCATAGACAGAACGTGAGGATTGTGCCACTCGGCAGCAACAGCAAGACTTGCAGCTGTCAAAGGAAAACAGAAGAGGGAATCAACTTTTTATTACTGTTATTAAACCAATGGCATCTGCCCTAACACCAATCAACACACAGGATATCAAACAAAAAGGGGAGCAAGGAACATGAAGGATTTAACTAGATGGTTGACTCAGTAATACATATACAGACTTTGCAAATATCTCTCAGAGACCACAAATAAAGTAAAGAATAAAGTTGACTTGCAGCAGGATATGCAATTAACTGATCCCATCTGCCATTCCTCATTTGTCATATTTGATACTGTATTACACCTTATACTGGGAATTCAACTTCCCCATTAAAATAACAGTAGCTAATCAAATGGACTTATTCAGAACAGACACTTCCAATAAAGCCATCAGTGCAAGCACTACATTTCAAGTTCTTGACCACTCATTTAGCTGCCCAGAAAGCCCGCAGTGCAGGCTTCAGGCAGGAAAAGACATCTCCTCTACCGGCCTTCACACAGCCAGAAATAATCTGCATTTGTCCTCTCTGGTTCCTACAGAGCTGCTTACTGGTAAACGAATGAGTGGCAGCTCAGGGTAACCCAGCATAACATCAAGACTCCGACTTTTCACTAATTTGATAAAACAGCAAGAACATGAAAACTCCATTTTCAAATATCCGATGCTCTGATCACTGGTTTGTAAAGACAGATAGGTCAACAAAAAATAGCCCCGTTTTAGCATCTGTATGAAAACTATACGGTACTGTGAAGAACTGTGCCCCTGTGACATAAGGAATTACATGTAAAGATTATAATAAGTTTTTATTCTATTTAAATTCAAAAGGATAAACACGGAGCCATGGCCAATTCTGCCAGTCTCCTCCTTATAGTGTTTAATTCACAAAAAGAAAACATTGATTTGTTTTCAAATACTACCTGCAGCTAATTCTTTGTCTAAGTAGCAATTGCAAAAATTAACCCCTTTTTGTGAATAAAGATGCAAAAGATTAAAAAGAAATTTCTTTTCCTTTACCTCTAACAGAACAACAATAAGGGCCCGATCTAAAGGGCAATGAAGTAAGAGGGCAGATCTGCACTGTTTTTAATGGGTTAAGATTAGACCTTTCATTTGGGTACTTCTGAAAACCAAGTCTTCACATAAAACGTATAGTATGCTTTACAGGAGTGGGAACACCCAGACAATATATCTAGCCCCACAATATGCGCAGAAGCCTTCAGAGGATGCAGAAACTGAGGAATATCAGCAATTAGCTTTTCCATCTTAGTTTGTCCCAGCTCCAAAGATCCTGAATCCCTTTTCCTTTAAATGGGAAAAGGAGAAATAAAAAAAAGCAAAATTGCTTTTATCTACATGATAAACAGAAGCAGGCTGCATTATTAAAAATTATAATAGCAATACTAATAATAAAGTCCACAACTATTAAGTGCATGAAAGAGTGACCAGACTAGACAAGGAAGGTAACTGATGAAATGGAAGCACGAAGAGGGTGATGAAGGCAGGCAGCCTACAGCCATAAGTCATCTCCTCCTTGCACAGAAAAACCACTGAGCGTGGGGAAAACCTACAGAGAGAGAAAGATGGGGACAGAGAAAGCGAACAACTATCGAGTTCAATATCTACAAGTATAAAAGTCCAAACACCTCCAAGCCCTTCTTCTGAGTGTGGGAAGCAACAGGACCATATCGAAGTAAGGATCCCAACTGCATTATTGCACTGAAAGCTTTCAAGGTTGTTATAAAGTAAAACAAAAGAAGGGGGAAAGCAGCACAGCATTGCTCGCGGGAGGCAGGCTTTAGTAGTCGTCCTGAGATAGAGAGGGACAGATAGACGTGTATGTGTGGGTGCGCGCGTGTGTGCGTGCATGTGTATAAAAATAAAAAAAAACACAGTGAGGGAAAAAAACGATAATAAAAAGAGGCCTTTAATTAAATAAGATTGCTGCTCTGGGATCAGGCCTTCATGCTTGTCAGCTTACTCTCAAAATAAACATCTCGGCGCCCGGCCTCGGCGGTGTCACTTACGGCGGCGAGGCACACTGGGTAATCCCGAGGTATCTTGACAGCTACACAATGTTCAAACCGTTTCACGGGTGAACGGCGGCACTTGCGTGAAAGAAAATATTAATGCCTGGAATTAATAGAAAAAGGGAGGACGGTTTATAAAGCCAAGCAAGGAAAAGGTGTCGAGTGAGGGCGGCGTTAATTGTTAGGGAAAAATAACTGCGAGCAGGCGCGGGGACGGGCATGAGCGCGGCGCGCGGTGGCTTCTCGCCGAGCTCGCCTGTCGACGATGAAACATCTCAACTAGGCAGGCGGGGAGAGGGCTCGGCCGCTCGACGGTACAAACGACGAGACTGTCGGCAGATCGATGGACTTAAACCCCTGAGGTGGGAGGGCTGCAGGGCGCCGCGGGGTTTGCTCCGATGGAGGCAGCCAGCTGGCGCAGAAATCCCAGCCGGGCCACGGTGCTGGGTCTCTCGGGGATGGTCTGCAGCGCGGTTAAAGCAGCTGAACTTTCCAAAAGAGCGATGAGTATTTTTAAGTATGGACCATATGGACCTGTCTAAAAAGGATATATACATATATATATATGTGTGTGTGTGTGTGTGTGTGTGTGTGTGTGTGTGTGTGTCTATATTTTATTTTCCTTTAAACAAAACAGGCACCCAAGGATTTTCTAAAGAACCCAGGCCATCAAGAAAAAATAAAAAAATCTCTTTTCTGCGGCCATGTCAGAACGAAGGCAACCAAGTCAACAACCGCTTCTAAACACGTACGTCCAGGCTCTACTAAAACGCAAGTTCGGAACCTGTTCATTTCCCTATACGTCACATCAGCTGTAGCCACATACCAATAGGGGAGAGAGATCAATTTATCTTGAAAGTAGCTTAGCATGCAGCCTGAGGGGGAAAAAAGGGAAAAAAAAAAAAAAGTATTTTTCTAGTGCGAAAAGCAAGGACGTTTCAAGGTCAATTTAAATATTAGGCAAAGACAAGAAGGTTCTTGCACAGGAATACTGTATATATAAAAACATGATTATCTGCTTCTCAGCCTAAAACAAAGCCCGTAAGAGTAAAAAGAAGGGGTAACTTCTGAAAAATCACTCCATCATGGGGAGCTGTTTTCTCATCAGAGAGAGAAAGGACATGTATCTCAACACTGATTCTTCCTTGAATTCATTTCCATAATAAGTCTTTTACTGCTATTTTCTTCCACTAACACTAAAAAGCGACAAGTGCAGGCAGACCAAACATCAGCCAGAATCCGAGCACGCTGCAGCAAGCCAAAGTGGCTGGTACAAAGCAACACGGCAGGGTTTAGCAGCCTCAGAAACTGTTAATACTGGTTTTAAATGGGTACTGCTGCCCTCTAGCCGCTGCAGTGTTGTACCACACCAATTGTATTTAATAATACTACACGTTTCCTTCACACTTCGAAATATTAACAGCAGACCCGATATGATTTCAAATCACACTCCATCTTATAGGCATAAACTTACTGGAAATATAGCATATGAAACATATCTGGTTGCATTAAAACAAGAAAATCACGACCTAATTGCCTCACAATCCTGAAAACTCAAAGAAAGAACAGTGTGAAATATAACCTACACGATCTAAAGTTCGGGTCAAAATCCTAAATTTGAATTTGAAGAAAGGAAATAGAGGATTTATTTTACATGCACATAAAGAATGAATTAATTTTTTTTTTTTAACAACTTCATAGAGATAGAATTACTACAGCTATTTACAACAAGGAGTAAAAAAACAAATTTTAAATGGCTCACACTATTTTTAATGTGGAAAACCACTGTTCTTGTACAGAAATAGCAGAGATTAAAGATTAGGGAGGCAATCAGAAAAAAGTATTCTAATAGCAGAAAATGCAGGTAATTTTGGAAAGTTTTGGGCACAGCTAGTTTTATGTGAACAGATGGAAGTGAAACATTGCTTGGGAAACAAATGTCAGCAATAGGCTCCCAGGGAAAATAAATCAAAAAATTCGACCACAGAAGTGTGAAGAACACATGCAAGCCTGCAGTTGAGCCAATGTTTTAAGAAAGAAAGTGTGAATTGACCGTTAACAAACCAAAAGCAGACACAGGACATTTTATGTAAAATACTGTGCAAGTAGCACCCTTAGAAACTGCAGTAAGAAACTAAAATAAACAAATCAACCAATGGAAAAGAAAAAAAAAAAGAAAAAAAAAAGACACCACCTACAACAAAGGCTAGTCAAGCTGAGCAATGCATCCTTGGCAGGGGCTCAGATACAAAAGCATGGGAGGGCACAAACCCAGTCCCTTTTACATTACTATCCAGTACCAAGGACCTTTGGTGCAATATTCCCATCAACTTCAGATTCCCATCAGGATGAATAGCATCTCTGATGGGCAAATTCTTCTGACAATAAGCTTATTATCTTTTTTTTTGGGGGGGGGCTTATAAGGTCTGCTTGCTTCCAGGTTGCCGGGGAAGGAAGGAGGACACAGACGCCACGTTTCCGAGGGTGAAACGTGTGTCCCATTTGTGAGCATCACTCTCACTGCGTAAGTAGTTGCACCTTCTTGTATTCTCAGTGTTTAGTCTTGCAAAAACTACTTATATGAGTCCCAGAAAGAGGTAAATGTGAACTGTTAATGCAGACAGCTGCCCACTGGAGCCAGCTCCAATGACTAATGGAGCTTGATTGCTTGAAGAAACCAATTATCTACATTAGTTACCTACAAAAGAAGAGAACTAATCTCTGGACCTTATGTATTCTCTTCCAGTGCTGCCATCCTTACACTTAATCTAACATTCATTTTACCAAAGCTGGCTGGGCCTTTTTGCATTAATTGCTTTTGATTTAATTCAACCCAATTTTTTGAGGTTCCTATCTTGGTGCATGCAGCCAGTCCAGAAGGGAGGCTTGCAGGAACGACTGTGTATAGGAAGCAAAGTTTCAGCCACACACGCTGCACTTACAGAAACTGAATTTGGCAGATGCAAACAATTGCAGCACGAGCTGTTGTATGCATAGCGATACGGGATCCAGAAAATGTCAAAATAAGTACCCAACACCACTCCAGTTCTTAGCATTTGTAAATTAGTCATGATTACGCCTTTCAAAAAGAAGTGTGAAAAGTTGTCTAATAAATCTGAATAATTAATAAATTTGAAGAACTAATGATCTAATTGCAGATACCCTGAAAACAGAGGAGGTCTAAATGATTCAGGCAGCATGTTTGCAGTGAACTATTCAGCCTAATTGCTATGAACATTTGCTTTCCAAACAATGGACTTATTCTGCATAAGCTGACAAATGCTCGACACAGCACAAGCACATCCTCACCTCCAGCCTGCTACCACGGGTGAACCCAGGCAGCGGAGACCAGAGCTGTGAATGGATTGTGGCCTGGTTCATGTCGGACTGTGTTTAAAATAGAAACTACGTGTTATGCTATCCCCTTTCTTCAACTGTTTTAAGGAGCTTCAGGAGACCTAGCTCTCACGTGGATCCCGTTGCACACTTGCTTGCGGTTTGGTTTGCAGCTCCCCACAGAGCAGAGCAGCACGGCCTCGCTCCTGGCACCCTGGGACCCTCCAACCAGCCATGCTTGGCGCTCAGCTTTGGGTGCAGAAGAGGTGGTGCCCCAAGCAGGGAAGATGGGATGCACCTCACGGGGCGAAGGCGTTCACGCAACCTGCCAGCTGCCTTCACATGCTCCCCTCAATGGCTTCTCACATCCAAATTTCAGAAATCTAGCCGTCTGTATCAAGAAATGAGATCAAAAGCACAGTGCAACAACAGGACATGACAAGAGAAAATTGAGGAAAAGAACAGAAAAGGCCAGGTATCAGCCACAAACACCACTGTAGTGTAAAAATCTAGAAGATAATAGACCATGGGGGGGGGGGGGGGGGAAGCAAAAGTCAGGTTGGAGCAATGCAGCTAGAAAATCACCAACCCCCCCACCCCACAAGGAAACAAACAAAAAAAACCACAGCCACTCACCAACTGACATCACATCAGAGAAACCTATTTCTCATGACCACACCGATCAGAAGGGAAAAAAACCTCAAGCTTTGAAAGCGCGGGACATGGAAACATAAGGTGCTGCTCATCATTACAGAAACTCAGAGTTTCTCTTTTTTCTTAGAGCAGTATAGTTGGATTTTTCAATTCAAGGAAGGTAACACTTCCTTACAACTGTGACACCATGTTACTGCTTGGCGTCACGGTGACACTGCTCTGCAGAGATGACTCATAACGGCCAGCAGCAGGCACAGCATCTCAGAGCTATCAGGGAGCAGGACGTTTCAGATTTCATTAGACATGCTCAGATTAACATCAGGCATCACCCTGCCCTATGACAGCAAACCAGCAAGCCAAATGGGCTCCAGCCTGTCCCAGCTGAAAGCATTTGGAGCTGGAAGTAGCAAGCTTCCCAAGAAATGCCCAAATGAAGCCATAAAACACCCAAGGGTATGATGAAGTGACAACACTTAGAGCACTAGTGACTAAGAACGTTTAATAATTTTTGAAACCAAGTACGCAGTGATTATCTCCATCTTCTGCAGAACCACACCAGTGCTATGCAGATAGGTGTATTTCAT
This sequence comes from Struthio camelus, assembly GCF_040807025.1. NCBI lineage: Eukaryota > Metazoa > Chordata > Aves > Struthioniformes > Struthionidae > Struthio > Struthio camelus. The sequence goes on from NC_090953.1 coordinate 7,266,084, forward strand.
TAATAAAATGCATTTCTCTTTTCTTACTTTTTATAGTATTAAATTATAGTACGCAGCTCTCAAACTCCTCACTATTTCCAAGACATGTTATGTTACCTAATAACCATAACACTGCACGAGTATACAAAAAAAACATATGTTTAGTTCTACATAGGCACACAGAAACAGACCCACGCCATTCAGTGGCGGACTTGGCGCACCATGTAACATTAGGTACCGAACACAGACACTTCACACGCAGGTGATGTGAAAGCCGCTTGCCAAGCACAAATTATGGTCCATGTAGGTAGTTTCTAATGTATGACTATCTGGATTGGACCACATGCTAAAAAGCATCAGTGAGAAGCCAATAAATCAGACTCCACTCAAGCTGATGGCTTGATAACTGTTATCCCAACCTGCATCCCAAAGAGGGGACACTGGAATATCGACTCAGAGGGATCTTTCAGGACCTCTCCCCCATTTTCTTCCCACACTGCTTAGGCATTTTACAGGAAGCAACAGGGAGCACACACAGCTGGGCCAGATTCCAGTGCTTGCACCTGCGCTCTCCCCAGGACAGAGCAGGTAAAGAGATAAGCTGGAGAAAGCCAAGGACTACAGGGAGACAACAGACAGACAAATAATGATGCAAGAAGCAAAGGTAAAGAGAAAAGCAAGAAAGAGCAATAAGGTTAACAGGGGAAAAAAAAGAAATGTAATAAGGTGATGGAGGAACTTAAACCAAACCAAAAGGAACACATTCAGTAAAGAACAGTATGCAGTAAATGAAAGAGTTCAGGAAAACACCCTGGAAAGTTTGGGAGAAGTCAAGTAACATGCTAGTTTTACAGCCTGGGAGTATCAGCACCTCACCTTTACTCAGCCAAGTCTAATTAATTCCTGCTTAATAAGCATTAAATGAATAATTAGTAAATTTAGGGAGAGCCCTATAAATTTGATGAGTAGAAGCAGGAGCCTCCAGCAATAGCTGTATCCAGTGGCAGGAACGTTTGTCCTTTGTCACATCCCTTAGATTAAAAAAGACTAATATTTATATTGAATAAAACAGGTAGAAATAAAGACAGTAAAAGATAAACCTTCCTACAAAACCTGGACTTGGTTCTTCCATATTTCAGACAAGTGTCCTAACTAGCGCCAGTCTAGGAAGGATTCCTCTGTGCATTGTATTAACAAACCTGGGCAGGGGCTTCGCCTAGGTCTCCCAGGCATCTCCTAGACACAGTACGGCCCAAAAACAATGCAAATTTTGCAATCCAAAATACCTTGCTCTCCCTCTTTCCCTTTTTCTAAGCTCAAACAGATGAATCCAACCTAGACCCGAGTGTGCTTTGTTGAAACTAGTATATCCTCACAACGCATTCCCATTTGGATCTTCCGGCATTTCCCACCCAAATCATTTAGTCTACATTTTCTTAGTTGGCTCTATCACTGTGCTGAAAAGACAACAACTGACAGACAAGGGAAAAGGTCACACTGAACAAAAGGACTTGGTTCTGCTGGCAGTAATGGTAATACTGGGATCGGAGGTGGACGGGCTAGCACTTCATTTTTAAACTACAGTTATTCTGCTCACTGGTATAAAAATTCCAGGCGAGTTTATAGACAGTACATGTATTTTTAAGTTGGTTTTGGTTCAAAACCAATGTTAGGAAGTGATGGGATACCAGCCTGTTAATAGGGTAGATTAAGCAACCTTGGTGTCCTGACAAAACAGCAGAACTAGAAACTTCATTCTGGATTTTTTCCAGCGTGTCTTGTTTCTTACAGCTTTTATAGTTCTGAAATACACAATGTAACTACAGCTGCCACATCCCCATCCAGTCCAGAAGTTGTTGCATTTATGGCAGAACATAAAAGTAACAGGTGAAATAGTTAAAATGCATGAAGTGGCTAGAGTCTTCCCCTGCAGAGCCCTCTAGAAGCCCTCAAGCCGATTTCTCTTTGTCAGAGGCTATAGGACAACATTAAATTGGCCACGAGAGGGCACCAAGAACATAGCTTGTGATTTTTATCTGCATGTCTTCTCTTACATAGTCTGCCAGTCTCCTCAACTTGAGTTGTCCGTAAATTAAACGGAAAAAACTGCATGCATGAGAAGGGAGAGGGCACCACACTTACATGCCATTTTCTTCATCTTTGAGAAGATGCAGAACTTCCCCCAAAAAACGTAACCTGACAGGTATACCCATCTATAGGTTTGATTATTTCTTTGAGACTTTTCAAAGAAACTGCTGGTACCATAATTACTAAATATTAGAATTTAGGAAAATTAAAAACCTGGTTAGAACAAAACTGATGTAAGCCTAAGACGCTAGTATAGAGTCTTCAGTCAAGCTCTACCGTTTTCATACCTTTTGGCATTTATTTATTATTAACATGCTGCGCAGGCTCCTGTGCTTATGCGGCTGCAAAAGCAGAAGCGGTACCTTCACTAGCGCGCGCCAGGAGCCTGCCAGCCCTGGGGACTCATGCTAGCGCGGTCCCCTGCCCCACCACCACACGGACACAAAAGCACGGGCACAACCAGCTTCTGCATTTTCAGCATGGCAGCATCCGGCATCACTAGGGCAGAGGACGAGGAGGAGGCAAGTCGCATCACTTCCCTGGCCTACAAGTTTCCTCTGAGGTTTTCTCACATTGCAGAGAATGAAGCTGACAAGTTCCCACTTTTAAAAGCACGTCACAAGAGCCACAGCGGCTGCAGGTTAGACCTAGCTAAGCGTCGCACAGAGATAAGCATGTAAAAGTAACCAGTATGACAACAGACGTCTATGCGGATGTGAATCCGAGCATCGCGGGCACGCTCTTCCCGGGGGCCACCACCGCAACGTGACAGTGACTAAAGAACAGTCACTACTTTTGCTCTACTGTGCGGGGGGGGGGGGGGGGGGGGGGGGGCAGGAAATTAATTGGATGATGCACCACTTGACTACTCATTTAGAAAAAGGAGTGTGTAATTTGCCACAGAAAGTGAGAGACCTGTCAAAATTGTCAAAAAGCCTTATTTCCCCTTGATTACCTTGATACTGTTTTACATCATACTGCGCTGTGTTGTACAAGGCTTAAGGCAAGCACTTGTCTTCTAATGCAAAAGAACACAGCTTTGAACAAACCTCTCTTCTTCAGAAATATTCCTCTGTTGCGTTTGTTCATTTATAGCATCTTTTCCACAGAAGTGGCTGGATGCGTCCTGGCTTGTACAGCTTGCTAGTAAATCTGATGAACTGCTACACTGTCAGGAAGTAACACACTTCTGTTTGAAGAGTGAAGATCTTAATCTAAATATTCATTCACTCCTTCCAAAAGCTGGAAGCTGCAAGGAAAAAGTAACATACACTGGGCCAAGAGTTATTGCTTGGTGAAGGCATGAAAAAAGCCAGTATGGAAAAGTTAACAGATTATATGAGAAATCCCAACAGCAAACAAGCACTCGGTGTGAGAAGGTTTCTAAAGCCATACCACTACATTTACATGCAAATCTTTACAGGCCTCCAGGCCATTCAAACCTATTTTCACTAAACCTGTACGAATAAGCCTTATTGCTTCATCTCAAGAGAAAGAAACTGCTCATATATAGATGCAATGTAAAAGTATCTAGAAGCTTTTCCACCTGCAGAAAGAAATACCAATCAGACCAGCGCTGGATATCTGGAAGAGCTGGGAGAAAGGTGCAGGTGGAAGATCCTGAAGCAATTGCTTCTGCCAGAGCTGTATCAAGCCTCTTCGGAGCCTCCAGCAAGATACCTGTTCCTCTCCTAGCAGGGGAACTAGGAACTGGCTATTTATAAGCACTTTTACTCCCTGCCTGTGACAGACTAACAGCAGGCACTTTCACACAGCCCCCACCTCTCCGAAGCCAATTTTGGTAGGCTTGGCCTGTCCCCCCAAACAGCTCCACACGGCATCACATAACATAACCCTTCCTCAGTCTCTAGTAGGATCGGCTTGGTGGGAGGGACTGGAATTCCAGCTTTCCCAGGAATTCCCCAATTTTTTTTTTTTTTTTTAAACTTAATTTAATGCATCATTTGTTTTTTTTTTTAAAACCGTGTCCTCCCTCACCTGCCTTTCGGGTTGAGACAGCAGTGCTGGCTTCTACCTCCTCTCCCACAGTTTCCCTTGTATTAGAATCTTTGCAGCTAACCCGAAAAGCACTCTCAGCAGCTTCTCCGTTGAACCCATTTCAAAACATTCTTCGGCTTTTCCCCCAGCTAAATTAGAATTTCTTAGACAAGCATCTGTGGGTATCTAAGGCTGCTAAATCCCGTCGTCGAGTGCCCTGACCTGCAAGCTGCAGGACAGATGCAGGACAAGTCACTGCTGTGCACCGCAGGTATGACAGACGTCGGTGCCACAAGCTGCTGCCAGACTGAAGTCACTGAAAGCAAGCTCGGGAATTTTAAAAGAAAGCAGGTTATCAGCTGCAAGGTGTGGCTCACCACAGCGGTCTCTGATAACCAGGTTCCGGCCTTCTTTCAGGTGGATCGTCAGTAGGTAAGCAAAGGGGCTGGGCAGGTTACTCAAACAGTCATTTCCTTCCTCAAGGGCCTGGGGAGAACAAAGAAATCGGTCAGCAGTTCATTTCTCATGAAGCAGACGCATTAAAACAGAAGCAGGTGTTTTCTTAAGTTTTGCAGCAGCTAAATTCACAGGCGGCACCGTCTCGTCTTTATTTAGGGAAATCTTTTACAGAGCGCTCTGTAGATGAAGAAGGAAAGATATTTTTCTGAGACTTTGTTTCATTATGCAAATAACTACTATCATCATCAGATATATTCACAAAGCAAGGGGTAACACAAGAAGAAGGTTTATCCCTGCACATGGTTAGTAATATTCAAAATCATAACTGCACAGACAGGATTTTCAAATCCTATCAAGTGGCTGCAGATTTTTCTTTTCCAGCTGCTGCTTTCTTACTCATCTGATGACGATCTCATGAGGAAATACACATTTCACATAGCTATTGAGAGCTTAATATTTCTTTATACAATTCCAAAAGAAAAAAGCAACAGTGGGCAATGCTAGTTATGAGTTTTTGCAGTAGTAAACTCAATAGCATTCTTGTTCCTCATAGAGGCTGCCAAGATTATACACCTCTTCTTCACCATCCAGTCGGTACGTTCAGTGAAAATGGCCTCTAGACAGCACTTAGGGAGGAAGCTATCAGAAGGGAAAGGTAGACAAGTTAATCCAGAATAGGAAAATAAGCTTTGCACGAGAGGACCATGTTTCAAAACTACAAATGCCTTTTTACAGTGAACCAAAACTGGATTTTAGTGGTCTGTTCTTTAAACCTTATTTCCATGTTAAGGTACTTGTAGTCTTTATTTTAATCCCATTTATTCCTAGGCCACTAACTCAGTATTTGTGCTGGTGCTTTCATCAGTTACCAGTGCAATATACAAATTATAGAATACCTTGAAAAAAATCTAGAACATATTAGTCCTTTTAAAACATGAGCAACTGCCTGACTCTACTGCAAAAACACCCCCAAAATACCACACTGGAAATATCTACAGAAGGTTGTTTCACCTGCTGGGTTTTTATATTTGTAAGCAAAAGACATGCAAGCAAAGACCCTGAACGTAACATTAACTGTGCTTCCCACAAAGAATCTGATCAAGTTTTAAAATGCCTTTAAAAAAAAAAAAAAAAAAAAAGGACTCACCATCTGATCATCAAAAATTTGAGATGACATGGAAGAGTCTAGATCCGTTCCTCCACACGGGTACTATCAAAAAAGAAATTACAAAGCATTATACAACAGTAATACTGCGATTCCTCAGTCAAGCAAATTTTTTACTCATAGGTATGGTAACTGCTGAAAATGCTTCAGGGTAGGAACAGAAAGATTCTAAAAATTGGTTTAAAAAGAAAATACATATATATATATACACACTTCTGCTTATAGAAACTTCCCCTCCTGGAATTTAGACAGAAATTTCTTTTTCCTGTTTTACAGTAACTGCACTTATTCTCTTGAGTCTGTTCTACAAAATAAGTGCCTGCTTCCAGGCACTGGAATTAATGCTTTTCCTCTACTGTAGAGGCCCGTGCTTTTACCACTGAAAGTCCCTAATACAAATTTTCCTGATGCCTGAGGGCTATTGGAGTCGGTGAATTATCATTCTCTGCTGCAACACCCTGTATTCCTGGGCAGAATTTTATTTGATGAATCTCCAAGTTCCCTCACTAAGATGAAATAAAAAAATTCCAGGAACAGGAGCACTACGCTGGGGTTAGAGAGCAAGAAGCACTCTCACTTGAGTGTATTTTCTTCTTCATCACCCAAAAGGCAAGTTTCAAGAGCAATTCTTTGTAAAATCCCATTGTGCAATTCAAATTAGAATTCTCTGAGCCTTTAGTGGCAAGAGAAAAACACAGAAACAGTTTGTCAAAGGGAAAGGGGGAAAAGATGCTGGACACACAGGTTACCACTTTCTGCAGTAACTGGAGGATCTAAGCCATTGTAATCTAGTCCTTCTCAGCACAGAAGAGGAAGTCAAAAATTTCTTCCTAAATACTGACTCATCCAAAATCCCAAGGCTACAGGGGCACAGAGTCTAGACTGTTTGGACACACGGAAGAGATTCATCGGTCAGGACACTTCTGAGGTTATTTTGATTTGCCTGGACAGTTCTATGATCTTCATTTTGCCGAAGAGGCCCTACACGCATGGGAAACTCTTTTGGTCTAACGCAGAGTAATTACAACTCATCCAAATACACAGATACATGCTAAGAATAATAACCTCGCTCTTCAGACACGCACACAAGGTGGAATTTGATCTCCATGTGAAAATGTTATGACATGCAGTGTGGTTACATCCAAAGGCCTGAGATGAGAGCTGCACTGCGTTGAGCACTATACAAACAAACAAACAAAAAAACTACAGCAGAGTTTTTAAATCCTATAGATATTGATGGGCTGAAATAAATACACATAAGCTTTTGTGTAATCATTCTTTTCCTGCTCCCCTAAAATACATACATATTACATATCAGGAAGTACAGTGCTTCAGCATTGCAAGTAAAATTTCACTTGCATGACAGAAAACTTAACATTACGATTCCCATAGCAGTCTTTAACTGGAACACCTTGCAAAAACACATTAAAAGCAGAAAAAATCATCACACAGAGCAACAGAAGAAATTCCTTGCACAACACTGCTGAGTTACAGCTGCTAGGGGAACCCTAACTTTGAATTTGCTGACTAGTATGCATAAAATCTCACTTGTGTGCATTAAACAGTATTTTTAGTAGTCTCCAGCTTCAGAAGAATCTCCTTCAGGCACAATCATTGGCATTGATAATAGTTTCTCTTTACAGCTTGTTTTACATTGCATAAAAACAGAATCAAAGAACTCTATTGAAGAACACAAACATAATTGAAAAAGTATTCTCTCTCTGCTACCTTAATACCATTTATCGTAAAAAAATCCTACCTACAAAGTTATTTTTTTACTTGCATAATAGAGTTTGAACAAAGACCTTTTTTTAATAAGTTTGTTCTTTCATTTATTCTCTATATAATGTAAATTGCTATTATTCTAGGTAGCTAACTGCAATGAGATCACTGAATAGAGATAAAAGTCTAGCTGAAAATATGGTCCTGAAATCTTAGTGCTGCCAAACTACACTGAAGTTTCTGAACTTAAATAGAAGGAACTGGGGCCACGTACACCGAGCCGTAGTCCCAAATGCATCTGCATCTGTGGGACCTGATCCTTTCAGAAGCAAAACAAGTGTTACAGCTGACTAAAAAATAAATTATGCACATTTTCACAAAATCTGGCTGTGTTTTTGGATGCAAATTTCTTTCTGCTTAAGCAATCCATTCATGTAACTCAAGAGAACTCTATGTAAAACTAACTGCACTCAAATTACTTAAAATCAAGGACCTGGTAAGAAAGTAGAACAAGACAGAGTAAAGTTCGCAATAAAAAGGATCTAATGCTTAAATGAAAAATTCAGATTGGAGAAAGACGTATGGTGCCAAGTCCTACGCAGGGAGCGTTTCCATAAAATCATGAACACTAACAGCAACTGATCTGCTATCCTTACGCTAAGAGACCAACGTTATGCACACTCCAATACTTTTCTGAAATTCCTCTCCTAAATAGGATGCAACACACTATCCTTCTCTAAAACGCCCTAACTACAGAAAGCTACTGAAGGCCGCGATCCTCAAAAGGCAGAAGCTGCTCTCTAGCACTTGTCATTCTGCCCAGGTAGCAGAGACCTAGTCAGCATCAAGGCAACACTCCACCCACTGCTCTATTAAAAAAAAAAAAAAGTATGTGAAAATATATATATATATATTTACACTCACACATATACACATACATTATATAATCACATATATGATTTTTTATCATTTTATATATACACATATATACATATATATGAATAAATCAAATGTTCCTCCTGACAGGGTTTACAACCTCGACCTCCTCTTATTTTCTGTGAAGGAACGATGAAAAACTCAAAGGTACAGAAAGCACCAGCAACAAGATGAGACTTCGGCTTGCTAGTGACTCATAGCACCTTGCTACTAAGCACATGTATGAATGGTTGAATGCACTTCATCGATGATAAATGACCACGCACCAAAAGCGACTGTAAAAAGTGGCATTAACAGTGTCCTCTGCAGTAAGCCTAAGCAAATGATCTGGGGTGAAATGGCAGCTGGGTTATTCCTTCATCCTTCAAGTTCATCTAGCTCAGCTGCAACAGAGACCAAATAAAGTACAAGCAAATCTCTTGGCAAATGAAAATGAAACAAGGAAAAACGACAATTTTTTATGTTGTAAAATGGCACTTTTAACCTTTGCAATGTGTCATCATAACAGAACAACAGATAAATATGTCAAAGTTAAGCCCAGCCTGAAGCTGAGCCCGGCCTGACACATATGGTGAGAGCCTTCACTGAAGATGGTGAGTTCTGGGTATGGCAGCTCCGTGCTGATATTTCAGAAGAGCGTAAAAACCACAGGCCCACACTGAGCTTATGCATGTGGCTCGGAAAGAATCTCATGATACTGGGTGACCAATGAAAACCAGGAAACGAGTAGGTGGCATATGACAAGTAGTTCGGGGGGGGGGGGGAACCTCAACCTACATATTTTCTTTTTTTAATTTGGATCTGCCTTCCTTCTGATTAACCTCACTCTGATCAGTGAGTGACATGCACAGTTAGAGAACGTTGCAAATATTTGTCACGCTCTCTACAATGACCCTATCCGAGAAGTATTAGGAGACCAATAACCATTGCAATAAACGGTCCCCATCTGAGGCACACAGAGTACAAATTTTGTGGCTGTTCAATGAAGTGTAAGAACAGCCAAACACTGAGGTTTTCACTGAATTGCACTTAAAAGATAAATTAGTTCATTATTCCTTAACTATTTCTACCTTCATTTGCTTCACTGTGCTGCGTATTATTTAGAAAGATCTTGGCTGCCCTTAAGTTGTAATTTGAGGCAGACGGAAGGAAGGAAGGAAGGTGGGACATTCACCTAGTGAGATGATTTGGTATGAAAATAACTATTGATTTATATGCACAAACGCATATACAAATACACACTTTGGAAGAGATAAAGGCTACAGAGAATGAGCCAAACTCAGACTGTTATGAATCAGAAAGAAACTTTTCTCAGAGTTAAGCTCCAAGAAACTATATAGGCACTACCTTCTGCCAAAGTACTTATCTTCCCCAATATCAGAGGTGGAATTGGGGTTAATTTTGGTGCTGCTTGGTAGATTTTAGGTTATAACGGCTGATCTACAACAGTAGAATTGAGTCAGTACAATTAAAACAACTCAGAAGCAAACTCCTAAAATGGTAGCACGTTTGTGGTTTCCAGCCTACTGTATATGGATTAACTTGAGTTGCTACAACTTCTGAGTAAAATAGAAAATAAGCATAGAAAGTGATATAATTATGCCATTTTAGCTGCTTTTCTTACGTAGCTATCTGAATGATGGTATGCTCAAACAAGTGCAAGCCAATGTGTTTAAAAACTTGCATCTCCAAACTGGAAGTGACTTGGCCTTGACTAAAAGTCTGATGCTTTGCATCACAGCAGACTACGAGCGGGCGCTGGTTGGTCAGTACTGCATCTTAGCTAAGCAGGCAGGTTATTAAAGTCTCAGATTCCTTCTGCTTATTTGGCCAGACTCAGGATTTGTCACTCAGGGGAGCATCCCAGAAATGGAGAGCCAGCACTCTTGGCAGCGTGACTAGCAGAGAAACAGTTAACAATATCTCAAGCAATCCCAACTACGGAGTTTCACATGTTTGCAAAGGAGAGACGCCTGTGAAACAGCAGCAGGACCGATACCAGTGTGCCGATTCTGGCATAATGCATGCAGTGTAGTCCGAAACAGTAAGAATAATTTTAGATTTCAGCTGAAAGATTAGGTTTCTCAGGCATCGCGTTACTCTAACAGGTTAAGGCTATTCTGAATGTCTGCCGATAGTGGCCGCAGCAATATTTTTGCAGGCACAGCTTTGAAATTCAAGCAATGTCCAGGAAGATTCTCTCATTTAAGAGGAGTTTTAAAGAAAACTAGCAGGTGGTCAAACTTTATTCTAAAAGGATATACTAATACCACTTTGCTAAGAATACACAGACCTTTGAGATGCAGAACAAGGAGTTTTATATCAGAAAGAACAGCTCCTCAAGAGAGGAGAGAAAAGTCGGCATAATCAGGAGATTATCTTGCTCCTTGTGTCCTCAGAGCAAAGCCTACCACCCCAGAGGGCCTGTGCACCATCCGGAGCCTGCTGGTCACTAACTTCAGAAGCAGGAGAAAGCATAGATGCCAACCGCAGCACAACCTTACAGGCATACTTTGCTACGAGATAATGGTTTTTTACAGCAAATCAGGGATGGAGCATGGGCCATGTCCTACCTTTACTTTCTCCAGGACGTTGCGGCTGCTGGAGATAACAGTTTAGCTGCTTAGATGTGGTTTATCTCATTTTTGCTTTTTTAAGTCATTAGAACAGCTGAGCCCAAATGCAGCCACTCTCCAGTAAGCGTCAGGGAGCCAAAAAAGTCACAAGACAATGACAGACACAACAACATAAAGGGGTCTGCTTTCTCATATACACTTTCCATAAAGTAGTTTAACAAACAGTTTATGAGAAAATGATAACTAGACCTATGTCTCTTGCAGTTTTGCACCTCTTACATCCTGGGTTAGCTGTCACTGTCATTTTTCCTTTCAGAAATTGTTTACATTAGATAGTTATAAGAAATCAACTTTGAGATTGCGATGCCTTTGCCACACTGCACTGAAGTTAGCGAACTGGTTAAACAAACAGTGGGAGGTGGGCCACAAAAAGGTAGATACATACACAGCCTGACTACCTGTGCCTACATTAAAAAGAATACAGGGTCCATCTCATGAAAGGAAGAACCAGGAACTTGGGAGATCTGCTGGGTCCAGAGTAACAGTTCCTCCAGAAGCCCCAGGCTTTCTTATCTACAAGAGTTTCAAATATCGAGTTACACCATAAAAATAAGAGTTGGTGGGTAACAGTTAAGAAGAGACATTTAACCTTGTAAACATTTCCCATGACAAAACAACGTTTTTGAATAGTCTGAAAATTAACATTACAGAAACTTTGACGTGGATGAACAATTCACTTCAGATTCCGAATCCCACAGTGGTCACAAAGTATGTGACACCATCCTCACCAATTATCATCTTCCCTTAAAACCCCACAGTAGCACTGAGCATAATCTTAAACAGAGTTTAAAAATGTTGATTGATCTACAGAATCACTACTCTCAAAGAAGAGGATTAAGCTGAAATGTCTACATTCCTTTTTTGCATCTCAGATAACTCCAGCACCTAGGCTATGGGAAGACGGCCTCAAAGCAAATACAAAAATCTAACCTTTTTCCTGCTGAAAACTCAACAGGAAAAGATGCATTTCCACAAAAAATTGAAACATTGAATTTTGCCTAAAATGCTTCAAAGCAGCCACAACCCTGACCTTCTGTCTACATTATAGAGCTATCACAAACTCCACCCAATGACCCACTTTGCTCAGGCCAGGCTGGAATTACTGCTTCAAGTCCGAATTGAAGCATGTCGGACTCTGCTGTGCCTGCAGCACTATATCCAGCTATAGAAATACCAGCCAAAGAAGCAAGGGGAGAGGGAAGAACGTGGGATGAGACAGGAAATGCAGAGGCAACATTTTAGTTTTTGCATCGCCTCCATTTAATCACAACGTAAACCCATAGGACATCCCAGGGCACGATGCTACAAGTTCACTGCACTTCATCACATGTTCATTTGTGTTAATTCCAGCTACAGCATTCACCTCGTTCACCCCTTCTTTCACCTCACCAGCTTGACGTTGAGTGGGTGGAAGGTAGGTAGATTTTGCTATGACAATTCTGATAAGCTTTCTTAACCTAAGGCAAACATATCAAGTAGCAGCGTATTTCAGAGCTCAGAGGGTTGCAGCTACATTTGAATTAAGTGAGTAATTTCAACAACACTCAAAAATCAGGTGTCATCACCATGACAAAATAAGAAACTAGAGTGTGAATTACAAAGGGCCATTTTGTAGCTGCAGATTGACAGAAAGAAGGTCGGAAGTAGGCTCCAAGAACATATACGTCACATTTGGTTTATATGCATTTTTTCCCCCTTGTTCATTCCTTGAGTAGGAAACCCTCCTCCATCACTTTGTAACCTTGTCAGATAGAGTAGCGCAACAAACCCAAGATGGCTATTTGGCCTGGCCAACACGAAAGCCACCTACCTCAGCCACCTCTTCGGTCAGGTCGCTGCTCAGACGGGCTCCCCGCAGCAGCTCGAAGAGGTCACTGCTGGACCTCCGCGTGGCCTCGGAGCTGGAGCCGCGCACGGCTTGCGTTTCCGATTCAGCCGCGCTAACCTCCGCACGCGCCGACTCCTGCTGCTTCCACTGCCAGTCCTCTCCCACCGGCCTCAGGGAAGAGCTTCTGCCCTTCAGAGACACAACGGAGCCAGGAAGGTCACCGGGGGAGTACGCAGACAGCACCTGAGCACTCGAGTATGTCACCTCTTCCTCCACAAGAGACTCGACCTCCAGCATGTCAGGCACAGACACGCTGAGGCGCCGGTCCAAGGAATGCCTTTTCTTCCTCTCCACCATTTTGCTAGACCTTCTCCTTGTCTTTTTCACGCTCAAGTTTTGTAGGAAAGGCCTAGTTTTCTGTTTCAGAGATCCCCAAACGGACGGTTTATCCAAGTCCATTTCTGCAACAGGAATCTCAGCAATGTGTCTCGTATTAAATGGCTTCAGTGATTCCCAGGGTGACTAAAAGGAATGTAGGAAGAATATAAGTCAATCACAAAAGCGAATAGCAGCTGAAGATTATGATTCATATAGTCGCATCTTGAAACTTTCAGTATTCTTTCTAAGCAGCAAAAACAAAGCATGCTGCATCAGTAAGTGCTTCCAAACACAATCTGGTAGGTAGGTTTGATCATCTGGGAGGAGAGCAGTCAGAGCAAGTATTTAATCCCACACTAAGATGCAATGTCCGTCTGCTACTTTATGCTTGCTAAGAGGGGAAAGATGATATTTCTTCCTCTGCTAAGTCCTGATTTGCAAAAATTTGTGGTTTACCTGACTGGAAACTGTTTCTTTATAAAATTTACTGATAGCAGCAAACTCAGGTTAATACTAACATACAAAAATGCTTGCAAAGCTGGCACATGGAACTTAAAACCTCAAAAATATTAGTTATCTCTAAAAAACGTTAAACAGGGCAAACATCACCACCACTTGGGACACAGAGAAACATTTTTGTAAATATATTAACAGGTTTTTTTTTAATTGTATATAGTTTTTTAAAAGTTTTCAGCCACCTTAGCTAAATACATTACTAGTGAGAAAGTAAATAGTAAGTATTCAATTTTATCAAAATCATGAATTTTATTCTGTTCCTACTTTTTTTTTTTTAATTATTTTTTCTCATAAGGCAGTTAAAAGAAAGGACAAAGTGAAGAAAGGTGAGGACAAAAACAGATGGAGGGAATCACTCACGGATTTTGAAAACCTGCTGGCCGACTCTCGTCTCTCAGTTGATTCATACTGAGCATTGACACCATAGTGAAGAACAAGAACAGAACTAAAACAAAATCACCTACTGTATCTGCATCGTAAGGAAACGGTCAAACGGATGGTCCTGTTGACAGGAGGATCCTCATAGCGTCTTTCATAGTTACCAGCTGAGCAACCATGGTTATTCTGTGAAGCAGAGACAGTCAAATCATCACAACCTCCTTAAGAAAAAAGCTGATGAAACCTGCAGATTTACTCCTTTGCAGTCCCAAAGATACACACGTAGCTTACCGTATATACAATCTTCAAAAATGTATAAGCTTTAACTGCATGACCACTACTTTCAAAACTCATAGCCTATTTACATTCTAATAAGCCTGCAGTTGACTAAAAATGACTTATCTCAACATTATCCTGAACACTAAGGTAAACAGAACAGACAATAGAAATACAACTGTTGGATAAACGCAAATAGAGAAAACAATGTCTGCTCTCAAACAGATCTACTCTCATGTTCGGCGAATTTGAATGAGGTTTAAACTGCTTGTACAGCCAGTTACTTAATAACTCTTCAGAAATTATTTTAATAATTTTATGACCATCTCCACCATAATAGTTGCAGACTGCTGAGGCGTCTACAAAATGCACTGCTTTAACTGTACTAGTATATAGCTAAAGCTGTACAATCCTCCTGGTAGTCATAATTATATCGGTATATAAATGCTTGATATCAGCATAGCTATATTCCACATAAAGAACAGTACGCTATAATGGCACTACATACATTCACATGCCAGTAACTAACGTTACTCACATAGAAAGGCGTGCTGGTCTAGCTATTATCAGCTAAACACCATATTTTCATCTCTAGCTGCAGTAGTTAGATCCAGGATTGCAATACACATGGACAAACTGAAGTTATTTTTCCCTCACCGTTTCACTGAGAGGTGAGAACGTTTTCCGCACCTCACAGGGGAACTGAAACAGAGAGAAATGGGGAGGGGAGGGGTCCCCTTTTCTCACTGTCCCTCAGGCCGTGGTACGAAACAGTCACGTTTACCATGGGAAGAGAAAAGAAGTAAATGTGCACCCTGACGCATCTGTCTGCAGGTGCAAGGCCTCCTGCGCCAAAGCCAGCACGGAAAGCCCAGCGCAACCTCACATGAGACCTGGCTCAGTTTGCTCTCTTTGGCTGAAAGCTTTCACTTAGACTCTTTCCTCTTTAAATAAAAATTTGATGAGGAAGCCGCAGGCTTTCTTCGTAGCGTTACATCATATGTTAATAACAGAAATTACGTTAAATGCGTTTGCACAAAACATTATGTAACAACACTGTCGGGACTCATTTAAACAACTCATCTCCTGCCAAGGCTTTCTGCCTTGCTCGCCTGCACGCACAGAAAACTGCTAAAGTCAAGGCATAAGTAAGGCAGGATCAGCTCCCAGTATCCACATCCCAAGACTCTTAGGCTTCCTGCTTTTTTCCTGTTATTCTCCACCCTGCTCATTTTGACAACCTGCTGCTGTTTTTCTTAGTTTGTTTGCTTTTGAGATTTTGTCACCTAGCAGCAGGCGAATTTCTGTAGACATTTTCCCATTAAATCCCTTCACTTGATTTTTCATTGGAAATGCACATCCAGCAGGGATGGTGGAAGGACCGTCCGCCATCCTTGAGGCCAACTGACATCTAACATGCTATGAGCAGACTCTTCCTCAAGCCAGACAGAATCGCAGCAGGGAAGGGAAGGGGGGGAGGAAAAAAAAAAAAAAAAGAGGGAAGGAAAGTCTCCAGGTTTTGGTCAAGACAACTAGGATGGGTCCAGCTACCTGTTATCTTCCACCTGTGGACCTATACACCTGCAGAAGTCCCCAGCACTGGCGCGCTGCGGCACAGTGCTCGAGCTGGGAGCTGCCAGCCTTTCTGGGGATATCTTGGGGCCACAACAGCATGCACTCGCGCGCAACTGTCACCGTTAACCAACGCATCAAATTCCTGTGAATGCTGAAGCCACTCTGGTAAGCTGTTCACACTCTTTCTACACCAATTTCTCCCTGCTTTTGCTCACCATGCTGAGCAGCATCAATAGAAAAACGTAACTGTAAAGAGAACAAATTCTCCGTTACTTGTGAAAAGGGCAGTTTGAGCACCAACTCATATCCTCCTCATCCGTCACAGGCCAGAAGCTTTCCCTCGTCCTTCCACAGCCTCAGAAGTTCGGTGTCAATGGTATTGGCAAACGTCCTCTAAGCCACCACACCAGAAAGTGTCCTTTATTAAAATCTTGGTCCAAGTATGGCCTCTACTCTTTTCTTCCATCACTGACACATCCTCATACAGAGTTTCAAACAGTGATTATGCATAAAATATGCTTCCTGTTATCAATTTTACCTTTTTTTTTTTAATTTAATTGAATAACTCTCTATTCTTATGTAATGAGAAAGGTTAAAAAGGAGTTTTTTAATGCATCATCTTCATTGTATTCTCGAATATGCTGTTAAACCATAGATGCTCGGAACAATCTATATATTTTTATTTCTTCCTTCAGGGAGACCACTTTTGACTGCACCTGCCATTTTTAGCCTTTTTTTTTTTTCTTTTGGTGGTTCTACTCTTCTTTTGAGGGGTACAGGGGCTGAAAGGAAAGGATTAGCAACAGAAAAGCTGGTCACAGCTCGCTACCTGACTGACATAACAGATATTTTTAGCGTTTTATGCTCCCTGAAGTATCTTCTAATTATGGTCCTTGGGATTTTTTTGTGTTTGGATCTCTACCTCTCACCATAATATCCGGAGACAGAGTCTTTATTAAGCTCTCTGCTTTAACCCTTAAATGGTTATAGTGTTTAGAGCTAAATTGGTTTTTAGTGTTATAACAGGTGGTTTGAAGGGATACTTCAAAAGTGTTTGAACGTCTAGAGAAGTCGTTCTACAGCTCTGCTTCACTTACTGTCTTGTCAAGAAGCCAGAAAAGCCACTAGTGAGAAAAACTGCAAGACACTCAGGAAACATTATACAAGTGCACAATATTGCTAAATACACTGACAAAAGCAAAGTGATTTACACACAATAAATTCAGGAATACACTATCTTTCTTCCCTCTGAGTAATAACTTTCTGCACATTCAGGAGAACTGCATAAGACTCACTGAAGCACCCCCGAAACGCTCCCTCCTAAAGCTTTTAAGAAATGCCCTCAAAGGTAGTAAAAAAGAAAAACGCAAATAAGTATAAAAACACAGTTATTACAACTTTCATAAATCATGGCAGTCATTGTGTTCAATTTACTTATCCAATGAAAGTGGAAGCGCAGAGTCAGCCTGCATACCATCTATCTCTGTAATATACAATTAAATCAGATATGTTTTCAGATGTAAACAAACACTATCCGACATTTACACCAACTGTACGTGCCAGGTGATCATTTCTGCGACAGATCACATTAAGTACCCCAAGTTTTCCTCATGGCCATGTTTAGAATCTCAGTCAAACAAAAGTCATTTACTAACAGCCAAATTTTTCTAGAAAGAGAAATCATTTTCTTTCCTTACAATAACTTATTTCACTAACTTATCTGGAAATACAATATCTTTATGATAAGCATCAGCCACCAAAGACAGAGATAAAGAAATATCTGTACAAAGTAAATCCTTTGTTCAGAGTTTCCAGTTTATCCCCAAGCTTTCCGAACCCAGTGCACCACTTACACTCACATATGTCATCTAAAAGAAAATCACACATTTTACCAGGGCGGGATCTCCCTTTGGTTATTAGCCCCTTCAAGCGTTGCACATCCTTTGTGGAGTGAGGGGGAAGCCCAAAATGAAATGCTGACATAGGTGGGCCAGAAGCCCTTCCTCTGTGTGGGATTGCATAAGCTTACAGGGGTCACTGAATTACAGACCTACTTCACAATACTGAAAAGGCGACATAAACTTCTCTCTCTGCAACTGTGTCCTAAAGCATAGAGTAAACACCTGAGCTTAAATTTGCTTGGACATCAGAAAAAACAAGTCTAATCTCAGTCAGACTGTGCATGGCTAATTACCCTGGGGAAATCAGTGTTAAAGTTATGTTTAGAACTAACAAGCACTGCTGAAATGTAGCTAACGTCTTAATTGCATAGGTGACTGGCTGCCAGAGCAGGGTTGTATCTTGGCCAGCTTCCAAGTCCTGCAACTATATTTAAGCTTATGCTTCCCTCCTAGGTCTTAAAATGATGCGAGACCATTGATATAGATTCCACTGCTCTGTTGTTGCAGATGAATCTGCAAAGTGTGCTACTGGGATGCTTAACACGGAGGAAAAAAAAAAAAAAAGGCGTGTGACATACTGAAACCAAACAGAATACAATCCTTTGCTTTGAGTTAGCCTGTTGCTGTCAACCAAATTAGTGCAAGTGCCTGATAAAAGGCAACTTTCGTATGCTTCAATGCTTGAATGGAAATAAAATGACCAAAAGAAAACTACCTTGTTTTACTGATAGAATCTAAAAGAAATCTGCAGTCTTTTGAGGTCATAAATAATATCAAGGACAAATATCAAGCTCAACAAAAACATACTTACTCTATGCAGTTAATATCAGCATCTTGAACAAGATTTTTTCAACGGATTTAGGTTAAACAAAAACAACTATAGTTCTCTGTGTTTTTAGACTGCAAGCTTTTGCGTCCCTTCCTTGGCTTTTTGTTTTTTCTATTGCCTCAAATTTGGTGAGCTCCATCTTTAACAAACATATGAAGTGAGTACACATCTTCCTCCACTTTTAACACAAGAGAGGAACAGGGATGTCCTAACTCCTTGGAGACTCTCTTGCACAATCTGGAGAGCTTTTTTCTCAACATTTATGAGCAGATACTAACTATGAGAAGTAACAAAACAACCAGCTGCTACAAACAGCTTAAAATAGCATCCGATAGTGAAAGTTACTAAAAAAACTGCACCTGCTTCCAGCTTCTAAAAGTATTGCTTTCATTTTTTGCTGTGTATTCTAAAACAGAAGAAAAATGATGAGTATGTAGCGAGGAGATGAAGGAGGAAGTGTTTGGGCGTATTTTCATAAAAACATTTCACAAGTTCCTTCCATTCTTTCTGCTTCCTTCCAAATATTGTAGCTTGCGATAGTACTTGTGCGAGCCAGAAGGCCTCCTTCATTCTCAATCTAATCCACGGGACTGCATCAAGCTGCACACTAGGCTGCAATCTGCACGACGCAGATTGCACCTGTCAAGCTTCAGACCTCTCCATGGACGCTGATGCATGAAGATCTGCAGCAGGGTGAACATTCCCATTAAACCTGACTCCGAGAAAGACACCGAAGCAGCTCCCTCTGGAAGATACTGTGTCACATGCGGAGATCAAGCAGGAAATGCCTTTACTGTTGACTGTACTTACTTCCTAGTTGGCCTTCACTGCTCCTAACCACATAGTGATCCCCAGGAAAGGTGGTCCCTAGAGCAGGGTTGCTCTAAGAGCGGGGGAAGAGAGGAAAAAGCTGATGAGCAGCAATGTAAAGGAGTGATGTGGAAAGGCAGTAGGTACTTGCAGGGTAAGAGCGAGACGGAGAGGTCTCGAATGAATAGGAAGAGGGAAGCTTTATCTGGGCTCACGTGAAGGAGTAGGACAAGCTCAGAGGAGAGGCAGGGATGGACGTGTTAAGGAGCTCGTGCCCATCTGGAGGATCTCCGTTGGGGGATCCAGCATGACAGCCTCCTCCCTGCTCACTATCTCTGTTCCTCTTCCCTTCTTTTATAGTAAAGAGAGTATTTTTACAACAGAAGGTGCACACAAATAGATCATCCCTTTTCATAACTCTCAGGGAAAACAAACCTAGGAAGGAAATAGCAGACTCATTTCCACAGGAGGCCAAATAAGCCAGTGCCTCTTACTAGCACTTAAGTTGCACGTTTACCAAAAAAGAAGTTTGTGTTCATATGTAAATTACTTGCATACGTGCCAACATTGCTCCTTAAATAACTACCATTAATGACAAACTACTTATCAAAACTCAATGACCGTATAGGAAACGGCTATTTAAAGCTCTGTGTGTTTATTTAACAACAATATATCAAAGTGGCATAAACAGAGCATCTCTGATCAGCAGAAATGACCTGATATAATCTTGGAGCGAACAGGACAAAAGACTATATTCTGCCCTCTTTTTCTCTTCACTACAATTACTCTTTCCAACAAGTTACATGGCATGGGTCAGGACCATAGCTCTCAGTGAAAGTCAAGCACTCAGAAGAGTTCAGATTATTTTGAATCTGTTGATTCGCAAGACCAAACGTCCTTTCACATGTAACATCTCCACATGGTTTGGGTATATCTGTAGATTAAATGCCCCAGTGCATTTGCAGTCTCTTAATTCACAGAGGCAGGAGAACAAAAGCAACTGCCCCCAAAGAAGATAACAGGAGTTTGTGTTGTAGCATATC
Source organism: Struthio camelus (assembly GCF_040807025.1). Taxonomy (NCBI): domain Eukaryota; kingdom Metazoa; phylum Chordata; class Aves; order Struthioniformes; family Struthionidae; genus Struthio; species Struthio camelus. The sequence goes on from NC_090953.1 coordinate 7,286,601, forward strand.
ACTGAAGGAGGGAACGTCACTGATAACAGCCCTCATTTTCTGTAGGAGCCACAAGTCATCCTGTGGTAAATCACTGCATTTAGACCTTTGGTGTTACCAGGATAGCAGAAAAGGAGACAAGAAAAGCTCCACAGATGGATGCAAAGCCACGAGGAAGTTTTGGTGAGGCCAAACGTTTGCAGGTTTCAGTGTGACACAACCCACAGCTAACAAACATGTAACTGGTTAATGGCACAGTGACAGGCGATGGACAGACAGCAAATCCAAAGTGAAACGTAGTCTGGGAAAAGCACAGGAAAGTTTAAATTAAGAACGAAACAAATACTTGAGAGAAAACAACGACCTATTCCTCAGTGCGTAACAACAAAGCAGCCATCAGATTCTCCACCCAGAGGGCATTTAATCATAGTCACAATAAATCTGTTTCTGATCTCCAGGTTATAACTATCATAAACAAAGATTTATTTGGAAGGATATTAAAAAACCCTCCTTGCCACCGATGTGCTTTTCTAGGTCAGTGTAGTGGAAGATGCATAATACTTCTTAAATCTCCAATAAATCAACTATGAGTACGCAGAACCATTGCATGCTGTTATTCCGGTAAAGTTCCCTACTTCAACTTTTTTCAAAATATGGGAACATGTTAGTGGGCTTCATTGATCCTCAGCTACTCCAGAAGTGAAGTAAAAATATCCCGAGATAAGACAGTGACAAAAAGAGTGAAGTACAAGCACGTTATTATTAGGAAATATCTCCTGAAAATAAAGACCTTCAAAAGTCATGTTTTTGCATTCACTGGATAAACAATGATGAGGGTGCAGCATACCTGCTAGAGAAAGAGGAAAAAAGGCAATTTGGGGGAGATGCTAAAAACCAGCAATGAGCTATGATTTTAAAGATGACAGTAGTTTAAATAATAAAAATAAATAATAAGAATATACCATAAATATATGGCTAACCTCAAAATTTGCCAGCAAAACATCAAATCTGATAACGAACAACAAAGATAAGAGTTATATATAAACTAATCGCTAATGCTAAGACAACTTCTCTTGCTTATGCCAGCTAGACTGTTGGGTGTTAGACCAGCAATAGCAAGACTCTGCTACAACACTGAAAAGTAAGCAAATGCATCACTGACATGGGTCCATCCCCTTCCTGGACTAAAGGGGCTTCATCCTGCTTATTCCTAGTTGGAAGTCTGATTAATAAATTGTATCCTGGACAGTACCTTAGTGCTTTAAATATGAAGTCAATTTATGCAACTAAAATCAGTTCTTTAAACACTGCTCCCCTAAAAGCATGACAGTAAAACATTCAGTACACAAATAACTGGATAAACATAATGGTTCCTTTGATTTTTTTTTTTTTTTTTAAGTGTAGAGAAATGAAACATATGCCAGCATGGAGGTCCCCCTAAATGCTACTCATTTCTCACAGAAGAGAGCCAGCTTTGAGAAACTAATCTTTCCATACACCATTTGAGTTTACAGGCTCCTGACACTAGAAATGTTCATCTTGTCTCTGGGTTCTGCTACAGTCCGATTTTCCCATTAAGGCAGTCAGATAAAAGTGGTAAATTTAATTCATATTCATTAGTAATTACATGTTGACACTTCCCCAGTCTCAGCACCGAGGTTTCACTTTGCTAAAGCTGAAGGCCCTGAATACTGACATCATTTTCAAGAAACCCATCAAGTGTGACTCTGGTAACTGTCAGAAACTGGAATTAAATAAAAGGTTTAAAAAAAAAAAAGAGTTCACTGCCATCTCATATAGGGATTCATTTTAAGTGATCCATTCAGCGTTTTAGCTGCAGTAGTTCAGAAAGCCTCCGCTCTGCAGTAAAGCCATATGGACTTTTCAACTCTGACACCTTCCAGCAAGTGATGTAATCAGAAAAGCTCCCCAAAATGGTAGCTTTGATGAGTACGGATGACAACTCTTTTGCTTACATTTGATCAGGTAATTTAAAATTCACTTTCAGCTCTTCCAAGATATTTGGCTCATACGACAGAACTGCTCTAGTGTTTTTGATTTTTGATCTCTGTCCTCAAGGTAGTTACTGGCAGTTTTTTTGTTAGAACTACCGTTCGTGGAATTAGGCTAGCATTACGGTCATTTGCTCTGATGTAATAGGAAATTTTCTTTGGTGGTTCCTGTTTCTAGCTCAGAATTTCCCAAAGTATTCTTTGGGATGGGGTGGGATCGTGGGCAGAAGGACCTTTGATCGCTCCCGGTACAGCCATTCTAAAACTATTTTAAATGCAATTCAGAAGATGCTCTAGAGTTAGAGTTTGCTGGATTTTGTGCCATTTCAGTCACATCAGACTGACAAATCATTCATCTTGCACGAAAACAAGAACGCAAATCCTAGGTTCAAGCAGAGAGCTCCCAGCCCGCTATGCCATGCCCAAGTTATCGATCCATGAAAAGCTTAATTTATGCCCAAATCAAACTACTCTGATTCTGAAAAACCACAAACATATTACACGGTCCTTAGAAACAACTTAGCCCTGATTCATCAAGGGTAAATTTGCCATAGTCAGGGTGGGGTTACGTTTGTCATGCTTTTAAACACTTTCTCTTCAGCATGTAGGCAGCTCCCTTCTCATGCTGCCCAACTTGCTCATTTGTAGAGTTAGCTGTTTCCCCCCTCACCCTCATATACCCAGGTAGGGTATATGAGAACAGAGCAAACTGACCAGTTTGCTTCTCATTTTCATGCCATATTCATATAGTCTCAGACTAACCTTTAAGTGTAAGAGTTAGGACTACCTAGCTCATCGCAAAGGAAAAGTAGAGTCGACTTTTAGTTCTGGTGAATGCTAAGAAAAGGCATTCTAATTCAGCTAACGATAACACTATCTCCTATATTTCTTTATGGATTAAATCACATAGCATTCATAAACAAAACTTTTATAACAAATGCCAACCAAAACCTTTCAAGTTGTAGTAACATATATACTAGGCATCTCAAAACAGGAACTGCTTACAATTATCTACACTAGGAGTTTTTCCGGTTCAGAAAAATTCTGTACCTAAGGAGATGAATGCTTTTCTTTCCAGCTTTCATTTAATTAATATCAAAGGCTAGAGGGAATTTTTGCTACATGTTTCTATGAGGTATCCAAGGTTGTTTGGTAAACATTGGGAACCAGAAGCCTTCCTGAATTGGAAGAAACAGGCCCCTCAACTCAAATGGCTTCCCTTAGCTTGTAATGAGTTTTGAATCACATCTTAAATTATAGTTTTTATTAAGTTATACATAATGCAGCCACCTACAAATTAAAAAAAAAAAAGAAAAGTCACATCCCAAACCACAATGGTGTTTCCACAGAGATAAACCAAAGACGACTCCAGTTAAGTACTTCCAAGTACTAGAAACCTGGACCAAAACCTGTTATTGAATGACCATTAATGATTTGGTATTTGGTTCTGCAGATGTTTCCCATAAGAGAGGCAGCAAAAAACATTCCACTTGCAATTCAGGGAAGCAGAGACAAGGATCTGAGTTATATTACTTCATTCATTTGGATATTTTTATCTGAACTTCTAAAAATCATTAGGTTCAACAAATTTTTGCTTTAAAGGAAATTTGCATCAAATAACATTTCACAGAACACCATAATCTATTCTCAGTCAAACCCAAATGAGCTAGATTTTTTAATTTTTCCACAACCGTGATGACCTGAGCTCCTAAGAACATCTGCCCTACCCTCACTGACACCTCCAGGTCATCTCCACTTCTTGATTAATGGCATTGGAGAAAAATGACTGTTCAAATAAACTGGCATGGTCATCTCATTTTCATCTATCTCCATCAAGAGATTATCAAAGATCTCATACACTATCCAGGCCAAAACTTAATTCTGAAGTAGGTCTCATCTATTTACGAGTAAAGAAAAATAAAAGCATATGTCTGTAAGCCCAAAAGGGACCAAAGCACAGCTTCTACGTCTTAATTTACAACGTTATGAGGAGCTGGAAATCTCTACTTTCTAAATTAGATCTTATCTCCCATTATGAAGGGAGCAAAGCCATGTAATTCCAAGAATTTCCAAAACAACGAAGTCTGTACAAAACTAAAGTTTCCAGGAATGCAGAACATACTTTGCGCACTACAAACATAGTCCTTAGGAATGGGCAACAGGAAGAATTGTCAAGGGTACAAGTACTTCCCAGAAAGGAAGGATATGAATAAGATCTCCCTCTCCTATCCCCCCTCCGCCAGCCCAAAAGGCAAACAAAACAAAATGAGATTTCAAAACCCACATTACTATTTTGTTTGCATTTTCTCTTTCCCACAAAAACATCTTGCTAAAACAACCTAGCAAAGGCGCATCTGTGCAAACACACATGAAAAAGTCATCCAGCACGGAACGCAGAAAAATCACACCCCCCTCCCCGTTATTCGGCTCAAACTCGCACTGCACACTAACCGAGACATAAAAAGAAAGTGTTTAAGCTAATTGTTTTGCAATAAGGACCATCAGAAAGCTCAAGGGTTCCCAACAGGCTATCCGGCAGACCAAAGGTCACCCCACAGCCCATCCTACTGAGCTGCGCGGGGGCCCTATCTGCCCAAAGGGAAGTCTGGGAGGCTGCACCACCACGCTGGAAACTTTCCAGTAAAAATTCAAAACAGCTTTGACGGCTCCCAGCCGAAGGGTCTATTTTCCTTTGACCATGAGCAATTGAGGCTTCACATGTGCAATCTGCAACAATCAGCCCTGATACAAGGTTTAACAGGAGGTGTGGAGCTGCAAGAAAAGGAAGGTAAAAAAAACACCTCCAGGTTACCATTCTGCTTCTGCGCAGATTACCAAAAATAAGCCTCCTTCAGAAAAAAAAATACAGCACACACTTAGGAAAAACGAAACCCAAAGATCCTCCATATTTTCACACAGTAAGCCAATTATTTCATGAATGACAAAACAATGAAGTTCTGTAATTGTGATGTGGCCTTGCAAAATACCAAATCAATGTGCATTTTTAACCCAAGGTTATGAGGAGTAAATAAATTGCAATTTTAAGGAAACACAGTATTAAATATGCTGCTTATGTTAGTTTTTCCCTAAGCTTGAATATTAGTTACATATATTTTACATTCACCTGCTTTGAACTGTTTTGGACAGAGAAGTGGTGATCTGACAAAATAAAATCTAAACTTTCCTCACATACAGCATATAAGTGAAGTGCATCATACCAAATGTCCACTCAGCCCACTAAGCCCACTTAGCCAACTGCTCCTAACACTGACCAAAAATGATGCTTAGGAAAAGAATATCAGGACAGGAAATTATACAGTAATTCTATCTCCAAAACATCCCTCCTGGTTTCCAGGAGCGTGTGATTTAAGGGCTTTCTCAGTCAGAAACTGCATCTTTGCAATAAATTGATTTGCAGATTTTTTGTCCATGAATTTGCCTTACAACTTTAAAAATTAATTTACACCTTAAGCAACAAGAACATCCTTTGGTAATGAGTTCCACAGATAAATTAGACTTGCATAAAACAGTACTTCCTTCTATTAAAAAGTATTTTTATTTTCATTTATTCTCAGGCCTTAGAGATCTTGAGTTACATGAAATTATGATTAATTTTTCTTTATTTGCCTCATATCACTCAGATTTTGTCTACTTCTGTCATATCCTTCCCAGTAAGGCCTCTTAACTGAAAAGTCCTGATATCAAGGTGCCTACTTAATGATATACCATCAGGACATCTCAACTGGGGCACAACATGCATATAAAGCAATTATTTTGGGGGGGGGGGGAGAGGGGGAGGAGCGAGATAACCGAATTGTCTGAATTTACAGCATACCACAAAAAAAAAAGTCCAAAATGATTCTAGGAATGTTTCAAGAAAAGTTAAAATTACTTAACATGTTTTATCTCACAGTCTTATCATTAGGTGCCAGTAACCATAATTTTTCAGCTGAAAGAACAGGTTAAAGGGTTTTCAGTTTCCTTCAGATTGGTTATGGAGCTTTTCTAAAGGACAACATTTTTTGATCATTATAAACAATAAGAATATCAGTAACCCCCAAAACTTTCAAAAATAAATAGCAAGAACCTGCACTGTATTGGTGCAGAGTGGCTACGTGGTGAATTAATGCAAATAAAGTTGCATGCCTTCAAGTATCTATGTCACTGCAGAGAGGTGTGCTTGCAACGTGGGTAGAGATAGCCAAGGTAGCTTTAGTCTGTGGTGTCCTCAGTACGTTTTGGGCAGAGTAAACATCTGCAGAGCCTCAACCCTTGCATGATACCCAAGACCTAGAGAAGACAAAGCATGTGTAACATAGAGATGAAGTCTACATTAACAAGGCTTCGTTATCGTTACCTAAATCAGATCAGAACTGTCTGCCCACAGAGCAATCACCTCACTTACTGGCAATGCTGGTAAACCTGTAGTTACACCCAAATTAATTCCTTCAGTGAACTGCAAATCATGTAATAAGGTGACCAATCATTCGATCCAACACAGGAGACGTGGCCCACGCGTGATCCCGCGGTCTCCAATCAGGACCCTCGTGCAGAAGGCAACAGGAAGGTTGACTTCACGTGGAATACAGAAATAAAGTCTAAATTATTGAGAAAAACCATAAACCCTTAAGTACGAACACCCTCCTGATACACTGATATTATAGCACTGTCAGCTTGGAGAACAGATGCACGCACAGTTAGATCTGTTATATTCAATGCGAAATCAGTGTCTCTGCTGGGCACTCATGCTTCTGACAGCCTCACAATCCTGCAAAGTCTAAGCAGGTTGTGAGAAACAGTCCCCAGGGACCTGAACGCAAGACAGACACCGCAGGGAACACTGAACTTCTTTAGTAGGAATAGTTCTGGGGAAAAAAATGTTCCTTTTGCTTAAAAACAAATTTCTATGCAAGTATATTACCTAACAAATACAAATGGAAGTAAAATGGGAAGATGGGAAAGATGCCAACATAAATCTTCCAAAATCAAGGAAACGAGAAACAATCTTCCACTCAAGGCTGGAAGCAGCACGGAGAAAATGCAGTGTGTTTTTAGCACGTTTCATTCTCCTCTCCAAAGGTCTACGACAGCATGCTGCTGCCACAGGCAAAGGGACCTGGGCCAGCACAGAGCTGCTGAGAGAGGGACCGTGCCAGCATGCACAGCCTTAGAGACCAAAATTCAGCATCTCCTAATTTTACGAGCAAGCGACCAAGACTCATGGGACCGTGCCACCATGCACAGCCTTAGAGACCAAAATTCAGCATCTCTCAATTTTACGAGCAAGCGACCAAGACTCATAAAACCCAACCTTCTGGTTAAAAAAAAAAAAAAACAGCACCAGTTGTTACACAGTCCTGTACAAATTTCACCACTGCTAGGAAAGGCCTCGTGGCCACTTTCAGGTATGAGCAAAAAATCACTTTTGGAGATGAGGATGCAGGCAAATCAGTACAATTTAGACTCAATCAGTACAGAAACACAATATTGCCTGAAATCTCAGTGAGAAGAGCTGGGACACTTCCCAGCTTCATCCCAGGTAGCGGCAAATCCCTGTTTAACGTCAATATTCAAAGTGTAACCCATCATCTCCTCAGGAACATTTTTTGCCTGAGCAGGTACATTTTGAATAATTACCTGTTCAAGTAAGAGGAATTTCATCAGTGCAATTAGTTGGAAACCAGCTGCTTGCTTTACTAAATGCAACAGCCACCCGGAAAAGGGTTGCAGTGAATTTGATCCAGTTAGGGTAACAACTACCTCGAGTGAACACTTCGGCCCTTGATTCATGTATTGGGCCCAGGTGAAATAGGGGATGATTACAGGAGTCCACCTGCCATTTAGGTGCCCAAAGGAAGAGGTGCCCTCCTCGCACCTTTGTTTTTTAATGTCTTTGTTTAAATACACAAACTACTTCACAGCATCTCTCATACCGTAACCAGTACTAAAACTGCTTTCTAATACCACAAAATTTACTATTTTTACGAGAAAAAGAACCACACATTTAAGAACTAAAAAGAAAACTTCCTCCTTGCACAATCTTCTTTGAAATTCTCTTTCCCCAGGTATAAGCAAAGTAAAGCCATATATCCTAAATCCATCTTCAGACGATGCCATGCAAGTACTTTACGATAACCTGTTTTATAATGGTAACGAACAACATATATCAAACAAACAACATTACTCAAACTCATCTATTCATCCTGACCATCTAAAACTGCCCACTTGATAGCATCTTTTGAGAGAAACAAAATCACTGCAAAATACGACACACAAATTCCACAGCTTAATCACCTGGAAATTAACACAAAAATATTGAGGCACCATTTTTTATTTTCTTAATGCCATACTTAGTAACTCAGCTTGCGGTATGCTTTGAATAACTGATACTCACAAAATCAAGAGCAAGCTCGTTTCTTGCCAGCAGTTATGCTATGCTAATATTACTGATAAATTAGACCATTTTTCATTACAGAAATACAGAGCAATCAAGTTTGGAGGGGACTTTTAGAGAGCTAGTCCAACAGCCCTGCTCATCATTACAAGTATGCAGACAGCTGTTTTTTGTTTTGTTTTTTAATAAGAATTATAGCTTATTTCTTAAATATTCCTTAGAAATATCCTTCAAAAAATAAAATGAAAAAACTGTGTGAATGCTTGCTTGCTTGCTTTGGGGGGGAAGGAGGGGGGGGAGAACCTTAAGTGTCTTCTTTCTTTAGGTAAAGTTAGGAATAAGCCAACTCAATTGGAGTAAGCAGGTATACATACGGATAGATCAGTTCAGCCAAACTAGGTTGGTAAAGGAAAGGTAGCCGGATTTCTTCGGTGCAGTTTTCTCATAGAGAAAAACTATTCCCACAGGTCCGAACGTTTCGGGCCAAGCGTCTCGCCCAGCATCACTACAGCAACGCGCAGCAAAGCAACGAACCGGCAAGCGTAAGCTAGAGTCTGCCGCTGCGAACTTGCTTCTCCCGGACACCTGCGAAAGCCAGAGCAATATCAGGCAACAGTTTGGCCGGCACAGAACAAATCCACCGAGCCCGCAGAAAACCGCATAAAAACCTCTGCTCGCGCAGCCAGCCTCCCACTTGTCTTTTAAAGCGGCTTCGCTCCGCGTTTAAACCAACGCGGGGCACCGAGCGCCCAAAGAGGCGCTAAGGAGAAACAGCGAGCACCGCCGCAGCCCATCACGGGACGGGCAAGGAGAGGAGCCTCCCCCGGCACAGCCAAATCAGCCAACTCGCGCCGCCGGCGGAAGCGCGCCGCAGTTACCTGCCAGCGCGGCGGAGCCCGAGCAGCCCCCGCGCCGCCGCCGCTCCGCGACCGCGCTCCGGCCGCCCCCGCGCAGCCCTGGCCCCGGCGCCGCCCCCGCCGCGCCCGGCCCCCGGCGCCGCCCGCCGCCCGCCCCCGGGCATCCCGACGGCTGGAGGGTGCCCGTGCAGGGCTGCGGACTGGCTGCCTCTCCAGGTGTCTTGCGAAGGTGCCCACGGCTGCGCTCTCCAGGCAGGGAAACTGAGGCAGGGCAGGGGGTGGTGACTTGCCCTGGCCTGCGGCAGAAGCGAGGTGTCTGCCGCGTGGGCTTTCCCCCGGCACGCCGCGGCGTGGGGAGGCCAAGGCTACCGGACAGCCCCTTTGCCACTCACCTTCCTGGATGACTCCTCCATCACCCCTGCGTCTGGTGACGTTTAGCTTCCGTCAAGCATGGCACTGCTACGCGAAACGTAGAGCAGCAAGGAGAGGGGAACAAAAACTTGGTAAAGGAATGTATTTACAGGCCGTGCCTGCCTCTCTGTTCAACAGGAACGGCACAGTATCTAAGAGCACGCTAAAGGAGTGACACTCACCTCCTGTCGTTTACTGAAACCTGGTGATGCAATCATGTTGTGCCGTTGCAAAATAGAAAGCGTTGTACACGTGGTGAGATTTTGCCGTAGCGTAAAGAATTATTCCACTGAACGAAAGTTCGGACATGGGGAAAACGATGTGATTTCCATTACTCTTGTTCCTTGACACTGAATCTGGAAATCATCCGTTTGCACAGGAACGCAGTCCCACATGGATCTGCAAAATCAGGAGCGAGGAGCTACACATCAGTAGGATTTTTTGCTCACGTGTCCAAACAAGTTTATAGGATGGGGGCCAAAGTTAGCAGAAGTTTTACTTGGTCTCCTGACGTAAAAAATATGTTTGAATGGCCAGATCCTAATATTCAAGCACTGCCTCACTGAAATTACCAGTTATTTGCAAACACCATTACATGAAGAAGTATGCAGTTACTCCTAGAGTGCATGCAACTTTCCAAAGTTATGTTAAATGCTGAGTAGGCTAGCTTTACCCACCTTGTGCAATCAAAAATAAATGACTTAAGGGGAAGTCAGCTGAGAATAGAAAGCTAATCAACCACCTAAACTGAAAACAGAGAAGGAAGAAAACTTTTCCCACTTCATAATGTTTTTGTCATCCTTTCATGTAAACCAAAAAAAGTATCATTTTCAGATAGCTGGGTAGTTTCTGGATCATGAACAAGTTAGTACTCAAAATAAAACTTTTCAGTTAGTTCTAGGTTCTCACAAAACGTGTATCATGAAAATGGTTTTATGCACGTTTGGTCAAAGATTACAATCGAGACAGCAAAAACCATAAACACATCCCAGGGTAATCTACTGCAAAAGGCAGCTGATTTTTGGAGTAGCTTAAATAAAACTAGCTTGCTTATGTCTCTGCTAAAATAAAATGTACACATGTTCTTGGGGTGCAACAGGAGGCACATAGGTATACAGAAACAAAGCGCTTCCATCCAGCAAAACAGCAAGTTTGCTGTGAGTTATGAAATAGGCATAAAAAAATGAATAAACCATTACAAGGCTGCCCAAATATGGACAGCTGTAGTTATAAAGATTAGATAAGCTTGAGAGATTTTCCACTCCTGTACATCAAGTAACTGTATTGAAGCACTGCATAAATATTAAGGTGTCTTTGGCGATAACTGCTGCAGCTGCATTGGAGCATGCGAGTTACCAGGGCCACGCGCAGCCTTCGTGTTCGATGCCATCAGGTCTGTGTCACCACTACTTCCCCCCACCTCCCCAACAGCACATACTCTCAGCATGCCATATTAGAGACACAGAATGATCGAACTGGAGTTAAAAAAAAAAAAAAATTATTAAACAGGTGCAGCGTTGAAAAAGCAGTAAAGCATTGTTCTACAACAGCGTTAGCTGTCACTCCCTGCCTGTTCCCTGAGACATCCCACTGCAAAGTGGTGTCTGGAGCGGGAAGCTGCATCTGCCTTCTCGTTCCTGTCAAGGCCTGTGCGTCTGGTGACTCATTATCTTGCCACTCTCTTCCCATACTTGATCTATTTGTCATCATCTTTCAGCTATTTGATATTTACACAGGCATCTAAGACTTATTGTTGAGAATACCTAATTTTAAAAGGTAGGCAAGAAACCAGAACTCTTGACCACTTATCCCGTCCTTATCCTAGAGTGGAAACAATACACCCATTTGCTAACTTTCATATTAACTACTAATTTGTAACAAGTGCTAGTGCTTTGTTTTATTAATTCCAGAAATAGCCTTTAACAATTCCTGTAGCATAGTTTACTATACTCTATATAGAAGTGCACCAGTACATATCTGGGGAACAAAAAGGAAAAAAAAAAGACATCTAGTGTGCTATGCTCAGGGCTACATCTTTTCAAAAACCGGGGTGTACTTCACCCTTTGTAAGATAACTACATGAGGTTGCAAAGAAATCCTCGATGCAAAAAAATGAAGGGAAGTGATGGGAAAAGTCTACCCAAAATTGGTGGGGGCAGGGGGGGCAGCAGCCGTGAGGACCACGGCTTGCCTCTCCCCACTGCAGCCAGGTACCAGCACTGGCCAGCAGTCACAGAACTGCAAACGTCAAGCTTCGTCACTGTTTCACTGTCGACCAAGAAAGGAAAGGGAGAGCGATGCTGAGCAGATCCTCCCGCGATGAATTCCCACCACTGGCAGGCTGGGGAGAGGAGCAAGGCGGAGACATCACCGTTTCCCAGACAAACCCAAGGGAAACATCAATGTGAAACGTGAGGGGAGCCAACCTGAGGATGTCCTATGAACGTACCCAACCAGCTCCCAAAGAGCATACACCAACACCCACCATATACACTGACCGCTGCTGTCATGACAGGGGAGCGTTTCAGGCCCATCAAGAGCTCAGATGTTCACATTAACTCCTTAAGTATAGGACTCAGATAAATACTCTTTAAATCTCACTGTAAGACACTATTAGAAATATGAATGTGTAGCTAAAAATGCAGCAAATGAAAGTGCATATATTTAAAAAATATTCCTTATTACTTTTTCAGCTAGCTATGTTGAACACTCATGAGGAACCCTGCACACCTTCCCTTCACACATGCAAATGATTTTCTTCTAAATGTTATTAGATTGCATTAAGAATCACTTTTGGGAAAGAAAGGAGGAAAACATAACTGAGGTTTGCAGTTGGCGTTATCAAATCCTACTCATCTTCTGCATGAAAGTTATTTTCTTATAGAGGGAGAAAAAGTTCTCTCAACAACAAAAAAAGCAACTTTTCTCCCTCACCATGGTTTTTCCTTGCATCCTCTTTAAAACAACAAAAAAAAGGCTACCATATGGTCTTGTCAGCCCTTGCAAAACCTGGCAAACTTCAATCAATGTGAGGCTGTTTAAGGTACAGCTTTAGCTGCATTACTGATCACAGGCTCAGTTACAACTCTTAATCAAGTGCAACAAGGGAACTTTTAGCATCCAGAGCACCCCTCTGCATGGCCCATTTCCAGTAGCACATCTGGGGTCATGAGGATGGCAAAACAGGACCTAAGGGTACAAGGTGGCACAAGGAGATCCTGTTTAAAAAAAACAAAAAAACAAACAAAAAAACCTAGTCCTTCCATTTAAATTAAAATACCCTTCCTCCTGACCTCACAGGTAGCACATCTGGTAACAGCAGTCTTTCAAGCTTGACCAAGTAAAACATATTTCAGTGATTCGTCCTCTAAACATCTCCTATCCCACCTACAGGTGAGACATGTTTGCTGGCATAACTACTGGGAACAAAATCAGAAGCTTTGAAGACCCTGTTACCTAATTTTAAGCAATTCTGTTTGCATTCACCTATTTGTCACCAACTTTGCTGACTTACTTACAGAAGTTTACTTAATAGGTTGGTTTACACGTGTGTTACCTTGGGACACAAAATTTGCTGAGTTTTTTCCAGTACACAACAGCTAAAAGGCTTTTTGAAAACCCAGGGTGAAATTTTGTGCAATAACTACTGCTGGTCTTTATTTCTTTTATTCCAAAAGTGACCAGCTAGGTCCGAGGACTCCTGCTGACCCCAACAGATAAGTGCAGGTCCAGAAGACAGCTCATTTTCTGTGCAGCTGAGCCCCTGGTTTACAGGTAGGGTTTGGAAAAGGGCCAAGGGTGAGCTTGCTCTCCAGGTCTGCGTGTAATGAGCTGTTCCCAGGACACAAACTGAGCTGGCTGTATGGTTTAAGTCACTCTGTGCAGCTAAACAAGTAAATGTGCTCAGGATTTGAGGACATTTAAGGGTGTCACAGCGGTCTAGGATTAACACCTGAATGATGGCAATCAGTTAAGATTTGCCTACTGACTTTCAGCACCAAATGACCCTGCAAAACATTATTTTTCTCCCACTGAAGATTGTGATTCACCTTAGAGGCTAAAAAGGGCTATACACAGTTTATGGCTGGGTTCTCTGCTTTCTGCATCTGCAGTATCATTGACGACCTTTCTGTCGGAAGAGCGGAAATGCGACATCATGAAACCAAAGCTCAAACTTTAAAAAAAAAAATGAAACCATCACAACCTCAAGTTTCCTCTTTTCTAGTTTTTCAATCATGCACCCATGTTTCAACCATTTCGAGCCAGGTTTTGACACTCAGCACCAACTATGTTGTGATCAGCTGTATCTGATGAGAGAGAATGAAAATGTGATACAACTGCACCATCAAAGTTCAGATTTATTAGTAGGGCTTTTTTTTTTTAAATTAAATAGGATGCATTTTGGAAAATAATATCATAACCTACAAGCTTTGCAGTCATTCTCCTGACACTTCACTGAGCAGTGCTGCAGAGGACATTCCTTGTGCAAACAAGAAGCTTTAAGATCACCTGAACATTCGCCTTTATCCATCCCAGAAGTAGGGCAAAGCTGTGCAATAGATCTATGCACTGAGAGCAGCTGAGCAATTGTTATAAAAGAAACATACTCAGGAAGCTGAATAAGGAGTTACATCCAAGGATCCCCAAGTAATTTACCAACATTGAGTTCATTCTCATACATCCCAGAAGTATTGTTATAACCATGACTAAAACGAGCTACATTTTATGGTTGGCTCAGTTAGGTAGGAAATTGAGGACAAAGTCAGGAATAGAATATAAATTTTTGACTCCTCCAGTAATACAGAGGTAATTGTTTTGTAGGAAAGGAAATGGAGTCATTTGTTTTTGTTTGTGTTTTCTGCTTACATTCCTTGCATTAGGAAAATTAGGCCTTTGGAATTTTCAGCTTCCACCTCCCTGCTCTTACCAGAGCTGCAGTGACATATTTGGCCCTGGAGATAAGTCAGGCTGTTGCTTCCTTGTCCCTTTTTGCTGTTTAATAAATGCTTCAGATAAGGTGAGATCTTGAACAGCAAGAGGAAGGGGGTCTCTGCTCAGTGACATATTAGGATTTTTTTCTTTTTTGGTAACCCTACAGCAATCTCTTGCTTAATTAACTTTTTAATCTTCAGATTAAATCTTCAGATTAATCTTCTTCTCTTGTCACCTACAGCACTGAGAACATCCCCAGCATGACACTGAATGCTGTCTACTGAAGCCAGATCTTTGCTCTCTGAGGCCATGCTTTTCTTCATATTCTTGTTCTCTTTCTATTCTTTTAAAATGCTTGAAAATGAAGCAAGGCAACTGAAAGCACAAGCCATAAAGACTCTGAACAATACAAATTAGCTATGAAGAAAATTAGGGCTGGAAAAATTAAGAGCATAGCCATTCAATATATATTTTAATTTCTCTGGATAACTTCTCATTTCCTGCATCCACAATGTTAATAAAGCAGATTATTGGTGGCACTGACTATGTTTAAGCCATAGGACCTAGGATTACTTTCCACTTTAAGAGTTTTCCCATAGCAGTATTCTACAATTAAAAATTGGGTGTGCATTATTCCCCCCTTCCTAACAACTTCATCCTCATGCAAAAGACATGCAAACACAGACTAGAACAGCAATATATGTTGTCTAGAGAAGTGCTGGATCTAGAAAACTAGGGAAAAGGATTAGAGTTGTGCACGCTCTTCCAGACTCTGCCAAGTAAGGTACTCTGCTCTGTGGCTAAGTTCAGAAAAGCGCACATTCAGGAGACTATTTTCCTACCTTGCACTGCCTCTGAGAGCTGGCATTTGCTCATAAATTGTGATCTGGGATAGCTGAAGGAAAGACAAAAGTTAAATGTGTAAGAAGTTTGAACACAGAAAAGTCTTAAGATGTATTTATTAATAATTGATATCTAAGAAATAAGCTTTGCAACCCACAAAACTGACCTGACTGTGGGAAAAATAGCTTACCATTTTCATTTCTAGTACTGTTAATATTTATTCTATTACAGCATTTATAGCCACTTCATTATAGTACTACAAAACAAATAAATCCAAAATTTTAATTAGCAACATGAGAGTCTTCATCCATGTTAACTAATCTTCCAGAAGTGCATATCCTCAGACTAGAACTGTTGACTCAGGGAGATTAGTCTTGCACACATTTCTAGATGTTGAATGATCTGTGCAATATTGGGAGCCCTGGACCAGAACAAGAGTTTCCATGTAGACAAAGCCACAAGTCTGCAGAGAGCTGCACTTAGAATAGTCAGGCTCTCCAAGTGTTTTCCTATAAGCCAATAGTTGCTTATTTAAAAAACAAGCAACTATGGACTCTTTAGTCTTTTAATTTCACAAGTTTTTTTAATATATAAAACTCAAAAATGACTAATGGTGAGTTGAGAACTAACGTAACTAATTTTAACAGGGTTTGATGCAGACAAGCGGAAGGTGATCAGTCTTTGCAAAGCCAGGCCCAGTTGTCACATAGACCCTTGGAGTCATTAGTTCAAAGCTCCCTAAAGGTCTTCATACAAGTATTAAAGACTGTGTTAAATCATGCTTCCTATCCCAAGGACAGCTGTACTCGCCAAAGTGGTTACCAGCTCCATCTGCTCACCACCACCCCATGCCAGATATTACCTCTCTCAGATCTGCCAGCAGAGCAGCATCTGGGAGATCTCATTAATAGTTCTGCAAATGCAATTTATTTTGACAGAAGTGGATTAAACTCATTCAGCTTCCTCCCTCACCTGCTTCAGTCATGTCCTAACTAGGTGAAGTAGGGAGCTGGGGCCGGGTCTTCTCCACAGCTCCCCTCTCCTGTTCAGAGCAGCTCCAAGCAGGGCACAGGGCACTAAATCCAGAGCAGGTGTGATAAAACTCATCAAGCAAAGTACATTTTCTATGCTTTAACGTGATGTGATCACAAGAAGTTAAAAACAAGCCATGTCCACACCAGGCATCAGCTGGGTGCACGCCAAGCGCGATCAAAGCCTTTCCACATCAGCGCGGCTTCTAATTCAGCTCCCATTCGTTGTTCTCCAAAGCGGTTATTTAACAGGAGAGGTACTTTGCACAAGGGTTTAACAGTCTTCAAAGCAGATCTGTCATCCAGGCAATCTTCGGAACAGCCTAACGGGAGGGCAGGAAATTGTGTCAGAACAAGGAAATGACATGAATAACTGGCTATTTTTACTGCTATGGATTTTCTGGTACTGGATCATTCCACTGATCCATCAGTTTCCCCCTCCTGCCTCTGGCAGTGACCAGTATTTGCTGCAGCTGGGGAAAGTGAAAACCCCAGAGAAGGCATGCAGTTGACTGCATAATCCTGGAAGTTCAGGGAAATAAATCCCCAGCGGCTTCAGGAACTGCTACATTTGCATCTAAAAGCACAATACCCAGGAGCAATTATTCTAGCTGTATTTTTCCTTTTTTTGTCAGTCTATGCCCTTCAGAATATAAACAGTACTGCTGAATTACAGTAACCGGTGAATGCGCTATTCTCACTCTTTGCTGCCTATTATAAAGGGGATATGAAGGTTTTTCCATCCAAGGATAACCTACCAGTGACGCAGGGTTTTTCTGTGCACAGAGGCAGGTCTGGGGCTATTGTGAAGAGCATTAGCAGAAGAGGCACAGGGTGGGGCACGAAGGGCTCGGGTAAGGCCTCCACCACTAAGATTTAAAGCAACCCCCAAGGCTGCTCTAATTTACTTTGGAGCTTTTCCTAGAACGAGGTTGCACATTTTGCAGCCAGGACACAACAAAAGCCTCTTGCGCCAAGGCAAAATTAAATGAGACGATCCCTGAGCACCAGATCCTGATCCCTCCTCTTGAAAAGCCCAGGAGTTCTGCCTGAGAGCACTCAAACCCTCATGTAAGCGAGGTCAAGCGAGCACCCTGCCTCTGTGTACACAGCTACGCTCCTTTTCCTCAGGAGCTGACAAAATTCCAGCCTGAATCTGAATAAGCAGAAAGAGCACAGACCAGCCTCTGAAATGAGGCATAAAAAATAAAAAAGGCTGAATATGAGGTCTAAAAGGGAGAGGCAGCACTTAGCTTTGAGGGCCCTCATTTCAAATGCATCTTCCACACGTCTGAATTGTTCCCATAGGCTCACCCCAGCCACTGAGCCCCTACTGGCCACAAGGGCCGGTCCAGATATTTAGGTTCCTGCAGCCTTAAAAAAAAAAACCTTAGCCCTTGTCTCAGCAGTTTGAGGCTTATATAAAATGAATATGTGTAGAGGAAAGTATTTCATGCTCGCTTTCTCCCTCACCTCCCTCAGAAACCAGACAGGTCACTGTTAATGTCTTTAATCTGAGCAATTTACCTAAGGGGAGAGAGCACTAACAAAGTTGAGAATGATGTTTCTAGGTAACAGCCGGAGATGGCAGCCAGGTGCTTTGTACATCCGGCTTCAGCACTTCTCTGATAAGAGATATGCTTGCATGAGTTGGGAACGAAGTGATGTGCTGCTTTGCGCAGGGATATGAGTAAAAGATTAGAGTACAGAACTGCTAAAGTAGATTCTTATGCTCATACGTTTACCATCTTTGGTATCTAGAGCAAAACATAAAGAAAACATGAAAAAAACAACCTGTTGAATGTAGGTGTTTTAAAGGGCTTCCTAAGCATAACATGCATTTTTATGGCCTTCCTATAAATCACATTACATTGCAACATATCCCAAGACTGTGTGTCATTTAAATATTTTGTTGTTCATTTTATTTATAAATCTTAATTTTTGCAAATGTTTTAGTAGCTGAGAATGAGTAGATAGAGCCAAAATAGAAAAAATTGGTTCTTTAAAAACAGAATTTTTCTCATTGCAGAAAAGTGCTTGCTCCCGAACTCCTCTGAGCATTTGGAGGCACCTCCATGTTTTGCAAATTTAAGACAAGTAATCCCTTTATCAAGAACTGTGCTGCTTCCTACGTAAGTAGCAATTCTCTGCTTATTCTGTGACCATTTGGAGGAAGAACTGCAGAAGTTTCAGCACTGCCTACTGGGATTCTATAGCCGTACTGTTTACTTTACAACAAAGCAAATTAACTCACTGTAATGCAGGCTAAGAAGGCAGACTATCCCACTGCAGTATTTGCAAAGGATCTTATTTTTACCAGTTCCTGGAGACACCAGGAGGTGGTTCCATAATTTCCCCTGCTCAATAGTAAAAATGGAACCCCAAATCTCCCATGGTTCTTGGGAAAAGCATTCACTCATATTAGTTAAGAACTTTTTTCTAGTGCAGTCAGCATTTCCATGTCACAACCCGTGATCTAGCAACTCGTGAAGGAAATTATAACACGAGATTTCTTACAACAGGAGGGCAAGGCCAAAGCATTCTGACTTTCCTCTTAACCCTCAGGATACAATTTTTTTTAAATCACTTGATTAGGGTTGGGGGGCAGGGGGGAACGGAAGGAGGGATCCTGTTGTCCAACAGGTTACCTGCTATCAGGAGACAAATCACACCACGTTTCCTCCTTGCTGGAATCACCCTGCAATTGGTGCATTTCTGGAAGCCAATTGCCACTACACGTTTTCTCCACCTACATTTTACTGGAGTGCGGAAGGGGACTGAAGGCAGCAATTCTTTGGGGTCTAGAAAGGCAGGAACCAATCTAGACCATTTACTGGTAAGAAAATGGACCAAGTATATCAGGGGAATGAGGAAGGTTCATGAGAGGTTAAGCACCTTTTTCACAGGGCAAGAGGAAAAACTACACTAGCATATATACACCCAGGTGTAAAGCTCAAAAGGGTCAAAGGGTGCCCAACATCCACATAAATGCTAGTTAAACAAGTACTATCACAACATCCTTGAACTTTATCAAACAGTCTGTAATTCACTAGGCACCAGCTGGTATATGCTTTTATTTATTTTCCTATGCACATTTCTTTCCAAGAGAGGAGAAATTCAATTCTGCTGAAGGCCAAGTGTGAAATTATAATTACAACAGTATCTGAATGAAGCCAATTGGGAGTTCTTCCAGCCTCATATCTTGAAAACATGCAAGCAAGCTGGAAAGATAGCTACCGGCCTGTGGGAAGAAAGGGGGTACGTTTGGCAAAAGGAAGCAGACATCTTTTCTAAAGAAGTCTAAGGGGTTTAGGGGTTCCCCCCTCCAAAGAGCAGCTTAAAATTTAAATTAGGAAAGAGGACAGGTCATCATGTCTAATCCAGGCAGCCCTATAATAATTGATGAACACAGAAGGGTGCCTAGAACTCTTAATACTCTGGATGACACAAAACACTTTTCTAGTACCTTATAGACAATATAGATCTATTTCATAGGAGACCAGAAGCTACCAGAAACAGTGT
Organism: Struthio camelus; assembly: GCF_040807025.1. Taxonomy (NCBI): domain Eukaryota; kingdom Metazoa; phylum Chordata; class Aves; order Struthioniformes; family Struthionidae; genus Struthio; species Struthio camelus. The sequence goes on from NC_090953.1 coordinate 7,306,582, forward strand.
GCTTCAGGAAAATAACAGATAAGGGTATCAAGAGCATTCTCCCTCTTCCAGATCCCTTTAATAGGGAAGGGACTGTCTTTGTGGAAATACCAGGTGCTCCCTGAAAGCAGACTCTTGCCTCAGATAAGCATAAGGAAGGGACTGTAATGGTTCATGCCAATAGCTACACCAGATCTACTACCCCCCCCCCACCACAAGAAGTGAGCAGTATCCCCAAGTCAGTACCTGAGGGATTTTGCACCTGGCCTGTCTCACCTTATGCTATATCTCTGCCTGTTGCTCCAGCGCTAGACAAGGAGAAAAAAGCCAAACTCCAAGCATACTGAGGGGAAATGATCATAGACAACTACATACCGTCAAGAAAAACTTGGCATGTTCCCGTCTCTTCCTTCCGCAAAATTCCCAGCTATGGAGCTGCCATTAACTTCACAGGGAATAAACTGCCTCTTAGAACAACACTACAGGTATTTGCCTTTTCAGGCTAAGATGACATCCCAGATGGAAGAAGCAAAGACAGTCTGAACAGCCCTCCTGCATGTGGCTGCAACCTAAATGAGCAGGGATTGCATCCCAGCTCCATCAAGGAGCAGGGCACAGCTCCCACCATCCGATGCCATGGTCCTGGAACATGGCAAAGGGGAACTGTGGGAACAGGGAGCTATCCTGCCAACCAGCCTGGGTCAGCATGGGACAAGCTACTACGTTAAAGATCCTTTTCATGCAGCTCAGAATTCAATTAATGGAAAGCTGCCTTCAGGTTATTCTCCTAGCCCTCTCATCCTGTGCCCAGCTATCAAATACATACCTTTTTTTCCCCCTACTGTGTTGGCCACAATTCTGCTGAATAGAATTACGTTCTGGAGAACATGTAAAAAGCACCCCAGAACATTAGCTTCTTTCAGCATTTACACAAAACTCTTCCCAAACAACATGATCTTTGAATTTCACTATTTATTGAGCTCTGGAAGCCCCAGTGAGACTGTCCCACTTGGCCTAATTTTGCATCACTCAGAAAAACCTGAACTCATTGCATAAGCCTGAGCGGCTATTTTGGTGAATGCAAGATGAGGATTAGGTGTTCCCTGAACCTGTCTCATCTGTAGCTATGAAACAGCATCTGGCGTTCAGCCACCTCTTAAGCATTGGCATCAGCAGAAAGATTTGTCTCCTCCCTGACCTTTGAAGGCCACCCACACAACCTGCCTCTTCCGTGAAGGCCAACGCTCACCCAGGGAACAAATCTTTGCCAGGACCTCCAAGCAGGTAACAGCTTCCAACCATGAATAAGCTACAGAGCAGTAATCTTCCCCAGCATCTTTACTCTCCATCCTTTCTAAATATTTATACTTAGCTTGAATTTGTCTCAGTCTGAAAAAAGTAGGTAAATTTGAAATATTTTTCCTCTTTGGTTCACAGCACAGGAGAAAACAGATCAGAAAACAAGTGTGGACCCACTGCTTCGTTTGCAATTATGAATGCTCCACACAGCTGTACTTCACATAGCTTCATTTTAAACCTTGCTGTGAAAGAGTGAGAATGGTGAGAACATCTGATACAGAATAATCAACTTTTAATGCTTGCAAACTGTGACTAATTGGTGGCCTGTCCAAAGAGCCAGGGGAATTTTTTGCCTTTTGTATTTTTAGAAGAAACATGAAAGTGAAAATTTGGATGGATATCAAATTAAATTTAGTATTATATACAATTTGACAGAGAAAGTAATCTAGAACTTGTTTTTAAAAACAAGATTAAAATGTCACACAAAAGAAGTTATTCACCCATTAGAATTCAGAAACCTCAAAAAGTAGGAAAATATCAATGAGGAATTAACTTCAAGCTAGAAGTGCAGCTGACTGCATTGATTTTCACTGCCCAAACCAAACACAAACTGCTTCTTTACAAGTCTATCACTTCTAACAGCTGACAGTAGTAGTGATGTACAGAGAGTACCTTGTTTATAACAGAGGTACTGTAACAGACAGCACCTTTAGAAATCTGTCAGAATTTCATTACATCAATCCAAAGTTAAAGATGAAGATTTGTGATTTAATTAAAATGGGGAAAGTTATTTTTATACCACTAGAAGTACTACAAACATCCTGCACAAACTAAAACATTCACTTCCTCCAATAGCTGTACTAAGACAGAGGCTGCAAGGGTAAACCTTAAGAGCAGTTTCAGAAACAGTATGTGCACACAGCCACACAACATAACCATGCTGTAAGACATTCTTCGAATCATTTTTTCCTCCATGCTATTCTTTTCAGAGTCTGATGCTCTCATATGATTTAGTAAAGAGTACAAAAGAAAATGCATAAACTATTTCCAACATTAGCAATGAAAGACATTTCTCCCGCTGAAATACTTTGCCTCTCACCCTCCACTTCTCACTGACAGGAAAACACCAAGTCAGAGTCTTATTATGAAGTATATTAATTTCTTTGATTACTGAGTGCTATGGATTATGTACTAGTGGCAAATAGATGCAGCAAATATATTTCCTCTGTTGTTTGATTTTCCATTTCATGTGGACATAGCATCTAAACTCTACAGAAAAATAGCTGTTATTGAAATGAAAGCTCATATTCTTCCCTTGTTTGTCCTGAATTGGAATGACGTTATACCTGTTGAAATAAGACCAGAAAAGTTCGTTAGGTTATGCTAACCAGCATCGCCCAATTTCTTTTGCTAGATACCAGTAAGCTTCATGCTCGTGGTACTCAGGAAAGTAGTACCACTACTTGCATGAAAAAGCTAAATGGAAACAGATTTGGAGCATCTTTTGACATCAGGATTTAAAACCATTGACAAGCTGATTTCTGGGTACTTCCAGTTTTGGTAGACTAGTGTTAGTGATTTGCCATTCATACTGCAACACGGCCATTTCTGCAGTATGCAAACAAACAGCGTTTGGTCTTAGCGTCAAGCAAATTCCTCCCTTCAGGTTCAGCTGCAGTTTTTAGCCTCAGGGTGGGCTGAAAGGCCAAAACCCAAGGAGAATAGGTCTAAAGAGGAAAAAGAGACAGAAGGAACAGCTGGTGAGGGAAATGATCTCTGCAGTAATGCAATTGTCCAGCAGTGGTACCTAATGGCCATTAAGCATCAAGAACAGTAACAGCAGGCACAGGAGGGGAAAGCAAAGAAATGCTATCTTCTGGCTTACTTGAGAGGAGATGCAATAAAGACCAGTTAATACTCAAGGGATTAAAAAAAGTTGCTAACAAATGGAAAGAGAAATACCTGCTTCATTTTGAGCTCAGGCTGTTAACAGCATAATTCATGTTCAGACTCCACAGGTGAGCCCTCATCCTGGAAACCTGGCCTTGGGGAATGGCCTCAATTAAGTTACATGGTGAGAAAGTAGTTCACTCGGATACTTTTGAGAGGAGATGAATTTGGCAAAGTAGTATCTGTAAACCCCTGTGACGCTTTCCCTCAGATCACTAGGATCAAATATGGGAATTTGAGCTATATATATGCATGAACTCCAACTGCAGCAATACTGGGGTGGGGGACAGGACAGAAAACAGCAAATTAGAGGCACAAACTGAGTTTTCAGGTGGGACTACAGTTATGGGCGAAACCCCTGGGACACTCTCCAAAGCACATGAAACATGAGTCAACAAGTTCTGTGAACACCCATTCACCCCTTCCTTCGTCAATAAAAAGATCCCAGGGGCCTACACCAGGCAGGAAATGAACTCCTGGTTACGCAAACAACCAGCATGGGTTCAGTACGGAACATGTCAGAGCTGGAACGAGACTGAACAACAGGACCGGGGCATGTTCAGGGGAAAAAGGCTAATAGAACAGGACTCTAGAGAAAGGGCATAGAGAAAGGGCATTGCATCTCTAGCTCTCCTGAACTGTTCATGCCCCAGCCTGAACTGAGGGGACTGAAAAACCTTCGCCACGAAAGGGAGGAGGGAAATAAGTGAAGAATAGTGAAAGCTAAGAGGACACATACAAGGGGACGAGAAATAGTGAGACTAACACTCATGCAAATATATCAGGTAAGGCCAAGAGCATTTGCATCGTCTATGGCACCCTCTTCTGTACGTACCCAAGAACAAGAGGTTGGTCAGAGGATGGATGGTTGAAAGATTTACTTCTGACCCAGTTCTCTAGAAGCAAAGCATCATGCACAAACAGTTCAAAGATATCTGAAAAAGCAAATTGACTGAAGAAAAAGGCAACATCACCTCTGCTGCAGCACAGGGAAAGACTATTGAAGCTCAGGTCACCTGTCTGACATCTAAAAATGAGCTAGTGCAGGAGATGTGTGGGAACTGGCCACTGCTGTCATTATCCTGAAAGGACAAATTACTGGAAAGTTCGACTTGTCTTCAGCACACAAGCAAGCAGCTTAGTGCCTGCTAACAGTTATTTGTCAGATATCACAGCTCTGAGAACAGGCTTTGTGGGCAGATACCAGAATAGCAGTGAGAAAAAAAGAGAAACAGAGATGCAGATAGCCATGAGATGGTGAACAGGTACTCAGTATTTTTTCAAAAACTCAGTGATATATACTGGCATCCATCAGCCTGCCTCCTTTCCATGGGTGTACACATGCTTGTGCAAAATACGCTTCTTCTAGTTGACAGGGTTTTTATTGATCCATAAGTTTTTGGCTTCACTCTGCAGCATTTGGTCCCGGGGGCGCCAAAAAAAATCTTACCAGTGCACTCATCCATGTGGTCCTCCTGTTCACAAAGATGACTCAATCTGGACCTCCAGAAGATGTTTCCAAACTCTCTTCCATGCTCTCCTGCCTTCTTGCAGCCGTTTCAAAGGAACCCTGGAATTAGCAGACATGCATGCAGACACAAGAGGGCACATCTGCACCTAGCAGTCTGAAAATCTGACCTTTAATCCTTGTATGAAGAATTCACTAAAATATCTAAACCTCCAGGAGACCTCTTCACTGAGACTAGCTGTCCAAGAGTTACTTTCAGTGAAAGGGTGGCAGACTTCATGCTAGAGTATGTAATTTGCAACACAACAGAAATTCATAAGGATTATGCAGAGGCTTTGTCAGTGTTCAGGTCCTGTGCTCAGCTGGGACACAAATAAGTATCAATCTTGATCTACAGCACCTTGCAAAGAGACCCTCATCCTTCTAGAGGAGAGAATTACAGTGAAGATTTATGAACCAGGAGGTAAAAATCTATTTTAGGTTGCACTATTTTTCTTTTATAATAAATGATTAGAGAAAAAAGTTTAAAATGGGTATCAGGTTCTTCATTCCATTCAATTGTTGATAGCTTCAAGATAAATACCTCTCAACTTTAGTACATCATTTCTGATGAACTTGGAAAGACAAAAGAACAGAAATACTGAACAGGCCTGCAGTGGTATGCAAGAGCCACAGCTAAAATGTACAGCCTTTGCCATAGGGTACAGCACATATGTATGCTTATTGCTTCAGATAATCCTCCTTGTACAACAGGCATAAAACAGTGGGCTGGATCAGTCTTACTCCATTTAATGAGGTGTTTAAATAAATGGTACTATATTATTTCCTATTTAAACAAGCAAATTGCTCCACATATAGGAAATGGCTATAATTAAGGAAGATATTCAGATTCTGTCTCCTTTAATCCACGTAGAAGGAAGGCGAAAAAAAATTGCTTTAGAGTTCACACACCCCGTGGTTGTTTGCCCTGCTTTCCTGTATGACTGCATTCCTTTGTGCAAATGGTCTGCCTGCACTGCTCCTATGCTCCCGAGCATCAGATGTTGCTCCACAATTGCTCAGCAAACAGCTCCTCCTCTAAGGTGTCCCAGCCCAGTTGTGGTCTGCGCTTCATGCGCAGCCTTTCCCTCCTGCAGAGCTGGGCTGGACACACCACAGGCACAGCCAGCATCTTCTCATGGTTGCCTTTCAGCCTTGTCTTGGTTGGTCGGTTATGGCTTGGGCTACAGAGCAGCAAAGGGTCTTGGGACCAGAAGTGATCTGGTGACAGTGCTCAGGTACAAGTCTGCTTTCTGTCCCCAACCTGGTGGGGTTTCCTGTAGAGTTTCAAGCTAGAAGCATTCAAATGCTTGAAGACTTCAACCCAAGGGACTTAGGAATTTAAGTCTCTTAAAGAGATGCAGCTCCTTAGCTGCACCCAGATAAATCTTTCTCCAAAAGAGTGATGCTTTGCCTCCAATGCTTTGGTGCCTTATCTCTAATTAAAGTGTCCTTTGGTAGTTTTCCACTAGACTTTACAGATTCGTGGGGGTGGTCTCATAGCACATTTGTTGAGTACACAGCCCAACAGGACCCTGAAACAGTGAGTGGTAGTACAATGGTGTGAATGGGCTGAAGGAAAGCATGTACAGGCTCCCAAACCAGACTGGTTTCCAGTATACCTTTAATATTAATTCATCCCTATGCTAAGAACAAGTTTAATCAGTGTCTCAAAAACCTGTGCAACTCAACCAAAACTTAATAACGCTTAGGAGAGTTTATGTCATTCTCACTAAGTCTGATGTACTTGATTTGGGAAAGGCTGTGTGACATTACAAAAACATTCTGGTGGCTTTACCAGATTTTCACATTTCAGAAGTTCAGAAAAACTTCCAAGCTTTCTTTTCATTTATTCCACCTCTGGAATGCTTTTGCCTGTCACTCAGGTTTGCCATCCTTTATACATTTGCTTGAACTTGTGGGAGAAGGTACCAGACACCTGTGAAAAGGAAGAGTCCAAGAGTATCCCAGCATCCAGGAGTGCCACCACAATGACATGCCCTGCTCTCTGCAGTCCTTCAGTTACCCTGTCACCTTATAAGCCAAAGCACAAATTAATTTTTAGCACTCCTCCAGGAGCAGAGCACAAAAGACACCAGTGTTAGAAATTAATCCCATCAGCCTCCCCCCGCAGCAGGATTCGTCTCAATCGAGCACCACACGCAGCCAGTGCAGACTCAAGCTTGCCTCCTATTTCCTGCACTCCTACGGACAAGAGCTGTTTCCTAAAATCCACCTTTCCGTACATTGTCGGCATGAACTGGATTGTGTGTACAGACATATATTCAATTCCTTCTCCCACCACATACTCCAAATGAGAAAAACCTATTTGGCTTTTGCTGCCACTGCGTGGCCGTTGAGAGCAAAGAGGTTAAATTAACATGCCGTAAATTGTCCCAGCTCCACAGCTGGGATCACAGGCTCTGGCCCTTGTATTTTCTCATACATAGAATTTCTATGTAGCTTGCTTATAGGCAAACTGAGAGTTTACCAAAGAGACACAGATGACCTTTCCTGAGTATCAAGGAAAGCTGAGAACCTGAGATCTGAGCATTGTCTCATTCTCCAGGGGAGACCAAAGTCTGATATTCATAGCTGCCATCAGCACCTCCAAGGAACATTGCCTCTGCAGCCTCCGCTCAGCAGGTGAAGTGGACTTAATCCAAGGGACTTGCAAAAAAGCACGAAAAAGTTACATCTACCCACTGGTATGTGTTTATTAAATAAGCCTTCATGGTCTTCCAGTAACACTTCCTGCTACATCCTAAGTAGTTTAGGATTTTTAAAGTTTACATACAGGTGAACCCTCTCTCACCCCCCAAATGCAGCCAAATCTGAGGTGAACCACAACAACGTTTAGTAGCCCAAAAAACAAATTAGTTGTTTGCCACACAGTGAAAAGCGAAATGAAAACCTGAAGTGAAACAACAGTTACAGATACTATGGCATATCAGAATATCTCCTACTCCTATATCTAGGAAAAGCTCTCTTCCTACTGTGACCAATAAGACACCTCCTCTCCAGTAGTTGGAAGGTAATATTTTTTGTGACCAGCTATCTCAAAATATACATGCGGTTCGTTATAATTTATGATCCATGACCACCACTTGAGTAAAAAATATTGTGAAATCAATTAAACCATTTTGATAAATATGACAAGGGGCACAGATGCAAATATCCCTCCAAACTAGGTATTGGAACTCTTAGAAAAACTCATTTGTTATATATGTGCAAATTAGAGAAAATACCCTCTCAAACTTAACTACTTATTAGCCAATGAGGCAGAAAAAAATCTGTTTTTTCTTATACAGCATTATGTGTCTGCTTTGAAATGATCTATCCTAGTAATGGTGTGAAGTTTGAAGATTTCTTTACAGTATTTCTCCCAGTGAAGACCAGAAGGCTCTGGAAGATCTGCCTAGCAGGATTACTAGAACTGTAAAACTAAATGTCTTCATTGATCCTCACAGACATCCTCCTTCCCTTTAAGGTTTATTTGAACGTGGAGGCATAAAGATTGAAAAATTGGTGTCTGAACTGGTGTCTGGAAAACGTACTAGGAGGCTTGATTACATTTTCCATTAAGTTACCCTGTTTTACTGCACTGCAAGCCTTGAGAATTTGATTAGCAATTTCTCCTCTTCATTCATTCTCATGACATCCGAATTTCAAGCCTCTGGTCTGTATCTGCAAACATACTAATGCGGTTTCCAGCTAGGTCTTGCCACTAACCACTCCTGACTTACTGGAATTTAAGTGTTAGAAATTTCACTTTATTTCTAATTAACTAGTGCAAAACTCCCAAAGGGAGAAATAAGGAAAGCCCAGGCCCAACCTGAATTGAGGTCAAAGTGAGGGGCATGAAACACATTAAGCATTCTCACGGCAAAGACTCAAATCTTCACTATTCACTGTTTCTGCAGATTGGAGTGTTATCTTGATGCTGAATGATTAAAAAATGAATTTAATGACGTTGCTACTAATTTTTTGCTTTGACACAGGTCCTGTCCATTAGGCTCCTTTAGTGAACTTTGTCATAGCCAAATCTTTGTCACATGCAGAGCAGAGCTTACAGGCAGCCGAGTTTTGCTTACATGAATCAGGGAGATCTGGAGATCAGCTCTCCAGTTCTCTCCATCTCAGAGCACATGCTGTCCTGGAGAGTAATGCCTGTGAAAGGTGTAAAAGCTGCTTTACTGGGAAACCAAGAACACTAAATCCAGAAAAAAAACAAGAAATATGATCAACTAATGCCTTTTTTACAGTAAATGTGCACATGCCACAGTGTCCTATTACCAGACAGGAACAAGTTCTCTATATCCTCTGTCACCTCAATATTCAATTTTCCAGCCTTTTTCAGGGTTTTACACGCAAAAATCAAACACCCATGGCTCATTAAGCTTTCTAGCAGTATCTTTACAGCCTTGTCTTTGTGCAGTGTCACTGATACCACTACAACACCAGAGAAACGCACCCTCTCAAAACAGCCTGAATCCAAGGTTTTAGTCTGGCAGGCTGCAAAGAGAAGATCCAGCTGCAGATCGACTTGGATCTGGGGCTGCCCCCATGTAGCAGCACTATACCAGATGAAAAAGGCTGAGAAACCTATGGCTGAAGAACAGCTCCTGGAAGGATCACGAGTGGTGCTACCAGTGCTCGGCTGCTGGGAGCATCTGCTTTGCAAAGCCTGGGGAAGCAGTGAGACAGGACATGCGTGGGATCATGCCACTTGCGAAGCTGCAGAAGTGCCAGCATCCCACCCGTGCATAAGGGAAGCCAGCAGGTTTCATGGCGCTGAGTACACGAGTCCCATGCCAGCAGATGGCATCACCAGCCCAGAAATCCTACTGAAGCCTAGAAAAAGTGGCTTGAAAAGTAAAAGCAGTCCACCTCAGCCAGCCCAGCACTCTGGTCAGTCTTGATTACAGCTAACTTATAACATGAATTTGGTCTCAGCATACTTGCATATATGGGGAGGTGGAATAAATACTGTGGCTTAATTTTAATCCAAATTTTTCCTCTAGGTCTACACATTCAGGGAGTTCTTGATGAAAGTTCCTCTCCTATTTAGGGCATTGCAAAGCATCTGAAGTTCAGCTCAGATTCCCACAGTATTCATAGGAAAACAGCACAAATTACTGACAGAAGGTGGCAGGGAATCACTTTGCTAACTAAGAGGAATATTTTCTTTCTAGCTATCATCCCACAGCAAAAGGCCAGCATAATTTGGCCAGTAAAAAAAACTGTCCCCAACAACCGCTTCACAGGCTGGGTTATGGGAAAACACTGCTTTGGTAACAGCAAAGGGCAACACTAGGGAACAGAGCAGAGCAGCTGCAGGGCCAAACCTTGGCCAAGAAAAGTCATTTTAATACACCCCTGAATTTCACTGATTTCTTTTTTTTTTTAAATCTATTACAGACACTGTTCTGTAGTCTTTACTTCCAAATCTTCTTATAAATTCTTCTCTGAACTACTATTTCCTTCTATAGATTACTTGGAAGGCTTCCAGTTTTGAGGACAACAATATTTACATTCTCTGCTGCATACCTCCTGCCAGAGCCATGTCTTCAGGCTCTTAGGAATATGCCTGAGCAAACATGATGCTTTATATAGACTTCAAGAAGAGGTAACTCAAGAAAAAACTGTGCAACTTAAAACCTTGAAAGCTAATATTTAGCAAGCACTTGGGTTCACAACTTTGGAAAGCTTTACCTCTGGAAATCAAGCAAGAATATCTTCTCCTTGAAAAAAGGCAGAGTGGCAAAATCCGCTCCCAGTACCAACACTGGGATTCTCGACTTCATACATTCCCCTGCACTGGGAACCATAGCAAAATGCTAGTTTTATAGAGCCAGGTTCTATAGATGTAGACCTCCCCAGGACAAGAATTTAGGGTAGTTTTCGCATCTCCCTGAGCTGTATGGGTAAGCTGCCCCATGGCTTGGAAGAAAGCTAAATCTCAGCACAGCAAATACAGGAGGACAGGAGGCAGCCAGGGACTGATAAAAGAAAACTGAGCACTCATGTAGCAGGGAGGTAGCTATAAACATGTCATGTGCCAGATAGGGTGCAGTAACGCAGAAGAGGGAGCCCACTCCTAACCCATGTTCCGCAGTAAATCTGGGCAGGCCTCCTGCAGCTTTAGCATATGTTCTCTGAGAAGCTGCATTTGTAAAGGTGACCCTCAACTTCCCTGCAGACAAACAAGTACTCATACTGATTTCAGAACTCTTCATACGCTAGCCTGCTATTGCCACAAAGCTATCAGTTTTCTACATTAGTGATAACAGGAGAAATCAGAATAAATAGGTCCCATACAAAAGCAGTGCTCAAATAATACCTTCCTCTTATTGCCATCTATTTATCAATATGCCACAAAGTACTTCAGAGACCAGTAGCCTCATTCCACATTTCATTCAATAAAAAGCCTAGAGGAAGGGTTAGGCTGTATCCAGCAGGCTAGCTGGCAACTCAGACTAGGACAGGTCTTTTCAGATTAGGTTAGGTCTTTATTTCTTCAGTCCCAGCTCATCTTTTGGAAGGAGCAAAGCCCATTTACCTTCCTTCTACCTCTTTGCTTCCAAACTCCTTCTCAGACCAAAAATGAGATAAAGATTGCTTTCCAAGGAGAATATTAGAAATAGCATAGTAAATACTATTCTCCTGACGTGTCTGACTCAATATATGAACCAAAGGAGTCACACTTTACAAAGGAGATGCACTCTACTCCCTGGAGATATCAGGTATTCGTTTCCTTTACACATATTGGTGTGGATATTTGTCTGAATTTCTCCTGACTTTTCAATGGACGTTGGTGTCAGCGCCAGCTTTCCTAGCATCCACTTAGGAACTGCCCTCAAATTGGAGGTGGTTCTTATCTACGATGAGAGTCACACTGCACTCCCACACTGACTGCTACTGTAGCCAATAGAGCACAAAGGACACTGTTGAGGTCCGTAAGAGCAGCACAAGCCATTGCTATGTTATATCTCTTTGACAGGCTCTCAAGGGACCTCCGTGCAGATGCATTGGAAGCTGTCTTGCTGTGCTCTCATCTCCTCAACCCCTTCCCATCAGACAATCAACAAACAAAATTAATGATTATTGCAGGCAGGAAGAGATGAAGAACTGATTGCATTGAGGCATCACCGGAGAAACAGCATGGGCAGATAGCTTTACTCAGCACTCGCTTTCATTGCCAGGAGTTGCCAGCATATGAAAGTCAGAAGCGTCTTGCAACATTACAAGCAGCCCCACACTGCCATTTCTGTTCAGGCACCATAGATAATAATAGCACAATGTTATTTCCAGATAAGTAAAAGTTTTCATCTTTCCAACATGAAATGGAGCACTAGCAGCAACGAGAAAAATCTCAGTGTATGCAGGTATTTGAATAAGCACAAAAAGCTCCTGGCATCCATCCAACCCAAATTATTCTCTCCTTTGATGCTGGATTCCATCTACACTGTGTAACGGCCCATTGGTTTGGCTGTCAGCAAGAACCAGACCTGAGGCACACACCTTCTAAGGCAAATGACTAATCCAATTAAGTGGAAGCAACAGAAAGATGAGATCCCTCTCATATTCTGGAGGAAAGAGGGAAAGAGATACGTGAAACGAGGATGTTATATTCACTTAAAGTCCTTTCAAGATTCTGGTTTCTACCCAGGTTGGGAAACTGGTCACAGAATCGCAGAAGTCTTTTTACTAGTGTAGTTTCTTTCCATCAGCTTATCTTTATCTTTATCTTTATCTTTCCACATACTTTAATGGCAGCTGGTATCACTACTTTGATTTTACAGAAATCAAAGACAGAAGAAATACCTTCTCAAATACCTTCTTCCTTCCTTAGCAAATACAGCTACCGTGTGTTTGTGGGCTAAGGTAGAGGCTCCAGTAAGAGACTTATCATCCAATTTAAGGTAGATTATCACAGAAAAATAAAACTTTGTAGCAACTTTGTCTCAGGTGAAGCAATAGCAACTTTAACAGGAAGTCCCTTTCAACAGGGACTTTTATAAGCAGCCCTCTGAAGTTCCCATAAATCAGTCACACATTTTTGCACCCACACACTTTTAACTCTGCCAGTGGAATCTATAACCATCACTGTATATATTAGCCTTTAACAGTCTACCTCAATTGAATGCAAAAATAAGCAGCAACCACAACCATCTGCTAACAAATACAGGTAATCTGAGCGCTGAGCTGCCAGCTGCACCTGCAAATCAGACTTTTAATTTTTCCCTGTGAACATCACTGAGTTATCTCCCTCACATTTCTGAGATGATTCTGCCAAACTTACTGCAGAAATTCGTTAACACTGAATAGTCAATCAACTCTGTCAGTTCAGTTTATGCACAAATAGAAGAGGTGTCCACAGGGCAGGTTTTAAGTTGACATTTTGAACTCTAGAATGAAAGATTTGCAGCAGCAATTTCACAAAATTTCTATACTACCAGCCTTTCTTTCAGCATTTATAATAGCAAAAGAACTGGGCAGAGTGATGAGAATAGGAGATGAATTCTCAGTGGCTCTTTCCTGTACTTGCACTTCCAGATACATCCAAACCTTTTAATTGCTTTGAGGCCAAGAAAATAAGCCATAGCTTGAGAAGATCTTCTATGCTTTTGTCTTGGTTTGACTTGGTTAGAGTTTCTGGGTCTGATAATCATTCTCCGGTCAAAGCTTTTCCAGTCGTAGGTCGTTCTTAACACTTCTGCACAAGCTCTCATGTCCAGCCTTACATTGCAGGTATCCTTTCAGAGAAGAGCTAGGTTTCATAGCTACCTAACCGACTCTTCAGCAAGCATGCAAAATTCCCTGAAAAATTCTGCCAGACAACCCCTAACCATACCTCCCAGCTCACCCTTTAGTCCTTTCAAAATCACGCTCTCTAGCAATCTCAGCTCCCTGAGGATGACCAGCCTTTGCATTGGGGTTACCTAGTCTGACCAATACAGCTGGCTGCTTTTTTGTGCCATCTTTTTGGTGGATATTGCTCATTAAGAAATTTATTTAAAGTGACTAGAAAGAATCTTACTTTCCTTTGTGTTAATGGATCAAATGCAACATAACCCCAAGCTCTTTCTGTGGCTCAAACCAGTAACTACAGGTATCCCAGCTGTACTAGCAGGCAACAAATCACTCAGTAAACAGGTTACTCACCTCACGGCAGCCAAGCAACCCAACTCTTCATTTCAACTTTCGTATGGCAAGCAATGACAACATGAAAAGCATAATCTAAGAAACCCTATCATAAAAAAAGCTGTCAAGTGTTTACACAGCAAGAGAAGAAAAGTTTCATAGAGCAGGGCAAATTCAACTCCTGTTTTTCACTCAGATTTCTGCTCTGCCTCCCACAAATCTGCTTTCAGTTCACTTTTATCATCAACATGTTTACACCAGAAATGCCTAGATATGAAACAAAAGTTGAGGACAGTAATGTATGTTAGCAAGAGGAATGGACCATAAAACTATCAGAAATGAATCAGTTGCCACTATCTAGTTACTCCATTGACAGTTTAGTATCATCTACTCTGCCCTCTGATTCAGGATTATACTCAGTGTTGTATTTGTAAAACTCATTCCCGGGCCTGAATGCATATTTTCCTTAAGTTTGCCAACAAACCAAAACATGCTTCCAACTCATTAGGTCCTTCTTGCATTATCTTCTTTTTATTCCTAGGTTTGGGGTCAGATCCTATATTTTAAGTTTGCATCATAGTTCCTTATAAAATAAGTTAAAACACATTCTAACTGACTTTTTTTTTCCTGGTAGCAAAAGCTTGCATGCAACTTGAAGGCAAGCAGTAGAGGGGCCAAAAGTCTCCCAGATAAGATAACTTCAATCATTGAATTCAAGACATGGGAACTAGCCAGAGAACAAAGGGGAACACCCAGCTGGAAGGTGTTCAGCAAATGAAGCAGTGAGATTAAATCAGCAGGAGTTACTTACATGACAGAGATAGAAGTATAGTACCTGTCCTTTGTACCAAGCTTTTCTTTCACCCAGATTTCCTACCTAGAATCCAGCCTGCGTGTTCATTTTGATTTTGCACATTAGTAGATCCTTGCCTTGAATATCAGCCTGGATACTACAAGCTGATGCTCTTTCTCATGCGTCTCAAGGGAGCAGAGACCGGAAGGGAGCTTCTTGAGACCAGCCACGAAACAGCTGTTCCAGCAGGGCTCACTGGTGGTTCATCTCCAGAGGTTTGGCTACCACAGGACATTAGTGTACAGTGACCTACGGTGGGCACCAGTTCAGAGGTTTACCACGAACACAGCCCATTAGCATCAACTTGTGCCAGAGCCTGTCCTCCAGAGCAAAAGCAGAGGGTGTTATCTTGCCCTTATACAAAGGAAGAAACTAGTATACCATAAACATCTACATTTTAGCTTGCTACAATCACTCTTCCCGGATAGATCAATACTGGATTACTCAGGCTCTCCACAAGGATCTGCTTTTCCCTTGGGCTGTGCTTGCCAATGAACCAATAGTGGCTGGCTGGCCAGTGTTGCCAGTTAATGACAACGGTTAGGCTGAGCAAATCAGAGCCAGGACGTGAATTTAAAAAAAAAAAAATCAATTAAAGCAACAAAAGCCAGACCAGGGATCCCCTCTTTGGGCAAGCTAATTTGCTGCCTTTGTTGCTTCTCCCTACACAGCCTGAAGTCATTGCAAATTCAAGCGAGCAGAAAAGGCAGTTCTCGCTTTCCCTTTCCCACAAGCTGCTCTGCCAATATACTAGACTGTGGTCCAAGTCTCAGCAAACAAGTGTTTGCATCAGACAAATCACCTCCATGCTGGCACTTCACTGGCAGCCCTGCCAGGGCACAGCCCGAAGGCTGTAACAAACCCTGCAGATTAAACTGTTCTCACACCTAGAGAGGTTTCTCTCTGAAGAAAGTGGGCTTAAGCTCCACTGGCAGAAAAGCTGACATCTTTTCTGTGCATAAGCATACAGCTTCTTTCTCTGCAGATAACAGCCTTACTCACATACACACAAAACACTCAGTCCTTTTTGCTCTTGTTCTGTCCATAGCACCTTCTTTACCCCTATTTTCCCCCTGCTCACACTTACAGCATTGGCTTATTCAAGTTTTGAAGGCATAACATTACCTGCCACTAGTTTCTTTTTTTATTTAAACTCTGCATCCTGTGTTCAGGTAGCCCATGCTGCCATTTTTCAGGCATCAGCTCCTCCATGATTCCCAGCTGTTTTATCCAAAGCACCAGCTCCTGGACTAATGTACTTATGAGAACTCTAATTTTCATTTAAAGAAAGAGTAGAATCAGCAAGTTACAGAAATTCCTTGTAGTAACAAGGAGACTGGTCACAGGAGTGACTTTTTGCTTAGAAGGAGAAAAAAGAGAAAGGAAGAGACCAGATGAGACAAGGAGAATAAACAGCATCACAGAGGATACATAACTCAGTCTAGACTGCAAGGGCAAAAAAAAAAGTTCTTTAGCCTAAGCTTTGTTCTCAGGTAAGTTTTCAAATGCTGAAGTGTCCATTTGCCTCCTATGAGCATGCAGGAGTCCAGCCCTCCCAGAGAAGCGAATAGCATTTGGCTGTTCACAACTCCTCTTCCTCCTCTGCCTAGATTTCCTTTGGCATTTATCTGGGACCAGTGTGGTATGCCCCAGTTTCCAGAAATGTGCACTGGAAAGATGTACAGCTGATAAGTGTACTTTCTTGAAGCGTGTATTCAGAACAGCAGCCTTGCCAGAAGTAGAGTCAGCTGGAAAGTCTGGGGCCCAAACCTTTTTCTTAAGGTGCCCCCTACCCATGCCTTCCTCTCCCACCCCTTGTTTGTACTTTACTATAAATACGCCTGTGATATTTTCAGATAGTTTTACAAGAACCAATGCTACAGCTGAATTTGTTTCCAAAAAGGAACAAAGGCACATTTACCCTAGCAAAAGAAATATTTGAAAATTCAGATGATTAAATGCAGCCTGCTGTTCATTTTACCTCTGTGGTCTCCAGTAAGTACCATAAATCCTGGTTTCACTCCGAGACAAATTGTCACATTATAGCCCTGCCATACAGGCATACACACATTCCTTGCTATAAAGAGAAGGAGAAAAATCCATGCCAGATTAGGACATATGGAATCTCTGTTTACGGATAAATCATTTTTAAAACCTCTCTCTCCCCATGAGTCATCTGTGAATTGCTGAAAGTGTCCTGTCAACAATAGTTTATTTACACACAGAACTAATTAGCATTATTACAGCAGGCTGGAGAAGCAGGATTACGGCTAAAATACACTGTAAAACTAGTGATGCCATTTTAGGAAGGTTGGGGAGCACAGATTTGTAGATCTCCAGCCCAGAGAACCGGCTATGTTCCAAGGATGTCAAGAGGAAAGTCGTTTTGAACATAGCTTGCATTACCAATAAGATTATTTCAAAGTTAAAAGGCAGAAGCCTAATTTGTGTTAGTCTGGTGTTGACTTGCAACATGCATTTCAGAGTAGAGCCTGGTCATCTTTTGCTTACAGCCCACTTTCTCAGTTTCATATGTTAGCACCATAATGCTAACTTTAGATTTGCAGTACTACATACCCGTTCGTAATTTTAAAAAGTTTTAAATGCCCAGAAACATTTACAATCCTTATTTGTAGATTATTTAAAGCCAGCAACTAAATTTGAGGCTAAATTAAATTTATACAGCCTCTTTAAATTAGTGAGCATAGTGCATACAGCTACTCTGGGACTTGCACAGACCTTACATCATTAACAAGTGGAACAAGATAATTACTTGCTCCCGCAGCTCTTAGTGGGTCTAGAAGTTATCACCATGTGTAACCTGCTTTATAAGGGAAGAAGAAACCATCATCTCTGTTAGAGCTGGGAGTATAATTCAAAGACATGTCCATAAATGCTCATTAATTTGTCAGGAATGTTCACTCTGACTTGCTCCATTTAGCTTAGAAGGGTGTTCAACAGCAAAGTCAGAATTGGAAAACTAGACTGCGTGCAAGGGCGTCTTAACATAAGCACTGCTAACATAGCTCTAAATGGTCCTCGCACAGACACTTTCTCCCCCTGAAGTACCTGAACACAGAAAAATCAAGGGTCAGAAGCTGCTGGGAGTGCTGCTGAGGTTCTTCCTCCTCATGCACGCTTTACCCATGGAGATGCCTCCTGCTTTACAACTGCCTTTGCTGTGTAGAGCAAAGGTTCCCCACCCCCTCCACCCCGCTTCTATACCTTTTGACAGGATCTCTCCTCAATCACACGTACCCTGCTCCAGCACACATCACTTACTGCAGATCTCCTGGGACTGAACCTCTTCACCTGCTGCAAGGAGGCACGTTAGAGCACAGAGTACTCCGGAAAAGCTCTCAAATTCTTGTAAGGGTTTTGGTTAATATATGTTCTGAGGCAGGTGCTACATTTCCTCAAGATTATTTCCAGCAATTTCAAACTGTAACCAGCTAGTTTTACTTGCAGAGCTTCCTAAAACTGGCTTTTTGTTCAAAGTGTTTCCTTTAGAGGGCACTGTGTCCCCTAGCATCAGAGACGAGCCCCAGCTATGACAAAAAACGCATTTATTGCATACCGAGCAAGGCTAGCTAGTGGGGTGCGGCCTGGGGCAGAAAAAAAGAGTCCTTTGCTAAGACAGAGCCCTTCTTGCAAGGATGCCCTATGCAAAAACACACCTTTTGTTCACAGCCCTGCAAGAGAAAGCCTCGTGAATCTTGTGCCTTTTGGAAAACGTAGATTTTCCACCTCTACAGATGTCAGTAAGGCTGCAACGCATCCACACACATCCACAACACGATTGCTTCACTTTGTGCCACCATTGAACACTTGCACCTTCTGCACCCATTGGCATGCATGGCTATACACACCTTCCAGGGGGCCTGCCCAAATTCTACGTGCACAGCCCGCGGGGGCAGGTCAATGCTGTCAACTGGGGAGCTGGCTCCAAACCCTGGCACAGGAACAAGGGTTGGCAAGCAGAAAATGCATGGCCAAACTTTTGAGCAAGCAAGTGAAAACTCGCCCAGCCTTGGGTGTTTAGAGATGGTCTGAAGAGGTATTAGATAAGCACAGAGCATTTCTGCCGTCTGAACAACTTTTCTACTTGGTGCAGCTGTGTGCAGCCTTTTTTGCAAGGACTTTTGGCCTGTTCCCTCCCTCTCCACACACCATCCTCCCATCGAAAAACATCAGAAGGTTTACCAGAAAACACATTTACACTTTCCTTCCTTATCTTCTGCATCAAGCGAGAGGCTAAAGGATTCCCTGATGGGCACATCCCAGGCTTTAGTTTTACAGGAAGCAATGACAGGTTGCTGCAGTATGGGGAAAGCTTCCTCCATTCCTTGACCTCCTGCACAGCATCCCACACTGACAGTGGTGGCACACAGGCATGCTGCAGGCACAGGGCTGCAACAAGTCTCAGGGCAGTTGGCTGTGAACAGCACAACTTCTGCTTGGAAACAGTCTCCACCCTGGTAAGAGGCAGAATTTCACCTTGCCTCTTCCAACCCAAGCTCCCTTAAACTTCAGCATGTTCCTAATATTTCCCCTTGTCTAGAGTTTTTCAGCTTCTGCTCATTTAAAAGGTCAACAACAGCTGAGCAATGAAAAGATTTGGAATTGGAGAAGTTACATTGCTCAGAAGCCAGAGAATGAAGTTTTACTCTTCCCGGGAACTGAATTTGACTGAAGTGAGAGCAGAGCCCACTCCAACATCAAGAGCCTTTCCGTGAGCATTGCAGGCAACACACTCCTTTCGCTCGGTGAGAAGGGACCAACACACACAGCCCACCCACCCTGGCTGTATGTGACAGGAGTGAACACTGGCAACAGCAAACAGCCTTGCAGCCCTTGCTCACGAGTTCTTTGAGACCTTGAAAGGAATCTCGCTACTTGGGAAGGGGAAAAAATTGGAAGAAAATGGAAACAAATACTGGGAACCTCAAGAAAGCATTTAAATTTCCTATTTCAAATTTGGCAGAGCCTGCCAAGTGTTTCCACACAGAAACATTCAGATGTTTTTAGGTACTTCCTTCCAGCTCCACCCCACAGATCAATCTGGGATGGCAACACCTCCAAATTCTCCCTCCCAAGAGAAGGAACCATAGGCCCTCCAGCTTGTGGCTCTCCCTGAAGCAGTGGATTTGTCCTGCAGGTACAAGGGCAGAGCAAGCTGAGGCTGTGATCCCAGAAGCACCACTATTTGCCTCGGACCTGGTGTACTCCTTAAAGTGATATTTGAAACTCTGGCTTCCACTTAATCACGTCTTTACAGAGATATTTTCGTTCCTTTCCTCTTGGCGTTTTGATCTCTAAACATTTGAAAAGCAGCATTTTGATTTCATTAGGATGGGGGCAGCAGAAATATTCTTCTGTCACTACAACACATGCGCTTAATACACAAGAGGCTCTCAGTGAGTCAGGTTTCACTCCTAACATCGGTTTTTTCGTGTGAACCATTCCTTTCGCTGAGTTGGCATTTATACATCTTCCCCTCCCCCTTCTACCATATGAAATCTGAGGCAAATATCAGCTTGAAGTCCTAACTTTTTTCGCCCAGAAGGCTAAGCTAGCTGATGTTTGTGTGGCCACCCAAATTCCAGACTGAGCTGCTGAAACTTTGTTTTACTGTCCGTAAAGCATGTAAGGCCTGTTTGGTGCTGGTTCCCACATTCCTCATCCAAGCAAGCTGGATTAAAGCTCTTCACTCCTAGCCCACTTCCCCCTCCCCATGCATCTAAACTTACAGGGATGAATCAACATGAAGAAAAGCCCAAACAAGCGCAAACTGACTTTTACACAAATTTAAACGCAACAGAGCCTCCCCTTCCTGCCTTCTCTCACCATCGTCCAGCTGTGCCCATAAACCAGAGTCTGACAAACCAATGCAGGAGTGGAAGGGAGCTATTAAATCAACTCCCTGGAGGTTTAACACTTGCAGCAATTTGTAGCGGAATTATTCTCCGAGCTTGGTTTGCAGCCTACTCTAGCCCTTCGTGCAGGGTGCGGAGCTGGAGCAGAACCATATACCGTCTGCAAACGCCTCCGCTTCGATTAAGGAGTAGATCAGGAGTCCACGCGTGGCTCAGGCAGGCATCTGTTCCCTGGGGAGTGCTCCAGCTCAGGAGCCAGGGCCAAGCTCAGCCTATTCCCCTTTCTGTAACACATTGTCGTTAGTGTTAGCTAAGCTGTAAGATATGCCAACTGCCTGGCAAGCAAGATTCCAGGCAGGACTGTTTATTTAGGGTAGGATCAGGCTCTGTTAATCCAAATTAGACATGTTTTTTTATAACCACCTCAGCCAGGAATGTTTGAAGGTGTGCTGTGCTTTGGAAGGCAGGGAAACAGAGTTTGCAACAAGTCTGGAGTTTTACAAAGTTTTATGTGTGTGTTCCTTTTTTCTCAGTTATTACTGTAACCTTGCTTCTTCCTTAGTCTGGCTGGGAAACCAGAAACCAAAATGTATCTGCCTAGCAAACTCACCTTATATCCACACAACAGGTACACAAATTTGTTATTGAGCAATGGACTACATACACCAGCTAATTTTTTGTTTAAATGATGCTGCCCTCAAACACTTGGAAAAGTAGAAAAAGGATTTCTATGACTACTCCAGCCCTCCTTTGTTGCCACCACAGCTTCAGAGGAAAAGCAGAGTCTCAGCTTCAGCAGTAATTGGAGGCTGAACTGGCTTTCAGCAGCAGCGCTGTAGAGACATCAAATTCTTCCAGAGCCACAGTCACCCTAACCAGAGGGCTGCCTCCCAACTTGCAGCTGGTCACATAGAGATACTCATGCCAAGCATCCCAGCAGCTTGGCCTCAGCACATGGAAGCTCCTAAGAAGCCCAGGCAGTTGTCAAAAAACAACTGTTATTTCTTCTCCTACCCCAGTACTGCCAAGAAAGAGGATAAATTGGGACCAGCTGAAGCATCTGCCACCCTTCCCTCCTCCCCACCGTGAGGAGCAGCCAGCCTTGGAAATCACAAACAGCCACATAAGCACAGACCAGACTACACCTCAGCTCAAGGACCGGGAAACAATTTCATCACAGCTGCTGCAAAAGAGCAGTGCCTATTCCCCATAGTTACTTGCTGCTAGAAGAGGAACCAGTTCCACTCCACTTTTTCAGAGCAGCCCCCCTCAGGAGGGGGTAGCAGGTGGTGGTGGCCACAGCCCAGCGGGGTGGTGGCCCAGGCCCTCTGAGCCTTCCCCAGGGAGCACACTCTCCAGACTACCCCTTCCAAGCAAACCCTACCTCAGCCTTGCCACAGCCTTTGTGGCCTAATCAATCAGGCTAATGATCCCTCTCAGCTGCTTAATTCCAGATTGACTGGTGCTCTTTAACCCTTTCCTACCTGGTGGTGCAGAGTGGGAGGGTCTTCTTCACATTTCTCCTGCCGATGGGTGGGCAGATTCAACCATTCTCTACCAGAATCATGTGTTCCTCCCCCTGTATCATCAAAGTATTTTAATCAGTTCTTGGATATCGTTGCCATCTTGGCTAACTGAACTTCTGCCAGTTTGCATTCACACTGTTCCTGGGCACACACTAAGGCACTAGAGTCATATCTCCATGGACTTCTTTCACAGCCCAAACAATCACTATGGGTCTATCTGCTGAATTAAAGTCGCTTTACAAGAAACACGTATAGAAGTGCTGGAAAAAACTTTATTCACCACAAAGTAGTATCATTTCTGTACAAAGCACCCGACACCCTCTGAGCACTCTGACTGCTGTATCTTGAAGAGGTGAAGCAGAACCCTATGTTACCCTGGCATGACCTCACCCAGGGAAAACTGCGCTGAAATTACCCTCTAGGATCTGCCTGCTGAGACAAAGTGAGGCCTTTGTCCATGATAAACTTGCCTTTATTTGGAAATAAATGGCAAAGAGCTGCACTCAAACCTGGGGATTATTACCCACCCAATGCCTAAGGCTTGCAGATGAACTGACCTCTTCATCTGGACAGGATTTCCTTTGTGGGATATCTGCACTAGCCCCTTTTAGCCATTTATCTGATGTCCATCCATACACTCTCTCAAAGAATGAATGATTTCCAGGGTGAAAAAAAAAAAAAAAACCTCATAAAAACCCAAAGCATGATTGTATTATTTTGATAAAAATATTTGTTATGGATTTGCTGCTGTTGTGACTTTCCATTCCAGTTTTATAAAATCTGGATATTTTGGCTGTAGTCCCACATAGCTGGAGGAAGGGCAAAGAGTGAAGGCTCCCTACGAAGTAAGTTAGGTGAAATACTGAGGTTTCAAGTAAAAAGCAGATACTTTAGAGGAAAAAAAAATGTTAGCGATTAAAATCCCCAGGTTTCTGTCCACAAGAACATTTTTCAAGAACCAAAGTTCATGCTTGTCTCCTTATTTCCTCTACAGCAAATGAGGCTGTATGATTTTTCCATTTCATTGCCTCCTGCTTCTCTCTCTTTGCTACCTACTTCAGCTTTTCCTTTTCTTTCTCGCCTCTTACCTCTGCTTTGTGCTTATAATTAATTTCTCCTGGAGCAGATTGTGAAAAAAAAGGTTGAAGTTTCTTTCAGACATTTGACCTAGATAGCTCATATCACATATCAGTGGAACAACATGCTTAATGCTACCTAAAAACCCTGCTCCCATGTTTAAATCAAGAGATTAAGACATTGATCAGTCCAGTTTTTCATAATAAATTCACAGCATTATTTTCCAATGAGAAGAAATACATTTCCATACATAGGCTGGGGAAAGAAGAAAGGTGGCTCCCTGGAAGAGATTCTTGTTTGCACTAATGTTTGTTTCTCTTCTATTTATTGCCCTGGCTGTTAACCCAAAGTCCAACCCTTTCATCTAAAAAGTAGCTGTGTTTCTTAAGGATTTTTCAACATCTGCTACTTATTCCCAGCCCTCAGTTTCCGCAGTGCCTTTCTGTAGAGGTCTAGAAAACTGTAACACCCCAAAAGTAATGTGTCTCCTCTCAGATCAGTTTCACACCAGCATTTCTCCAATGTTGGACCTTCAGTGGACCTACACTTGATTTATCGCAGAACCGGCAAGAGGAAAACTAGGCATACAGCTTCAGGTAAGGAAGAGAAGGAAGTCAGAGACATTAATAAGCTCAGCTCCTCAAGCTTTCATTCCCATGAAAACACCCCTTGTAATGAAAAAAAAAAGCCAGAAAACATGCTGAATCATCCAAAACATTGCAGATAAACAATTCAAACCTTGCTGAAAGGAGCAACTCACTTCTCTACGTCATTTCCATTCTTTCCTGCAGATTGCCTTAACCTTGGACACAAAAGGAAGAATTTCTTTCTTCTACTGCAGTTTCTCTTCTGTCAGAACAGGTAGCATAAAATAGCTAATAGTCTGTGCTAGAGTAATCAGAATAAATGGATAAGACATTTATAGTAGCCCTGGTTTAATACATGTGGCTGCCTACTAAGAGGTTTGCTCTACTCAGAAAATACCCTCTGATGCTAGCAGTGTGATGTTTTCTTGTCCTAAAGAAAGGTTTAAGGCATGCAGAGAAGCAGCGGACTTCATGACTGCTACTTCTCCCAATGCAGCTCCAGGGAGGATGCATCTTTCCAGGCCAACACTTGTCCAAAAGGGACTAGTATTGCAACAAATAATAACAATGCTTATTTTTTGGGAGGAAAAGATGTTGTCATTTTTTTCACAATGAAAATAACCATGAGCACCAGGATCTGTTTTGTTTTCTTCCACTTTTGAGCACTCAGTTTTCATTTTCCTTTCTCTTCCTCCTGAGAAAGAAAAGAGGATAGACAAGGAATTGTGAAGAAAAAGTTGAAAATACGGATTGAGAAAACTTTTAAAATTATACCTTAGCGGAGTCGTTTTTCTGAAGTGTGATTTTGATTTTCACATGGCTTTTTCACTGAAATGTAAAAATATATGGAGAAAGAATGTTAATAACATTTGGACTATAATAGAATATTGACCTATTCTACCTCTGAGAGAGGCGAGGAATAAATCTAGGCGGTCTAACACATAATACTTTCTGTTACAGTCAGTTCTTTCCCTGCAAGAAATGGGTGGAAACCGGTGGCTATTATTATCATCATCTTCATTACTGCACTTAGAAATGTTAATCATAGTTATAGTCCACGCCACAGGAAGCTGTGGAGTGCATTTTATTTCTCACAAAATATCTTAAACAAAAACTTGAAAAATGTTTTCTGTCTGTATATTTCCATGCTGTTTTCAGGCATTTTTGAATTTAAACATTTACAGAAAACCAACAGTGAAAATGAGATATGTGTGCCACCCAAAAATAAGTTTTGAAATAAGGTCACTTACTGGAATGCGTTTCCCAGCCGTTCTAGAGGATGTTCTTAGCTGGCTCCAGAAGGACTCTGAACCGGCAGGTGTACTGGGCAAGCCTTTATATTGCGAGATACAAGCATTTAACCAAGATAAACTGATTATTTTATGAACAAATAAGTCTCTTAATTGTTTTCTGTGATATAAGGATAATAGATGCATTAACAAACTCCAAATTCAATACAGGTGAAGAGATAAGGTACTTTTGTTGATAACAGTTTAATTCATCGACACAGAGAGTACAAAGAAATACCGTGTGACTTAAATACCCTGTGCCAGAGAGCATTTAAGGAAGGATGTGACCAACAGAAAGAAATAAGCTACTGGGAGGAAAAATGGAAACAGACTGACGTTAGGAAGTCATATCAAGCTGTTACTCCTAAAGAGCTGGCTTATTAAAGATTATTTATTAGCATCAGATTAGTAGCTTATCCACATCATGTATTCATCTGTGCCGCAGAAGGGTCCCTTATACAACTAGCTAGTCATCTACACATACCCAGGAAGGCAAGACTGTCACAAGGGCTTTGCCAGGAGCCTTGGCATCACACCGCTAGAGTGGCCAGAAAAGCTAGGAGGATGTTTTATACTGTTTTAGGATTATTCCACAGTACTGCAGAGGAAGAAGGGCTATCCTGTGAAAATGGGTGGGAAGGAGACCAGTGTAGAAAGGAGTTTGGAAACAAAGATGCTCCCACGGTCTGGTAGCATACAGAGAGGGGAGGAACCCAGTATCCAGGACTATGCCATAAGCAGGATTTATTAAGGCAGAATAGCTCAAAGAGCTTTCTGAGGAGAGATGCCCTGTTGCGCCATACTTAAGATGTATGCGCTTCTGCAGCTGAAAGCCACAGTGGAAAGACAGGGCCTGGGTTATTCTCTAAATACACAACCTGGCAACCATTAATAGACAGGTGAGCTGACAGCGTTTCGAATTCACAGCATAAAAGTTGCTGGCTCTTGAGCTGCACACCTTGGAGGTTGCTCATACCTGGTTCCTTGTTGCTCCTGTGTCGCAGGGGCAGAGTGGACACAGGGGCTCCTGGAACCTGAACCACTGCTGGGAACATGAAAGAAGCAAATGTGGGACAACAGGCAGTCTCTCTCCACTCCCTTTCCCAGCAACTTCTTAAGAAACCATTGCTATCTCCTGTTTGTGACCTCCTCCTAAGCTCTCCCTCCATTTGGCTCTCAGGAGTCATATTTAACATCTAACTCTCAGACGTGTGAAGATCTTGCTGTATGGCTCATAGGATACGATCATCCATCCGGTGCATCAAATACCTTGGCTGCTCTGCTGTTCTGCACTGTGAGGGAAACATCTTTTTTTCCCCCCCTTTCTGAACCTGTTTCCCAGCTTTACTTGATCTTCTCCTTTCCACAGCTTTGCTTAAACTTTGACTTCAAACCTGGGGAAGTTCTCACTGCATCTTGTCCTGAACTTTCAATTTAGTATCATCAGACTATGGGTTTCCTTGTACACTGGGGTGTTTGTAATATTTGAATGAATTTAACCTCAGTCAGTTTTGATTTCACATCACCAAAAGACTCAGTGGGCCTTCATGAATCAGGCTTCATTTTTTTGTCTCCTCCACTTTTTCAAAGTCCCTTGTGACAAAATCAAAGACCCTTGGGCAACATTTCCTATTTATTTCACTGTCTGAAGCTAATTTGAACAGATGCACTGAGAATGACAAAAGTTAAACGGTCTGAAAAATAGGTTTCCAGCCCTTAAGGCAAAAGCTTTAATTTTTTTTCTTTGTTTTTTTCCTTCTCTGAAAACAGCCCAGGAAAATCCTTCTGCTGAGCTGACGGTTGATTCAGAAATAACTGCATCCCTTGGTTTTAGTCTTTAACTGGATTTAAAGTGAAGGCTTCATGTTTCAGATGCAAACAAAACAACTATGACAAGAAGTAATTGTACATCAATACTTGGAATCATCAGCCAAAAAAGATGAAACCACTTGTAAAGCGTTCCTATTTTCCAGGGTTGATTTATCTTCTAAGCCATTTTGTTCTTTCATTAGTGCTCTTCTCGAAGGTCCTTTTGTGCAGCTCAGGCAATTCACGTGCAATAAGGAGTGCTGATCCGCCTGCTCTCTTGACGATCTCCCAGTACTTCCTGGAGAGTTCACTTCCAGAGAAATCCCAGATAAATTCTACCTTTGTAACCGATTCTTCTTTCCTTATTTTGCTTCTTTGTTGAAAGCACAGAGCTGATTTGCTTTGGTAGCGGAGTTAAATAGTAGTGTTTCACCCTGGAAACAGTTGCATTTCAACTTTGTTCCTACAAAAATCAATCAGAGCAAGAAAGGATTAAGGGTAAAATATTTTTCAATAGTCAGTAAGCTGTTAAAAGTGAATGAAAATATCATAAAGTGTTTATAAGGGATTAAAACACCCATTTCTCATCACTGAAAAAACACTTGGTCATGCTGTACTCACACTCTTGCATCCTTGTGACGATGCAAACAAATTCTTATTGCAGCAGCTATGCGGCCATTTGAAATCTCTAATTTTTCACCCTCTGTTTTATGGAGCTTTTAGTCATCCAATTATAAGCATATACAGCACCATATTATTTACCAGACCTACTGAATGTCCCATAAATACCACTAACAGCCCTGAATACTTTACTATCAACCAGTGTGCTGAAACATGCTTGTACAAAATACATATCAAACAATTTCGAAGAGTAAACATACATACAAAAATTAAAGCCTGTTTGCAGGATAATGGGAAAAGTTAGAAAGATCTAAAATCATTAAATATTTACAATGACTAATTCACCCTGTTCTATTCCTAACCACCAGCAAATGGGTAGCAATATTTCAGCAACTGCTTTGGTAGTTTCATTTTAGTTGTTTTGTTTTGCTTTTATTCTAATCAGAGACATTCAGAAATGTTCAGGAGTTTATTGGCCTTCAGAACATAATTAGCCATCAGATCCTACACTGTTACTCATTCATGGAGATAAAGGAATAGTACTATTAAAAAATCGACAGCCATTCGGGAAATGCAGTGATTAATGAATATGTTTGTTATGCTTCTGTATGCACACACACACATGCACATATATGTGGATATATTTGTGTATTTGAGAATATTTGTATGAACATTTGTTGTTTAGCTTTGTAAGGTGCTGTAAAGTGCTTAGAGTTTTACAGAGCTAAGGTAAAAGTCATGAGGCAGCAGGTGACAGTAGCTGGCTTGCATTTCTGCTTATGCCACAGCAATGGCTTCTGCCCTTACCTGCTGCGATCCAGCCCTAGAAAAGTTGAGGGTGATATACTCCTACATAATTTAAGTCAGTCTCTCTGAAAGATCTGCCAATAAATGCCACAACACATGGCTTATTTCTGGTGTCAGTGACTGGCAAGGTGCCCGAGTAGAGCCACCACGATTATTCCTATAATCAATTCTTTCCAGTCACTCAGGGCTCACACGCCTTGTTCAAATTCTTTGAAGCTTAAAAGCGACCAGATGCAACTTGCTCTTTGCAAAGGTAAACCTTCACCCCGTGACACTGAGCTCCCCAGGTCCCCTCTGTGGTTAGTGAAGATAATGCAGGATGGCTCGATTTGGCTCCTGCTCTGAACTGGCCTTTGAAGCCCTACTTCTCTCTGACTTTCAAGCTTTCGTTTTCAATCTTTCTCCGTTTGTGGGCCTCTATAATATCCCCATGGTGGAGGCGAAGCAAATTTAAGTCTATAGATAATGGGCTTGCTTTTCTCAGTTACCTTTCATGTTCCTTGTTTGAGTATCCCATGGTTTCCCAGTCATCAGCAACACGAAAATCACTGCTGTGGAGGCTCAAGTTAACCTGTGTAAATCTTCCTTTTCAGAGTGGGCACTATGTTTCAACGCTGAAGCAGTAGCTGTCAACTCAACAGGTTTATTAAACATGAAGGGAGATCCTGGATTATTTCTCTCAGTAAGTGTTAAAAGACAGGCCCATACAGCCTTCTCGCATAGGTGTCCAAAACTCTCAGCGGAGCTTCAGTAATGCACTGGTCTGAAGCAGAGCAGGAACAATGAAAATGTAAGATCTGGGCAAGCTGTGGATTCAAAGTCATATTTAATGACTTGATTCCTGCTGCTGTGGACTTGAAAAGTTTAGGAGAGTGGGTTCAATCTGCCAGCTGTGAATCTATACACTAACCTCTACCTCCTGCCCACTTCCTCATAAACTCTTACCTATGGGTCACGTCACGCTTGGACTCTACAGATCACAAGGTTCCTATCATTACTAATTTGTTCTGTTTCTTATTTTCTTCATCCTTTATATTGTTCTGCTCTCAGTACTTCTCTATTATAGCTGCACTCTTCTGCTGGACATCATGTTTCTCTCACTGGCAGCGAAAGAAAAGAGCTGTTCTGCTTGTGATTCTCTATCAGGATTGTTTAGGTCCTTCCTCGGGCATGAGCTAATGTTTCTCTGGCTAAACATCTGACAACAGAATCGCAGAACACTGAGGCATTTCTGTTGCTTCAGCAAGAAGCTGTGCCTAAACCACATGGCTTGAGCTGGTAGGAAGAAATTTGGGGCTTAAGAGCAGAGTCTAAAACATTATCTCGTCTGAATGTATCATTCCTAGTAGCTCTGATTACCGGTGAGGTAAATGCCTTTCAAGCCAAAGCAGCATATCAGATTTGAACACCTCATCTCGCTGATGGGAAATCAATGCCTCCTTTTAGTATTCAGCTTCCAAACTAGATTTTCCCTTTCCTTTTTTCCACTCCAAGTCCCTGTCCTTCAAGCAGCTGCCTTCTGCCTTCCCAGAAGAGTTCAAGAAAGGGCTGGAGTGAAGGGGACGTGGCGAGGAAAATGATAATCAATGTTTTTTTCACAATGAGTAGACGCAGGTTACTGGTAGTTTTATGACAGCCCTCACATGTCAGGTTCCTGCTTGCGCTATTAATTTGTAGCATACAAAGGAGATGCTGTTTACGGCACTCACAACAGGTCAGCTGTGCAATTTAAAACAATTTTTGATGCTGTTTTCAAAGTCATCACCCTCAGTGCAAAGTGAAAAGAAAACAGGCAATCAAACATTAAATGCCTGCAAGCTTCATGACAGCAATGGCTGTGCCAAAGAAATCTGCCTTCTCTGAACTCCTCATCCCTAGAAGGGCTTTCTTTCCTTTCTCCTCCTCCCTTTAGCTTTCTTTTCTTCTTTGTCTCAACTTTCTACCCCATCCTGGAGGTTTGAGTCAAAGTCCTATCAACGTTGTCACATAGAGACACCTTTCACAGCTGGTGAGCTGATTACTTGCTTTGAATTTGGTCTTATAAAGGCTAGCTGTTTGCTAGCCTTCAGAGGGTTCACATCCATGTACACAACCTCAGACTTGCACACAGAGAGACCTCCACTTGCTTATGCGCTAGCAGAACAGCACAGCCATAGACCCATTGAATCAGTCATCACATGAGTGCTGCTGTCCCGTCACCCAGCAGCAATGGGATGATGCAGGTAACAATGTCTGTTACCTTCAAATACCTTAATTAAAGACTTGTAGAAAAATCAGTGGGAGATGAGTGACTCCAAGATGCCAGATCCTGATAAGAAATGACAACGGTATCAAGACTAGCGTTGCTGATTTGGGATCCTTACATGGAAAGCTCCCTTTAGGGCTGCAAAGTGTTTTTCAGACATAAAGTTTCCCATCCTACTACATTCCCTAATAACAGGAAAGTGTTATTATCCACACGGGAAGCCAGTGAGGTAAGTCACTCTGCCGGAAGCACACCCAGCCCCACACAGCAGCCAATTCCCAATGCTGTGGTGCCTTCTAAAAATTAGCCTGTTTCAGTGGCATTAGCAAATTGATTAACTTTCCTTCTTGCCATCCCTTCTTCCCTCCCCTTCAATTCCAATGCACTGTTTTTCATTTTCACGCTGCCTCTGCACTTCCTGATTCCTGCTTATACTGAAAATGATGAACCACAGCTAGAAAGGCTCTTCTTCTGGTATTTCCTGCCTGTCAAAAAAACAGGAAGCATCAGAAACCTTGTGAGAAAACCATTTCTCATGACACTACTAGGTTAATATTCTAGGCCCAGATGGCTTGGATAGGTTTGGACAGCATTCAGGTTAGTATCTGAGCGTTAGGATGTTTATCTGAACTTTTGATCCTGTGGGGTTTGGCTATCTCTTTAGGTTCCACAAGTTTATGTTTTCATGCTGTCTACTGTGCTTTCTCTAGCCAAAGGAGTATTATGGAGGGGGTTATTTATAGCTCCTGATCAGCTCAAGGTGTGCATGGCGCACAAGGATACTCTCCAGTGATATTGCTTTTGGAGTTTGCTCTGAGTCGTGGGGTTCATAAATATTCAGACAAGCGGACATCTGTGTGACTATGTTTATTAGTCCCTTTGCTAATCCCTTTGACATGCGTATCTGTTCATTAAAACCCATTACAAGTAAACAAAGTGAAAATGTTCTTCTCCAGTGTGCTTCAGTCACTGAACAGGAAAGAGAAATTATATGACGTAATTTAGATCATCCATCCTGTAAATTGAAGAGGAGGCAGTTGAATGAGAGGGTGTACATCAACCGAACAACAAATTAACAAATCTTGGAAGAAAAGTCTTGAAGGAAACTAGTTTCACTTCCTAAATGACTAAACAAATCAGAAAAGGAGCTATGGAAAAGCACTGGGTACCTGTTGGGTATAGCATCTATGTGTCTCTGTAACAAAAAACACATGCTTAAATCCACATAAGATGAATGAGACTAAAGACCACACTTTGCTAAACTGGGACACCATCATGGAACAGATTCAGCTCCTCTTGACGATGCAATTTCTTCCCTAGCATCCTGCAGACGCTGCCAGAAATCCCCGAGGAAGCCCACGGCATTTGGGAACTCATTGCTGCATATCAAGATTTCCTCGTAGGCTTTGCAAAACATGAAGCAGCTCTGCTTTGTATTTGTCTAGATGACAATGTTAACTACTGATTTCTGTTGCAGACAGTGTAGTTCCAAAAATCAAAGGTTCAGTTTTACTGTAGTGGTAAATGGAAATAAAAGACAGGTAAACTACCAATTTCCTGCATGAAATGAAAGTAGCTACTGATACGCAATTAAAAAAAAGTCAAAGATTCAAACTCTATTATTCAGGAGAGGTTCTCAGAATGTACCTGAAAGTGTGCCTTCACTTTTTTTTTCTCATATATTCACAGGTAGGCCAGACTTTATTTACTGTGATGTGTTGGCAGCAAATAACATTTCACGAGACAGATATAGTCAGACAACGTCCTCTCTGCAGCTCTTATTACCAATCTTTTTCTCTCCTCCATGTCTGCTTCATCTGAAATAAACATGCTATATGTCAGGTGTTCATTATATAGATGATGTCCCAATGACAACCAATTTATTTTCCTGCCTGCACCTCCAAGAATTGCATTAGTAATGATGTCTGTCTGCTCTAGAGATGCTTTGTAGGAACAGATGGTCTGCCATGAGGATACTTAATTACATCTTCTTAAAGGAAGACAATTAAGTTTGCAGGTAGAAATTGCTCTGGGGTTAAAAATGTATTTTCAAATTATTTTTCCTGTTGGGTAGGATGTTTAATTTTCATTTTAGTAACCAAACTGGAGAATTGATCTGAGACATCTGGTAAGAGGAATGTTTTCAAAAGCAAAGATGACACCTACCTGAGCTATCTTTCAGCCTCTAGCCAATGTGATATCTGGTGGTAAAAGTGGGAAAACACCACATACATATGACAGTGCGTCAAGCCATGAGTGGCCTCCTGCAGTATAAACACTGAATGTCGGTGGGAGCAGGGTGCACGATGCTCAGGATCCTCAAGCAGTTCTACAGGGACGCTGCTCAAACTACATCTCTTGATTTGCGCTTCCATCAAATGCAAGGCTTCCTGGGATGATTATAAGGAAACTTCGGTGCCCGCAGAGAACTGCTATACTGCTAAAGCCATAGAGTGAGGTCACACAGTATGTTCATATGGGATATGGGCTCCTGCTTGCAGCTGAAACTATTATGTACCTGGCATTCCCAGCTTGCATGTGACTTTGTGGGATACCTGGCCATCCCGTAACGGTGCTGCAGATCTTGGAGCATGTAGTGATGTTTGGCTTCTTGGCCCAGAAAGGGGCAGTGTAAGGATATGCTGCCTCTCAGTGACCACCTCGCTCACGTATGCTCAAGCCAGCAGAAAGTCTCTGGGCTCTCTTGAACCCTACATAGGAAGGAGGGATTTTTCATCTGGGATTTTCAAACTTTCTTGACTCTGGTAAAAGCTGGACTTTTACAACAGCTTCATTTGACTCCTTCTTGGGATCATTTATCCCTTCAGCTCAGTCTGCTCTATGTTTTCCACATCACCTCTGACATATTTAGTTTCCACATTAGCTGTAACATATTTATTATTTTTAGCTGAGCAATTCCTCTCTGAAAGCAAATCACTTTTTCATAGCATTTTGGAAATGAACCCAAAAAGATGCCTGAAAGGAATGTTATGAAAATACATGTAGCAATACTTCCCCGCAATACAAAACATAACTCAAACATGCAGATCTCTTCAACTGCTGGAAACCACCTGCTCCCGAAAGCACACAATTCTGTAATCCAAACCAGAAAATAAATAAATAAAAGTGGCTACATGCATACATACACACACACACGCGCGCGCGCGCACACACACACACACACACACACACACGTATAAATCCTTATCCAAGTCTATTTTAGCATGTAAGAAACCAGAAACTGTTGATGTGAAAAAGACATTAAGAAGAAACTCCTTTGTGTACTACTAATTTAAAAATAGTCTATCATAGTTATTTCCAGAATATGTCAGCATATAATTTAAAACAAATGTTTTGGATGAAAACTGAGCTTTTCAAATTACTTGTGGTAAATAATATTTATAATAATATTGATTTTATTTGTGGTCTTTTCTCTCCTGTTTTCTGCTAAACCACTCGTTACTGGAATATATTTACTGCACAGTTTGGACAAACAATTGCCAATCTGTTGTCTTTTTGCAAATTGTAAAGTGTGAGATTTTGTTAGCTGGTTTTAATGATGATGATATTGGTTGACTCAGTCACATAATAACATTTGTTTCATGACTGGAGAGACTGAAGAGCTTAAAACTAAAAGACAACAACAAAAAAAAGTAAATGGTAAAACAATGCACTTCCAGGTACAAGCATCTAGTTGAAAATTAATTGGTATTAAAACTAAGGGAGTTCCTAGATTTGCAATTACCGCAAAAGTGTGCAGAGATTGGGCAAGCATAAATCACAATACGGCAAAAATCTTGGTGCTAACTGAAGTTTCCAACCTATTTGTGGGAGCATTTATGATTCAGTTTCTTAAGTACTATACCTGCTCCAGCTGACTAACTCAACAACCAAAAAAGACTATTCTGAAAAAAAGCTAGAGGACACATTTGAGCTGAGCCTTGTTGGGGAACACTGGGAACATCCTTTGCCTCCCTGGTTCCCGTGACTGGTGACCTCTCCATTCCCCTGCAGATGCCGTTGCTGCCTAGACCTCTCTCTTCCCAGGTTACAAGTTTCCTCACCAAACTGGTCATCCCAGAATACCAGATTCAAAAGATCTTATCCACTGAGAAAAAACCATACTCGTGCTATGGATTTTCCATGCACGTACAAAAGATTAAATCAAACCTCTCGATTCAAAAAACTCCTGTTCTTTAGCAAAATTTGGATCAGGGTTTAGATCCAAGCTCCTTGGCTCAGGATCTTTGCCAATTTTGTCGTGTCTTTCCATTCCTCTTTCTGGACACGATCAATAGGGGCTGTGCCAGTAGAAATGAGAGTTAGAAGCTGTTTTTAGAACTCCGCTAATTTGTGTGAAAGCAAAAGGAGCAAGAATACTCAAACTGAACTGACTTTCATGAAATTTCCATCTCCATTCTGCAGACTTGGGGTTTGGACAAGGCTCAGTTTTAAGGTGCTCAGCCATGTAATGATTGCTTTGCAGGCCAAGACCTGGTCCTGCTCTGTTTCAGCACAGCTTAAACCCACCACGGAAAATAAAGGATCAACGCAGGATGTTACCTGAATAACACACAGGAAAGAAGCTAAGGACCCTGAGAGTTTGCTCCTCTTACTAGATTTTGCATGCTTTAGTCCAACCCTTTACTACATTGCACTGACCTTGACACTAACCCTTTTGAAATCAATGCACAGATCAGCTCGGATGAGCTTTGTACTCAGCCTATTCTGAGGGAAGAAGAATGAAAGTATGGGGGTAGGTATGTCTGTGAGAGAAATTTTTAAAATTATCCTTGTTCTATTATTCATTTCAAACATTAAGTGCAGAATTCATTTGCGCTTTATAAACAGACTATCTATGAGACTTTCATATGCAAGAGCCATGAATACTGCATTTAGTCAGGTTCCTGCCACATTATTAGTAGGCATTCTGTTTACACCCACCAGATTTGATGGAAAATGTTGCTTGCTCTGTCAGTAATACACAAGAGCTAGCTGGCACCCTTGAAATAAATGCTGTGTGATGTAAATTGCTTCAGAGCTAGACCTAGAAAATATTTATTCGAGGCCTTGCAACAATCTGTTTGGATACACTGCAGCTAGGGAACATGTCGCCTACAATGCTGCTAAGCAGAAGTTCCAGTTAAATCATTTTAATGGTAATATAAGCTATGCTAGCGAAGAATCTCTCCAGAGAATGCAAGCCATGCCTCTCCTTATGTTTAAGGAAGGCTGATTTGTCATTTATTTTTCTTTAAGACAGGATGATGAACTCGGGCATTTGCTGGATACCCTCAGCCGAATCCCGTGGGGCTTCTTGGTTTGACCAGCTTGCTAGAAACTGGGCATCACTTAGAGTAAAAAGCCACATGCAAATGTCTAGAAACCCCCCAGTGCCTCTGCCTGCAGTTAATACATTATCAGTTTGTCTAGCAAATTGATTTTAAAGGGCTCTTGGGATTAAAAGAAAAAAAAATATTACTATAAGATACTAAATTCTATTTATCTTGGCGTTTTCAGACTACAAACTGTACATACTATAAACCTCCTGGAAGATGGACTGACAAATCACTTTCCTATATGCAAAAAAGTAATGGGTTTTGCCTGTACCAAGAATATCACATTTGAATGACAAGCTACAGGTAAGTTTCCTATTTTGCAAAGTCTCAAACACCTACAGCACAGCCTTATTTTATCATTCATTTGTTTGTCTTGAGGTAGTCTCCCGAGGAACTAATCAAATAGTGAATTAGAGAGTCTGCACGCAACGAAGAGACAGATACAGACTCAAAGAATTGCAGCCAGGGTGCTGTACTGGAGATAATCAGGTGATGCAAAGCAGTGGTGGCAGGAGCCTGACGCTTCTACCAGACTGCAGTCAGTGTATAACTGGGGTCATGGCACACCAGTTGCCAGCCACCGTGCAAGTAGAATGATCTGTCCGTAGGGTGCAAAAGCACTGATAGTAACTAGCCCTAACTATACTGAGGGAAAGGTCATTGTTTTTCATTGTTTCTAAGCTTGACTCAACAAAAAGCAGGTGCAGAGCTAGCAACCAGGAGTGGTAAAGCCTAGAAAAGGATGAGCACGGCAAGGAGAAAATTATGGCGACCTACCATATCATGGCTCTGTGAATAATCTTTCTTCCCGGAAGACCGTACAATGCTATCTGCAGGCGAGCTTTCACTTCAGTCAACTTCAAACAGACTTCATAGCACTGGACAGGTTTATGGAACTCAGTCATGTCTCCAGATTTTATACAACGATATT
Source organism: Struthio camelus (assembly GCF_040807025.1). Lineage (NCBI taxonomy): Eukaryota > Metazoa > Chordata > Aves > Struthioniformes > Struthionidae > Struthio > Struthio camelus. The sequence goes on from NC_090953.1 coordinate 7,343,424, forward strand.
ACCTATCATGGGCCTACCCCATCTCATGCAGATATCAGACATATGGCTTCTGCAGGGCTACATGGAGCCAAACTTATCTGCTCTCCTGATATTTCTATTCCCCATTGCCTTTAACTCATTGTCTCCTATAAAACTAATGGATGATCTTGGCAACCTTGCCCTCTTTAAAAAAATGAGAATAAAAAAAGAGATGTTTTGCCAGGCAGATTTTAGAGACAATTCTCCATGCATCTGGAACATAGCAAACCATGAAATGCCCGTGTTCCCTTAAAGCTCCACTTTAACCAGCATGAGTGTGCATAAAAGACAGTGCTGTCAAGGACCAACACAATTGGCCTGTAGGTAATGTGCCGATGTTGAAGGAAGAACATTTTTAAAAGGCTAGATCACTCTGCTCCGTAAGCTCCCTTCTATTCTCCCTGTAAATCTGGCCACACTCACCATGACTGATCTAAAATATTCCATTTTTAATTAGTTCCAGGCTAGCAAATGTGATTGCTACATCTGCACGACACAGCAGTGCCAAATCAAAGTCTGAAGCTGATGAATGAGTACTGCACAGTTTAAAGACCTGTTGAAGGAGAAATTAGGGCTATTCCACTCTTGGAAATTCCTTTTGGAAAGTTTGGAACAACAAGGTCCCCACCTTGATCTCATGGTCCCATTTAAAAAATGAGCAGCTGGGGGATATTTTTCACCTTCCCTCAGATCAAAAAAAAGTCAGCTCTCAGAAGTAATCCAAACTTCATTAATGTTCTGCTATTCCAAAGATGCTTCTCTGCAGAGACATGACCAGTAATCATATGTGGAGGCTGGAGAATACCATAATTCACCAAAATCATATTCTGAAGCACGTCACCGGTGCAGTGCCAGGATTTGGGTTACCTTCTCACTGGGGGGATCCCAGGACACAGAGGTGGAAGAATGGTCCCATTTACTCCCAAGTGACATGCTGAATTTCTGTCTCTCGTTGCTCTTCCACATAATAAATTTTGCCCTCCCTTGGTAGTTTCTAACTTGATGTGATTTCCTTTTTTCTATCAGAGGCAGAAACTGTTAGCAAGAACATGTTCTAAATGCTTATCAGAGGCATGTTGCCCTGATACCCAGGCGCAGCCTTTTCTTTGTAAATACATGTTCCTTAGCATGGCCCGACAGCTCTGTTAAACAGCCACTTGAAATGTAAGGCACTTGAGGAGAAAGTTAAAGAATTCACTGAAAATTTGTCTTATAAGGGAGACAATAACATGAAAAGGAATGCATTACTAGTAGCGAAGCGTACAAGCGCGACTGATAGACAGAGAGACAGATAGACTGAGAGACAGTTGCTAGTATTATTCTGTGGAATTTTATGCCAACTGAAACTAACATTTTTGTGGTTCACAGAAATCGTTGCTGTCTTTAATCAGATGTCATGACCAAAGCCATCGAAAGTCTGTGCATGCGCTATTCTCTTCTTTTCCTTTTATAAATGTTGTGTGTTACTGTTTTGCTCTCTTGAGAGCTAGGCTTAAACTCTTTCACAAGGACTAGGAGGTTAAATCTAAACCATTACAAACTGTGGCTTACATAAATCTAACCATATGCCCTTCTGGAACGTCTCTTACATTTCAGACTAAAGGTTTATGTGCAACTGTTCTTACTTTCAAGTCTTAAATCCAAAAAAATACCACACTGGATGTCTCTCTGCTCTAGTAATACCTCTCATGCAAAGAGAGTAGCACCTGGCTCCCGATTGCATCAAAGCTGATCTCCAGATAATTTTGTTTGCAGCAGACCACGGCCCATTGAGTGAGCAAACCCTAAGGACAAGGCAGCGATCTGTGGTTTTGCTTACAAAGCAGCACCGAGGCAGAGTATGAGACTGCAGTTGGAGTTCCTAAGGCAGAATTAACCTGCAGCAGAAGTGCCTTTCTTCTCCTGAAGACTAGGAGACTCTGGGCAGCTGGAAAGGAAGCTGCTGTTTCTGCCTTGCCTTGGCAGGATTAGCAGTGCCTACCTGGGCTCTGCAGTGTTGACCGCGGCTGTCAATTAAAACTAAACACATTTCGATGTGGCTGCCAGCCAAAAACACAGAACCTGCCAAATAGTAAACACAGAAGATCTGCCTAGTTTCAAAACAATTGTGCCACCGCCGCGAGAGGAGTGTGCTTATAATTCCACTGTGAGCCAAGAACTGCCTGTGCCAATTCCTAGCTGATAGACGAGACCTTCAAAAGGAGCCATCCAGAGCTCAGTCTGTCTGCTATCAGATCCTTTGTCATTAATTTGAGAGTCTCCAGATATTTTTTTTTGGTAATAGTCTTTTCCAAAATATATCTAGTTCAGAGCAGTCTTTGTTCAGTAAGCAATGAAGATACTAAAATGCATCACCAAAGGGCTCAGCCAAATATCATAGTAAGTGGATTTAGGTTTCTAGAATTGGCATCTGTTTTTGATACCCCTCTTGAGGAATGAAAGGATCAAGTAAGTCTGCACAATTAATTAATAAGGGAATTTCTTCTTGGTAAAACCATTACCGAAGGAAAAAGTTTCCCATAAACTGAATGCTTAAGTCTACATGACAATCATCACATGATGGTTCAACCTAACAAAAAAGAGTATTAACTATGAAAAAGCCCTCTGTTTGCAATTTTTTAAATTTGAGATTGATACTCACTGGGTGAAATAGGTCTGAAACAACAGGGATGATCAAAAGAGGTCCCAGAAGATAGATACGCTGTTTTTTCCCTAAAAGTTTTGGTACATTTGGCCTTCCAAAGAGAATATCACAAAGCTTCTTGGGCTAGCAGTGAAGAAATGAGGCTCATCAAGGAAATACTCTCAACTCATCTTCATAGGCCTCCAATTCAAAACTTAGCTCTAGTCTTTTGGAATTTGGATGCAAACAGTTTCTGCCTCCTGAAGAGCAATAGGAAATAGCTAAGAGATCACAGGTGCAGTGAGGAATGGTGAACAACAAGCAGCCCATAAGGTAGTACGTAAGCAGCCTTGCACAAACCGCTGAGGTGATGATATTAAGATAAGAGGAGACTTATTTCCTGGCATCCCAAGGGCCAGGACTTTGCAGTTCTAGCGAGTTCTTTTTTTGGCTTGTAAAACTTCCTTAAAATCTACAACAGAAGGAAGTATGTCTTTAATTTTATATTTAAAATGGAAGCCAAACAGGGATGCCAAAACACATTCTTCTTTGTTAAACTGGAGTTGGTAAAGCCTAGGGCAGCCATGTTTTCTTTTGCCAGAGATACCCGCTTGCCTTTTCAATTAGGCTTAGATTCAGTCCAGGAATATGCTGGTGTTTGGCCTAAACAGAACTCACATGTTCCAGCTTTCACCATTAGTGCCTCAAATCTGGGCTGTGAAGATTTGACAACACAATGGGACAGGTAGATCAAGGGAAAGAAATACTGAAGCACTAATAACTAAACACTCGACATCACTCCTTGCCTTTCATTTTGAAGGCCCATAAAGCACATTACAAATTGGGTTCCTTAGCTCCCCAAACCACTTCACTCACTAATGAAATATAGCCATCTCAGGAGGCGGGGCAGGGAGGAGGGCAGAGAAAGAGGCAGATGTTAACATCAGCCCAACAAAATAATTTTATCAGAAAAAAGAAAACCAAGACACTAAAAGAACTGTTTAAACACCAGATAGTAGAATTCTCACCTCTTTATTTGATGCTTCTGTGTTGCAGGTAATACCTCCAAGATTCATAACTTATGACAACTTTAAAGTGTTTTGACAGCCCATAGCGAGTACTATATGATATATGACCGATAGCTCTTCTTCACTGAAAGCTCCCCTGCCTTCCAAGAGCAGATCAGCACTCGTTGCTGTGGTAGCTTTTCTCCAGGGCATAAATCTAATATGAAATCTCAATTTGGGAATCATTAGGCTGTAGCAGGGAGTCACAGTCAGCCTGACCTCTCTTAACTTTCTGAATGGGAATTGCATTTTTAAGGAAGGAATAGCAGCAGAATCACTAGTGTAAGACGTTTTTCTATCCATATGTACCTTTATAGCAACAGTCTCTTCTGTACATAAATACTTACCGTCTCTCCCTCTATTTGAGCATGACGGGCAATGGTGACATGGCACATTTGACAACAACCAGAAAAACAGGTTGGCTGTCTCTAGACTTGCCCACCTTCTCTCGGCGGCAGCCTCAATTGCTGTTTTGTTTTGACACATGTTTCCAATAAAAACACAAGGTTCTTATTGACAAGAGGAATGCTGGACCCGACCACTAGCATTTCAGAGCAGCCACAAATCCCACTTTCTCCAGGCCCTCGAGGGTCAATTCCATGTGGCAAGAATCCCCACTTTCTAATTACTCGTACTCTTCTACAATCAGCCTTGTTAACTAGCAAACTACTGTTAGCTGAGGCTGACTTTCAATTATTTAAAGAGGCATTGTCAACTCAGCTATGGTCTACTTATATATGTAAAATCAGTAATCTCTTTGCCATTACCTCTGGTATGTCTCTTTTAATGCTGTTCTCAAAGGTTGGATATGGGCAGTGGAGGCTTTCCTCTTTACGGTAAATACCTCAGAGAGATGCTCTGTCGATCCATGCAAAGCCTAGGTTACTACACAGTGTAAATGAGGACAAAGTGCTGCCACTGAAATATGTTGCTGGAGCATCCTTAGATTCATGGCTTGCCTGGAAGGCCAAAGATATTGTTCTCAGAGCTGGCACCTAAGTCTTGCATGTTTTGAACTGCCTACCCCCTTTCATAAAAGTGAAGCCTGTTTGCCATCTGGAAAGTGTTTTGCTCCTAACTCAGAAAAGGGCTCTTCCTGTAACCTAGCAAGGGACAAGGGACAAAAGTTAATCCAACTTGAGTTGTCCAAACTAGGAACTGTTCCCAAGTACCGCGGCTCCCAACTCCCTGTTACAAATGCCGAGCAACCAGTGTATTGAAGAGTCAAAGTCCTAGTCTAGTCCTAGTTTCCTCCCCACCTCCTCTCGCTAGTCAGTGAGGACCAGGAAAAGCTATGAGGTTCCCCCTGTAGAACTTCTTATGAAGTCCCCTTGTAGAGAAGGTTTATACAAGGTCCACACGATCTGGGAAGGCATCACAGCCCTTTGTACCCTAAGGTCAGGTAGATAGGAATTCCCAACCAGCTCCACCTATGCATCTCTTCAATTGCATAAAAATGCAAACCCTCCAGCAGGAATCATGATGCCATTAGCTGCATTTTCCTCCATGTCTTCAGAGGCTATCATGGAAGAGAGTGAGAGGAAATTCATCCTAAATTAGCTAATATATCTCAAAGAATCCCATAAAATCCTAACAGAATAGCTGAGAAAAGGGCATTGGCTCCTATCCATCTCCTGCAGGGCAAGAGAGAAGTTCATATGTAGCTAGACTCCTTTACGCGTGGATCTCAAAGAGATGATCCACGTGTTAAGAATCATGTCTACATAGGGAACAAGGAGTATAGCCAAAACGACTGATACCATGGGCCTTTTCCTCCCTTCTTCCAAATAAGTAACAATTATGTTGTGGAGTTTACTCTTCAAAATGGATTCTGCTCCAATTCCCCAAAACAATCAAATAAAACAATCATTAAAAAAGAAAGAAAAAACAGTTCCTGAGACACACAGGTGTTACATTCCCTGAATTTCCACATCTTCATGTTTCATCTCACACCAGCACAGTGATAATGGAAGCCCAAACAAATTTTTTTAACCAGCAAGTCAGGCTCTCAGGAGAACACTTGTTTGTTTGTTGTCCCTCTGCTTTGATGTACTCCACAATCTCACATGCAATCAGGCTTCAGTGGGAACAGCCAGGCTCAATGTACAAAAGGCAATGGGCTCCCCTCCTAGGAAGCTAATCAAAACCACCCAATGTCAGCAGAGGGAAGACAAAACCAAAGACCCAGCAAATAACTAAATAAATAAGATTGCTACCCCTTAAATAACCTTGTCACTGAAACACAGAAGTACACAGATAATGTGATCCTTCTTCTGAGCAAATATGCTCTGTATATTTAACTTGACAGGTTTTTCAAGACTCATTTTCCATAGCTTTCCATATTGCCCTCAGCAGGACACAGCCAACAGGCTGGAAAATAATGTCTTCTCTAACTTAGCTGCTTCCCTCCCCCACTTTTTTTTCTTGCAATCATCCATATTATTAATAGGAGGCAGCTGGTTCCCATTAATGTTGGGAAAAGTGGTCTATCTCAGGAATTATGGTTTAAATTGGCTTGTAGTCTAGGGGAATTAGCCATCTGCACCTGGCCTAACATGGATATTTTCAGCCATACTAATCATAAACAGGGCTTTGTTCTAGTTGTGTCCACTTGGGTCTCTTGCTCTCTTTTTTTCCCCTTAGAGAGCACAAAAAAGGTGGGGGGGGGGGGGAGGGGGAAGAATCCTATTAACCCTTTCACAGAATTAATCAAAAGCATACTGCTTTGTTAGTAGCTTGCATTTTATTTTGTATTTTTAACAGAGAACATCATTTGAGTTTGAATGTGGCCCAGCACAAGTTCTGCAGCTTTTCAGAGGCTGAACAAAATTGGCAAGAGGAAGAGTAAGTTGTCTGGCAAGATATTGCTGTGATTTAGCAATATCTTTATGACGTTCACAAGAAACGTAAGACAATGCGGGCAGGAAGGGCTGCACACCAGACTGTATCTGAGAGACAGGGAGAACTGCTGAAACACTAGGACATTGCAAATTGCTCTCAAGAACATGCTATAATGTAATGGGAATGCAGGTTGGTGGATTTTTTCCTCCCAATTAACATCCATGTTTGGCAAAATTATTGTGTTTATCTAGTGCTTTCAGGCCAAGATAAGAAAAAAGCATTCAAAGGTGGGTGAAAATAAATTACATCATCAGGTCAGACAACTGCTTTCTTTGTCTCACGCACTTGGCAGGGCAGGTATAAGCTCTCTCCCATCCCTGAACTCTGCAAAGAATCCATCCACAACTGCAGTTCTAGGAATGAGTGGTTTATACTATATTACAATTTACCTAAATCTTTGTCCTTTTTTTTTTTTTTTTAAACAGAGATTTGTAAAAGATTGGACTTCTCACTCCACATCTCTCTTCCTGCCTCTGTAATTATAAATTGTCAATGTTAGTGTGTTCAGAAAAGACATAGACAAACTCTCGAAGGACGGATTCATTGATGGCTGTTAAATACAATGATCTGGACACAACTTCTGGCTTGAGAGCCCCTGAACTACTGAGTACTGGAACCTGGGAGGCTCTGCCAAGGGACTGCTCAGTCAGTACATATCCAATTCTTCTCCTCTCCCTACACGTCCTTCACTAACTTCTGGTGCAGACAGGATACTGCACTAGTCATGACACTATAGCTGTTATAGTGTGTATAGTAACACAGTTACTAGGGGTTTTCTTGCAAAGTCATAATCCAGCCAGAAGGAACAAGTAAATATACACACTTTCATGGGACATTCACAGCCTCATCTGCATTCTTTGGACAAAGAGTTACCTCCTCCACCCAGACGTACCTCCCGACCACTATTCTGAGGTGACAAAGCCAATGCTATGGTACAGATAGTCTCTTCAGTCCCCTTTCTATCAAATTCTGACCTCCACATTCTGGCAATGCACGTCACAGGCATGAAGAATCAGTGGTCTCCTTCCAGCCCTCTCGTTCTCGCACCTAGGTAAGTAGTTGGGTCTAACGGGCTTGTTTGCTTGTTCGCTCATTTTGCATCTTGAGCTTTTGGCTTCCAGGATCCAGCTGAATTAAGACGTAAGCATGCTAACTTCTCATGCAAGAGCCTGTTGCCTTTTATTTGCAGCTTCACTGGGATCAGGAAGTGCCAAAATCTCAGAAAGAAGACTGGATCTTCCAGGCCAATTTAGAGTCTCAAGAGGCCCAGATAGTTTGGATAACCTACAGTCAAGCATTGCAAATTATGGGAACTTATCCAAACCAAACTCTGAATCAAATCACTCACCCATCAGTAACTGAAACACCTCTCAGAACAAGGTGTGCTGCCAAGTACTAATAACCAGTTATGAGGTGGAGCCAGGCATGGAGATGGGGCAGGGTCAACTGTGGGATGGACATCTGGAGCAGAGGTCTGGAGAGGGGGAAGGAACAGTCACCTTCTTAATCAAACACGAGCAAATGGGCAGCAACAGAAGGAAAATGAGCATAATAGAGGCAGTTTTTAACAAGTAACACTGTGAAACCAGCTAAACTGCCCCCACACTGATATAGAGCAGAAGGAGCTGGTTCACAACAAAAGGGAAGAGTGCTGAAATCACAAAGGGAAAGGATGAAAAATACCCCCAGGAAGAGGGCCGGTGTAGATAAATCCCAGGAGTTTGCTAACATCACTATTCTGGGAACAGCTGATTGCTGACTTGGCAGACACCTGAACATCTATACCATAGCCTCTGCCGAATGGCTCCATGCAGAAAGCCGTCCTTAGTTTTGGTGAACTCCTGAGAGCTTAATGAGACAGCCACAGATTCCCGGAAATGAGATTTCCCACATCTTCTGGGAGAGGGATTTAGATATAGAAGCCAGAATAATGAATCTCACACAAGAAAGATATATTAAAAACCAAAGGAAAGAAGTGACAGGACTTCAATAACTGAGAGAAAAGGCACCTGTGATCCCCAGATGTGTCTGTAATGGAACTATGTACCGTATCCGTGAGTTAGACACAGTGTCTCAAGGCAAAGACTCTCTTGGTATAAAGCGTGGCTTCTTCCTCTAAATCCACTCGCAGCAAATCTGTCTATGCCTTCCACGTGCTCTTAGTCTGCCTTTCTTCCTAATTTAGGTCCTCAGAGCCAATCTTTAGTGTAATTACTGCAGTGCCTGGTACACTGCAGACTGCTCCTCCATCTGTAAACTGCTTGGACAGTTATACTTCTTCTCTGTGACAGTGCAGATTGCAAAGCCCAGAACAAAGAGTGCAAGAGCCAGGGACAAAGTCTCCCAGCTGAAGAGATCCAGCTGTGCAAGAAAGTTAGAGAGGAAATGAGACAAATCCACAGTTAGAGCACCTTGGGGAAACAATGAAAACCCTTCCCCTTTTCCATCATAAGCAGGATGACATTTGCAGCCTCACCATCCTTCCACATCTGAAGGAAAGAACTCTCTTAAGCCATAAAAAGGACAAGAACCAGAGACATCCTAACCTTATTTCTGACAAACTCTTTTTTTTTTTCTCCTGAGGAACGCTCGGATACTATATCGCAGTGATAACTAGAAGGATAAACCATCAGGGATAAAGGTACAAGAACAAGAAAAAATACTAACTGGAAATATTTCAGGAGGCTGTGGAATTGCAAAGTTCCTTAAACCTTCACAGGAGATGAAGTGAGACTGGGGAGTACACAGACAAGGGAACTATTTACAAAGATTAATTTCTGTATCATAGCTGTGTAAAGAGCCCTTGGGTTTAATGCAGTACATGAGGATTTGCAGAAAGGCAGAACAGTAACCCACACTAAGGGCAGCACTAACAGAATGGGATCTGGAGTGTATCACAAGGTCCTTGTTAAAGGCCTTTTCTGGCTGAGCCCTGCTTCTGATCTCAGCTCTGTGCTCCAGGTTTTTCCAAGCATAATATCTCCCTTCTGGGCCCAAAAGAATTGAAACCTAGCCCCTTAAGTTTCTTTCTTCTCAGGAATAAAAGCCTTAAAACTGATGTCCATTACCCTCTTTCCCTTCCCCCCATTTCCAATTTAAAAAACACACATCTTTCTAGACATCACAAAAATCATCACTGCTTTTGGATATTCTTTTCCCAAAGCTGAACTGGGTGTCTTGGCACTGAGTGTGACTATTTGTATAGCTGTAACTGAATTAAATCCTGTCACCATCAGCAATCCTGTCTAGCTCTCTACGAACCCCTTCTTCTGTGATGCGAGTGGTGCCGTCCTCCTCCTTCCTTGTGAAGTCACCTTTTGGGAACACACTTTCCCATCACCAAATAAGGTTTCCACTCCTGCAGGCACTGAAACCAAAGGGAGGTGAGGTTCATGGAGATCCACTGAGCCTGGGTTCCTGTGTGAAACTAACTTGACACCGGGACATGCAGTTACTTCTGTCTTTCCTTCTTGATCCTTGTACTCCTCCTAGACAAACTGAGCTGACAACTTCAGTCTTCTTCAGATACCTGTGCAGTCTCTGAGTTCTGGGCAGGGCTGTCAAACTGGTGAAGAAACCCCCTGTGCGAGGGAAAGGAATCCAGCATTCCTGAGCTTGCAGTAGAAAACCATTCAGCCTTAAATTTCAGGCTGGTAAGGAGGAGATAAAAACGTGGCGGGGATTTGACTGGGAAAAGTACTTTAAGGAAATAAATGACTGACCTTGAGACTGAGTATGCATGGTAGAGCCCAGATGATAAAGCAGAGATTTCAAATGAACCTTAGTGGAGATGAAGATGAAGAAAGGATGAAAGAGAGAGATGAAAGAAAGGAAATCCACATGCACATGGACTAGCAGGGTTTTTACTTTGGTTTGGGTTAGGGTTTTTCATTTTGCTCCCTCTGTTGAGAAAAGCTTGAAACAAGTGGGTAATAAGTTACAAATTCATGAAGCCCAGCATTTATTCTCTGTTGTGACAAGAATATCTCAGCTCCAAAGCAAAGACAGATGGGCCACAGCTCAAGAGCAATGAGAGACTGCCACAGAGGAGAAGTTAATCCGTTGAAATTCAGGTGGAAAAATTAAGAACCAAGAGCGTCAACGACTCAATGTCATTGATGGCTTGCTAAAGCTTATTTTTCTGCTTTGTGATGAACAAATACAATAGAGAAAGCTTTTATATGCACACTTAATTGAGGATGTAAAATGAATAATTACAGGGATTGGGAACAGGATATATAGCTTCTGAGTGCTACCTCACCATTTGAGTTTTCCCACATATTGGTTTCAGAAAGAGATTGAATGTATTTATTTCTGCTCTATTCCTGAAGTCCTGTGCATGTTCTCACCACAAATAGTCTTTCCTATTCTTTGTGGTGCATATCAAAACCAAATGTCCTGGAACATCCTGGATCTTGGAGACTGAACTTACCCTTTGATTATAACATGTGCCTCTCCAGACCAAGCCAGGGTAGAGCAGGGACCTGTGAGATATCAGTTCTGTGCATAAAAAGTGGACTTCATGTCACCAGCTTTCTCAGTCAAGGGCCTCTGAGAATCAAAAGCTTAACATCCTGCTTGATCCCCATTAAAATGCGATCTTATAGCAAAATAAACAGAAGAAAAAGCTCCTAATAGCACAAAGACCTAATTCAGGGAGTATACTTTATTATGGGAATAGTATGTGTTTGTCTTACAGACCTTAAAGTATCTCACATGCTTTGTTTATTTCAGAACCTGATTCCTTGAAAAGAAACACTGCAGGATAATCATATTTATTTGTTTAGTTTTCCACTTTGTCCACTTACCCTTGCTTAAATCTAAGCCAAATGTTTTACTAAAAAACCCCATGGATATACATGTTTTTTGATTTACTAACAGAAGTAAGAAAATAGGTTACAACAGCCAAGACCAGAGGTCCTCATTTGTAACCATTTATCCACATGTAGTTATAGGTCACCCACAAATTACAGACTGTGGGTTCTAGCACCATTTTATATATACAAATATACGTATGTATTTACAACTGCTACATACTTACTTTCCACAGTGTGGTGCCCAATGTTTCTGCTACAACTTGAAACAGAGCTGCCACACAGGAAGGCTGACTGATGCTATATTTAACATAGAGAAACCTTTTTCATTGGGTGGAACTAAGATGGGAGGAGGAGAGGTGACATGGTTAAATCAGTTGCATCTGAGACAGGCAAAAGCAACTGTTGTGGCTTGTGAGCTAATTGGCTGCTGGTGTCCCGGGCAAACTAGAGGAACAAACCTCAAAAACCAGCCCGTTAAGAAAGTCATTCACCTAAAGTAGAAAATCTTGTGACTTGTAACTATTCTTATCCTTCTATAAATGAAGGAGAAGTTGAAATAACAACCTCAAGCTCTAAACATCATGAGAACATCTTAATACTAACAAGATTCTTGAACAATATAAATTTGAGGGGTTATTATTTGCATTCTATTTTATGATGCTTTAAGCTTAACTCTTTCAACACTTCTCTACAGCTTGTACCATTTGAAAAATTGAAGTCCCGGTGTCAAGACACGACTCCAGGAATCAACACTTAAAGAGAAACTGCATATACTGTGGGACTAGTGTTAGAACTGAGAAGAGGAGCAATATGCCTGTATAAATTGATTACCCAGCAAGTTCATATTGTTGGAGTATATTAAGGAGCAAGTTGTAGCCACCTACAGAAAAAGATATCCAATTAAGCAGATGGCATGTTAGCATGCACTGAACACTTATGGAAGTGAGATGTAGCCTCTAGATTATTTATAACTTGCCACATAAAATTAAATTTCAAAGCTGGCCATTCTTTGCATGAGGGTTGGTCTAGATGACCTTTAGAGGGCTCTTCCAGACTGAATTATTCTGCGATTCTAATATTTTTGGCATATATGTCTTTTCAGGTGGAAAAATTGCTTTTCAAAAAGCACAAAGGAGACACAATCCTCACTGAAAAGTGAGAGGCAAGAAGAATTCAGAGTTTGTAGGTCTCGCGATTTGAATGGTATCCTTCCCTCAGGAGACTTCTTGAAGCTTTGATATTTTCTGTGCAGCTCTTCGCTGAAACTACATAGCCCCTCCCAGCTGCTTTGTTCCTAGGTAAGGTTTTGTGCAGGGTTGCTTGCTACCGAGGGAGACTGCATACACTGTGTACTATCAGAGCCCTTTACAGTCACTACAAGCTGCCTGTGTGTCCCTTTGACACATGGCCAGGGAAACTACTCTAGCTCCTTCTCTGGTCTGCTAATTTTATTTCTAGACAGGCTTTTCATGAAAAGCCACAACAACATTCCTCAATCCCTAAGGGTAATTTGGGTTTTCTTGCAGACCCAACTGCCCTGCATACCTTCCTCAGGAAAAATAACTGGAGAAAATACCTAACCTTGGAGTTCTTTCGAAAGGAGCAGGTTTACGTCCTTTAGAAACCATCCTTTGTATTCTAGTTTCACATGGACATTTCTCAGCTCCCACTTTGCTTTTTTCTTGCTCTTGCCCTCCTTTCTTACTCAAAGGCAGCAGCCCCGAAAGATTTGAAACAAGTAGGTCAGAGAGCGGCTTAGCAGCGCACACCAGCCCGCGCCGCGGCCGCTGCAGGCACAGCGCCCCAGCCGTGCGGCGGGGACGGCCCGTGGCGTCCGCTGGCTACGGCCGCCTCGTGCTGGCAACGCCGGTGCTGGGAGAATCCAGAGGGAAAGAAAAGGTGAATATATCACCCTCCTCCACAAAGGTGGGAAATCAAAGCACTTAGCACACAGGGCAAATAGAAAAGAAACCAAGCCCCGCTTCCCCCGGCTTTCTACTCCCTCAGAGAATCACACAAGTACAAAACCATGAAAACAATAATCCCAGCTGCAAGAGCAATGAAGCAATTTGTTAGGGAGATGACATTTTTAATGAGAAACACTTGCTGGAGGAGAACAAAAGGCTCTGTTTGGTCAGAGAGATGCTCTTGATACTCTTCTGAAGTGCATGAAAAAGTAATTTCATTTAAGCGTCATACCCAGAGCAGCTGAATTTCCTGAGGCTCCAGATGTTGTCCTGTGCAGATGCTGAACAAATGGAACTCTGTCCTGATGAAATGAAAAGAGAAAAAAAAAAATTCCTAAACCAAAATCCATGCACTAGAATATTTTATAGGTTTAAAAAAAAAAAAAAAAGAGCGCGATAGAGAAAAATCATTGCAAACTGTGGCAAAAGGAAGTTCTTGAAACTAGCAATGTTTCATTGGACATAGGTTAAACTATTCTTATTTGCCTTATAAGATAATTGAATGAGCCGAGAATCTGGATTTGCAAAATACCAAGTTCTATCGCATATTTTTTCTTGGCTTTGCACTCATTCTCTTTGACAGTTTTCTGGCTGTGATTACTCTGATTTTGTTCCTTAGAAAGGAGCAGAGCCTGTGAGCTTTTATCTGACTAGAAGTTACTGGAACTTTCCTCAGGTAAGTGAAGCATTCAGAATCAACAGCTAAAAATTATGATCAATATTTCACTGAACAGCTTGCATGGTAAAGCACAAACAAGCTTCCTAACACAAGATCACACAAACTTATTTCCTGAATTTGGGGAACCAGTGGAGGTTTTGAGTCTCAGTGAAGCTTTTCGAAATAAGAGATCAGACCAAGATCAGCTCTCATGTTAACGAAGACTAATGCAATATAATGACCCTGATGCTCAGATACTTCATTCCTGAACTTTGGGATGGGTGACGAAAGTAGATTTAGAGGATTACTAGTCTTTGCAAGTCCTACAGGGCCTATATAGATTCTGACGTAAATTACAATAGCCTTAGGCCTGCTGGCTTAGGCTCTAATTTTTTTCTGCCCTTTTAGGCTAGGAGAAGTGGAGACTATTCACTCTTTCTTCCAAAGCCCAAGTCTCCTTCTGACAGAGCATTATCCTTTTGCTAAGTGGTAGCAGATGAGAGTCAAAAGCCCTGCACAAACATGAGAGCGTTCCTACCTCTTACATAGGCCCCTTCCCAAGGAGCAATGCTGTCATAGATAACTTTGCCTTTGAAAAAATAGTAATAAAAGCCAGGTTTGTAATGCTGCTTCATCAGCAGGTGGTACTGTGTAGTCAGTTTATAATGAAAAAAAGTGAGAATGATACTGTTTTAAAGTGGAATTTGGAAGACGTGGTTAGCATCATATCTGGCATGACCTGACGGGTAAAGCTAAACTACTGACACCTCCAAACATGCACTAAATGAGAAGGGAGGAAGCCAAGGGGTATGTTAGATATAAATAAGAACAGAATTAAAGGTTTTAAAAAGAATACAACTTAGTGCATGGACATTATGACAAACTGGGGATGGAGCCTGCATTTCTCTCTGCCTGCAGAGAGCTAGACATAATGTCAGACAAAGAGCAGCTGCCTTCCCGAGCAGACGGAGGAGGATGCTTCCAGTACAGCTAGCTGGTCTCACCAGTCAGAAAGGAGTGTTGGCAGAATTTAGATAAGTCCCGAGAAAGCACACCAGAGGAGTGAGAAATAACATTATTTGACCTTTTTTTTTTTTTTTAAATGAATCTGATGTAGGTCAAATAAGCTAGTTTTGCCTAAACTCAGTAAAACCTCATTCTTAATGACCTGCGGTAAGTGTCAGCAAACCAGGTAACTGACACTGTACTGGCAGCTGTGAGCTCCCAGAGGAGCATTTTGCTTTGTAGAAAACTGCTTGAAGCAGTTCAATAAAAACGAATTGACCTTAGAATGAAAAAAATCAGCTTTCACAGAATTATTGGGTGAGGGCTGGAGTATTTTGAATAGCTCAAATTCCAACAACAGGTAACACGCTTTAAAGCATGTTACCAAGTTTTGTTTCATGCATATGTTGCCAAAATAACCCTTTTGCATCTGCAGAGAGTAGTCAGTGAAATTTAGCTTCTTTAAGCATTTACAAGAGACTACTATAGGCCAGCAATGCCTTATTTTACATTCTGAAAAGGTTTTCATTAAGGGCTGCCATTCGTCAGTATACTGAGAATCTCCGAGTCTGCATTGCTAATGAGGAGGAAAATCACTAGGGTAGAGAGAAACTAAGCATACATAAGGTTTCTCTCATACTCATTTCCTCCAAGGATACACTACAGCAGAGAGCACTCCACCCAGATGGGATATGGGAGGTTTAATCCCTCAGAATTTTTGCTGCTGAGGTCTTTAGTGAGAACCATTGGTGCAACTGGGGAAGTCCTTTGTGGTGTTACTGGTTGCTCACTCATGCTCCGCTGGGGTTTTCTTCCTTCTCACACCATACAGACACTAGGTCATGAGAACTGTTGTCACCTCAGTGGGAAGGAGCAGTGCAGAGGGCTTTTTGCTACTCTTCTCCCCCGGGGCAGTTTAGAACAGACTCTGCCTCACATTAACTTACAGCAGCTGACCAGCCACTATGATTATCTGTTTCTTTGAAGAGGCCTTGAGCGGTCAGGGTAAGTAGATGCTGCAGAAATGGTTAGGCCAGTTTTAATTATCGCATCACGCAAGCTTAGCTGTTCTGTTCAGCCCATCGCTTGCCGGAATCTTTGGAGCCTCCCAAAGAGACAGGAGGTTGCTCCCTGGAGCTGTGCCCCTCCACCAGTAGCTCTCCAGGCTGTGTTTGCCCACAGGCATTAGCAGCTTCAGGCAGGACGGTGGAAACGGTTGGTGTAGTCTCTTTGTTCCTCAAGAACTTACCGGTTTGGAGGGAAAAGACTTTTTCTTTGACAAGGAGTGGCAGCCAGCCAGGGAAAACACCTGCCTTAGCTCTTTGCTTTGCCTACACCAACAGCAAATGCTGCTGTATGAGCCATCACAAGAGAGACAAATGAGGAGTGGTGGTGGATGACTGAGGACTTCAGGGCAATAAGAAAGCCAGGTAAAAAAGGCAGCATGTTTTTAAGGATGAGCAACGATGACAGCACTTCCATGCAAGAGCTGCTAATGAAGTCCTGCTCCTGGGACTAAGCAACGCAGAGTCTCACTGCACCCCCATGCTGCCTCTCTTCTGCGTCATTTTCATCAGTAATCCAAGGATCATCTGCATGACAGATGCTAAGTCATCTTCCTCTGGCACACAAGCCAGCAGAGATGGGTTGTGTTAAAGCACATCAGTTGCCGAGTACTATTCGGTGCTTATGCAGTAGTACTTTGAGGGGAAGTTGGCAGTAGGCTACAGAGAGGTCAGGCACCCTCTCCTTGCACATCTCTGAGCAACAGGGATCCAAATTAACCTTTCCAATGGTAGTTTGTCAGAATCCAGGGGATGGAAGGATGTCATCGGAAATAACCCAGATTCACACTCCCAAGTGTCCATATCCTTCTTTCTAGGGACTTTTTGGCCTTCTCAGGACTTGATTTGACATTTAAAAACAATAAGTCTCCTGGGCAGAAATATAATTCCTTAAAATTATCTAGAATACTTAGCTGCCTCATGGACTGCTAAGTGAACATACTTATCCCCTTGAAAACCTGGGAATGATGATTTCCTCATTCAAGGACCCCATGTGCATTTTCATGGGTCATTGGAGATGGATAGCTCTCAAGGCAGTCTAAATCTGTCAACTCCCCTGTCTTTTAGAAGGGGAGAAAACCAGGAGAAAGACAAAGAGAAAGGAAATAATGAGCATTTGCAAGGCCACTAATGAGCTATTGTGGGTCATTACTTTTATTTCCAGTAGGGATTTAAATTACAAACTGTTTTGAGAATCAGTTGTGTTAGGCATTTAGTTTATAGTGAGTGTGACTGCAATTTTAAAAAGCTAATGTACAGGATGGTAGAAAGGCTATAAAAAAAACCTGTGCTGCATTTTGAATTGTGCGTACACATAATGACTGTATTATTTCTAGAGAATTAACTTTTTTTTCCTCCTAACTTTCCAGACTCTGAATCATTTTCTAACAGGATCTCAACAGGCAATAGTATTAAAAATGTGTTAGATGTTAACATCTGGGCCAGGAAAAGCATGACAATCTAATACAGAGAATCTAACTGGGGCATTCGTCCAGGCCTGCCATCCTTCTTTCCATTCTCTGTGGTGTCTCTCCCGTTTCAGGATACATAGATCAAATCCTTAGAATAATGGCATTTAAATGAAGTCAAGACAACCTGACAATGTTTCCTTGCCAGGCAGGTTGCAGGTGCCAGGGAATTAATACCCAAACTATAATCATCTTCCTCTCAGTAATGGTAATTTGAATTGAGAAGTCATTTCAGTACATGTAGGCAGAGGAAAAACAGCAATCTCAATCCATTAAAGGAGAGAAAGAACCCCCAGAGACCCAGGTGTCATGATTTTAACACTTGATTTTCATTCCACAGTGGAACAAAAATGAAACCTTTCAACTGTTTTCATGAAAACTTTCAGGAGCGAAAGATAAGCCAGAGTAACAAACTTGCTGAGTGCGTAAGACCAGCAAACTGGTTTGAAAAAGGGCCTGACTCCATGTCTTTGTATTTGATACAGAAGATTCAGTTTCAAGGTCCTCCTCTAAATCAAACAAATCTCTTTATAGCTATAGAAGTCTGCCTAGCAAAATTTACCCTTTTCTAGTTTTTGATGAAACAGCTGCTTTAACAGAAACATTTTCAAGTATCATTTTTTTTTTGGCCAATTCTAATCCTTGAGGCAGAGGAAAAATGAAATCCTGTTTTGACCAGCATGAAATTCACTATCTAGATTTAGGCCATCCATTTACCCTCTTCGTATCTATCACAGTAGGATAGATGAGCTCACACTGGGAAAATAAAAACAAAAAAACTGCCCGAAAATGCCCGCATATTTCCAATATGCCTACTTTTCTTGAGATATCCAGAGTGGTTAAAAATTAATCACTCAGCAGCACTGGGTACCATACTTGGATGCTAGTGCACACAATTAAGGTCTTACTTCAGTCCTGCCATGCAGATTGTCAGGAAAACTGTTAAGAAGCTGTAACCGCCTCAGAAGGTTTAAAATTGCCAAAGGCAATATAAAGACAGAAAAGTAAGGAAGATAAAACATTTTAAAGAAATTACCAAGGGAATCTTTGTCTGCGGAGAATGAGAGCAAATGACAAATTACAGTACCACAGTACCCTTCCACTGAGTTCAATATACAACAGTTTAAAAGATTCCCCTCTCTACAGGATAGATTTGAATAAAGAAGGAGCTGAATTTAAGTTTTTGCCCAAAACTTAGCTGGAGTTCTAGTACTTAGGAATATTTTGTTTTCCTACTCAAACTCGCAGAAGGCCTTAAGAACAAAGGACGGGATAGGACATCTTAAGACACTGGGCCCCGTCCCCTTATGTTGCAAGCATGTATCACATCATCTTTGCGTTGCCTGAGAAAACTTTATTGTAAAATGAAGTAGTATGCTTCGGTGAATCCTAGTAAGAGGCTGCCCCAGAAGCTCATCCCACTGATGATTAGAAGCTTTCTCGTCTCTAGCTCCTGTCTGCTCATAGGCAGTCTGACTTTGCTAGAAGTGGCATTTCTAAGGCAAACTCCAGTGAGGCTCAAAGCACTTGGCTGATGGCCACCCTCGATGATTATCTCATCTGAGGCTTGTTGATATTCTACTCACCCTAATATCTTCCTTTTATTTCCAGCCTCTTTTTCACTTTCAGTCTCTTCTAAGTGGTAACATAGACCAAATACTGCTTTATCTTATTTGCATTACAGCGGTCATTAGAATCTCCAGCAAACCTGGAAATGTGAAAGACACTTCCTATTTAAAAGAATTTATGGTAAAAATAGAGGAAAAAATTAGGGAGAGGAAAATAGAGGCAGAAAATAAGGAGCAAAAAAGTACTGAACAAACAGTAAAGCTGTCCTCCACCTTTCTCCACCAAATCTCCTGCCTCAACAGCCCTCACTATCCCCTGTAGAGGAAGGTTGTTGTCCTATTTGCTCATAAAGTCAAAGAAGCCGCTTTATGGCTTGTTTATTTTCACCAAATATTTACATAATATTGTAGTTATTTTATTATTGAATTCTTTCTTTCACTAAGCAGACAAATTGCTGTTGAAGTAGAACATTTCAGAATGTATTGCTACTGCAGTCCAGTAAATCCACTCTATTAAGGGACAAAAAACTTCCACCTCTAATTTCATGCTTATCCCTATAGAGTTGTGAGTTGTTTGCATCAGCCAAGCTGTATATAATTTCCAACAAGAGTTCTAAAGAAACACCTATTTCTTTGAAAAAAAAAAAAAAGCTTAAAAAGTAAATATAACGTTTAAAATTTGTTTCTTTTTCTCACAGGGACATTCCACACGTACCAATCAACTCACCCCGGATCCTTTTCGACTGGGAAATCCCTTGCAGTCATTCACCTGTAAGGGGACATTATGAAAAGTTAGAAATTGGAAAACACGCCCCTTTCAATTGCTAGGGCTCGCTTATGTTTCGAATGTGGCTTTTGGACGACCCCTGGAATGCAGTAGGACTTCTGGCAATCTTATAAACTACCGTACTTCAGCATCACAGTTCTAGCTTAAAGTGGCAAAATAACAGCTTGACATGCAATGAAAATTTACTCTATTTGTAATGCTTCTGACAAAGTATAGATCAATCCCTCGCAAATGATCGCTGACCAGGAAATTATAACCACAACGTCAGGCTGAGGAAGGATAAAGCAAAAGACTAATAAAAACATGAGTAGCTGGATTCTTGCACAATATGGTCAAAATCAATACCCACTGGAGAACCAAGTTAGCCTTGCAAAAGGGTGAGGGTACTATGAGATCAGATCTCAGCCCAGCAGAAGTTTTAGAGGTTACCATACTGCGTAGCCCACACAGAAGCGTTAGCGGACGGTATTAACACAGCATTCAGCTCCTGCAAACTGCAGAACCATCAAAGCTTCGATAGCCTTTGAATTACACTGCTGAACGAATCCGACATGACTGGGAAATCCAATATAGACGTGCATACATAGTTTTATCACCTATTAAATTATAAACATCTCTCTAAAGTCCTTTCTAATATATGTGCTTCCAGTCAGGCTGGGAATACTCTAAAAAAAACATGAGTTTAACTGAGTACATTTTGCACCTAGTATAAGGACACTGCTGTGTTTCTAAAAACTCCAGCTGCCTACAGAAAGTCATTTCTATGTTTAGTTTAGTATTGACTTAGGAAATGCATAACTGAGTATGTTTTTTATTATTGTTGTTGTTTTAAGAAACAAAACAAGAGGGAGTAAAAGTTAAAGCTGCTGTGACTGAACGGTGTTTATTTTAAAGCTGTTCTTCCAACACTTGAGTATTTTCAATGTCCCTATTAATAAGAGGGCATAAAACCCTAAGTGTGAGGAGACAGCATCTGCAATGGGCAAATGGGGCTACTCAGATGTTACAGGAGTTTCAGTGAATTGCTATCTGAATGTGATTATAAAAGGCACTAAGGCATGAGCACAGCAGTGCTCGTATATATATTACGAGAGAGTCTATGGGTAAGCACATCTGTGCTTTATACTATTGCATATTGCATCTGTTACTCACTAGTATTTTTGATCTACAACTTTGCTTTTGGCCATGAATTTGTACTTCTTAAATTCATTTGCAAAGAAGCTTCTGTGTAAATTGCTCAAATTACTGAGAATCACAGAAAACATCAAGCATTTGGTTCTGCATTTTGTTTAGAATATTTTTGGAAAAACTTTAATTTGGTCTTGGAATTCTCATCTGAAACCATTCAGGCTTGTAATATTTCATAAGAGCATTTATACAGAATTGCGTCGAGGAAAAAAATGCCTGAAAAGGAGCAACAGAAATTTCAGTTTGACTTTAATTGAACACTTTATTGTAGACCCAGGAATATTAAAAATAGTTCACTGTAGGTGGACTTGTGCTTAAATATTCAGTCACAGGTTCCCTCCAAGTGAACTATTTCATTGGCCAGCTGCTCACAACTACATATTGCCACACCACAGAGCAAACCAATCAGTAAGATAGAATTTGTTTAAAAAATTTAAGAAATTTTCACTCTAGGAGTAAAGTACAGTACCAATTTTCTTGTATTATTTTTACAAAATTGCAAAGACTGGCAAGTTCTCTCCAGAAACATCTCCATGCAAGGGTGAGATTTTTTTGCAGAGCCTGATAGGAATGCAGTGACACATTCATACTGCTGTCAAACGACAGAGGAAAGACAAGATGGCTTTGAACAACTTTTGCACCGCCCTGGACATTAACTGTCCAAAACTTATGTGGTCTAATACTGACACTCCAGCTAAAAAGAACAGAACAAAGATCTATGTTAGACCAGTAAAGATTGTCTCCCTGAGGTTTCTCTGCCATCTCTCTATTACAGGAGAACATTCATTCTCCTAGCTTCTTGGCTGATTATTTACTGAATGCATCTCCCAGCTGAGAAATCCCATAGTACAGTAAACCTTGATCAAAAAGCTGGTAGATCTGGCTCCTTGACCCCCTTTCTAGTTTCACCTTTCACTGCCAAGGTGGAAGACTGAAGAAAAGAATCATGGGCCTTATCTGCTGATTTTTCTGTGATTTTCAGTTGTCTTCCTTCACAAAGAGGATCTTGTACAGTGAATGTTTGTGCAAAGGCGTGGTCCTGCAAGGCAACCACTGCCTCACCTGTTCTTCTGGAGAATGGCAAATTTTGCTTTGAATTGTCCCTTACAAACCTGGGTAGCTGACCCAAAGTAAAACGAATAGCTGTTATTCCAAACTTCAGTAGAGGAGCAGTGGGTAAGAATAAACAGGTAAGAGTAGAGTAAGAGCATGGATTAAATAGGCTGAGGTATATGAGGCTATAAAGGTAAGAAATTTTGCTGTTAGAGAGGACTGGCCCCCAGGGAAGGTCTAAAGACTAGGGTAGAACAAGAAGTCTGGAAGATGATTTTAGCAGCAGCAATTTCAACAGACCGAAGTTGCTAAACCCAGTCCTCCAGCCAGAAGGGACGGGTCAGCTGGAGCAATAGAATAAGAAGCTGTGGATCTGTAAAAACAAGGGATTATCTTCTCTCTCCTTTTGTAAGTGGCCTTTTGGTGTGATTTTGCATGTTCGTTATCATGCCCAAGTGCATGTGCAGTCAGAGACAAAGAAGAGAGAGAGGGAGAAGGAAGTTAAAAAAAAAAAATCCTATGAAAAGAAAGTCTGGAATAAAAATAGCATAAAAGCCCCATTCTGCTAGCATACAGCCAGATGTGGCAATACAACATATTGAGAAATAGTACATGCCTCAAATGGTGTCTGTGTGTCTATCTCTGTATATTTATATTAATGCTGTGTTACTATTATTACTGCATTATAATGCATGCGTTGCATATGCAGAGGGGATATCGCTGAGATAAAGTGCAAAGCTGAGTGATTACACTAATTTATCACATACCTTTGGCTGCTTTGCCACCTCCTCCCTCCTGAATACTTTTAGCGTTCCAAGCAACCCTTTATGGAAGGAAAAGCCTAAAGTGTTTAAGAGGAAGGAAATCAGTAGGGTTCTATAAAAACTGAATAAGGTATTACAGAAAATACCCTGAAACTATGTTGGCTCCATTCTTCTTTTCCAGCAGTGCAAATGAGGAGTGACACCAGTACAGCTACACTGCTGTGCCACTAAAACATAGTGACTTAGATCAGATCCACGATCCACGAAAATGTCTCCAGGACACATCCAGCACAATACCTCTTGTAGAGCTATTAACACTTATCAAGGTTGCTAGAGATTCTTAGCACTATTATCTTGCTCATTTGTCAATTTGCATCTTAAAAGTAATTCTATCTTTGTCATCACTGTTCACATTAAGACGTTGTGAATAGTAAGAGAGAACACATCCTCTACTGGGTAGCAACTCCCTTATTTCTCAAGCCCGTATGAACTCTTGGCTGGTCTGTTCCCCACAAACAGAGGAGGTTAGAGAATAACCTAACCCCTCCTGAACTTCCTAAAACCCTGCCCCACCAAAATGGCCCTGAGGTTTGTGGGATCTGGGGTTAGATCCCGATCTCCCTCCACCCCAACAAAACCATCTCACCAGGTCCTAAGGACCCGTGGGAACAGTCTGGACACTTCGCCAAGGCTGATTCCCCTTGCGATGAGGAGCCAAATTATCCTCTTGTGCTTCATCACAGTCATACTCAAATGCCCCCTTTTTTTGTCAGATGGATACTTGGATTCATGGCTCTTTTTCACAAACTAAAGCAATATCCTCTTTCTAAGAACTGTAGATTTTGGAACCACAAGCCAACATATTGGAATCATTTTAAAATAAAAACCAGACCAGAATAACAATGGGTAGCAGCATTGTGCTTTTACATTGGTGGGGTTTCAGCAGTGGGAACTACATGTAATTAACAAGTTCCCCAACAAGGGATAGCTAATTTTTGTTACTTTCAAGAGCGTTCCCTCCCCTGCCCCTTGCTAGCTTTTTTAAGTGGTTACTAGCACTTAGGGCTTCTTAACGGGACAAGACCGTGAAAAAAGTTTTGCTCTTGCCATCAGTTCTAGTGCCCTCGGTTTTAGTGGCTTTCCTTCCACATCTGTTATGTAAATACAATTTGAAAGCTGTTCTCCATCTCATCTGGACACAAGCAAACCTGGAATGAATAAAAGGTGCCATCTCCTTATTACCTTCAAAAATAACTGGTTGCTGTTGAAAGTTTCAGGTTGTTCTGAAAATTGGCCTATGAATGAGCAGCATTGAAGGAACATATCTACACACACACACACACAAAAGCTTTTTGGGAGAAAAAAAAAAATCCCTCGATTGATCCATTTCTTTAACCCAATGCAAAATGGCCTACAGACTGTTAGATCCACTTAAAACAGTCAAGCCACCTTCCAGACAGGCGCTTCATAACTTCCATATTCCTCAGGATCGACACAAATTCCTAAGAATCCATAATTTTGCCTATCACACTCTCTCACTGACCACCTTAATATTTTATACTTCAAAAACAAAGCAAGAAACACCTTAAGATACCATTAGCACTGCATTTCCCCCATATGACATCTTTACTTTACCCCTTTTTAAAAAATTCTTTTCATCTGTTTTTATCAGGCGTAGATATAAACACACAGGGAGCGTGATTCAGCTCTCTGTATTTATGCCAGTCCGACTCTTGCCAGTTTTAAAGAAGTTTAATTCCTCTGACCACTATCTGCTTCAAGGTTCCATGGCTGACGTGCTATGAGCAGAACCAACCATAGGAATAGCTTATTCAGCAAAGCCAGCAGACAAACAAAAACCTTTGCATGCTAAAATATGTAATGTTGAATGATTTTTGCCATTTTCTTGTTTCATATCAGCGTACAGAGATCTATGTATCTCTAGTGATTTAATTTGCAAATACATGTAGCTGCAGCAGTGCAGCACTAAGGAAAGTCCACTATTTTTACAAAAAATAATAACAAAAATCTAACTGAACATAATTAAGTATCTGTGTCTTATTGCACAGAAGAGAGGAACATTGAATGGTAAGGATTTTGCATCTGAAATATATTGGTAATTTAAAGTCTTTGGGATTTGATGGCTTAGAGTATTTGTGTATAATTCACCTCAGTTGGGCAGTTTAAGCACAGCTCAAAATTAAAGGAGTCATTCTACAAGAAAATAAGCACTTGTGATTTCCATCTAAGGGCTCTTCAACTGACTGGTAGTAACGTGGCGGCTCGGAAGACCAACCAGGCAGTTTAACGTCAGCATAGAGAGCTCTACCACAGCTGTCCCTTACAGGCATGACCTACAGAGCATTGAAGAGCCATACTGAAGAGTTTCTTCCTGTATGAGAGCTCTTTGTGGATCTAGAAAAGATGGGCTGCTGTCCCAATCCAGCTCTCAGTTGGAAAACGCCCACATCACAAAAATCGGATGTACCAAAGCTGGCACCCTAACACCCTGTGCAAGGCGAGAGACTAAAGACGGAACGGACACAAAGACTGAATTATCCTTTGGGCTGCAACTATGACATACAAATACAGGCAACATAAAGGGAGGAGGGTTGTTTCAGTAGTGGCAGGACAGAATGGCTCTGAGCACTACCTATAATAATTCTTTTAAAAATGTTTTCAATATCTGAAAATTGTGAATATTAAATAGTAAGTGCTAACATTGATCAAGAACAAAGGAGCTTTTTGATGCTTGAAATGCCTGGCAGAAATCACTGCACCCCAACTTTGTCATTGATTACTTTACATATTTCTTCCCACTTCTGGTTCCTGTTTGGACGTTAAGCAAGTGAAATGTTCTTCAGTGATGTAGTTAGTCTACAGTTAAACCATGCTAGTCACCTGCAGTGCCACGTGACTAGAACCTGGTTTCACAGGTTCTAATAAATCAGTTTCATACAGATGAATCCTGCCGCTGATAGCTTTGATATGCAGAATCTGTACACACCAAAGGGGAAATCTGGCAGTGAATTTCAATTGCTCAAGATCTGATCTCAAGGTACAAAGCAAAGTCATGAGATTAGGCAAATGCACTTGCTCTTGGGAAACATTCTACATGTGAGAACATGTTAGGAAAGCAGCTTCTCCTAGCACTGGATTGTGATCTGTATCTGTGGCCTTTTGCTGAGAAGCAGAAAAAGAAGTG
Organism: Struthio camelus; assembly: GCF_040807025.1. Lineage (NCBI taxonomy): Eukaryota > Metazoa > Chordata > Aves > Struthioniformes > Struthionidae > Struthio > Struthio camelus. The sequence continues at coordinate 7,369,578 of NC_090953.1, forward strand.
TGGGGAGGGGGAGATTTAGAAGGGAAAAGGGAGGGATTGGACATGACTTGGACAAGAGGCCTAGGATTTACTGATATAGCTCTAAAGCAAAGGTGACAAAATTACTCCTGTTCTCCCAATTCTGAAAAGCTCTGCACAACAAACTAAACATTCAAAGATAAGAATTGGCTCAAATATCAGACAAAGAGCGGTGTGAGATAATAGATTGTCTTGCTTGTTGGTGCTTTTGCCACTAGGTCCTGGCAGAGGTAGCCAAGCTCTGCCTCGTCCACCTAGGGAGGCAGTCTCAGGTACAACTAAAGCTCTCTGGCCCCTGTGCTCAGTGGCTGGCAGTTCAAACCTCTCACCAATGTCCTGGCTTCATAACTTGGTCCCACTCCCAAATGGGCTAGTGACCCACAGAAAGCCATTCTCCGTTTAATCCCCCAGAAATTGCTTTGTTGTCAAACAATATCTCTCAGGACTCCTCTAGCTGAAGGAGAGCAGATGTCAGAGCGTTACTGTCTACTTGTTTTAATGTGTAAGCAAAAATGGAACAGAAAGCAGTTCAAATGAAGATTTTCAAATACTGGTTCAGGCCAGGGTTCTACCAGATGATTCTTAAAGATTGATTTAATCAGAAGCCAGTCGACCTTTCTTAAATGATACAACATAAAAAGGGGGGAACAACTTTCACCATTAATTTAAAATTGAACCCATAGGTTTTATAAATACTGGTATTTGCGCACGAGAAAATTACACATGGACAATCAGAGTTTCTTTCTGACAGGCTCTACTTCCACACATGTAGATAGAGGGTTTACACTTGCCAGCAGATTCACATACCTTATACCTACCGGGCAGGCTTCTTGACAGTAATTCTGAAAATACACTCTGTAACATCTAGACTTTTATCTCTGGCATGAAACAAGATTTGGTGAAAAGAGCTCTCAGTTACTTCATGACACTGTTTCTCAAACTGAGGCCTCTCAACAGAGCCACCTTAGCTTTGCAAAAGGGCTTGAAGTCAAATACAATAGTCCCCAACAGTTCAGCTCCTCCAAGGTAAGAGGATGCGAACAGACCATAATTATCACCTGAAGACGTTTAATTCACCAACTGGTGGCTAACTACCTTTAATTGCCATCAGGTTCCTCATGCCAATGATGATATCTAAGTGACTAAACCCTTTCAGCCAGGAATTATAGCTGATTTCCTTCCCCTGAAGGTAATTAACTCCTATTAACTCAGGGGGATCCTAGGAGAAACAGGCAAGTCAAAAGTGAGGTTAAGAAATGCTGCCCTGCGATAATAGGACTCATTGGCTTATTAGGGCATAATGCCCTAGTGTTCAGGTACAAAGCTCATTCCAAGGTCTTTGAGGGGAGAAAGATAAATGAAGGAGCCTATAGGAACTGTCTAGTCTATCACCTCTGCTGGGTCAAATCAAAAAACCTGCCACCGTTCTTACCAGAATGTCAGCCATCCTGAAATTGCATGCCCTAGGATTTTTCTAAAGTAGATGATTACAACACCCTCTCTCCAGAGCTGACTGCACCCACAACTGCCTACAACCCATTGCTCTGACTCTAAATATCAGTACCTGCAAACTCAGATACTGGTCTGAAGACCACCTGTGTCTATCCAGCCTTTCCTGAGCAGAAACCGTATGACCTTCTGGTGTCTTGGCTCTATATTCTAAAAGGTCCTATGGAGGCATACGCAAAATATCAGACATCTCCTAATACCCAGCCAGCCACAGGCACAAGATGGAAGCAACCTGATGAAACACATTGGAACTGGGCTTTCCAAAGGGTTTACAGGCACAGATGTTTTGATGAATATATGTTGCAACTGGTAAAGTTATTTCATCTGCCTTCAGTATCACTAGATTTGGAATTATTCCCATATTATTCTCTCAGTTGTTAAACTAAGATCTTGAGGGAAGAATAGGAGAGAAGCTGGAGGAACATAACAGTCTCTTATGTTAAATCCACCTCATGGGCAAGAACATAAAGCTGGAGAAGTTTGCTGCTTCATGCTGTGAGCCTATGTCTCAGCTTTTGGCAGCAGAACAAAACCCTGGAAGCAGTCTGGAGGCTTTCACATATTTTGCTGCTTGCTTTGACTACTATCTAAGCATCCTAAGCCCTCTGCTGTCTTTACAGAAATACGTTTTGCAAGGCATTTTTCAGAAAATATTCACAATGAGTATATTTGCAATTTAGTTTTTACCAGCCTCCTTTAAAAAAAAGTTATTAAAAAAGCTAATTTACTAGTTGTTCAGATAATAACTGCAGCCTTACCCATAAGAAAAATAAAGCACAATGCTAAAATAAGTCTTTCAAAATATCCTTTGTATGTCTCATTTTCTATTCATAACAGCGTAGATTCTCTCCTGTGTGACCTTGCTAGGCTGCAAAATACATTTAAATTCTAACTCCTACCTAAGAAGGGTCTGAAAGGCCTTTTAGACACTCCTAAGACAGAATACTTGACACTGCGCTCCCCAGGCAGGGCGCAGTGCAGAGCAGCACACCTGAGCGAGCTGTTAAGTGTACAGCGCTTGCTCCAGAGGTTATGAGGCAGTAGCAGACGACTATGGGGCAACAACCCAGCACTTACTCTGCTTCTGAAGTTAATTTAACAGCTTATATTGATTTCTCTGCTCCTTTGGCTAAGCAGCTTCCGGTATATTTTGAAGTTATGCAAACCAAAAAGTTTTATGTTGCTTTTTTTGGTGCCCTGCAGAATACATTTGCTTCCTGCTTTCTTAAGTGCCTTTATTGCAAATGGAACTGTGATCAGCAGCTTAATTAACCTGACACTGCAGCTCCGCATTTTTCTCTGACTAGCTAAAAATATTCTAATGGTAACGTCTGTTTTACTGTCTGCAGTTCAGGGTTAGGAATTGTCTCCAACTATCTGTATTATGTTCCCTTTGAAAGAGTGCTGATGACAGGGCCAGCACATAAAGAAAACTTTAATCGTGAACTGAATTACCACCCAAACAGAGCACCAATTGCATTAGCCAGCTATTCTGACAGGGACAGAAATAAAGAAGCAAACCAATAGTACATCACTTTGGAGACTTCCACCGTCACTAAAATGCCATTACACCTGAAGTGACAGGAATTAAACTAGCCTGATGATGTGTCTCCAATAGCAGGATCAGAGAGCTGCTGAGATTTCCCCCTGGTTGCAAGCCTTGTCACTCTCAGTCCTGCTCACTGCTGCAACACTGCAAATTTAGATCCGTTTCCACCAGCTCAAACTCTTTTCTAGAGCTAAATGAGGATGTGGAATATGGCATGGAGGGCAGAGGAGCTGAATTTGATTGTTCTGGGTCCTTGCTCTTGGGTTGATTGAAATATGTGGCATTCTCTTCTCTTCTCTTCTGAATAGCCTCAAACTGCTAGCTCTGAAATGAAACTCCAAGGAAAATGAGTATTCAGTAGCTATTTCACAATCGAAATGGGTCTTGATATTTCTGGAAGAAGCCAGAATCATGCCAGCCCATCTGTTTAGACTGAATTATTGACGCATTTGAGCAAGTCATTGTGCCTCTTTTTCCCCTTCCCTAATAAAATAAGGATAAAAATTAACCCCTCAGTAGGCTGAAGCTTTTATCATAGTTTGAAAAAGTTTTCTTTTTTTTTTAATGACCTTTATGATAGAAGAAGGAGAATGCTTGATGTTTGTTTTTCACCACTGTCATGCTCAATGCACGTCATCACAATGCAGACTGAGTGATTTTTTGATACTGATATATATCTTCTCTTTAGATGTCAAAAAAAAAGGCAGAAAGATAATGTGGGATGCAAAAAATATGGAAAACATAAGAAGGTGATGGAACAGAAAGGTGAAAAAGCTATGTGAAGTACACATCATTACAAAAAGCCCTAATTGACCTTACCCCTTGGGACAGCTTGGGATAACAACACCTATTAAATTAAATAAAGTGTCCTCTGTGAGTGAAAGTCAGCAAAAAATGTTCCAGGACTTTTTCTAATGTATCAGCTATTTGGGAGGACTAGAAGATATCACTGAATGAAACTGGTAGGAGACTACTAAAGGGATGTGTAATTATCAGAGTTTTAATTTAATTAGATCATGGGCTGATGACGGCCATCAGTGACTCACTGTCTTTGTTTTACCGCTCTCTGGAAGGCAGAGAGTATGTCAGCAAGGGAGAATGGATCGCGTAGATGGTCTCTAAAGCACTCAACAGAAAGAAAAACCCACAGCATGTGTAAAACAAATTCACAATGACAACAACAGCAAGATTGTCTTAGTTTATTTTCCCCAGACCTGCTATACACGTTAACATCTCAGTACCACATCCAGCACGGGGCCAGACAATACTGAAGTGATAGGTCACTGAAGCAACAAAGCACTACTATATTAATATCTGTGTTCCTAAAATGCATCTCCAAATTCCTTCAAGATATTTGACTGGCTGATGGAAAATTTATTTCTGGGTTAAATCATAGAGCAAATTGCAGTTCTTATGCCCTCTTAAGCCATGCAGCTTTCTTGGAATGGCTGAAATCCCCTCTGAGTTGCATTACCCAGAGTTTGCAAATGTCTGAAAGGCATAAACCGCTAACGCATGTAGTTACTCTTTTCCCTCCTGCCATTTCTCTAGCTTTCCCACACAGATTGCTGCTTTCTCCCAAACACTTCAAGAGTGGCATATTCTTCTGTCTCAGAAAACATGCACATCTCTCCTGATCCAGGGAGTCAGATTACACTGAGATTTAAAACCTATTTCCCTACTGAACAAATTAGACATTCATTCTTCCCTACAGGAAGATATCTGCTTGCAAACTAGGTGTGACTCAGAATGGTCACCTCTTGATTTTCCTTCAGGAAGAATTTCCAAGCCTTTGACAGAAGGTATTGATCTTCCTGGCCTGACTAGAGCTAGGAGCAAACCATACTGCAAGGTCTTTGCAGCTGCACCAACCCTGCAGGAGAGAGAGCTGTGCTGAAGACAGAGCTGGGCCTTCTCATGCCGCTTTGGATCAAACCTAGACAAGGGGTTCTTAGGCAAAGCTAACTCGACCTCTTGCTCCAACCCTCGGCCCCTGTGCTCTGCAGGGTCCCAGCTGCCCAATACTGCAGACTTTCCTCTGCAGGAGACTGGATGTGAGGCCGCAATAAACCTGCTTGGCAGCTCTGTTCTGCTGCCCATCGTTTCTGTCAGACACACTGTGCACGACGTATCCTAGCGCTGGATCCCAAGGATGCCTCTCATATACAACAGGCGTCTTTCACCTTCAAATACTCTTGAAATAATAGCATACTCAGAGGGCACTTGTTTCAGTGGCTTCTTTTCAAAGCAAGACACTCAAAAGCCCCAAATGCCAAAGCCAAGGTGATCTGGGCCTCTTCATCTTTGATTTTCTGACCTCTCCTTCTCTATTAGTCACCTGTTCTGTGCTTCCATGCAAGAGCTTTTCACAGTCACTATGCAGAGGTGACTTATCTTTTACTGGCACAGCTAATAACGCTAGTATGATATACCTGAGGTAAAGAGCAAAGGCAAAAGAAAGCTCTCTCCGCTCAGTTTTGTATTCAGAGTCAATAATAAACTGATGTCAATAATAAACTAACAATTTTCTTATGTATATATGTAACACCACAGCTATCTCCAATACTTATTTTGCAACTTAAAACTCCACATATACTCTGTTCCAGACTTAACCTCCAGAAAGCACTGTAACAAGAAATGGACTTTTGTTGGCATGGATTTTTCTTGATAGCTTTTACCTGGGCAAGGCAAATGACTATAATGCCAGGAGCCTCTCCCAGAGCTAAAACGAAATGATCACTTAATTTCCACAGGTTCCAGCGCTAAAGCAGAATTCAGAAACAAAAATCAAGGTGTTTTTCAAAACTCACATCAGCTATCCATAACTTCTTTCATCTACAGAACCCATTCAGAAATGTCAAAACAACAGAGCTGTTCAGACTGCTTCTGCTTGGGTCAAAGATACACGATTTTTGTCATTGTGTGAAAAAACAGATATGATATTGAAAGCGGATGAAGGAGGAAAGCAAATGTGACCCAGGATTTCTGATGCTGCAGTTTGATAGAAATGTGACTCTGTGAAGCTTGGAAGAGGTTATTTTTGGTGTGTATTTGTGTTTTTCTGAATCTGGCTGCCCTTCTTCCCGTGGTCAGTGAGCTGCAACCACACATTTGAGCTTGGGTTTATGAATCCTTAAAAATCCATCTGTAGGTTTTGATCTGTTCGCTCTGAAGACAGGAGCTATGTAGAGCAATGCAGCTCCTGCCTGGGATTTCACATGCCTCTACTGCAAGAGAATGAACACCTGTGTGCCAGTAAGTTTCTGTATCTGTTTGCTTTCTTACCTGGGACTGCTGCAGCGGATAAACACTGAAGTAGCACAACTAGTTCAGCACGAAGCCCATGAATAGTCCTGAACTGGTGTTTGCTAACAAATCCCCACTCCATCAATTTCATGCTTCCTCCTTCTGTTACAAGGATTCCTCTACCCTTTGGCTCTCTCTTTTATTATTATTATTATTATCCTTACTTTTAAAACAAGTCGGAATATTTCTCAATATAGCGTTATGTCTTTGAACCTCCAATCATCACAACTAATCACTTAATTGTGGGTTCGTTTGAGATACCAAGCATTCCAAATGAGCTTTTCCAGGTACCAGGCAATCAAACTCTGCCACATTTCCCAACTGAGCTCAGCTCTGTGGAGTGACTCCAAGTGGGTTTGGCAAGTCAGCTGTTCCCACCACCTACACACGCGCACCTACCGGTATTTTATTCGCTGAGCAACTCTTTCTTCTCCCCCTTGTCCCACCCACCACGGCTGCTTGGCCAGGAGGGGGATTTGTAGTTCAGCAGTTCAAAGGAAAGCTCATTCATCCTGCACCGAAAACTGCGGCGGAGGCACGGCTGCCCTGTTCTGACTTGTCAGGAGCAATTAAGAAGTTCCTTCGCTGAGCTCCCGACCGAAAGAAAATGTGGAAGTCCTTCTGCTGTCACACCAAACAGCTCCTGGCATTGCAGGGCTCCAGTTTGCTTTTAAAACTGGAGAAGAGCAGCATTCTCTGCCGACACCTGACGGTGCTTCCTGCTGCCGGGCAGCTGGGAGCCAAGGAACCAAATAAAGTGAACCAGCCCCCTCAGCTTCCCCAGAGCAACATTTTAATATCATATAAGCTGGACGGTATGGATGCCTAACCAAAGCTCCAGTGGATAAGATTTAAGAAACTAACTAAAAGCAAAGGCCCTCAGCGTTATAAGCAGCTCAAACAATGTAAGGATTTGTTTTTCATGCTTTATCACTTCCGTTGCTGTTTTTATTCTCCCTGTGAAATGTTTATGATTCAAGTAATATTAAAAGCATCTGAACAGTAAACTTTCAAAAGGATACTGTCAATGCTTCAAACTTCACTTTCTTCCCCTTTATCTACACCTATGAAGAAAACTGAATGAAAACAAAACTTAGTATTCCTGGAGGACCAACAAAAATACCTTTTTGCCTCCAGTTTCCCAGCTGCCTTTCAGCAGCAATCAGCTGTGCAAATGCGTTCCCTGAAGTTCTGCTGACACTATTTGCTGATTTCGGTGCACAGAGATGATTTAGCCTGAGAAAGTTGCATTCATTTTTTTCAGCTGACAGTGTAGTGCTCATTTCAGGAAGAAAATGGTGTTTTTCAGAAGGAGAAGGGCAGAAATGGTAGGAAAAAAAAATAAATGCTGCATTTCTTCAGAGATCACAAAGAATAAAAAGGATATATAAGTGGAATGTGTATCCTTCTACACTTTCCAGATCATCTGTATGTTAGGCAACCTCAACATTTCAGTTAGTAGTCAGCCAAAACGCTGTTCACGGAAAAGGTTTAGATCCCAAAGTCACTTGTGCCATTTTTTCCCCATACGGTGAAGTTCTTATTCTAAGTTTGGGTACATCCTGTATGAAGCAAATAGAAGAAAATCAGTCTTGCGTTCTGCCATCTCGCTCACTCTGGCTTTGAACTACATGCAATTGAAACCAAGGGAAATGGCCAATTTAACTTTGTTGCGAGGCTGTAAGGCCTGCTTGGTGCCTGGCATACCCTTGATCCTTCACTATTCTCCACAAAGGGCACTCTCCCACAGCTTCTTTATTGACCTGCGGGGATAAACAGAGGCCCATGGACAATGATGAATCTGACTGAAGCAAGACTGGGTGTCACAAATCCTCATCTTACCTCCAGCCTTATCTGTAATTAATATCTGTAAAAGGCTTTGAGTTTTCTTTTTCTCTTATCTGAGGTGAAACACTTGTGGTGCACCCCCTGGATGCAAGCAGTTCAAACCGGCTCCTGGAAGGATCTAAGCTGGCAAATGGGAGGAATCTTGACCTGCTTATCATTTTTGTTTTGCTATATGAAACATGACTCCAGTCAAGCACTTTTTGCAAACTTTAACATTAATGTAGGTTTTTTTGGTCAACTAGCTAAGTTTATTCAGTTCTGGTTCAGATTAGGCTGTAATTTTCCGAAGTGATTGACCAAGTTTCGCTTAACAGCTTGTTTCTACAATGACTTGGGCGATAACTACAGGTCTGTGCAATATGAGAAATTTTAAGGAGGAATGAGGAAGGGTTAATGCACCCAAAACAATATGAAGCACTGGTGCTCTTAGCAGCGTCAAAGTATGAGCTATTTGGCTAGTCTGATTCACCTGCATGTCTATGAATTTCCTTGCGTGAAGAGTATGAAGTACAAACTAAGACTTTAATTTGTGATAAACAGTTGCATAAAGTAATTTACTATGGAAAGATCCAAAATAATTCTTCGCTAGCCCACTTCTTCAATTTTTTATTATTATTATCTCTAATTACAGACATGAAATCCGGGTAATAAGTGGGTTACATTTTCTGCTAAGAAACTGATGTGTATAATTATAGGCACATGTTCAACTGAGATACTGTGGCATCCAGTGCTTCCACAGAGATGATATTTGTCAACCTTTGCTCTGTAATTAACTCTAAATGGGAATCCTAATCGTTTTCCAAATGAGCAAACAGTAAGCCTATCACGATTGGCTCTGTTATGGCAATGAATGAAACTGATTTACTCTATGGGTTAATTAAGTTTTATGAAAGCCCAGGCCCCCCTCTCCTCAAAACCCACATTGTCAGCAAATATTTGAGCTAATTAGTCCTGTATTGTTTCAGTGTTGTGTGATAGCATTACCTGCATTATTCTATTAGGAGCCCTAGTTTTCTGCAACTTCCAGTCTAAGTTCTCCTCTTGGAGTGACTATATTGCCTTTGATTCACCTGTCTTGGGTTCCTGGCCGTCTGTTCACTTTGAGGCTTATGATTTCAGGAAGACTTATGCACAAAAGTGGACACCATGCACATATGATACTCAGCTTGCTTTACAAATGCTCTTTATGCCTAACCATGACCTAACACGGTCAGTGCAAGTGATCTTCATTACTGTTCACGTGGGATACTTTTTAGTATGACATGCCAAGGCAGCCAGCCCAGCAAAACTCCAGTAAGCATAGAGCACATGTAAAGGTGCTGTGTGTTGCTGAATTCCATGTGTCATACAAGGAAAACCATTAAACTACATGGGCCAACCAGAAGCAACATTACTAGCTCTTACCTTCTGTGATTCCCGCATTCAACAAAGCACAATCATCCACCACAGTTAAAGAGACCATTTGAATTCTCAGCTTGATTCACTCGACTCCCACAAAGACAGTGACTGTATTTCACTATGCAGGAGAAGAGTCAGGAAACCGTCCCACATCACTTAATAGTCTGTTCTCCAAAGGAAGTCACATACATTTCTGGGAGACCAAGACATGACTTCAGGTAGTAGCTGCTAGGAGCTGCCAAATGTGAGGATGGAGAAAGGGGAACATTTTGGATCCAATTGTCAGCCAATATCAATCAACACAGATATGCTAAGTCCAGGCAGATATGCTAACCTATGGCAGATGACGACCAAGTTCATTTTCCCACTATCGCTATTCTCTCTCCATTTTCTCTCCTGGGTTGTTTGCCTAGATGAACATGTTTATTTGTCCTTTTATGAAGGACTTGGGCTGCAAAATAAATGCAGAGTAAAATGCTTCCAAAGTACTTACCCAAATATAAAGATTTGTGCAATTTAGTGGAAAAAAAATCACAGAACTGAAAAAAAGATGTGTGCTTCCTGGTGAGAGCACCTGGAAAGCAATGAAATTCCATTACCTGAAACAAGCCCATAAACAGCATTACAGAGCAGCCACTTGTCAGTGCTAGATGCTATTTGTGGGAAGCCACCAATTGCAGCTTTCATAAAACGGTTTGACTCCCTTCCAGGCTGATGCACAGCATATTCCAAATGGGTGATTTAGAAGCTGCAGAAATGCCTCTGTCACAAGGGAAAGCTGCCACTTTGTGACTCCCTAAGCAGAACACCCCAATGGAGCAAGACACTGGCCACTGGCCACTTCTTGCCAACTGCTGTTCACCTTCCATGTTGTCAATGTCTGCTCCTCCATCAGAGAGGCCCCAAAGACCAGACAGCCACTGGAGCAGGAATGGTAGCACACATAATAACGGACAGCCAGTGTCTCCAGTAGATTCCTGGGAGCATGCTATTAAAGACAGGAAAACTAGGAAGAGAGAGAGACTAAGATCAAAATTTGTTTGCCTAAACAGAGACATCTAATGCCACTTGAGACACTCTATTCTAGGGCTCATGGAATTAGCAGATACAATGCAGGACCTACAAGAGATCTCTTCCCTCCTGGAATGGCAGCTGGAGCCTGGTGGGCATCCCGAATAGTTCGTGAAGTCTGTGGTTAGGCAACAGAGTTGTGGCATAAGTGAATTTCTCATGGCAATGTAATGAGCCCACAGCAGAAGTAGCTCTTCCAAGTCTAATGCTTTAGCATAAGACCTTTATTCCTAATTACCTTTCTTACTACGTAACATGGTCTCTCTTACAGAAAAATTAAGGGAAATGAAATTTAAGTTAAATTTCTCATCTTCATTCTGAATCTAAAACATACATGCTTCATTTCTGACCCTAGCATTGCTTCATATTTTTTCCCGATCAATCTATACAGATGACACAACAGGACATGCTTGATTGGCAGGTGGTAAAATTGGCATGCAGCACTGTGATTCATTAGTCCTTCCAGAGCACACAGAGAGGACAATCTGCTGATGTTTGGATAGTTTGCGTGTTCTTATCTCGATGGAACTTGTTCATACAAGCAAGGCTTGATTTTATGTTATCCTAAGCATTGCCCTATACTTGTCCTAGTAGCTGAAAACAAGTTACTTTAGCTAGAGGCTCTAAAATCCTCACTGTTTTTTTAAATAAAAATAAACTGATCAGGGAATTAAAAAAGAAAAAGAAAAATGCCAGAAGAAAACAGAACAGTATTTTCAGTGGCTCATGAGCTGGAAAATCAACATTTGTTAATGAAGAAAAAAAAAAGATTAAGGCCGCTCAGCAGCTGAAAAAGCAAGTACTTATTAAAACAAAATATTTAATGTTCACAGCCATTCAATGGCTGGAAAAGCATGTTCTAATGACCATGTTTAATAATGTTTAGAGCCACCCAGTGCCTTCAAAAGTAACTTATTGCCTAACTTATAGTTAAACTAAACAAATAACAATTTAAATAAATAACATCCATGTTGAACCTACTGGTAGTGAATTAGATTCTCCACCACTTTTGGAGAGAAAAGGGTTAAAAAACTTAAGGATCCCACTATTGTGAGTCCTAGAGAAGTTAGGGAAAGGTAGCTGGTGTGAGATGAGGGAAGGAGAACGTGAAAGGTGCTGCAGAAAGAACCTGAGCTCTCTATTATTCTTCCCAGAGGGGAACGTGTAGCATCCAGAGGCTTACCAGACATGCCCAAATATCAGCAACTGGAGAATGAATACAGATTTTCTACTGCTGAGAAAAAGAGGGAAGATTGCGCCACTGCAAATATCTTCTATATCTTCAGAAGTGAAAGGCTCTGGAGATGGTAACTGGAAAAAGGAGTCTGGGAAAGACAAAGATCCAAGCATCCTGTAGCATAAGGTATTCTTTGGTTCAAAAATCTAATGGTTTATCTTAATGCAACACCATAGATTTGTTCAAAAGCTCATCATATTAACAAAAAAGGTGATATTTGCTGGAGAATGGTCCTATTTCCAGCCATCTTCTACTCAGAAACAGCCCATTCAAACTGAAAAAAGGTCTTAATTTTGCTGCATCTAAAACAAAAAAACTGCTCAGGGTCTAGTCCTGGGAGAGCTGAGGTGTTGCGAACTAGTCCTCTGTGCTACTCAGTAACATGACTGCCTTGAATTTGAAACAGCACTGCAATTTGTTGTCAGTATTTCACATTCCTCTAATTTTCATACGTGGAAAGTTAGTGCTTGGGGTCATCTCACCCTGTTGATGGGGATTCAGAGAGTCATTCTGAATTCCTCTGTGCATTTGGAGCCTTTCCAGAAACTCAGCATGGTACCTGCAAAGCAATTTGTTTTTGCAGAAATATTTCGTCGTTTAAAGCCACAAAGTGGCAGGGAAAAGCAAGTCCTGAAAACGTATGTTGTGTTTAGGGCTGGTTCATAGCTGTACATGCTGAGGGTTTAAAACATAATGCAGTAATCCTTCCCAGAGAAACCAGTTCCTAGGCCGCTGTTAAGAGTATCCTTTCTGCCCAGCAGAAACAAGAGAAATCAATGTACGTTAATCAAGGCATCAGATATAAGAGAAATCTATCAACAAATAGAAATAGGACCAGTCTGCAGGCATGGTGCCAGGCATTTGGCCAGGACTTTGTGCAAATAAAGATATAGCATGCTGCAGCGAAGGTTCCCAGCACAGCAATGAGATGACAATCAACTGCAGTGTTTCAGATCATGTTTGCAGAAGTCTGCTGTACTCATCTGGCCCTACATCAATGACCAAGGCAGAGCTGAGACTGTAATTAAGATGCTGACAGCAATTTCTCTGAAAATCTAACTTCAGCTGCATCAAAGGCGCAACTGAAATTTCTTGGATAAAACTGGAGGCTTTGACTGTTTTATTTCAGAGAATGCTCATTTGCGATGTCTTTGCTGGCAGATAACGGCCTCCAGCTGAAGGAAGGTCTCCATTAAGGACGTACTAAACTGAATGCTTGCAATGACATAACCTCAGCCTTCATCCTTAGCGAAACAGTGTTCTGTTCAGAGAGAAAAAAAATGCCATTACCATGCTGAAATGCTGGCTTTGTGTCCAAGCTAAAAGGCACAAACAGCTTTGACCAAAAGCCATACCTACCTTTGGTAACTTGTATCTAGTGGCCAGTTTAGATGCCATCTGTGGTCTGTTATCGCGTTCTGCAGTATCCCCCAGAGGTATGGGAACCTCAATGCCAGGATTTGAGGTCCTGGAGCTTGGAGCAGGGGGGACGCCAGGATATCAGCAAGCTTTTTAATGATATGAGAAGCTGAATGGAGCTTTCAGAGTGCAGCATGCTAGATAACCATATGCGGAATGATACTTGTCACAAAGCCTAACCTATTTATTAAGAGGCTGTTTACAGAAATCGTAACGACATCACAGTGTCCTGCCTGGTCCTTGTTTTCCAGATGTACAGGATGGGCGACCTACTGCAATACATCAGGCTCTGGCCTTGTCCATGAGACTAGGTTTCCTTTCACAGAGGAAAGGCCTGCATCCAGGGCAGTGACATCAAGACATATCCTGTCCTTGTAAGAAGCTAGCATGTGGCCCAGGTATTCTGGTAGGGCAGAAGGTATCAAGACTGTCCTGGTACAGATGCCTACCTTGTAGGTAGCATAGACAAAGACACAGCTGCTGTAACTGCAGATAGCTTCTAGCCGTGGATGTTACAAGCTGATTCTCAGGAGCTCTTTACGATCTCCCAGGCCCCATCTGACCTCTTTCCTCCATAAAGGCAGGGTTTAGCACAGAAGCGCAATACCACGAAAGCTAGCAGATTGCAAGGGGTAAGGTGGAGCATATGCAGAGGATGAGGTCTCAGAGTGCCTTGGTTCTGCACCATAACACCTAGAAGAGACTCTCCTGAGACTGTTACCTCAGTTTTCTGGTGCAGAGGGAAGATCCTAGGACAACAGGTCCCAGCACTGATGCAGCAGCATGTGGATGCCTGCTGGGTGCCCCACTGCCTCGGCGTACCCTCCACTACCACTTCTGCACAAATACTAGGCTTTTGCTGTTACAAGCACATCTCTGAGAGGGTTCACATCACACCTCTCACCACCAATAGCAGAAACCTTCATCAGATAGACTGTGAAACTTCTGCTCCTTCCATCCCCGTGTGGCTGGTGTCCCTCTGTGTGTCTTCCTCTCCCACCCCATCTCCACATCATCTGACATTCTAACAAAGGATGACATTAGTCTGTCTTGGTGGGCTCTGGCCTGTTTCCAGCTCAGCTCACAGTGTACTGAATAGTCAGAGCATGACTGAAAGAAAGAACCATCCCATGCCGCTGACACAGGGCATCTAGCCGCCAGATGGCAGTCAGCCAGCTAGTAAACTTGGGTTTCAATTTCACTCAATAAAGACAATTACAATATCTGTGCACCATGCACACCCTGACTCAGATATGCCGCATCCTCTGTCAGACAGAAAGCCCTTGGCAAGCATGTTATAAAGGGGCCATTCTTCCTCCTCAGCATCCAGAGACTGTAATTCTAGGCTGCCTTCTCACTGCACACCTGCCTTGGTTGCCCAATTGGTTGCTCTTACAGGCATCCCGAAAATCTTGATGTCACCTTAAAAAACACAAGAGCTTTCAGTTGCTGACATCACTTGCATTCAACTTTTCAAATTTTTCTGGATACCATGGAATCAAGAACCTGGTCCTTCCTCTCCTTTTAAATTGTTTTTAATTAAAGCTGAGATGGAATTTAGCCTGATCCTAAAGCATCTAAATGAAAAATGCCCTGGATCCAGTTTCTTCCTCTTAAGATCTTATGAAACAAATTCAGAAACACATGCCATGTTTATGCCTGAGAAGGTATGAGGAACCACCTTAAGCCCTGTGACAGGTTAGACCACAGCTGCAGCAAGATTAATGCTTTAACTACATTGGTATTGTTATTGGTACTAAGTAGTTTTTCACATATTTGCTCTTCCACTGTGATATTTACAGGATATTACCTGCTAGGAATGCTATACTTTAAATAAAAGGACTTGATTCTGTTCTCCCCCATACCAATTTTCCACTCATGATTCCCACTGAATTCCATGAGATTTCTCATGATTTAAAGTAGTGCAAACAAAGCAAAAGAGAAACAAAATCCCAAACATAAGGAGTGGAGATATTACATTTCAGCAGTGGGGAGGCCTGGCTGAGGAAGGCAGGTAACAAAGAATATATAGCGCTACAGAGACACTCCAGCATGCTCCTAATTTCTCCCGCTCTAGGAAGTTTTCTGGGAGGAGAGTTGATGAGGAAATACTGTGAAACAAGCTGAGAAATCTGGATCTGGTGCCGAGACATGCCAAATACAGTAATGTGAAGCTTGCGTGGTTAAAAGAAATGGAAGGAAATGGAGATGGAGAGATGTGGCTATTAATGTGAAAACTGCACCTCTGGCCTGCACCGGTCTGCACTTGCCCTGAGCTCCAGCAAGCATTCAAAAGGGTGGGGAAGGGGAAATGGGGTCTGTCCTTGGTGGTAGATCATGAGAAACAAGTAGGATTCATCTCGTCCTGAGGAACAAGAAAATAATCAAAACAAAATCAGTAATTAATCCCCTTACTTCCTAGCATAGGCTTGAAATACAGTTGTTACCATCTCTTTTAGGATTACTGTTTCATTAGTTCTTCATTTAACAGTTTCTCTAAGAGAAAAAGAGAAGCTCTGTCCGCAAAGATATGCTGGAATGTTTGGTCCCACAGCCTTTGCGAGCTGAGCTAAGCTGCAGAGATAGAGCTTTCCCTGACAGCGCTGCGTTGTCCCTGTTCTTCGTAAAAAGAATAGCGGGGACAGAACTTGCCCAGAGACATTCATGATAGTGGCTTATTCAGCTGTATTTGTCCTCAGACCATCTCAAAGGTACTCAGCGCCCTGGGGGACTCAAAATCAAAACTTTTTTGGGAGGGAAAGGGAAATGAGAGAGAGGAATCTTTCAGGAATTTGGGCACAGCTGTTGCTCCAAATTTACTGCCTCACATCTGAAATCACCCATGTAAGGCAAGACAGAACAATTGCTCCTTAAAAAATATTCACCAGGCGTAGCTTGAAGAGCAGCTGTTGAAGTGGACGCATTTATAACCCCATCTTAACAGTCTAATAGCAATGCCGTTGCAGCTTCTCTATCATCGGCACGGTGTCTGATTGTGATGACTGTAGATTGGCTAAAGTGGTTTTGGAGCACAGAGGCCTTTCTCAATCATTTTCACTTAAAATGGGCCAGCAGTGATGAAGTAAACAAGGTGGAGTCCTATGGTGTTAGCTTTTGGTTGCAAACCATTTTGGGCATACTCAGGGTGGTGTCGTGAAAAAGATTTTAAAAATGTCCAGGAAAAACAAATTCGGTTTTTTAGTAAGAGCAGGATTGCTATTAGTTGAAGATATCTGAGCGGCTCTAGTGAAAATAATAACTGATTTCAAAAAATCTTCATTAATTAAAAATAAGGAAATTTCAAGTTATTCAAAAAATTACTAGGAACATATTAAGAACTTTATAAACTAGGCTTGGCAGGCAAAGAAGGAAAATAGAGACACGTTACTTGAACATCAAGATAGAGGATTGAAAGTATGTTGCTTTGCTTTCAGATAAAAGCCAAACCTTTGCAGTGAATAGACTAGGTCTTGTGTTGGAAAACGGAGGCCTTCAGATCTGCAAGTATTATTACAGTGCAACAGGGGTTCACAAGACATGAGGAGTTAAATCCTTTTTTTTTCTGTGTACAGCACTACTTTTTCTCCTGCTCCGGGAAATAAGCTGGCTGGCCTCCTTGGAACAGCTGTTTTCTACCATCCTTGTCATCTATTTTTGAAATTACTCAGATATTAAGTGATTACTTATTATGATTTTAGCACAAGAACATCTGGAATTTTCAAAAACTCAAATAACTTCAAGTTTCCCTTCTACCTCCTTTGCATCCTGTCTTCTTCAAACATTCTGATGCTCTGGAACTTATGAGATCTCATAAGTTCTCAATTTGGAGGGTAGAGGCATACACAACAGAGCAAAGGGTAATAAGTATTCTGCCAGAACCCTCACAATTTTCAAAATTTTATCCTCCCAGTAATAACTCAAAGGAAAGGAAAACACCATCTGAGTTGCTCGTAGGATGACTGCTGCTGTAAGAGGATTCCTCAAAAGTGTGCAGGGAACACAAACCACATATGACCAGTGCCCAGCCTCCTGCTGAAATGAGGAAATTGCTCTCCTTTCCTTCCATCTGCTGGATCTCCGTTGCAATGGTCAAATCCCATGACCTTGCTTTGGAAGGATATTTCACTGCTGTCTAACCTGAGGCATGTTCCAAAGGTGAATCAATGCCCAAGTAAGATGCAGACAGGCCCGAATAGCTCTGTGGTGGAACACTAGCCGATAAATGCCTGACCTGAAAGTTAACATCAAGCAGCAAGATGTGAAGTATGAGTGTGGCTGTAAAGGAATCAAAGAAGAGACGGACCGAATACATTAAAGGAATGAAACGGAATGTCCCAGTTTACAGTGTGACGCAATTTACAGACACATGACTATGTAGAATCTCAAGGCTTTAAATGCAAGAAAGTTATTTTGCTGTTTTGCAACCAAATATTACATATTCTTTAATTTGCCACCTGCTGTCTGTGTTGTGCAATGTGCGTCCTAAATGAGATATCCCTCACTTTAACTGCACTTGGTTTCTCTCTTTCTAAATCCCCAAATAGACCTCTGCTCCTCTTGCACCACCCTAAAACAGTTCATCAGATGTCAGCTCCGCGTTCTCATCTGTAGCGCGGCAATAAAATAGGACTTGTGATTTCTCATTTGGTTTTCCTGCACAGATTTCTGGATGGAATACACCAGGGACTCAAAATGATTTTTATTTGTCTGCCTCTAGGTCATTTGCGGTGATTGCTTACTCTTTGTAAAGGTTACAACTGTCAGCACTGTGCTGCTTTAATGTAAAAAGACTGCCACTAAGAACAACACATGTGGGCAACACATAGATGTTTGCAGTCTCTCTGACTGTCACAATATCCTTTCCTCCGAATACAACTAAGGCTAAGAGGGACTTTATCCAGTTAGTCTTTATTCCTGTGAATAAACAGTGATAGATTTTATGGCCTGGATTGTCTCCTTCCAGTGTGAAGGAACAAGGGGGTGCAAGGTACCTAGTAGGAGCAATAGGTTCAGTGTTACAGGTTTGGGACCCCCGTCACAATGCATACAGCTGTTGACTTGTTGGTCTGCTGAGAAGTCTGGCATTTTTGAACCTCTCTATGTGAGTATGACTGAGAAGGGAAGGTTTGAAGGAGACGGGTTCATGGGAGATGTGCAGCGGTCTGGGAGTGCTATCATGTTTCATCTATCTCTGACACCAGTCACTGCAGCTACTTCATCGCCATGCTGTGCCCGAGGAAGGGGTCCCTGCTCAGAACAAGTGCTGGTAGATAATCTGCACAAAAAGCCGTACTAGTGCAGCTACGCTGCTTCAGGATCTGAGGTGAGATTTCTGCGTGGTAGACGTACTGGTTTCCTTGCAACTAGCTTTAGCATCTGTAGCACAGCATTGGACTATACTGTGCAGAAAGCCTTTAATGAAAAAGTCCCAGGTCAGCAATTAATGGATGATCTTTAACCTAGGACCACTGTGGCCTCTACGTTTATAAGCATAGGCTCATAAGCAACTAAAATGAAATAGGAGCAGTGCCCAGCAAGTATCCCATACTGGAGAACGACCCTAGGATACTGGGAAGTATCTGTCTACCTGATCCATCTCAATTAAACCACGCTGAGTTTGGAAGATAAATTTAGGACTGAAGTTGTGCTGCTTTCTAAAGATACCAAACACCATGACAGCTGAATTTGCACCACTGAGGTCACTGAATGACAGGTTGTATTTTTGTTCCACCTGGATTTTGAATGCTCAGCAGCTCCCAGGCTCCACCGCCCTTCCTCACAAGCACATCCATCATGACTGGCATTGATGGATTAGCCAAGGAGTGAGCGGACATGAACTAATGAGCGCCATTCGGTTAAGACAGACACATGCTAAAAGGGCAGCATAATGGGAGCTTTCATTCCACAGGATGCATCTGTGCTGAAGAAGTTGTCCTGCCACAGCTTTGCAAACTTACCAGTCTCTGATCTGTTTGGGATGCAGAATATTGTACAGCTTATGACAGCAACCAAGAGAGTGTAAGAAATGTCCTTACCCCTCTGCACGGCCCACAGAACCATACTAGAGCAGCAGCTGCCACAGAAATGTTAAAACCCACACACACATAGTATGATGGGATCAGGGCACACAATGAATGGTAGCAAAATATCTTCTGAGGTTGACAGCAGAACCACAGTTGGGTGGGAGCTATGATAAGGGTTGTACAAAGACAGAGCAAAAAAGATTCCTCTCCCAAAGACTGTCTAAGATGAAGAGAGAACAGGTGGGTAGAAACAGCCTGCAGGCTCGCTGGGGAGACTGAGATCCGCAGGATAGCTAAAGCCTCTCAAAACCAACAGCAGACAGGAGACTGACAAGCTTCCAACATAGTAGTATCTGCAAAGACAGGTCTTTACCATAAGCTAAGGAAAGCCTACTTCCTGATGAGCCCAATGAGGCTTAGAATAAGCTAAGGACTAGACATTGAGCCTGTATGATGGTTTACCCCATTACCAAACCTACAGCTGTTTGACATGCTGTTTCCCTGCAGCTATGCCCTAAGGCCAAGCTCCCAGTGACCATGCTCAAACTTGACTTTCTCCAGTCTTGCCTGACTTCTCATTTTCTGTCTTCTCTTCCTGTCCTGTCTTCCAGGTTTTCTGACTTTCATCTTGGCCTCTGTCCCTGCTTCTTCTTTAGACCTTCACTTCTGAAAAAGCCTTGTTTTCTTCAGTTCCTGGCTTCAGCCCATGTTGACTTCCATGCTTTCCTCCCATCTCAACCCTATATTCCAAGCTGGCTCTATCAGTATATCAGATATATTTCCCTTATATAAGATTCTCCAATCTAGAACTTTGCACCAGCATTAAATTAAATACTCCTTAGCAGCTTCCACACCATCCTCCACATACCTTCAGTCATGGATCAATAATCTCCCCATGCTACAGTAGAAATCTCCATGTACAAAAATTTCTCTGGACTCGAGTTACCTAGAAATCTCAGTAGTAGTCAGTTTTATCTGTGAAAAGCAACATTCTCTCTCTTCACAGGATGCTCTCCAGAATATTATATTTAACACCTTGGAGTCATTAGCAACTGTTCCCTGTTTGTAGCATCTTCTTTTCCACATGACATGACATGACATGACATGTCTGACTAAAAACCTGATGCAAATACTGTCACATTCTCTTCTGAAGATAACTGGCAGCATACTGCATGAAAATAACAGCTGGAAGCAGAGAAGCAAGAGACAGATCAGATGCAACTGTGAGTAAATAACATAGAGTGTATGTAGTATGGCTATTAGCTGGGAGATTCCTAGAAAATAGTACAAAAATAACAGTAACTTAGATTTAATTTTTATTTATTTATATTTATTTAGACCCAAATATCATCTGGCAAAGACTTGCTAGGAGCAAATAGGGATATAACCAATGCAGATTTGATGGCTGGTTGCTTTTTGTCAGAAAGGTGCATTTCACATCCATTAGATATTTAATTAATACCATTATTGGCTTTAGAAATCCCCCACAGGGTTTCTTTTCCCAGAGGTTCTGTCTGAGGAAGGCAGCTCCACACAGCACATTGCAGCACAGATCTTCCTCAGTGCAACATCTGGCAACAGAATAGTAGTTGATGTTGTATAAAAAATAGATCATCTGTATGCTATTTTCCACCCTCCTCAGGAGGGAACCTTTTAATTGGCTGATAATATCCCCCCTTTAGTCTATCCTCTGAGAGGATTATATAAATCAGGCTTCTAAAAGGTCAAGGGAGTCCCAAGAGGGGTTCCATAAAGAACAGAAAGTTAATGCCACAACCATGCTACTACCTTTGCCCAAGATACACAGAAGAATCACAAAGGTCCAAATCCACCCTTCTATGGCCACAAAGTTCCTGTTGATAAAAACCTCTTACCAACAAACATTTGCGTCTGTCTCACTAGGAAAATCCCAGTGAACAGCCTCTGAATGAATTTGCAGGGTGAGAATTTTATCCTCCCCTCTTAGCTACAGCTCACGTGGCAGGCGGCTGCAGCCCCCTCTTTGTGGTGAGAGCCCTGCATGTCCTGTTTGGAGAGAACCCTCCTGACTTTGTTCTCCTGGTTGGTTCATGAGGGACTGCTCTAAGCTACCACTTACCTATGCTTAAAAGGTGCCTTGAGTTTGTATTTCCTCTGAGCAGTAGGGCTCCTCCAGCATCCCAGATGAATTTGAAAGCTCTCTTTACCCATGACACACCTATTGCTTTCTGCCGTGCCAGGGGTCCATTTCCAGCTTTCATAGCAGACATGGCTGATTCTCCCCATGTCCCTGTTTGCACAAGCCAGAGCATTTACTGAGCAAGCACCCTGTGTTGCACGGCCCTGACACCCTGCTTGCTGCTGGAGCTGCGCTACAGCAGAGGAATTTGATTAATGCAACGTTGGAAGCTGGTGGCCAGAAGCTACAAGAGAGGTGAGACTGCCATTTGTGGCATTCCTGCTGCCGTCTGCCCCAGCAGGCTCAGGCCATGCCATTTCTGTTCTTACTGTCACGACCGTCAAAAAACCGCAACAGCCTGGCTGCAATTCCCTACATCGCATTCCAGTGCTTTGACCTTTTCACTGTTCCACAGTTTGGCCATTTGGGTTTTCTCTGGTTTGCAATTCATTATGCCAGGGAAAGGGAGAAGGCACAGTCATATTCATATCGGAAGACAGAGCTGCATACGAATGTGGGTTGCTGACCAGCCGATCAAAGGCACAGATTTGGGTAGGCACATTAGTAAGGATAATTTGGGACAAAACTAAACAGGAGAAGTAAAAGAACATTAGTAACTGCCATGCTGTAGCATAACCGCACCTCCTGGCATGGGACTCCAGCCTTCAGGCAGAAGGCAAACTAGCATCCTGCCTGGAGACCAGGTTGTTTCACTACCTCAAACTAGCATCTGGGCAGGTCACAGGCAACAGTTTACCTAACTAAACGAATCCAAAGCTTGAAGGAGACAGTTTGCAACCAGCTGCCTCTGACCATGTGACTATACCACAGTGGGTTAATGAAACAGCCCAGGAGTCAGATCAATTCATAGTCTTTGCTTCAAAAGGGAAGCCAAAAAAAAAAAAAAAAAGAGCATCTATATGCCTTCATTTCCTGCACTGATGAAGTTGCTTCCAATACTTGCAATTACCCTCTTCTTGAGAAAGGAATTAATTAGCAACACAATGCATCTTCAAAGTTCCAAGAAGAATAAAGGGATTTGGCACAATGTGGGATTCCTGGCATGGAAATCAGCCCCTCATCTAAACAGCAGGGGTGATTGTACAGGCATACTAGTGTGAGAGAGAGGGTTACATTTCTATTTGCTGCTGGAGGAATTTTGATGAATAAATCAAAATCCCTACCATGTCTACAGGCGCCTGTAGGACAGCTAGTGTTCAAGGAGGATCATTATTTGCTGCGCATTAAGCACTGGATCCATCTGCATTGAACGCAATAGGAATGTTGTTACTAAGTTTGGGGAACACACATCGACCACCATACCTGTGCTTCAGCTGTGAATTTCCAGTGTTCTCCTCAGCACTAATTCAGGAGCATCTGAGGTGCCATCCCTAGAAAGACCAATGTACGCTGAATGCAACTATCCCCTTCCTCAGCCACTGAACAAAGTACAACCTGCTTTAAATTAGGCAAGGACTTGTGTATATATATATGTATGTATTTATACTATATATATACATAATATATATATTTATATCCTCAGACAATTTCAGCCATCAGCGCTACCACTAAAATATTACATTCTTTATGTCTTATTTACTGAGGCATCTTGACAGCACATCTGCAAACATTCTATAGATACACTGAAAAAGGCATCCCTGTGTCAAACAACACAGACAGGGGAAATGAAGGACGCTGTAACAAGAGATGAAGGCGCTTCATCATAGATCTGCCATTTGCAAAATTCAGAAGAGTAATAAACTGACAGGGAGCAAGAGTCACAATCAGCCACACATCTAAGTGCCACCATAGTAGTAGTAGTGTGCTGTAAATCACGGCAGAAGATGACTCCGAGGTGGGATCTGAAGGACTAATAGCCATTGCTTCATCGGCCGCTGACACAGAAGCAAGCCATGGCTGTGGTGGGCTGCATCACTTGGAAAGTGATGAGCCAGATAATGTCAAGCCGGAACTGTAAGCCTTACGCTCCTCTTTGATTTGAATAGAAAAGCCTAAAATGAAACAGATATTGGAAACAAAAGAGCAGTTTTATATGTTCTTACAAAATGGCAACTGGCATCTGTCAGCGTGTTTAACATCCTTCCTTAAAGGTTATTGCTAACATTAAAAAAGAGTGTAGAGGATTCTCTTTTGATACTTAAAAGGAAGAGGAGTGGAAAAGGAAGAGGTGACTTGAAATGCAATTACGGTTTGCAATTGAGGGTGGGTGGGCAGGTGCAAGTAGTTACTGAGCAACCTGCTGCTTTGGAAAGAGCGATTTGAGATGGCTGCACTTGTTATCTTCAATCTGTTTACAGAAAAGTAATTGAAAGGAGAGATGTCTATCAGGCCAAGTGTAACAGTTTGTTCATGCTTTTCTGCCCTTTCAGCATTGATGGAACGATGGCAGCAGCGATAAAAGAGGAGTATCCACAAGGTGTGAAACCTATCTGATTGGCACTAGGACATGTTGTGGTGGGCACACTGTCAAGCTGGCCAAAATAACATGGATGTTATTTTTACAGCTTGTGACTCATTTCAGTTTGTGTAACTGTTACAAAGCTGCTCCTGGCTGCAGGGGCATACACTTGACCGGAGCGGGATTCAGTTTGGATTTTGTGCAAGTCACTGCGGCTGCGTCTTAAAAAGGCGGTCTTGGGAGCACAGCTCCCGAACCCATCTGCCTCGTTTGCAAAGAAATGCCTAGCAGCTAGCGACATCCTAAAATATGGGGGTATAGAGCTGAAACCAGACCCTGTTAAGACAGGGGGCTGTGGCATCCTGCTGCCAGTTTACCTGCTTGTACACAGGCAGTTTGGCATTTCGGATGGATGTACCCAGAGCAGAAGGAATCAGGAAGTAGCGCTGTTGCTTGTATATCCGGGATATGCCTGAGAAAGAAGAGCCGTGAGTCTCATTTTGCTATATTATCTACTCCAGTTTTGTCGAGTTTCGCATACAGTTTTTTAGTGCTGTAATAGGAAAACTCTGTATTAGTTACTTTCAAATAAAAATTGGTGATGAATGAAATGCGCATTTTTTTTTTCCTTTTTAGACCAAGAACTGTGCACTGGCCAGACTTCCTAGACTCTCCTGCAGATTTCCAGAACGAGACCTACGATGCTCATTCCTGCAAAAATGTGTGCTAACACAGCAAATTTAATATTGACACATATAAAAATGTAACAAGAAAAAGAATATTTATAGGATATATTTTTTCCCCCCAGTTCACAAGCATTCCTTTGTAGCCAGTGCATATTATTAAAATCTGGTTCATAAACCAAGGATGAATGTGACTTCTTGCATCCTAATAAACAAACGATACAAAACACTGCCAAACCTACTACACGGTTGAGTCTAGGGCTGAGAGGGCTAGTCAGGAGCCAGATCCAAACCCGTTTCTCGCTCCGTCCCAAGCGTAAAGCCTGAATCCGAATTTTGTGTCTTCAGCTTTTCAAACGTTACTGCTATACAGGGCCTGAAACCAGCAAACATCCCTGCGCTAAGTTTGGTTTCATTCTTGCCTTGACGACCAGGGAACAGCGAAGCAGAGCAAATCAAGTTGTTTGACTTTTGCACCATGTCTTCAGTTTTATAGATCAATCTGTGAAATTAAATTCAAGGCGTGAACGGCCCAGCCGCCCAACCTCTCCAATATCGATTTGGCCCATGCTGTCTGTGCCCTGCACAATATTTATGCCAAAGAGCATTAAAAAAATGCTGCTGCTGCTTCAATATACTCTGACATTCAGCAGAAAACGAAATGAAGGCAAGGAGGGGAGGGGAGGAGGAGAGAGGAAAACAGACAGTTCCCAGAATGAAAAGAACAGACATGCATGTCGAACATTTTGTCTGGAGCAACGGGACCAGGTGGCGAGAAGACACTGCAGTTAAGAAAACACACAGCATTCCTTCCCACCAGAAGTGCCTGCATAATTGCAATTAGGTTGTGCCACGCTGGTCCCTGGCAAGCTTTGCCAAGGCAAAACTCCCTCACAGGTTACACTATTTAGCGCAGCAGGAACGAGGAGTAGAAAATCTGGTTCCAAGTTACTTACTGAAGGGTGTTTTGACAGAGTCGGTCCGAAGGGAGATCAGAATAAATAAGGCCCTCGCCCAGATTTTTCTCGAGGTTCAGATGCTAACCTCACCTCGGAGGGATTACATGGATAACCTGGGCAATCAGACTGCCGATGACTTTAATAAGGCTAATCTTAACAGTGATTTTGAAGCTTTGCCCTGTAGGAGCCACACGTCCGGCTCTCCAGTGAGCTGGAACCTGCACACGAGCCCAGAGCCCATGGCACAAGGATGCAGGTTAGTGCCTAGAAACCAAACCTGCCACTCGTGGAACAGGAATATGGCACAAATCTTTGCAGGACTTGCTCTAAACTCGTACCCCTGAGTCAACATTCACCAGGATATGCAAGTAGGACAGGGAGATAATGTTTTTGTTATACTTCTCATTTGCCTACCTACGCCTCATCAGCCTTTCTCCGAAAAAAGTAGTGTCAAAAGCAGTTTCTTTCCCATCCCAGGCAAGAGGCTGAATAAATTCCCTCATTAGCTTGGTGGCACTGTTATCTGTCTTTTCTCTCTTGCTCTCCATTTGCAAACTGGGATATTAAAATTCCCTGAGATTTTTCAACCACTTCCCCTTTGTTCACCTCTCTTTTGTATTTCCTCTTCTGCAAACACTCCAGCAAATGAGCTCACTAGCAGGAGCAAAGGCATTTAAGAGTAACGTTGCTACCCCTGCAGGAAAATGGTTTTCAAATTTATCATCAGGTCTATACCTAATGAATATTTTCCAGACTAGGTCTGTTACTGCTGATACAGGTCATCCAAGCATTTTACAAGTTTGGGCTGACTAATGTGAAATTGTTTTGGTTGAAAAATGGAAGGTGGGTGGAAATAACATCTGTCTTTGGCATTCAGAGAATTGAATAATTTGGGTTTCAGCAGCACAAAGTTTTACATTTATTTCAATTTTATATAGCAGGTTTTTTAAAACCTCAGAAATTAATCAAATATTAACTTGGTCTAAAAAAAATCTCTTTTTAATCTGACTTTCATTTTTCTGAAATAATGCAAAAATTATTTCCGGTTGAAAGGAGTTATTCTTCCTATTCTCATAACAGTTATACACCATTAATAGCTCATACGAGGTACATTTAGCCAAGGAGGCAACAGAAATAAACCATGTGATTGGCAAAGACAACTCTAATTAGAAAGACTTCCAATAAATTGACCACAGATGAGATAAAGGCAGGATAAGTGAAAGTGCCATATGAATTACTTGCCGTGAATTATCTGCCAGCTCAAGCAAACTGACAGTAATAGACCTAGGCAGCATATTCTGTCACCTTTCATTTTAGATCCTGACTTCCCAGTGAAATCAGCAGCAGAAATCCTGCTTCACTCACTACAGGAAGGTATGAAAAATTTAACTTCTGGGTGGGTAATTCTGTGCATTAGAGAAGACCTTTGTGTCTCCAGATGCAATTGCACTCTCCTTGCCTTGTACCTCAAAATTTACGTTCCTGAAAATATTAGTGTGATCCCTAGTGGGGCCAGATTCAGGTCCTGAGCAGCTAGGACCACAGCAAGTACAACAAGGACCACAGCCTGCATGTCATCAGGGATGCACCCGGGAAAGAAGAGAACATCATCTCTCGAGACCGTCACTTGCTGTCACGGCACTGGCTTGATAACAAGAAAAGGGACACATTTTGTCCTGGAGCTATCTGGCAGGCTGCTGGAGAGTTTCTCCAAAATGATATCCTGGGGCAAGATGTCTCCCTTGTCTCACTCCAACCTATGCAGCTTGCGTCTTCCTCCTGCTTCCCAAGTGGGCAGACTCCATCACAGTACAGAGCCTCCCTGGAGTTGGGACATGTGGTGGGCAGGATAGCAGCAGCATCACCCTGGTCCTGACACGCCTGTGCCTGGAAGGAAAGGATCTGGAAACTCGCCTCTCGGCTAGTCTCCGCTGTGTCCAATTGCCAGCTACTCGTGTCTGCTAACAGCCTGAGGATTTTGGAAAGTACTTTATCAAATTCCAATGCAGTATATTAAAAAAACAAAACAAAACAAAATTAAAAAACACTCTTAAAACCATCAGAAGTCAATATATAGAATGACATGTATTGATATGTCCTTCCAGGGAGAAAAAGGGCCACAGACTGCTATCAATTGAAAACACGTCTGATGTGCAGGAAAAGACAGGGAAAGAGTCTTAAAGACTGTTTCCAGGCCTTTGGTTTTCATTTTGCCAAGGACATTTTCTGCACTGGACAGGGGTGTGTACAGCATGTTAAGCAGGGTCTCCTAATAGCTATCTGAAGGGATTATGTCAGATGGCAGGATAAGTCATTTCAAATAAAGGTATGAGATGCTATCCAGAGACTTCAAGCTTCAATCTAATTAGACTTCTGGGAGCAGTGCTGGACTGTGCTGGAGCTGCTAAATGAGCAGGGTATTTGCATGCAAAGCCAGGGTGCTATCTCAGGCACTTACATCTGGGGCACATGAAGATCTCCCATGCTTTGTGGGTATCAGATTGGTGAGGCTGCTGGTGGAACTGGTGATGGTGGTGGCCTCGGTGGGAAGGGAGGGAACGGGGTAAGCACGCTACCTACCATTAAGTCAGCACGTAGGGGAACAAAACACACCTTGTAATAAGGTTACAGCACCAGGAAGCTTGTATTTCTTCTGGTGACATGTCAAGGCCCATGACATCATGCCTTGGTGTCATGGCCCCACATCATTTTATCATGAGGTAATCAGGTCAGCCCCAGAGTGAGGGCCCTTTAAATCACGCAGTAAGGGGTGTCAGGGGCTGTTTCTGATCGAATGACAGCCATATAAAGAAGGTGCCATTCACAACCTCCAGAATCCGCCTGTCATGCAGCTGCAGATCTCAGAGGAAAAAAAAAAAAATGTCAACACCCAGGTGTTTGTAGTTTGTCCTTGCTTGGAGGCAGCCAGACACTTTAGTGTTTGAGAAAGAGGGCTAGGAGGTGGGGGAAGGGGAAGAGAAAGAAGTACCCTCTGCTTTTCACAAGGAGACTGCCAGAAACTAACATCCATTAGATGTTAATAAATTATCCTGCAATATGCCAGGCACACTAGCCCAGTTCCTTACCCCACAGCTGGCAGCTCTGGGCAGGCGCTTTACACGCGTCTGATGCACAAAAACTCCAATATTTTGCAATAACATACCAGGCTACGCGGTGCTCTCCCCTACTGCACTGAACATTTCTTAAGGGCCACCACTGACAGCGCTGTGATTTAAGACCAGAGTGAGTATGTGACCTGCAAGGCTAGTTAAAGCACTAAAATAAATTGCCAAAGGAGGCTATGGAATTATCATCATTGGCAATTTTTAACAGCAGGTTCGACATCCTGCCTCCAAGCTACGGGATGGAGCAAATAACCTTGCCAAGTCCCTTCCAACTTTTTTTTTTTTTTTTTAAATGATTTCATGGTTTAGGGAAGCAGCATTGAGAGCCTTGAGCCCCCTTCCATATGTTTCCTGCTGCCTGACAAGGAAAAAAAAAATTAAACATTAAAATAACTTTTAGATATAGATATTTCTTCTAATGTTGATCTATGAAAAGGCCTTCAAATCCCATTTTGGGGGCCTTCCTCCTACACTGCTCCCAACGTCCAGTACACTAAGCAAGAGGCTCTGCCTGCACCGAGGGAGATGTTTACAGTGCTGAGGTTTGTGTTGCTTACAGCAACCTTGCTTACAGCCTTGTCTGGAGCAAATAGTCCGGCAAGGGCCTTTGTGCACTTTCTGCCATGTAGACCTGTAAAAGTAACCGTGTCCTGACCCACAATCTCTTCCCTCAGCCGTTGCAGTCTTGGGACTCTCTTCAAAATCTACCAGACCCAGAGCTAAACCATGGCAAGTGCTCTTGCCACCTCTCACACAGGG
Organism: Struthio camelus; assembly: GCF_040807025.1. Classification (NCBI taxonomy): domain Eukaryota; kingdom Metazoa; phylum Chordata; class Aves; order Struthioniformes; family Struthionidae; genus Struthio; species Struthio camelus. The sequence goes on from NC_090953.1 coordinate 7,399,059, forward strand.
CTGACGGTCACCTCCAAGTCTTTCTCCCTGGAGGTAAGCGACTAGGTCCCAACCTCAACTGGTAAATTAAAATAGTTTTTACTTGTGATCAGAACATTGCCTCCAGACTTCAAAGCCAGAAGGCAAACTGCAAGCTGATGGAAGTGTTACTTTTTAATCATCTCAGAACTTTTAAATCACTCTCCTGAGTTTTGCAGAGCGTATGTATGAGATTTGAAGGCCTAGGTCTGGCAGAATTGAAACCACAGCAGCTCAGAGCCCAATAGAGTGAGATACAAAGTATTTCCCGTGAGGATCCTAAGCACCCTGGTCCAAATCATTTGGCTGATGGGGGCTTATTCTGTCACCAGGTGCACCCAGTGCCTCACGGGATTGAGTCTACAGCGCATCGGTTACGCATTTTTACGCAAATGAAGATAGTGACATGGTAAGCAAAATCAATTTTCATATGGTCTCTAAGCTGAGAATTGTTTCCAGAGGTTAAAGACACAGGGCAATACCCCTCAATGAAGCTTAGCTGCTAAGAGCAGGGAGAAATTAGTTTCTGAATCCAGTGAATGTTCAGCCCGGCTTAAAGTAAATGGGGATTATTACTCTTTTCAGGTGAAAAGCAGATTATAACAATAAATATACACTGTAAGTTTAAAAGAAAGACTCCAGGGGGACAGCTGGATTCAGAAAGAAATTAGTCAGAAAGCAACCTCTGAAAGCGCTGAATATTCTCTGTCATTTCCCAATCGATTCTGAACTCAGAAAGCAAGAAAACAGCCAACACTTCTATTAGCTGCTTTTGGAAGTGCAGTTTGCCCAGCAGCATGATTTGTTAGGCCTGCCTGAGTTCCTGGCAGTCACGACAGATGAATCAGTCGTTTCTTTTTCAACATCTTCTATGACAACAGTTAATGCAGTGAGGAGAAAAGTTACATTCCTGAAATTCAGCTTTGCAGGATTCTGTCCTCTTTGGAAAAGCAGACATTAAAATTCAAGATCTGAGAAGGTCCTAATGCGGAGAGTACGTCCTAAAAATACCCAAGTGGCAGGTCAGTGTTCTCCTTTGCTAACACATTTATAAGCCCTCTTTTTTCTATTACTTTTTTTTTCAGCCGAGATCAGTGTCACATTCTCAGGCATTGGCCAAATGAGTAATGCCATTTCTTTACTTCAGATCACTGCAGTTTTAACTCTTCGGTCTCCCTTGCCAGAGCAATAACTGCAGAATGGCTGTGCAAGTACAGGCTGATTCTGGGGAGGAAAAGGACCTGGGAAGCAGACTGTGAAATGCCCCCCCTTCTGCTCCATACTTTCAATCATACCCCTGCTTTCTCCTCCCATCTAAAATGAGCAAGCTGTGTCTTGCTATTAAATAGAATATCACTTCAGGAAAAAAAATGCCGCGCTGTTTTGCTGAAAGAGGTTCGGAGGAAAGGGCTTTTTGGAAAGTCTCCTCGTTTGCTCTGTTGAGGCTGGTGGACTAGTTCACAGAGCTGCCCTGGTAGTGCTGTTCTTTCTCTATCACACCCTTCTTAGTATACTTGTTCTCTAGTATGGGGCATCAAGCCAGCAGTCTTCACATTGCTCAGTCTTCCTGGAGCAATGATCTGGTCCATTAATAGCTGCACAGTTTGTACCATTCAGGCAACTCACAGCGCAGCACCCAAAATGTTGGTCTGGGACCTCCACTTGTGAATGTTCCCACTAATCTCTTGTGAAGGAGTTCAGGTCAGTCCAAACAATCACTCCTCAACAATTCCTGAAAGACTAATGAAATCTGGCAAAGAAAAGGAAGAAGGAGGGAAAAACAAAACAAAATCCTTGCCAGTGCCCAGGGGACTTTTCTAGCTCTCTACATTAGGAGACAAAAGCCTCTCACACACTTAGCTCAGCTTGATGCTATTGACAGCCAAACCTTTGTAGCAGATTTCTCTCAGCATGAATTCCTGACTCTGAAGTGGGCTTTATCCCCTCTAAATAGCAAACAACAAAACAAGTTAGGAAAGGAGTCATTTCAGCTCTTAAAGATAGTCATTTGAGCATAGGCTTTACCTTCTACCTCCAATAAATGCCAGCAAGGTCCTTTACAAATAGACCATCTGGAGAGAAAAGAAAAAAAAAAAAAAAAGAAAAACACACACAAACACAACTCCAAACACTAAACACAGCCTTCTTTTCACCTGTACCAGCACTCAGCCAGACACAGTAAAAGGCTGTTTCCCTAGGGCTGGGTATGGAGGGTTGAATTAGTGCTTTACAAACATGTGAGGTACTTATTGGAGCCTCGAGTTTCTCAGGTTAAGGGTAAAAAGGTTGTTCAATAATAGTATACATCCCCACTACTGCTAATGGATAAGCAGGACTGACCAAGCATGTATATAAGAGCAGGAGCTAACTAGTTCTTTCTCTTTCAAATGCTTCAGTGTTTAACACTTTCTGCTTAGCGTGCTACAATAAGGAATATGTAAAATTTTCGTATCTAGATGCTTTCTTTGGTTCACTTCTAAAAACATGATGGAGCAGATTTATCCCCTGCATAACTGCTGCATTCATTTCCAAGGAGTTTGGCCTGAGGGAAATTTAGCCCAATGTACTTGAAATTCAAGGGTTGGGAAAGTCTCTTCTGATTCTTTCTTCAAACACTGAATATGACCCACTTTTGAGGTATGTTATGACAGTCTTTTCTAGCTCCCATCATGAAAAAGCCGTGCTAGGTGTTGCCTTTCTGGCCCTCATGAGTCCTTCATGGAGTAAAAGGCTCACACAGTATACCTCCCCATACAGTATCTTCAGTTTTAAAAACTGAAAATAGAAACCACAGATACTGTGGCACTGATCCCCCAGAGTAATTACACTTCATCTGATTGGTGCTTTGGTCATTCAGTGCTCAACAGCTGGGATAAAAGCACTTTGATGTGCTGAACCCAGCCTGATGCCACAGACAGCTGAACCTTTGACTAGCCCCAACTGATGTGAGAGAAGTTTTGGCATCTCTGTACAGTTTTTCTGGCCTTCCTTTACATTTCTCCTAGGGTCTGGGATCCTGACAATATTTAAGGTTCCTGAGAGTGGAAACATCTTTGTTTAATTTAGTCTTTGGCTTATGACCAACTGCACTGGCTCATGCTGACCAAAGTGTTTCTCTGCATTGTACAAATACGCACTGAGAGGCAAAAGGAGAGCATACGCCTCTCCATGCACATTGAGGTGTCCAGCTCTACTGCCATGGCTGTGTGGATGGAGTGAGTGGGAACCGGAGAGGCAGTCCTCTAACAGGGAGGAAAAAACAAAACAAAAAAAAAATCATTCACACTCAGACCCATGTGAAACACGCTTTTGTCCTCCTTCCCTACCTTTTTTACTCCTCAGTTTGTCATTCTTCTCATTCAAAGCACAAGGGGTGAGAGGTGGAAGAAGAACTTTTCTTTTCAGGCATCCCAGATAGTATTTTAGAGTGTGATTCAAGTACCGTGTTCATAACCACGGCAAATACGATTTGCATGGGGTACCAAGACAGGGGAGACAGAAAACACTATCCCCTCCTCTCGGTGAGGAACTCAGAGCCATGGAGATCACGGCAATCCAGATAATCACTTCTTCACAGACCCTTTGATCTCAGATGCTCACACATCCTCCAACAGCCTTTGTTTGAGCCACTGTGTTCAAGAGGCTCTGGAAGACAGAGTCATCGAGCCTTTCAGCAGAGCTTTGCCCAGCACTTATTTATGTTCCTAAAGGAACATAAGTGAAAGCACAAGTCACAGGAAAGGAGATTCAGAGATGAAAAGGAAGCAACATGACCTGCATCTTGAGCAACCAGCCCAGCCTCCATTCTCCTGCCAGGAAAAGCCACAGGGAAGTCAGTAACGCTCACTCAGCTGAGACTAGCACTTCAGGGCGGAGCAAAGAACAAAATGATCCTTCCTTAAAGGATGGCTTTTCTGTGCCCCTCCCTTCCCAACAATAAAACCACTTGTGCTTGTTAATGATACCCATCCTGAACTCAAATGTCCTCCTTTTCCTGCATCATTTGGTGTTTCAGCTGATACTTGGAGAGGATTCCTGCAAGCAGGACTCTCCCCACAAGGTAAGTGCCAACTACAGGTGAGGGAGAATAAGGCATTTTCCCTTTGCCTTCTGGTACATTAGAATTCACCAAAGTCCTAGTAGTCCCAGTTTTGGCCCTGGAACTGTTCTACTGATCTTAGTCAGAAGCCTCTAGTCTCCACCAGAAAGATTAGAGAATTGTTCTGAATGCTAGAAAAATGCCAGGCCCCAGTGAATCAGCTCAAAGATTTTCTTCTTTACCAGACTAGATAGCAAAGATGGAAAAATAGAGTTTAAACAGCATCAAGAACGAGTGCTGTTCAGTCATCTGCTTTAGATTTTTACAATGCCTTATTAGGAGTTGATTGACAACGAAGAAAAGAAATAAAAGGAATAACAAATCCATAGCCTGACTAGCAGGGAAAAGGAAAGAATGCAATGATTTTACAAGACTGATGAATTGAAATGAACACAAACTCCACAGCTACGACCTTTTAAAGTGTCAGTCATACTGGGATCACTGGCATGGAAGAGTGCTTTTGATTTGTGCTATGATCAGAAACACTGAGAGAATTCATTCTGCACTTCATCATCGGCTAAGGCTGATCACCCATTGCCACCATGATTTAGAAAAGACAGGGATCTGCTCTGCCTCAGGGTAAGAGTGAATGTCTGCCCTCACTCCCCTCGGTTACTTGCTGGATCCACACAGTGTCTTCAGGTGGTGCATAAAGTGGATGCGACTTTTCCAGCCACTCCCTGCCCTAATCCCGATCTGCTAGATGCAAGTGTGTATTGCTAGTGTGAGAGATTATTACCAGAACTACTGCCTTCTGTCAAACTGCTCCATATTACAGCCCCTTCAGAAATATCCATCAGCTTGCCAGCCCATCCCTCAGGCAGAAGCATTGCTGTTTTCTCTTAAGACCATCTACTTTAGACTCTCTTACAACAAGGAGACTCCCTGGGCCAAGTGCCGTCCAACTAACGAGCAAAGCTGCCCTGTGCTTGACACTAGAGGTCATTTCTGATGTTTGGAAGAGATTAAGCTACCTGAAATTTGAGAATGTTTTCCACAGGATCACTTCCCTCCAAAGCTATCTTCTTCAGCAACAGCCAGGGCTTGAACAGCCATGTATATATATTTTTGTCCAAGCCTGAACATACACAGTTAGATAAAATCCACAGTATGATGTCAATACTCTCAGGAATCAACCTACAAAATGACACATGGAGCCCTACCAGGTATGATAGCAGTAAAACAGAAGTGTAATAAAAGTTGTATGGCAAAGGTAACAAGAGCCCTAGAGTCTTTGGAGGCCTGCCTATGTCATCTCTTGCTTGGCTAGAAAAAAAAATCACTTCCTACATCACATTTTACAAGGATTCAGCAAGTAATTAAACAATACAAGGGAAGAAAATTCATGAGGTACAACTTCTGGCCCAGAAAGACACCTATTCTTATACTTTTTCCTAACAATTATTGGCTAGAGAGGGGAACTTGGCAGAAATTGACATCTAGCCTATGAGTTTATTCTAAACTAGCATGAGTGTTGTTAGCTGAAAAATAGTTTAGATTACTCTGCTGTATGGGCCCAGCAGCAGAAGCTGTATAAAATAGTAGGGAAAGCTGGTATTTTGAGCCCTGCAAACAGCCAGTATGCCTTGGAAACGCAAAGTGAGAACAGATCTGCAGTCTAATTTTGCCAGTCCATGAACTGCAACTCATTTACATAAGCATTGATTCATTTAGGAAAGCTTTCTAGGCTGAACAGTAGCTCTGTACCTTCTGAGGTTAAAGTGTGATTCCTTTACCAGAAGAAACAGAAAAGTAGAAAGCAGGATATCTGTGTATAGATTGAGTAACATGATTGCTTTCTGTTAATACAATATAGGAAGGAGGGAAGGAGAGGGGAGGAGGGAAGTACTGGCAAAGAAGAATGGCTATTAAGCTAACAGGCAAAGCTGGTGCAAGAGCATATGAGTTATAACTAGCCACAGTCAGGAATTAGATTAGAAGATACCTCATCATTAGAGCACACAAAGTTCGGGAATGGCCATTTGATCAGGCCACCTAGGACCTTTGGGTCCTAAATTCCCAAACGACGTGTTAAAGCATGACAGCGTTCTAGAGGACTAAACTACTGACCTGCCATGGATGAGCTCGGCTGCTTGGGTGTAACTACCATCTGAGGAGGGCAGAAAAAGCTTTTGCAAAGAGCCCATTATATTGGGGATAATTTTAGCAATAAAAATGGAAAAAAATCCCGCCTCCCCATTCCTGCTATCTGTGTCACAGCCAGCACAAGTCTTCCCCTTGTATCTACATTGAGACATTGCCAGGTTATAAAGGATGAATCGATTTCTCTAGGGACTTTTCACACTTATCAATCTGGAAGATTAAAATTAATTCAAACTCAAATTAAGGCAAAAGGACTGGTGATGCCTGCAGAACACTGAAAACGTGTCATTCAGAACTCTGTTTCAGTTCTTTGCAGACTTTATGAAGCTGCACATCATTTGAAAAAGCTTGAAAATTAGTTTTTGAAGTGCCAGACAGTGCTCTTTATCCCGTAGGTTTCCTGTGCTTCCTTTCAGATTGCCTAAAAAAATGAAATAAAACTGCAGTATTACAGCCTTCTATGGCTCCAAACCCCCCTCCTCCAACCCTTGCCCTTAGGAGCACATGATTTTCCCTACAGCACTACAAGTAATCCCTTTCTAAATTAAAAGGCAGGTGTGAAATAAGTTTCCCCACACACACACACCTCCTTTTAGGTGCTCCTCTAGTACGAATAAAGAGAAATTCCTGAGCACGAGTAGATAATCCATGAATAATTCATCAGGCCCATGTTCTCTTCCAGATGTACAGACCCATGTGCTGATTCCTGTGCCTTTAAGTCTCCTCGGGGGCTTGGATACGATTGAGATACAGACTTCTCTTCTGCTAAATCTTCTTTCAGCTCTTAGACCTGTGCTAGCAGCTTTCTCAGGCTGTGAGCAAACTCCCTGATGAATTACGTTGGCTTCTTTTCTTTGTTTGTTCTTCTTTTCACTGGCTTTATCCAATATCCTTACACAAAATCACACCCCCACTTCACAGCTCTTGCAGAAAGGAATAAAACATGGAGACATGTTTTACAATCGTCTACAGAAATCTCTCCCTCTCTCATCACAGTTGCGTGTTGCCTCAGGTTTAGCTACTTGGGCACATATTTGATTGCACAAAGGAGCATTATCAGATTCTGTTTTGCATGAGTCAGGTCAAAAAAAGTCCAGAGTCCTATCCTGAACAATTTACTTTTCAATTTTATGCAGAGATGTTGGTTTGTATTAAAGGAATGGCAGAACAACACTGATAAAGTGTTCCTTCAGTTTTTAAGCTGCTTAATACAATGAAGAATATTAATCAAAGCACAAAAGAGACTCTCATGCTTCCCCAGTCACATATGTCATTAGAATTACTTTCCAGCTTTAGAAACTTTCTTCCAAGTTACATCTTGTATGGTAGTTACTAAATTAGGCTAAAAGTTTTCCATCTATCCTATTTTCTCTCCAGAAAATACAGTATTTTAAATTTAACTCAGAATGAATCTTTTTTTGGGAAATACTTTTTGTTTTGTTTTCATCCGAGACAAGAAAGAGATTTCTTTTGTATTCAGCCAGGAATATTCAGGTTTAGGTCCTTTTTCACAGTGCCCAAAACTGTGGAAATTTTAGACGTCAGTTTTTTCAATGAGAAAAGTAATTCTTCTACAAAAAAAGTTACAACTGCTTCAACTGGCTCACAGAGGAAAGTGTTAAAGTACCAAATGTCCAGGTGCTGTTCATGCTCAGCACAGCTGAAGTAAGCCACCCAAAGGTCTCCCTTTGTTACAAAGCTTGAATAACCAACAGAGATGAGCTTCAAGACTGCAGCAAGAGCGTACCATGGGAAGGACATGGTATGGTGAGAAGAGCATGACACAACAGAATACCTTTCTCCAAAATGTAGTCGTGCAACTTAGAGTCAATCATATAGTGACTCTTAAGTTACAAGAAGAAATTGCTATTGTTTTCCAACTAGATCAGGAATGGTAACATTTCCTTCCATCCTTTCCAGTGCTTCTACCATCTTGACTAAAAAGATGGTGTTGCCCCAGGTCATAACGTTACACAAACACATTCACTAGAAGGAGCACCTTATTGCTTGTTCTTCCTTAAATTTTGTCTTTCTTACTCAGGGACTTGCATAAAAACCCCTCACACTGTCATCCAAGAGAGCAGTGGGACTGCAGAGACAGAAAGCAGAACAACTGGCCATGCCCAAGGGCTGTCAATTGCACAAACATTGGGAACAGATACAGAAAAATATTTCTCTTCATACTCATTTGTAGTCTTCTTTTGACAGTACCAGGAAAAGCAGCATGCACACAAAACCTCAGCCATAGTCAATGGGAAAGTCGCACATATCTTGCTAATGACAGCACTCACCACCACCACCAAATACTTGGAAGGTTTTGCTATTCTCCTCACTCTATGTGGACAGCTCGTGAAGTCATCAGCTTTCATACAGGAAAAAAATCCTAATTCAGCACGAGGGAATTTTATGACTGACTTCATTTGAGATCATGCCAGTTAAGGGAAGAAAGATGGATCTTATTTTAAGATGTGTGTATTTGCAGTTCTTCACCTACACACACAGTCAATTATAAATGTGGGTATCATAAACAGGGCTCTGTGTATGCCTATTTTTGTGGGAAGAAACTGAGCAGAAAGGAAATGACAAAATATTTTCTAAAGTCTCTAATATGCTTATAAAATGACTATTCCAACTGTGAAATAATCCTTCAGCTACTCCTGGATACCACAGATAAAAATTGTGGGTGGGAATATATTACCAGAATGTGTTTAAGTGTTAATTTCCGTGTGACATTAACACCAGTCTATTACCTTTTGCTAATTCAGCTTGAATCAGCCTGATGGGCGTACATCATCAGGATACCTCCACTGACGGGAGCCACCTGTGGTCCTCGACACTCTTGTCCTCATCGCCCTGCGAGCAAGGGCGGCCGCTAACCTCTGTGCTCAACACTTGGCACCTTGGTAGTAGTGCTTATTTAGTGGAAATATTTTGTACTGGATGAGTCAGCCATACTGAGTGCATGAGTATATTTAGGTGTATTACACCACGGCCTAAGCCTGCTTGATCAAGAATATATCGCTGCTTATCTGGCCAGGGTATCACTCGACTGTGGAAGCAGAGTTGCTTATAAGGATGGCTGTAGGGGCTGTTTGCGTGACTCTTCGGAATAATAGACAGAGGTACACATAGCTAGATCAACACATAACTCATTCAGCACATTGCAAGTTTTACGTGGTATAAGGAGAACTGTTATTTGAGAAAAATCACCAAGACATCAACAGGTATTCATGGTGTAACCTCCTTGGGCACTTCTCAAAATCCCACGAGAGCCCCCAGCTGCAATTTTAGGCATCTAATTACTGTAGGCACTCCTGGGTGACCGTGTGAGAATTGCATAAAGACACATTTTCCATTCCTCCTTGGATGGGAAATGAAGCAAACACCTGATCAGCTGAATCAGAAGAGAACCGCAACATGTAAACATTTCCATGCGTCCATTTTAAAACTCCCTACACCTGCCAATAAATAAAGAATATTGGTTGGTTGTGGTTTTGCTGATTTATAGCGATATTTTGATTATTAAATTATCAACATTTTCGTGTGGGTTTTAAAGTAAGAGAATTAGAACAAAGGAAGGAGGGAGGGAAGGAAAGGAAAAGAAAAAAAATAGAACCAGGTAGCATTTCAACAGGAATGATACCCTAGATGAAGAATCTGAGATATTCATCTATATTTCACCATCAAATGGGTGATACATCATTTTGCAATTAATTTTGAGAGCTAAAAACATTAAGTATTGATTCCAATTAGCTCTGATGCCTAACTTACTCTCCGTTATTTCTTTACTCCCTGATATCAAGTGCAGAAGTATGTGGATGGTGACTCAGGTAAATTTTTTCCCCTCATATGCGTCTGCCACACATTTTACTCAAGCCAGGCCCCCTTGGGCCTTGCAGTTTCAAAAGATCTGGGCCAAATCATCAGGTGCTGTAAGTTTCCAGTGCTTCACTGACTTCTAGACAATACAAATATCCTTCACCTATTTTCTGCCCTACACCACTAAACTGTATTGTCAGGCAACTCCTGGCACCAGTTAACTAATAATGTAATTAGCGATGATTCAGCTAGCTGGATTTTGCATGCAGACATCTGTTTAATGAGAGAATGCACCGGAGCAAAGAGGTCCTAATTTGAATTTCAGTCTTCTTTAGCAGTTCTGCAAAGATAAAGCCTAAGGTGCACATCTCACCAGCAGCATCCATATGAACTTTCCCTTTTGAGTACAGCAAGGAAGTAAAGCAGGTGAAGAAACCCAAAAGAGGTTTCCATGTTAGTGGCTCAAACACTCAGGTGCTTGGTCTCCTGGTTGCAGTTTTCAAGACTATTTTCTCATTATCAACAGTTGACTCAGAAACATTGCAATAGGTTTCAAATAAAGCATTCCCTGCCCATCCCCTGCTGCTCTCTTCCCAATACACAGAAATGCTTAAAACAAACCAGATGTGCCACATAAGGATATTTTGTGATAAAATCCTCAGAAGGTTCTCACTCTCCCAGCCTGTCCTCGAGTATTAGAAGTGGTCAGTTCATTTCCGTAAGTTATTATGCAAAATAATCTGACAGACCAAGGTGCTGGGGAGATGATTTCCCTTCTCTAATGTGACTTTCACGCTCTCCTGATGATATACAACTTTAATAAAAAGCATAAGAAGAAAGTTCAGCTGAGTTGGGCATGTGGCGCGCAACTCAATCCAATTCTCCCCTCGGGCACTAATTTAAAACATATCCCAAGACCCTGATAGTCATCCACTGTGCTGAGAGCCTGGTGAAAATGCACAGAAGTTCATGTGCTGAAAAGTCATAAACAGGCAATACTGTTTTGCATAAGGATTCCCACGTGAACTTCATTTCTAGCACAAAAGGTAGAATGCATTTGACTCAGTTGATAAAAAAAAGTATGAGATAATAATAATTGGCTCTTCAGTGGAACTCTTCATCCTTTAAACTCTTAGGTAAACATTCTTTCTCCTATATTTTATACATGGGGGAGTCCTGAGTGACCTGAGAGATGAAAAGGTCTCTGATACAGTGCAAGGTCAGACACGCCGAACCTCAATCAATGCACTGTTAGGCAGTAACAGATTCAAAACACCACTGCAAGCCTACCTTGAGCTCTTCAAAGGTTTGACCAACCTCCAGCAGAAGCCAAAACTAGCACACGCCTTTTCACAGACCTCTAAATAGCCCAAGAAGAACAGGGAGTATACTATAGTTAGGCCCTATCTACCCCCATCAGCCCCCGAGTACCCCAAGTGCAGGTACCTCAAGGAGGGCAGTAGGGTATGAAAGAGGATAGGGAAGAGGAGAGGGAAGGTGGAGAAGGCAGTAGAATAAGTAAGCCCAGTATCTGCCTGTAACTGCCCGCATTATCTGAACTGCCCTTTGGTGAAAGCTACTATTTCCTGGACTCTTCCCCTCCACCACTTCACTCTCCAGCTTTAATATTTTTAAATTCTTCATGGATCTATCTACTCAGTTATAAAAGCCTTCAAGACAAAATGCTGGGACAGACATGCTGTGTGCAAGGTTTCTCATTCCCCCCATTACAGCCCTGCCTTTAAAACCCAGCCATGCGGAAGGCTCCCATTTGTTAGAGTGATTCAAATCCCTCATCAAAATTCAACCAAATGGTGTTTGCAAAATGCCATCCCTCCTTTGGGTCATTATTATGTAAGGAAATAAATTGCAAAGAAAGAATGAAAAGACCCAGGTGAATGGTCACACAATGGGAAAGCTGGGAAGACTGCAGCAATTCCAGTGTTGCTATGTGCTTCATGTTTGTCTTTAACACTTTATGGAACTGTCTTCTTCCCTATCTGAGCCCACAGCTCCCATTAATAGACAAAAGCTTAAAAGCTTCCCCACAGGGAGAAAAGAAAGAAACTGTTCCATTAGAGGGAGGTAGATTTTAGCTCCAGTAGTGCTAGAAATTCATCATTTCTATGATATCACCTAGTTATAGGTGTTACAGTGAAGTAAGTACACTGACGATGTGCCATAATCTCACATTTCAATTTGGATTTTTGCTTTTTGTGGAATTGTAGTCCTAGGCCCCAAATAGGACTGCACTGTGCTAGGCATTATATAAACACAGGCTGAAAAAATGATCCTTGCTCCTAAGTCCAAGACAGGAGGAAGCAAGTGGACACGGATGGATGGAACAAAAAAATGACGATATACTGCTCACCAGTGCGTGCTGCCATCAGGTCACTGAGATGGGGATGTTCTCTGTCACTCAGGTAACAAAAGGCACCCCTATTTTAATTCACACAACCCTAATAAATCCGGTCGGATGAAGTCGTAGATGTTCAAGCTGAGGGGTACAGAGGGTTAAGATCACCAAGCAATCTTGTGCTGTTTCTAATAACAGCATTTGTCTTTGCTTCATATCCCGTTGGATTAAGCAGCAAAAGATGGAACTAAAATAATTTCCAAGAAATGAATTACAATTTTTCTTCAAATTAAAAAAAAACATACTTGGTTTGGAATTAGTGTCTGCAGAAAAAAAATCCAGGTTCAGCTGGAGTTCGTTTACCCCCCCACCCGCCACCCCCCCCCAAAAAAAAGTGTTTGTTCTGAGCCTCTTTCAAAGGTGCATGTGAAAACTCTTGACATTTGGAAGGGAAGGGAAGGGAATTTAGGGACATGAATGCCATTACTTGCTCACTTCAAAACTGAGAACTCCCAGTTGTGGAGAGTGGCAGTAGATACTGCACAAAACATGGAATAAAAGAGAGTGAGCCTCTGTCCTAGGGGGCTGTAACAGAGGCTCGAGAGAAGAGGAAAGATGAGAACAGAGGTGGAGGAGAAGAAATAAGGAGACAAGATTAGTAAGTGCATGCACCATGGACTCTGCCGGTCGCATGGTAGTTCACCAGCCAGCTGCCCAGATCACGTTCAAAACCTCAGGCCTGGCAAACTGGAAATCACGACATTATCTTTGGTATTTGAAAGAGCCAGGGAGATAAATAAGGATGAAAAATTCACAAGGGGGAAAACAAAGAGCAACAAGCCAAGTGATGTGAATTGTTCTATACATTTAGGTCTTTCTTCCAGTAGAGAGGGTACAGTAGAGAACCAGCTAATCAAAGGGCTTACATTTCACACCTTGGGTTTGCTTCCTCAAAAACTGAGCAAAAGAGAAAGTGGGCTGACAGTAAAGCTGCCTTATCTCTCTCTCTCTCTCTTTACCCCTCTCCCTTCTCCTCCCCACCCCATCCCGAGGCTATCTGGGGACATTTGCATCCAAAAATATACAGGCACATAAAAAAAATTCTGAGGATCCAATATCATTCATCAAAGAGACAGCCCATACTCGTTCTGGTGACAATGGTGCTAATCTTATCCCCTGGCTGCTGCCCAGAAGTGACATAATGCTTAGAAATGTGTGTTTGTTTTAGAGGCTATTTACTGCAGGAGGGGAGAGGGGGAGAGATACGAATCCAGGAAACTAACTGGATTTGTGGACACCACAGAGAGGATCTTCAGTCTGCCGCAGGCCTGTGTCTATCACGCTGCTCTGTGACACTTTTAAGACCCATCAGTGCACCCAGAGCTCAGTAAAAGGATCTTTGTGCAAAGGACATTTTAAGCCCTTTCAGGTCCCAAGGATATGGGAGCTTAGTATGTGTGTATGAGCAAGACGGAAATTCTCACATAGGGAGCAGAGCATCAGTTGACTGCAGCTGCCTTTCCAATAGGTCACATGGACTGAGGTGACCTCATCTAGCAGCAAAAGGAGATCACCTCTTCTAGTCATCTTTTATTTCAGCATGAACTCTGTAATTGTTTAAAGGTAATGCGACCCGCTCTTCAAGTATGTCTATGGAAAGAATAAGCAGTTAACTGGAGAGACATTGATCTGCATGAACTTCAGTCTAAATGAAGAACACTCCCATCAGAAATCTGAAAAGCAGACATGCATAGTCATACAAAGCAAAGCCAGATTCCTAATGGGCAGATTACTTCAGCATCTCATCAGGTTAATCTATGCCACTATAAACCCTTCATGCTAAACCTAGGCTCCTCATCCATATCTATGTTGGAGGCAATTTTAGCAAGCCAGTTGTTAAAATCACAGTCAGCTCCCAAACCATTTGTCCAAACCAAAGCCATTTGTCCAAACCAAAGCCTTCTGTCAGAGCACCCAGGTCTGTGCTGGGGCTGACGTGATGCTTTCAAAGCAGCCCACTCAGGCTCACCTCTCAGAGGTGCTAGGAAGAAACAGAATCCCTGCCAACTTGCCACCTTGCTCTAGGGACAGGGGACTTGTGGGACACCCTACTGCACCCACGCTCTCCACACTAATGCAATTACAGCACAGCATATCCAGAGAGAATAAGAAAATTCAGTCAACGCAAAAATTGATCTGAATTTAAAAAAAAAAAAGTTGGTTGTGCTGCTGTCAAACAAAGCACGATGGGTAGTCTGTAGCTTCAAGGGCCATCAAGCAGGAAATGAGGTTTGCACGATTTATCCAGAAATAAATATACAGGGACTAAGCAACCAAGGGAACTATTTAAAATCACAGTTCTAAATATGCATTTCATGTAGATTTTATCAATCCACTGCTTCCTAATTACTACCATGTGAGAACAGAGGACACTATTTTGAACCTTAATGATATAATAAATTAATCACCACTACATAATTATTTAAGCTCAAATATGTTTGCAATCAATATGTATTCAGAAAGCATAAAATAATGACCTGATTACATCTCAAGTAAATACACACTTACGAACCTTAACTGATGGCATTAATGTTAATACCCCTTCTCTCTTGCAATCAGGCCTACTTCTGGCAGGAGGCAGCTCTGATGGCTAAAGCACATGATCAGTGGACAAGAAACCCTTTTTTTTTTTTTTTTTTTTTTTCCCTAACGTTGTCCTAACTCTCTTCTCAGTTGGCTTTCAAGACAAATACATTCATGACTTCTCACTGCCCCCCTACCACAGGTTCTTGCACCCTGCTTTGCTAGTTGGCCAGAGAAACAGCTATCAGCACTCAGGACTATTGACCCCCTTCCTACTTCAGGGGGCTATTGGAGCAGATATTCCTGTAACAAGACTCATCTTGGTTGTGAGACTAGATCTGATATGGGTTATGAAGTGCTGTGAGACCCTTCAGAGTGGTTCCAACTGAAATTGCACACCTTGTGCTGTACTTTCTGCAAACAGACCATGTGGGAGAACCTCAGCCATAGGGATCTTGTAGCTAACCAGAAAAAAAGAAGAAAAAAAGGGGGAAAAGGAAAAAAAAATACGCTGATGGGAAACAAAGGCAAAGAGAACAGGACATAGCAGCACCAAAAACAGAATCTGTGCCATGACCCTGGAACTCACCAGCCTACTCCTCCTCAGCACCTGCACCAATACTTGACACATCAGGACACAATCTGGGACAAAAAATTAACCCTGATGGTTCCCTAAATACTAATCACAGATGGGCAATATGCTGGATTTCATTCAAGGAGAGTTACTTTTCTTTAGAAGCCACATTTTCCACTATGAATTTCATTGGAAAAGCAGAATGAAAGGATGGAAGTCAGTGAGCCAACTTCTTCAGTTATAACCCTGGGAAGATTAATAGCTGGGCTCATTGTCCTAGGCTCCACAAAGAGGAATGGATTGGATAAACTCTGACTTATTGCCTTATCCTCCCATTGCCTTTCAGAACAGTTTTGCCTGGCTTTGTCCAAATAGACTGATATGACACGGAAAAATTATTTTTCTTTGAATGCTTTGTGTAAGATTCTTCAAACCTGGCTTAAACGCGGGGCAGGGAAAAAAAAAAAATCCATCCTTCAAAGAATAGAAGTCAATGCCTGAATCCAGCCTGTTCTGGGTACGCAAACTGTATAAGGTTACAGACGGCCAGCATAACATACAAAATCTCCCTAGAACTCTAATCCGTGCCTAGCAATTTGATGAGATAAAAGTTTGATAACACACTAGCTGGCTGTGATTGCCCAGGGAAAAACATCTCCTTCATAATAATCTTATTATAGGCTAGTAGAGCTATTTTTGTGCCTATTCTTTGTGTGGAGCAATTTATTTTTATGGCTAGTAAAAGGAAATAAATTTCTCGGAAATGGCTCCTTGGTGAATTGGGGTCTGTGTAGCTCATTTTACATTTATAGATAAGCAAAAGGTCAATTGAATGTTATGTTTTTTATTGCACAGCCTGCTAAGTCTTCACATAACAGGAAGAAATAATACAACCATTCTACCTTTCCCCTCCAGGAGTCTTGTTTGAGGGAAGCCTTCTGTTTTGTGAGGTCGCTGTAAGGCACGGAAGATCAATCACTTGTCATGGGGCATTTGTCTTTCTTGTGAGATTTAATAGAGTGCACGAGATTAGAGATAGTAGATATCGCTTTTGTGGAGAGCGCCTGGTAAGAAATGTGCTGAGATCCTCTAGGATTTTTATCAGTTCTCGTCACGTTTAGATACACTCAGTAATATTAACTTATAGATACTTTTCAGCGACTTCTACAGAATTACCATCACCAGCATGGCCAGGAGAAGCTGTTAACGCACAGAAATATATCCCCTCTCATTTACATTAGATGTAAAGCTTGGATCCTTACAGCATCACCCTGTTCCAGTTTTATCTGTTAAGACTCACCCTACTGAATTGCACCTCACTCCTTTCCCACTTTGCCTTTCCTTGTACTGCACCTAGCAGAACAGTGGCCATGCTCTCAGCTGACCTTTAAGAGAAAGGATTAACATGAAAACAGTTAATGCAGTGAGTGTGGCTGCAAAACTGCACAGCATGTTACTGTAATTGTTTAAAAAAAAAAAAAAACACACCCACCACACACAACACTTTCAGGGAAGAGTGGCTCCTGAGAACACCACATAGCACATTCTTGACATTTCGAGTACGTTCACAGGGCGTAATGCTGTGCAGAGGACAGCGAGCACCAGAGCCTGGTATTTCTCTACAGTACTACATCTTCCTTGTGGACATAAAATAAAAAGTACACCCTAAATAGACCCAGTTTCTCATTACACATGCACAGGTCTCTTCCACTTTCACCCTATCTCCCTCATAGGGATTCTTCTTGCTAGCCCTCTCCTCTGCCCACAGGCTGCCTCCAGGACAGCCTCTAGGCTGTCTCCCCTCTTCCGCTCAGAGGTCCCTCACACTCTTGCACACCAGCTCCTCTACCTACATCCATGTGATACAGGAGCAGGGCACAGCTCATTAGTACTCACGGAATCCTCTGACCCAGTTTGTCCAAACCCAATCAGAGAAACACCACAGACGTAAATAGGTCTCAGATATTTTTGAAGAGACAGCAAACCCATCAGTTCCTGCTTGTTTTCTTTCTGATGCTGCTGCAGTGTTGAAAGAGCAAGGCACAATCATCTCTTTCAGAGAAAGTTCTGCCAGTTTGATAAACAAAACAATTCTTTTAGTGATAACACTGTTTGAGGAAGACAAGCCTTGCACTTCCACATTTGGTCTTACAGATTTGACCTGCACGCTCTCAGACCTGCAGAGATTGGAGAAAGCAAATGAACTGTGACTGAGCCGTCCCCCCCCCCCCCCCCATTTTGGAACAAAACCTAAGCTCACTTTTGATGTAGTTAATTATTACTGTAAGGTACTTGAAGCTAATCAGAAAGAGCATTACTCAAATAGCTTTTTAGCACTAATCCTGTACTAGAACTTCCATTGTATTTGTGTATATATGGTCTGCACAGTGCAGTATCTAAACCCTGCCTGCTCTACTTTCTCATTTAGGATTTGATATCTGAATTTTGTGCCAGTTATGTTGTTAAAATGAGCTCTTAGGAATAACCTTTTCCTCATCCACTGAAGCAGTTACAATTCCCTGACATAACTCATCTAATCACCACCTCAATGAGCAGGCCTTAATCTAAATGCATGTACTGAGCACCTGCCGCATGTACTTTTCATTTATCTTACATGGCTTTACATTAAAACCTAGCATGGACCTTTGACACATTATAGATGACAATATCAGACTGTACATGGTGTAAATTAGAACCAGCTACTCAAAGGACATTACAATTATCTCCTCACAGATACATAGCTTTAATTAAGCTACTGGCACCTTGAGGGATTACCAATCAGATCCTAGCCCATATATGGCAAGAACATGAAATGCAAAGCCCTGATTATTTTGGCACCCTCAGAGCACTTGAGCTGTAAAAATTAAAATGCCTTGGAACGAAGAGCTTGCTATAGCTGAGAGATTGTATTACCTGCCAATGCAACTGACTGGGTATTCACTGCAGTTAAGAAACAGAACAGAGACGAGGCTGAATTTTTTGGCGGGGGAGAGCAGACAGAGTTCATCATTGACTTGGCTAAGTTGAATGTATTCATACAAGAAGGAACCGGAAGTTCAAATCCCACCATCTCATCTTCATTTTCTTTTCCTTGCTCTCCTAGAGCGTTGACTGGAGAATTATTCAGGCTGTGACACACATGACATTTTCAGAACAAACTATTCCCATCCTCCTGCAAAGCCTACAAAACAGAAGAGGAAGGATGCTCACAGACCAAGCAAGATTTCTTCAAAACTATAACTTACAAAACATTTCAAGTAGATTTCCAGAGACGTCATTTCATCTGGTTGAAAACAGACCTAATATTCTTGTCTGGGGTGATGCATTCTATTATTCCAAGGTTCATAATCATGACCCAAACATTACAGATTCACTTTTACTAAGAGGAATAGCTTAAATAAGACAGGAAGAAAAAAAAGAAAGATAGCAAATAAAGATCACCTCCCCTTTCAGCACCTGTTACCACCTAAGGCATAGTGCAATAAAACTTTGTTTAGCACCACTAAATCTGAGGGTACCACTGCAAAATGCTGGAGTGTACAGATCCTTAGTAACTTGCCCAGAAAGCCTGTTATCAAGTCTGAGCAGCCTAACTCCTGCCTACACCAAGCCTCTTCCTAAAATTAATGATTCCAGTTATTTATTTACTGTGCCCCTGAGTTGTCCCGTTTGATTGGTGCACCAGGCTCAACAAAAATAGTGAATATCTCAGAAATACATTAAGATATTCAAATAACCATGGAGGAAGAGGAACAGCTGCCTCAGTTTTAATATACGGTCTCCAAAATCAGAGCCTTCACTGGAAAGCAGGAGAGCTGCTTTTTACTCCTTCCTTAGCCTATAGGGTCAAGCCCCCAGCTCCCCCTCTCCAGGAAGGCCACACAGGAAGGAAGCAGGCTGCCGTCAGCCTATTAAACCTGCTGCTGAGCCTGACCAGATAACTCAGAGACCTCCCCGCATGTTGCTCCATAAGCCATTGAATCATCTCACTCATATTTAGCAGCCTAAAGTGCCACCATCCTCCCTACAAGCAGAGCTAAGCACACATTCCTTAAAGCAGAAGTGAACCCATAGCCTTTTTCTTTTATCAAACGGAACCTCAGAGTCACCTGCCTGTCCCACTACATTCAGATCCAGCTCTGTTCTTCTGAGGGTTGCTCCCTAAACTTCCCTGGCAAGTCTTTCACAGCCTACATCCTCCCTACCCAAGAAAATCCCAAGTGCATTCCCTTTAGCTTGATTTCCCTCTTTTACAGGCTCCTCAGTGTCCTTAATGGAACCTTAATCGCATGCTCCCTAGCCAGACATGTAATACCCTGCATCTGGAGATGAGCTGCCTTTGGCACAGAGGTAACAGGGAACTGGTCTTCTTCAACATCTACCTCAGCCTGTGGTAGCTCCAGGCCCAAAGGCAGGTACCCACCACTTTCTTTTTCCATATTGAATTGCTAACGAAGTCAATAGGATCACTCACAACAAATATAGAGAAGTGCATGCAATCTCTGGGCATTGCTCAAGGCTGTTTTTTGTTAGGGCTTTTTGATTCCTTCAGTGTAATAAAGGGAAGATAAGGCAGCCTTTCACTAGAGTGATATACGGAGTGGAGATGAGACAAAACAGAACAGTGAATATGACGCACCTGGAAAAAAGCTCACTTGTTTTACATACTTAAGCTTAAGAATACTACAGATTATTAAAGGATTGGTTTCCAAGGATATTGAGATCTCATTTCCCATAGTCTCCCCAAAACATAAGACACTTGCATTTCTGTAATAGAGGATTGTTATAACAGGGTGTGCCTGTGAACAAGGCAATCTTGCCAGAGCAGAAGTATGCTAAAAGCCGCTCCATTAAATGATCCCAGTACAATGTAAGCAATGTATGTCTCTGGGCATTTTGAATATATATTTTTGATGGGCAAGTGGTAAACAATTGCTTAGTGATAGGAGGCAGCAAATAGTAACTAAGAGGAGTGTGCAAACAGCAAACAAAAACAACAACAAAAGAAGACATCTCCTAGCTGTGAATTTCCATGGCCATCAGGGTTATGTAAATAACGCTATTCTGATGATCATCTATCTCTGTAGCTTTGCTAGAGATTAAACGCAACTCCAGTGATGCTAATGACTTCTGTTAACTTTCTGTTAGACTTAAAACTCTCTCTCTCACGTCAGAGACAAGATGTAACTCTCATCACTATGAGAACTGGGTATGGACTCCTCCCAGAATAAACGAAGAGAAAAAAAATGTGGCCTAAAAATGGTCAACTTTGCATTGCCCAATACATACATGAATTCATAAAAGCAACAAACTGGTATCTATTTTTTCAATTTTCATTAGTAACAAATGCAATAAAGGAATCTTTCTTGCCTCACACAATATTTTTAATTCCCTAACAGAAGAAACACTAAAAACGAGGGAAATTGAAGACAAGGCCGTGTTATTTTGGGAAAAAAACCCAGCTATTAGAGATTGCCAAGACTGAAGCCAGCAAATACTGTGCATAAACAAGCTGAATACACTTCTACCTTCTGTGAGCAGACATCTGGACACACATCACAGAGACTTTAGCATCGCCAGATGTGCAAAATTTCCTTAGTGCACGGTTGAGGATTATTTAAGCTCATTTTTTTTTTAGACAAGAAGGTTCTGAAAGGTTTCTGAACGGAGTAGCTGTCAAATGCCCAGCATAAATCAAACCTGACAGGGCAATGTGGAATGGTGATTTTACCCTGCCCACCAGCACTGACTTCTACTCTAATCAATATAAGTTTTCAAATGTTCAGAGTAAATATAAGTAAAATTGTTCCAGTACCATAAACATTCTTTTCATTGTCCCCTCCCCACCTCCCCCTTCCTTTGCCCCACATGATATTTGGATGAGGCTCTTCAAGCCCTGCTCGGTTTGACACACTGCTTCCCCAAGCAGCTGTCAGTGCTTGATTAATGGTTCAGATCATGCACACCACATTTGCCAGACATGAAATACTCTGCTCAGCTCTCACTTTGCAAGACACATTCTCTCTGATAAGCTGCTTGCAATCCCACAGTATATTTTCACGCCTCACTTTCCACGAGACCTGTGAAATTTCTCCCCAGCAGTCAAGCCACAAGCTGAGGTTTTTCATGGCAGGTGGCCCAACTTTGTTATTGTTTAAATGGCATGATGATGTGGATGGAACCGCATTGGTCACGTAGGGTAGACGAGCATGGTATACAGTATAAAAGATGTTGTTCCCATGGTGATGGAGTTTCTCTTGAAATTGTACCTGCACAATGTATGTCTGTGTGGGTCTGTAACTGTGTTTATGCACAGAAAAACATGCATAGTTGATGCAGAAGAAATATTTGGGCTGACTATATATTTTTTATTGCTGCTCAGACTATGAATCTTCACCTAAGACTTTTCCTTTAGGTAGGAATCTAACAAATGAGGTTAATCAGAGTTCTTTAAAACAATGGTTCAGATGGCAGGTGAAGAGCTGTGGATGCTTGCTGAACTTATATTGAGCAGTAACCTTGTTTAGGTTGTCATGAGATACTTCCCTCTCTTGGTCAGGTCGGAACTATAGGGCATGGGAATAGCGTTTTATTTTGGGGGGGGGGAGGGGGGGTGGAGAGGGGCTGCAAGAATTCCTACTCCTAGCCACATGTAGTTACCTAAAATATCTCATATTTCAGAAGCTCAGACAACTCTGTGATTAAGTTCACTTGGAATAAGCTTTGGACCTTTGATCAAAACTGTTTGTCATGATATAAAAGTGGCTAAAAAAATGGAACTCCATAAGTAAAGTTCCAAAGGATGATTACATTAAAACTACTTTAGATAGGACCTTCACAGGGTTTTTATTGGTAAAGCAGACACAAAGGAAGGGCCAATAATAGACATTCATTGGTGATCACTTTATGGCTGCAGACAGGAAGATTATGGCAAAAAAAAAAAAAAAAAAGGGGAGAAAGAAGCCATCGACTTTTCCTTTTCTTCTTCTTTGATGTCTCTCATACCTTTAAGGGAAGCAAAAATCTAAAGACCTGATCCTCTGTGCTATAAAGACAGTTCCAATGTGAGCATTTTAAAGACAGTGGAGTCACAAACATTCAAAACTAATAAAAACTGGGCACAGCCCCATGCTCACACTATTCAGAAGAGCCTGATTAAATTCCATTCCACGCTCAGTAGTGAAAATTAAAGAACACGAGACTGCTAATTCTTAAATCTCCTAGGAGCCATTCAAGACAAACGTGAGCAGAACCTGATATCACTAATTCATAAAATAAAGCAGAAGCCCGTGAAAATGGGTACATGTTCTTCTTATTTACTTCTTTGTGATGTACAGTGAAGGCTGAGAAGATCATGAGTACATTTTACTGATCATTTTAGAAGTAAATAAGAAAATAAATGTATTTTTGAAAGCTATTTTAATGGAAAACAAGAATGGTTATTCACTACTTTTCCACAATAAGAGACCTAAAGATAATTAAATTAACTTATCAAGCAGCAGATTTAGCATTTATCAGAAGAAAGCGTTCCCACGTAAGTCCTCCTTAAACTGCAGAACTCACTGCCACAGGACGTTTTACAGGGCAAAGCATCGAAGATTGCAACTTTTGGTACTGCACTACAGAACAGTTCAGACACTTTTTTTTTTTCCAAATCGAATCCACTGCACTTTGCATCAGTGCTTTGACAGCCTAAACTAACTTAGCCATCTCTGAAAACGACAACAGGAATGGCATGAGTTTCCAGTTCTTCCCTACAACCTTTGCCACTCTCCAGTTCTGGAAACTCACCTAGCCAAAACATTTACAGAATAGACACTTATCCTTGCCATCTGGTGGCAATTTGCACCCTCCAAAATAGTCTTTGTTTTAGAAGTTCAAACAAAGTGTTCAAAGGAAAATCTAAAAACAGCATACTTCACCTGGCCTTGAAACCTCATGAGAATTTCAGTGTTACCTGGTTTTATCTTGAAACCATAAATCTTCCCAGGTTTGCACCGAGGTTCAAGATTTTGCTGGGACAAATTGAGACTTAAAATTTTTCAAATCAGCTTCACGTGATCCTCATCAATCACGTGCAACGATGAGTTTTTCAGAAGAGAAAACAGACCTGAAAATCTTAACTTCAGAGAAGATTTATAGCTTAAATCTCTGTCTACGTTTGAACTGTTTCTACTCACCTTCCTCTCTGGGAAGCAGGCTAAGACAGATCAGTACATGGTGAAGGGCACAGCACAGTAGAAATTTGGACACAGCCATACCTTGGGAGGCAGATTCAAACTCCATGTGACTTATAATGGGAATGAAAGTATTACATTAGCTAAATTTCAAAGAACTAAATATTTAATTCTTTAAAGAAGAAAGGTTTTAAAGAATAAAATTCTCACAAGAGAGTTGAAATTCTGAAACCTTGACCTCAGCAAATCTTCCTGTATGTGCATTTATTATTTACTGGCATCTGCACTTCTGAGGTCCTTCCTTCTGGAGTTCAAATCAGAAGTGCTGCAGACCTTTCATAGGGGGTCATTCTTGCTTTACTAGAGGCCTAGTGGTAGCGACATGAGAGTCCTCAGAGATACTTATTCTTGAAGACCTGTTTAGAAAATTAAAATCCAAAGTTTATAGTCTTTTCTTAAGCACACTGCTGCTTTATAATCTACCTATCACTTGCAGCTATTACAGTTTATGTGTGTCTTGATTTATTATCAGAAAAAGGCACTGCGAGAACAAAAACCTCTTGAAGTGAGGGTTATTAATATTCACATCACTTGACATTTGTGCAGAAATGTTGTCCTAAGCTAAAAGAACATGATCAAGCTTAACCTTGCAATTTTGTGCTTTTAGTAAGCGAATACGTTTAATGCTTTTAAACCCTTATCAAATGCTATTCAGTCCCTGCCTTTAAAACATAATCTCCATCAAATGCTGCTGCCAGTGTTCTCCAAGTGACCTTGGAAGCAACCAGAATATGCAGAGTTTATTTTGGAGAGCACAACAACTTATTTTGCATTCTCAAACAAAAACAGACATCAAAACCAAAGAGGATTATCCGAAAATGTCTGGGGAGGACAATGCCTCAATCACTTCCTACTAACCAATTTCTTTGAGAACGTGATACATGGCAGATTCACCACTGAAATAAACACCCCATCCTAGACACTTTGAAGGGGAAAGAGTAGTCATCTGTACACATATCAAATGAAGAACCTTAAGGTGTTTTTCAGGAAACAGAAACCTCAGGGGATCAGAAAGGACTAAAGTATTTCCCACACAGGTTCCCAATCCGCTTATTGAGCAGACCCATGTCAACGAAATTTGTCCTCCAGGTTCTGGTAACTCACACAAAATGAGTTCAAGAGGTGTCCATCCAGTCTGCTTCTTAACTGCCAGTAATTAGGTCTACAAACTCAGCTGGCATCTACTCATTGTCATTCTCAGCACAGGGAGCAACTGCTGAATTATTTTAGAATATTAGGAAAATTATTGTCTCACTAGCCTCCACCTCCTTAGGCCTCCATTTATCTCAGAAGGAGTAAAAAGAATCAAAAGAACTTTCTCTTATGCAACTGTCAGCCCACACTTTCTGCTATATCAAAACCATCAAGAAAACAAAACACAGGCCGTACTGGTCCTTGTGGACATTAAAAAAAAATGTTGACTGTCTTGAACATTTAATAGAATGAGTTGCTCTATCATAAATACTGTACCTAAATCTTCTCTCCTAAGCTGGATAAAATAGCATTACAGCCTTAAAATGATATACAAAGATCATGACAAGGATGTTCTCCATTTTCTTGTGTAATGGGGAAGCATTAAGAGAAATTATCACAGACATTTGATGGCTATGCTTATCTTCTTAAATTTGTTTTAAGGTGTAGCAGTATATTCTGTCTCTTGTTCTTTAGATGTGGAGTATCATAAATATCATATCTTTACTCTCTTGTTTTAAACTTTCAGTGGTTATAGATGGATAGGCATAGGATTTCTCTCCTTTCACAGATTTTTAGGCCAGAATGAATAATTACAGACATCTATGCTGATTTCTTGCAGAATAGGAGCCAGCAAACTGTAAACACTAATTTCTCTGTCAAAGTCATAACTCTTGCTCAAGTCAGTGTGTCTTTTACACAAAAGAGGGGAAATCCACAGTGCATGCATGTCCATTGTTAAAAACAGCAACTTCTAAGTTTAGCCAGGTTTACCTTCCAACCACTGGATCTTGTTACACGTGCTACTTTTCCTCTCTAGATTAATGGAGCTGTCTACTATCTATTAGTGAATCAAATCACCTCTTAACCTCCTTTTCAATAAACTTAATAGCTTGAAGGACAGGGGCATTTAGCTTTCTCAAAAGGGTGTGGAGGAACATCAGCTCTTCTGCGTCCCCAGAACAGAGTTTATGTAGGGGATGTGCTTGGTGGCTGTTTGTACCAGTCCCCAGGGGCAATGTATGTAATATAGGTTGGATGGGAAATTAAGTTTTCTTTCGGCCCCATATTTTTCTCAAGGTAGCCCAACATAGATTCCTTCCTTTCCTAGGAGTTCAGCTTGAGTTGACTCCTGATATGACATGGTCTCTTATATTTCCAGTGTTTGAAAGGCTAGTCCAGCAAAGGAAGAAATATAATGTGCTGCTTAAGGCATTTCTTATGCATTTTAAAAAGCAAAAAGAATGGCAAAACACAAGCACCGTAAAAACATAAAAAGTTTCTCCATCTTTCTAGTTCATTCCAGTAGCTTATAAAACTTTATCAATCAATAGGCAATTATTCCATGCACATCATAATACAGATGCAATGTATAAGATCCAAAGAGCCTGGAGCAACAGCGTCACTTTAGACTCAAGGGGACCAATCTCTGCTTACTCACTTGCTGAAATCTCAAGCAGTTGGCTGGACTGTAAGCCACCTGGAGCTCAGCTGTGCATAAATCTAATGGTTACTACCATGTATTTAGACAAACGTATTCAAAAACTTCAGACTATTTAATGTGAAATCACCTTTCAAAGCAAAGCACACAAAAAACTCTGATATTATTACTAGTTAGTAGAGCTTGCATGTTTCATGATTCTTCTGAATATTGATGAAACAAAGAGGATAGGCTGATTTCCAAGTATTTTCTCAATTATCTTCTATTATTGGCACCACTAAGACCAATTGCCTGCTTCAGAACTTACCTCACAATTTACTTATAAGATCTTGCCACCATTGTGTAGACACAGCTGAGAACCATTACCAGAATTAATAATCAAGTTCCTGGTGTATGAATATACATACAGCTTTCATTGATTTAACATTCTAGCCTTCTCTTATCATTCACTGAGTCCCAGAACATTTCTGCCAGTAAACATGCTCACTCAAGTATTTGCAGAAAATCAGCATGTAAAGGGCATGAAAACTGGCAAAATAGTTTCATTTAAAAAGAACAAGGGGGAAAAAAAAAATCTTCCTGCTTGCCGACCACTCATCTCGCTGTTTACTCTCCCTTCTACTTCTCCCAAAGTATTTACAATGTCCCTTGACTTTCTTGTTACAATAAAATCTCAATAGTAGCAGCATCATTGAGAGCAGGAGGGGAGAGAGAAGCATTAGGTGAAAAAAGCTCTAGCACCCTATGAATTGTTTCAGGATAGAATTAATGAGTATGTCCTGCTCAAGAGATGAGACTCATCATTATTGTTACCTTTAATAACCTCATTTCCTCAGAAAAGCCCTCGACAGGGAGGATGAGGATGTGAGCCAGCAGCTTGAATTATTCACGAGGGCTGTTGGAAAACAATCATCCGTTCTGGCATTAATGGTCTGTAAAGAGTTGTTTTTGACAAAACCATTTAACACTAGCAATAAATAAATAAATTAATAATGGGAGGTGGTGGCGAAGGGGGCAAGCATAATGATGGCATATTGATGTAACGTACCCTGGAAAACATTCTTTTCTTAGATTGCAGATCACAGACTCTTTCATTGAGTCTAACACACACACAAAGAAATACATGTGCAATCTTCTGGCTCTAAAATGGTGAACTATTGGAAGGTAGCTTTGGTTCAGAGCTGGAGGAACAACAGATCTTGAGGAGGAAAATGTACGTAGAGAAAAAGGAAACCACTCTAGGTAATTACACCTTCATTCTGAGTAAAGGATAAGGAATAGGAATGCTGGAATGGTTTCCATACATCATCTTCCTAAAACGGGATGGAGATTTAGGTGGGGAAAGACAGCAGATCTTCTGGCTTCAGCTCCATCAGAGTCTTGCTGGGTTTCTGTTGCTGGATTCTACATATAAAAGCGATATTTGTCCTCTCCCTCCTAAAATACAGACAGTTATGCTTGCATATCACAACAAAGACTTGAGAACTTAAAGTTAATGAAAGAGTCTGAGAATCTTAAGTGAGGATTCTTTCATTATGCACTTTGCTAGCTAGCTGAATTATATCCGTCAGATCCAGTTCATGGTACAATATAGAAGATCAGATTTTTGACTGGGTGATGTTCTGTGGTGTTTTCTTTTATCTAGCATATTCCAGCCTACCTTAGAAAGTATGTTTTTTGAACAAAATAATACTTTGCAATGGTATTTCAGTCTTTGAGTCTCTCAGCTGTAGTTAGGAAATAATGTCAGATTGAATTTCCATTTTAATCTGCACAAAACATTCTGCAATTGGGAGGTAAGATCCCCACAAGACAAAGAAAATGAATATTAAACATTTACTTGGCTAAAAAACAAGGCTCCACTTCACGTACTGTTCATGTCCCATTTCATTTATTTCCATGAAGACTTCTTTTGTAAAAAGAAGTATCAGAAATATTTGTGATATTTGTTTAATGATAAAATCAATGGCATGAGACTTGTTCAGATATTTATCAGCTAAACTTTTCCCCGGTTTAGGAAGCAAAAAATCAGAGTCTTTCAGAGGCCACCCTGTTCACCCTCTACCCCAGAGCAGGACTGATCATAGCTGTCAATCCACAGGGCCATTTGTCCATCCAGCTCCTAGAGACCTCCAGTGACAAAGGCTCTAGATTCTCCCCAGTTTATCCTTTCTCCTGTTTCCCAGACCCCGATCATTCTTATTGCTCTTCTCCAGATTATCTCCATCTGGTCCTGTTTTTCAAGCCATAGCAAGCCTGGACACCCAGTATTTCAGCTGAGTAAATACTCTGGCTGAGCAGCAAAGAATTACTTCAGTGTCCTAAAGGGTGGCCTTTTACTTATCCATCCCATTTGCCTTTTTTAAAGATCAGCTCATCTACGAGCAAAAGCGTTATGACGTGTCACAACAATTAACGCTAAGAATATATAATAGTATTTTTATCAGGTTATTTGAACCACTGCCTAAATTATAAATGCCTGCTTTTCTGCATCTGACTTCAACAGATCTGGACCCAGTACAGCTTTCCAGCACAAGCTATCATTCATCATCATCCAGCAAAGCAGTTGAACACATGCTTAATTTCAAACACACACCTAGAACTTACTGGTTATAGTGAGACTACAGTGTTTATTGTGTTTTGATGAACCAAGCAGTTACTACAGCTCTAACTGTAAAAACGTGTGAGCCAGCAGGATTGTTCATATTCTAAAGTCATATACCTGTTAAGTGCTTTATTGCACTGAGGGCATAATTAGCACAAAATGTTGCTATATATATTTAATTACAAGTAGGACTAATGACTAAAAATTATTTTAAAAATAGGAGATTTCCAGAGGCTAACCGTGAACTAGTCTTACTCCCAAGATCTAATTCTGTATCCTCTTTGAATCTGAAGAGAGACAGAATAAATGCTATGTTTTTCAGTCCCACAGAAATCATACTTGAATCAAATTATCTTTTGTATTTATCAGCTAAATAATCCTGTCAGCTGTCCAACAACTGCAGCAGCCCCAGGAGCTTTTGTAAACTAGCTGATGAATGATTGGTTAAATAAATCTGCTACAATTATTCTGGTAATGAAAAACAAGAACGACAGCATGTCTTCTCCAACACAAGTTAAATCCTATTTGCTGCTTTTTGGTAATAGGAGATATTGTATTTCTTTAATAGCAAGGATTTATTTGTGCGGGTAATTGCAGAGCCCAAAATAGCTACAGAATCTTTTTCTGAGAAAGGATCTTAAAAAATAAAAAAAAAATAATAAAAAAAATCAACATTCATATTGCTGTATCTTATCATAATGTAACATTTCACTTAATGAAACACAAGAATGACTCAAGCATCCCTGAATTTATAGACTCTGTGTGTTAAGAAACAGACATGAGCTCAGACTTTGACCATAATGAATAGGAGAAAGAGCATGAACAAACAGCTATTTATATGAGGGTAGTGTCTCCACAAAAAAGCTGCAAGGGCTTCGGGTCAAACTCTCAAGAAGCTGATGTAAATGTCTCTGTGTTTTATTAGAAACTTTTTTCAAAACAAACAAAACACACACATAACACACAACGTGTCAAAACAGAGCCAAACGCATCTCTTCCATAATCCATCTGTAACCTGTCTCAGCTATTTGTCTGGAACAGACAGAAAAATTAGGATGCCTTTAATCTTGCTGTAAGGACTCTTTGATAAGATCTAAGCTTAAGAACTAGCTAGTCACCACAAGGGAGTCAAAACCAGGTACATTTCTGCAATCGCAGTATCATAAAATCAGTGCTCAGTCATCAGTGCAATGAAGCTCGTCTCAGGAAGGGCTGTTTTTTCTCCACCCCTTGGGCTGGATGGCTTGATTTAGTTTAATTGTTGAAAAAGAGCACGGAAGAAAGAAACCACTTGGGCTCTTATATGGAGGTGGGCCTTTTCAAGAAATGATACACCTGGATGCCTGTCCTTTGTGGAGTGAATAAAGTGTTTGGACAATTTTTTGCGCATGCCTTGGCAGGTCCAACTCAATTTCCACTGCCACCTTTGTGGACCTCTGAATCCAGAGGAAAATATATTCAGCAATGTTTAGGTGTATTCTGATGTACGCTTTGATTCAGCACTTGTACCTTGTACTTTTCTGTGCTCTACAAGCGTTTCCACAAGTCCTGCTATATTTAAAGAAATGGTGGAAAACTAGATTCATGACCGAGATAAGTCTCATTTTAAAACTGAAATCCTTTTATCAGGAAAAGAGCGAGCACTCCTGGAGTTTATAAAAGTTACACAATAAGAATACAGAAATAAGACATAAGCAGCAAGAGACTTGTTAACTATTTATAAAGGACAGCAGAATTCCAAACCTGCTATGTGAATAAACAATCCCAGCAAACCTTTTGCAAGCAGAACAGATTGTCAAATTTGCTCAAAGAAAAAAACATTTGTCTGACGATTTTGGATAGGAAGCAAACCCATGAAACTCATGACCTGATCACAGGCAATTCATTGAGTGAGAAATCCCTGGATGAATACCTGTACCGTCTCAGATAAACATTACTTTCCCATGAACTAAGTAATTTCATCTGTAAAGTGCCTAGGAAGATTTCAGGTAGCAATTTCATAGTCCTTGAGGTATTTGTTTGTGTGTGTGCATATATTTTTAAAAATGCATTATGAATTGGACAATTTTTTTATAAAGGACAATTACCTGTACTTGTATCCAGCTCCGCAATACCATGGACAGAGCATGTATATTTAGGAAGAGGGGTGGTGGGGGGGAAGGATTGATCAACATCTGAATGACCTTGGCAGTTCTTCCAATACTCTGTATGAATTCTGAAAGTGTTACTACTACCAGTAAATTCTGAAGCAGTGATATTTTACCATCACCAATAAACTCCTGGCCTCATTTAAGCACAGGGAAAATTGCCATTGACTTCACCACGGCTAGAACCAATGAGGATTTCTAAGCTGTACACGCAAAAATCCTGGGGCATAAAGAAGAGCTGACAAAGTTATCAAAGGAAATTCATTGGTAAGACGGGTAGTTCAAGCCTCTAAAATTTGCTGTTATGAAGGCTAAAGATCTAACTAAAGTACAACCTCAAAAGGGAGTACATTATGCCATCAGCTATAGAAGTATATTTACATTAAAAAAAAGAAAAAAACAGAAGAGACTTCAAGTAACAAAAAGAGCTTGAATTTCAAAGCACATAGATGCACAGCTTATGTGTTTTTTTTTTCTTTCAAGGATGATCAAGGTCGATGTGCCAGGTCTGGGGAGCTAAATCAAATGTAAATTAAAACATGAACACACAGAAGATCATAATATTCAATAAGGCAATTTTGGAAATAGTGTAAGTGAATTAGAGGGTTAAAGAGATAATTCATTTTCAATGAATAACATAAAGCTATGTGGGAAGGAAACGCTTGTGCATTTGCAAAGCATGGAGTAGGCTTAGAATAAGAAACTAGATAGATGATTTAGCAGGTAACACATATTCCATCCTTGAGGTGGAATTCCATCCTCGAATTTCCCTGAGAAATGAAACAATTTTTGCAACTGCATATCAGAGTTATGACACCTTAGGGAATGAAGCACCCTTTCTAGAAGTTTAAATTTGTTATTACGCATGGAAGATTTAAGTCATAAATATTTGTGTAAACTATTTTCCAAGCAACTGCAACTTTGTTTCAAGAATAGCATCCCAACGAAACGTAAAACAATCCTCAGCCAGTCAGGAGGAACACCATGCCCTCCGATGGCCTCAGGCTGACACACCATCCGTTCAGGAAGAGAAAAATCAAAGCACAGCTCTCCTCACAAAAGAGGATGAGTACTAGCGAGAGGCAAAACGGATGCTGGTATAAAATGGTGCTTAAAATAGCCTAGTACTGAATTCTCACACTATTCTTATGCAGAGACAAAAAGAGCTACGAAGAATCTATTAGAAAATCTTTCAGTGAGAACTTGCGAGCACTTCCTAGAAAATAAGTGGAAAACGAATTTTGTGTGCACGCGCGTGTTTCCAGTGAGTTGTTTTATGATTGAAACCAGATCTATATCCTTTACTTTAATCAGTTTGCCATCTCAAGTCTCTCATTTTCAGTTTTCCCACGTGTAAAATGGACATCCAATTTGTTAATGACCGCTTATGATGTCAGCTAAGTGGTATAACAGAACAAGCAAGAAGTAGGTAATTTTTTTTTATATGCATTTCAAGAGCAAAGACACTGTCACCAGTTTAAAAGGCCACAAGCTTGACCTGCCAATCTATTGGCAGCTTTGGAATTTTTCAGATTTATGTTGAAATAAGCTCAGGTAGCTGTTCACATCTTTGCAGAGAGGGTGTCATTCACCCTTTCAAACGGAGCTCAGCGCACCGAGGACAAGCTGCTACATCAGGCAGCAGCAGACACAGCCCCCCGGAGCAAGCGAGTTGCCGCTCATTCCCTAGCGGCAGCAATCCTTACATAGGCCACAGCTGCTCTGCTCAGTCGCATTGCAACTTTGGTCCTTGTTAAAACGGGCGATTACATAATCTCATGCTAATTCTTGCAGTAATTCCCTTGCACACAGCTTTCATATTTCTGGATAATTAGAAGAAAATGTAATCCATTCCTACAGACACATTGCTCTTACGCTTCCTTTTCTTTAATATGGATTTTGCAATTAAACTTCCTTGGCAAACAGCCCAGTTCAGTGACCTTGCGTCTTTTACCTGTAGGACAATGAGCAACAGGAAGGGAGCACAAATAGCTATTAGTATTACGGCCTGCATTTAAATATTTGGAGGAAATTAGAGCTTGTTAGAGCAGGCCTGGCCTTCATGAACCCTCCACTGCTGCTGTCCCCAGCCTTCTGCTATTTAACATGCATCATTAACACTGGCTCTTTTCCTCCCCTCCACCACTCAGCCATAATTAGATTGTCCACAGAGTGCATTAAACAGTGCAAGTTTGCCTGATTTGCTAATAATCGTGTTTCAGAAGTGTCAGCTTTCTGATTTAACAGACTTGCTCCTTCTCCCGCACCTGCTATCAGCATCAAACCTTTTCCATCTGTCTTATGAGCTTCACCAGAAACACAAAAACAAAAGAAAGGTGAAAAAAGCCACTAGAGTTCTAAGGAAAACAAAACTACACATGAGCCTCAGAGTCAACGATACCTCCAGTCTTCCTTCCCTCCCTTACACTCTCACCTGACAGCCTGGGGACCAGGAGACAGGTTTTTTTATTGTGTTGTTTTGTGAGGTGTAAGAGCAAGGATTTAAAAAGCTGGGCTGGGCTAGTACAAGCACATTTGATTCAGTAATAATTAATAGATATCTATCTAAATATACAGATCACACCCTCCAGGCATCTTGGGAGCTTACTATGAAAGAGCAAACCGGAACTGCAGCACGAAAGTAGTTTGCCTCTAAGCTTCTTGAAGGAATGAACGAACAAACTTCTCCTCTGTGGATCTGAAAGTACAAATATTAATAAACCTTCGCATCACTCCTGAAAGGTAAGTCAGCTCTGTTTGCCTATTCTTGCCACTGGAAAACTGAAGTACAAAAGAGTTCAGTGACTACCAAACATCACATGGTATTTCAGAGCTGGAAAAGAATATAGACTGGAGGCATGCTAGCTATCGCAGTACTCCTGTCTAATAAAAACATGCTACAAAGACGTGCATACTGGAGGACCGATTGGCCACTGCATTAATGGATCTTTATCCTGGTGCAACTGATGATTTTGGTGCAACACAGGAATTAAGCAAGCATAGACGGATGCCTAGCATTTCTTAACATCTAACCTCATTCCTCAAAGGCAGAGCTGGAAGAGACCTACAGGTATCAGATCAACTCTCGACTGTTTGTTTCCACTGCTCAGCGTGCAACTAAATTATAAACAAGAGGAGCGGTTATTGATCAGTTTAAAATATTTCACCAAGAAAGTAGCTTGTTTCCAGCTGGGCCATCCTGAGAGATTTGCAAGCTAGACTGCAGCGATCAGTCGTGGCTCTGCCATGCAGAGCCCAAAAAGTCCTTTAAAGCCTGGAAAGTCCTAGAGATAGGCAGAACCATTTAGAAGAAAAAAACCATTGACTTATCTTCACACTTTTCCACTCAGAGTCCATCCGATGCCCCCCAAAACACCTTTCTTTTCTCTTTACGTTATAAAACTGTAGTGACCTCCAAACTTCTAGTTTCTCCTTGGATCAAGAGAATTTTTACTAACACCGTGGTAGTATTTCACATATTAAAATTAAGGTTCAGGCACTGAATACACACAGCCAAAGGATTCAGAAGAAAGCTTTCAAGCTTAACAACTGTCAACAGGCAAGAACAGCATGAAGGTTAATTGCTATTTGCAAAGCACTTTCGGGTCTCTGCGGATAAAAGATTTTCTGTCTCCACTAAAAAATTTGAAGCAAACTACAAGCAGTGAGTAATCAGTGTCCAGTATGCCAAAGTACTGGAGACAACCTGTTCCTAAGTCCTGTCAGATCAGAAATATTTTGAGAAATAACAGCACAATTTGGTCTGTGTCAT
The DNA here is from genome assembly GCF_040807025.1 of Struthio camelus. Classification (NCBI taxonomy): domain Eukaryota; kingdom Metazoa; phylum Chordata; class Aves; order Struthioniformes; family Struthionidae; genus Struthio; species Struthio camelus. The sequence goes on from NC_090953.1 coordinate 7,434,004, forward strand.
GGCTAGCCGAGGTCAAAACAGGACCAGAAAATCCTGCATGCTGATCTTTTACCAGAAAGCCTCAGTATAGCCAATAAATTCAGTCTAATCTTTGAAGAGCCCAGGCAAAAGCCCACCAAATGAAAAGATATATACTAATTAACTAGCAGTGGGGCTTCATCCTTTATCCGTAAGTTCAAAGGGCAATATCAGGGAAAAGTCAACAAGCACAAGGGGGGAAAAAAAGAAGTTCTGCAAATCTGAGTTTCCTAAATCCCATTCTTTCCTTTGCCTTGAAGATTTACCATAATTAGCTTAGCAGAGAGACGAATGCAGCTGCTGATTTTATTCATTTAATTATTCTAAGGAGGTCAGTAAATTTTAAAAGCATTTAGGGCCCTAGTCATTTTATCTCAGGGAGGGATTAACAACAAAAAGCCAGGTAATAGCTTAAACTGCTGCAAAAGATAAAACTCTTACTTTCCACTTTCACTTTGATTGCGCTCCAAGACATCCTCTGTACCATGCCTACTTCATACAAGGCACGTGGGAGTTGTCACACTGGATAAAGTCAGCACTTTATTTCATCTAGTATCATTTTCTCCAGTAGTGACAATATCAACTGCTTCAGAGGAAAATACAAGAAACAGACAAGTACATAAGAAAAGCTTTTAATTTACATTCATCAATTTGATATCAGTTTGTAACTGTGTATTGAGGACTTATAGCCATATTAATAACATATCTTTAGACAGTCCTGTGAACTTCTTACAAAGAGTTTCTGAACTCTGTTAACCTTTGCTAATACCCTCTGGCAGTGAGTTACTTAAACTCATTCCCTGTAACAGGGAATGATGTTTAGGATACACACATGCTGGGATTGTCCACTCCAAAAGATATCATAGGGGATGCATGATGAGATCACGTCTAGCACTTTGAAAGGCAAAATTAAGGCATTAAATGGGGACGATCAAAGGTGATACCAGTTAATATTGGCAATAGAGCTAGATAGCCCAGCTCTCCCCAGCCACAGGAACATGCTTCTCTGTAGGACTACAGTAAGATGAAGAATCTTGTGATACAGATTTCCAGTGGAGTGATGACGCCAGAGAAGACAAACCACAAGCAAAATCAGATGGCAGTCCTATTTAAACCATCTTTTAGGAGGAGAGCTTTAAAGCAAAGCAAGGGGTGGAAAGTACATGAGAAAAAAGAAGTAGATGCACAAGGCTCTTCCTATCAGATCATAAAACCAGCAAGAGTGTTCATATAGATGTTCATACAGAGGACGGTTTAATCCTCTGAATATCAGACACTTATCTAGACAGATGCAAAATTCTGGGTCAAGTCCCAGAAATTTTGGCTTAGTTATTATTCCATCTTGAGGTACAATTTATTATACTGTCTCTTGGAAGAAACCTTAACAATAAAAAACCAGTGCTGTTCTTTTTCAATTACAGAAAACATTTCTTTTTTCATGTAAGCCTTACATAATACAGCTACAAGAACTTGTGAGGAATTGCAGGTAGCCACTGTCTGTTCTGTACCCTACCTTCACAGAGGCACAGTGGACAGAGTCTGATGGTGCCTACAGCCCTACTCATGTACTTGCTCCAGGATGACTCCTGCGTCACAGAGTGGATAGATGCATCCTGCTTGGGCTGCAGAAGTGAAAAGCACTGTTAGAAGTGAAGCCATTTCTGTGTCTGAGCTCCCTGCTAAATCTACCCCCAGCTCAGGAGCATTGCAAATGGATGGCTACGGACAGTAGGAGAGAAACAAACTTGGAGAGTAAAAGGCAGAGGTAACCAGAAATAGGAGGAAGAGGAGAAATGAAACAACAATTTGAAGCAAAACGTCTTCGCAGGGTAGAGCAGCTCCACAGCTAGTATAACACAGGAACAGGGGAACATTGCTCAATCTAGACCAGTGTCAGTAATAAAATGAAAAACCCCTTAGTTATAAGAAGTTGTCATCCACACTGTTTGTGCATTCCAAGAAGCAGCAGCCATAGATCAAGATAATCTCCTTTCTTGCTTGTGTTTCCAGTCTGTTCATTCTTCCAGTGTCAGCAAGTTCTGCATTGTTTGGAAGCCAGAAAATGACAGCAGTTTGATCTTGGTTCGCCCAATATGTGCTTGTGATTGCACACGCGGCTTTCATGCACTAATTCATTTCATCCAGGAGCAGAATCTGAGAGCCTAAGACAGTCCTGCAACCTTACTCCAAGAGCTTTGAGATTGTTGATAACCTGGGGAGCATTTTAAACAAAAACATACACACAGGGGCTGGTCTGGGGATCAAATAGCTATGGTAATTAACTGTTAAAGATCCATGCGAGTCTTTTCTTTGAATCAGAACTTGGAAGAAGAGCTCTTTTTATTGGTATATGGGGGAAGCTAAGTAAAATTAAATGCATACGTAGGGACAGGATTGTGAAAAATCCCTATGCTCCTTAATATATGGAGGAGCCGAGAGATGTGACATGTTTGCAGATTATTTATTAACAGTAGAACAGAAGCTATTTTAGGCACATGTCTTTAGATACCATTAACAGAGTAATTTACTCTCCAGAGTGCCCTTTCAGGAAACAGTAGGAACTGAGTAAACCCCATATATCATTCAGAAGCAGGAACAATTCTCATTGTTTCTTTCCTAAATCTATTTCCTTTCTCAGAACTTTGCCACCATATGGTCAACAAGGAAGCAATGTAACAGGATCTGATAAGATTGAATTATATATTTTAGCAAGCTTCAGGAGCTGGGCCAAGGCAGTTAAATACATCAGTTAGAGTGAGGATAAACCGTTTGTCATCTTATCAATGAGGAAAACAAAAAGGGAAGACTGTGCATCTGATTTAATGCATAAAGGGCTCACTGAAATGATAGCAATGAAGGGGCAAAACATGAGCATCCAGTTGTTCCTCATGTTTGCTTTAGCCAGGAAGGAGCCATTTGTTTATCTTTTTATTCCTCTAGCCATTTTTTAGAAAAGAAGGCAGCAAACATGATATAATACACATACAGGACTGACAGAAAACAGGATGCTTTACTGCAGCCTGTTACTGCATGTGTTCAGTTCTCTATTGCTCAGAAACAGCTGTGCGCTCTCTGTCTACACATCTTGTGTTAGATTAAAGAAAATCAATCTGAGAAAGAACAAAAGTAAATCTTCCCTCAAATTTGGGCATTGATGTGTGGGGCGTGGGTGTGCGTAACTGAGTATGCACGCATGTTCTGTGTGCCACAGGTTTTGAACTGGAAACAAAATAGACCATCTCCAACAACGCAGTCAACTTGAAAAGTGAATACAAAGCCCAAAGACATGTCAAATAACCTTTTCCAGAGCTGCAAATCATCGAGTTCAAGGGATCTGTTAACTTTTCAAAAAACGCTATCCCTTTTCAACTAAAAAATTTGTCCGCAGTGATCGTGTTTGACTCAGTTGTGCTGTTTCAGTCAGCAAGGTACAATAAGAAACACATAAAAATGTGAGAAGATAGGCAGGTTTTGCTGCTGATGAACTCCGTAGCGCCCCAGCCACTGTTATCAGCACTTCAAGCAGCCAGATTACAGCTCACTCGGGTTCAGCTACCCAGACTCCCACAGCATCTCTGACAGCAGGGTAGGTGGGCCTGGTGCTCTGTCTACACAATAAGGTCTTCATTTTTATTTGATCCTTATGCAGCTTTGAGTTAAATAGGACTAGTAATGAATACAAGATGAAATTCATTTTCTGGCCTTCTACTCAAAGATGACGCATTTAATTTCTCAGATCTAGGAACTTAGTAAGATTCTGGTTGGCTTGCTGTCCTCCAGGGATGGACTTCACCCACAGACAACAGATCCAAGTTCCCATGTACAACAGAACAGGAAATCATTTCTTCCACTTGGGGGAATACAACCCCTTTTTCCACCCAGACTGCAGCAATGTGTACTTTTCCCAATGTCACAGTCTAAGGACATATGGAAAAATATTGTGGAGCTTCAAGGTCATTTTGAATTGGCAGAAAGGCATAAAACCCCCATCTAACTGTTCTTTTGGATCGTCTACAACTTAGCCACAAATTGATTTCTAAATTTACCAAGAGATTAAGAAAACATTACAGCTTGTGCTGAGGATTTTTAATACGTAAGGGCTCCCCTAGTCTTCACTGCAATGCCCTGAAAGCCACTGCAAGCCTTCCTGGAGACTGCAGAGAAGTCACTGGAGATGTGTAAACCCACTAAAGACCCAGGAGAGCAAATCACTATATTCATGTAGAACTAAGTAATGTCAAACTGATGGCATTTGCAGGAATTGCTACCCACATTATTAGAAATTAATCCTGAAATAGCGTAAACCACTAACTGCTGCTAATTGCACTTGTCCTCACTTTGTCTCTACTAGTCTCTCAAGTTGTATTTTCACTTCTATTTGTCAGATTCTGCTCTTTCCAGTCTCTTATATCTTTTCCAATAGCCTGCAAAGACAAGTGTAAAGCATTTTGTTCTTGCTCTCAGCTCACTGTAATAATCTACTACAAACAAAATTATCAGCCTCTCTAGCTGTAGCATTGCCTGCCTGCACAACCAATCTCCAGTTAGGCAAGAATCTAGAAGCAAGTGCAGAGAGGCTGAAGGTGCTTCTGTAAGCTTCAAACTCAGGGCTGCTTCGTTCTACAATCCTTTCTTTCCCTGCTAAAGGAATTATTTGGACACCACACTTTGCAGGAAAACACAGACCAAGCCAATATGTAAAAAACATCCTGTACAGAGACCATTCAGCAAGTTGCTCCTTTAGAGCTAGGACCTGCTTACAAGGTGCTGCACAACTTCAAGATGATCTCCTAATGTTATCGCACTTTATCTGTGTAAGCAACAAGTATTTCATTTAGACGAGGGCTGTTCAGGTGCCACATTTCTACTACCAAAAAATTCAAGATAATTTACTTATGCAGTGATTTTTAAGAAATTCAGCTTCCTTTATTTAAAGGCAAAGGAGAAGATAAATAAAACCACAGTCCAGATGGAAACAAAGTCTGTTCCTTCTTCATTAGCCAAGCCACAGACAAGTTCTAATTCACATTTCCCTTGAGTCTCATCATTACCCAAATTTGGAAAACAAGCATAAGGATTAGGGGGTAGTGGGGGTAGGGGGGGAAAGGGGTGAAGCTTGCCAACATATTACACGCTAGATTTCTTTTCCTTTAATTGTATCCGAAATAAATGAAAAACTTCTTGTGGTCCAAGTCATGGGATTCCTTAATCAACAGGATAGAATTGGGCTTGCGAAACCGAAGCCCCTGAGGAAATGGCTTCACTACTGAAAGAAGGAAGTGACTCAGAGCCCCATCCTCAGGCTCAGTCTTTTCTTTAATGGTTTCATTGAAAGCAGGGATTGCCTATGCCCAGGAGTGCTGGTTTCAAAGTATTTTTGTGCTACACCAACAGCACAAGTTGGGGCCTTCAGCCATAGGGTTCCCACCAACATCTGAGGCCTGGAGTTTCTTTCAGGTCATATCAAGGACTTCAGTTTCTGATAAGGAAACTACCAGAGCACACAGGTAGCTTGAAATCCTACTCTTGTTATATACTTATCTGTAGAGGGAAAACAAAGAAAAAAATTAAAAAACTAGAATCACAAGGTGGGTCCCTCTTTGTGCAATTAAGGGAGCTTTTTTGACAATTAGACTGCTGCAGATAGAATTACATCTGATTTGCTTGATGATTCTCATTCTTAATGCAATTAGGCATCCAAGGTTTGACAGATTAGACTATCAGAGAGCCAAAGGGAATTTGCATATATTATAAAATAATTGGAATGGCAGGGTAATGTAAGAACCAACCTGACCTAAGCCTTCACTCAAATAGAACTGTGCGAATAATTGATTTTCCACATTCCTTGCTGAACAGAAGAATTTAAAAAGTTCATCAGCAAGAACAGATTTTCTTCCTCCTCTCTAACAGAATGTTAGAGAATAAAAAAACTGAATATACATACAAATCTAAATGAAATATCCATTTGAAACATCACATTGAAACATTTTATTTAGAAGCTGTAAGGTAAAACATTTGCAGCCAAAAAAAGCCAGTAAAGTTTATTTTTAGGGGTGGGGGGGCGGGGGAGAGAAAGAAAAAATTCACACATCCTTACTCTGAAGAACAAAGTTTGAAACACTTATTTTTTCATCAGCAGAAAAAGAGCATCTGTTAAAACTATTCCTTTTCAGTATGTAGCAGTTTTAATGACACTCTTGTTAAGAAAGTATTATCGAGTGCAAGATTTCCAAACAATTCCAGAGAATGGGAAGAACTTGGAAACATATCCTATACAGCTAATAGCAAGCATTTGTTCTGTGTGTCCCACATCAAGTGAAAATACCTCCTAGCTTTTGGCCACTCCTGAACATGACACTCCCTCTTTCATTCAGAAACTTTGAAAGTTCCCAATGCCTTCTGAGAACAATGTTAGAGAAAATGCCTTAGAGAAAGATCCCAACACCTTAGAGAAAGATGTTGCAATTTTCAAGTTTTCATAGTATGAAAAAAATCCATTCCTTCATTGAATTTGTGCATTTATTTTTGCTTTCTGAACTGCAGCAGAGGTCCCAAAAATATCAAGAACGAACCAGTTCTGGCAAGTCCTGCCCTAATCAGAGCCAAAAAGCTACCAGAAGTTTTTTTGAGTCCCCCCCCCCCCCCCACCCAAAGAAAACCTGCTTTTGTAGCTTTTACAGAGCTAATGTCAACCAAATGTATGGAAAGGAAGCACCTGATCTTATTTGCAATACTTAGCTACAATTCACCTACTTGTTATTCTAAGACATAAACAGTAGGTAAATCCAGCTTTGCTGAACTGTTTCCACCTTAACTCTTAACTGACTTCTGAAACTAAGCTGAAGCATATTTTGTTCTGCTCATGCAATTTAACTCTTCACAGAGGTCACAGTAGCTCATACTATTAAATAAAGCAGGCTAGACAATGCTGACTTAATAAAACTCACATGTCATTTTGTGTTGGAATTGATTTTCTTACTTGAGGGCCACTTTAGCTTGCAAATCAAAAGAGTCTTCTGTTGGTTCTTGCAAAAGAATGCTACCATTGCCTAGGCTTCCTTCAGAAACAGAAATTGATGGGACCAGGCTTGTGTTGGGTCAGTGTCTAATGGCCTCCTCACAGCAGCCTGAATTATTCACAAGTGCTGGAGCACCTCATGTTTTTTGATTAACGTGTATAATGGAGGCTATGGCATAGCTGCAGTATCAAACTACTTTCCCGATTTTTGCAGACCAGTCTTCTCTCTTCCTGTCTCTTTCCCATCCTTCCTCCACCCATAAATCAAGTTATTTTGGTAGTAGGTATGTTCTTTAAGGACATATGTCAAGTCATCCCTAGAACAAGGGGAATGATTATAACTCACCTCACATGTGCCCCATTAATAACTACATCTTTCCATTTCTAGCATATTTCATCCAAGGCTCCTTAAATAATAACTCATATGTATACTGAGATCACTAGACCATTCGATAGCAGAGCTGAGAATACAGTCACTGTTCTTACAATACTTTCATTCAATTTGTCTCTAAATTTTCACCAGTTTGGTTCTCCAGGGGCCTACATTATAATATAGGAGTGTAAAGATAGACTTTTGTTTAAAGTTTTGGAAATAAGGTGTGTTTTCTTTCAAGATCTGTCAGGCCTTCCTTCTTACGACCTTGACAAAGACACTTATTGAATACCTCAGTTTCCTATGGAATGAGGATAAAGAGTAAAAATTGCAAAAAGCTCTTTGTGGTTCACAGGTGAAAGGATCTTGCGCAAAGCACAGGACGTATGCTTCACAAATAACATGGTCTTTCTCATCTCTCTGTTTTTTTTTCCTCTGAACTCCTACTTTGCCCATTGATGACAATAAAGCTCCAGTTGTATTCAAGGTCTCTAGGTAGAATTGTTTACAACCCATGTAGAAGTTAATGATCTGTTTGACTAAAGAAATAAGCCAGGTTCAAAAATAGCAATAACTCAGCAAGGGAAAGCAATTAAAGCACTTCCAGAATTACCTTTCATCATGTACTCAAAAAGGTAGCGAGCTCAAATCCAGTTTCACCCATGGACATTCCTGCCAAGCATCATGACCAATTCTCCAGTACTTTCCCTTACACAATGACATTTCTCCCTACAATAAACGGCTACAGAAAATAAACCAACCCAGAAAAACAAAAAGATAAGCGTATAGACCAATAGAGGACTCTGAATCGGTTTGGATCCATATGCCTTGCACTACTCAACTCAGGAAAAAACAGAGAGAGGCCTAGGTCTTTCCTAGAAGTTGGGGGAATTGGGATGTGAGGTACATTGTAGACAAAGCCCAAAGTGAGAGATGGGATTGGGTCCTGCTTGGCTAATGCAAAGCTAACATCTTGGGCAGGTGGTAAATTCTTGCAACTCTTTCATTAGCAGTAACTCACACAAGATAAAGAGAAGGAGTCTTCTTCAGAGCAACGAAGTGCAGGCTGGAACTCCTTGTTTCTTTTCCCAGCTTTGTTACAAATGTTAACGTTGCAAGTTCAGAAGAGAAAAATTTTGACCTGAGGAAGTGGGCTGCTAGGCTACAACATATTCTAACATAGCTGAAGATGCAGATGGTATGAATCAGGTTTGTTACAGATGACACTTAAATGCTATCTTCTGCTCCTCCAAGGTCTTACTCATTGCCATATTAACTCCAAACTAATTTAAAAAGAGGCAAGGAAAATGGTAATGACCAAAAGAAAATCAATGTTTACTGCTATTAATTGTAACAATGACATTATGTAATTGGAAACAGCAAATTACTGAAGACAGAGGAAGGACTTATGATCTATTCTGATGATCAAGATTGAATTCTTAACTGATGGGTCAATTACGTTATGACTGCAGCCACTAAAATTGGTTTCTGCAGAGCTGAATGTTCTCAGCTTCAGGCCGAATTATGAATAACATACAATGTATCTTGCCCCAATAACAATGAGATAAGCACTTAGAGGCTTTCCAGTTCCAAGACCATTAGTATTCTCTAAACATTATAAAGGATTAACAGTAGACAAAAATAGCAGGGTTGGATTAGGACTTTGTTTAAAAATCAGTAATGAAAAAGGGGAAAAAAGTAAAATTTTTTTTCTCACAGAAGTCCTCTTAGAAAGTAATGAGGTAAGAGCTAACAAAATAGGAAGGAAAAAAGGTTTTAATATTAGAAGTGCAGCTAACTATATATAGTAAATATAAAATTGTCTGCAGTTTGCAAATCAGTTCCAGGTTTTTAAATTAGAAATCACTGTGGGCAAAATTTTTCTAAAATGACTAAGTATCTTCATAGGCAAAGTTCACTGCAAGTAGGAATGGTGCACTTTACAAAAACAGTAATTTTCAATATCACTTTAAGACAATAAGAAGCGTAGAATATTGGGATTACACCTAAAGGTAGTGGCTTTCCCCAGCTTCCTCCTGTCATATGATAACTGAACGGACTTTTCCTTAATTCTATCCATCCCTATACTTGAATTTTTCTCTAGCAGAAGTCAAAAAAACAGGAAACAAACCTTGATATCCATTTCCATTAGCTGCCTTCTTCATCAGCTATCTCTTAGGATACATTCAGATGCAAAGCTAGGAACACAGTGAATTGCATCTTTAAGACATTTTCCCCTTCCCAGCTGTGTTAAAAGACAGCTGCTTTGAGGTGAGCTGTGATGCCTTAATCCATCTCCCCATCTAAGAGAGAAACATTTCAGTTCCCCTTAGAAAGCATCTCTGTCATTCACCAGATCAGAAAGACAACCAACCCATCGCACACATCTGCAGGGCCCACAAGGGCTACTCAGAAGTTTGTGGTGAAGATAGACCCTGCACCACAAGCTCAGCCCAAAGCCTCCAGACTAGATCGCAGACTAGAAAAAGCAGTAAGCCTTAAATTTAAAGAAGGTGTCCTGTAAAGGAGGGATGAGACAACATCTACAGCCTGGACTGTGGAGTCAGGTCAAATATTTGTCTGAGGAGGGCAAGACCACTCCTGCCTAGAGAGAACAGGGCACTGGTGAGAAGGCAGCATGATGAAGGGCCACAGCGAGTGCTACTCATCCCAACTGGGCCCACACAGGGAGGCCTCAGCAAGCAGCTCTCAAGACTAGGGCTGCCCCAGAACATAACCCAGAGCCTGCAAATAGAAACAGAAACTTTTTTAAGGAGAGGCTCTGTTTAACAAGCCCTTCAGAAGCAGGTGGTTTGGTGGCCAGCTCAGCTGGCAGAAAAATCATGAGAAAAGAGCTGGGGTATAGTTAGAAAAAAGAAACTGGTACTCAGAGAGGCTGCCGAGACAAAGCATACTAAACTTTCCTACACGCTGAATTACAGTTTGCCTGAAGTCTGCCAGCAATTTGAGCTCTTTGAACAGCTGCATACAAAACTCAAAACCTATTTCATCTGAGCCACAAGAAATCCTCTGAAATGCCTTCACAGGCTCACCAGCCAGGTAAGTCAGCAGACTGTCCGACACAGGCCCAAGGTTGAAGAACCTCATTAGCAAGTCACATGTCAGCATTTCTAAGTTTCTGTTCATTGTCCCCAGAGTTCAGTCTCAATGCACTAGATTAACCCCATGAATAGACACAAAAGACTTACAGTTACCATTAGGATGCATTTCCCTACACACACACTTTTCAAATATCACTAACCCCTCTCTCACAGGTCCACTACGGAGAGCACTTCGTTTGGAAGTTTGGGAACACAGAACCCAAAGGCAAAATTGTTCATTTAAGCATGCATGCTTAAATTTTGAGACAAAACATTTTTAGGGTCATTTATATTCCATTCCATCCTTGTGACCTTTTGGGCTAACAAGGAAAGGGGGGGAAAAAAAAAAAAAAAGGTCAGGATTTCCATCCTTTTTGATTGAGGTGTTTTTCCATTTACATATCCCTCTTTTCATTTGCCTTTGAAAAATGAGAGGAGGCAGAGGAAAGAACAAAAAATTCCATATGTACATACAAATCAATTTACTAAAGCAACTTTTTTAGTGCTATCCCATTATTTCAGATGTGGACGTGCTTCATTCTTATTTGCTGAATTTGCCTTAGTAATTTCACCTTAATTCAAAGTTTTCTATCTAGAAGTTTGTATTTGATGGATTCAAGATATTAGCAAACTAAATATATTAAAATTAATTTAAAATGTAAAGTGACAGATACTTTTGTAATTAGAAATGGTACAAGAAATGACAAAAAGGGCAGAGGTGATCTATTGGGAAGAGAGAAAACGGCACAAACTACGAAGGAAAGATTTGACACAGAAGGAACAGGAATATTGTGTGTAATGATGCAAAGGTGCCAAAGAAGAAAAAAACAAAGAAAAATGAAAATACAGAAAGATAGATGGTTGGCTCATGAAGCATCCTACAAGCAAACAACTGTATATCAATGTGAAAAGAATAAACTAGAACAAAAAAAAGTAAGCTTCAGGAAAGCCAGAAGAAATTCTCGTAAGGTGACAAGAGAGGGTCTCTCAACAGGTGAGGATGAGTCCATAATTATACTGAAGACTAGAAAAGAGTATTGAGCTAGGCTCTGAAATTACCTGGCAGACACCATAATACATAATGCAGGTAAATCCAGGAAATTAGAGATTGCCATTATTCCCAATTTTTAAACAGTGAGGTTGACAGAAGAGCAGGGAAGAAAGAGAGGTACATCTCAAAGTGAAGCATCCACAGGTGACTACAACAGATCTCCCCAACTTCAGTGGCCGCCTTCCACTTCTACTGCTCTTTCCAAGAGATCTCCCACTGCATCCATGAAGAAGTCATACAGGCTTCAAATACAGGCATTCCCCTAAGGAAAAGAGTTTGTAATACTGACTTTAATGGAGGGAACAAATCCATAAAGGCAACAGCAGACTAGGCTCTAACCAAGGCCAAGACCCCACGGGGTGGAAGAAGCCAAGGGCTGAGGCTAGGCAAAGACTGTGGTTTCCTTAGGATTCTTTTAAATTTAGAAGGTCAAAAATAGGAGTCACATCCTTACAGATCAGGCTATGCACTGCAAACAGATTTTCATGAGCACTCTGCAGTACTGCCAGAGAGGAAGGTGGGGAACGTTTGGATAATAGAGGGAGATTGTTCCTTTTTTTCCTGATACATAGCAGAAGAATGAAGGCTTGCAAAGAAGACTTATTGTCCTAACTGAAAGATTGTGGGCCACTGTTCCAGCTGGAGGATAATGACGTAAAAAGCTTTCATTTCTTCTGATCAGTTTTTTTTGGAATTGCAGATTCCTGCTTTTATGCTTTCAGTGCACAGCTAGTGTCTTAGTGCAACAGGAAAACTGCATCACACTATATTCTCCTTTCACAAGGCAGGGATTTTCACGTCATCTATTATTCACATCACAGCTTGCTGCAGTGATTCCAATAAGACCTTAAAGAAGCCCTGTTCTACTCTCACGAAAAGGAAGGGAGCAGAACTTCCCCATACGAGGAGTCAGGAAACTGGAAAGCCAGCCAGCACCTCCTCCCTGAGCACACACTTTCTATCTTACAACAGCACTGTTCAAAGGAGGACAACACTCACACAAGTAAATCAGCATAGGCTAAACATTTTAAAATTTAGCTATGGCTTATGTCATCGAATAGGAAGAATCATATCATTTCTTACGGTATTAATCACTGTAGAAAAGAAAATAGCTTGTTCCTTGTTCTATGCTACCAGACAGGAATTCAGGCATGAGGAGACTCATGTGGACCTCTCTCCATAGGAATGATACATTAGCCAATAAAATGATTTTGTCAGCCTTACTCAGAAGGAAATGCAAGTGCTGATGCCACTCACCAATCAGTGCTGACAATAGTTTGCTTTAATTGATGTGGCTAAGTGGTGATGTGATCATGGCTGCCCCCCTCACCTCCTACCATGATTTGCTTCTGACCCTCTCTTGACAGTCACGGCATACAGCACATGACCTTTACAATAGATATATACACACACACAAAAGAGATTGTAGTTGTGTTTTGGATGCAGTGGAAAGTTCCCAAGGAATCAAAGCCCTGCGCTGCAAGGCACTGCACAGGCACATTTAAAAATGCAGACAAACCGTCGCACGCACACACACTGTGGTTTACTTATATGTTTCATAACCTGTTAATTAGGGTATATACCGGTTAAGTAGTTTGCCCAAATTGCCAAAGGAAACAGAGCAGGGGCAGAAGCTGAATCCAGGCTACTTCTTGAGTCCTAGTTTAGCTTTACATTTGAAAGGTATTTTCATACTTTGCTCTCCCTAATACTCATTGCACCCACCTTTTTCTTCATTCCCCTTTTGCATTTGGTTCAATTCCATTTCCACTGAAGCAAAATTCCCTTTGGCTCTAACACAGCTCAACTTTAACAGGCTTGATTTTCTGTTTCTTCCTATGACTTCAGAAAGGCAAAGATTATTTTAAAAGCTGCTTTTATTTTATTTGGCTTGCAAATTTGGGGAAGGGTGGGAGGGGGTCCCAAATGAGGAGCAGACATCTGTACCTACTTTGCAAGGATGAGCTAGGCCCATTAATAAACAATGTACTGTGACTAGTAAAAGAAAAGATAAGGAAGTCTGGCGTGCTACATAACAGCATTAGGCACTCTCAGTTTCTACAGACTCCTTCAGTCTTCTTTCAAGTGTCATGTTCATTGCTTCTGTTCCACTATTAGAACCGAAATATTGCCTATGGAAAATCTTACAGCTAACAATTAAATAAAAGGAAATATACAAGTGAGCGCACAAGAAACAAGAACATCAGAGCACAACTGTTAACAAGGACAGCTGCTCCTGGGTTTACAATAGGGCTCACCCAGTTGGAGCTTCATTCCTATATGCTTCTGAGCCCTATAGAGCTCAAACTTTAGGTAGAAAAAGGACGGAAGAGCGTTCCTGCTAGGAAAAAGCAGTGGCATATAGAAATAACATCTCAGCTCAGGCCTCCATTTCAGCGGTTCACACACTTTAGCTGCCACCAGTTTGGGAAGCTCAGCCCTAGGCAACACTGCTCGCAATGGGTCTGAGAAGGAGGATGCCTGAATTGCCACTGACAAAATAACCTTCCTTCTGATGATTTGCAAGGCACAATCAACAGGTTTGGCCGTATAGCAAGCACTCCAACCTACCAGTAACTCCCTCACACTCAGCTCTAGCTTTAAGGAAGCAAATATTAACCAGGATCAGGGGGTTTCTCCTCTTGCTTTCTCTAAGAGATATCAGTGACAGTTTGCTTGGAGTCTTGTCTACGGGAGACTCATCTCCATGCGGAGTTACCAGAGAACACCAGCACAGACGAGACAGCAAAGTCCTCTCAGGGTCAGCCACAACATGGCCTGAAGGGAAAAGCAACTTCCTCATGAGATATTCCCATAACCAACCGAGGTAACACTGTTCAGTTACAGAAGCGGATATTCCCTCAGCAGAGCCACCAAAAAGTAAGCCCCTTCCTGAAAGGTAGGGTGCAGCCTCCAGGATAGCACTGTGGAAGATTCCTGTAATGTTCGTAATAATAATAATAAGTATATAGCCAAGGATTCTACAAAGGCTGCTAGCAGAAAAAAAGTAACTGGTTTCCCACAAAATAGAGTGCCTCCTCCCATATTCTGTTTTTATTATCTCAGCAGTGACTGACACACAGTACAGGAGTGACTGACACACAGTACAGGATTTGGCGATGTTTGAAATTAGAAACATGGCAGGAAAGTTCGTAAACTGATTAACACAATTACTATTCATTTGATCTTGATTGCCATAGCGGAGACTTCTGATTAAGCCAGTCTACCCTGCAATTTCTGCAGATTCTCTTCCGTGCTTGGAATATCATGAGCCCAATATGCCAGACTCAGCACTGCTTTTTTGCCCAAGGCCCAGTTTTTCTGCTCGCTGTGCGACAGCTTCGGCTATACCAATTAGCCCACTATAGGAAGAGGCTTGTTTCTGTTCACCAACTACGTATTTATTATCATCCATCAGTTTAAGTAAATCGCATGTCTGGTTGATCATAGGGGTTCAGGTTCCACAGGTCCTTTTTACTAACAGGGAAGATTTGGAAGTTTCTGTCAATTCCCACTTTTCTTGTCTTTCTCCACTCCCCCTGAAGAAAGTGGTTTAAAGAAGAGGTAAAAGAAAGGCCTTCCCTTTGAAAACCACCAAGTCTCTCCTGGCTTGCAGATCCCCACTATGTGCATTTCCAAAGAAATAAGATAAAAAGAAAATAATCAATACTTATACACCAGATATCAAACAAATATTAATAACCAACCCCCTCTAATTTTTATGCTTCGCTCCATACATAAGCTTTTTCAGAGCCAAGCCTTTGTAGCAAGGTTCCTGATACCTTCTACTCCCTGAAAACTGAATATTGATCTTTACTGAATGATACAGAAAGCACACGTATTTGAGTAAGCTTGATGATGAAATTCCAGACTGAAATGGTAGTGCAATGCTTCAACAGCTGATGAACCTGAGAAAGAGCTTGAGCTTCAAGAGCTGAGAAAAGCCAGAGACCAGGGTGTTTTTTAAAAACAAACTTCATTGCTGCAGCCCTCCATCCCAACCCACGTATTTTAGATGCAACAGCATCCTGTGGTGACTGCGCTTAGAACTGGAACAGCTCAGAAATAGAGGAGAAGGTGTCCCGGCAATGCCCCAGAGCGTATCTAATGAGAAGAGCAGCAAGCAGAGCATGGGGCCATTTGCTGATGTCCTTGAGCAGCTGATCTTGGTTGCGCTCAGTCAAAAGGCTCAACCAGACTGTTTCACAGTGCTTTAATGATATTGCTTTTGCTCAGCTATCATAAATGCTTTCATGAACTAATTAATTACCCCTGCCAGAGGAGTCAGGTTATTGAGACTACCTGCAGATAAGTTCGGGTGCTCATGATGAACACTATTAATTTAACATCCACAGAGTTCCTGGAACTGATACCTACCAACATATGAACATATCAAGTAACCTCAAAAGGTGCTCTGAGCTTCCATGTTAGCCTACTTGATACTGACCCTCCAGCCTCTGTTAGATCCCAACAAAAATCAATAGAAAATTGGGTATTCATAAACAATCAGTTCATTAATTTTGCCTTTTCAGTAGAATCAATAATCTGTTGGGGCAGTAGGGAGAAATGATTTAAAAATTATGATTATCATTTCACACAAGTATCTGATTCAGTATTCAAGCATTTTTGACACCACAGGAGGTGCTACATTAGGATCAAGCCTCAGAAAGAGTTAGCAAGTTAGCTACCATTTAGAGAAATATTTCAGTTCATTCAGTGGCTGCTCTGCTTTAGAAAACTTCCATCTACCCACTCCCTTCCCCAAAGAGAAATTACTATCTCCACAATTGTGCTTCAACTGAAAGTCCAGAAAGCTTCACCAGGGTGGAAGTCTCTTTAGAAGTACAAAGTAAACACATTACAAAATAACTTAATGAACTTGACATCGTCTTGTGGGCCACACTGATCTGGTGCTTTAGCCACAGGCATACTTTCCCTGTGGTAAATCTGCTAGTAGTTTTTTTTAATTATTATTATCATTTCATTTTTATTGTGGCCCAAGGAAAAATTAGGCTTAAGTTTTAGAACTAAAGATTTTCCCTGCTCACTACATAGAAGGTAGTTTTTGCTTTCATCTCCTGCTGTACAAGGCTGTCATTTCAAACCCAGTGGCTGGCCTCCCATCATTCTCCCAAATGCAGGTGTGTTGATTGCAAGGTCTTCACAGGCTGACTAGTTTAAAACAACAAAATGCCCTCAGGTGGACCAGCTCCTATCAGCAGCATAGGCACCAGATCCATCCATATCATTTCCATTTGATGTAAAAACCTTGCAGGATTATTTTCCCTATCGGCTTTTCCTTCTACTAGGTAAATCATGTAGCCTGTCAAAGCCATTTCTATGATCTCCCTTAATAATGCATTTGAAGGCAGTATCAAAGAATTGCTGCTGGTGTTACACACATTACAGTAAGCTTCTGATAGCAGAAGTTACTGCATTTTATGATCAGGAATGTTGTCTCAAGATAAAAAAAAGAGGTAGCTTGCAGGAATCAGCAAAAACCCACTTAATTTCACACATGTATAGCCACTGACATGTGTGTAATGAGATTAGGTGATGCCCTTGTCAGTAAACTTATCATAACTTTCTCCAAATATCAAATCCCTAATTAGTTTATACTGTGACTTTGCAGAGGGTAAGCATGGCTGGGAAAGGGCAAACAGTAGCCGATTTCACAGGGATATGCTCGCGTAGCACAGACTTAACCATTATAAGAAGGCAAATACTGCATAAAAATGCACCCAGATGGAAAGATTCATAGGTTTTGTTTCAGCCTAGTTTGTAAACTTACCTAGAAATTCCTGAAACCCATGGCATCGTAATAAGCTGGGGATGGTCTATATCATTGCTAGGAGGCTGTCTCTTAAGCTAGCTTTTCTGTCCATAGAGCTATTGAATTTGCCACTTTATGGTCAGTTTTCAACTTTAGTGGCATATTTCCTGAAGCAAACTCACGTCGCTCACAGCTGGAAGAGCAACAGAAAAGTAGGTGCAGCATCCTATATCTGATGAAGCTATGCCAAGGGGCAAAGGAAACATTCAAAAGAGAAGGCTTGGAATTATTTTAGTATCTCTGTAAGCAGCAGAATATTGTTCAAGTTAAAGAGAAAAAGCGTCTTTAAGTACCTTTAAACATCTTTAAGTACACTTTAAGAAAGTGAACTGCAAGACTGACCAGGACTTGTGCTGCACCAAAGTGATTTAATCATATTTTCTTCAAGGAAAACTCCCCGAAGAGAGGGGAGAGAGTGGATGTTAGTTCTTCTGCAAATGAGGTTCTGAGGTCAGTGAGGGTCACCTGGACGTTTCAATACTGAGAGATCAGAGCAAGGCCAAGAACCCTGGTAACTAACATGCAGGGGAGTAGAGCAGGAAGATAACCACTGTAAATTAATACATGAACTCCTATATTATATTCACATCACAAGTTGTGCAATGCAGAAATTTGCTTTGTCTTTGATACAGCAAAAAAGGAATGAAACTTCAGTTGCACATATTCATTTATGAAGTGAACACCCTTTTGAATAATTATATTACATTGAGATGCAACAGATTTGTCCTTCAACAACCATAAACTCAGTTCAAAGAAGCTAGTACCTGGCTTCCTCCATAACAAGTAGCTTTGGATAATATATGTGAAATAACTAACTTACAAATTCCTTATAAATGCCTTATTAATTTCTTGGATTTTTGGTCTGAATCTGATTCCCTACTATCTTACTTTTTTTTTTTTTAAACACACAAGCACATAGACAGCTATTAATAACAAAATAGCGAATGTGCAAGTTCTAGTTGGGCCATTTACAATTTTGCAGCTTGTAGCAAGTAGCTCTTCCAAATGTTCTGACGATCCTGAACCCATCATCTCCCAAAAGCACAAAGAGTGCCCTCTCTCCAGGGGGAGTCCTTCGTCTGCGTTTGTCACATATTCCTCAAGTCACCTGGGCAATTCAGCCTTGATCTTCCTACCCAGCCAAAGTCTAAAAAAGACTGTTCCAATATAACACAGATGATTATAGGCGAACAGTGGAAAAGCACTCAACAATTTTTTTTAATAAACACACTAGGTAAATCCCAAACTCATTCCCCCAATAGTTTACAGTAAGCATAGCAAATCTGGTTATGAGGAGAAAAAAACAAAAAGGAGGGCGAAAAAGTCCAGCTTCTTTTGAATTCCCTTTCCACTCTTAAAACACCTCTTGGGTAGGTGAAAGCTGTTTACATTAAAGGAAAAAGTTTTTGGGTCTCAAGATGGTAGTTATAAGTTAAAGCAGTCCTGTAGTTTAAGTCATGGAGGAAATACATGCTGGATAAAGATCCAATTTTTAGTTTATTTATTAGACAACAGTATGAAAGGTATTTGTTTTTTAGTGAGCAAGGTCTATTTTTTGACAGTAAAGAAGATCCATTATATATAAAAGACTCTATATCTCTTCTAGAACCGAGCACTATTTGGGCCAAAATTACTATTCTAGTTAAGATTAAAAAAACCCAACCAACCAAACAACAACACACTCTGCCTTACTCAAGAGCACAGGCCAAACCTTCCCCTAACTCCAGTAGGAAGTTTGTCCCAGTCCAACTGGGACCCAAAAATATGCTTTCAGCATTCTAGAGATTAGATATGTGATAGCTTGCGCATAGTACTTGAGCATTTACCAATAACAGCTATTTTTATATATAATTTTAACTGTTAGACAATCTCAGGAGAGCTTACGTTTGCCATTGTCATCTTCTAGAAATAATGTATTTTAGAGTAATCTTATGTTCCTGCACATCCCCAGAGTTTAAACGATCCTAATGCTAACACAGGAAAAACAACAACAACAGCAACACAGCACACACACAGTTAATTGTATGTTAAATACCACGGTAATAAACCAAGTTCAGCTATAACATAGTGGGATAGTCACATATTGTCTACACTTGCATTTCTGATATAATGAATCTCTGGAGTAATCTAACTTTTTTATTATTATTATTGTTAAGTTCTACTGCTAAGCACCATGGGAAAGAATATGTAAATCAGAAACATAAATGTGCCAGTTAAAAGCTGCCAGATTGAACTAATGAGGGTGATACAGGTCCTACACAGCTATGTTTTGATTTTTTAAAGAGCTAATTAAGACTTCCTAATTATCCCAACTAGTAAAAGTATTCTCCTCTTGGATAGCTATGAGTAATTAAGTTAAAGAAATTTCCAAAAGAAGAGTAATATAAGTTACACATTCAATCTTTGAAAAATCTCAACAGTAGCAGATGAACTGTGTGTAAATAATAGCTTCCCTGGCAAATACTTCAGACCAAGGAGAGATATGCAGGAAATACCAGTCATCTCCCGACCACTCAGCGAGGCGAATAGGGTATTTCAAGATATGCTGAAGACTGTTTGTTCCTACTAGCTTGAAAAAAAAAAAAAAAAACCAAACACCTACATACACACACACAGACAATGTAACCAGTAACAGAGAAGCCCCAAAGAGTTTGGGTGAAAATATCTGTGAGACACAAAGAAGATTCTCCATCTTAGGGAATTTCAAAAATAAAAGAACATAGAAAAACTCTTGCTCATTCAACAAACAGTGACAAAGGTTTCAAGAATACCATCACATTAGATATCTAAATACTGTAACTTAAGTGTTCAAAACCATGGTGATAGAACAGGAAACGCCACAGGCTGTTTGAATAAAGGTGCTGTCCAGAGGAATAGTCCTACTGAAGGAATTAGCCTGTGTGTGGTTAACTTAAAACAAATGGGTCTAACCTCTGCATTGACAGGTGTGAAGCACCACAAATACACCTCCAAATCACACATTTTATCATCAGTTAAATACTCAGGCTTGTAATCCACAGCCCATTCTCTCTCCTGTGAGCTGCTCAATGGTTTTTAAAGTCCTTCAGGAAAAATAGATGATGTCAAATATATACAGAATATTTCAAATTAACAAAACCTTGAAAGAGTTAGAATTGCCAACACTGGTGAGAAAGTCTGTATGTTCAGCACCTTCCACTTGTTACTTCTGCCTGTTCAGTGTCACTGCATGCCTCTTCCATGCTGCACAAGGGGACTAGTGCTGCTACCCACAGTAGCGTTGCCTAGTCTTTGCACTTTCTGAAACACTGCATTGAAAGCAGGTCCAGGACAAGACCATCAGGTCACAGATCCCACAGCATCACTTACCCCAGGTCATGCTGCCAGTTCTGCACAGAGCTGAGTAGGGAATCCAGCACACCAGGTCCAAGGCAGCTGCTGTAATCAGGAAGCCCTTCTTCCTCACTACTCCACAAACAATTCTTCTTCTTCCTCCATCAAAATTGCTTTTACCTCAGTCTTAATCCTCCCATTAATCCTGGCCCTTTTGCTTTGTGTGGCATACAGTAATACAATCCAGAAGGCCTCATTGCTCTAGAACATATTCACTGTAAGAGGAGTTTCCTTCCCTGAAGCAAAGGGGAGAAGCTGAGAGGGTGGTAGAAGTAAATATCAATTCCTGGCCCTAATCACAGAAATAACCTCCCCCCTTACTATTCACTGTTAATCTGTAACACTCCCTGCTGCCTTAATCTCAGGTTTCCTATATTGCTAGGTTGATTTGCCAGGTGCTTTGAATTGTTTTGAATTTCAGGGCAGTGAAAGCTGATGTTTTCCTTATTCCTGAATATCATTTTGAATGCTCCAGAAAACGTTTTCCATGCAGCTGGCTTGTTAGCTTTCTTTGTGCCCAACCCAGGGGCTGGTGTAGGAGACTGCCGTGTTATGATAACAGAAATTGAGCTTTTTTTAAAGGTAGTTAGGTATGTAGAGGTACCAACAGCTAACTTTTCAGGGCTGCTAAAGTGTCGAGCTCTTATTCACCTTGATGGTGGCTGGGCTCTAAAAATCTCCCCCTGCTCACCAAGATTTAACATAAAACAAAGCTCTAGTAAGCCTAGAGCTTTCCAGGAGGAAAAGGGTTAAAAAAGATCATGGAGCTCGGAAGACGTTGTTGAATAACAGTTTATGCAGGCACTCCCCCTGCTCTTTAGAAAACACCAACTGCTATGTGAACACAGGGAACAACAGAAGACATCTCTCACGCAGATCTTGTATCTTCCATCCTGAGACCTTGTCGTTTTTGCATATAATCCCCCACCTCTATTGAAATTTGACTAACAGCAAGGGAAGTTGCACATTACTGCTTGGGCTCCGTTGCAAAAACCGTCACAGACTTCCTTTATATGAAAACTAAGCGCTGGCAGTAGCACTCCAGCTCTGTACCCAGATGCAAGAGCAGAGACTGTCACAACGATCAGCAGAATGAAAAACCCCAGGTCCTGCTGGAGGAAGAAGAAACAACACACGTGCTTGCAATGTAAGCTAACTGAACTTTATCCAAAGCTAGGAACAATCACTTGTATTTTTGCATGCTGCAGCAGAATACAAAAGGTCCATTTTAGGGCAAGCCCAGAATACAAGAAAGGACTCAGCTGGCCTGAAGGTATAAGATCCAATGATTGTCTCTTCTTATCTTGTACCTTTATCCAGAACGAACAAATGAGTCAATTTAAGAGGAAAGAAACTTGATCAGCAACCCCAAACCAATGAGCATGGCTTGCATATATTACTGTTTCAATGGTCTTATCAGTAAAGTCCGGGTGTCCAGTCAGTGAAATGCTCATAATTGTTTTTATCCCCTTGAAAACAATAGACTGGTTGGAAGCAAAATTAAATTGATTTGTGAGCAATGTTTATCCTTTTTCTTGCCACCAAGCAGACAACCAATTAATGACATTAAAGATTAATTAACACAGAGGCCTGTGCGCTACCTGCCAGACTGATGGTTACATTTGGTATTATATGTTCTTTTCTCAGTAAGGCACATACCTGCAGTTTTGCCTGAAGTTTCTTTTTTGAATATCTAGAGTGCAGCAAAATCATGGAAAATAGTTTCACAAAAACGAAATGAGAGGTCATGAGAGGCTGGATTTTTCAACTGTACTTGTTAGAGCCTCATTTGCAGGCAACGGTGCAGAATGCTCAGTGTCTTTGGGAGCATTTGGCCTAAAATGGAGTGGAAATGTAGTCAGAACAGTTGGGTGTGTTTGCGTAAGTTGGAAGGAGGGAGAAAGTATATATTAGGCATTTCTCACACACACATACCCCACACCTGCTCTTGACAGCTTGTTCCATGTTTCGTATCAAATGTATAAAAAAGTATATACATTTTACATATAAATAGAGTAATGCAAACCCTGCCAACTCTCTCTCTCTATAGACACAGACACAAAAGCAGAGACAAAGACCTAGAGATTCATGTGTATGGGGACATATGGGCACATACTTAGCATTTAAAAATTCTCCATCCTGTAAAACTGCAAAACAAACTCTTTTTCTCTCCTGAGGTAATACATCTTTTAACTGTTTCTTGCCTTGATTTTCCTCTTATTTTCAGACTAACCTTTTTTTTTTTTATTTCACATGTGCATGAGGACCTTTTTTATTGTTATTTTTTGCTGAAGGATGTCAAGGACATTTTGCTTAATTTCTTGTAAAGTACCAAAGGGACTGCAAACTAAATCAGATCATGTCTCCTGCTTTTGTGCTCCCAATTTTTCATCCTGATGTTATTCATGCTAACAGGACTTAGTGCAAGTCTTTCTTTCTCACTTCCTCTCTACTTTAACCCGGTCTACACTTGCCCAGAGCTGTTCCCATAGGCACACAACATAATCTTTAAACACTTTTTTGTTTAAGATGAGGAGTACTAGCTTCTGGCTCATGGTTTTGCTAGCTGCAGCTGTTTGGCAAAGCCACTGCAAAGACAATGTAGAATGGGTGACAGAAGTGATTAGGAAACAAGGAGGGGCACAAGAATTTTGGAGAAGATACGAAAGAGCTGAGCAGCACAGCCAAAGGCCCGATGACTCACTGCAAGTCAGCAGCAGGTGATTTGGAGGCTGGGATCAAATGAAGCCAGCTGGATCCACTGCCATAGAAGAAGATCCTGTTGTACAAAGGGTCTTGCAAAGATTCATTGTCTCCACAACACAACACAATCCTTCCACCCCAGTTCTGATCCTGGTCCCAAATCCTCATTCCTGCTTTCTCTCTCCCCTACCCTTGTTCCTCTTCTGCTTCCAGTTCAAGCTTGCCTTTTCCTGGATTCTGCACCAAGATGTGCCACCGCTATGTGTTCATGCTCCAAAGTGCACCCCATCTGTTTCTCCTCTCTCTGTGAGTGAGGACCAAGCTTGGATTGCACCAAGCTCCAGATTATACTTTGTGCATGCAAAATGTCAAGAAGAGGGATTGGCAATATATTGCAACTCTGGACTGAAAATGGGTCCGGGAATTGCTCTTATGACTGGTACAGAGGGATATGACCTAGTGCACGTGCTCGTACAGAGCTTTTACAGTGACTCACCCTAACAAGCCAGGACAGAGGTACATAAGATACCTCTATTGTACTGATGGCGATGACAGCACGAGTCAGCAATAGGTGACTCAAAGGCTGTTTCAATGCCGTCCAGGAACATAGAGAGAGAAAAACAGAAGCTGCCATCAACATTTCATTTACAGTTTAGAAAGTCATACTTTCATCCAGCTGCAAACCAGAGGGCTTGAAACAGACAGTTGAGTGGCAACCCATAGTTGATATGTTTCAGAATGCCTCAAGAGAAGACCATCTGTATTTTAGGTCCTCTCTGGCCCTAAAATCTCTTTACAGGCATGGAATAGCTGCCTCAAAGTGTAGGAAAGGGGCTTTACGTAAAGGATGAGCTTCCGCCCCAACAACATTCAACACCCTTCTCTCACTTATCTGCCTGCTGTTTTCATGGACTTCAAGACAATTCTTTCCAAGGATCCAGAACCAAGAGCTGCTGTGAGGCAGCCTGTTTTTGTGATCTACTCCAAGGCATTGCAGCTCTGCCTCCTCTCCTGGATCCATTTAACTGAGTCCAGCCACCATCTACTCCTGTTTCAGTTCTCTACCTGTAAAATGGCAGAGCTGCACAAACTATCTATCTCCCCCTAGCATTCATCCACTGGAGAGCCATAGAAAAAGACAGTGATTGCTATTAACTATCACCAACTTTGTGGTTCATTTCTTTCAGTTTTGATAAGAATCTCCTGCTTCTGGGTTGAATAGTGTAAGGGTCACCCGGGCTGAAGGAACCTTTATCACTTTCTCTCTTTTCTCCGTGGAGATAATAACAGCCAAGATTCTAGTTTAAGCTTATTAAAGTGCCCAGTTATCTGTTTCAGCATGGATAATTTAATCAGACAAGTTAAATATTCATGAGGCTGCATTTTATTGTCAACAAGAGATAAAAAGTACTTTAAGTGCTATTCAGAATAAGAATTATAATGATGATTAAAAAGCCATTGGTAATGACACTTGATATTATTATTGCTACCTTCTAGGATTACTGAACCATCACAGAGGACTGCAAACAAGAGACCAGGAGCTGGAAACGAGACATGCTCTCTATTTCTCTCCATGCAGATCCTGTGAACAGATCCAAGGCTAAGCAGATCACCCAGCTTGCGTCCAGTTCAAAATTGTATTGCGTGGATTCGCGGTATAAAGCCAGACCAACGCAGCAAGAATCGTTGCAGTTCCTTTTACCACCTTTTTTTTTAAAGACAAAAAGATAGAATTTGACCCTTAAAAAAAAAAGAGAAAGCTGCACCAGACTATAAGCACAATTGTGGTTTGTAAGCCACTTCATGAGCTGCAAATTTGAAAGGGGAAATCAGCTTTTTTACATCACCCATCCACCATGAGGAACATCCAGCAAAAAAAGAAAGCAAGTTATATGTACTTTTGAACAAGGAATCAGTTCATTTTCACCCTGGATCAGCATGAAGATATATTTAGCACAGGGTTTCGATTACAGATGAAGTCTGTACATTTCTCAAGGTGAACAGCTTTGCTCTTGGAAGTGTGGGGACTTTAGAGTTTCTGCCAGCAGAGGCCTTGATATAGCAAGATGTCTGCACATATGGCTAACATTTAACACATAGAGAATACTCATGGATTTAAACTTAAGACAGTGCTGAAATACATTATTGAACTGGGGGCAGAGCCTGTAAACTGAAAATTTTGTTTAGAGCAGAAGAAAAAACCCTGCAGAAAAGGGACGTCCTGCTCTCTATATCACTATATTTTAACTTTTCCTTATCTTTGTGACTATTAAAGTAAAGCTGAAGCAATTGGAAGACATACAAACCATGCACATAGCAATGTTAATGTTGTGAGACTGAATAAACCAAAAGCAATATAGTGTATAAATTACGTTTGTTCTGCCTCAGGTAACTTAGACATTTTAAAAATATATTCACTTTCCTGCTTCGTGTTCAAATTCTACTACATTAGTATTTTATTTATACTAATGGCAGTTATATAGGTGGGCAGCGAAATATGTATTTTATATATAAAATATAGGTAGGCAGTAAATCCAAGCTAACTTTGGTGGAAAAGCTTTTACTTTGGGAATTTTTGATATTTGAGCTCTTATTAATGTTACATTGATGCCACACCATTCTTAGAATGTACTCCCTTCATGTACTGTGAAGTGAGACCTAAGTGGAAGATGGATATTAATACTGATACCATTATTTCTTCCTTCCCTATCTGTAATGATGAGTACCACTTCAGCTAGAATAGAACAGACAGTAGAGCCATTTGAAAATGTCCTCTTATTTACTTTCTTCTCATTATTTTTCATGAGAAGGAACAATGCACATTGTCTAAAAATTCCAACCATACTCTGGGTATTTCTTCCAGACGTTTGTTGATTTTGATAGGGTTTGGGGAGGGGGGGAGGTCTGTCGCTAATTCGTCTGATAACAGATATTCATCAAACGCCTATCACAGAAGGTATTACATCTTTTTCCCTTCCACTCACTCTCTCTCAAATAGAAATCAGTTACCCCATCCTGCATGTCACATGAACTGCACCAGGTGTTCCAGGAATAAATATGCAACGCTTCTCAGATTAAGCCTGTAGGAACTTGTAATTCTTTGGAGGTGGAGAGGAAAACTCCACTCTCTTAGTGATCAGATGAGGAATCATCCACTTTTAAGGAGGAAAAAAATCATTTTTAAAGATTTAAAAGCTTTGGCTCATTTTCTAATCAATCATCCTCATTAAGAAGTTGTCCCTAGAACGTTGCTGCGATAGAAAAAAAATTCAACCTGTCAAGGGCTGCTTTTCTTTCCTGCCTCCTGCACCCAATTAAGGCTTCTCCTGCAGTTATTCCACCTTCCGCAAAAGGCAAGCCTTTTTCAGACTTGTCCTTCCCTGTGGAGAACTTCCATTTACCGGCAATGTTAAGACATCAACTCCACAACAACTCCTACTGGAGAGTAAGAAAAACCTTTCTGGAGGCAGACCCAGAGAGAATACAGAAACCAATTCTTCTGTTACATTTCTCTAGGATAAAATTGTGTAAAAAAAAATCCAAAGATCTTACATGAAATTAATCGAACTGTATATAACTAGTTGGTCAAGTTACCAATATATAGAATATAACAAGCTCCAAGTAAACAGAAGAATAAGTTAATGAGTTGCATGCAGTTGGAACAAAGTCCCAACAAATGCTTTCTCACGTATATGTCAAAATGATTCAGAGGGATGTTTTCAGTGTAAATTCATTCAGAACTGTCTTCTGAGACTCTTACTGCGTTTGCTTACTCACAAAGTCCCACAGCATGGGTCCTGTTCCCTTCGTGGTCGATACTGGTAATGGTTTAAAAAACAAGAGACCCAATAACACATCTCAGGACAATGAAAAGTCTCATGAAAATCTGTGCAACTATGCTCCATCAGCTGTAATGCATCTCCCCCTTCCCCAAATTACTTCAACAAAATGATGAATTAAGAATTCATTATTTACACTTTAATGTTCTCAGTAATTCTCTTGAACCTGGTAAGCCACCGAAATCCTCTGTGAAGCCTCATTAGCGTTCCGGTGAGTCTAACAAATACACCTCACGCAGCATTTCTTATGGCTCTTTAGCAAACCTTAGCCCCAGGGGGACTGTTTGGGATCACTATCTCCGTTTCACAGAGGAGGAAAGAGATGCTGAGGGTCAAATATGTCTATCCTTTTCCTGGCTATACCCAAGAACGGCAGAGAGCAAACCCAGCTCTTCCTTTTATCCCAGCTCTTGCACAGGAGCACGGCTATGGCCCTCGATGGAGGCAGAGTCGGCAGCTGCACTGACCCAGCACAGCTGATGTGGTCTTCCCGTACAACCAGTGTGACCTCCCACAGTAAGTGAAACTCTGCACAGAACAGTGCTGGTGCAAAGTCTCTGCAGGATCTGACCTAGTATTTCCTTTTCTGTCCCTGAGACAGCTCCTTGCTTCTGGGTAGGGAAGAGAAGAGGGGAGGGCAAAGCCAGGGTTGAATCTGCGACTGCTTTGTACACATGGGTTTCACAACTGTTTGTATACATGCAGGCAGCAAATCAACTCTTCCTTTCTTAGCTATCAGCATTTATGAGGTACAGTGCACGAAGATCAGTGCTCTTACGCATAATGGAAATTGGGAAGAAATTGGAAGGAGCTGGTTTTATCTTCCTTGTTAATAATCTCCCTCTCCCCCTTAGAGACAATGTCTCAGCTAGATAATTCATTAGGAAATATCACTGCAGTGTAATATGGTATGCAGTGTGCTTTGGGAGTAGAAAATCAAGTATTCACCTGTCATTGGAAGGGCTGATTTAATTGTTATGTATAACGATTCACCGTTTTGCCTTAACATAGCTGTATAGGAGGCCGTATTTTTCATAGTAAGAATAGGTAGGTTTTAATTCAAATGACTAGGAGCAATTGCTGGGGTGACATGCAATAGCTCATAAGCTCCAAGCCCCAACTACCCTGAATACAAATGTTGCCTACTGCTCAGAGAGTGGGCAGAGCTGCCAGGAGTGTGCAGTCCAAGAGCAGCTCTCGCGTCCCCCAGCACACATTTGCCAGCTCGTGGGATCCCTCCCCGCTGCCGCTCACTGCAATCAGCCACGGCTCGTGCCAGGTGGCAAGCGTCAGGCGCTCCGAAACTCCTCCATGGCCCTGGGGCCGGCTGAATCCACAACGAGGGCAACAGGCCATGCTCTTGAAACCTGAGATTTCAGGAAAACCAAGAAAGGATTTTTAGACCAAGCCAGACCTCCCACAAGCAGGCACAGTGCCATTTCCTCTACCCCAGTAGGGAATTCGGCCCTGGGGGTTTGTTATTTTTTTTTTTTTATAATAAGATATTTATTAATTTCTTAGTGGCCGCTGTTTTTCCACGACCAGGCTGTTATATCATTTGGCACACAGAATACATACAGAATGGAGGCAGGAGGCAAAGAGATGTGGCTCTTGTTTGCACCTTCAGAAGGTAACTTACAGAGCTGAACTAGCCCCATATGGTTTGCCCCATAACTCAGCAGCACCGGTCCACAGGGAGCAACAAGAGACAGAGAGGACACAGCAACAGGTTTGGTATCCCCTCTCCAAAGGCTTACTAATCCCCCCTACCTCAGGGAGCAAAAAGGACTGAGGGAAGAAATGCTGTTGAAAGAATTGTATTGAGCAGGTGTCTCCCTACCGGCTAGAGGGGCCTGAAGTGGGAAACCTCATTCCCTTATCTGACATTTGGACAGACATAAAATAAAATAATCCTGGGCTTCACCTGCATTAGCTGAGATGGAGGGAACGGCAGACCCAGCCTGCTTTGACAAACTCATGGAGCCCAGAGCTGGGACCCAGATTTGAAGCATGATTTCATCAAAGTTAGGCAGTGTATTTAGGAGAATAGTTAACCAAACCTATTTACTTTCATGCAAATGCGCATTTCAGTTAATCAAAACTAATCTCTAAATATCTGTCAAAGATGGTAAGTTATTTTGACTGTGGGGATAGTTGTGTTCAAAAAAACACACACAAGTCAAAACCAGAAATATCTTGAAAAAGTTTTTTTTCACATTGAAGTAACCTTCATTTTCATAGTTTGTGCTTTAAAAAAATTGAAAACCCCAAATATTTCATTTTAGATTAATAAAATCTTGATTTGTTTAAAAATATTGTAAGGAATTTCATTTGAGGGAGGAAAGAAAACAAACATGCCTTTCACAGCAACCCATAATTAAATGTGTTGCCATTTTTTCAGTTTGTCCAGTGACCTTGAAAATCAGTTACCTACATAACTCTAGTTTAGAGTCTGTCTCTTCTTTAAATATCAGCTAATGAATCTGAGATATATCCTGGTGAAGAATTAGAACCATGTCTTTTGGATACTACAGCTTTTACAGAGATTTCTTATGCAAACTCACATTCTTATGCTTCTCTAGGTATTAATTTTTCTAACAGCGTTGATCCGAACCCATTCTGTAACACAAGTCCAGTATATAACCAGTGCAGTGTGCTTAAGTAGGGAACCCAGCTGAATATTTTTTACAGTCACCTTCCAGGCTTTATCGGTGCTTCTAATGAATAGTGACATCAAACACACATAAATCAGGCTGTAGGCTGTGGATAATTAAATTGAGCAAGTTTTGAAAAACAAACTATATGAAGTGAATCCTAATTTGCAAACTATTCTATGTAGTCTTCAAGGTTTTGAAAGAACAATGGATGCAACTAGGGGGTTATAGCAAGGTTCAAATTTCCTAGGGATGATTTGATATTCTATCTGCACTGTGAGCAAGTCATGTTGCATCAGATCAAATCCCGATTTCATTCTATTGTGAAAAAAATCTATTGTTGCCACTCTTTCCCCCTACTTCTTCATTATGAGATGTAATTTATTGACGTGCCCCTGAGAGTTTGCAGCACAGAATGGATGAAGCACTATATATTTCAAACACCTCCTTTGTTGCAGAGCACTAGTGGTTAATAGGAAGATAATGAAAATATGGAAATTAAATTAGTGCTAGAGCTGAAAGAATAGTTTAACTTGCAATGCAGCAAGGTTATTAGCAAAACTTGAAAATAGAAATGTGACTGTTGCATTGCATTCTAGGGAGGCTAGTAGGGTTGGGATTTCTCCATTTCCCAGAGCTTGGAAAGAAAATAAGTATTTTTCTTGTCATTTATTGATGGTAAGGATCTAGATTATGGAGGACATGGGAAAGAAGACTGGTTTAACAGTATGATGTGAAAAGGCAAAATATCAGTGACACATCAGGAAAGGAAACCATAGCTTAAGTGATTACGGAGAAAAAAACTGTGTGAACGGTCCTAATATCCCTGCAAGCTTTATCACTGCTGAGAAATAGGATTTCTAAATTATGACAAAGACCTTTTTGGCTTTTTCAGCCTATGCGTAATTATTCCAGGGAATTAGGGAATTCAAAAGACACTATCAGTGCAAGACACTAGAAGAACAGAATCAAAAAGAACTTTGCAACAGTAAGTGGAGCCTTACTTCCGGGTGTGAGCAGCAGTGAACAAGAATTCAAATTCAACAGGATATACTGGGTTATCAGCAATTCCTGCTGCTCAAGCCTACTGCCATCAGGTGTAGTCAAATACTCAACAGGGTCATCTTCTCTGCGAGAGCACCAGGCCAATAAACCAACCTCAGTTCCAGCAGGCCAACTAGCACTTGAACAAGTCTGCTCTGCTCCATGCCAGAACTGCAATTTCTCTAGTTCATCAGTATCCACTGCAGTTAAAAGCCAGCATCAAAGTCCAGTCAATCCGGATACTCACTTGAAGCTCCACAATGTAAATTAACAAACAAAACCAACACAAACTAACAAAAGTTAACACCAGAGCACGGTTCTTGCTTTCTCAGTTTGACTACACTGGCCATATGGTGTGCACTTGCATTGATGCATCACCGTCTCCCTCAACCTCCATTTAAACAAAGAAGGTCCTAATGGTCTTGAAGAAAGATTGCATGCACCAGCTTGTATCCCTTATGAGTCTGGCAGCCTGCTTTCCAAAACTATGTTTTTCCCACTGTAGACATAAAACAACTATATTAAACCTGTAAATATGATGATGATAATAATAACAATAATCAATAATAATGGGACTTAATGTCTGCTCCCAACTGCAGTTAGGAGCCAGCTACTGTCTATTGCAGGCACCTGGCGCTGGTTCTTACCCACAGCACGAGAATGCAGACAGTATTATGGGTATTAACAGTTGCTGTCGCTTACTAGGCAACGCACTGACACCTTGCAGACCATAGATGGAGCAGCATTGCCCGATGCTGTACTTACCTGTATTTATGGTAGTTGCATACACTCATGCCTTTTAGATATTCAGACATCATAAATATGTCAACGTTCCTAAAACTGCAATAGAGATTGTACAAAATAACCTCATTGCAAATATTTCCTTCCATGGAGTTACAGAACATAAGAAATGAACAATATTAAGCCTGTCAGCTCTATCTTTCAGTACAATTTCTCTATCTTGTCTTCCCTGCACTCCCCCAAGAACTGACACATAAATATGAATAATGAAGAAATTTCTGAATTATGCCAATGGGATAAAAGAAATATGAAGGTTATAAACCACCGTGCTTGAGAAGGGTGACTTCTGGCCAAATTTTCAAAAAAGTAACAAATAGAGCTATCCATTTAGAGCTTAAAAGAGGACTTCAATTCATCTGAAGAGGCTGGCCTTCAGATGAGTGAGGAAAACACTCATCCAACCATGAAGCATAATCATCATGGGCACTCAACATCTACTAAACCATCAATACTTCCCATGTTCAAAGCAGGATGAAGAAGCAGATGAATCAATGATTAGATCTACTCTGCTCCCTCAGCACCGTTCTTTCAAAATGGCAATATGGGTACCAGTGCAAAGCCAGGATAAATAGCAATATTTAGCAAAGCAAACTGACTGTAAGTTAGAACGACGTAGACCGGTCCCTCAGCCACCAGGAATCTACCACCTCTCTCAGGTGTGCTCCCAGCCAGGAGACAGCATGCTGTGGGACAAGAAGCTGAAAAGTGAAGTTAAAACAAGTTGCAACTAGTCGCTTTGCTAAGCCTGGCTAGGATTAGAGTCCGTTACTTTTTGAATTAAGACACAGAAAAAGCAGAACACTAAGTGTCAAGCATTACTCTTTGCTGAAAGGGTACAAACTGCTACAGAAAAGTTGTAGAAGTAATTATTTTTTTCCACTATTTTCACCCTCATTTCTGAGAATCTTCTTCAGAGTAATTTCAATATAGAAGCAAATATAGGCACCAACTCCTTTGTACTTTTTCATTCTCCTCATGTGGAAGAGCTGCTTGCACAAACTTCACCTCACATTGGTGGAAGAGTTCTGCTTTTTGCAGAATACAGATAGACCCAGTGAAATCCTGGCTCTATCAAAACCAATTGCAAAATTCTTGATGCCTAAATCGGCCCAGGATTTATCCCGAAAGTCAAAAAATCATGGAAGGAAACCACAGGGCAGAAATCTAGACTCTGGGCTTGTCCATATCAGGAGAAAATTAATGCAAGGGTTATATTAACATGAACATATCACGATCATTGCAGTGGAAGGGTGAGGCTCTGCTTTACTTAAACAAAGATATGCATCTGTTTAGCATATTTGTGACTGCAGTACAAGATATTTCATCACTGGGGTTGCAACATAATCTTCACTTTTTTCCATGGGAGATTACTCAAACCGCAGTAATGTGTTTTCTCAAATTAAACAGATAACTTTGCAGACTGCTGGGTAATAAAATAAAAATAAACACAGAAGACATACCTTATTAAAAAAATTAGCTTGTCATTTTTCAGACTCTTCTTTTGATTTGCAAGTTAATAAAAACCACAGCCAGTTGCCATAGGGAGGATAATTAATTAGCCATCTATAAAATTAATGTTGTGGGGGGAGGAAATTGTTTCTTGAAATATTCATAGAACATAGCAGAAACATATTCTAGCACTAGGGATGGTGCTATGTAATCTAATGCTCTTAAATAACTGCAATTATTATCTTCTCCTGAGGAACAGTTCTAATGGTGATAGAAGACGGTCAAAGGAATGACTCACTTTACCAACTCTCTTGTTAAATGAAGTCACCTATCTTCCTGCAGAGTGACAAAGAATTGCGCTACTGGATTCAGACAATGAGCTGTGGAACTGCATTCTCTTCCCTCCAGCTCCCTTTTAAAATGGAGCTACTGCCAGCCCCAAGTCTCTCCACAGAGGCGATACAGTATGTTGAAAATCACCCGTGTTTCCTTCCACCACTCCCATGGGAGCATCTGTCTCCAAAACTGCATCACACAGCTTCACTCATTGATCCACCAGCAGCCGATTCCAAGCAGGTAACGCAAATGCAAGACTCCCAGTGATGCATCTGGGCATTAAGTTAAGCAAGTATCTCATCGAAGTCCCAAGGATCAACACAAGATTGGTCAGAGAGAGAATTCAGTCTTCTGCTCAGTGTTAAGTTTCCTACCAGGCAAATCAGAAAGCTGGAAAAAATTTGTAAGGGGAGACAGCAATGTTTCCAAAAGTTGTTTGAATATTTTCAGAATTAAATATTTATTCTGAAGTGAATTAAGGTTATTTTAACTGTGCATGAAGGTTTACACCCAGGAGGTTTGAATAATCCACTAATTTATAGCTTTAATTAATTAGTTCTATGCCCTTTTGCAGATATGTTACCTGTCTTTGGTAAGCAAGTACCTAATTTGTTACGTATCGCTTGGACCAAATTTATTCTGAGGTAACACAATGGTTACTTATTTCACCTTATGTGAATGTTCTTCCCTTTTTTCAGGATCTTCAGGTATTATTGCTGCTGATTTGCATTACCATTGCAAAAAGTGCAGAGATCACCCCAGCCTCAATGAGGTAACAATCCAGGGGCAAAAGATGGCAGGCATGGGCACAAAGAGGAAGAATTACAGGGAAACTGTGAGATCAAGATGATCGCCACCATATGCAGTCGCAGTAGACCCTATCATTGTCATCAGGCAACAGGACAAAGAACGAACTTCAAGGAGGATAAAGGCATTATCCTCCTTGCAGGCTGATGGTGGATTTCCTCTAGGAATGAGGAACTGGATGGGAGAAAGGAAGAGAAATGTTGAACATTACATTGCAAATGTAATAAGCAGGTGATGAAGGCCAGCATTATGTGCTGAATGGAGACAGGAACTTTGATCTATCTTGATATAGAAAGTAAGGTAAGCCAAGCGGGGAAGAGTCTGTGAAAGCTCTGGAAAATGAAGGAAAGTGATTTAGTGCCACAGAGAAGGAAGGATGCAAAAGACATGGGTAATACGATCAAACTGATCTTTCAGTTCCTGTAATTGAGCCATGCTGCATCTGTCAAAGTCAGAGAAAAAGTGGTGCTGCAGAACTGAAATAAAAGTTAGCACCTAGACAAGAGTTTTAATTAAGCCAGTAGATGGGAAAGGCCATTACCTCAAATATTATGCTGATGAAACAAGACCTAGACACAAGGTGAATGTAAGACTTAGAGAGCTACCAGAGTCAAAATGTTGTCTGGATGAGAGACATCTGTGATGATGTTTAAAAAGCAACAGTTTTTGGGACTGTAAATTAGGAAAACTACAAAAACAATCTTGAGCTCAAGTTTAGACACTCACAAAGAGCTGTTAGAGACAGAGGCCCAAATTTTAATTTGGCAGGAAGGAGGTCTGCAGAAGACAGATAGCAGAATGAGCTATCATGCAAAGATGATAGTAGCAATGGGCTATCCACTGCTATCCAACAACAGAAAAGTGTAAAAGGAGAAGAGAAATTTTCCAGCCTAAAACTCCATCAATGACTGACCTGGTTTTGGATTAAAAAAAAAAAAAAAACACTTTCATGGGAACACACCCACGCCAGCTCTGATTAACTGGAATTATTGAAAGACTGGATTGTAAATAGATTTTTCTTCTTCCTGGAGTATTAAAACAATATTTAAATGTGGGAACCTGAGGTAGTAAAGCTGGACAGGTACCATGCTCCAAAGAAGCAACACAAAAGTATAGGTGTAGTTATTTAAAATGCTATCTCTCAGAGCCAGAACTGTGTTAAACCAAGACAATCTGTCCCCATTTTCACTCAGCCAATTGCATTTCATCTCCGCAGAATTGTCCATGCCCATACAATATTAGCTAGAGATATTCTTCTTCCCATCATGTTCCAAACTAGCAGGCTTGACTTTGACCAATATACCACCAGGAACAGCATTACTGTGCCTCAGGTTAAGAGGACCTGCAACCTGCTCTGAAGCATCTTATATGTAAAGTACAATAGAGCCTGGGCTCTACAGTACTACTTAGCCTCTTTCTAGGAACACCACCTCCTCAGGTAAGAGTATTGTTAATTACATCTCATTAAAGGGAGATACTACACTGGATGGCAAAATCTTAATGTTTGTGGAGTCTAGTAATTTCACACCATTTTCAAAAGCAAATAAATGAGGCTGCCATTCAAGGAAAGAAGCCATAATTTATTGCCATATGTAAGTAAGTCTTCATTTATCACAAAACTTCCCATTTACTCTCCCCTCCCAATAAAACACTGTTATAAATGAGAAGCTGAAGTAAAGGTCCAGATCCCAGTTAACACTGTCAGTGATTCATTTGGCTAAAATACTGTTAGCTAGTGGTAAATTTGTCATAAAACACACTAAAATAATTACTTGACCTTTATATTGTTTTCTAAAGTTGGCAGTGAAATATAACAGTTCGCATCTGCTATCCAGCAGAGCAGATACCAGCCTACCACTACTTCTGCAGAAGCCAGCTTCTTAAGCAAGGACTTCTTATCTCCCTAACCTGCCCAAGCAGCTTCCGATTAACATGAAGGACAGGAGAGAGATCATTCATGTTCTGTCATCGATTCAAAGAGTGAAAATGTCCAAATGAAAAAACACGCTGCACTGTGGAAATCTACTGCAACATTCTCCATATTATCTCTAAGAGGACCTCTGTTCATTTACTAAGAACACTTTTGAGTGGTACCTCTTCCCTAATTCTTAATGTCGTATACACAAAAAACTCAGTCCTCTACTAAATGTACCAGGATGACAGCTCTGCAGGCTGAAATTTCCTTTTCTTATCCTTATGACTGATATAATCTGGACAACAAAGATACTAAAACAATTAGGGTTTGGAAGTTTAAGTACCTGATTTGCAAGTACAATTAGGTATTTAAATTTCAGAATATCACTGAAATTTGACCCTGCAGGCAAAGACTGTTGCAGAAAGAAAGGCCTAGCGAAGACAGATAACAGGACCACAAAATGTATACCACTATTTGGTAGGGATATTATGACTCTCTTCCCATTACTTTGTACTCAGGTTATCATTTACTTCTGTCACCCAGGAGCCCACGCCCAGATTCACAGATTCACAGAATGGTTGAGGTTGGAAGGGACCCCTGGAGATCATCTAGTCCAACCTCCCTGCTCCAGCAAGGTCCTCTACAGCATATTTCCCAGGATCGCGTCCAGGTGGTTTTGAATATCTCCAGCGAAGGAGACTCCACTACCCCTCTGGGCAACCTGTTCCAGTGCTCTGTCACCCTCACAGTAAAGAAATTTTTCCTCGGGTTTAGATGGAACTTCCTGTGGTTCAGTTTCTGCCTCTTGCCCTGTCACTTGACACCACGGAGAAGAGACTGGCTCTCGACACCCCCCCTTCAGATACTTGTACAGGTTGATGAAAGCGCCTCTCAGTCTTCTCTTCTCTAGGCTGGACAGGCCCAGCTCTCTCAGCCTTTCCTCATAGGAGAGATGCTCCAGCCCCCTCAGCATCTTCCTAGCCCTCCGCTGGACTCTCTCCAGTAGTGCCATGTCTCTCTTGTACTGGGGTGTGCAGAGTTGGGCACAGTACTCCAGGTGAGGCCTCCCCAGGGCTGAGTAGAGGGGGAGGATCACCTTCCTCGACCTGCTGGCAACAGTCTTCCTAATGCACCCCAGGATACCATTGGCCTTCTTGGCCACAAGGGCACGTTGCTGGCTCGTGCTTAACTTGTCTTGAGATGCTTTTCTCAGTGCTTTTGCCAGCTGATGGTTGTTAGATCCGGCTCAGGAAGGAATTAGTCCTCAACTTACCGTGTTCCCAAGTTCACAGCTTTAAATATGTCTTGTGCAATAGCTCTTCTCAGTTTCCCAGCTTCTTTCAACAGTGACAAGATTGGAGCTGTCCTACCTGCACAGGCCAGGGCAGGTGTAAAATGGATCTGCTCCCCTAAGAAATAAAAAGGCTGAAACCAATCGAGTTCATGGTCAGTTTGGTCTGTCAGAAGGAAAGAACTTCCTCAGCTTGACCTTCCCTTTGGCTTCCTCATTTTCCATTCTGAGAACCTGATGCTTGTTCCTGCAAAAGTAATTGAAGGAATCTTGAGGAAGTAACAGCATTCTCATTTCAGTGAGAGCAAGGATTCTTCCAAGAGACAGTGAAGGTTCATTATCAGACATTGAGCGGGTGGGAAAAGTCAAAAGCCTACAGTTCATCAGCTTATATTATATCTACACTGAGGGAGAAGACAAGCGTTCAGATATTTGCCTCAGCTACTCAGCAAAGGACTTACTCAAAAAAAGGGGGGAGGAAGGGCAGGAGGGAGAAAGCATTTGCAAGATACTGTCATATTATCCAGCAAGGATCCTGTTCTATTAGATTATATGGTAGCTGTCCCTGCTCAGTCATCTCTGTCATAGTGTTAGTCTTCAGTGCAGCAGTGGCAGTCACAACTTTTCCTGGCAGTAACACAGCAAGACAGGTCCATACTGAACACTAGTTAAGGAAGACAAGAAGAAACAGGAACATCATATTACATTTTCTAGATAAATCAGGATTTCACCACTGGATCTTTGAAAAGCCCAAGTACAATTTACGCCATTCATTCTGTACTACAGCATAGCTAATAGATATAGATAGCTGAATTGGTGTCTGCAGTAATAAGCCACAGTCACTCTCAAACAGTGAGAGTTTGAGAGTGGACAAATGGTCAGTGTTGAAAAGCTGGAGCCTTTATTTGTCACCTATAAGCAAATGGCATTTGCTACTTATAGCTGCTTACAGGTGCTTCTTCCCCACCTTCAACCTGCCTTTGTGGAATGGCCCATGGTAGTCTTGTGCTGACCCATGACTTCCTTTCATGGCAGGAGGAACCTGAAGTGAATCGTGGTCTTGACTTCCAATGAGCCCACGCAGGGATTTGCCAAAAAGAGAAGATTTCTCTGTTTCTGTCACCTATGTTAATGTGCTCCTTGCTAAGAGCATAAACAACCAGTTCCAACTAGACCAGTTCCTTTGAGCAGTTTGAGTTCTTAATCCCATAAAATGATGCCTCCTCTATTCTCTTTTTTCTCTGTTTCAACCATCCTTCCATCTGCACAGGTTGCCAAAACAAAGCCATGTGAAATGTTTATCGTTATCTATCTTGTCTTCTACAGACTATGATGAAAGATAGGAGAGTAGCTGGAGTGAGCATTTCCTCAAGCTACCAAGTTTAGAGAAGTCTTAACATTTAGCCTATCAGAAATTTAGCCTAGGTAGGCAACAACCCAAATCTGCCACACTGATAATGGCAGATATTGTAAAAGATAGGGAACAAATGCCGCTGAGGACAATAGCGATTTGGTTGGGGTGTAGTTAAAAATTTAAGTCCTTGATTCAACATTTAACTGGCCAACAAACAGTTCACAATTACTCCTTTCATTAAGGCCAAAACTCCAGATGATGCTATCACTAAAGAATGCCTTTCCATGTATCTTGTTCCTATCTGACAGATGCAGGTCATCCTTCAGATTCAAAAGATTATCTATAATCTGAAAAGATTGTAGAAAAAAGGACTAAAAGAAAGAAGCAGGAAAAAATGCAAAATTTAACATCTTTAGAGATATATATGTTTGTTTTGTACGGGTGAAGACATTGCTGAATTGTTACAAACCTCCTGTCTTCATCTTTGGTATTTGTGAAAGACTGCTATTTAACATACCAAAGACTTATAGTTCCAAAATCTTTTTTTTGTTCTCTCTTTAAAACAAAGCATCCTGTTGATGAGAAAGTCCCACTAAGAGTTATTCTTCCAGCATTCGGTCAGATTTTAAGTACTGGAATTGGCCAAATGACTATACTAAATATATGTTTCAACATTGCACTCGCTGGGCCAATAATTCAGCCATATGTCTCCACGAGTCTGAACAAAAGCTAACAGAGTTCGAGGCACCCACAAACATATAATAAAAACATATATTAAAATAGATTATGGAGCTAAATGAGAGCTTATGGAGAAGTCTCCCCAGGAAAAAGCTTCATAAGATGAAGAAAGCAAGAGATCTTTGCAGGAAAGGGTGCATTGGACAAACTGATGAAAAGAAGAAAATCTTCAAGAGCCACTAAGATTTGCAAAAACCTTTCCGATTTTCACTGAAAAATAAAAGCCACTTTCATTTCATGAAGGGCACTGACAAGCTCAATTTCCTCCTTTATAAGTATGATCAAAACCAGAAAAATTCATTTTCAGTTTGGCTAATGGGTGTCAGTCTGCAGATACTACCAGAGTTGTGTTTTCATGTAAAATTCATAATACAAAATTATGAAGCCTTTTGATTAAGATCAATATATATCTGCCTATTAATTAGCCAAATTACTTATCTCCTTCATACAGAAATATAAATAAATGTTGAGTAAACAAAACAGCTCCTAGTAATTAAATGCAAATACTTTCCCCTGAACATGAAGATTGTTTCTGCTATGAAGTCATGTAAGAATCAAGCTCTTCCAGGCTAGCATATTTCCACTGAAATTCAACATGGAGAGAGCAACATTTATGTCGGTTGTGGCTTGGTATACTTGCACTAATTACATGTTCAGTAGCTCTGCCACTGGGTCTGACTCCACCCTCGCTTCAAGGGTTTAGATCTGTATCCACATGGACAAGTTAGTCAGTCTCAAGAGCTTTAGTTCCAATCCACATTATCACACATTAAGGAAATAACATCCTCTGAAAAGATTCACCAATTCAGATTTTAAGAATAACAGATATACCTCTGTAAAAGCTGACGGATGGAGCCAAAAAGGGCCAAATCTAAAAACACTAATACCTACTGAAAAGTCAGAAGGCTGAGGAGTTGAGAAGGGAAGCTTCTATCAGTATAACTTCTGCTAATTGCTAAACAAGTTTTTAGCCAAATTTGGACAATCTAGAACTTGGCTAAGAATACTAAGAATACTGTAGCGGGAGCTACAACCCCAGCCACTCTTACAGCAAAAATATCATGTATATTCACGAGCAGCCAATTTCAACCTTGAAGCTAAATTCACTTGTATTCATAGAGTTAAATCGAATGACTCACCTCCAGCTCACATAGCACCTACACTGGTAACTTCAGGCAAAATTTAACAATTGGGATGGAAAAGAAAATTATGCTATCACACTATACTATTACACTATCACTGTCCTGGGGGAATGGACCCAAAAAGGTAGATACTGTGAGTGCAAACGTAATAGATATATATGGGGAAGTTAACTCAGCTGAAGCATGCACTCATTGCCTTGACATACAGGAGTCAGTTCAAGATGCTGCTTCAAGTATGTTCTTCAACAGACACTGCTCATAACCATCTTCCAGAGCAACTGGGATGCCAGTCCTCCCTTTTCATGTAGTTCTGCTCTTCAGATTTCTGCTGCTTTCAGTGATATTTGTCAGCAAGCTGGCTACCTTGTTTTTTATTTTTTGTTGGCTTTTTTCTTTTTAAATCATTAGACACTCATAAGACCTGTTTGTTGCTGTGTGTGCTTCCTTCATATCGTTAAGATATGAGCTGGAAAATAAAGTTAGAAAATAAAATGAGGGAATATCTGCATTCAGCAGTTTAAGCAAAAGCATAGGCAATCAGGAAGGTTGATTTAGTCACTGTAAGGAACCGCCAAGTTAAAAAATATAACTCTGCCACTGTATTGCCATCTTGTTCTGAAGGTGTGTAAGAGGTGCTAAAGCATTTGAAAAAAAAAATCCTTGCCAGTAAAAAAAAAAAAGTATCCAAAATACCTACACCCAGAGAGACATCAGCGTAAGCCCTTAAACGTTGGTTGATTTCTGCTCCATATTCTGGCTTTTTTGTACTACACTCTAATGTCCCAAGCTCTCCCAGCGTGTTATGCCATAAGTCTAGGCAACCTTCTGAGTTAGAGCTGTGCATTCTGGGGTGAAGGAATTCCTATTCCTGTTGACAGGGCATTACTTAAGTCTCTCTGGGGAACTGGACCTTTCATTTACCTGGGCTTTTATTTTCACACAGAGAAGTTGTGAATAGCTGACAGACAGGTACGATGAATTTCAAGATCTTCAGATGAAAATTACAGGTGCTATATTATTATTTCTCATAACTAGGGCAAAAGTTTCCAGGTAGGAGTTCCTGGGATCTAAATCCAGATGTTAATGACCTTGGGCAAATAACTAATACTTCTTGGCTTCCACTGATCCACCTAACATGATCTGGAGTGTATATGGGGAGGCACAGAGGAGAACTAGTAACCAACAGATCAGTAAAATCTGATTTAAAATAAAAAAGTCGTAAGGAGTACCGAATGGTTTATGATCATGAAACATCTGAGAAATGTGAGATGATTACCAAAAAAAAAAAAAAAAATTATACCAAGATATAAATCCTGCCTGATACATATTTTTTTCATGTTTGTAAAATTCCACAAGGAAAGAAAAATGGCACACGTGGAGGAATGGGTTCAGTCTAGTTTACTTCTGAAAGCTGATGCGAAATATTCCACACAGACACGCCAATAACAGCAAGTTTACTTCAAGACAAAATCTCTGAATGCATGATATCACTGACTGTAAGGGTATATTGCAATAGCAGGAGGGAGAGAGAGTAATGAAGAAGGATGATTGCAGATTCTGTCATGAGAATCGACAGAAATACTAAGACTCACCTAACCGACCTACTACCCTTATTTGCTCAAGAGCATTTCCTCAGTGTACTAGAAAAGCATATAACCAGAGGGGATCAAATCAAGGGAGACTTGATTAGATCTAGAGCAGAGAAAGATAAATGGCCTGTAAGACAGTGTCCAGTCATAAGACAGTCTGTAATGTACAACAAAGGAGACATTTTGCAGTATAAAAGAGGTGAGTGGACTGTGTCAAGATAGCTGGAGATAGGATCATGAAACCATCAGCAATTCTGTGCAGCTGCAGAACTATGTAACCATCAACAGTTGCATATAGCTGCAGGGAGAGGCTCTTTATTCGTTAAATTACCTACAGCGCCCATTATCTTTGGGACGAATCTGGCTAAAGGCCCAGAGAATTTAGAAGATGCCATCTCTGCTTTCATCAGCAAAGCAAAGAGATTCTGTCTCTTTTCCAGCAGCTTGTACATAAAACAACACATGGCTGTTCCATGGACAAGTTCCTCTCAAGACTCCGAGCAATCCCTGAAGCATTTCTGGAGAGGTAAGAAAAAGAAAATAAATTTAAAAAATGCAGACAGCGTCAGTAAAACTTTATGCCTTCTCAAAACTTATTTGCTAGG
The DNA here is from genome assembly GCF_040807025.1 of Struthio camelus. NCBI lineage: Eukaryota > Metazoa > Chordata > Aves > Struthioniformes > Struthionidae > Struthio > Struthio camelus. The sequence continues at coordinate 7,477,037 of NC_090953.1, forward strand.
TGCTTATATAGCCTGTTCCTTTCTGGTAGGCTGCAGGCCCATTAGACTGTTTACTGTTATTGAGTTAAGGTTGGCTGATTAAAACTCCCATGAATACGCGGATGCACACAAAGTGACTATCAAGACCCAGAGATTAGAGGGATTTCGGAGGGACCTTTGACCAAGGAGAAACTGGAAACTATCTTGCAAATTCTCCCTGCAACTGTTGTTTCCTCTCATTAAAATGTCTCATCAAAGGCCAACAATGAAATTGGCGCTGTGAGCCCAGAACATGCAGAAACTTTTCTTCCATGTTTTCTTGTTTGCCGCAAGCTGAGCTTAAAACAATTTGTGACAGAAGCAGCACTGCTGTATTTACAGTCTAATAAGGCTCTCTTAGCACATACTTAACCTAATTACAGCTTGAATCAACGTCAGCCCAACCAGATATTGCATATTTTACAAGTCAGAGCAATGTGGAGTCTCCTGGAGAGTCTTAGCAGAGCTGGTGACAGGGCAGGCTTACAGCACTGTCATGGAATGATTTTCAAAGCAATAACCCTAGAAGCCTGGGAGACTACTTCGCACTCAAAAAACAGTGTGGGACACCACAAACTCCCTCCCTTAACTCCATTTTTAAGCTAACCTCATAAACCAACTCTCACTCCTGTTCTAGTCAAGCCCAGATAACCATAAAGCCTGGTGCCGCACACTATCTCCACATATTACACTCCCCCATTTCAGGATTTCCTGGTGGGATTTTTTCAAGTTGCTACTAATACATTTACTATTACTGGGCTTTTTTCCATTTGGAGCCAGTTCTCTTCATTTAGGTACCAAGGTAGTTACTGCCTGAAAGGCCCATCTGAGCATGCAGTTTTCAAAGCCAGTTTCCTGTTTGCACGTCACTCACCCAAAACGTGGCTATAAGAAGGCTGAGGCTTGAATTTGTCCCTAAGTGTTCCTCCCAACGTTTTCTGCTCCTCTCTCAAAGTACTCCTCAGATGAGGAGAGCAGCTTATCCAGGAGATCCTTCCATGAGGTCTCTCCACCCAGCTCTTCCCTCCAGCTGGGGCATAATGCAGTTTTGTGCCAGATTCAGCAAGACACAGCACATTAAAAAGCACTGTTTATTTTTCCAGGAAATAGCTGCAACGCATCTTTTCCCTGCCCCACTGAAGGAAGCAGACTTCCCAAGCATATATTCATGATTCCAGGTGTCTTTTCCATAACACTGAGCTCTATTGCAGTAGGCTGCAAGGGGATTCTGGGAAGGGACATATGGAAGAGGAGCTAGGGTCAACTTGCATATCTGCAGATCCCTGGAAAATTGATTTTTGTGCTGATCTCTTTAGGAAGTAACTACCTAGCATTCACCCATGGCTACCCCAGAAGACGGATGGCCCACCCAAAGAGCTGCAGAACATTTATTCTTGCAATATACCACAAAGCCTTGACTGTTTCTTGTAGAGGTTAGTGAAGCTGTGAAGAAAACATGATCTTGCTGAGATTATTGCTTCTGGGCAATACAGAGTCCCAGCCATTCTTAGTCCAAATGAATGGTATGACAAATAGATTGATTAAAAATGTTTCCAAACAAGCTTGGAGACATAGGGCAGCTGTGACATGACTATTTTTTTCCCTCCATTCTGCAAATGGTATCTGACTGCAATCCCTAGTAGCATCTGAATTCAACACTCAAAAAAAAAAAAGATTTGGAGTGCATTACCCTTGAGATACTTTCCTAATGAAAAGCTCCTGAGGTAACCCAGCCCAGTCACATCGTCTGGGCTCAGACAGAAGCCAAATAATCCCCGTCAGAGAAACTTTGCTGCATTCTTTCTTATTTCTTGCCTCAGCAATGAAAAGTTATTTCTGGATACTATCTGGGAAAAGCATGGCTATTCAGCAAACTGCTGCTATCCAGTCCCCTTGGTATCTCAACATTTTCTTAAACTATCACAAAAGCTTTTTATCCTGCAGAGAGAGTTCACACAGCATGCATGGCTCTGCACATATATACACACATTCCTTGGTTACCTCTTCTATAAATATTTTCTCTGCTTTGGTATGATATCATACAAGGGTGTATCATAAAAATTCCGTGAGGGAGAAGCTGTGTTCTCAGATATGTGGTTTGTTTAACATGTCGGGATGCATAAAAAATGCAAAAGGAGACTGGAGCAGATGAAATCTTCATTATAATACTGGAGATTTGTAGCAGTCTTGGTTTTATTATTAAATATGCACAGAAAAGGAAAAATAAGAATGTAGCAGAAACTAACCCCAAACAGAAGTAAAATCGGAAGTTTCTGCAGTTGACTCTGAGATTCATTCCCCCTTAAATGTTCAGGAATCATTCACATTACAGTTACATACAGTATAATAGGTGTCTATAGGACTCAAAAGAATAGAGTGCTACCAGAGCTACAAATACAAGACTGATGTTCGAAGCTACATCGTTTCCATCACCCAAAAATTATAGGCTAAACTTTATAAACAGGTATAAATTAGTGGATGGCAGGAAACTAAACTCTTATCCTTGCAGTGGATTCTACCTACTACTGATGGACCACTATGAATGTATCAGAAATTCAAAAGTAGAACAAAATCCTATCACTGTAACAAATTAAGCTCCTCACCATCTAAGTCTCGACTGACCTACAAAGAATTCTTTCTTGTCCATCTCTTTTACCAGGCCTCTCCGGATCTTATTAATGAAGAAAAAGTAGAACAAAGATCTGCTTGTTCCTCCTTTCAAAGGGAAGTTAAGTACTGATTACTATCAAAAAACATAAACAGCACATAAGTACAAAAAGAAGAACAGACCAAACTGATAATGACTTTCTGATCCCAAATTATACCAGATCTTAATATCTTCAGAGGGGATTTCAGCCTGATGGGAATAGTCTTCAAGGAAAGAGAAGCCTGTGCCTTGGAACTTGCTCCAGGCTCAGTCAGCCTCTTTGCATCCAGTAGTGCAAATCTTGGGAATTCTCCACTGACGTGGGTCAGGATGTCACAGAGCCTCTCAGTGAAATACGCTTGTATTCATTTCAGCTTTTTTCATGTAGTTTGGGAGACACTGGTAGAGGAATAAGAGCACCAAGTTGAGATTTTCTATCTTACTTTTGGCCCACCTGCTATTCATAGGAGATTTTCGTCTCTACCTCTACAGCACATAGAGCAACTCTGATTTTCATAGGATAAAATGAGGATAGCAACAAATGAACTTGCTTTTTTCTGAGGATAGCAACAAATGAACTTGCTGGCCTGATGTTAACTCTTGCCACTGAGTGGGACAGTGGTGCTGCTACAGGATGAGTATGTAAGAGACGATGTAGATCTGAAGTAGTACCAAGAGGCCTAAAGTGAAATCATTTTGGTGCTTCTCAACTCTGACATTGTGTGCAAAAAAAAAAAGCCATAAAATTTGCCTAAGATATTCCTTCACACTTCAAAAACTTTCAGCTGAACTTCAGCAGCAACATTCAGTTTGGAGTGACACAGTGAATGACAGGAAAATTCAGACCATCCCTTCTTATATGTATTGGCACCGAACTAGAAAGGAATAAAAAGAAATTCAGCCTTCCCCCACCCACCTCATCCAGCAGAGCATATTTCCAAATGCTCATTGTTCTACAGGATAACGAACCAAGCAAGGGCAAGGAAGGTCACCCTTAGTCTGATGGAGCCTTCAGGTTCATTTTCTTTCACAATTAAAATATTTATCTTGGAAAGAACAGTCCTGCTCTCTATTTACAACATTTTCATACAGCTTAAAGTAGCATTGAGTAGCAAAGAGAGACCTGCTTTAGGAGTGGATTACTTTAGCAGCCTATATGGGGAGGTCTCCCACTCCATAAGGGACACCTGGTGAACGTCATTCAGACAACAAGTGGATACTTGTTTCCTTATCAAGAATGTGGCATTTAAACAGCTCATCTCTTCGATTCATGGATTAACCAATCACACAAAAACATACCTGGGATCTGGGCTGAACACTGTTGATGCTCTATGTTGTATTCAACTCAGCTCCCTAATCTAATATTCCATTAATAGAATAACCAAGCTCATTATCTGAGAGAACTCCAGAGACAATGGCTTGTTTGCATTTTGCTCAACAGCTGGAGTATTCATTTAATAAGAAAATTCAATAAACATATAAAGCATTTCAGTAGTTTACATGAGATTTCTCAAGGAGAAAACAGTGTTTGGACTGTATAGGGCTTCAGAGTTAGATTTTTCCATGAACATCTCTTGCCTCCCTTCTTCCTGGTTCTTCCTCTCTAGATCTGCTGATTTTCTTTGCCTAAAGGTGTTGGCTTCTTTTCTCTGGCCCTGCATGGATTTCAAGAGTATTCAGAGTTGTTTTTGCAAAGACTCCTGGATCATATGATAGGAAGAGGAGCTTTAAAAACATGTTAAAATAATGTTGTTTTCAAATGGAATTTAGGACTGATGAAAGACACTAGGTTGACTGAAATCTCCAATTTGTTTCTGTTAGGAATACATTTCAGGTTAGCCACGCAAAAGCGTGTTATTGACATTTCCACGCAAATAGTCAGTCATTAACTCAATATACTCACACTTCCAGCCCTTTGTACCTCTCCTTTCCTTCCTAGTCAGCCAGTCATTTACTTTGCATCCTGCATGGCAGAGCACAGAGACACTAGTCAGGTAGCAGGTTTGGCACAATAGCCAGGCTGTGCATGACCTGCCAACACATTCACACCTTCTCGCACCAAGGTAGGAAGCAGGTTCTGGAGCCAGTCACCCCTTGTGCAGATGCACCTGTACATATACATCTACACTTTGGCCAAGTCCTACTGGATGAATCCATGCAAGAGGTAAAATATAGCGCAAACTTCTACCTGGCTGTGTCATGAGCAGGGGACTGCTTCCTCCTCCTGAGTCTCACATAGTTAGTTATGCTTACAGTGTAATAAGACAGTCTCACATATCATCGTAAAGACCTACAGCAGGAAAAAAATCCATAGATAAAGAATTCAAATATAAATAAATATAATAACCCTCCCCAAAGTAACACTGTAAAGTAAATAAGATGTTACCTAAACCATCCTTGTGCCCTCGCGAAAGCAAACTTCACTGCTTTGCTCCCTGCTGCTCTCTGTATTGGGATTAGACTACCTCATTGCTCATAGACAAGATGTTGTATGAGCTTCGATTTCTGGGCCTTGCCTGCCTTTAACAGAAGGAAAAGATCTAACATTCCTTCAAGGTTGTAGTCTCGCAAGAATGAGGGCAAGTTTCCTATATACATACAATACCTTCTGCAAGGTTTTAACCATCAACTCATTCTTGCAGCTGGGAGGCAAACTCAGAAATCCCCTTCAAACACATTAGTTTTACTACGGGGTGTTGGTTCCTGACTTGCCCTCCTCCTTGTCACATTATATAAACTTGAAATTTGCTCCGCGACTGTTTATTTGGCATGTTTGTTGGATGTACAGAATTGTGCCTTTATTGTTAGAATTCTGTTTGCTAATTTCTGAGAAGAGACTGTACTGTCCCTACCACTGGGATTATATAAATGGGACAGAGCTACAGAGCATTTGGCCATTCACTTCTCAACAGGGAAGCTCATTGATTTAATCACAAAAGTTTGCATTGTGCTGACAGCTCTGCATTTCTCCGTATTACAACTTCACATCATTAAAAAGATTACTATTACGATTAAAACACACAGCTTCTTCCCTCGGAAAAGGAACAAGGGAAAATCTACTTCAATAAAATAAGCTAATGATTGTTTTGAAAGCGTTAGTAAAAGACGTAGCATTGCTAGCCCTGGATAAAAATTAGAGACTCGATAATCTCTGATTTTCACATGCCACATACTGGAAAACAATATATTTTTAAAATAGAACTGACTCTTTTTAGGAAAGTCATTTTACAAAGATACTTCCATAGCAGCAGGTAATATTCAAGACATGTACCAAAATACTGCCTTCTTGATGCTTCTTGAAATCTCTTCTCCCTCCATAGTTTTGCTCACCTAATTCAAACTTGACTGGGTTCCACTACTGTCAGAAGAGGTATCAGTCGCCCCCATTAATGAGAAGCCGTTGGCACGCCTAGCTCTAAAATTGAGCCTATACAATGCCGTGGTAAAAAGGGTTCTAGGGTTCTGAATTCTCACAGAGAACATTCAGAAATAACACTTAAAAATGTTAAGGAAAGACCAAAAAAATACACCCTACTCCAGTAAGCTCAGCAAAAATAATCAACTTTTGAAAATATCCTCCTAACTGAAACTTCTTGGCTCAGCCCAAACTGAACCACTTTCCATTTGTCCAATCGACAGAAAAGCATCTATTGTTTCAGAAGCTCTAATTATGAACCAAACCCTACAGCAAATGCCATATGGGCTCGGGTTATTTTATGGCGTTGACTCCCATGTACCTTTACCCCAGCCACTGCAATATCTGAGATATAGACCTGAACAGCATGGCTCCATCCAGTTCCTCTTGAGGTCTGTGAAGTGCACAAGACCATGCTGTACACCCAAGTTCGGGCCAGCTAACAATTACTTTTGGGCTCAAATGCAGCTGTAGTGCCAGAATCTCATATAATACTTAGTAAGAAAATGTATTCCAGATAATCAGTGCATCTCACAAACAAAAAAAAGGGTCATGGCCTTGAGAAACAGGTTCCCAGTGAATTCCCCTCACACACGCAACCTTGTTCTCCCTAAATGAACAGCTGTGAGCCAGCTGAAATACAAGAATCTCTCTCCTCCAGACTACACTCTCTATGCAGGGTTTAACACAATTACACAGTTATATTGTGTAAGAAAAGTCAGTCAAGGGAGAGAGACAAATGGTTTTATTTCTCATTCAGCTACATAACAGATTACTAGGAGCACTAACTCATCTATCTTTCTACTATTTTACTTTCACTATAGGCTGGAAATGGGAAGTCATTTTTCACAAGAGTGATCTTTAACTAGTCAGAAATTAAACTCTTCAGATTGGTGCACCCTGCAAAATGGAACATCCATTATCCTGGGCTTTCGTTGAACCTTATTTATCAGTCATCATAGTAGTTTCTTCTCTAAACTTAACCTCACCAAGTTCCCCAGCTAGATTCAAGACTCAGAGATAAGCAAAGGTAAGTGATAGTAAGCCAAAAATGGCTGACAGGAAGACCTGATCATGAAAAAGGCAGCAGAGTATCAAAATCTAGCAGAGGAATAGCACAGTCTATCTCAAGCAACTTCATTGTGTCAGCTGAGTGGGCAGGTCTGTCTTTCACCTTTTTCAGCCTCTCCTTCTCAGTACATCCTATGCTCAATTGCTGCTGCCAAGCTCCTGTCTAAAGTAGTAAACAATACATAGACATCCTGTGTGCTTGGTCCCAAGCGGATCACAGCAATTACTACTTCAATATCCAGTCTGCTGCTCCGGCTTGATGTTCCATTTCAGTGTGTGGACTGCCTCACAATTGCAGAAAGTCCCAGGCCCTCAGTGGACCTGAGCTGGAGCATGTTCTGCAGGTAGTGTGGTGCAAATTAGCATAAGAACACAACTTAGCCTATTTTCCCTGCTTTTCTTCTTGAGGCTGCTTAGAAGGGGCAGGACACTATTTCATTTTTCCTCCTGGGACATGACATGGGGAGCATTTTACTTTGCCTTTTGAAATGGTCTTTATTTACCTTTTTACCTGTTGCAAAAGCACACAGCTGAGCTCTGCTTTATTCTCTCAGATCCTAAAAGCAAGAGGTGGCTATGATGGATGTTTCAGTGTGACCTCATGTGTAACACTTGCTACCTAATATTATTCAGATCTCTGCACTACATTTCTGGTTGAAATAGAGAATTAGGCTCTTAGGAAAAACAAACAAATTTCTTTTAAGCAATGTTCCAGGCAAGGACATTGCCATCGTACTCCTGTGTAGCTTGCTTAAATGGCTAGCTTCCACCACTAGTAATACATTGCAAAAATTTTAAAAAGCCAGCTGCTTTCAGTTGCTGCATCTTAACGATCTTTCCCTTGTGAGAATACAGGGTCAATCATTTGCTATGCTCCCAGACAGAGGCCTATAGACTATTGATCTCTGTTTTGAAAAGGTGATGATACTGGTGGTCTCAAATTTCTCACTGTGAGCTAAGGTTTCATTCAGACTCACGACTGTCACTTCCCTTCTGCTTACGCCTACAACTTTGCTAAGCAGGGGACAACAACCTGGCTACATCTTCCAGAGGCAAAAATGTTTCCAATATCGCTTACATATCATACAAGCACATCTGTCCTCTCACTCACTGCCTCAAAGACTTCTCTTTTCTTTCCAGTCTCAAATGAACAGCAGGAAAGTGTCCAGTGATCCAAAGCTACTTCTCTCCCTGCTTAGCTGAGCAAGCGTTACAGTAACTGTCATTTCCTATTTACAAGACCAAAGTGTTAAATGACTTGCTTTGAAACAATACCATCATGGTCACCAAGAAGTCCTAGAAGTAATTACATGGATTTTATGAACAAGTACAAGAAAGAAATGAAAAGGTCAGATCTCTGCACCAAGTGCTTTGATCGTTTCTCTTTTCATAGCCAAAAAGATAGCCAGGCTGAATTGCTGTGACCTTTCATTCTCTCAACTCTTTAATTAGCAGAATTGCACAGCTTCACCTTAAAATGCTGTCACCCTAAGAATGTGGTGATTGACACTGAATTTACTGTATTATGTAAATAGCAAGGCTGTGCATTTTCATGGTACGGTTGCAGTCTTCTGAGCCTCACACATCAGACCTTTATGAACCTGAGCTACTTAGCACTCACAACATGCCAGCAAGTAAACACAAATGTTACTAAGTTTCAAAATATAGTCTGCTGCAATTGTTTCGGTTGCTCTTTTCCTTCTCTATTTTACACCAGCAAAAACTGGAAATAACAATAGAGCAATGGTAAGACTCAGGAACAGTGCACAGGACTGTGAGGACCAAAAAAATCAGTATGCTAAAAAACAGATTGTTTATTGCCAGGAAAAACTAGCTTAGAATAACAAAGATAACACCTTTCTCAGCCCAAAAGATAACTAACTGAGATCAAATCTCAGATCAAATCTCTCTGGTTTATGCAAAGGTTGATGCATTATGCACCTGCACACACAGCAACAACTTCCCTTTTAAAAGATACCTCAAAAATGAGTCAAATATAGTAATCAGTAAAATAAGATACAGAGCTTGCCTTGGTCTGTCATGATCTTTCTTAAAAAGCCCTTCCCCATGTTGGTACTGTTAATGGTTTTAGCTGTGCTCAGCATAGAGAAGGAAACACCCCTAGCATCTCTTTCTGGATTGTTCTCTTAAAAAAAGCTTTCAGATTTGCTCATCCTACAGTTTTAGTTCCTTTGACTCCCTTATAACCATTTCTTACCATGCAGCAAACAATTCTTTCAGGATAAAAGGGAGTTCTGCTGCGGCTGGGCAGCTGCTGAGTGGCATTGTGGCACGTCACCAGCTAACAGGGAAAAGATATTTGGACTGCAAGTTGACATCTGCCTGGAATCCATCACATGCTGTGCCTGCACTTACGGACTGTGCATTAAGGCCCAAATAGATGCTGACAATGCCAAACTGCAATGTTTCTGGAGGATACTGATTCAGGACACGTTGCCTTGGAAGTGCTGAATTCCCTCCATGTCCCAGCACTTGAAAGAGTCAGCCACATGAATCATTGCATGCTGAGAGCTTGTATCACAATTATTACTACTGAAGAAATGGTTCTGCTTGAAATTCTGCAGCGCATTATCTAACTTTCCCTTTCAATTCTACTTTTTAAGCACCTTCCCTTCCCATGCCACACTGTTGTCTTGTTGGGTTTCCATACAATGGATCTGAGCTCCTGGACAATTTTTTTTTTTTTTTTTTTCAGTCAGTAACAACATCATCCAATCCATCATTTAGAGAGTACTGCAATTATAGCAAGGGTAGATGGGTGTTGGGAGGTGAGGATAGGAAGGCCAGGGTACTCCGTGTTAGCACCAGCCAGTGGAGTGTACTGGGGCAGGGAGCAGCTCTGAGCATGCTCAGCCTCTCCATGGATGTCCTGGCTGTAGCCAGTCTTGGCTTACAGGGCCAAACTTGGACCCAGGACCAGTCAGCCAGCTCTGTCAAAGCCTTCTGGTGCAAAGTACTGCAGTGCATTGCTGGGTGTTTCAAGTCTCTAGGTTGTAAAATGAATGCTCGTCAGTGAGCTCCATCAGGTCACTGTGAGACTAAATTCACAAGCACCTGAGAATGACACAAATTAGAAGCTGTATGTTCCTAGATAGACAATTTTGCCAGATAGACTTTAACAGTTGACTTAAATATGATAAACTTGTTGTACTTACCATGAAAACGGTAATTTTTTCGTCATTTACCTGTTTCAGGGTTCTTCCATCCTCACCAAGCTAAATGTGTGCCAATCGTAAGGCTAATAAAGCTAGTCCACTTCTTGCACTCCAACTAGCTTTCCCTGAGCTAGCTCACATTTCTTCCAATGCACAGGTATTGCCTTGGCTGGGTAACTCGTAAAGTTTATCCACAAGACCAGGACCTCAACTGGTTTTTATTAGAATTGCTCTCGTAAGGTCAAATCAATTACAGAAATTGGTATGAGTTTCCACCATTAAGAAGTGCTGGGAGTGTCTGGGGCACTTGGCTCTACTCTCCTAACTAGCAACAGAAACCCAGTATCTGATCTTCCTAAAGGAACTGAGTCACGGTTTCAAAAAACCCATTCAAGCTTCATTGCACACACCTGCACTAAACACTCAGAGGTGTGTTCTGCATATATACCTTTGCCATCTTCTCAGCATCTTGCTCAACATGCACTTCCCAAAAATACTCAGTTTGCATGAGCACGTGCTTTTGGAAGCCATACCCTGATACAGCGTGGCATCACTTCAGGGAAGTCAGTTTACACCACATTTACCTCACCTATATTTACCTGCTTAGTTCAGGGCATCCTGCAACTTTCTGTGCTCATTTGCAGAAGTCTGATCTACTGTCTACATCTCTGTACTCAGACCTGTCAGGAAAAAAAACATTTTACTTCATTCTCACTGAGTGCATAATCGAGTCTTTGCCTCCACTGTGCACAGGGAGGAAAGAAGGGATGTATTTTTTTTTTTTTTAAAGAGGTGTGATGTGATTTTTATTGTATGACTATTCACCTGCTTTCTGTGACTTCCTAAGCATATTTAAGAGGGAATCTGACACTGGGACCAAACATGAGGCTGGAGGAGAAGTCAGCTAACAAAAAACACGTGTGCTCAAGCAGTTTGCTTTGTCTTGCTAATATTGAAGAGATTTGTTTTGCTCAATAAAGCACTTGCATTTCAGCTCAGTCCTGAAGGAAAAAGCTAATCCTCAAGTTATGGCAATACAGCCAGTTGATATGGGGAAGGAAGGAGGGGCCCAGAAAACCAAGGAAAGGAGGAGAAAGAAAAGATTCAGCATTCTAGCTTGACCTGACTGCAGGTTCACACGAGAAGAGGTGAAGCTGCAGCTGTCACACTGAAGGGAAATGCAGTCATTTATAAACCAGTGAAATCTCCTGGGAAAGAGAAGCAACGCACAGACACACACACGAGCATTCCTTAAGACTAGAGCTAAGGGTAGGTTTTTCCCACCATATGTGAAAGCCAGTGCAGCCAGAGAGGACCTTGGCACTGCAGCTCCAGCCATTTGCTTCCTGCCCCTACACAGGCAGATGTCACGAGCCTGTCCTGTGTGCTCACGCTCATGTCCAAGACCTCCTCTACTGTGAGAAATTCTACTGTCAAAGCCTGCAAATTCAATCCCTTGCAATATCCCCTAACACGCAAAAGGTTTCATGGAAACAGTACTATCCAAGGTGGCTGGACAGTGGGGAAAAAAAATACAGTCCTTTTTTCTTGCATTTCTGTTCCTCCTACAATTCTGAACATCTCTTCACTTTCATTAGAGGTTTGACTCATCTCTCTCCTACCGGTGATTGTCTGAATATTTTTGTCTGTGCAGCTGAACAGGGAATAGTCATTGTGAATATACATGATTTGATATTGATATCTCTTCAGAAATTTCAACACATCTCAGAGGCAAGGGAGAGGGGCAACACTGACTACTCAAGAGACTATCAATCATAGTAAAGAGCAAGTAATTCAGAGAATCGTTTGATCAAAACAGAGGCAGAAAATTGTATATCTGAACTGCTCTGTGACCTATAGGGGCAGAGGAATTCAAGTTGCAAGAAGGAGACAGAAAAAGCCAGCAGGATTCCCAGACTAAAATAAGAACTACAGCTGCAAGCTAGTTTGTTCATATCCAATAACCCAAGGAGGCTTTCTGTCAACTTCATTTTGTGAGAAAAAATAAAATTGGGAGAAAAATACAGCTAGTTCTTGCAGCAGCTACTTAGGTTCATTTTTTCTGTGACCTGCCAGCTAGAAAGATGTGATGGGAATGTTCCTCTTTGTGCTAACTGCCCTAGAAGCATGCGCTTAGCCTGGCAAGGAAGCCCAGGGTTTTAGCAAAGGTCAAATTACATCCTGCTAATTGCGCCAGCATCATTTTGCTATCTCCACATGAGCCTGTCGAGTTTGTGCATGAGCAACCAAGAAGATCTTAATGGACTTAGGAGGCTGAAGCAACCAGTAGGACCAAGCAAGAGCTGAACCTGAGTGGGCCACAGTAGGAGAGCATCAAATCCTTTCAGGGTTAATAATGCACCTTCCTAGGATGCGAGTTAGAGGCTGAGGATGCCTGTTCGCATTGAACCAAAGTGCTACGTTAGGTAATTACTGTACGAGAGAGAAACTCAATAAGGCTCTCCCCACCTACAAGGCTTTTACTGAAAGGAGGAAAAAAAAAAAAAAAGGAAAAAAAAGCCCATCCCAACCAGTGCAAATTATTATACTTGCTGCATCTTTCCATCACATTCCCCTCACCACCGCTCGACTCCAGTTGTCAGCATGTGTCTGAAATGACCCGTTCTGTGAAGCCAGCAGCTCAGCTTGTACAGTAAGGCAAAGGATAAGATTTCAGAGAAGGATGAAGCCCACCGTTAAGGGATTCGGTCCTGATAAATTGTCTGTCAGCTAAGGCTGAAGTACAATGTTGGCTGCCCTTTTCTTGATGAGTAATAGCCAGACTTTACTGAGTACAAAGGTACCAGACTTCCATGGAAACCAAAGTTTAGTTCTCATGTGATGTGTAAAATCCACTTCACTTCCTTGTGGAAGGAGGTAGCTATGATAAAATAAATAAAGGCTATTCAAAGGAATAATGCCACTTTTGCTTCTATATACTCTCTGCTGAAATGCAACAATACCTCAGTTACTTACTTACTGTTGGTAAAACTGCCTGCAAAATCATGACCAAATACATGCACAGAAAGACAAATCCTGCTTCAAAGCACTAGGAATCAGAGTAGACAAGACAGATAAAAAGGAATTTTTATCACCCCAGATGTACTCAGTAGAGGATCTAAGACCCAGAGAAGCTAAATGACTTGTCCAAGATCAAACAAGGGGTTGGAGGTGGATCTAGAATGTAAACCTATATGTTACATTCTAACATTCTAAGCCTATTCAGTATTTTAACCATGCTTTCTCTCTCACATGGTAACTTATAAATAAGGTTTGGGTGTATACCTCGTGATATCATTTATTACATACTTACATCTTCTAGCTTATAAATCCAAACTCCTCATAGGCATTTGACTTCTGTATTTAATTGGCAGGCTTGTTCAGGAGCTAATTGGTGCATTGGAAGTGAAAATAGAGCATATTCTGAGTTCACAAAAGCTATGCTGCAAAGTAAATTAATACAGACCTAAGCCAGAGAGCAAACACTGAACCGACCAGCAGCATGCAGTCACTCTTGATCTCTGACACCTCAATGATTAGCACAATACCCTTCCAACAAGCAGCCCATAATGCCTCAGTCTACCCACCCATGCAATCAAGGAGAGGCAGAGGCTTTTGCACCATCTTTTCCCTACCTCTCATACCTTTTTTGCCCAGTACTTGATCCTAGTGCTTAATTAAAAGAGCTTTATATACTGGATTCTCTTTGATTGCAGGAAAGGGAACTATATCAGAAGGAAGAAGCAAGAATTTGGAGAAAGGCTATTGCTGACATGGCGTATCTGCATCACTGAATGAATCTTGTTCCTGACTCCCTCCTCCTTTCTGATCAGTCTGTATAAATAGAGGGCAACGAGCATCTGATGCTGCTAATCCATCCACACCCCTTGTTAACCCAAAAGAATCAGTTCTGAGATAAGGACTAAAATGAAAAATGTCTTTATCTTTTAATCATTCCCTTCAAACCATCTTGATAGCATTACTTCAGGCCAGAAAAGCTGGCCTGAAGGTGTCAGATTTCAGACTCCTTTCAAATGAAGAGCCACACTAAACCAGTCGAGAAATTTCTTTGTGCTCCTCTTCTTAGAGTGATTTTCCTTTTTCAAAGTCATTGTTATAGAAGAGGAGAATGGCTGAAATTGAAATAAAATCTCTCATTCAAAATATTTTCCACGGAAAATTTTGTGCCAAAGAAAAGGTGAGGTCTCCAAAAAGTTCACGACAGAAACTTCTGACCAGGCTGAGATGGGGATCCCTATAGGACAGTTTAAAATTAGCCTGGGTAACAGGACTTCTGCTGGTGTCCTTGGGAATTGTTCTACAGTCAAATTTCTTTTACTCTCAGTGTATTTTTCCTGATAAACGTGCCTGTATCTTCTTGTACCACTCAAGGCCTCCCCCCGAGGGTTTTTACCCTCAGGAATGTATAGCTTACTTATTATTGTAACTCTTCTCAAGATTTAATCACGACAGTGCATGAAGGGGGATGGGACAGGAAGATAAAGTTTATTGCATGAATTTTAAGCATGATCTGTCACTCCTGCTGAGAAGCACCTTTCCATGCCGGTTGGACACAGCAGACCTCCTTTTCAATAGACCCAGCAGGGGAACCAGCATCTCCTAAAACCTGAGACCATGCCCCATTCCATAGTTTGAGAGGATCCACATTAAGAAGATCTTACCCCATGCAGGACTTAGTCTTTCGCTTCCTCCCCCTCAAAATAAGTTACAGATAACTTGATAAGCAGTCTCTTACTTTCTGGGTATAGGTCAATGCACTTGGAGATGCTCCAATTCTTCTGCTGTGATAAACTCAGCTTAGATTAGCCCCTCTGCACACACAGCGCACAAAGAGAAATTGGATTGTTAAAAGTGAAGAAAAGATGAACATGAGTTTTGGAAGGTTCTCCTAGCATTATTCAGAATTTCTTCCCACATTGCAGTGGGTTGTTCAATTTTTTATACATATTACATTCTTCTTTTCACTGAACCATTCAGTAGCCATGCAGGGATACTAACCACGAAAAAGAAATCATGCCACAAAAATGTATGGTAAATGCATACAGAAACCTGTTTGCAATGGTACCAGGCTGGTTGCACCTTCCCAAGATGGTATCATCCCCAACTGCATTACAGTTGTCAAATTATAGTGCTGGTCCCAGCTAGCTTGAAAACTCCTTGAGATTGGAATCAACATCTTCTAAATTTGTACAGATGCCAGGAGGCTTTTCAGCTGTCTCCCTTGGGCAGAAGTCCAAACATGGCTCTTTAACCACTACTGCAACCCTCAACATTGTTTCCTTTGGGATAGACGCTAGTCTGTCTCCAACGTTCATTCACATTGGCAGATACTTCAGCTTAGGTAAAGACTTGCAGGATTTAGTCTACCAGGCCAGTCTTTTCTGATGCTGATTTTCACAAGGGGGACCCTGAGACAAGGATAACATACAGCTAGGCTTGCAAAAAGAACTGGATCCAACAACTGACACTCTCTCAGGCATTCAAACCCTCATTCAAGAAAAGCATTTCTCAACCTTTTAATTTTTTTCTGACTCAATTAGAAAGCTGTAATCATTTTTCCCCTGCCTTTAGTAACTCACTCTGGCTTCTGCTCCTTTCAAGGTAAGTTGCAGCATATCCTGGCAAGCCCCAGTAACAGGAACAAAAGCACACTCTGTGATCTGAGAAAAATTTGGACTTACAATTTACTCTGAACACTGCTATAGAGAAGCTCTCTCCAGGTGGGTTATGTAAGACTTTGAGCGGCGCTCTCCGCATAAGGAGTGAAGTCAGTATTCATGCACTTAAAGCCACAGGACAGCACCAATCCATTGGTCAAATAACCCCTGAGTCTCTAGGCACCAAGGAGAGACTTGTCAAGGAGGTGGAAGCCTCCTTTCTGAGTTTTGGAAACAGCTGCACGAATAGAGTTCCTCAAATGCCTGTATCAGCACACAGAAGTAGATATTTGCTTTCTGGCTTTCAAAAAGGAATGCAGTTGGTTTTGGCTCATCTGTCCTGTCTGCTAGGCTAGGAACGTGATGAGGAGCAAACCCAGCCAGCCTGGGACAACAGCTGCACCACTAACCAGGTGGGCCAGGCCCAGAGCCGCCGTCTGACAAGGCAGGCTAGGTGCTTAAAGGAAATCATTTCTCCCAGGCTGCTCCCAAGTCAGCCTCCAAGGTCTATTTACACAGAAGGACTTATGGAAGGTACCTCCATGTAGCCAGGCTGTTTTCCTCAATATCTTTAGTTTCCCTATGAAGTTGAAAGCTATTCTCTGTAAATACCTCTACTCGCTCTCATCTCCCTCAGGACTTTGGTAGCTCAGGGATTTCTTCACTCACTGGGACCCTTTTATGGACAAGGCTAGACTTCCTAATAAGCTTGGAAAAGCAGCAAAGTCCTCCTCCATTCAGCCAACCCAGTGCCTTGGTCCCAGTGTCTGGGGAGCCCTTCTCCCTCCACCTCTTCCATGTTCTGCAGCTGCCTTTGACTTTCACAATGGCAAATCACTTACTGCCTGAGTAGTTCCTCCCCTACTAGTCGTTAGCGGCGTGGCTAAACTATCCATCCTCCATCTTCAGTGCCAAACTGCTTGGAAATATCCCACTTTTCTCTGCTGACCAAATACCTTTATTTTCTTTAGAATAAACAAAAAAATACTGACACAGTCAGCCAAACTTTCACTGTTACTTTCTTTTTCATGTAAGGATCAGCTAGCAACTCTTACTTCCCTCTCCAAATAACCAGGTAGGTTTTCTTCCCATTTCAAGTCCTTAGCAGCACACTAGGTCCATTTCCTAATGACAGTTAGGAAAAAAAATGGCATGCAAATAACCTCTTTGCAGTCTTTCCACCAACACCCTTGACTTTTCTTGCTGTATGCTAGGCTTTTAACACAAAACACCACACAGAGCAAATACGGTACAGCATGTGGCCCCTTGGCTTGTGTTCAACACAAATAGCATCAGCATGTAAATCCCTCTGCACCAAATGGTCATGACACCCACATGTAAGGAGGGAGCAAGCCCTGCGCCATATCTGCCCATACCTCTCAGCTATGAGGTTGCTAACCATCACCTATGGATCCTCTCTCTCTCTCTCTCTCTTCATCTTCACACCTGCTGAATGGCTCAGTTCAGATCAGGAATCCAGCGTTGGATTATTTAACCAAAGAGGTGCAATTTTTTTTGGCTCCTTTTGCACTGATGTACAGTTCTCTCACATTATATTCCATAATGAAGGCCACCAGAAGCCTGAAACACTGTCTGAACACAACACAGTACTCTCTTTTCATGATAGCCTAACAAAAAAATACTCTGAATATTTCTCGCTAACAGATAAACTTGGCCATCACACTAAGGAAATTAAAGCAAATAGAGCCAGTCTGTCAACTGGAACACTCTGCCTACTGAACACAACAGCCTACTCTCTCTGTTACTTAACCTGTATCTTAAATTAAACGCCAAATAGTGTTTGGAGCAAGAGCCCTGTGGCTGCCCTCAGAGAAAATCTGACACCTTTGCTGTTTCCCACTGCTCTGTACTGCTTGGCTAGAGGCAGGGGAGATACAGACTGTCTCACAGCTCCCTGCTTTTTCTCTTACGCCTTTTCCTCAAAGAAAGCAGGTACACAAATAAATTTCTTGTGGTGTTTATTCAAAGGGACTGAGGGTGATGCAGCACTTTGCAGTATCAGGCATGATTTGGGGGTAGATCTGCAGCTAAGATTTGTGGAAACAGAGTACCTGCTGTGAAAGGGTGAAAGCAACATTGAGCAACTGCTATGCATCCAGCCACCAGAATAACTGCTGAGCTGATCTCGCTACCTCACGCTTGTCTTTTACACCAGAAATACATTTTTCTTTCAGGTCTGAAAGTTACCAGCCAGAGACTGACAGCACAGAAATAGCCTGAGAACTGCTGATGGTCCAAGTAATATTTTCTTTACCTCTGCTGAGGACCTAGGACATTGTTTGTCCTACAAACCTGGTATTCAACTGTGGCCAGAGCTCAAAGGATTCCACCACTGGGTTCACACATGCACCCTGTTAAAAGTCCACTTAATCGCTACTGCCTGCAAGAGCTTCCCAATAGCCTTAGTAAGAGAACTGCTTCAGCTCTGCAACTGTGCTCTGGGAAGATCACACTGAGCTTTGCTGCTGTAAGGACTGTGAGAAGATAAGTGTTTCCCATGGATTTGTAACTATTCTATGTCTGCACCCAGCTGGAGCCCAGAACTGTAAAAAGGGAAAACAGGAACCAATGTATTTATTGTTTCAACCCTTCACCTCTCAGGAAAAAAAAACAGAAGAGTGATTGCTTGTGGTTTGAGGTGAAGCCTAGGCAAAGGCTAAAGGGATGTGATGAGGGAGGGAGGAAATGGAAAATACGAGGGGACAGGTATTAGAGTATTCCAATATGGCCATATTTCCTTTTATTTAGTCCTGTATTGATTACGTTGTTGACAGGACTCTTACAGTGATGATGTTACTAGACCTGTCCTGAAATTATCCCTCCCTCTGTGGAAAGACGAAAGACTTGTGTACTTGTGGAGAGTGGTGTACTTAATGTGGCCCTCCTCTCTGCCTTCCTAATTGTAGCCTTCTCTTAACAAGGAAGATCCTCTTGATTTCAGGCATTTTGCTCAATCCATGAGAGACACTGACGTACTAGGTATTTTCTCCATAGAATTGCTTACCATCATAAATGCAATACAGGACCAGGAACAAGAGCACTACCAGCATTACCCCTTGTAAATCCTGCCACTTGCGCGTGCAGTGAGGTTATGAATAATGCAGCAATTTTAATATCACATTTCCGGGACAGCAGTGAGTGACATTGCAGATACAGAGGGTCATCACTGGAATGCAAGTGTGGGTAGAAGAAAGTTTGAGAAGGAAAATCTCTCTGCAGACACCAACACTGTATCTGATAAAAAAGAAAACAAGAAGGAGGATGCCAGCTGTTTGGATAGCTGTTCTCGGTTTAATGTTTCCTTCCAGGGTAAATATACTCTCCTAAAGAAACAAGATTATAATAAGACCTGTAAAAATTTGCCTCTCAAAGCACTAGAAAACCCAAAGTACCAAGTCCCGCAGCAGTGAAAAAAGGGCAAGGGTATAAAAGCTGCTTGATGGCTACAACATATTAAGATCTGACTGAAGCAGAGGCATCCCACACCGCCAGGGAAGAGTCACTGCAATAAGAGCCAACAACAATTACTGAGGTGATGTCTCAGTCTGTAAGACACAGATCTGGAGAAAAGCTTGGACAGAAATTGCTTGCATTTTGCAAGAAAGAAGTCACCCCGATCATGTTTCAAGTGTACTCTATGGGACAGTTGGCAATCCACAGCTGGACCAGACTGGCAAACATCCACTGACTTTTTTACAGCCATGCCCATGTGCACTGGCCAGCCAAGGGCCTGGCCACTGGGACCCAAAGGTATTTATTGCTGTGCAAGGTCAGCCCTTTTACTGTCTATAACAATGGATAAGCTCAGAATCTGAATTCTCCCTGGAACCTGTGGGCAGTAAAGGATTTAACTGGAAAATGCTAATCCCTTTTAATAAGATGACCTTTTTTGTCTGTACTTTACCAGTTTTAGTGAGCCTGCCTGCAAGAGTTGATTGATCTACTTGCCTGGTGCTCTTAGGCGCAAATTTATTATAACTAAGTTGCTAGTTAAAGAAGCTTGCCTTGAATCACCATCTTTGGGACTTCAGCTCATTATTATTAGATTCTCACATTTATTTTCCCATCGTTTTACATCCAGAAATTACTGAAAGATTGGTAACACCGTGTCTCTCCTCTCTCCCACCCCTCAACCGTCCCTGAAACGGTTACTTTGGCAGGAAATGGGCATGAGCAAACGAAACTGCAAGCTAGAGAGTATGGGTTTCTCTGTGAAAGCAAAGGCATAGTGCGTGACTCACAAAACCACTTGGACTAGAATGAGTACACCGAGGGCAATCTTCCAAATCCACTCTCTGCCCACTTTCAAGGCACTCAGGGGCAAAAGCTGAGTGCATGGTGACAATGCACAGAGTTTGTACAGATACTACATGCCTGAGGACAGATGGAGGGAAAGTCGAGCTTTTATTTGCTCCATCAGTAAAGCTCTTGTTTCCCCTCTCCCCATAACCTCGTCATTATAATAATAGGACATTATGCTTCTAGTGCAATAAAGTGATTTTATTCGTACTATTACATAGTATCATCATACAGCCAGGGATGAAGAATCGTTTCAAAAAGAGCCAACAACAATCGCTGAGGTGATGTCTGTAAGGCGCAGACCTGGAGAAGAGCTTGAACAGAGAAATCGCCTGTGTTTTGCAAGGTCCACTAGAAGCCAAGGGACAGCAAATTCAAACCTCCTTCTGTTTCACTGTGCCCCGGGGATGCAGTCCCCAGAGCTGCTATCCACTGGGGACTGCTTGCTCTGCATCTCAACCCAAACCTTATGTGAATCAGAGGGTGGTTCATCCAAGAAGTCACAGAACCTCTTCACTGTCCTACTGCCGTGATGTTGCTTTCATAGAGCCAATAGGTGCCTAAACTGATTCCTGCTGTACTGAGCCTGGAGATGCCCAGCTATCACAGATATGCGACACTCAGATTACAAACTCCTTTGGGCACACACTGTATTTTTGCTGATCTCTGAGCCCTTCCTGTCTTAGTGAAAACTTCATCTATGATTAGTCCTTAGACATTGCAGTGACTGAATAAAATTTGATTGTTATAATAGCAATAATCTTAGCTCCACAGATTTCGGCACTTGTTAAACAGCTTTTAATGCAACTATCCAGTCATTTTCTTTCTTATTCTCTTCCCTTGTCCTTGGAAATGGGTGTGGAGTACCCAGTCCAGGCAGTCACTTCCATCAGTCTGGGACTTGCTCAGCGGTGGTCAGTAATGATATCTCCTCAGCTGCAAGCATCCTCGCAAGCTCCTTGCTTTTACCCAGGTCAGAGAATAGACTCCGCACACACTCACGTCCCTTCAATCACTTGATTAGCTCTTCTGTAAGGCCTTACTACCACTAAAAAACCCTCCACAGTTCTTTGTGAAAGATACACGTACATTACAGCTACGTAGTCCTTTTCCAGGGACTTTCTGTCCATCTCCCAACCTGAAAAGATGCAAGCCAGCTTCAAAACAGAAGTTTCATAACTGGATTATGCAATATCCTGTGCAAGCTAATAAACTCTGCTGAAGTTAACTGTGGCCACATCACATTTGATCAGGTTAGCTCACAGTGGGTCAGTCTGGAGCATGAGTTGAGCAAGCACTTGTCTGAAAGAACTGGCTAGATAAAACCTCAAAGTACACTTTTAAACTGGATTAAGCCAAGCCACAAAAGGGCTTGCACAGTTCATCCTATGAGTCTACTAGGGAATAAGGGCAGAATATGCTCCAAGTCTGTACTGACTTACCACAAAATGTCTTCTCCATGGGGACCAGAGCGCACTGTATTCTATAAAATACCAAGAGAAATCAGGTCTGGCAAATTATCTGCAGTGGTGAGAAGTTTGAGAGCAAACGTAGACATGAACTCTCTACTTTGCCAGACTCAGCATGTTTTTGGCTTGGACGTCCTCCTCTGAATGAGGCAGTCAAAGTCTTGACCCCTCCTCTGCTACCATCAAACCATGAGGTTACATAACCATTTTTCTGACCCTAACCAAGATAATATTTTAATGAGACCCTCTCAGTCATGATTAAGTCTGAAGACATATTTATGCACCTTTCATGAAGGGATGGAAATGATGGGAATGAGTCATGACAGATGATGGAATGATTTAGCCATCTATCCACTGCTTCCCATGAACTGTATCACTTTTGACTATAATTAATTGCCCATGCAAAAATAATGGGCTGTTAAATTCCAGAACATCTCTCAAAGTCAGGGACTCAAACTTCTAAAGAAGGTATCTTCAGTAAGTAGATTTAAAATGTTCAAAAATTGGAAAAAGAAGAGCTCTCTCTTGTACGTTCAAGCCCAATACCAGGACTGAAGTACTGCTGTTTAATAAATGTATTGGATTTTACCTTTATGGACTCCTAAGCCAGCCCAGCTCAGAGTAGGCAAAGAAATACAGAGACCCACATGAATGTGTTGCCAATGAATGCGGATAGGCTATGTTCATAATCAGACTTAACCACTGCATGTGTTAATAGCCCGAAAAGCTGTAATTATGAGTTCATTTCTGTGCTTTATTAGATGTATTTACATGTTAATGACCATGACAAGTACAGGAATAAGCCTGGAAATGAAAATGTTTGCAGAAAGGTAGAGAGATATAACCAGGCTGACATGATAAGGACAACAAAGTCATCAGCAAGCAAGGAAGAAACGTTTTATGATCGATTTTGAGATGAATATTCTGGATTTCAGTGACTTTGTGGATGTCTTTTCTGATTCCAGATGAGATTTTGCAAGCATGCTATAAAAAAGGCACATTTACTTAACATTACCTTGATCGGTGACGGAAGGACAGTGAATGACTGAGCCCATTGTGAGTACTGACCAAACCTTTCTGTGATAAAGAGGATTCTTCTGTTTTGTTCAGCCACCTCCTCTGCATGCCCACCCGCCCGCAGCCCGGACTACGTGGATCAAGCAGGGGTCTTCTCTCACTGAAATCAGTGGGAAATTTGCCAGGGTGTATGACAGCATCCTTGATGCTTATAGATAGGAAGTGAAACTACAGAAAATAATGCTGTGAAAATTATGATGGGTGGTGGTTCAAAATCCTCTTGTACTATACCTTAAGTATTTTTTTCAAGCTTTTTACAGTAATGTCCTGGCTAAATTGTAACTTTGCTTATGACAGACTGCTTACTGATACAGCTCAGCTCTTCATCTTCCCTTCCTGCTGGAAACCATCAGAGAGGGCTCCTGTACTGCTTTAAACATGATGTTCTACCCACAAAAGGGCAGCAGAAAAGATCACAGTACATCTCTGTGCCTCCTTCACCTGACATCAGTGAGGCAAGATCCACTCATGAAGAAGAAAGTTTTACTAGGAGGTGTCTGACCAATTCTTTTTAAAGCCCCTCAATATCTTTCAGCTTATCTCAGGGCAGGGCTTAGTCCTTGCAGGTATTTCTTTGGTAAACACTTTCCACTTCAGTGGTGGCTTTCACTTGAAGAGCTCAGTGCAACTGTCTAGCCTCTGTCCAACCCATGCACCACTGTCATCACTACCTTTAGGTGTGATTCAACAGCAGATATTTTCTGTTGACGCCACTGAAGCAGGGGCAAACCTTACCTGTGGCAATGCTTTATATCCATTCTGTAGGACATGTCCTCCTGTAAGACTGATCCATCCTCCCGTGCAAGAAATTTTCAAACACTTCAAGTCCCTTTAATCTTACCCTATTCAGAAATAAAGTCCACACTGTATTTCTCTGCCTCTGTCTGAACAGCAGCCTTGTCGAGAATTCATGTTAGTCTCCCACAACATGTGTAACTGAATTATGCTTTCAGAAAGTTGCTGTATTGATCTCTCCACTGATAAAAGAAGACATGTTCAAAGACATTTTTTACTGCTGACATGACTCTGCACAATAAGCAGGATAGGATAAAAAGGAAAAAAAAAAAGCCATATTCTTCCTTGCTACCAGACAAAAGGAATCCCTTCACTACTCCCACAATGGAGAAAAGCAGGTATTAATGCAAAACCTATGCATTAATTACGTTTGATTAAGTCAACAGTTACTTCGCTACAGTTGTAGCCACATGCCATTTGTAATATAGACACTCTGATCTGATTAAATGAAAACTAAATCAGGCTAAATAAGCAACCCTGCTGTTTGCTTTCAGGCAGACCCAGTGAGGGGAAGTTCCAAAAAGATGGTTCTTTCCGTGGTCTTTCCATTTTAGCTGAAATGAGACAGATATCAATGACACTATATCGATGCAAATGCAGGGTTAAACTAACCAATAAAGTGTGGGGAGAGAAGGGGAGGACTGGATCTGACCCTATGAAGAGCTGTGACAGAATGTAATCTCCACTGTGTGAAGCAGAGATTGTGCTAAATTCCTAGTAAGTTGCGTAAAGTGTCTTTTCTTTAATCAATGCATTTATTTTTCAATTGTCCTAGCGTTTTGAATGGTGCAAGAACTGCCTCAGCTTTGACAGATCAGAGCAATCTGGCACGTAAATCACATCCAAATCAGAATCAAAACAAAGGTGTTTCTCTGGCCACCGATAAGCTCAACCATTACTTCCTCCAGTCTTCCCTTTGACCTTCACACACAGGGCATCAGAGAGCACTGTGGAGGAGTCATTTCTGGTTCACACTCTATGCCATGACTCAGAACCACAAGATGTTCCACCTGTCTTTCTGGCTTCCCACCCCTGTCCAGGCTTTCAGTCAGAGCTACCACACACAGTCTCCTACATCTGGATTAACGCCAGGCCAACCGAGGTCAGTGGAACTTTTCTCTTAACTTGAAGGAGGTTCTCAATCCTCAGTAGTAGAGTGCAGAAAAGAAGCCAAAATAGCTAGTCAGAGAGAGAGGTTGCATGGACACTGACCAGCACAGGATCTTCTGTTCCCCAAAATCAGCTGCCAGTCCTTGAAAGACTCACCTGTATCTAGCTTCTTTTTTTACCATTACTCTGTCATCTTCTTCCTGTACTCTGTACAGATTCTACTCTGTATCTACACTTTCCCTTGAAAGTTCATAATCTTATCGTTCAAAACCTGAAGAATTCCAGCCTAAAGAAGTTTATTTCCCTATTAAAAAAAATGAGGGTGTGCGGACTTTTCTTATAGCAAGAAATAAAGCTGTAATTGCTCCAATGACAAACTCATTTCTCCTTGAAATCATGTGCCTGTTTCTCTGAATACTTTGATGTTTCAGCTTCTCCTTCACCAGAAATGGTAAAATACTGCTATTCTAATGAGGAAGTAACTTGTGAGCACAGTGTTCTACTGTAAATGATTATAGATTGAGCAGAGAACGACGACTTAAGAACCTTTAATAGAGGTACAGATGAAAAATCGTCCTCCAGAATTTGGAGGACTTGACGGTCAGCACATTCCCTCCTTTTTCCTGCAAGCAAATGCTCTCTTCAACAAAATGCTGTTGGAAGTTTGGACTTGCAACCTAAAATTCACACTAACTGGCCTTAAATGATTGCTTCTGCAGTAGTGAAGGGCAGCCACTCTGCAAGAGATCAGCCCAGCCAGAGTGGTGGCCTAGGAGCAGCTTGGGCTTCAAAACAGGTTGAGGGGAAAACCAATCATCATATAAATTAACAAATACTATTATACTGGAAAAAAAAAATCTAACCCAATTTTGACATCATTGATAGGAAATCTCAGCCCCAGTCTTCCTGATTCTCCAAATTAAACTGAGATTTTCAGGCTTTTTTTCCCCTCTTTTTCATGCACATTCAGTTAAAGGTACTTAAAGATAAAATGCAAGATGGCTATCAGGCTTTTCTTCAGCTTCCTTCTCACCTCTCTCTCCCCCTCCTATTTCTACCCTGCTAACTTCACCCTGGGAAAGGAACTCTGATACCAAACTGAGAGAAAGTCAATAGCTGACAGCAAGGAAATAACCTGAATCATTGATCATCACTTCAGACTCCAGATTCAATACAAACCAAAGGGGAGACACACACACAAAAGGGAGTGAATACATTAACTACTGCTGCACTACAAAGACAGAAGGAATTGCTAATATGACTAACAAGTATGAGAAATACTGAAAAAGAAGATGCTGCCAAAGGACAGAAGAATTCCCATGTAAGTCATTAAAAATATGTTTAAAAAGGTAGAGTCAGAGACTGAAATATTCACTTGTAAGTATCAGATTGTCAAAGGCTTTTCTGCTCCTAATTTCTGTTCAACTGTCTAAATTCTCATGGTAATGTACAGCATATTAGGCACCTAAATGGCAGTGAAGTGTCTAAACACTCTTAGAGCTTAGCCTAAATAACTATTTCATACCTGCCTAAAGGTAAAAGTGACCAAAAGTCATTTTTGTTTGTTACTGGTCTGAACTAAGCCAAAGTCCCTCGTTTGAGTTCATTATCAATAAGTATTTTTTAAAAAGAGAAAAATTTTCCAGCTCCATAAACAATATTGACTAGTCCTAATTAAAGGAGTTGAACATTGAATGGATCCTGCAGGTATCACTCATTACCTTATTCCTCAGGATAGGGTCTTGTATTTACTGTTGTGTCATTTAATCTTGCCGAGCATGCCCTGATAAAATAGATCCTTCATGGCAAACAGCTGCCCCAAGTGACTTTTTTTTTTTTTTTTAAGGTTAATCTCCATTTTAAAATCGAAATCTTTTTTTAGAACTGTATTTTGCATTTTGTATTTAATCTAACAATAACTAGGCCTTTATCTTCCACATTCCCTTGCTCCTTTTTCGATGAGATATTCATACAGCATTTCAGGGAGCAATTAGAAGCTGAACTGATCCATTGACACTACTGATTACATGAAGGAGTCTTCATAATTAATTCACGGAGTATCCTGAAAATGAACAGTCTCAAAGATACGTTATGGTCAGGAGATACCCACCAACAGTGAAGTAGAGTAGATCTTATTTTTTTAGCAGGCATAAACAAATATCGATGTGGTAACACTCCATTTAGATACGCTCATATTTACTAGGTAATAATAAAATACATAATTACCAAAATGAGATAAAGTATATTAAAATCATTTCCGTCCCCCTAACACATACTGCCCAGTTATTAGACTCTAATTGAGCCAATGAACTGATACGTGAAGGACAACGTGTTCTGTCCATTCTTTAAAAGATTTTTCATATGAAATGTCAGTCTAGATATATTTTTTACAGCAGGGGATATCCTTAATAGGTCAGCCATAATTAATTATTACTTTTATTTAATACAATAAAATAGTCATGTTTGAATTGGCTTACAGTGCTGGCAATGATTTTTTTTTTTTTTGAATCAATGATTAACTTTAATAGCTTAATTTATAAAATGCATCATGAAGATACTCCTGAGGTCGAATCTTCTATTAATTTGGACCATGAATACAAAGTATACACTAAATTAAAATTAATCACTGAGGGACATATCTAGAATAGCCCAGGGATTTAGCTAAACAGTTCTGATATACTTTAAATCCTTGTCAAAAACAAACACACACAAAACAAAAACAAACAAACAACTCCTGTGAGAGTGAGACACTAACTCTTCCTGCTTTGGACTAAGGTAGAAACTCTAAGAATAAGCATGACCTATTTCTGCAACCAGTATTTACATAAGTAATCATCTAAATTCTGACTGAAGTCAGAAGAGAATTGCGTTTTGGGTAAATAGCTTGCCCTTGAAAGGGAGGCTACTGGCAGCATTTAAAGAACTGTACAGACCAAGCAGCAAGCCATACGAAAGCCTTCAAGGCTCTTCCGAAGAGCTGTAGGATGCAGAAATGCAAACTAAAAGTAGAGAAGGTTTGGTTTGAACTGGGAGGCTCTCGCGTTAACTCAGCGTCATTTCAGGCCCTTTTCCGAAGAGGAAGCCTTTCGGTGCTCAGGATCAAGTCTTTCATTGAACTTTCAGGTCAGATAGATCCACTGCTCTCTTCCCTCCTCAGCCGACAGGCCCCAGCCTCTGCACTTTTCCAGAATAAACATTATACAGGCCTAGCCCTTTCTCTTGGAACATACAGATAATTAAATCCTACTTTCCAAAATGATCCCTGCACTTGTTTGTGTGTGCAACTGCCTCACCTGTGCTACAAATAAACCTGAAATTGAAAAAGCTCATGAGTGATATTCTTGGCAGTGTTAATCACATAGCTTTATTGACATCAACTTGTATTATGCCTGATCTACACCATCTGGCCCCAAATCTAATTTGCTTTTCACTGTCTCCTTGCCAGTGGTTTACTTTCAATATTTTTCTGAGCTGGTGGAATGAGAAAAGGCTGCTCCGCTTCATTTTTAATTTGTAGTCCGGCTGCCTCCTGTCAACTTCACTTCTGTGGGTCCTGCCTAACATAAAGTTGCAGTTCTCTCACTAAAGGAAGAAAAAAAAAAAAATTGAAAAGAAGTAACTCTTCATTTTAACAGACCAGACTTGCATATTTTTTTTAAGAGGAAAGGATAATGTCCCAACAGCCTGCCATGAGACATAATTTCCAGCTCCCCAGTCTTGGCAGTCATACATTGTGTTTAGCTTTGACTGAGTGTGCTGGCTTCTGTGGGTGAGACAGATGTCACCTGATGCGACTCCTGACACCACGAACATTATCTATGTGATGAACCTTATGGAATAGTTTGGATATCTGGGTATTAGTGATTCATTTCTGAATCACTGTCCCATCAATCTACCTCTGAAACTGGGTCTGGTATCAGGAGTTTATGCACAGCTCCCTGTCAGATCAGCAGTTTTCCAGCATCATTTCATGTGTATGAGACATTAGTTGCCAGATTCCCAAAATATCACTCTCTATCAGCTTATCAGCCAAGCTGAAATTCTATCCGTTTTCTCTAGGCTGCAACAGAATTTAGAAAATGGTTCATGCTAGATATTAATATTGCTTAAATCCAAAATGCTAGAATTAGGCCTTTTTATGTGTATCTGGAGATATTGCAAGATAGCTAAAAAAGCACTCAAAATTCAATTTCATTTAGTGGTTTTTTTTTTTTAAGTCAGAATTAAAACTTCTATTTAGAGATTTTAAAAGCTAGAAGTTAGTAGACCTATTTCTCAAGGCTAACTCAATCTTCTTAATTAAAAACCCTATCTTCTGGCTGTAGTTACACGGGTTGACAAGTTTATGTTCCTAAGTGCATTCCAACTTACTCCTTGCTATCCCTCTGTGGGATAATATTAGCTCCTCTGTTAGCTGAGTTGCTCCTGTTGAAATGAGCTAGTATTTTAACAGTTTAAACAAAGCTACACCATCTTGATTAACATGAGTTAAGGAGCAATCACAGGAGCAACTCTGCGAGGGGCTCTCTGAGATGGGAACATGCTCATTAGCCAGTATGGACTCCAGTAGAAGAACGCATGTTAGAAATGTGTATTTGTGGGGGTTTCAGAGCTTGAATCATCTCCCAGTAACATCACGCACCTCCCAGTTCCAGTCCTCTTGTCTGGGATCATTTTCAATTCGCCACATCCAGTCAAATCTGCCTCTGCCCCCTACCACTTTGCCTTCCCAGTAAGAACCCATTTAAAGGCAAGGGCGGCCAACCTTGTAACTCTAGACACGTTGTACAGTATGACTTGCCTTTGCAATATTGTTTTAATGATACAAGTGCTAAAGTGGGGGATTTAAATGCTTTCCAAGGATTAAGATGTCAGGATCAGCACTCTAGGTCACACATTCAATTCTAAGTGCTTCTGTATTGTTTCACTCTACGTAGTATTGATTCTGGACACTGTTACAGAGAGATTGAAAGCATGACTTGTACTTTTCCAGCATGTCAAATGTGTAGGGTCGTCTTCGCATCAGGCATCCCATTGAACGGTACCCTTAAAAGCAGTGCACAGCAACTCAAAACTTGTTTCCTCACTCTTAGCAAGCCAATCAAGTTACGGGGCTAGTGAAAGCATCCATCATCTTAACAACAGCGCGTGGATCGCTTGAAACGGGAGAGGATGGTTGGGAGATGGGCTAGGCAAGGTCTGAACAAACCATGAGATTAAAAGCAGCCTGCAAAGAACCACAGGTCAGCCTACCCTGTATTTCAAGCAGACTCTGCAGCCACAGGCCATATTAGCGGGTAGGAAAGGGCATGCCCGCGCTACCCTTAAAATACTCTGCCTTCAGGACAGGAAAAGTATGTTATAATTGTTGCTGGACGAGGTATAAGTCTCCCACCTGCTCCTGGGGTGATGTCGGACAGGCAAAACAAGCCATAAACAGCCTCCATCAATGGCAAATCAAAGCAGGAGACGAAATCAGGGGCTTTGAAATCCCATCTAAAGATTCTGCCTCTCTCCGATGTTTAAAGAAGAAGTACTTGCAGATTAGACAGTTCAGACATCTAGACATGGACAGCACAAATAGGCTCCTTAGTCTGTACTTCATCTGCTCAGCTTGAAATACCACCTTTTCACTGTACACTAGTTGTGTGGAAATAAACATGAAAATTGAATGCTCGTATCCTATAGCAATGGGACCAGATAATAGGATCATTGACTTTAATTTGCCTTGGACTTTATTCTTCGTGCCCTGGCTAAAATAACTCCTAATCTTTGGACCATTTACTGACTGAACATTACCCAATAAAATCTGACTCTGTTATACAGCCCCTCAGGGAAATTTATTTCTGACAACAGTTTTAAAATTGTCTCTATATGGCTTTTTGCCTCTAAATCTAGAAATAGAAACAAAGGCTTTCCAAGTGCAAAACACTGCCATGATTTTGGGTGAGGGCTTATGCTTTGCGGAGAAAAGTGAATTAAAATTCCTGTGTCATAAATGGAAAGGAAACGCTTAGAGGGAAATCAAAAAGTGAAACTGAGTACCAGTGAAGTGAAAACTGGACAATCCGGTTTTATTGGCCAAGCTAAATCAAGTGTGCCTTGAACAAGTATATAGCAACTATTGTACAGAATACACTTAGCATTAAAATGTAGGCCTTCTGAATAGTTAACTGCCTGATTAATTGTGACCTACGTTGTTCAGCAAGGTACTTAAACCGCTGAGCAATACTATTAACCTTCCTAGGACTACACAGAAGATTGAAGTTAGCCAAGTGTCTGTTATCAGACCTCACTGGAAAGCGAGGGTTTTGCAAATAAGAAAACCCCTGTTGGTTATCTGCCTTTCTAGGCTCTCAATTTTGTAGATATATGGGCACCCATGTATCACTGTGGTCCTGAGTATTGCCATTCTAATCAAGTAAAATAGATATCCCTCTGCATCTGCAAGAGGAAGAAAAGAAGAAAACAAATGAATGAACAAAGAACGTGTAGCTGTAAAGATCTCAGTTACTTCAGCGGTTCTTTCAACAGCAAGCAAGATCTATACTCTTCATATTCTTCTCCTACAGGCAAGGTTTCATTTTTAGATTAAAAGCTTTGACACCCACTTGCTGTATGTAAATGGCAAGTTTGTACTGTGGTAAAAATTGGTAGGATGCCAAACGCTGTAAAAGGTTAACACCAGCACTATTGTAATCCTTGGCCACAACTTTCATTTTCTTAATTTGCTGACACAGAGTAACGTAGAGCTGTGCTGTATGAGAGAATACTAAGCAATCTCCGAGTTACAAATTTTCTCTGAACGTCTAAGTTGACCTTTGACGCTTTCAATAAAAGTATAATTTAAAGAGGGGGAAAAATTGTTAACGTGGAAATGGAATTACAGAAACAGGACCAAACTCATTCCTTTGACTTGATACCTGCTCACATTTGATGTCGCTATATTATACACCACATCTTGAGTAAAAAAAAAAAAATATTTTGCTCTGTGTTAAAAGTAGACCACGTAGAAATGGTTTATTAACTAGAAAGGAATCGACAGCGCTTGAGTGTTTTGGGGTAGGCACAATCACGTAGCTGCATTAACAGTCTGAGCGCTCTCTCTCTCATATACAGGTCTGATTTCTCATATAAGGCTGTTTACATTACTCTGGGAGCATAAAGGGCAACGTTGAGTGCCATTTTTATTCACATCTACTCTAGGATCCCATGCATTGCTAGAGAGGCAAAACATGGCTTTTGTGTACATGATAATCTGGCCTGTGATACTGTAATTGAGAACAATTTCTCAAGAGGACCTGCCAGCACAAATCAGAAGTGCTTCCTTCAGTTCCACAGCCTGTCTCCATGAGAGAGCAGCAGAGGTTTCCAAGCTGTGGATTAAACATGCCGCATAAGAGGTAGGTATGGCTATTAATAGTCTCCAGAGATCCCACAGCAGACAACAGGGTAAGACGTGGGTACGCTTCCTCCAAATTTCTGTCAATTAGTGATATTGCTTCAAGCATGACACTTATGTGAAATGAAAGAACATCAGACAGAACAGAAAAAACAAGTCAGCTTGTTGGTCCTTACAACAGCTGTGACATAACAGGGCCCCATTTTGCTTTTACATCAGGCAAGAAGGAGCAGAAAAGGGGCAAGTGATTTTAACTCTTGGGGAAAAAGCTGAGACTTTGCCAGTGTCCATACAGGGAAAGAAGGTTTCTGCTCATTTAGGGAAAGCCTAAAAGTCAGAATGTCACAGGACAAACCAAGTAATAGGGTGAGACAGCTTTGACAGAGAGCAACCAGATTGAGAGTCAATTCTCTAATCTCTTCCTTTGAATTCTTTGGTAAAAGCTAAATATAATCTATTTGATTTTACTCATAGAGATTGGTTCTCCAATAAGAATAAAACTAGGAAACGGAAAGCAAGACATTTGACATCGTGTAAGCAAGAGCGGAAACAACAATGGATTTCTTGATCCAAACAGCAGTAACTAGTCATATTCAGTCTCTCCTATGCAGAGAGCACCTGCCTTCATAGCAAAAAGTACCTCTGTATTAGCAAAGCCTGCTCTCTTGGCAGCTCAAGATCCTAGTGTTTTCGGTCAAGCCTCCCTCTTGGATCACTGGTTATAATATCCGGCACTAACACACATCACTCTTCTCATGTTTGAAAATACTCTCCCCAAAATCCAACCAGCTGCAGAGGCAATAGAGAAAACATCCAAGCGAGATGCTCACAGACATCCTTCATACACGACTTATGCAGGGCTCTACATTTTTGCATGCTTTCCTGAGATAAGATGCACCTGACAGCACACAGCTACAGATAGAGGGGTAACAATACAAATACCCTCCATGCACTCAAACTGGACGTTGTGCACAGATCGCTTTTCCTGAATCCTCCAAGCCCTATAGCGGCAAGGCTGTTTCTTAAAGTGCTGCCCTAGAACTTTAAGGCAGTACAACTTACTGTAACAAGTCCAGGATTTTTATGGTCCAGTGGTAGTTAATTTTCTAAAGGTCAAATTTTACATGTTTATTTTGACTGGTGCCCTGCCCGATACAAAGACACAGCTACATTAATAGCTTACAAATCAAATGCACAGCTCGTTCTAGGAAACCATATAGAGTTTTGCTCTATTTCGCCAGAGAGTGACATTTCATTTCAGAAAAGGCCAAGGCGACGTCCCAGTGCAAAACATCTGGTTGGCTAACACAATGGAATGCAGCACCTGTGAACACGCTCAGTGTTTGTTTTATAACTGGTTGTCCACCACCCGCATAAAAATATGTTTTTAGGCTGTTAAAGTTTATTCCTTGCCAGGGAAATCTGGTGCGATAATGTAGCCTGTTTGTCTTGGAATGTCCTCGTCTCTGGGCCATGCATGGCTCAGCCAAAATTTCTGGAAGGTGATGAGGGAAGAAGAGATTTTCTTCCCTCTTTATCCTCTGCATTTTTTTTTCCCCTGGTCTTTTCAGCTTTTTAGACATTCTGCTAAGCATCTAATGGGACTGGACACTGAGCCAAACAGCACAGTTAAGAACAGAAATGGACTGCAGTAAGGTCTGTGGCTTAAAATCAATCATCCAGGGGCTAAGGAAGTACAAATAAACTAATAAAAGCAGAAAATTATGAAATCCTGGCCTAAACACCAAGTAAAATGTCTTAATTTAGGGCTCTCCTAATGGCTGAAACTGCCACAAAGTTGGCTCTGGGGGACAATCCTCCTTCTGCCAGATCCTTCGTTTGGAAGAGAAACTCCAGGATCCGAGCCAGCCTAAGGTGTTACTGGGGAAAGGTTTCAGGAGGAATATGGCTGGGGGAATGCAAAAGTCTTATAAAAAGTCTTGCCAAAAGGGAGGTGCAGGATTCTAGCTGAAAGTTCAAGCTATATTGGGTAGGCTTCAGTCTTTATCGGCCAAATTCTCCACCAGTACAAACAGGCTGTGAAAATACAATAAAGCTGACCATTAAAAAAAATCTGTCCAGTGGCCTGGAAGGGGCTTGCAGAGGCCCAGACCTGGCTAAAGAGCTAGCTAACACAGTGAAGTTATCACAGTCTGCAAAACAGGCAGAATGGAAGGTGGGGGAAAAGGGATGGTTCAGCTGTTGTTACTGCTCCACCATTGGTAACTCCTGGCTGCATCCCTTGGTGGCCACAGCAGCTAGAAACAAGTTTTAACCAGCTCTTCCCTTGCTTTTATTTTCTGAGTTCTGGGATGCATTTTTCCCCCCATCCTTTTCTTCATATGGGCACAGATTTCATGACCTAGGAGAAAAGACAACAGTGCGTGAGGATACTAACCTTCCTGATGACATCTTCCCAATGTGTCACTTGAAGACTGACAGACCATGTACCACTTCTACCCCCACCCCACTTCTTTAATTAACCTATAGAAGTTGCCAACATTTTCTACCACTGACCATCTGAATCGGCACAATGAGATTTTGTTAAAGGCTCACTAGAGGAATAAAATGCAACTCTGGATTTTCTTCCTGGCTCAGCCACTTGCTCTATGGTCTTCAGCAAGTCAGTTTACCTCTTCACATTATAATAAGTCAATCCAGATGGAAAACTGGGTGAGAAATAGGAATATCACTTAAAGCCAGATGCTGCATTTTAGTTGAGATTAAACTGTTGCACACATATATTCACACACAAATAGAACAGTAATTTTAAGGTACATGGAGAGCAATCTTCAGCTAAGAGAGCTTTCAGTTCAGGGAAGGAAAAAAAAAAGAAAATCAGGCTTATGACACAATTATTGAGCGATAAGAGTTTGGGTTCAAGAAGCTGCAACGATAATTTGGAGGGCTGACCTCCCCCTCACAAAATACATGCAGTAAGTCTGGATGCCACTGTGGGAAGGCCATACAGCTGTGGCTGCCTAGAGGAAAAGGACTGGCTGGAAACCAGGACTTGCATAGATGGCCATTAGTGCAGGAAAGAGGATTCACTAAACCACAATGTGTAACAAGGAAGAGCAGCACAATTTCCCTTTAACAGCCCATTATAAAGTCATTCTCCCTATCAGTAGTAAAGTGCCTTGTGCTGTTTTATGGGATATGAAGAGTATTTCCTTCTATAACTTTCTTGTAACCTGCCTCCAACCCAGTCATACATTCTATCTTCTTTCTCTGCTCAAAGTATGTAAAAAAAACTAAGCCCAGCACTCATAATTAAGAAAATCTAATGGACTGACACACTAAGCTTTGATTGCACTTGCACCAAAATGAAACTCGGGATCTCTATTACCTGCAGCAGAGTTTTCATGCTCAAATTGATTGAACTCGATTCAAATTTTCTGGATTCTCTCTCACTTGCTCTGTTGATGTCTTTAACAAGAGGTGAGGATTATTGTTACCATTTTCAGCCTGCATGGATAGTTTGGGAGTCCACAGGTTGCACCAATTAGATGAAGAAATGAATAATACATGAGCAATCAAACTACAGTAGAGGGTTCCCTTACTCCTATCTTCAAGTCTGTTTCAGCCAGCATTTGACCCAAAAGTTATCTAATTAGCTTATCAAAGTTAAGCTGACCACGCTTCTGGGCTTGCATCTGGCTTTCTTTCTCCTTTTCTCTAGGTGTTGCCTTGCTCACCTCTCCTCCTCAACACACACACACAGGCTGCAGTCTAATCTGAATGACAAAAAGGTACACACTGCAGCAAATGTGTCACAACACTTTTATACATGCACATCAGCCAGCACGGAGGGTAGAGAGAGCTCCCTGCACTCAGCTAAGTAACTCTCAGCAAAGCACCCATCCTGTAGTCTCAGTCCCGGCTGTACTGTACTGAACTGCAAGTTCCCACGCTTACTGTTCTCCTGGAAGGCAGTGAGAAATTCACAATACCCCTAACAAACAGCTGAACCCCAATCAAGTGCCTTTGCGTTATATCACAAGCTCTAATCTTAAGTCACAGACTTGACTTAAGTTTTTGTTTGGGTGAGGACACTTGGCTGTTCGAGGCCTGTACTGGTTCATCTTGGCAATTCACATGGAAAGTTGCCATTATCCTCCCAGATGAGGTGAAAGGACCCACCCTACAGCTCTACTTTATACAGCTGTATTCCAGGCTAAAGATTGTTCATAAAGTGTTCATTCCATTCATTCCTTATCTTCAGGGTGCATTTGGCCACCTCTGTTGCATGGCATTGTCTTGATCAGATGGCAAGCTTCTAAGTGGATGGAAGACTGTAAAACAGATTTCCAAGCAAATGCTTGCTTTGGTTGCCAGATGTCACTCGAAATTAGATTCATGCTAGAATTTGTGAAGACAACTTCTCACAAACCTGTCTTGAGCACTCTTCTGAATAATTGTAGCTAACACAAGAGATGGAGTGAAATGCCAAATGTGTTGTTGTGACACCCGTTTTCAATTAAACATAGCAGTAATTGAGACGCGTGTAGCTCCACTGAAAGGATCTGGGTTGGCAGCTTTCGGGAGAGATCCAGCACAGGCAGTGAAAGCTCCTAGCCGTTAAATTTCTACCTCCTTTCTAGCATACTTCAGATGTGTCCTAACAGATCACAATGTTAAGAAGAACTAGAATTTTATGAAACACTCAGTCCTTGGACATCCCACTGAGACTGCCAGCCAGCATCTCCATTGAAGAGGGTGAGGCTTGAAAAACTGACCTTTAAGCCCTCTCTTTGTTACCTTTGTCTTTGTCTTGCATCATCTCCCATTCTTCCTGTTCCCATCTCAAGAGACAGGAAGAACTGACGCTTCAATTTCCAGCTACTTCCTGAGCATATCTGCCATTTGCCAAAGCACAGTTATTAAAGTATAGCAGTCTTTTGTCTTACTCGAGTGAGTATGTGAGTATGCGTTGGAGGCCTTACACAGAAGGTAAGTATGCACATTCATAACACAACCATTCTTCACAGAAGTCAATTCATAATTGAAAAATATAAATCAGATATCATTAGCTAAAAAACCAGATTCCATAAACTACTACTGAAGGAAAGACAAAGGGAAAAAATCATCCCCGTAACTGATAAACAAGTTGATAACGTATATTTCCTTCTTGCAACATTTTTCAAATCAGAAATTCACACAGGATTGGTTTTGACCTGTAACTCAACCATACCATCCTCTACTTCCCAGGGACAGAGATCCTAATTAAATCCTTGCTGCTTCTTCCTTGCAACATAGGAAAGTCAAGGAGCCCCAGTTAGCCCAGGACTTTACTGCATTACAGTACAAACACAGAACAAAGCCTTTTCCTGCAGCATACCATTTGCAGTCTAAATGAATTGGAACAAAATAAAGAAATTGTCATTAAAACATCTTATATAAAAGATGCAGCTTGGAGATGCAATGAGGGGCACAAATTTAAGAGCATCTACTCTCTCTCACTGGCGCCATTTTGGTAAATTGACTGTATTTTAACTACTGAGTCATGTCATAAACGATGCCACACAAGGGAAAACTGCTAGCTAAGCAGGTAGTGAAAGAGACACCTACACACAGTTCCAAATGCTGTGATAAATATTTAGATGAGTGACTACAGTGTTACAGCACAGTAAAAACACATATTTTAGGGTAGGGCAGATGCATATATAGCTCTTCATTACAGTACTATTATCTATAGATCCTTAAGCTGATAAACTCTTCAGGTATTTTTCATGAGGTACCTAGGTGTGTGGTTCTGGCAAAGAGTCATCTTGTACAGATTTTCCTTTGAATGTCAAAATTCCCCGACCTGTACTATTTGCACTTGTAATTTTATTTTTCATTTTCTCATCGGAATGAGACCAGCCAAAATTTAAATGTAAACTCCAAGATGCCTCATTTCTGTTATCTTCCAGTGAAGTGTGCAAAATAATGAACACCTGTTTCTACTAGAGCCATATAGAGAGAGAAAGCTTTCATATGCTAGGCCTTATGCAAAGCCACAACTCCAAACTGGAATTATTAACAAAATCCATGGGCCAGGAGACAAGGTACAGCAAAGAGATCGGCGCCCTCAACATTCACTTCAATTCATTCCATCTAAGGTCAGAAGTTATTTCCCTTGCTGTGTTGGACTTACAAATGCTAGCAGATACTTTCACTCTGCTGGGACAAACAGTGTTTTGAGGTCTCTGCAGCTGCTAGAGGCTCTCTCATAAATGGATTTGTCTCCCAGAGCACGTGCAAAGATCTTAATAGGTTTTAATGCAGAAGGCAGATAGGTATTCATCACCAGCAGACATGGAAACAGGGAATTTCTGTTAAAGGGATTCATTTAGGAGAAGTAGATGGTGGCGAGTACATACATATCAGTATATCTCCATATAAAAGAGAAATTGAGTAAGAAGGGAAGATGGAAAAGCAGAACGCCCTTTTATGTTATTGGAGTGCTAGGTATTTCTTGATGGATTCGTTCTGTTAATTCCTTAGGCTCATATTTCAAGTGACCAATACAGACTTCTGGGTGCCTCCGTGCTGACCGGCCCACACAGACACTTCGGAGGTGGCCAAGCTCCTGTAAAAGCAATTGAGGCAGTTTCTTTTAGCCAGTACAGGAATGATCCACACGTCCCTGGCCTTCATCTCTCTCTCCTAAGTCTCCACCTCCAGCTCTTAATGTGGACCTGGGAAATCCTGTGATGATACACAAACCCGCTAGGGCATAATCACTCCACCACTTCCCTTCGTAGGAAGGGACAGATTTGTGCCTAAAAGGGTCAGAGATTGTCACACAGAGACATAAGGATGGGAGAAAGTCCATTCAACTCCAATTATTTGATGTGCAAGCTAATAATGTCAACTCTTATGATCCTCACTAATGCCAAGACATTTATCACTTATAGCATAATAATAATGAATTCCACCGGCTATGAAAATACTGGAGTGACAGTATAGGTGAAAAAATATCCTATTCCTTCCTTTTCCCCAGACCTGCTACACTTGCAAATACAAGTTTTACAACAATAATGATAATAGCAAATCCTAAAGGACATTTATGTGATTCCATCTGCACAAAGAATGAAGGACTGTGACCTAGAGATTCACAATTCTCCATCTTCCAATGGCACTGGAAAAAGATTAAATAAACAGGCTGAGCAGTGAAATCCTATCCAGACTGGTCATTTTACCCATAGGGAATGCTGATATTTGTAGCGATCTTCACTTCTGAGCTTTCTTCTCTGCTCCTATTTTATCCCTCCTAAAGCGTTCGCCTTGTTCCCTTCTGCAAAAAGGACAGTTACTAATCTATTTATGCAGGGCTGACAATGAGAGCAGCCAGATCATGTTCAGAGAGAAAACGGCAAAGATTTTTTAAGCTTGAAGACCCAATATGGCGTGCTGGATGCTGCTGGAAGGCATCTGCAGCATTGGCTGTATTTACAGAGCTGCTGAGTGTTGATGGCTTGCTTCCTTCTGAACATGAGCCAAGCATCATGGGCGTCTGCTATTAATGAGTGAGCAGAGAATCCTAATGGAGCTCTTGTCAGGCTGAATAGTACACACAGTTTTTTCCTCATTGTAACACTGGAAGGTGGTTACTGATGCTAGAAGACCCTAATGAGCTGAGAGCGCCTACAAAAAAAGGGAGGAAAGACAGAGCACGAGGCTCTATTCCCTGCGCATTGTCACTTCGGACAGGTCCTAAATCTTTCTGTGCCTCTTTTTCTGTATCTGTAAAGTCAAGATGATAATGCATATTTCAGAAAGATGCAAAGAAGCCCACTAGGCCCTCTAAGTTTAACTAGGTCTTTGGGTAGCAGGTACAGACTACTATAAAGCACCTTCCTCTCCAACTGTCTTGAAACTCCTGCATAGCGTGTCCATACAGGGTACGTTTAATCCTATATCCTGATATGTTAGTATAAAGGAATGAAACCCTAAATAGCATAGAAACAAAGTGCAGGATTGATGGGTGTTTCTGGTTGCCACCAAAACAAATTATACTGCAACAGGCACTTGGGAAGCCCAGAGGGACCTTCACGGACGGGCATATGAAATGGAATTTCTACACAATGCAACCTGTCAGCCCCTCTGTGGTCATGGGGGTTACTGGCATAGGGCTGATGTCACTGACAACACACCATATTCACATCTTCATGCCTCAAGTCATTTGAAAATAGAAATTACTATATTTTCTGCTGCAGGGATATGACTAGGCAAACAATGACTCTTTTGAACTTCCTCTGAGGACAATAGAATAGCATTATCCAGTTGCGAAAACACTGAACTGATCCTCAGTGGTTTTTCTTTTCCTTAAGGGCCTGAATTTGTCAAAAGGTGAACTTACATAAATGAGTAGTCCAGGTACACAAACCTATTTACTCACTGGGCTCATACACAGAGTTATTGCAACAAAGCATGGAAGTTGCATGCAAGCAAGCAGCTCTGTATCTAGCTATCAAAACTGCAGGCCCACTTTTGCACACAATGTCAGACTTTCAGCATGAAACTGAATTTTAAAAAGTGATTGTAACATTTCAAACAACTCTAAAGCAACTCAGAAAATAAGCAAGTTAAAATATAGTGCTAAATTGATTGTTTTTGCAAGAGTGAAGAAAACACAGCACAAAGCAGAGACAGAAACCCCCTTAGTGATGAATAAACCCCAGGCTGATGTAGCAGGAAGCAAAAGGAAGCTGACCGCAGCCATGAAAACTTTTGTGCAACTCCAGGACGAGGCTTCA
The DNA here is from genome assembly GCF_040807025.1 of Struthio camelus. NCBI lineage: Eukaryota > Metazoa > Chordata > Aves > Struthioniformes > Struthionidae > Struthio > Struthio camelus. The sequence goes on from NC_090953.1 coordinate 7,517,959, forward strand.
AATCTCGTAAGGGGAAACTCTTCCCAAATTTCTCAGACCTTCCTCTTGTCAATCTGTTAAATACTATTTTAGTGTTTAACAGCTAGAATTTACTGAAACTGGCAGTACTTGAGCAACTGAAAAACAAGAGGGGAAAAGGTAATAACTGTGATGCTCAGAGACCTCAGCAACAAAGCTGGAAGTGAACAAAAAGCCCTGATTCCTACCTCCTAAAAGTTATTTTCAAATGAACTACAGTTGAGCATTTGTATTAAAGTAGTAAGCTAAGACTAAAGTACATCTGAAATATTCTTAAAATGTCTATTCCAGCCAGCATTGACCTGGAGTATTTGGGGATTATTGTCCTGGGTAGGGAAACAGATGAGATTCGTTGACTCTAAGGCAAGGAGAGACACTTTACTACTTAGGAAACTAAATGTCATTCCAAGTCATTAGAATTTCTGCAGCCACACGTCTAAGTTTCTTTCGAGATAAGACTTTTACTTCAGCACTGTTTCAATATCAACCCCCCCACCCCACCCCGGTTTGCATTGGAGCCTTTGAATGTTTCACCAGAGTCAGTTATTTCCTGAATTTCAGTTAAAACTTGAGCACACCTCTTACTCAAACTTCCACTGTAGCTAGGAGTGAAGAATGGGAAAAAGATTTAATGTTGTCTTTTTATTTGAATTCACTCAGCCATCCCAAAAAACAAAGAGGGTCCAGAGAGAAAAAAGTTACATCAGCCTTTAAGAAAGATGCTTGAATGTTCAGATTACATGTAAAGCCAGTTTCACCTGCACCTCCCACTGTGCATTACTGAAACAGCCCTAGTTTTACAAGATATTGGCATTTCATCTCATTAATATTATTTACCACTGCAAAGTCAGCAAAAGCTTTAACACTGGCTCAAACCACAGAATATAAATAAGCAACTAGCAGATCTTAAGGGCTGAGATTGAGTCCTTTCTTTCATTTTTATCCCTCAGCAGCTTTCCCTACAAACTGCTCCTGCGAATATGGAAAAGGAATGCTTCCGAAGGGTTGCAAAATTTGCTCATATGCAACAAGCTGCGGGCAAAAGGGAACAAACCTGCTAATCTCTTCCTTTGTCCTGCTGATCCTTGAACCAAAGGCTCTTCATCGTTACAGGGAGGAATCACTTTTTCTTACTAAGTCGACCCTCACTTGTTTTGGTCATTATTTTCCCTTTGCAGCCTTTGTACAAACTCAGCCTTGACTCAACCAGTCAAGCAATTACACTTCAAATCTCTCTTGAAATCCACCTCCCTGGTAACCCAGCAGTTCCCACTACTGACCTTCTAGAAAGGAATCTGATGTACTCTTCCTTACTGGAAAAAGCACATTACACGGAGTAGGCAATGGGTTATTTTACCCCATTTCTTTTCATTCTGCATTTTATTTCTGGAGCCAATGTTTTACCATGCACTTGATAACAGCACACACTGAGACTTACTACATTTCTTTGCCCAAGCAACAGACAATACATTTAAAGCATACAGAAATTCAGCACTACCAGCCCTACTATTTTAGCCCATAGCTTACTTCACCATGTGGTTCCAAGCTCTAGTAGAACTGCCGCTGATGTCTCATAGAATTTTTTATTCCTATTATCTGTTTGCTACTCTGATAGTCTTCTTAAGAAACAGACACTTGTCCAAAAACTGGATTTTTGACCTAATGAAATCCTTATCTGTTCTCCATCATGCTCAAGAACTGCCTCTTCGCTTTAATTTGAGTATCACAACTAATTGCAGGTGCACTCCAAAATTACAAGAGCTCAGACATAAATGTTTTGATCTGAACATAGATCTGTATCAGATTTTCGACACTTGGAGTAAAAGACAGGGCTAAGATAGGGGGTCACAAATAGAACACTGAATTATAGGTGAGAAACGTGAGGAAGAAAAGTTCACAACCTCAGTAGATGTATCATTAGGAAAACTATTTACAGCATGGAAGAGTATTTTTTCCTCTCCTGAAAAAAACAGGAGCTCAAAGAAAAGTGGCTTGAAGAACGACAGGTCTCTTTTTCTCCACCCTGTGGAAAAATCCTTAAATACAGTGATTCTCTTCCCTCATTCTTGTTTGCACAGATTCATCTTCCTGCTCCTACTCATCCTTCCACAGTGTTCGAGAGACCTTAGACTTCTTAGGAAGCAACACTACAAATGTTTTTGAGCACTGTTCCAAATACGTCTCTTTAAGATGCCAAAGGCTGTGAAGATATTCTGGGGTAAACATAAACCTAACAAGCAAATTTTAATCAACCACCTGTCACAGTCCATATCAACACTGAATGAAGTACTATACCTAGATGCAAACAGAAGGATCAGCGTTACCACACCATGCAGGTGGTCTTGGTTCACAAACATCCCACAAGACTCTCAAGCCACAGCAACCTCCATTCCACCAGCTGAGAACCAGAAACTGAGCTAAATTAGTTTTGCTGTTCACATGAAGTTTAAATACAAAATAAGCAGGTTTAGTGTCAATGGAGAAGAAGATAACACTGCTTGAATACATTACTTAACTGTACTCACATAAGGTATTCTTAGCAGTACATAGGTAAAGCGATAGACAATATGGAAGAGAAGGGCACAAGACGATCTGTGTGATGGTACATTGACCTTGCTCATTACTGTCATACAACACGCAGTATGGCTCCATTGCTCCTTGTCTCCTCTCCCCACAGCCTGGCTATTCCTTGATTTTTTCCTTGCAGGCTACAGCTAGCGTCTCTGGCGTCAGATAGGCAGAAGCAATAACGCTGTTTGGCTTAGTCTCCACCGGGTTGTTCTAAGCCTAAGGCAAGGCTGTCAGTATCAGCATTGCACTGTGCAGTAACTTAAAAACACATACAGCCATTAAGGTTCCAGCCTATGTTTTACAGGAGGTGTTCAACACTTAAAAAAAAAAAAAAAAGAAATCTCCTTTTAAAAATCCTCTTTCAACATCTAGGGAAGTTTATCCTGTTTGTTTTTCAGAGAGAAATTTGGTCTCTCTTGAAAGTATGTTCTTATTGAGGTATTGATTTGGAAAAAGAGGGGAGCAGAAGGAAGAGACAAGGAGATCCTCAAAATGACATTTAAAGTCATTTTATAGATTCAAATGATTTCTTGCCTAGTTAAAAAAAAATAATGCTCAAAGCATGAAAATTGCAGTCAATTCTGTGTTGACTTGCCCTTCATTACTTTTAAAACCATAATGCCACTCACTAGTCTCTCACCAAAAACAGCTTTGGACTAGACCTGCAAGCCAGAAATGTCAATAAGTTATATAAAAAAAACTTAGAAATGAAAGAACAAGGGGACTTGGGAAGGCATGAGGACCAAAAGAGAGTAGTCTATCAGCGCTGCAGTAGAGAAACAATCACTACCTAAGCTGTGCAAGTAAACACAAGAGGCAAACAGCAGTGGAAGATCTGACACTTGTAATCGAGGAATCTGATTCAGTGCCAGAGGTGAAAATGCCTCATTGCTTCTGCCAGTGTTAGGTGGGAGTTTTAGCCTTTAATTACCAGGTCATCTAAATGAAGATAGAATATTTTCATTCATATGAAAACTGCTCGGATGTGTGTCTACTTTTTTTCTGAATTTGGGACTTATACCTTTTGTTCTTCCTAGGTATCTATTGGCCAACGCTATACCTAGCAAACTGTTCATGGAACAATACACCAGCCCAAAACTTTGGCGTAAGGAAGACCTGGGCCTAAAAAGGCAAGCTGCTCGCTCTCCAGTGATCCAAACCACCCCACATCTGCACTATGAAAATAAAAAGAATCAAAGGGGTCCTGAAGACCAAAATAAGAGACAAATAGCATCTGTATTTCACTACCGGTATCAAGGACACACTTAAAGAAAATAATCCCAGAAATCTGTTCCTCTCATGTTAGGCCTTTTCCATCAGTGTACCAAAAGGCAACTAGAATTCCTCCAGCAGCTAAGGGGGACATTAGCTCTTTCTCTTTCAGCTTCTAAAAATCAACATCCTTCCACTGATGCTGGAGGTGTTCCACTATTACAAATCCCACACCCAGCCAGCATGTCAACAAATACAACACAGCAGCTGCCAACATAATTTCATCTGTTACCTTTTCCTTCATGAAATCTCAGTTTGCCTTTGTTTGTTCATTTGCTTTTTTAAAAAATGCATATTTAACACACCTGCCACAAGAATATCCCAACTGTCATCCACTCGCGAAGTTCTTGGATGAAAATCTACTTGGAATTTGAAAGACAACCTTTGTCTTTACATTGCTGTTCCATATCTAACTCTACTCCCATCTCTTGCCCAAGTACAGTGCATGTGAAGTAATGTGGAAAGCATACATGCAAGTAGTCAAAAAAAAAAAAAACTTAAATACATTTTCTATCCTCCACTGACTCCTGTGAGGCTTCTTCTGCAACAGCGCATGAAGCAGAGCTGCCATTGCAGTTGCTGTGAAAGAGAGCCTGGGTCTTGACACAAATTTCTCTGTATCAGAGAAAAGAAATAGATGGAATGATCCCAGAACTGCTATCAACAGGTTGCAGCTGTGGAGAGGAAGATTTCATCTAGCCTGATCCCTATTCTCAGCTGTGCTTGTTTATCTGGGCTCTGTTCAGGGATAAGGAGTCAAGTTTAAATGCATACTCGTTGTATCTAGTAGTAATGCAAGGGGTCAAACTATTTCCCTCTGGTTCAGATTGGCAATCAGTTCCTAGCATATCATATTCCCATGCATATCCTTCAGACATTTTATTGGTTGGTCTGTTCCGTATTATGCATCACAGGAAATAGCAGGGATTGAGGAATACAGTGCTGATAATGGAAGATGCACAGCACTGAGTTTCATGGCATCAACTTGAAGGACTTTAAGAATAGCTTAGATTCTCTAATGGGACTGAGTTTACCGTGTGACACAATGCTGTGCACTTCAGAGTTGAAAAATGGCACAAAAGGAGCACCAGGAAGAGGAGACAGCGGCTGTTTGCTCTGTGGTATGTTCAGTTATGTGAGGTTTTTAGTAGGAAGGTGGGAATTCCAAGTCTTGAGGACAAATTCTTTATGCAAAAAGGCACACTTCTATCCAGCTGAACCAAGCTCCATCAAGGATACACCTGCTTCTAACTCAAAGAAGCCCAGATAAGTGGAGGCAGAAAGAGATTAAATGACCTAACTCTAAACATCAACATAGCAGATACACATCCATATGAGGAAAAGGAGAATTTTTTTGTTAATTAATGTTTGCATCGCTCTTTCAAATCCCACAGGAAAGGTGCTCCAGATTTGTAGAACAAATCTTGGGCTCTGTTGAGGGATAAAGAATCAGTTAGTTCCTGATACAAACCTCAAATAAATAGGAGCAGCCTGTGAAGAACGTTCTTCATAGAAGAAAGTTCTATTAAGAAATAGATTGCCTATTAAGCACTCCTAAACAAAAAATCCTTTAGAGGAAAACAAGTGAAAGACCCTCTTACCAAAGATACATTAGAAGATCAACTTAGGGCAGACATATAAGCCAGTCTGCCCGATTTCCACAGCTACTGAATATAAACTTGTATTCAGTTCTCTGGTGAAGAAAAAAAAAAAAAAAATCAAGCCATAATTTAAAACGCCTTTCATTACCATTGTAAAAGTTCACAGCTTTCTATGGGAGTGAAGAAATGGATTCAGGAAAGATGCTCAGATTGCAATGGGCCTTCATAGCTTTGGTACAACTAAAGATGTTGAGAAGCTGATTCTACCTTTGTTTCCTCTCTGTTTTCTCTTTGTAGACTCAGAGAAGAATAATCCTGAATTGATAGCTTTCCAAATGCTCAGAACATGATTTATCAGGCCAAGAGGCTGCAGTGGAGAAGTAATTGCATTAGCACCGCCACTGATAAATAGTGCTTTCTTCAGACTTAGGAGCCGCTAAGGGCTAATTACTCCTCAAATTCCGTTTGGCTTAATCACAGGGTGAATCATCTCCTCCTAAATGTGGCAGATATTAATGGCAGCACATTTGTCCTAATTAATCTTCTATGAGGAAGGCCTTTTCTTTTAATTAAAGACATGAAAATGAGTAAAAATGACAAAAGAGCATGCGGTCGAGTAAGGACAAGAGTCAAAACACCTCAAAGAGGATGGTGATGACTGTTTTCACAAGGGGATAACATAATGAGCCATATTCATGCTTGGTGTCTGGATTTCAACCTTATTAGGCTGACGCATTGAGACAAATTCATCTTCAACGTTTCAGCTAAAGGAAAATGGTGTTGATGAAAGGAATGGAGAACCTCCTTCTAGTATCTTTGGCCTTGTGGTTTAGCCATTAGAACTCAAGCCCCCCAGAGAGTACAGCTCAGTAACAATGATATGCAAAAGACAGAAAATAAATAATTTTTTTGGCTGCAGAAACCTCCTGTTGCCTTCTGTCCAAACAAAAGCTAAAGAACAGATGCTAGAACTCAAAAAAACATAGTGGAATCAAAATTTGCATCAAATTTAATCAAAAGTAATATTTCACTGAATACGTTCACTAGTTCCTGAGAAATATTCTTCAAAACCTGTTTAATAAGTTAATGGGATGCATTACAATAACTCTTACAAGCCTTCTAACTGACAGCATCGGTTCTGCAGATTCTGGTGTCAAGTCATTCTCATGTGAATTAGAGGCTGTCAGAATGATAGCGTCTTTCTGAAGAGGCAGGCTTCATACAGGTTTTATATGAGTAATGCGTAAGAAACGTTTCCACAAACCATGCAATGACTGAGGATCCTGTCTAGGTTAGGAGGTTTCACAGCCTCAAGAAATCCTCTGAACTAGAGGGCCTCTGCTTTTGGTGCATACCACAAAAATCTAGCAGAAACCCACGGATTATGTGTGGACATGTCTAGAGGAAGAGATGTAAGGTTGGAGAATGACAGCTCTTTGGGACACAAGGCAGCTGGCTCAAATAAGGGTGGTCCTAAGATGTTCCTGACTCAGTTCGGATAGTGAAAAAAAACCCGTCCCACAAAAAAAACAAGCAAGCTCAGATAAGACATTAGAGCTATCTTTCCCTAAAGCAGGTCTCAAACAGGCACACAGAGGAATTTGTCCCTTCTGACTGCCCAGGGATTGCTAATGAATCCCTGGCAGAGGCTAGAGGGGAACAATTTCCATCAGAGCATATATGCGCTTATTTGAATAAAGCATCACTGGGTAGTCACCCCTCTCAGCTTCTGTATTCACCTCTTCACAGCAGTGATCAGACTTCTCCTAGGATTTTTCAATGATTCCTTTTATAAGCATTCACTGACAAAATGACAGATTTGGAAAGATACAACTGTCTATATGACATAGGGAAGGAAACTAAGAAAGTGAAGACTTGATAACTGTGATACAAACCACCAGCTAAACCCAGTGATTATGTTATCATTGAAAAGTTTAAGCTAATGGCAAAGAGTTCTGATTTTGAGGGTCTTCCAGTCCACACTACTTGGCTAATCCATCCTTTTGCATATCTGAAATTAATTTATGTTCAGAAAATACAAGGCAAGTAGAGTGTCTCAAGGAAAGCAAAAATCTCATTAAAGAAAGAGCAGATTTATTTTTTAATTGCTGCTCTGTCTGCACCTAGTAACAAAATCTGACCACTGCTTTGGCCCTGGCAGGGCATTTGGACAGGTCTACTGTGAAAATGAAAAGTGAATGTAAGCCCACGGCATAAAATCCTCGTTGGGCTGACATAGCCTTCCTTATTCTATGTCTCAGAGCAAGTCTGTGAAGAAAAATAGAGAATAGCAAGAACTCCTCAGTCAGCCTTATTATGTTATTTGGAGTCAGTTGTCAGGTGACAACTTAACACCCCTGCATGGTTCGCTGATAAATACTCAGCAAGAACCTGAGCAGCAGGGTTACAAAGATGCAATTATTCTCATGATGTGCACAGATAAGACGGTGAGATAACAATTTTCATGAGATTTCTTGCAGCACACTGAACTCAAAAGCTGTTCTCAGCACCTCTACCTACTGCAAAGAAGAGATCCCTACACAGCGCTCTATTTTGGGAACTTTACCTACATTTGTGTCTTACGGTTCTCTTAAACGAAAGGCCATTTGGACTGAAAGTGCATGTGTGGTTCTTTTATTTACAAAAAGAGGAAATCTCCATTCCAAGACCCTTTGAAAGGAGACTAAGATGCAAGTGAGTTCTTGCCCTGACCTAGGATATTTAAAATATTAGAGCTTTACTCTAACCTGATGATTACATGGTGTTCCCAGGCACTGAGGAAATGTACCTACTGGTACATTAAGTGAGACTGCAGTCGATGCTTCTAAAGTGCCTGTTTATGCTGCAGCAGAGAGCTGATAAACAGCCTTGCCTCTAGTTTCTCTTAATTTAGAATTCATTACATCTCTCTTTCCGTGAAAGATAAACCAATAGCTGCCCTTGACAGCTGTTTTCTTTGGGGTCATTCTCTCTATCCACCCATCTATTCTTTCTTCAGGGGGTTTGCTCACTGTAATGTTAGCTCTATCAATTTCATTCAATTCTTCCAACACAATCTACAGGGACTGAGGAGGACAGAAAAGCCAAACACATTTAACCATTTGGGTACCAGGTAGTTAAAAGAGCTGTGGGCAATGGCAAAAGCTCTATCACAGCAAGGAGCATGAGTAAATGAGAAAATTATGCCAAAAGGTGAGACAAACTCAGCAGGATGCCAGCTGGATTGAATCAAGATACTTTCTTTTGGTTCAGCCAGTGTTGCTTCATGAGCCAAGCCAGGATCTCAGCTGGAGTTTCAGTTGTATTAGTGTGCCAGATATACAGGGCACGTCCAATCTCTTTTTAAAGCAGTGATTACTTTCCAGGACTCTGCTTTATATTCAGAAAGGACAGATGACTGCTTGATGAACATGAGAAAACCTCTATTAGAATATGGGGCTAGATAAACCACTAATCTATCTCCAACAGCAGCAATAGGAGATGCTGCTTACAGAAAGCATGCAAGCCTGTCTTCATGATCTGTTCCTTCCCATATTCCCTCAACATCCATGGTCATTATACAAGGGACATTAGAGGAATATCCCTGCCTGGTCCCTTTAGTATCCATTTAGAGATTAGTTATTATTAAAATCATTTTTCCTTTTCAAACCTGCTGATGTTATCTAAAAACCTCCTCCAGATTTTCTCTACCTGAAGAAAGCTGCTCAGATGAGAAGCTTAAAAAGGAAGGTAAACATGAGCCAGGAGAACAAAAACGGATGATGAAAGATAAGCAGCTCAAATTGTACCCTTCTCATTAGGAACACAGAAAGCGATCTCCCAGTGCTCAAGGTGCAAAACCAGCCTGATACTGCACATTGGTTCCCAGGGACCTGCTAAGGGTTTAGCACCTGCACACCTATGCAAGGCACCACGCAGCTAAAATGCAGACTGCGAACTCCTCAAAGAGGAATCAGACAGTAACTTTCACATTGCCCTTGACAAAAAACGCAGCGGTATCCTTTACAAAGCTTTTCATGGCACTGTAAGAACACTGTGACAGCTTCTCTTAGAAGGAACATGTACTATCCATACTCATAGGCTTCTCAGGTTACTCGTTCCTCAGCCACCTCCATAGCATCTCAAAAGACGGGATGCAGAGGAAAACCCAAAGTTTTCCTGTTCACCAGAGCTGCTTTCTGCTCATTTGCAGTGATCAGCATTTGCTGAAGCTATAAGACCTTCTACCCACTAAACCCATGGTTAACAAGAGCTAATCTGCAGTAAATTAGCGCAGAATGGCAAGAATAATATTGACAGGCCCTTGATGGTCAAAGTCTCAAAGTGCTGATAGCAGCAATTGACTTTAATTAGGTTTTAAAAGCAATCAGAAAACAAAGTGAGCATGGAAAGGTTTCCAGCTATTCTGAGATGTGTGTGCAAGGTCTTGTGATCAGACTGCAGTGCATTATTCTTCAGGCAGAACAGACTTGCATAAAACTACCACTACCTGTTATTTAACCTGGGACAGGTTTTTCCTTTGCCTGGGATGTTCCCGCACTCCCTCCTGCTATTCTTGGTTTGTTTCAGTGGTTGTAGTCCATCTGATTGACTTAGGTCATCTGATACTGGCTTTGTTTCCAAGTTACATGATTTAAAACTTCATAGTGACTCCAAAGCCAATCCATGATTTTGCATCAACAGTCCCATGAGCAGTCTTATCTCAAAGACTTAAGGTTAGAGAAAGCTGGGGGAGCACATTCTGAACTAATCCTGGTAAAGCTTCTTTTGCAAGCACTCAGTTCTGTCCTCTGACACCTCCACGTCCCGCTGCTATGTATAATCCTGCTTTGCAAAAAAAGGGTGCTGAATAGAATGTCTGCCTGCCTGATTCAGAGCCATTGGTCATTAAAATTATTCCTGCTTTGAAATAGCCGATCAGTTATTTGTTCAAGATCACAGAAGTCAATAGAGAGTAGAAAACAAGACTTTCTGGCCTACTACCTTGTCTGTACAAGAGTAGATTCACTTCTGACATTACTGAATTGTAAAATCCAGTCCAAAAAAAAAAAAAAAATCTCTGTTCTCCCACCACACTGCCCATTCCCTCTGCAAACATTAAACACATACTCCTGAACATCAGAACCAGGAATGATGTCAAATTCACCTTTGCTAAAGCAAAATGCTGCTGCCAAAAAGCAACACGTGGGGAAAATGAACATTATTTAACCATCTAAAACAAAACTGACCCAGCCATCAGCTGTGCAAAGCCTGTCCACTCCCTCTATGAAAAGGAAACAGTTGCTGTTTCATTGGAGGACAGGAAAAGGCATCTGCCTTTCTGTGACACTGGCAAGGAGGCCACATTCCCTGGCAGGGTGAGCCTTTTTCTCTGCTCAGCTGCAACAAAAAGCCACCTCCCTCCTCTCTCTTTACCAGCCTCTCATTAAAGGTTCAAATGATCCCCAAGCAGAGAAATGTAATTAGAATCTGGCTCCTGGGAATTGCTATCAGTTTGCTCACACTGGCTGGTAAACGGCTAAATGTCTCCATCCGCCTGCCAGGCTGCGATAGAGTTTCCATCATCTTTTGCCACCATAGAACTCCTTAGCTCCCTGAGCTCGGGAGAAATCCTGCCTGTAAGCCCTCAGCACAGCCAGGGTTTCTAGTGTTCTCCTGATAAAAATGCTGGCTGGCAGTTTGTATTAATTAGAAAAGCAGCCCTGATGTAAGAAAGTAGAAATTAACCCATTGAGTCACCCTGTCCTGTTTCCCCGCAGAACAGATCTTTTTAGAACTTCCTTTCACTGCCAAACTCAATTAAGGGTCACCATTTGCATGAAAAAAGGAGAAGGGAAAATAAATTGGTAGGTTCACACTACTGAAAAGCATTAGACCTCAAAAAACACTGCAAGAAAGTTGTACGATAAACAACCACAATATCTCCTCTTTTAAGGAACATAAGTGGTGACAACTAGCAGGGGATCTAGGAGACCTTCTCAGTCCTCCTTGATCATCCATACTGACTGAGCCTAGAATCAGGAAGTTCTTCCATTCACAGACAGGTTCTGTGTGACCTTGAAGTCCTGTCACTTTGCCTTCTAGACATCTTTCCCCACCCAAAGATTCCAAGAATGTTTGTAAAAAAAACTCAGAGATGCTCAGGCAAAGGTCCCAGAATTGTACAGAAATGCCACAGTAAATGTTTTTCAAATTCTAAAAGAAAACAAAAAAACAAAAGAAAACAAAAAAAAATCCTCCATTTATTCCAAAAAGTTCTACAATTGCTGGCTTTCCTTCCTTTCCTTGTGAACCAGAGGCAGAGGTGTCAAAAAGCTCTGACAAGAGCCCTCTTGCCAAATTTTGGCACTACCGGAAACAGAAAATGATACAGTCTACAATAATGTATCATAATATTTTTTGTCTAGCAGTGCAAACTGGAAGAGTTTGGTTGCACACTTGAATTTTTGGACTACTCTAAGTTTCCCTCCTACTCGAGCAGGATTCTAGAGATCAGAGGTGGTATAAGTCTAAATGTAGGTGCAATGAAATGTCTTGGCACAGCCCAGGAGCTCCTGGGTTGGCCATGTCAAGGATCTAACTAATCCACACTGTGGTTCCCTCCTGGCCCATTCATCTGAACTTTCTTTCCATAAAAAAATCTCATCCACCCACGTCTCTCTAATATGGCACCATTTCTGGGAACTCTGAAGACTTACAATTCAAACACAAGCAACCCTGACAGGTGAGAAAACATTAAGTCACAGCTTGGATCTAACATATCCTCTAGCTGTGATGTTTTGCCCTTGTAGCATGGATTTCCTTCTCCCAGCAGAGTTCCCTTTATCTTCAAGTCCCTCAGTCAACTTTATTCTTCACATTACTCCCAGTAGCCTATCCTCTGTTATTTATGCGCTTTTTAATCGTATGATCAATCACTGCATTGCAAGCACCATAGCATGCTGATGTACAACGGAATTTTAGAGTTTTTTTTAACGTGCACTAACTTTTCATGAAATGGACAATGGCCATTAGACATAATAAGCAAAGGTTAGAACCCTTGCCCTGACTTAGAATATTCTTTCTCACAATACTGAATGCCTTTTTTATTATACACATCAGGACCTTTACATTTATGTCACTCCAAATCTGAAGTCAGAGAAAGCTGTATAGGTCTAGACATCAGGAGCCATGGTCCATTTCTGAGGCAGAGGAGAACTCTAATCTACACCAAAGACCTGTGCTTAACAGCAAAGGACTAGAATGTGTCCCTTCATCAGAGAGCAAAGAAATAAGAGTACAAGGGTGAGATGAAGGCAGGGACGCTTTAGGCTGAGGACTAGGCCAAAGGTCAGGGTGAGGAGGTATACTTGCCTATGGAACAGCAGAGTTCCCATTGCTATGAACATATTAAATAAAACTGCATGAGATACTGGAGCAAGCTAGATTAGATAAAAAAAAATACAGAGGGCACAGAACTGACTCAGTTCATATTTTTCCTTTGCAATGTCCACGATCAGGCCTTCCCTTTACCTCCTTATACTTAATTTTTTATTTTAAACCATCACAAGTACGTTCTCCTCGCTCATTCCTCCAAGAACAACTGAACTCTGGCAGAAAACACATAACCTAACAAAATACAAAAAACCTCCACCTTATCTATGCACGTTGCTTTCTGCTCCAGCAGGTAGAGAAATGCCACATTCAAATTGACAGCCAGGATGCTCTCAGCTCTTTTGAACTGTACCTTTAATTTTAGCTGCATCTGGGTTCAAAGAAACTTCAGTCAGAATCCAATCTGCATTTTATATCCCAGGCTCAAACAAGGACTCTGCTTTAAGATGAGTGGATCTTTCCCCTATCCTTTTCAGGCATTCCTCAGGGCATCAAAGTTTCATTTGAACTATTACCTCAGAGTCAAAAAAAAAAAAAAAAAAAACCACCACATAGCTCATGGATCCCCAGGGAAAATGACACAAGTGAAAGTTATTAAGTGCACAGCCTCAATATTTGTCCATCCCTTCAAAGCGACATAAGACAAGGCTACTCACTTCCTGGACAATAACTGGTCAATCATTTCAAAGCCCAGAGGGAAACCAAAAGCATTAAATGTGGTATTAAACCAAAGCATCATTAACAGCACGGTGCGTTCACTGAAGCAACATAATGAAAAGGGAATACTTATAGCCAATATCAGTCTATGCAGTGAGCACCTTTGCCCCTACTCCCGACAAAGCCTGACTCTTTGAGGTTTATTACATCTTAAAAGTGATCAGACCTAGACCCATAAAACCTGAGGACCTTTATCAGATAGCAGACAGTGGCTGCGCATGGCATTTCAGAGTGTCATTTCCTAAACAGCCAGACATAACCGCTTTGCTGGTTGTACAGGATGGGCAGAAGTTTCCCATTGCGTCATTCCGGTCAAGGAATAAACATTACCATTTTTTATTATTTTTCAAGCTTAACAGCTTTGAGCACTTTTTCCGCGCCCCCTAAAGACTGCTTGGAATCGCCCATAGAACTAACTAACTTGCTACCTGTCTAGCCAGCAGTCTCTTAGCTCGCTAGCAGCATGACCTTGCTTGGGAGAATTTTGCTAAGACACATGCGTGGCTAGAAAGCAAGTCGTCAGGACCACCACGCTACGGTGTGTCCAGGCTCACAGTGCTGTGCAGTTAAAACAAAGTCAGAAATGTCAATTGCTTTGGAGATGTTTGCTCACTTTTGGTTGTCAGAGGTGAAAAAGGCAACAGGCACATTGCTGACGTCCAGAGACTGAAAAAAACCCAGCACCCTCTGAAAGCAGAAGGCTGGAGAGAGCTGGTTAGAAGTTTTATACATAGGGCATTTATAGCACCCATAGGCAGTGACTGGCAAGCAGTCAGTAAAATACAAAAGTGGAGAGGTGGTTATTTTCAGCTAGCTTATTTTTGCAGCCCAGGAGAAGAGGACAAGCTTGACAATTAATAACAATCATGTTCAGAACAGACATCAGGAAATTAACTCTGCTTTTATTTTCTCCTCCCCATGCAGGGCATCCTAAGCTATAGCTGTGGCTATAACCAGAGGATAAAGTGGATGCTGAAGGGAAAAAATGCAAAGTCTTATTTACAAAGCAGGCAGGAGTACTGTGGGAGAGGGAGGATAAGCTACTACTGCAAGCTAACAATAGGAGGAAAATGGCATGAGCCACAGCAAGGTTGCTAATAACAAGGCATTTGCTTACAAATTACAAGAACATGGAAGTCTGCTTATTTCTCAACAGACTTTTGAGTTCTCAGCCTTTCATTTTGTGTTTACATGAAGTGTCTTTTTACACTTTTCAGTGCTACTCCACAGCCAGATTGAGCTACCATTAATAATTCCAGTCGATCTGTAGCTATCCGTTTAGAGTTTTATAGAAAAAAAAGCCATCTCTTAATTTGGGCATGGGATGAAACAAGCTGATATAGGGAAACCAGACAGAGGGGAAACAAGAATTTCTTCCTTATCAATTGTAGTTCATAGAAGAGCTTCACAAACTTTAAAACCAGTGATAACCATAGCTGTGCAACATGGCTTCACATATACCATAGGTTTTGATTCACTGAGCAGTTTAGCTGAGTCTTATCGGCTTTTGTTAATTTGTTCAGCAGCACAACTTCCCAGCTTTCTAAGTCTTCCTGCCCCAAACAGCCCCACTGCCCCAGGATCGGAGTGCTAAATATTTTAAGGCCTTCAGGCGGACAGTGCTAAAAATAACTGAAATCCTCAGAAAAGGTTCGTTAACTATGCACGCTCTGAATACCCACAGGAGGGAGGCAAAAAGGGGAGGGCAGTTACAGATGTTGCAGTTCTGCCAACATCTTCCCCTGTGGGTCTTTTCAAACACAGCACCTTCCTCTGACTTGGCTTTTAGCTGATAGACTTCCAAGACTCTGGTCATTTCCCCAACAATGACTTTGGACAAGTAAAAATCTCTTAACCCAAGCTTACAGTCTATTGTAAACCACTATTCCTTATTATCACCAACATTCATTCCTGGCATGTAGCACTTTTCAGTACTATCTTTGGGAATAAAAGTTATACACAATGAATCTTCTTACGACCTTTAGTGTAAACTTCCCACGGCAAGAAGCATGCCTGAGCTCTCTTGGCCAGCGCACACACGCACTCAGTTGGCACAGGAACTGGCTTGAAACACTGCCCTTTAGGCTTGCATCGTTTATCAACCTAGGAGGCTGACAGGTTCCTGCCTGACACGCAATGGTCCAGGGAAGGAAAGTGGTGACAATTTACCTGAAGAAATTAATAGCATGCGGCTGGGTATTTTGGCAGGAAAAAGATCTACATGGCAGAAATATCTCACTGAAAAATTGAAAATAATTGCTTAACAGATGCACACTAGTTGAAGAACCAGAGAGACTGTTATTCTAACCCAGGGGAAGTCGGTCCTTGAGTGCAGTTTGCGGTGGACTGGAAGAACACTAAGAGAGCAGCCCTGAATCTGTTCATAGAATCTGTATATAGAAACTTCAATTCATTAACACCTCATGTCCCCACTTTGCTAAAGCCCTGACTTTCTCAAGGAACTTGAATTCCATGACAAACAGCAGGAAAGGAGGGGGAAGCATCACTGAAAGGCACACCTAGCTACAAGGGTCTTCCCTTTCCTTGCTCTTTGGTTTTCTATAGAAATATAAAATATACTAATGTTCAGATTTATTCACAGAGTGAAGGCAGCAATCCCTTGCACTGCATATAGTACCACCTGGAGTATCTCACAGTATGGTGTTCAGAAAGACTGCCTCAGCCTAGGGAGACTCAGCTCCCTTGATAGTTGATAGAGACACAAATTCCTCTTCAGGACAATTTAGAGAGAAAGGCTGTGATGGTTTCAAGATGGAAAACAGGTTACACTGTTTCTTAAGAGGGCAGAACTGAAATTTAAGTAATCACGAAACCAAACACATGCGCAATGAATACAAGCAGTGCAAATAAGCAGCTTTCTGTGATGAGATGACTACTAAAAAAAAAAAAAATTCAGATGAGGTAGTTTGTTGCTATGATTGCTGATCAGAAACTTCCCCGGTGGGAACTAATACTATTCTTTGATCTTTCCCTGTTCTGATCATCTGTATCCACTTTTCTCTCAACCTGTGGGCTGTCAAATTGTGAGGACCAGTGCCTTTTTTTTTAATGCAAGCTCTAGTGACTCCCCTAGAGCAACCGGGCCTGCGAGGCACTGCAGAAATGAAAAATATAGAGGTTTCCACTTCTTTACCATTTATCTTCAGCATGACTGGGTAGAAGAGACCACACAGAGCCATTCAAATAGCTCTATACTGATTCATTCAAAGCTGGCTTAACCATCTGCAGGAATTTCACTGGGGAAACGAAAGTAGCAGTGGCACGGAGAAAACTCTAACCTAGTCTATCCCTTCTCACAAAGATGTTATATCCATGACCAGGGAGAAGGAATACAATCACACTGGCTGCAAGAGGCCTTTCTGGATTACTGTCACTGTCATTCAGTGCTCCCACCTGCCACAAGACAGTAACCCCACATTTGAGCTAACAGGAGAGAAAACAGGACCAAACACAACCTATTCCGGATAAAGTCCTTTGCAGTCTGGGTTTCGTCAGATGAAGGTGATTTAGCACTCTGTACAGACAGAAGGAGATTTTGATGAGTCAAGGGATTTCTTTTCTAATTGATACTTGTAGTACTTTACAATGTGAATCTCAAACTCCCTGGCTTAAGCTTTGCACTCAAGAACTTAAATCATTTCCTTTATGAAGATATTTGGGGCGTGGAGAAAATAAATGAGTGTAATAAAAATAAATCAGCTCTTGCTCCACTGGTATATAACCTTGCCTTGTCTATTGCCTTATACAAACTCTATCTTCTCAAAAGCTTTGGAGAGGAGACAGAAGCAAACTCACAATAAAAACAATAGTGCAGACAGTGGAAAGGGAAAGACAAGCAAGGACATATGAGTTTTCAGATGAGATCTGAAAGCAGATGGAGAGTGAATGAGGCACAGAGATTCATTGTTCTTGCAGAAAGAGCTCTGAACAGATTATTAAAAGCAGCCCATCTTATATTGTCTCACTGATCTACAGAAGTCCTAGAAAAATGGAGCAGCTTCCTTCCCCATTTCCAACTCAGAGCTTTCTGGAACGAGTTCTACCAATAACAACATCCTCTCTCCTGAAAAAATCTCTTCCCTTTTGCCCCTACTTTGCTCTGGACAGGGCTGTGAGTATATTCTGTCTCCATCTGCCTCGTATTACTTCTTTACTCTCTGACAACGTAAGGGGAAGTCATCTCAGGGCTTCTCCACTTTATTTCATCTTGTTATATTAAATTGGTTTCAGCCTGTAACCTCTCAGACCCAGTAACAATCACTATGATCCCTCCGAGTCAGCCATATCCAAAGAACCGGACTGTGAATGACCCTTTTGGGGTTATTGAAGCCAAACCCTTTGGAGCAGTCCTAAAGGTGATCTAGGTAAACGAAACTAATTATGCTCAGCTTAGCAACCAGGTCTTCAAGATGTTTACATCCTATTGTTTCTTAGGACTTTTCGTCATGCTTTTATCTTTTAAGCTTATTCCTCTGACAGGCAACTAGTTTGGATTACTCACTACAAAAATACATGCTGCATGATTCACAGCTTCTACTTCCTGCAGCTTTTTGAGCAAGGCTCTCAAAGCACGTCATGAATGTCCCACACGCTGTCCCATCCAGCTC
This sequence comes from Struthio camelus, assembly GCF_040807025.1. Classification (NCBI taxonomy): domain Eukaryota; kingdom Metazoa; phylum Chordata; class Aves; order Struthioniformes; family Struthionidae; genus Struthio; species Struthio camelus. The sequence continues at coordinate 7,536,140 of NC_090953.1, forward strand.
TTTGCTATTAGAGGTACTCCTAGACACAGAGAGATACTAGAGATACAGGTCAGAGGTTTTACCCTCAGCTCATCTCTCTTAATATTCAGTGCTGTACGTGTGCATGAGGGCAGATGCTGCTGCCCTGAAGAGTTACTGTTTCATTACAAAAGAAATATTAAAAACTGGGAAGGGAAGAAATAAAGCGACTTGCTAAAATGACGCATCAAGAAGGGGTAAGGCTTGACAGAGGTCTAACTCATTCTTATAGGCTCCAAATTAAGGAATACAGCTCAGGATGGTATTTATGGTTAGGATTGTAAGCCCTATAGAAAATAGCAGAAGAGTGGCTCAGGACTGAATCGGATTCACAGTCCTAGAAATACAACTACCAGTAAACGGACTAAGGGGTCTCAGCAGTACACAATAGAGGCTTTTGGGGAAGAGGCAGGAATGAATGAACAGTTTTACTTTGGATGCCCATATATCCAGAGTATATTCCAGAGATGCACAAGTTCAAAAAACAGGTTCCTCCTCACACAGACCACTCACAGCTCATATCAAACCATGAGGACACCCCGGAGGACACCTCAAAGTTCAAATATGAGCACCACTCCACAACCAAAAGACCTCAGATCTAAATCTAACACCACTCCTTCAAGTAAGGATGTACTCCTAGCTTTTATACACATGCAAAATGAACTGATTTGTCCAAGACTGTATTTGCTGATGAGCAAAGCAAGGTATGAAATCCAGGTCTTCAAAAGCTCAGTTCTAAACATCACCTGGAAAGGAGCGGACAATGCAATATTCCAAAAGGTGGTGAAACGCACAGTCCCCTGTTAGCATTGCTCACGCCACCTAGTTCTGTCTTTGAACTGGCATTGAGAGCTCTCTATCTCCGCATTAGGAGGAGTTAGAAAGGGTCTATTACCACTCATCATAGAAGGACTGAAAAGTAAGAGAGGAGTAAGAAAAGGAGTAAAACACTCTTCAGTTCAGGACACTGGCAGGGAATGGCTAAGGTCTGGTGATCTAACAGGGTAAGCACACAGCGAAGCTTTCCCTGGTTTTCAGATACAGTGTTGTAACACAAGAATCTGAACAACTCTTAATTCTCTGCATAATTAAGTACAATGGACTTGACTCCTGAATCACAAGACTCAGATCTACTTGACTCCGAGCATGACAGCCTCTGCTTTGACTGCTGAATCTTGTCTTGGCTCCGTGAAAGTCACAGCAAGTACACCTTGTGTGTGCACGTGTTGTCCACTTTGGCTAAAACCAAGCCCAGTTTCTCCTGAATGGAAAGCCAGGGTGTTGATGCATCATACAAGATGAGGCTTCCTTAATCAGTTTTCAGGAGACTTTGCAGAATAGACTTGCAAAATATAGTGACTAGCAAGACCACAGAGACACTTCCAGAGAAGGACATTCACCACCTTGCTTCATGAGTAAGGTGTAGACTTTGCTCAGATCCCTAATCAACTGCTCAATCAACCTGCCTCTGTTAGACAGGATCTTGCCCCTTTTAAAAAGAAGAAATTAGGGTCCAGACAAGGAATTTGTACTTGTTATGCCTTCTAACATCTTGAGGCTGTGCTTACAAGTTGTTGGACTTCTCCTCGCTCCCTGTGCCCTATGCTGTGCTTAGGCACAGCAGCATCAGTATAAATTATACCCTTAGTGAAACAAGACCACGTAGGAGCATCACAATTTATTAATGGAGGATTTTAAAGTGGCTTTAACTTCCTACAGTTTCAAAGCCCAGGCTTATTTCAGCCTTTCAAATGAAGGGCTACCTTTCTGAAAAGATTTAAAGCTTTTCAGATAAGATTTTCCTTTAACATAAAGGAGCAGAGCAAAGGAGACATTCCCCCTTTCCTCCCCCAACCACACTGAATATGATATATGGCAGGTGCTGAAAAACAATTTAGGAGTGAGTAGCAAATACATTTTTACTTAGGTCCTGGTTTGAGAAAGACTATATTGCCTGCCTACTAACAATTGATTTGCAAGGTTTCCACTTAAGCAGCAAATTGCTGGAGTTACCCTAGCATTTTGCATCTTGCACAGTCACTTATTGCAAAAATGCAATGTTTTGGGGGATGTTCTAGAAGACGCTGAAGAAGTAACTGGCAAGTCTTAACATCTTCAGGCCATCTTTGCTTATCACATTTAAACGCTGCTTTAGGCATTTACTTAATATCACTTCCTAACAATTTCAGGAATGCTCAAAAGTTGTGTGTTTTAAAGCTCTCTAAGGAATTTTATCTTTTCATTTGGAGAGCAAGTTCTACCTGAAGACCTAGGACTCAGGGCATCATCCATGATGCGTGTCTTTCAACATCCCTGTCACATAGCTGTGGGCTCAGGGAAACAAAGGCACTGTATGTGGAGGACCAGCTTTGTTGGGCTTTTCTGCCTACAATAGAGGATTTAAATCCTGTTGAGACACTTGGACCAGTCAAGAGTGACCTAGGTGATCACAAAGGAATTGCCTCAGAAGCAGAAATACCATCCACATTTCCAGCCTCTGCCCTAGCCACTGAACTCTCCTCTGCCTCTACTACATGCACAACAAAAGGGATGAATGGAGCCACTGACATGTCCAGGCAAACCCACTCCTCAGACACCCAAACCAAGGCTTGGACCCTTTCAAGGACTACAGACACCTCAATAAGGCAGAGGCCATCTCATTGTCCATACTGGAGACTCCAAAGAAAGAGATGCCCCACAAAGTCCTTACAAGTCTCTAGAGACAACATGTTGGGAAATATGAATTTCAGGAGGCACCAGAACCTCAGCAGTTAACTCTATTTTTTCTAGAGCTATGTTAGTTTAGGCCAGGCTGTACCTGAAAAACCAAGCTGAGGAGCAGGAGCCTATCCCTCACCAGCCTTCTTAGTGGTGGATGATTTCATATACTCTACAGGTGGAAAAAAAATTAGTAAGTAATGGTTGATGGCTGTGAATGATGCTACCTCCTGCTTGAAAATACATCCTTGTAATGCTGCTGGCCATTCACTGTGCCATTTAGCTACAGCTACACTCCTGTATCTTGTGACCAAGTCTTCCTCACATAGTGTTTATCCCTGCCTCATGCCATCTTCAGCTTCCGTTTCATTACTGCTGCCTGACCTTCATCAAACCTCATCTTGCCTCTTGCCCCAGAGCATATTGTAGCATAGACTCCCTGGCTTTCAGATTATCAGCCTGCACTTGAACAGCATTCTTTGCCCGGTCCCTTGGCTTAATCATCACCCTACATGCTTCCAACTCCTGACCCCTTCTCTCCCTGATCAAGATCCTTCTCCATTGGGAAGGAAGGAAGGAAGGAAGGAAGGAAACAAGTTGCTGTTGCTAGAGAAGAAAATCTCTGCAGAGAAAGACGGGGAAGTCATTTAACATATGAGTGGGAGGAAAGATGCAGAGGGCAACTCATGAGTCTAATGCCAGTTCTGGGAAAGCAGCCACAATCAAAAGGCTAACAGCTTAGAGCTACCTCACAGCCCTGTGAAATCCAGCAGCCATTCCAGAAAAGCTACACTGCATTACAACATTTCATTATCATATAAGGAGGCCCTCTGAGACATGAATGTCAGACTTTTCATCAAGCCTATCCTCAATATGTAACACGCAAAAAGGAAAATGTGCTCATTCACGACAGCAACTATTTGCCATAAAGAGCTGCAGAAATTCATCCTAGCTGTTACATGTAGGCCCAGAGGAAAAAATATATATATTTATAACCAGCTATTAAGTCCTCTACTGATGCCTCAGCAATCACCACTAATGTGCCCATTCTGCAGGGTCTCTAACCACAGGTACAACTTTAAATAAAAGAGTAAAATGTGCTTGCTTTCTATGGGGATGTTCAGGCACTGACTTGGTACCCTGGGGAGGCTGAGACAATATTCCCGCAGCAGTGATTAATGAGAAGAAGGAAGAGGTTGAAGGATAGAATAAGTCATAGAAGAGAAAAACTAAAAGTTACCTGAAAACTTCTGTTAAAGGCATTGAGGCTGTCCTCAAAACAGCTGATAAAGCATGAGGATGCCCCTTTCAAATGCCTCCTTTTTGCAATTCTTAAAACTTCGGTACAAATACTTGAACATAGGACTTTGGACCTCTTGTTAAGATGGAAGGTAAAGGTAAACTAGTATATAGGAAAGCTGTTTCATGCTGCTCAGCAGCACTACAGAATAACCAAATAGATACCATTTCCAGTTTTAAATACCCTCATTACACGCTGTAACAAGGCTGCCGTGTGGCACCAAAGTAGGCAATGAAAAGCTTTAAAGCTTTTAAGACCTTTGCTTAGTACCAAGAGGGAAAGAGCTGCTTGCATTATTTCCTTCACCCTTAGCTCACTTCATGCCCAAAGGCCCAGTGTTTCCACAGGCAAGTGGCATAAGCAGGTCTAGCAACAGAGCAGCTGCTCTGTGTTTGATTGTTTGTCAGAGCTCCTCAGCCACCAGCTCCCCAGTTTTCACTTGGGGAATATGAAGAATGAACACATCAGTAAACAGGAGGTTCAGATAAATGTTTAATTTGAGTCAAGTGCTAGTTTTTCTGACATTTCCCCAAGAAAAGGTGACAGGGCTCATGTGAATGATCCATCCACCCAAAAGCTGTTTGAACCAATATGTTTTTACAACCAGTAGCTTCATAAATTTGCCTGGGGATTTGGGGATTTTCAGGTCGAGTAGTCCTTAATAAATAATTTTTTTTTTTCCTCTGAGAAATTAGCTCTTCTGGAAATTATTGAATCCTCCACTATTTTTCTAAAGCTACTCTGTGCTGCAAGTGCCAGCAATGGATTATACACCCCTCTCATGAATGGCCATAAAAACAGATGGAAAATTCACCTTAAAATTACATCTACCTGCCAGAAATTCTGCTATCTCAGCTGGGGTCTTCCTTTACCTCCAGAGTTACTGTGTTTCTGCACAGTCACACAGATATAGAGGACTCTAGAAAGTCTTTGTGTATAACCGCAAAGCAATATTTTATTTGCTTTATTTTGGTCTTGTTTTATTGCTGAACCTGATAAACCTGGAAAATAACTAACATATATCTCCAGACACAGCAAGCTATGCAAAGATCATAAGAAATCCTACCCATACAGTTCTACAAAAGTTCCTTGCTTTCCCATTCTTCCTCCCCTCACCGTAACAGTCCCTTTCCTTAGCCATTCTTGCATTTTCACTTACCACCAAATTCAATCCTGATTACTTTCATAGAGCCATCATTCTCTTCTCCTGATTCCTGACTCTCCACTCTGCTCTGCCCTGGGAAGTACATGCTCCCACTGACTGTCAGCTGAGTCAAGACAGCAATGTTTTTGTACCATGAGCACAAAGAACTTAAGAAACTTACCAAATGCATGGATTATGCCAGAATTAGAAAAGACACCTCTAGCTTTGCGAGGTGACACATCCTTAGGTGAACTTTCTGCAGCTCTGGCTTTTCACCCAAACTGAAGGATCCAGATTTGTTTGTTTAATGTCTTTCCCTAGCATAAGATTTCAAATGCCTCCATCAGTTCTTGAAATGCATAAACAAGGATAAGTTGGCCACAATTTTGGTACCCTTTTACTTATTCTCAGAGAACAGTCTTTGTCTTGTAACAAAAGAAACTGAAAAATTCCTGTATGTCATGGTGGCCAAAGAAAAAGCCACCCGGGGCGGCGGGGTGGGGAAATCATTAAAGCAATTTTCAGCTTTGCTGTGGGCACAAAGCCTTTCATACTGCTTGCTGTAGACAGCAGTATTTCAGGGATCTTATTTTATGTCATTAACCACTCCAAACACATGTATGGACAACACATGTTGAACAAAACAGTCCATATGGCATCCCTTATACTCAAGTGGAGAGGGCTCTGCAGATGTGTGCTCTGTGGAGACGCACTAACTGCTGGGCAGGTCCACTGCTGACCTCTGATGGTAGGAGCTAGACTTACATACCCAGGGACAGGCTCCAGGGCAGGGTGGAAGGATCCCCGCTCCTATGTTTGTTACTTTCCCTGTTAGGAATGAGCAGCTTCTGAGCTATTTATATAGATTTGCATAGTCACCAGTGAGGAATTCAGGATCAATAAACCAGGCTGGAAAAACTCTGCTTTAACTCAAGTGCCTTATCTGCACAGAGACCAGTTTGAAAGAAATCCTGGGATCACTGTGGGGAAGAGGTCGCAAGCCAGTAGTAAGACTAGATCAGCCTTGAAAGAGAAGACCAAGCTGAGGGCCCCATGTTGTGTGCAGGAGTTATAGCACCTCACCAGACCACAGTGGGTAGCACACCAATGCACACTTGCAGCACATGGGAAAACTTAGTGTCTGGACTTCTACCTGCTTGGCTGCATCAAGGTCCACAACAATGACTGTCCTGAAGCCACTGAAACCTCCTATCCCAAAGCCTGCAGTTGGCTCAGCTGCAGGCTTTGGGATATCCAGTCTAGATAAGAACACCGAATCCAAGTGAAAACTAGACGTGGCCATAATCAGTTTCCTCACGGCAAAACAACACAACAGTAATTTTTAAACAGGAAATACATTGCAAGGGGTAGGCAGTGGAGAAGGGGTGAGACATTTTAGACCAATTGCTCCCCCTCCAAAAGTCATGGGAGCTAAAATAACATTTCTTTCTGCAAATGTCAGAAGGAGGAACTTTCATGACTCATCAGCTGTTGTTTTAGCCTGCAAGGGACTACAAATTACACTAATTAGAACATGGTATTTTTCTTGCTGTTATACAAAACACTGTCTCTTCCTGTGACATCTAAGAGCAGAGCCATCAAGCAGAAGCGTGCTCAGTACATGTTTTAACTAGAATCCACAGTTCACTTGCATGAAAATCCTCCTAGCAGCAAATTGGTGAGGGCTGTCAGAGTGTATCAAGAAAGCTGTGCTGAATTATGAGAGGAGAGAGAGTGAATTAGTGGCCAATCAAACCTGTCCAACCAGAAATGGAGCCATTCCCTACTATCAGGGACTACAGCACCGGTATCACTTTCACTCTGAGCAAAAAGAGTTATGGGGTCGTCAGTCACTCACACCATCAGCACATGCAGATAAGTTCAGACGTTGTGAGCGTGCGTGTGTTCTGAGAGCAGCTTAGTTGCTTTTACCCGCATACACAGTCTTAGGCAAGTCAAACTGAAAAGCCTTATACAAGCTGTCACTTCAGCTTTCAAGCTTGAATTATCCCAGCAAAGTAAAAGCAGAAAGATTTATTCAGACCCCAGCATCCTAAATCTGGCAATTACAACAAACTCCTGCAGAGACATTGCCTTGACTCACCTTCCAGCAAGCCTCCTCCCAGGCCTGATACAAAAAGGGCTTTTTCTGCTGTGCTCATAAAGCACGGCAGTACATTATTAGGCCCCAGTGTGTATGTTCCCCAAGGCAGGGGCGCATATATGGATGATCTGCCCATAGGAGAACAGTACTAATATCTTCTCTAAAGCAGGAGTTTCTTCTTGCAGTACCCTATCCACAACTCAGCACAGTGTTTGGGGGCTTTGGCTGGTTTCCCCTTTCCAAGAAGGGGGACAAACGCCTGACCTGTGAAGGCTGATGGGACTTAGCTGTCCCCAAACCGGTAACAGTACAACAGAGCCCAGGGCTATGCGGCAGGCTGGAGTTAGATCTGATAGAAGAGACCGAGAGCCTTGATCAACAAGTTATCTCCTAGATCGAGTCACACATTTTTCCTTGGAAAGCTGTGCTTTTCTTCTGCAGAGAAAATGACCTTTCCTCTCAAAATGGGACTGTCTGCTGTTTCATAACATTTTAAAATGTGTTTGGTAACCTCAGTAATAGTTATTTCACAAAAATCTCATGTGCCACTATCTAGGCTGACAAACAATAGAATATCTATACCTAAGTGTTGCCACCAGGCTTTTCAGTAATACAGAAAGAAACAGAAAATTAAAACAATCTTTTCTTCAGAAGAGTATTGTCTTTGTAGGAAAGCCATTGGGGCACTCCTGAGCCAGGACTCTGCCTCACACCAGAAACTCCCTGCACAAGCACTATGACGATGACAGAAGATATTGTCTGCTTGTACTGTGTGTGGAAACTGCAGTCCAGGAACTGGAGGGGAGCACTGACAGGCAAAGCCCTCAGATTACTGCAGTGTTAAGAAATAAAAGCCTCTGGCACCCGCAAAGCCCAAAAAAACATTTCCCCAGCTGTTTAGAGCAGGGGCCTGCAGGGGTCCCTCTAACTGCTCCTTGCAAGCCACCACCACTCAAGTCAAAGGCAGCTGGAGGCTGAGTGCTTTAGGGCAGCTGTTTAAACAACCTGCCTCCTATCCCAAGTAGGGGGCACGGGCAGATGGACCCAGCTGCCTGCAGATGCCTCTCTGGGGGCAGGCCCCACAAGCGTTGGCTGCCCGTCCTGGCGCCCACAGGGGTGTGCTGAGCTCCTCACCTGCCCACTATCTCCACAGGGAAGGAATAGGCACATTTCCCTTGCCCTTTCTGCTGAAGTTAGCAACCAGACAAGTTCAGCAGTATCTGGCGGACATCTGGCCATTTGGATTTCCAGACTATGACTCATACACACATCCTGGGACAGCAGAACCTGTGGTATTGAGAAGGCATATTACCAAAGGTCCCACTTTCTCTGGATTGTGCAAGCTTTAATTTGCACCTGAATCTCTTTCAGGACCAGGCAAGCAGGAGACTAGTTTGGGTATTACACTCACTCCCTGAAAATAGACCTTCTGGCAAGGTAGCAACACACCAACAAGGGGAGTCAGACAAACGGTGAGAGAGGGATTTGAACATGTAGCTTTGCAGTCATTTTCACATTACCAAGTGAGCCATAATATATGTTAGAAAATGAATTCCTTAAAGTGAGGGTGAGCAGCAAGTAAAAGATTCAAAAAGTTTGTTTCTGCTATTTACCATGAACCAATACAAAACCCAAGTGCAAAAACACAGACAAATCTCCTGATTAAAAGCCACCAGCACTCTGGCCCAGGTTATCAGAGCACAAATTCTGACCTTGCCCTTTACCTTGTACTGACACAGCACAGTTGTCTGTGAGCTATCCAAGTCTGAAGAGCCCTAATCTAGAATAATGCTTCTCAGTCAGGGGATTGTGAAAGACAAATACAACATTGCTAGGTGCTGGAAATATCATTTCTTTCTCAAGTATAGAAAATGTTGCTGTTCCACTACTGGCCAAAGTCTACATCATCTTTTTGAAGCATGTACAAATGTGCACGGGCCCAGCATTTTCGCATCAGACCTTTTTTTTTTTTAACTCTTAATTTTACTGTAAATATAAGCAAGAAAGGAGAGCAAAAATCTTTGGCTTCCATTAAAGGGCCATCACCCAAAAGAGACAAGGCACACTGCTCTGGAAGGTCTCTACTTACGGCATATGCCATAATAGGACAGACAAGTTGGAAGCACGGCCAGATAAAGCTAACCAAAATCTGTGGGAAACGTATCCTGTGCACAGAGCTACCACTTCCAGTATTTTTCAGCAGCTATCATCACTGCCTTTCTGCTCCCACAGGCTTTCTCAGATAGGACAGAGCCCATACTTCCCCCTCGCTCTCCCCCAGCCCCACCACACTCTGGCAAGAGAGCACAAGTCTCCTCTGTGTGTGTGAGGCTTGTTCAGTAAAACAGACAGCATATGGCATCTCACGATCAGCCTTATGATCTCATCTCGTCTGCCTTCTATTTTTACAGCTTGTTATTAATAAGCATAAGCTAGGAGTTTGAGGTGCTGTCATATTAGATATTCACACGCTTCCAGCCCAGATGGTGCTTTACCAGGATTACAGATTGCTAGGCAAAAGAGCATTCAGAGGGGAGGGGCACAGGACTGTGCATAGGCTATACTGTTTATTCCCTGCCACAAGCAGGATGTAGGTGAGACAGAAAGACAGAGCAACAGGTTCCTCCTCAACTTAAACGAAGCAACCTACAAGCAAATCCACAACACTAGTCCTACCTTGATGAACTTATGGAAGATGAACCAGGATTTCTATCACCCGTCAGACTAAGCAAAAGAAACAAAACCTTCCCAGGGTGCCTTGGTGGGTACATATGCTCTCTGGGCAGTGGGGAGTCAGCTCTCAGCTCTGCAACAGCTGAGCTCCATAACTTTCATTATTTCCATCCACCTTGTTGTCTATCACCTCCCCACTGCACTGGCAGACAGGAGCTACATTCAGGACACCTGCTGGTGGGCCCACCTTCACAGCACTCAGCCCTGCTTCCCCCCCCACCCCCCCACTAGAATTGACACAAAATACTCACTGTCTTCAGGTTCTCCCCCTCCAGCTAATGCCAAAGCTTAGGCTAAGGTGGAAATTAGTGCAAGATTCATGCTTGGAGGAGGGTGTCTTGCTCCTAGGAGCAGCTCCGACCCACCATTTCATGGATGCATAGACACACTATAGCACTGAGTCCAGGAACATCACAGACTTGTAACACATGCTCAACAGTGGCTGCATGTACGCAACTAGTCAGGGTGTCTAGAAGCATTCATTCAATTTAAGGGAACATCAAGGTCAGATCATTAGGTGAGCTCAAAGTCCACGTTTCAGCCATCAAGTTCTTTTAGCTTGGATAGACAGTGAAGTCCCTGGGGACACTTCAGCTCTACCTTGACTGGTGTTTTTCCCATTACACCTTTTCCTACAGAGATTGCCTCATGAAAGGCTGCAACAAGTTCCCTTTGACCAGAGAACAAAACCTGTCACCTCACTGACCTTGCGACCTGCTGTAGTTACTGGGGTCAGGCCTATTCAAATCATGTGCTCAAGTGCTTTGACCTATAGATAGGGAGAACAAAATGCTTTGAAGCTAGCAATATCCAGTGGAAGAATGAAAGGAAAAAATGCCCTTGAACGCACATGACACAGCACAAAAGTGAATGAGGCAGCAGCTTCTGGAAGCCTGACAGATGTGGAGGGAACACATACACACACACACACACTGAGGCATCAAGGTGATTTCTACTCAGATAAGGAAGCAATCCCTTTCAGTCACTTAGTGTGCAAATCAACCTACAGCCACAGAAATGTCTGCTTACACAGCTTCATGTTCTCTTCTGGCAGAGACACAGAGCTGGGGAGAGACTCATGAGGAAGGAAGTGAAAAACTGCTCGCAGATGAAATAAGAAGTACGTGTCCAAGAGATGGAGAAGATGGGAAAGTGTCCCTCTGACCTAGTTACAAAAGAACAGGAAGAGGAGAAGCGCAGAAATGAGTCAATGAAGGCGAAGCGTTAGAACAAGGGAACAAGGGGGAAGGACTGGGGATGAGGAAGACAGGGAAGGTGGGTGTCAACTGTGGTTAAAAGAAGAGACAGCACTTGGAGATCAGGTAAATTGTGGAGGCAAAAGATCACCCTGAATATGGGCTTTAGGAGCAGTGGGACAAGGCAGGCAACTGCAGGCTTAGCATGTGAGAGGCCTCAACAGAAATAGGAAGGTTTTAAGGTTATATTTAAAGAGAAAGAAGTCTGGCTGAGAAGGACGGTGGGAATAGACTGTTGCAAGCAGCCCAAAAATACCGTCCAGCTGCGTACAGTCACGGGGCCAGAGGCCAAGGCTGGGTGCATGACTGAGGGAGTAGGTGGACATGTGGTTGGAGGGGGAGAGGAGGGGCAGCAAATCTGCAGAAAGGGCTGCCAAAAAGTACGATAACTTTAGAAGCCTCATAAAAGAGATCGGGCTCTGGCTGTTCCCAGGACTCAGTGTGACACACTAAGGTCCACAGTACTTCCTGTAAAGCCAAATATTCAAATACAATGTAAATGGATGAATTCCCTGCTCTTGGAAGGAGAATGTGCGGCGCTGAGGCAGATAACGCATATGTTGAAACTGTATTAGTGCTCCCAAGTGGGTGGTTAACAGTCCAGTCCCCTCCCTTGACTGCCTTGGAATCTGCTGTTGAGGCTGGAAAGGCCTCATTTTTAACGCCTCTCATTGACCTTTACATGAGGCTGTGTCCGCTGCTGATTTATTTTACCTCATGAGGGATAATGCCATAGTAATGCCTTAAAAAAAAAGACAACATTCTGCTACATGCAAGATACTGTGCAGTTCACTTAGGCAGCAAAGCAGAGTTGGGGTGGCGGGGGGCATGTGTTGGTTTGGCTTGAGTTTTAATTAAAAAGGTCTTTTGTCAAATGGGGTGAGGATTGCTTCTTCAAGGTATTTGGCTGATCCTCCCCAACGCCCACTAACTTCCATAGCAGAGGAGGGAATCCAGTGCCTGGGCTGTGCAGTTGTTCAGTGCCAGCTTCGTAGGATTTATTTCTCCTACCTCTTCTCTCCAGTCAAAAGGATGCCTCTTCATCTTCACCAGTGAACTCCTAGGCCTGAGAGTTGAATCCATGTGAAGCTATAGTTCATCCCCATTCTGTCTTCCTTCTATCTCTTCTGAGTTGAAGAGATTTACAGCTAGTTTCACAAGGCAGCTGAACATTCTCACCCTTGCTCCTGCGCAAAGGGAATGGAGAGGGAGAAGGTGACGTGGCAAAAACACGTTGCGCTCTAAATGCTTAGGCCGACTGATAAATGCCCAAGGAAACGGAGGAGGGAGCAGGATGCAAGGATCTATAGGCAATAAGCTCCTAGATGAGTTTAAGTGAAGGACAGCTGGGGGAGTCAGCAGGGTGCAGGGGGGAAGGAGTGAAAGAACTGAAAAATGAAAGATGAAAGGCTTGCCAAAACAGCATCTATTCAATTCCCGTCACTTGGCACTGAAGGAAGAAGCAAATCTCAGAGATCCCACATCACCTTCCTTCCTTCTGTCTCCAGCACCTGCCCAGGTTTCCCTGGCCTTTGCATGGGAGACTGGAGTACAGCTCCAGGCCTTTGGCGTGCTGGCTCCCCAGGAGGCCATCTCCTCAGCTCACCCAGCTGGAAAACATACTAAAGAAGGAGCTGCATTTTGAAAACAGAATGGAGGTTCTTAATGTACCATTGTTCACTGGGTAATTGCTTCCTTTCTCTCCTTCAGTCCTGGTAAAGCCAGGGGCAATTCCTTCTAGCTGGAGGCAGCCTCATCCAGGCTTTTACTTAAGTCCTTAAGATAGACTTTGCAAAGAAATAATTACTGCCTTTTTACTTCACAGTCTTAACAAATATCTTTTGACCTTATTTCAACACTTAGTGGCTTTCACTTAGATGATGAAGGGATTGTCTTTCTTTTATTCTAGCTTCTGCAGTTTTTTTCTTTTTTCTCCCTATTTCTTTTTCCTCTTTCAATTCCAGAAAGGACATCCGCATTTGTATGGTCAATTCAGAACCGTTCTTAGGATTCAGTGTAGCGCAAATTTAAATTTACATCCAAGAGTAACATTTAAATCTGAAAAATAAGGTACTTTGGATCAAATGAAAAAAGATTTTAAAGCAAGAAATATTAGTTTATCCCCAAAATATTCCTGCTTGATACTAGCTAAAATTTAAATCCTTGCTCTCCAAGGACTGAATTGTCCATCAAATACTTTACTAAAGGCTATAAACAGCCTGCTCAGGAGGTGAGCAGGTCTCATCAGCTGAACACAGCTAGCATATGATGGTAAAACTTCAGAGAAAAATGGACTCCATAAAGCAACATATAGTTTCAGTGGAAGGTGCATGTTCTCACTATAGCAGCACTTGCACACCCTCTTTTTCATACATGAAAGAAGCACACATTTGTATTTACTGAGGCCCTTATCCACCTAGGAGGAGAAACTGCAAGCTAGATCCCAAACACCAAAGCCAACTGGAGAGGAGCTAAAGCTACCTACACTCCCAGGAAAGTCCCTGTATTAGCACATTATATCTTTAATCTCCTAGTCAAAGTGCATGTTAAACGCGTGTATATGACCCTAAGTTTCTTCTTTAGTCTCCTGTGGGCAAACACTTTTTTTTTGCTGCAAACCATTGGATACTAATGTTGTAGTGTCCACTTGCCTGGTGGGTCGTGAACCTATGGGATTCTCCAAAGAGAAAGGAGAACTGACTGAAAACTTCTCCCTGGTCAAAGAGACTTGAGGGAAGAGATTTAGGGTGGACAAAAACAAGGAAAGAAGACAACCCGGACATATGGTATAGTTTTGCTGCATAGGAACAAATATTCTTACCTGGTGTCTAAGTGCACTGGTCTGGTTCACATTGGGGATGTCTCCTTCACCCGAGGAAAAAGATTCAAAATGGAAATAAAATTATCATGATGATGCTTAAAGGAATGACTGGGCTGACAGTCTCCAGCATGACTTGTTTTTAGGGATATCCTAGCACAAGACAAATAAGGACAAGTATAGTGACACCTGACAATACACAGTTAGGTTTTTGGGGGACTCCATATGACAGCAAGGTGTGAAAACACTGAACACATATTTCATACAATATAAGTAACCTACAATCACAGAACAGCACAGGCATTGAATACTGAGAGGGAGAGAGACCTGTCTGAGACCTGACCTTTGACAACCATAAGCTTTCTAATAGACTGGCCATCTGTCCCAACTTTCTCCCAAAGCAGTCCTGAAGCCTGCGTGCTACATCCTGTCAGGCCGCAAGGTGTTGGAGGGGATCACCTGGGACTTAGAAGCCTATGGGTTCAATAGAGCACATGTGAAAAACAATAAGACGCTTTACCTTAGGAAAGGGAGACCTAAGAAGTCAAGAGGATCCCCTGCAGAGATCGAGAAAACAGCTTGAACCCTTTCCAGCCAATACACAGGTTCAGAGTTGAGCAACTATTTCCCAACACCTTAGTCTGTCATTTCAATTTTACTTCCTTATCTGCTATGGATTGGCCATGTGGCATTCTTTCTGCTCTCCAAAAGGCCAGGAATAAATCACACGAGAATGATTTGAATGCCTGAGAGTTAAGCTCTTGCTTAAAGTTAAGCATGTAGTTAAGTGATTTGCTGACCAGAGGTGAATTTAAACTCCGGAGCTTCTTGCTGAATTGGGCCTAGGAGGTCTGTCCCAGTGAAATAGTCAGATTTGGAGGGGGGAATTTTTAAATGAATCACATTATCTCAGAAGTTCAGAAAAGTATTAGTTTTTTTATGTTTCAATTATAGCTTTGCAGGGAGGGTGGCCTTATTTCATCATGCTAACTCATCTTTGTTACTTATATGGACAATTTATAGCTGTGAATTTATCTGTGAATTGTACTGGCTCGCTCTTTCCTCCTTTCCCCAAATACAAGAACAGATAAGCGTTCCTCTGAGTAAATGCACTAGCAGGACAAACGGTTCTTGGTGAACAATACATTTTTTATTCCAGTTTTAAAAAATAAGTATTTTTAAAAATAGTAAGATTGAGCCAAAAGGTTTGGAGGAGAGGTAAAGAAGGGATTTGTTTTCCTGCATAACACCTTCTCAAATGAACATTATTGCTAAACAAAGACACATCAGAAGACGTTTTTAATTAAATTGATTTATGGGAGAATTCAGTGGATCTCTGCCAGTTTACCAGGAGAGAATTTGACTTTAGGTAATTCTGTGTGCAGGAGATTTTTGCACTTCTTAGTTAGGGACTTTAGGGGGATATTTTTTGAATTTTAGATAATCAATCTCTATTTGTGCTTATCATCCACCAAAATCTTGAAGAACACCTTGATCATTGATTGCCCTCATTGCAGATGTCTCTTTTCTTAAATAACAAAAACCTGGAGGAAAAAAAACCAAACTTGTATATGTGCATTTTGTGGGGGTTGAGGATAGGGTACAGTCAGCTCGAAATCTCTTCTTACTATGAGCAATGACAAAGACAGAATAATATGGAGAACCACATGAAAGCATTGCACAGGAATACCTCTGCACAGCTTCTCTTCAAAAATCAGATTCACTATTTGGATATTTTCCTCTTGCTGAGCATCTCTTCACATCTGGCAGCTACTCTCCCTCAGCCTTCTCCCCAGGACACTCCTGCTTTTTTAAAGAATAAGGCCATATAATCCTCAGCACTCCTCCCTCCTCTCTGTTTCAAGCCACTTTAGAAATGGCTGCCAAGAGATAGTCTCTCTGGTACTGCAGCCTGTTAACAACAGAATACGCATGTGAGACCAGATGTCCTCTCATTTCTCTCTGTACACCTGCAGGCTTCGAACCCTGGAAGCTCCCCTTCTTTGTGCCACTACAAGATAGATATTAATCTCAACCCAGGCCCATGGATTGAGAAAAAGAGCACAACACAATTTTCAAGCACATACCTTGGTCCATTTCACTTTCCAAATCTTCTCATGTACAGAAGTATCTGTGTTCAGCCCTGCATACGGTAATCAGCATGCCCACTGGTACCCTTTTTGGAATGTATTTGTTGAGTGAGGATTGAGGATGAGGAAGAGCCCACCTGGAAAAAGGGGTAAAAAGAGACCAGAGAGAGCTTTGTTCTCAAATCCCAAAGAGATTTCCTAGTGTCTTCTGACTGCAGCAGGTACCAGCTTATTAAGATCAAAACTCTATTATCAAGAAGTCCTCTATCACACTAGACTAACAGATTTCAAGGATGTAGCTCAATTTTTGTACCAGTGTCTATGTCAGCTGCTGTAGAGAATTGTTTTTCCAGTGGCCAATTAAAAGATTTAGGCTAAGGGTCTGTTTCCCTTTCCATAACCATACAGAATACTCTTTACAGTCATCTTCTCTAGAGATCTGATTTTACCGAGAGATAATACAGTCATTCGGTAAAATTGTTTAAATTACCAGCATCTTCCTCAGGCAGCTAAAAACTGTCTTTAAGATTGCTGGAGATTTACAAACCTATTTATTATTATTAGTTATGGTTACACAAACTATGCCTCCATTAAGAGGAACCCTCCATTGCTCTGGGCACCTTTTTAGCATATTAAAAATTGACAAGCCAATATCAATATCTAGTATAAAAAGCAGTGGATTGCTTATATACTCATAAGGTAAAGAATATGCAGGCTTTCTCTTCCTTACCAGCGGTTTCCTTTCTTCCCCTGCCCTCTTAAGTTCTTCCTTCCCTCACACCTGGAAAAAAGGCTGGTTCTGTATCATGAACACCACTCCAGCAAAAAATTCAAATAATCTATGGGATGAAACCCAGGATTTTTTTTCTCTTTGCTAGAGTCAGGGTCTCATTAGTAGAAAGGAAGACTTAAAAACCTTACTCTGCTGCTACACATAATTTATGTATCACAAGCAGAGAGCTTCAGTCTTCAGGGCCATCATAAAGTCCCAAGAACTCTGCATCTTCTCTTGACACTAGCCAAAATTGCATGCACCAGTCCAGGAGGAGGAAGACAACACTGCATGAGGTTGTCCTCTGCAGCCGAAGGCCTTTCTTTTTTCCGCTGATGTTTCTTCAATCCGTTGTCCAGTTAGCATGCCTCATCCACACAAGAGGCAGCTTTGCTGTTTTCTTGGAGTCTTTCCCAGCACACTTGCTGCACTTCTCTGCTCTGTTTTTGTTCCCTTGTTTTGAACCCATGATGTGCCCTCCCCCCAAGCCCTCGACCCAGTCCACATCAGCTAAAATTTTCTCGCCCTATTTGATGGGGGTCTGAACCACACGGTCCCCTCCCTCAGCGGATTAAAAGACTGTTATTACTTGGAGCAGTTCCACCCAGTATCCCATGACCGATATAAAAATGGACTGCATTCACTTTCCTGATTTGTTAGGCTTCCACTGCACGGCCAGCTCATTCACCTTCCTGACGTTTAGTCTACTGATCCTGAGCTTTCAGCAATACGTAAATGCAGAAACAAGGAGAAAATGTTTCACCTTTTCAATCTTAAGCTGAGAACAAGCAGATTGGGTGTGAAGGAAGTACAAGCGCCACAATTCTAATATCCCCGCTACTGTCATGCTGGCAGAGAAGCAGTAGGCTAAAAGTATTTTTGTTTCTTTTTTCTGAACACTTTGTTGAGTCCTCTCCTTCTAGATGTTTGCCTGCAGCCAGCAATGAACTGAAAGGAGACCTCCATGGGCAATCTCAGAAAGATTTGCCTGGAAAGCACAGTTTAGTGTCAGGATGAATTTCACTTGACTGTTCCTTTCTGCATGTGACTAGATGTTACTTACCTCTCAGAGGTGACTCATTACAGAGACATTTAACATCTTGGGGCGGGGGGGGGGGGAGGGGGGCGCGGACATGGACAGCTTTTCATTATATGTGTATAAACCACTTAGCACAATGGGCTGCAATTCCCTGGTGGTTGTCTGTAGGCTCTATTCCAAAGTGAATAAATAAAACCACCACATCCCTGAAACTCATAATAAGAACCTGTGAATTTTTGGCACCAGCAAGCACTCAAGCTCTATCTTGTTCAAATGCCCTTGAATTTGGCCAGGGTTCCTCACAAGTTCTCCTTATACTCACACTGCTCAGGTTACACAGGTTGATCAGTGTGATATACAGCAAGGAAGAACAGGAAACATATCAGGGAGAAAAGTATAAAAGTGTCCAAGAAAAAAAAAAATATATATATATACATGCATGTATATTTATGCGTGTGTATTTATACATACACATGCATATGTATATATTCAGTGGGAGTTCTCTTGCCAGATGAGTTCGTCTTCTTCCCTGATTGTACAGAAAATGCTTTCTGTAAATGGAAAAGCCATCAAACGTAATCCCAAATCCCTTCTCCCTTCCCCAGTCACAACATCCACTTATCCAGATCTGAAGCCCACAGCAGCCCCAAGGACCATTTTGCCTAGGCATTCTCGCTAATGTGTGAGCAGCTGACCTGTGCTGGCCCCTGCTCCGCCCCGAGTCCAGAGCAGGTCCCCAGAGCCAGGCTGCCTCAGGGATGCCTGCACAGGGCCCGTAAGTGCTGGGTCACCAGTTCAGTAGTTGGCACTCTTCTCCTGGATCAGCTCAGAGGGGTCAGGGAGCAACTGGAAACACTTCCCTCTAGATGAGGCATCATATGACTCTCTGAGGAGACCCTGTGCCAGTTTTCACAAGCCCAGTGTTGCTACTTGTGTGATTCTTCCTAAACTACCCTCTAGGTATGGTCTGCTACCCTACCTTCAGGGCTTCAGGGGGAAAATGGTATTTTTCTTAACTTCCAGCCCAAGAAGTGTAGGTGCTGAGCAGTACCAGTGCTCTCTTCAACATCATCCATCTTCCACCCCAGGTACAGCTGTATTTCTACGTTGGTTCCTAAAGGATGATGTATAAGGAGGATCTGGAGGTGATTTTTACTGAAGACACTCAATGAGAGTTAGGTTAGCCATTAGCTTTTGCTGAACTGAGCCAATATTAACTTATCCAGAGAAATCTTATCAATACCTTTCTTATCAAGTGCCTAAGAATCACTTCTCTCCTTAAAAAAAGATTTTGCCTTCCCCTGCACCCTGTAATTATTTAGCAATTTTCCTTTTTCCTTAAGAGCATAAGTAACTTAGTTTTTTATAACTGAATATTTATTCTCACTAAGGAATTATTGTTATTATTGATACAGTAAGCTGCACGTGAACAAAAATAGCCTTCTGTGAATAATTTTAAGATTGACACTTCTCTTTATGCTGGTTTGACAAGATCTAATTACTAGTTCCCTCTTCTTGACTCACTGGAACAGTATATATTAGAATACATACAGTCCAAAAAAGTTTTAAAATAAGATTTAAAGGAAACATCAGACTGTTAAAATTTCAAAACCATTGAAATATTGAGCTACTGCAATAATGCTGGAACATCTTTCCTCTGTTTATTCTAAACAAATATTCGAAGAAATGGGCACAGTCCTGGAGCGCACTGGGCCTGGAACAGAATGGCATTCTCCAGCTAGAGTTTTGTCAGGAGGTGGTTCTGTCCCAGTTTTTCAATCTACTTCACTTGCCAGTAACACCACTGAAATTGTCTTTTACACTTACATACACATGCACAGGCCCTTCATCTCCCAGGAGCCCAGAGTATTTTCCAGAGTGTAAATACAGAGATAACTTTACCCATCTGAAAGCAACCCCCTCCACCCGGGAATTCTGCAGCTCGTTAAAACCTGTCAACACTCTGCAGCACTCCCTGCGAAGGATATAGTACTCAGTACTAATGCTACAAAATCTTACAGAAAGCAGAGTCGTTCCTGGAGAAGCTGAATTACCCAAGACCTTGGCTTAAAATACAAGCCACAGGTTAAAAAAGAGTTAAAGTGTACAAATTTTCATTTGGAGCAAGTGATGTTCTTAGAATATATGAAATATCTATTACCAGACATCAATTCCTAACATATGGCGTACGCATTACTTCCTCTTCTGAGTGCACTTGCAGTTGGAAGCTCATACTTTGCATTCAGTTATTATATTGTGACAGAAAAGTTCGCCTTGATGAAACGAATCAGTCTGTCAAGTTGAAGGTGTTCACATGGTGGTATGGAAGTCCACTGAGACTCTCTTGTTCTGTTCTTGTTCCGTCTGTGTCTAAGTGTTGCAACACACAGGCTGTAGTGTATCTGAGGTGGAGTGAACATCTTCAGGCAAATTATCACTATGATTAGTCAAACTTATTCAATTTAGTTCTTTAAATCTTTTCCTAATTCTCCAGGCAAGCTTTCAATAAGGATTCATTTTGGCAGGTCTCAGTCTTTTCTATCTCATGATCCTATGTTGCAATGGAAAAGTTTTCAAGACTGTCTTTGCTGGCAATTAAAATAGGAGGGAATGCTCTAAATTTCATTTGCAATTTACAGGTTGCAAACTCTTGATCTGTGTGGTGCAGTTGCTTTTATATTTCTTAGCCCCAACAAGAAATACATCAGGAAAAATGTCTTAGAATAGTTACGGCTCGAAGCAAAGATCACTGGATTTCTTTTCTTAAAATACTTAGTTCAACCTCTCTGAAGGCATTAAATTAAGAACCATAGAAGCAAACCAAAGCTCAAATCACAGAAATTCTTGACAATAGTTCTCTAGATTTGAACAGGTGTTTTTGCTGAGCAAAAATACCACATCCAAATATGTCTCAGTGACTCAGTCTAGGCCCAGTTATACAGAGAAATCTTGTGAGGTTTTTCTTCTGAACAATGCCTCTAAACCTCTTAAATATCTACCCTAATTATTACAATCAATCCTAGCTAAGACTTCTGTTATACTGAGATCAGATCCACAGTTTTGACATGACCTCCTGAGGTTCAATTTCCTTCCTCCCTGACAGCAAGATCACGATTATTGAGGTATTAGCTGACATGCACTGACTGATTAAATCTAAAATAAATACTAATTGCAGACACATCATTAAAAGGGGGAGACAATATCTGAATCTAGGTCAGATATAGGCAAAGATCCAAGATCTATATTTAAATACAAATCCTGACTTGGTGATGAGTCTGATGGGACCAAAATCTTGCAGGTTGTTCTTGCTAATAATGCAAGTCTGTATTAAATGGAGCCTGAAGTCTTTGTGACAGCAAAAGTTTAAAACTGTACCATCTCTGTGGGGTGACGCACTGAACACATACACATTTACTATGTTGCTACTGCTAGCACAGCTGAATGAATTGCTTAAGTCTGGGATGACACCACACAACTCATCTACTGGTCACTTCATTGATATGGCACATCTCTCACGTACTACTAATGCCTGATGTATGAAGACAATATTTGCCTTACGGGCTCTGCCCCTGCTCAGTCCTATCAGGGTGGGCACAGAATGAAAGCTACATGCGTTATTTTATTATACCTCTTGGACCTGTACGCCCATCTCAAGGCTGTCTCTGTCCCTATAACATTTTCCATGTAAAATGTCAAAAGGCCCCAATTAGGAATGAAAAAAATCCTAGCAGCTGTAACAGCTTGCATCTGGGTTTGGCTTATTTTTTCTTGAAGCTTTTTCTTCTCTTTAAGTATGGAATTAAATCCTGTATTCCCCTTGCCCTAAAGCTGATCCAACCACTTACGGGATTCTCAATGAGATCATTCAGGAAATGTTTCCATTCGGAGGTCTTTGCTTGGGGATTTTTTTTATTTATTTTGTCCTGTGCTTGGCATCAGCTACAGGTGCTTTTCCTATTTTGGATGGAAAGGATATTAAGCATATTCCTAAAGGTCCTTTTGGAAGATTATATTTTTAATTTGCCAAAAAAGCTTTTGATAGAACATCCTCCCCTGGCCCCGAGTCTGACAGGATTCCCTGACCTGCATAACACTGTCCAGATTGAAGCATGAGAAACATTTCGAAAATGAACTACGCTCAAGTCTGGGAGTTATTAGCTGCCAAGAAATCCCCAAAGCTTTTAAACCTTGTTTGCAGCTGCGGAGTAGGAAACCTAGGTGCTACTCTTAGAGGAATTCGACAGAGATTGTAAATTCAAAGCAACCTGGTGCTAAAATACAAAGGTAAAGAACTAAAACAGACTTAAGAAGCGAGCAGTCCAAGCCATTATGATGCCAAAGTAACTGACTGAAAAGGAAGTTTAAAAAATGTCAGTATGCCTGGCTGGGATATAAACTCAGACTAAGGTAAAGGAACGCATCCACTGAAATTATGGATTTTTGTGCTTTGCAATGGGTTGTACATCAGGTCCAGAAGAGGAGGCTAAAGAGACTGTAAGCATTACAGGGTAAGAGCTTTTTGTCAGGCACCTAGCACTAGGGAAGCACTGTCAAAGATCAGACCCATATAATCAGTAAATAAACATCTATTTCAAGGAACCAAACACTTTTCCAGTCCCACTGACTATATTTTATTTTCTATAAAATCTGAAAATTGCCTCCCCACACCCTCCCCGCAGAAAAAGGCAATGAGGGTGAGTATTAGGTGGCTTCACAACTGCAAAGGGTTTTCTAAGAGTACTAGTATACAGTCCAAACCCATCAAATTATACTAATATATTAAATGATGGTCATCAGTGGAGCAATGGTAATTAAGCAGGGGTGTTCTCCTAATCCAGGCTGGTTGTGAGATCAGACACAATCACTGTGTTGATCACGTAAGGTAGCAAGTTTCATTTCACAACGAAGCAGAGTATAAGCAGATATATGATGAGTTACCAAGGGTCAGCTGACAGGCAATAACTTTCCTTATTGCATACAAGCCCTGTACCCCTGGCCAATGAAAAGGAGGAGTCATTATCTTTCTTTACTTTCGTACATACAGCTTGATATGCAGCCCCAGTCAGCAAGGTAATAAACTGCAAACACCTTTTAGGCAATGATCTCATCCTGAGTGAAAGTTCAATAAAATAACCTGATAAATCATCATTCCTAGTGTGCACAAACACAAAGAAACAGAGTCCTACTGCACTGAGCAGTTGCTTCAGTTTGAGGCATTTTAAGGAGAGTAAGAGGTTGTTTTTCGGATAACGCTGCAAATGCAACCTCAGAAAAATCAGGCCCCATCAAGTTACCTTATATTAAATCCCTTCAACAGAAGCATCCAGAATGAACTTGTCATTTGTCATAATCTTTTCCAAGGACTGCAGAAGGAGAGGTAAGACTCTCAAGGTAGCAGAATACTTTTGCGCACCTGGCTTGTACTACTTCAAGGAAAATTACTCTCAAGACTAATTAAAATGCATGATTTTCCCCCTCTAGCTGTAGAGATTAATCTATTTCATTTTCAAAAACTCTTTTTTTCCCATCACTTCAAGTATTCAGAAGAGATTACATTATTACAATCACAACTTGGCCTCAGTCCCAGAATACAGAGATGAAGAAAGCAAAGTCTTTTGTTGAACATACACAAGCGCGTGTGCGCACACACGCACACTCCCCATGCACTTCGCCTCAGCGCTTGGTGCTTTAGACAGAACGAAAGCACATTTATCAGTTAATACAGAGAGGTGAATCTAACTTCGTATGACAAAAGCCACAAAATTGAAAGACTTCTAGTGGAACATAGCAAAATTAATACAAGAGAGGAAGGAACAGAGAATTTGATAGAAAACTAGAAGAGGCTTTTTTTTTTTTTTTTTAATCAGAAACAGCTGCAGGTCTTGGTCTCATAGCAGCAGTGAAATAGAAGTAACAATTTTAAGAGTTTAGCAGTACCACTGGGCAGTTCAGGACATAAACTTGATAGCAATATTACACGCAGATGAAAGTAAGGTCTGCAAACCTGATCTTTGAGGTAATCCAAAGCCAAAAGAAGTTAAAAAGCTACAGATAAAGTGGTTCTACTCCAGTGAAAGAGTATTGAAAAAAAATGTGAGAAAAACTGCATCCTATGTTAAGATCCTTTATTAGAGTGCAGCTATTCAAACTTCCCCTGGAAGAAACTAATCCCTTGAGGTAAAGAGACCAGATTAATGTTAGTTGTGCCAAAGTGCTTTCTTTAAAATGAATGTGAGCACTCCAAAGATCACAGGTAAACAAGAGCAGAACCTCTGTCCCTATAGGATGCCTCCTCCCAGAATCTGCCGTCTCCCCCTCTGCCGCACATGTTTGGGGAGGGAAAGAAACTTAGGCTGTGGTTCCACATCTATTAGTATCACATCTGCATACTGCCAGATTTCATGGCAGGGCAAATTTGAGCTGGATCAAGCACAAACACAATTCTGTTGTGTTAGCTGAGCACGCAACATGATAAGCTTCAGTTTTAAGTTAGCTGCTGACACTACGTCAGCCTCAAGAAGACAGACAGTTCTAGACTTGGTATAGAGTCTGCTAGGAGAAACTTAAATGTCCAAAATGATCGAATGCATCTGAGCCAGCTTCTGCATTTGCACCAGATCAGGACTTTGCACCACAGGGACTAAGCTTTTTTGATCCGCTGCTGGGCGCCTTAAACCCAGATGCATCATCTCATGGAACACAGGCCTTGAATGCAGACTCTAAACGCTACCCACATGTGCAAGGAGGAGTCACCACTTTTAGCAGCCCAGAAGCTAAGTAAACAAGTTGGAGTTAGATCCAGGTTTTACAAGTCTCTCCCTCTACTTGCTGAACCAGGGGCTGATTTCCTGTTGTCATGTTGGTGTCTGAGACCTCATCATGCCATCATATTGCAGTTCCCCATGAGTCTGTGCACTGAAGGGATGTTCCAAGAGGGGGGGTGGGGAGCAGCTCAGAGCAACACAATAAATAATTTTTTGTATCTATTTTGTAGGAAAGATTTTGGTTTTTAAATTATATATTTAGTGAAAACACAAATAATTCATGAGTGTTTTCAAACACATGAATAATTCAAGCTAGAACTGAAATAGCTAAATCATCAGGGCCATCACAGTCATAGAGGCATGCAGGATAGGTTATTTCAAGTACATTTCACTGCAGACTGGCACGTGCAGGTTTTCACTAATAAGCTGCTGCATCCATGCCTTTTAGCCTCCACAACACCTAGCTAATCAGAATATCCCAGGACTCAGGGCTCCAGTCCCACGGCTAAGATGCATCTGAGCCCTAATGGAGCTATAGGTTTAAGAGTAGGGACAGAACCAGTTTGAAATCCCATTTCATAGCTCCCCTAACCACATCTGAACCATGCAGTACGTGTGTGGCATTTAAGAATAAGTTATCTGAACACCATACAAATGTTCACTAATAGCTAATTCTAGCAACCAGCATTCTTGCATGCATATTTGTGGCTGACATTGTGTAGACTTTGAGGCATATATATTTGTTAACTTGAATTCTGTGTATTTTGTGGGCAATAAGGGTGTAACACTGAAACCATAACTTCACTGTGAAATGTGTATGCTTCATATATGTAGGGAAACCTGGAAGAGCTGGACAGTGAGATATATTAGCCGGAATTCTCAGAACAAGAAAAGCTCAGATTTTTAAGTACCTTTTACTGATGGTTTCTATTATCCTGACACCAACAGCACTTTCTTTTTAAACCATTTCTCCCATTTTATTTTCAAAGTTTATTTTTAACTTCCAGTTGCATTTATGTTAAAAGTTGCATTTTAAATTTTACTTACCCTATTCTATCCAACAGCATCACTTAAGGCCACTCCTGATTTACTGATACAAACTGAAATCCTGTGGATATTTTGTCAGGTAATCAAGGACATGTTTAGCCTCCTGAAAAAGCAGTAGTTTATCTTTCAGGGTTTAAGTGTAAAACGCTTGCCAAAACAACCCCTGCTCTGACATTTCACTTATTACTAATTTAGTGCCTAATGCCAAAAATGTAGTCCAGTGCATGCATCATCCTACCTCCAGCCTCCCCCTTGTTCTGGGCTTTATACCACACCTGGTCAATCTCATGCCAAGAAGTAATTCAAACCCAGAGATCTGCAGATTCAGCATCAAAACAACAGCTAGTAACTGCTGTCACTTTAAGCTCTTTTAACACTAACCCTTGAGGAAAATCAGGCAGATCTCAAAGACTTTTATGCAGGAACATTATATTTGTTCACCCAAAAACCTCAGCCAGAACCAGGACCCTGATAGTCTCAACATAGTTCAAAAAGACAAAGGAGAGAATCCCAGTCCAGGAAAATACAGTTAAGCATTCCTGGCTATAAACACTGTCATAGAGGTCAGTATTGCACTTGCTGAAGTCTCAGTACATCGTCTTCAGAATCACTTAGTCCCAGCACGTCTCTGAGTGGGCTGCTCTGCACCAGCACGGTCCCTCTGTGTTCCTAGCAAAAAGTGACATTAGCACACCTAAGATGGGTGTTATCCTCTCACCATCCTCCTTCTTTAGGCTATAGCCAGAAAGGTAGATGATCAGCGTAGAGAATGTCTAATTTTTAGATAGCAATGATTAGGGAAGATGCTGTCCCATGCATCCTTCCATACACCACTCAAAGGGAACCTTCCTGGGATGAAGGAAACAGCTGTTCTGTGGCTAGCGATGATATTGTCAGAGATACAAGCTTTGCAGAAGGAAGCTAAATGTTTGATTAAGAGGAAATCAAGGAATTGTGCAATGGTAATAACTCACAGAGTTATATTGGATGCATTTTATATTCCTTGCTTACCATCCTAGCAAGGTCTCTGCTCTGGAAGAACCTGGGGTCCACAAAAACTGATAGAAAAAGGCTATGTTGTAAAATGTTTAATACTAAGAGTACTGGAGCCGTATCTTCCCTAACCCTCTGATCTCGGGAAATAAAATGGCTCATTCATTATCACTTCTCCCCCCTCCCTCCAGTTTTCTAGGAATTCTCCCATTGTAATGAGCCTTTGACCTAACCTCCATTTCTTCTAATGCTGCCTGACATCTTCCCATCATATGTTAACAGGATGTCTTCAACGAAAGACAAACCGTCACTGGCGTTCTGAGGCCCCAAATAAAAGCAATGCAGAAGAAGAAAGAAAAAAAATCTCAGCCTCGCTGGCTGTTTCCAGTGATCTGTTGCTCCAGCAACTGCAAGTTAAACAATGATGTCAAGAAGACAGAGCCTTCCACTTTAAACCCTGCATCCAGTTGCCATAGCAACCAGTTTAAGAGTGAGGCAGAGAGTTTTCTTTTCGCAGTAGTAAAAAGACAGGGTGTAAGCATGGCAAAGGATGCTTACCTGAGATTTAGGGCATTACTTTAGGAGACTGTGTTGTAACACTCTGCTTAAGAGAAGAGGCAGGGAAGAGGATGAGGCTGTTATCTCTCAGCAGAAAAGAGCAGACGCCTAGAAGCAAATTGTTCTGCTCTTCCTTTCACCAAAGGAAACACCAGAGAAGAAAATTCTGCTCTCAGATGCCACATGGACACCAAATGTTTCCAAACAACTCACACAAGTGCGGGCTGCCAAGGCAGGGGAGGGCTCATCATCTCACTTTCATCCCTTCTGCCCCTTGCTCCCTCAGCTGTTCCTGCCCAGCAGTCCCATTTGTCCTGCAAACTGCTGGCTGCATTGGTCAGCTTACAGGCTTCAAATGAGGAGGACAGGTGCTGGGGGTGCAGGGCATTTTCTTCGGCCACCCCTGAGCAAAAGCCCTTTTACATCACCCAGGTCCCCTCAGGCTTTTATTTATTTAAAAAAAAAAAAAAGCCTCATGTATAGCTCTTTTGTTTGGGACCTTTAGTTTGTGACTTCCAGGGAACTGAAATCACTGGCAAAAAGGGCACGCAGCTTCACAATTTCATCTCAAACAACTGCCCCAGACCTCCGCTTATAATTAAGCGGTACATGCTGGTGTTGCTAAAAGGGGCAATGGGGCAAGAGCTGTTGTTTGTGGCTCACACAGGGCAGAACGCGGCCCCTTGTGGAAGTTACAGTCCAGCATTTTGATTAACCTGACTATTTATTTATCGACCTTTTTTGTACTTGGAGCATATTGCTTTCTACAGTGTTCGGAGCAGCCATCCATAAGGAGCTAGTGCAAAACAGAGTTGGGAGAGAAGAGACAACCTTCATATACCACTGTGCTTGGAATGACCTTACTAAGCTGATCTGCCATGCTACAGACCTGCTAAGGAAGCACTTATCCCTCAATGCCTACAAGGAACTACATGATTAAGTCTTCTACTGATTCATTCTTATCCATTTATCTAATATAAACCATTTCTTACTCCATTAGGCCCTTGCTCTCACCAAGTAATCCCCAGTTGTATCATGCCTTGGGATTAGTCTGTAAGGTCCTCAGGGCAGAGATCACACATTGGAAGGTGCCTCACAGACTTAGGCCATTGCTAAATTAATAAGAGTGTAATAAAAGTATTAGAGAGCTCTACTGAGGGAGGAATTGTTATGCCCCAGAGGTAGCATATCTGGTTAACAACCCTGAAAAGAAATGCCAGCAACATTAGCCTCTGCCCCTACATCCCTGTGCCTAATGTAAAATTAAATAGCCACAAATTACCTATCCATTTTTCTATCTGCCTAGGCAATTAGCCCAAGCTCATTACTGGACATATGGGGATACATCTGAACACTCAGAGATGGGAGGTGCAATGCCCAACATGGCATGAGTGCATTCTCCCAGGCCTCGGCCCTATTATGGAACATAGCATTAAACCCACAATACATTGGGCTATTGAGGGAGGTCAGAAAAAGCCTGCCTCCGTCCAGGGTAGGGGAAAAAGCCTGCACAATCTGGAAGGAAAGGTGTCCAAAGAGCAAACCTGGAGCCGACAGTGGTAAACAGGCTGTAAAAGCGCTATCAAAGTGCACAGAGGGCAAAGACAGACAGACATGAAAAGACAACAGACATGTCAAACTACAAGCAAATAGGGCTCAGCGCATTTATTTATGATCAAAACTTATGCACAGATCTCTGAAAATGAGGTGCACCCTCCTGATTAATCAGCCTGTTGCCAATGGTGCATTGTGAAGAACAAATGCACAGAACTGCAGCAATAGCACATCTGAGCATCAGGACCAGTATCCCGTAAGAAAATTCTGTAAGAGGTTCTCTGGTCAGCAGCAGAGAATAGTGCCTCTCATACACTGCAGACACTGACGTGGGCTGCTTTGTGTACTGTAGCACCAGCCTCCTCATGCTATCCCCCCGTTAAGTGAAGAATGTAGTCTCGAATGCGCTTTAATCGAGTTAAGTTCAAGCCCTCCGTTTTACAGTTTGATGGTAATGTTATATTTTTATTCAGTGCAAGATCAGAGGTCTGATGCAACCTCATGGTGCCAACATAAAAGTAGAAGGAGCTCTAGTTAATCCCAATGAAAATGAAGTCCAGTTCTCCCCGCACCCCTCCTGAAAAGAAAGAAAATGCAAACCCCACGTTTGACTCTCGTGGAAGAGAAAATTCCCTGCTGTCCTCAGATGGTTAAATCATGCAGCTTTAGTGGATTGCATAAGGAATAACAATTACATACCCTTCACCTCTTGCCAGCTTGTGCTTTTTTTTTTTTTTTTGAGGTTTTGTTTTAAATCTTTCCACTGTTTTTTCCACTTACGCTTCTGGGGGACAATCTCACCAGCTATGAGGAAAGGTGGGGGCGGGGGGGGGGGGAGGAAAGGGATTTTGCAGACTGCTTCTATGTCATAAAAGAGAAGGAAATCCTCAGGTCTGAGGTACAGTAAGCATGACCATATTAAAGGAGCAGGTGTTGTACTAGCTTGATTTGTCCAGGAGGAGACCTGAGCAAATCCTAGCAGCCCCACTGAGGAAAAGAGCTTTGTGTGCTGACACAAAGCCCTCCCCACACCAGCATTTTGCCGTCTTCCCTTCCCTATTCTTCAGCTTCTCCTAATTGCAGGGCTAACATCCTCTGACAAGTGCCTCAGATGGCCCCTTTCATCAGCCTTACCATCCACCCCTCCCCGCCCCACTCCCCGTCCCTGATTATTTTTTTCACAACATGCATCCCTGCAAGACCCAGGCGCTCCTCTCGATTACTCTCTGGTGCAATCGCATCTGCTGAGGAACTTTGCAATACTTCCAGCGTTCACCAGCGACAGGGTGTGGAGGACGGTTGCTGGGCCTTTATGTGTTGCTGAAACGTCTGCCTCAAGGAATAGCGTAAACAAGGCTCCAAATATCCCTCTTTTGAGGCTGCAAACCCAAGATCCACATCAAAGTCGGCTGCTCGTCTGATGTTTGCTTTGAATTATGGTGTCTGAGGGAGGGGGCCCAGAAAGGCCTGACTGCCTGCCATGCCATGAATATGTGCATTATCGGCATAGCCTCCAGCCATGCCACAAGCTGCGTGTCAGTTAAATTCTGGATCTGGAGAGTGGCATGCCAAGGCAAGTAAAGACTGGAAATAAGGTTGGTGTTTATAAATTTACTAAAATAGGTATATGGTACTCATACTCACATATGGAAAAGTATCTATCTGACAGAGTCTTCAGCTGACAAACAGAAGAGGCTCAGGTTCAACAAGCCTAGCCCTAGCTTCTCTCAGTCCCAAATGTGTGTCCAGAAACCACCATTTCCCTGAAATTCTGTCTTTTTACACAGCAATCAACATTTCCACCTGGGCCACAATTGCTGCTAGTCACTTATATAAGGTGTTAACCATGCAGCAAATATCTCCAATAGCTCTACTGCACTTTGTGAAAGCTCTTCTGTTTGTAGTACTTTCCTCGCACAGTCAGCCAGCTTGGGAACATAGGCCAATGTGGGAGCAGAAAGGAAGCCAGGACCCTGAACAGCTGGTATTCTCAACATCAGGAAGACTTGCTAAAGCTTCTCCTACTGCTTGCACCATTGCCAGTCCCACAGCAAGGTAGATTTACTGGAAAGAAAGCAGAAACGGGCTCTTGCGCTTGCTACCAACAGCTTAACAATACGCAGGCGGGGTTGATCCAGTAATTTCATGCCTGCACCAGCCTTACCCACCAATACGCCAGTGAGACCACAGCTTACTCCAGCCATCAGCTGTTTTGACCACTCTGGCCACAAAGAAAGCACACAGGCGGGGAAAACCTGAGGGTAGGAATGGAGTTCTTGGTCCATTATCAATTGATCCAACTTCATCATACAGGGACAGGCAGCTTATAAAATCAGTTTGGAGAGAGGGAAGACTACGAAGGTGACCATTAGACAAGAGTTGTCCTGCACTAAATTACTCAAATTGAAATGACTTCTTGTCAGGAGTGTGGTGTGTGTCTGCAAGGGCAAGGAAGATTATAGGATACCAGAGAGAAGAGAAGCTGATTCGAAAAGCACCCTGAGATTTCACTGCACAGTGAATTTAAAACTGACACCCCTTTAAGATGCACTGAAAGGAAAAAAAGAGAGTGTTGCAGAGGGAAGGGAGGGGCTGTGGAGATGGATGAGAGCAGCTGGAGGGAAATTCCAGTGGGACAGATAGACTGTTGCAAAGTCTGTTAATTATTTAAAAAATAAACTAACACAGAAAAGGACGTGCTTGGGAAGAAGAGGAGGCAGAGCCTCGGCAGACCCATCCATTATATACAATGCAGCATAGAGACACTGTGAATAAAGGTCCTGCGGGCACCCTTGCAGTTAGGCTGATGTCATCAGAAGCTGGCCCTGTCCCACCACTCATGACACAGCACAGTACCTTTGTGTCCCTTAGTTACCTCGTCTCTATTATGTTTTGCAACTTGTGTTGAAATCCACAAGAGGAAACAAAGAAACAGAAAGCAGCGCTTGGCAATGGCTTGTATTGCTAATTGCATTGAAACTGCATTTTTACCTGGCACTGGGCACACAGTCAACCAGTCAATTTTGGGGCTTCTCTCCTTATATCTGAAACTAAATGGTGACCACAACAAATGGGTGTTAGCTGGAAGTCAGCTGCTTCTAGGCGAAGGTAAGCAAAGCTACGAGGCAGGAACCCCAGGATGTAAATCTGTCCTTCGACGATCAGCGTTCATGGCCTGAGCTTGGACTGGTATGGAGTTTTCAACAGAACTAGGCCCCACACACCATTCCTGGGGGACTACACAGCATCATTTTTTGGGGGTGAACAGCCATACATCTTGACCTGTAGAAACAGTAGTCCAGGACTCTAAAATATCACCTCCTCCTCATCTTGTGGTGGCTAGCACTGTTGAAGGCACTTTCCACGCACTTGAGGCGTTGTCAAGGCATTTAAAATGTAGCTGCAGTGACTGCCAGAGGAGCACATGGGATTCAACCAAAAGGCAAAATTTCAGCCATTTGAGGTCTCTAGACATAATAATAAAATATATCCTCCCTGGGGAAAATACCTGAATCCCTTGCAGAGCTTGCCTTTTCCTGTGATAACGCTCAGATGTTTCTTTGAGAGGTCCATTACCAGACAACACCCAAAACATGAAGTCTGTCAATGCCAAAAGTATTTCTTCTCATTTTAAGTATTTTCTTATACCTTTAATCTTGAATTGATATCCCAGTAAATTACTGGTCCAACAAAACTGAAGCCTAAGATGGACGAGCCATTTCAGAGTCAGAAGTGGTAATCCTGCATCGCATGTTCACAGGAAACAACTCATGTTGCTTTTTGTTATATTGAGACTATATAAAATATCCACTAAAAACTTGGCCAAAAGCACTAACTTGCCTTGTATATGCCACTAAATAACCAAACAATAACAGCTTTAACTTACAAAGGGGTGAGGCTGGACTTAAAATCATCAGCCTGCAAGTATCAAGACCCACGACCCATTACAAAACCTTAATCCATACAGGCTTCCTTTCCATAGTCATCCTATTCCTCCTACTCCTCTACATTTGATTTACAGATGAACTATTTTCCTTACGATTGACTCCTCCTTAAAACACAGAGAAGCATGCAGCTGACAAGCAAGAGGGGTGATGTGCATTTGAGAGAAACCGCCCATATAACCGAAATCAGAATTTTTATGATAAATTGACGAACGGGCAAACATGCAGAAACTGCATCTGCCATAATGACTTATTTACAATAAACAAATCCAGCTGTGGTAAAAGTAACGAGTTATCTGCAAACATATACACAAATCCTGGCTATTTCATTAAGAACATTAAATCTAGCTCCTCACCTCCAGCTCCTGATGATAACTAAATACACATAAATGTACTGCAGTGAATTTGCTCCTGGTAATTTGCATAGCAGAAAATAATTATTCTAGCAATTAGCTATAGTGCAATAAGCTGCTTCTTTACATGCACCACAAATTTCTTCTAATGCTTTTGCGTCACCTCTTAAGAGCTTAATTGATGCCCCCTTCCTATTAATAGCATTATACACCAGGTTCACGGTGGCTTGGCCTCTCACATAAATAAAGCATAGCTCCAAACATATTTGGGGTAACTTTCCTCATTGTTGCTAGTGCTGGTGCTGTAATCTTCTTGCTGCCCTTAAAGAGCCAGCTCCTTTGCTGAGAGTAGAAATGCATAGAAAGTACTCTATTATATTAGTCATTTGTCCAATTGTACTAGCCTTGTCCTGAACTGAACAATGTCAGAGCATATTAAGTTTGAGAGAATTAATCAGTTTGTTGCCCTCCTGTCCAGTCTATTTGTTCTGTCACACATGGTAATGAATCTCTGACCGAGGAGAAAAGGCCCAGGCCTGCCTCTATTTAGGTGACACTCCTCAACCCAGTCAAAGCTTACAGCTCCCAGGCTTTAAAAATAAGTCCCCAATCATCAGCAGGAGTGAAGGGAAGAACGGAACAGAAGAGAAAGATCAAGGAAAGCAAAGCCACGGAACAAATTTGCAGGTCTGGGTTTTGTTCAGCCAGAAAGCCGATCCTTTTCTTCTCTCTAAAAGCGTTTGTCTTTGAACATCGGTCATAAAAGCCTGTGAGAAAGACCTCTCTCCCTCTTGAGGCTGCTTCCTGAGCTACAGCTGCCATGCTAGCAACCTTTCCCTGTATTTCTGCCCTAAGTGAGGGCTAAAAGGCAGGAAGTGCCTCAGGTCACCTCCAGCACCCCACGATGTCAAGTGTTTAAAGATGAAGCATATACAATTAATTTTGATTTAATTAATCGAGCATTTTGATACATTTCTGAGGAATTATGTGTTGCAAATCCACACGTTACAGTAAAGGAAGCAATAAGGCAGAGCAATTCTAGCGTGGCAATGAGTGCAGCACCTCTTTAAAGAGCCCACAGAGATGTAGAAGACACAAAGCAAGAAAGATGTTTGAGAGGTGAGGAGACCATCACCACAGGGATCTTCTCCCTTTGCTCAGACAACTCTTGATCCCCACTCCCTCGCCACCTCAGGCTCTGAATGATTTTTCTCGTGTTTCTGCCACTCTCGCACTCCTGCCCTGTACAGCTCCACCTCATCAGCTCTGAAGTTTACCAGCTCACCGAGGCTGTCACCTCAAACAATTTCTCTACCTGTCATCGAGCCCTTTTCATTGTCCTTCTGCCTCAGTTTTTACTGAGAATTAGTCTACTTACACAGCAACAGTGAGAGGAAAGGTGGCCCAGAAATTAAGGTGATGGCCTGGGCAGGGGAGAGCCACATTTAATTCTCATCTCTGCCGCTGACTTCTCATCTATCCATGCTCAAGTTATCTTAACCTCCTCCTGTCCACCATCCTGACTGTTACTACTATATGTTTATCCTTTGGATTACCAATGGTGAAGCTGTGATTCTAACAATATCCAGAGTCAGACTCCATATCCTTCAAAGGATGGTGGATTTCACCCTCCCTTTCTGAGGGGTCACAATCAACATCACAATCTTATCTTGTTTATGTGGCTGCAAAATATATGCTGCAGTCTTCCTTTTAAATGCACTGTAGCTCTCCTACAGCTAGCCCAAGTCCACCTTGGGTTCAGCAGAGCAGGGATAGGGCATGACCAGCCACGGCACTCTTCGGCACTAAGACGCACTGCCTGCTGCAGAGAAAAGGAAGGGGGAAATGCAAAGCAGATGAGAATGAAAAGATTTCCAGTCCAGATCATGATTAGGAAGAACATACCACTTTTTCTCAGGGTTAGCCTTTTTTCTTTTTCTCTCTCTGGCCTGGCGTACGGCTGCCTGCAGCTCCTTTTGCCGGTTGCCTAGCAGGGCTAGTATTCATGGCAATCTGAGGTACACCATGGATGCTCCCTGGAAGCAGCCTGCTATTTCCTACCCAGAACGTCTTTTATTTCAGTGTCATTGCTTGAAGAGTGACAATAGTGCTTTATTTCCACAGCAGTGGTCTTCAGCTAACCTAGTGACAACCTCGCCTTACCTTCAGATATACTGTGCCATAGATGAATATGGTGCAGAGATTAATTCAAAATAAAATCAAAAAGGCTAACTGATCAATCCTTCCACATTCTGTGAGGCCAAAGGATTATTTTACAAAGCACAAACGTGGAGGCTACACAGTTCTGTTTAAGTGCTCTGTACCAGTCAAGAACAGCTGAAGCGATTAGCAATGCCCCATCTCCTCCAAAAGGCATAAACTCCAGGGAAAGAATCAATAGGAAAACTTTACAATACAGAGCCCTTAGCTCAAGGCAAGTTTCAGGAATAAAGCTTCTAAAAAGGCAGTTGACAAGATGCCAGACTAGGACTTAGGAAAGGGCTAAACTCAGTCCTTGAGTGTGTGCCTGTATCGTAGAGCCTCAGATTCCCCTGTTGTAAAATATAGATAATTATACTGGTTTCTCTCATAAAATCCTTTGGCGTCCGCTGACAGAACAGAATAAGTAAGAACTATACCTCCGAGTTATTTACACCCATCTTATTATTTAACAGAACAATTTTAACTCTGGTGGATGTTGTGGAACAGACGCACTGAAAGATGTTTCTGCAAACTTCTAGTTACCACAAATTCGGCAAATGCAGGATTTCTGGCTTGTGATGGACCTTCTCCTCCTTGCTAGTTTTTGAAAAGAATTTGTGAGGCAAACACTTGCCAGGGCAGGAGATAGAAACATAGAACTGGAAGAGTCAGTAAATTCAATAAAGGGCACTTTTTTTTTTTTTTAAACCAACAAGTGTGAAATGTTCTCAGATGCTTACTGGCTAAATGGTGGATGGAGAGTCAGTTCAGCCTGTGGAACTCATGCAGTGTATTTTTGTTAACAGAATTTGAGTGCAGGTTCCCAAAACATTTCTTGATGGTGAAGCCTACTCAGAGCTTTCAGATTTAGAAATTTCACCTTCACTAGCCTGTATTTCATCTGAGAAGATGCTTGCTAATTTATTTATGCCCTTTTTCTTTGTAGTACAAGCAGCTAACGCTTCAGTCACATAAAGCACTAAACCCAAGATTCAGTAAGATATCCTGATTATAAAAAGCAATTTATTTTTTACTCTCTCAGGCCCTAGTTGTTACTTCCACTGAAGTCAGAGTTTTGCCATTGATTTCAATAGGGGGGAGCAGAGCCAGGGACTTTTATCTGTTAATTCCTTGTGGATCATTTACAGCCTTCCAAGCACCACTGTAAAAATAAACTTTGGATTCTTAAAAAACACGCACATACACACAACAAAAAACTGGACTAAAATATGCATAAATACCCAAAGAGAAGTACTGGTATACTGTCCCTACAGGATTTCAGAACAGCTCATTATTTACTCATTAACAAATCAGAAGCAATAACTCCACTTTAATGATCATGTGCATTTCTATCATTGGGGCAAGCAGATCAAATGATCCATAGTCTCATGTATGTAGTTTGCTCTTGAATATACACCGAGTCTCACTGATATGAACTGGGCTCTGAGCAAAGACACAGCCAAAAGAGGGCTTGATAAATCACAGTGCTGAGAAGCGCCAAACAAACATATCAGTTCACAGGAGATGACTGCCTTTTTTAGGGATTTCTCAAGTGCAATTCAGCTGACCAACCTTAGATGCCAAAGCTACAGGAGGCAACCAGCAACATTAAGTCAGCCAGAAAAAAAAAAGGGGGGGAGACAGGGTGAAAACTCACCCCGCCCCCTAGTTCTTCTTTTTTTAATGTGCCTCTCATATCTCAGATTGCAGATTGAGAAAGAGCAACATTAAGAGCGTTGAGCATTTTTGCATTGCATTGTCATAGTGTTTTCAGGCAGAACTGTTAAGAGATTAAACATTTTTCCCGCAGAAAACTTGTGAAATGCCACACTTGCAAACTTCCACAAGCCAGCTACTGAAACAGTCAAAAGCTACAGCCACGGACTAAACCAGGGGAAACATTCCTAGACGAACTTCCACCATCTTGCTGAAACGATTCTCATGTCAACTGCTTGGGAAAACCAGGGCTAAAACAAAGAGGGAGCTGAAAGCCTGGAGCTTGAATTGAAACTATAAAAGAAACAAACAAAAGTAGCAGTGACAAAACTCTGAGGACTCCTTTGGCACCCAAGGAGAAAGCTTAAAATACAGCCAGCGTCTGTCTGCCTTTTTTCCTCCCTATCTTGTTTAAAAAAAAAAAAAAAAACACCACTCTTAGAAACAGTCTCTTTCTGTATAAGCTGTTGCCAGAGTCTGAGAGAGTAAGTGAGCATTTCTGTGCCAACCCATTCACATGGCCAGGTGAAAAGAAACTCATTCCTTTACAGCCTGTGCTGCCCCACACAACATCTGCTGAGAAAGTGGGATGAGAAACACCAAAAAGGGAGAAGAGAACAGCCGAGGCCTTCAGGTTAGAAGGGCAGTCTGTTCCCACCAGGGAGCCACTCTTTCACTTGCAGACAACTGCTGTATTTGACATTTCAATGGGAACTGAGGCAGAGCAGGAGGGAGGGAGATGGAGGAGGGGGAGGTGGAAGTGCAAACATAAAGGGACCAGAGTGAGAAAAGCAAGGAGACAAAAATTCTACATCTCTTTCATTTATTCTTTCCAGTTTCCCCCCTCCCTCCCCATAGTATGACAGTCGGGAGAATGAGAGTTTCTTTTAAAATCAGACAGACAGGCAGAGAGTTGGCGCTGTTAAAAGTTCTTCAGAGCAAATCAATTTTATGGGGCTTCCTTTATTTTTTGTCATCCTTTTTTGTTTGTGATTTCAATGAGAAGGAAAAAGGTTTTACATAAAATAAACAAAGAATGAATAACAGCAAACCCAGTCATGGGCAGCAACAGTGGATGCTTTTATAAAAAGTTACGCGAATATTGTTTCGGCGTTCAGCATTGTCTCAGAGTTTCACAGAATCACAGTTTGTGTGTTCAACATAGACACATTCATCCTGAGAGTAATTCTGAAATCCTAATCACTTCATACAAGCCCCTCAATAAAATCTGCATGCTTTTAAAAATCTAGTTTATAGAAACTTTCATCCAAGCACATCACAGTATTTTATAAAGGCTTCAAAGCAGTGCCGCGCTATAAAGGGATGTGATCTCCATCTTACAGAACAGGAAACTGAGGCAGCTGAGGGAATCAGTCAGACTGCATCCAGAAGTGAATCACTGGCAAAGCCTGGAATAAAAACAGCCTCCCTTGAGCACCATATTGTCTGCAATGAATGCAGAAATGGCCTTTACTAAATGGGAGTCTCTACATTAGGTTTTACGTCAAGCCCAAATACAAAACCAACCAAACAAACAAACCAAAAACAACGCAAACAGGGTGCAAAATTTAGAGTGCATTCAAATCTGCAACCCATAAATTTGAATAGTCATCAGAATGCACATAGTAGGAAGCAAGGTGGAGCATTTGTTGAGGAGATAAGGGAATGGCTAAGGCAGGAGCATTATAGAAGAGAGCCAAGGCATAGCTTCCTTGAAGACAATGCAGGAAGGTTGGGAGTCTTGCTGGAAGGGTGAGACGCACATTGGGTACAGCTTGCAGGGATCAAACTTAGAAATGAGGTATTGTTACATCCACAGACACTTTGGCTTTGCTTCTTTCTCAGTAAGGATTCCCATGAATTCCCTCCCTTACTGACCATGAGGGGAAACAACTAAAACGCTTGTGAGATTAACATTGCTGGCTCAGCATTCAACACACACTATGCAAAAGTCAAAGGTGCTTTGCTATTTGCTTGAGACTGAAGTTGCACATAAGAGAGAATCTCCAAAAAACCCTAATCATCTAAGCTATAATTTAGAAGTGAGGATTAAGAGGTTAAAAAATGCTTTGTGTTCAACTGGAATCAAACCAGAAAAAGTCACTTTCTTTTTGTGATGAAAATTACTAGTCTTTGATCCTTCTTCACTGCTGCAGCTGAGTATTACTTCCTTTGTCTGCTCTCCACTACATACACACAAATGAGTGGGTTCTCAGTTAACAGGCCAGTTTGTACAGGGATAGATTTAAGGGTAATCAAGTAGGGCACCTCTGCTTCCCACAGTAGCATTGATTAGTATAGTTTGCATTATGAATCACATGATGAACAGGTAGGAGCAACCTTCTGCAGCCCTTCCTACCAAACCAACCCACCTCACTCCATGTACTCTGGCTGCTACAATGTCTACTTTTGCTCTTTTCCACAACCCATTCCTCCACAAGCAAATGGACCTGAAAATCCAAAGGGTTACATGGGGCCCATCAGATGGCATGGAAAGAACTTGCCAAATGATTTTGGAGCTGGGTTATTTTTTGTTTGTTTAAGAGTCAGAAGACCATCTACAAACAAACATTTCTGCCACCGGCCAAAAAGAGAGAACCCTATCGACGCTTCTTCATCTTCACTTGTTAAA
This sequence comes from Struthio camelus, assembly GCF_040807025.1. Lineage (NCBI taxonomy): Eukaryota > Metazoa > Chordata > Aves > Struthioniformes > Struthionidae > Struthio > Struthio camelus. The sequence continues at coordinate 7,575,895 of NC_090953.1, forward strand.
GAATTGACCCTATTTTAAATGGAACCAGGAGCTAGTGCGCAGTATGTGTTTTACTTATCTATCACATACCCAGCAAGTCCAGCATCGTGGCAGAGAAGGTACTGGAGCCCTCTGCATTCTACAGCAGACTTCTCTCACCTCCACCACCCTGTCTTTTTCTTCACTGCTTGTTAGAGTCAAAGCCTAGCATATGTGAACATACTGAGAAGGAAATCCATACAACTCCAGCGCAACCCAGGCTGCATCCTGACTAACTCACTAAGTAATCCAGAGCCAGCAAGACAGATCTTTAGTGAGATGCTGTTAGCGCTTCTGAATTGTGTGGCTTCATTTTCTATCTACAAAATGGGAGTAACAACTACCCTCGCAGGCTAAGAATATTGAAACCCTAAGCAGAAGATAAAGCTGCAAAGTGCTAATGAGAGGTTAAATCTTTTCCTGGTGCCTCATAACTGGCTGTCAGGGAGAAGACAGCAACAGATAAAGATTTTTTTGCTCTTTTAACTTTAGTAGCTATAGTAAACTTCCCCTTATTATTTCAGTTTTGGCAAGTCACATAAGTTCGGGAACTTATCTGTAGCAGGGTTCCCCTCCACACTTAAATCCTCAGGAGAAGTGACTAATTCACTTCTGATCAAGCAGAACAGCCGAGGCTCGCTCAGCCTCCACAGAAGGTGACAAGGTGGGACTTGCTCGCTCACACTTGCACCTTTGTGAGGGACTGGAGCATCCCACCAACTCTTTCCCCAACCCCACAGAGAGCTTGCCCTGCTTTGAACAAAGTCTACCGCATGGCCAGCATGTCCATTTGAGAGATGGCAGCCCTCGTGAGAGGGACCAGCGTGTGCTGTGCAGAAAAAGTCCTTGTGCATCCTCCAGAAAGACAATGCTCAGTCACAGAGAACAAGTCAAACCGCCTCTTTCCCCACAGGGCTGCAGGCTGAAACCACCTCTGTTTGCTGGGTGCTGAGAGGTTTCATTGTTTTGGCTGCCACATTTTATGACACGTACTCAGAAACCAGATGGGGTAACGGGTGAGTAATACATTGGCTGCTATCTGCCTTGCTGAAAGGGTGATAACAGTGAGTCACAGATATTCCCGCTTCCTAAATAAGATAACTATGATCAGGCCTTTGGAAAGCAACACCACAAACACATCCCCACCATCACCTTTTACTCACAGATGTGGTCTGCAGCACCAACTTATTGCTAACACAATGGCAACATTAACTGAGTGTCCATCTGCAGTCCTTAAAAAAAAAAAAAAAGACTCATGTGACAAGATCATGAGACTGGCTTAGATTCAACGTACTCTTCCATTAATGAGTTTATTTCTGAATAAGTTTCAGATTTTCTTCATAGTCCCTGGACTAGAAATGAGTTTTTAAACAAAAAATGGGAACAAGAGAGAAACTTGTTACTACAGCATCTGGACTTCGGTGAAATCTTTCAAAAATCAGTGAGATTTGAAAGAGAGGCGTGACATTTTACCAGCCAAAAGATGTGGTGGTAACGATGTTTCTCTGTCAAAATAATTCCTCAGCCTGAATGAGGAGGTTTCTTCTCTGCCCTTGACTCAAACCAAGTTTATGAGCTCTAGTTCTTATTTACTCCACCAAAAAATGACAGCCTCAGTCACCTTAGATTGTTTTAGCTTAAGGCACTGCTTGAAGATGGGTTTGCCTGAACACACTGCGCTGCAGCAGTTAAGCCGTTTATTCACACTGACAATGCACACAGGCTGGTAAGGTAGAGCAGACATTAGGTGGGTAAGGAGGAGAATCAGTGACATCAGAACCCATCACTGCTATTTGCTTCAGGGCGTGGGAGCCATGTTCCTAAGATATTTGGCTCCTACTCTGAAATTCCTCCCAGTACCTCTGACAGGGGTTGACCCCAACTATACCAGCAAGCAGGTCAAGAGAGGAACTCAGATGGTTGGGGCTGGATGGCATGGGCAAGCGCACATTATAAGGAAATCTGCGCTGTGCCCATACTGTTGTTCCCAGCGTCCTTTCCACTTTTATTTTTTGTTATCTTTGCGGTTTATGCTGAACCTGTCTTCTATTTTGTCTTTGGCTCCTGACATGGAGTTATACAGAGCTTCAATATACCTCTAGTGAGCACTGGATTGGGTCAGATGATCTATTTAGGCAAGAAAAAAAAAATCATCCTGCAAAATTCTGAGAAAACAGAAAGTCATTAAGAACTTGACACGGAAATGACTCTGCAACTAGCATTTTGGTGCTCCACGCTCTTGTTCTCCCTCATCAGTTTTATCTGCTCTACAGGTTAAACACTTATTGTAGATCCATGCCTTCCAAAAACAGCCTGAAAGAAAGATTTGGTTTAACGCTAGCTGAAGATCGGGTGACCACAACGTTGAGATCAAACTTTAGTCAAACCTTTCTGAGAATGCAGGAGCATGTTTGGCACTGTGGTTTTGGTTCTGACAAGCCTTTCGTGCAAGGACCATTTCTGTACAGCTCTTAACACCAGCTCAGCACTATTTAATGATCTGTCCCAAAGGAAAAGCTCCAATTCACCTGATTAATTCTACGAAGAACTATGTCATTGTTTGCCCTGCATTATTCCTTAGTACTAGCGTAATTAATCTGAGAATTTGGAGTCTCCTCCTCCTATCACTCCCCAGCCACATTCTGAGATATCAGAAAACACAGACAACAAATTTGAAATAAAAATACAGTGAAGCCATCTGCAGGACACACAATGGGTAGCTTACCCACTCACTGTTACAGTTAGCGATTTGAAGTGAATTTGTAGCAGATGAAAGCCCTGAAGGCTAAATCTGCTAACTTCACCCCCCACCTATCCAACAGCTCCACAAATAAATCTTGTGGGTTTGGAAATAGCTGCTTCCCCACCTCTAACCACAGGCTTGACAGTCCCCACCAAGCCTCTCAATTTCATTAGTTTCTGGATTTCTTTCATACACATACAAATATGCATACATACGCACACACATACAAAAAAGCTGCCCACTTACAAATCTGACAGGTAAAATTATTCCCTCCTTCTACAGTCCTCCTAATTGCCTCCCATGGGCCCTTGTGAAACGTAAACGTCACTGGCTAAATATTAAGTTCATGCAGCGTCACTGTTATGCCCTTCATTAAAGCAGTATCTCTCTCATAGCTCAGTGTATATGTTACTTTTAATTTCACTGCTAGGACCCACATGGAGTGTGTAACTTTCCAGTCTAACTTTAAATCATTATGCCAATTTCCAGCAGTTACTTAGAGATTATTTTTCTCAGGCACCATTTTACGAAGGCAATTTTGTTTTTAATACCCCAAAGCTATATTTTTTCTAAAATATATTTTGTCCCAGCGTACACAGATTTTTTCTTCTTGTCAATCTGCTCAGAAGTTGTTGGTAATTCAAAACCTCATGCATTTATCATCATTAAAACAGAGGCATAAGATAAGAGTTACTAAAGATAGCAAATATTTTTTATCTCGTAAGTCTCTACTTCTGCAGTCCAGCAATCATGTCATTCTTTTTTGATTTCGGTTTTTTTGGTTTTTTTTTCCCCCCCTTTTTTGACATGAATGTTCAAAGCAATCCCATGACAAAGGACGGACCTTCTTCATAAGCCACTGTTTGCATCTCCTAAAATCCAAATGAGGAAACAGGCCACGTAAGAGGAAACAGGCCACGTAAAAGTAACTACAGTTATTTTAGTTGGATTGCAATAGCCATCAAGAAATAAATAGGCAACAGAAGTAATCAGTGTCACTGGTTCCTTGTTTGCAAATTGAGGCCTGTCATGCTTGCTCCTGCGTTCAGGATGCAAACCATCACTTCCCAAAGACCTTTTGAAATTGTCCCCAGAAGTGACAAGGCATTGAAGGTTCAGTAACCATCATGGTCACCGTCCTCCAAGCTCCAGACAGTCTAATGTGCTCCTTTATCCAAAGGAGAAATTCAGTTGGGTTTTACTCTGAGAGGTGAGGCAGAAACAGTGCAGGTCTGAAATCTATAAACTGTATGACAGTCCAAACAACCGAGGAAAATGGATCATATAAAAAGTTGCTAGAGACAGAAAAAACTGCACAAAAACCAGACTTTTACAATAAGTCTGCAAAATGGGAAAAAGCCATCTGTCTGCAGCTAGTTGTGGGATACTCAGAAAAATCTCAGTGCCAGAAGTCTTCTGTTAATAGACAGAAAAGTAGTATAAACTGATAACTTGTAACAAAGTGCATTAACTAGCAATTAACTGACTAATAACAAAATGAACTACCTCCAAATATTTTGGGTTAGTGATGAGTAGTGAGCAACATAATAGTTTTCAGCATTTTAAAGGTGTACATAGTAGAAGCAAAGTAAGCAAATCCAGATGCTTAAACCTAGGCTCCCAGGTGTATATGTGGGCATCTAAAATTCTTGTTCTCATTTTCAGAGTGTTCTTAACAGCTCAGCAGCACTGAAACCAGACCATATTGTTTGTATTTAACCAAGGATCTTTGAAGCTTGAGCAATACTGGGATCTGGACCACTAAAATATAACACGTCTGCTAATTTTTGCATTGATTTCTCTGAATAGTGGAATCTGTCAGTTACAGATTGAACATGGAACAACTAATTTCCACTTATATCTCCACCTCTGTCAACAGGAATATTTGGGAGCATTTCTCTCAGGAAAGATCTCCTGTTCAAACTCTTCAGAATGTAAAATGGGGAGAATATCTCGAGAGGATATCAATTTGTCAGTGTTCGCTTAAGATATTAAAGTCTTTGTTAAATGTACAAAGGCAGGATCCTCAGTGGCTCAGAGCACAGGCTGGACATCAGAACAGCAGGTTTCTAATGCCTGTCACCACTCAGTTCTCATAGGCCAGACTGCAGTGGTCTCTTTCAGACTGTAAAGCAGCATGCTGGTGATTGCAACAGATCTGTTAGGATAAGAGCATGTCCAATAAGACTAGCTACTACATGTAATAGGTAGCTACGAATTCATTATCCTCTTTTGCATAAAGTGCATGACCCTTATCCAAGAATACAGACGCATTCTTCCCAACCTAACTAGTATCTAAACGTAGTCAAAGCTGCAGGTATGCACACATTTGTTCAAGATGTGGGCAGTACCTGAAGATTAAATAGCAGTTGACTAGGTCTGACAGAAAAGGAAGCCAGGGAAAAGCATATATAAAAAAAGAACAGTCAGGCAATGGCTAGGAACCGAAAGCTGATTCCCCACTGCAGGTGTCTCATTTCCCCTAAGGGCCGTCTCTTGCTATTTGCTTCCCGCTCATCCCAGAGGCTACATCCCGAACGGCAGCGGGAAGGGTTAATGCACTAACTAGAGCAAGTCACACTCCTTTCCCCCACTACTCTACCTCCTGCTAGCAGAGGCAGGCCAGCCATGGTGCTTGCATCCCCACTGCCAGGGAGCTAGGAACATATCTGCAGCCACCGAGTGCCACAGGGTTAACAAAGGCTGTTTCCTTCAGTGTGCCTTACTCCTTTCCACAGCATCAACAACAAAAGGGAGAGACAATCATAGAAAGACTGGCCAGAGAGGGTAGGGAAAGCCCCATCTCCAAATGTAACGCACAAAACAATGCCTCAGTGTACCCCAGAAGCTACTTTTCAGTGGACAAATTATGGACCTTTGAGGACATTGCAAGCAGTAAGCTTACCCGCCCTGAGAATAATTAGGGAGACACCCACCATAAGTACAGGTATCAGGACCTGTCACTACCAGCCCTGCATACATTTATAGGGACCGATTCATTCACTACAGACGAAACCGAATCTGATCTGCATGGAGGAAGTCCTGGTATTTACTAGGCCTTTACACAGCAGAGAGCTGGCAGCACTGACAAGGACGAACTAGCAGGTAACTCTAGGCCTAGAGTGTGCAGCCTGCAGAACCAAGCAAAGCGTCCTTCATTGAAAGAGGCCCCAGCAGAGATGGGCCTCACTGTAGCATCCACAGGCATCCCATGATGTTTGCAAGCACAAGGCTGTGGGAACAAGAACAGGAGGCAGTGGTAATAACAGGATTTTCAGCCTCAGGTGTTCAAGCACTTTGGAAAAAATCCTCCTTGCTGTAAGCAAGGGTTGGAAAAGGCAAGATTTGTAGAGAGACAAAGGGAGAGAGACAGTTAGATTCAATGTGTCCGTACTTGTTCGTTGCTTGTAAACAGCAGGGTAGCAGCAACCTTTTTTTTTCCACATTTATTCCCATCCCCTAGCATGTATTTTTTTCCTTTCCTTACCACTGCAGTCGCACATTGTTTGCATTGTCACACAATGCCCAGGCCCATTCCCACTAAATCCAATGCTAACTCACCTCCGTGTAGAGGCTCTTTGTAGAAATGGCTCTCAAGCATGCCCTTCCCTTAACTCCTTCCACTCTTTGAAAGGAAACTCAGAGCTGTGCACTGATTTAGAAAAGCAGAGGCCTCAGAAAACAGCTAACTGCTTTTGGTTAGTAATGTGGAAACAGGAATCTGGCCAGCTCTTACAAAATACACTTTGGACACCGATCTCCTGGACAGGAACAGACTTGTTCTGAACGTACATACGTGTACACACACAAGCACAGATGCAAGAGGAAAACTCAGATCTTCTCGGGCTACAGCTGTGAGCACTAACCGCTGGTCTCTATTGCCATAATCCACCAGTGTGGCTGGTGGCTGTTTGGCTGTATTGCTGCTCAGAGAGAGTCCACCACAGCCCTGCCTCACTCCCCACCTGCACACTGCAATAGGCAAGCCCGTGAGCATCAAGGCAGCTAGCCTGAACTGGAAGAAAGTCTTAGCATTGCTGCCATTAGCAATATCAGGCTGCGGGAATTCAAAGACTAATCAAGTTGCTAGAAAACGGGAGTCTGAGATCTCCTTATGCCATTGGCCCAAGTCATCCACATGCTCCATACTCTGCTTTGAAAGCGCTAGTACTCTACAACCACAGCCAAACTGCCTGCTGGTTGTGCCACCTACCTAGAAGGGAACCTACCCCCATGAATTGCAAATGCTGCTAAGTCCTGGAAAGGGAGGGAAGAAGAGATCAGAGTCTACATCCATCAAATGAGGCAGCTAAATGAATTGCCCTTTTCAAGAGCTGTGATTGCTCCAACTGCAAATCTTTCAGAGTTTGTGACAATAAATTTCCCCCTATCCTATTAATAGAATATAATAGCAATTCTGAGAATAATGGCCTATTATCTAAAATCTTAAAGCAACACAGCAGTCAAAAGGAAGGTGAAATATTGGGCTGGGGGAAGCAGTTTCGGGGAGTTTGCAAACCTCCCTGCATGGCACACAAGCAGAGCCAAGCAGACTGCTACAGATTTAGTTGTTTCACAAACAGAACACCACCACAAAACAAGAGTGGCTTACTTTTAAAAATCCACCAAATGCACATTTTTAAATTGTTCTCAGTGCACATATGTCAATTGTTTGCGCAGCTCAAAAATTGCCATGACCTGCCATCTAAGCCTGCAGAAGAGACAGGTTGGAGATACCAAACCTCCGCTCCTCCCCTCCTGCCCTACAGCTGTCACAAGGTTTACAGATTCTGTCAGCTGAAAACAATTAGACAGGTGGCAACAGGGACAGCAAGCATTTTGTAGCATGTTTGTCTCTACCATCATTAGAGAAGGTGAGGAACAACATTTTTAATATTTCCGCCCCAAAGGAACAGCATAAAAAAACTGAATTTAACCAAAGCCCTAAAAAAAGAAAAAAGTAAAACTAAAAATTGTCCTTGACATCATTCTTTTCATGTGTGTGTGTGGCCAGCTGTCTGGCCAAGCCTACTTTTTCTGTTTTCAATTTTTGATAATTTTTATGAGGAGCTGAAATTTAAGAAAAGTTGCCAAAAAAGTTAATTTTTATTGCTCCCCCTTCCCTTCTGAGATTGTTCTTCTGTTTGCTTTTATCTGCGCTCCTCCTTTTCTTTCTTGTTATCCAAGAGTGACCTGATTCTCCAGGTCACTATCCTATTCATGTATTTATACAAGCACTAACACAAAAAACCCTGTCCTATCCTTACTTGCATCCAGATATTAATGCAAAAACTGCTTATAACTTAATGATGTTCTTCCATCTTCATCAGCGATTACCAGTAAAGAAATTAAGATTTGTTCCAAGTTCTGCACATCTGTCATTCTAGATGGCATGGAGGAGCAGGATAAGTCTGTCTTTCTTGACGTCTTTGAGTCTGTTGCCATTGACTTCAGTGGTGTGAGAAGTGTCACCCATGGAGATTTTCAGGGATAGGCTGCTGATTCTGATCCAGCCCCAATTAGCAGTTACCCGATAACTGTTGACATTGGAGAGCTGTGAAGTAAATTGGGGGCCTTGATCCAATGAGCCATAAAAATAATAACCATAAAACCATGTCTGCACCATAAAATCTCACACAATGATTACCAGTAATGATTCCTATTATTTGTATATGCTACCTGGCTGGGAAGGGCTCTGCACCTAGAAACATAACAGAGTATCTTTCTTAGCCTTCTTTACTGCCTGTGTAACCATTCCACCTTCTCATAAAGCTGCACTGTTATCCTGCCTTGCCACTAGCATAATCCAGATCAGGGCTGACACCCCACAGGTACATCAATCGTTGTATCTCTACCCATGGGGTCTTTCAAAAAGGCAAGTTTCAAGCACAGACTGCTACGGAGTTTTAGGGCTCAGATTCAGCCTTTCCTCAAGCCCTAGTTGTCCTAATAAGCGTTCAAGTTCAAATATGCAAGGTCAGAGGTAGAATCTTTTCTAAGTTTGCTTTGCCTACATCTCAAGAGCCTCCTGCTATAAGCATGATCCCATTCAAACAGACACTGGTTTCAATTCATGTTTCCTGTCACCTTATCTTCAGTGTTGCTTTAATATGCATAAATATATTAAAAACAACAGATCTGCCAAAATCATTTTCAAGTCAATCACCTGAGTTATAATCGACTCTCATCAGAGAGCATTATCCGACATAACTCACTTGCAAATCAATCCAGACTCATAAAAATGATTCCAATCTTTGCCAAACTTTGGCTGTGGCTGGTTCTTCATGAAACCTAAAGTCAGATAAGACATTTCTCAGAGCTGTCTCTCCTCACCAGGCAGGAAGCAACTTTCCAACCATTACAATACTTCAGCACTGGAAACCATGCAAATCTGTTGGTCTTACCAGCTCTTCCACCAGTGCTGTGCAACTCAGAGCTAGTAGGACTGAGGCATCTAAAAGGCTTTTGCACAAACTCCCATTGCGTTTGATCTGCAGAAGATAAGCCCTTATAATTTTCTCAATGCTATTCTAGTTCATACCGGGGAGATTTTAATACTTTCCTACCTCTGCCAAGCTTAATTCATCAATGCTTACAAAGAGCTGTGAGATCCTTACATGGAAGATGACAGAGTGCAAAGTTATCATTAGCAAGCAGCTTACTGATGTGTTCTCCACAGAAGCCAAATATGATACTAATGTTATATGTAACTAATTCAACACTCAGGTGGCATTCCATTTAATCAAGACATATCATATCTTTCAGCTGAAAGAAATGCTGCAGAATTTATAATGAAAACAGGCCAATATCTCAACTACTGACAATCTTTGCTATATTTCTGCTGGTCTACCTTCTACTGAAAGCCAAAGGAAAAGCTGAGTCTTTCCATTCTTGACCTGTTTGCTCCTTGTTTGATGCTCCTAGTGATGTGGCAGTTGCAGTTCCTTATACAGTTAACTCTTTTGAACAACATTTACATTTTCTTTACACCTGTTCACAGCAGAGTTGGTTAAAAGTTTTTTGATCAAAAGTGTGTTTTCATTTAAATATAATAAAATCTAATCGCCAAACCAGATCTGACCATCTAATCCTGAATCCTGACTCTGGTGAGGATCAGCCTCAGCTGCGCCAAGCGAAGGTACAAGAAACCTGATAACAAGCAGTCCTGAAGCAACTGTGCATGAAGGAAGTTTGTTCTCAAACCACGTCTGTAGCAAGCCAGTTTGCATTCCGAGACAGGAACGCTTCCATCCCTTCCAAGCTTTTAACAAAGAACTTGCAGCTCAGTTCCCTCCCCCAACTCCAAATTTCTACACATTGCTTTCAGAAAGTTACTGTAGTTAATAAGGTGCTGGCCAGGTTTTCTGGGCAGAGAAAGAACTGGCTCCTGCACCCCTAAAGTATTTACAATCTTCTGTCATATGGTCAACAGGAAAAAGTTTCATGCCACCAGATATATCTATATTCTCCCCATCTTAGCCAGGCTTTCACGTGATAAAGCTCAGCTGCCTTCATATTTTATGAAAAATACTACAGTCCCCTTTCCCAGGAGGTTGCTAGAATTGCCATTCTGAGCTTATAACGAAGGAAGGAACTGGAACGCTGTAAGCTTACAACTGTCTGCTTCATGTAAATCAAAGCACAGCTGCAAAATTTGGGAATAGAAAAAAAATAGTGAAAAAATTTCCCACCACACACATCCAAAATATAAATACTCCTGGCTAGTAAATGTCACTTGACACTTCCACATCAAACCTGTCATCAGCTTAAGCATTTAAAAGAAAAACACTGTTGGGGTTGGGTTCACAGATCTGTCCCTAGATCTAATTTACAAGCAACTCTTTTATATTAATAATTCCTAAACATGCTGTAATGACACATTAAATTTGCATGCAATAGCCTAGTTAAAATCTAGACAAGCCAACATCTCTGAGCCAACACTGCACCTAATTATTTAAAGCAATACATTTCTCTTATCTACTGCTGAGCTGGGGTATGGGACATACTTGGTAGCTGTAAAGATCATGGGAGAAAAGCAAGAATATTTTGTAAACAATACATTGAGCCCTGCTAATATAGGAATAAATTAAGAACCAACATTAGAGTCAGTACAGGCTGTTTTACCAAATAAACCCAAGCACGTATTTGCCTAGTCTGCTGATCCCTGGAGGTGGGAGCTCGCTCTGCCTTGGTCACAGCTGTAGCAAACGCATGGAAAAAACAGGTAGCAGAAACCACACTAATTCCCCAGAGGCTAAGCAGTTGCAGGGACTATCCATAGTTCAGTGAACCTTTAAATCAAGTTAGCAAGCCCTGGACCTGTTGTGATTTGCACGGACCTTCCCACAGTGCACCAGGATGTTTTTACCTCATAACAGATACCATCAATGCTAAGCAAATTGCTTGCATAACTATGCATATTTGCACAGTGCTGTCAGTTGCAGCTGATGTCACTTGCTGATTATCTTTCTCCTAACTTTTCATCTATGGAAGCTTGCTTTTTAGTTTGTGACTCATTCTGTAGCACCTATATACTGTGCAATGCCAAGTGCACTTTTAACACTTGCTTTATTACCACAGACATGTTTTTTTCAGAGGGGGATCAGGTGTCTCAATTCACCCTTTCCACCCCATGTAATGTAATTAATTATGATTTGTTTCATATTGATCACATGATCTTATTATTTATAAAGCAGTCAGTCATCCACACACCACAGTTTAAAAAGGATCACAAATCATCAAGCCCTGATGAAGAGTTCTGTATATATTAGCTTTCCCATAATCAACTGGCAAAGTTTTGCTTTCAAGCCCTGTATTTTGAGTTAATGAATAAACATCAAGACCCCGCTGGAGAACATAGGGATAGCCACTTCACCAAGAAGTGAACCCAGAGCAAAATGTCTGTCCTTAGCTGGGGGAACTCCATCACTGAAAGATGCAACATGCAACGCTTAACCGTTCTTCTCAAAAAGGCATAACACACTAGCTTGGCCTCAACAAGGGAGGGCCTGTGGTTTGCGTTTGGTGAAAAATAATTTCCAAGAGGGTTGGACAAGATGGTGGGCTGCTCAGATCTGTCTTCAGGTTAGCCTTACGAAATGAAATTTGGTGTAAAGAGCATAAAAACCTGGCAGTGCAGTGACACTCAGGAGCTACATACTTGGCTTCAAAAGCAAACAATCCTTGAAAGCCAGGCCTCAGAGCAGTTATACCTGCCGTTTGTAGACAGCAATAGACTTTATTCTCTGGGGGACTAAATAGGGCATAAAGCCTTTGACCTGGAGGTCACTGGTTCAAAACCCCGTCAGATTTTGCGAATGATCAAAAGTAGTTGCCACCTGATTGTTGTTTGCTTCTTTAAGTGAAATAAATAGGAAAGTTTCACTCCATTTCTTAGCTGCCCACAACCTGACAGCTGCATTTCAGCATTCAACGGCAAGATTATCAGCAGCGGCCTTGTATCGTTGAGAAGAACAAAACCTACTGTCCAAGGGAGAGTGGCATGCGGGGTCACCAAATCCAGCCCCACTGCAACTGCCAGCAGTCATGGCCATGAAATACTTCCTTGGAACAAATTTAAAATCTACAGTAAAACACAAAGGGCACGATTACAATCATAAATGAAATAAATCCAGAGACCCCATCTAGTCAAGGCAGAGCAGCGCTGGGAAGACACAGAAGGAGGCTTGCACAGTCCAGCCTGCAAGCCTCTGACTTGCACATCGCCGAGTCAGTTCTTCCAGCACTCACTTAAATGCGAAGCGCTATGTCCTGGGGATCTGGCTCCTCCATGAAAATCACGTTTGGGAGGGTTTGCGACAACCATAAGTATCTACAGCTCACATTTATTTTGCAACCCAAAGAAGAAATGAAAATCCTTGCTGTGGCTCATCCTCCAGAGAAGGGCATGGACAATTAAGAGCACCTGTCAGTAAAGCCTGCAACAAAAGCCTCTCCCCTGTGGCTCTGAACACACATACTTTGGTCCACAGCTTAGGCAACTATTGAGTGTTTGGGAAATATATTACTCCAGAGCAGGACCCCCAACTTGTTTACCTAGCAAGCACACTTAATAAGGAGCCTGTTAAAAAGGTGACTGTTATAGTGCACTCCTGGTCTGTCAAGCAATCAGGCTGCATTATATAGTTTATCATTAATTATTGGGGAGGGGGGAAGCAGGGCAGGTTTAAATTAAAAGCAAACCCAGACAAAAATATATGAAGCACCTAGTAAACAGGGCATTGAAGACAGGCACCCGGCTATGCCCCGTAAAGGTACCCGGGCCCAAGCGATGAGGGCTCTCGTGCCGGTTCGCGGTGCTGCCTTCATCCAACACGCTGGGCAACTGGAAAGCTCTGCCCGCTGCACGGACCACCTGCGAGCACCCGCGGCCCTTGTCTCTTTGTCTGAAGAGCCGTTTATTCGCAGAGATACCACCTGTTACGGCAGGCTACGCTCGCGCACGATGCCCTACGGGGCGTGAAGAGTCGGGTTTGGGAGCAGGAGGCTGCGGGGTGCCCTGCGGGGCCGGTCGCGGCCGCTTCCAGCCGGTTCTGCCGCAGCCGTTAGGGGAGGGGACGCGCGAGGAGGCGACTGAGGAGACGCGCGCGGAGGCAGGCGAAGAGGCGCACGCGGAGACAGGGGACGAGCAACGGGAGAGACGTGGGGAAGGGAGACACCGTTGGGGACAGGGCTGAAGCTGCTCTCTGGGAAGGAGGTGCCCCATGGTGGAGGGGACCGCAGACCATGAGGGGACCCCGCCAGGGGCAGGAGCACCCCTGAGCGGCCATGGCCGACCTACGCCGGAGCAGGGGCACCTCTGAAGGGACTGCAAGCCCATGGGCGAGCCACGCCAGAGCGGCAGAGGAAAACGAGCAGGAAGCGCTGAGGAGGGGCAGGAAGAAACCGTTTCGCGCCGAGCCCGTCACCTCCCCGTAAGGGGCAGGAGGGAGCGAAACGTGTGGCAAAAACAAGGGAAAACGGGTGCAGAGAGGTTGGACTGAAGTTGAGCCTGTGGAAGGGGGAGGAAAGGTGTTTCCCTTAAGCATTTAACTTTTTTTCCTCTCAGTACCCAAATCAGTAATTAATTTACTGCCAATTAACAAACGATTAAGTGAAATTCCCCCACTCCAGACTGTTTTGCCAGCAGCAGATGCTTGCTCACTTGGCACTACTGGAATCACTTGCTAATAAATGATTAGTTGCTAATTCTTGCCAGTGAAGAGTCCGAGCAGACTCGCCTCCCACTCAGCTCCTTGCACCTGGGACCGGATGACTTGTGCATTGCAGCCACCACGCTTTGGGGGGGACTTAAGCATAAGGGTATGTAGACTCGAACAAACTGTCATGGGCACAGCGCTGAGCTGCCCCCTCTGCCCCTCCCTCTTCCCTTTGCTCAGCAGCAATTTGCAGCGATTCTTTATAATGCTATTTTATGGTGACTTTTAGGTAAAACAGAGTTAAAAGGAGCATCCCAAACCACACCTTTTGATGCCTTACAGTAGAAACACCCCGTACATACACAGCAGAAACACCCAGCTCCCTCTCCCTGACATAGGAGTCAGCCCATCACACCATGACTGCCTTTGCCACTGAGTTTGCAGACTACCACGCTGTTGCAGCATCCCATCGGACTAACCCTTGAAAACACAGAAGTAAATGGCTCTGCAGTTGAACCTGAATCTCGTCCACAGAAGCATAAACTGTCCAAGTGAAGTAAGATAAGCCATCTCTGGATAATATTTCAGCTTCAATCGCTTGAAAAAAATATCCACTGCCTTTTTTTTTTTTTTTTTAAAAAAAAAAAAAACATCCTTAATGTTGTCTTCAAGACGTTCTTGATCTCAGAGATTTAGTGATGGAATTAACCAAGCTCTAGGGTGACTCTTACAGGCATATAGACATGGTCTCTACAGTCTCAGCCACAGAAGCCTCATTCTATCCCCACAGCCCATTCCAGTGCCCTACTATCCAAATGAACCCACCACCATGAGCTTTGTTTTCAACCCACAAGGGTGCAGCACAAGAAAGCTTCTGAGAAGCAAAAATAATTAAATGAAAACTTTTTCCCCAAAACCTGCAGGGCTGCCAGGAGGAAGTTCTGCAGAGCACAGCAGATGACTCTTGACACATGCAGGTCTTTCATGAGTTGACCAGTAACAAAGTGTCCAGCAAGGATTTCTGGCTGATGAGCAAACTCCAGCTCACCTCTTGCCAACCCTTATACAGATGGAAGCCACTGGCTAGAAAAAAAAAAAAAAAAAAAACCTTTACTGCTCACCTCATACATCCAAGGAACTCAACTACCTTGTCATCCTTCTAGAGCCCTCTTTTAAATACTTACTTCAAGTTTCCCACCCTGTTGCCTCCTAATCAAACTGGACTCCTGTCTACTTCCAACAAAAAGTGTGGATTTCCTCAGTGAAGGTCCCAGCATCTGAGCACCTGAAGCCACATCCCACTCAATAAGCGTGCATGCCTCAGAAGAGATTACGTGGGAGATCTTTGCTGTCAAACTCCAAAAAAGGCTGTGTTACTCATGTCAATACAGCATCATTTTCCTTTGCATCACCTTTTTCTGGGATAAGAAAAAGGTAACAAAAGCAGAAGTGCTGGCAGGTCTTGTTTCTGAGCTGCCTGTCATTGTGCAGCCAGATGTGAACACAGTTTAAAGGAAAGCGTCTGTGAGCTGCCTTCCTAGTCAAGGCTCAGATTCCTTTTGTGAGCTTAGGTAAAACAAGAAAAAGAGCCCCGTGCCTCAGTTTCACCATCTGTTCTAGCTCATGGAAGGAAAGAGGTTGACTTCAATTCATTTTGCTTTTAAAACAGCTTCATTCCCAGGGTAAGGACTCGCAGAAACTTAACATAGCGTATTAACCCAGAACCCCAATCCACTAAACATTGTCAACTTGGAGGGGTCACTTTTCTTCTCGATAAAGCCACGCAAGGTCCTCATGCCCTGCCCATACAAGAGTAGCAGTAGAGACAGGTTTGAACTGGAGTGTAATGAAACAGGCTAATTCATTATTTGAAGGTCTCTTAACATATTTTTCAGTTTTATTTCATCTTGATTACTGTCTTCCAAACCAAGAGCACCAGATGGCCTGTACTACTTTCATTGCTAGGTACCAATCAGCCACTTGCATATGATATTTGCCATGAAGAATTAATACAACTAGGTCAGGATGTAAAGATATCATATTATTCATGGCAATAAGCCCAGATTTACTTTTTATGCCTCCTGCAACTGACTGCAGCCAGGTTGAAGTCAGAAACCAGCTCCCTCCTCACCAGCATGAGCAGAGTTGCTCCATGTCTCACAGCACTTTTTTGCAGCTCTTTGTTTCCCTTCCTAGAAGAAATATAGTTGAATTCAGCTTCAAAAGGAAACTTAACAGCTCTCCCAAGTACATGCTTAACAAGGATGTTGCCCTTGTAAAACTTGAAAAATAAAGATGAGAGATTTTACTTTCCTTTTTCCTCTCATTACACAGGATGCAAGTGACTGAGTGGAGAGCTGGTGAAAAGGGCTAGGCTGACAGTCTTGGGATGGCAGAGGCTTAGGAGCCAGCAGAGAAGGAAGATTGCTTGCTGTGCACTTCCTCTATGTACCCCACCACAGTGGGCCTGCACTGCCCCCCACCAGCTGTTCACTTAGAAGTGCGTAAATATGTTGGGTATTTTTCACCATTGATTCATTTTTCTATTTTTATTGCATTTTTTCCTTTATTTTTCATACCTAAAAGTCATTGAAATATGCAATTTAATCTGCAGCAGATGTTGGATTGGTAACAGGACAGAAGCTTGTCTGGGATAAGGACTATCCCTCTCTTCCCTTCTCAGAGCATGATCCTGAGTCTTGTCCACACTGAGGTTGGTTTAGTTTCTTTTAAAGATCCTCTTTCTCTTGCTAACTAAAGTTAGTTAAAGGCTATGAGCAAAGTTGGGGGTTGTCCAGCGGGTATGGGAGGTCAAGGTTTTCTGATAAGACCCAGGATACATGACTGGCCAGGTTGCTTGGTTTTCATGTGCCATAGATTCCCTGTCCATATCAAAGGTTTCAATCAAAACAAACCAAAATGATTTGCTATGATAGCAAACGAGGAGACGGAGGTGCAGGCAGAAGAATCTCCAGGCTGCAAAACAGGATGAAAGCCAACCCTGGGACCTGCTGTCAGAGAGCCAAGGTGCCAAGAGAACTTGCAAGTGCCATGCAGGGGTGCTATGTCATCCTCAGAGTAATTTTCATGTCAGTCTCCACTGTCTCATGCTGTTGCCAGCATCACTGCAGGCCAGTCCACAAGGCAAACCCTCTCCCAAATCCCACACGCTGGCTCTGCTTCTTCTAGATACTTACAGTTCAAGATATCTGTGTTTACTCCATGCCCCATAACTGAGTTGTTTTTCCTGGAAGGCCTCCGTCACTGACTCTTTCCTGTGCCTACTGTGTGTGGATGTATTTATCGAAGGGAGGGTGGTGGCAGGGGAAGAAGCTGTGTGCTGCTATTTTTTCAGCATCTTCTCCATGTATAGAGGTAATTCATTCTTTAGGACACATGGTAAGGACTGCAGAAATATTTCCTGTTGTTCTAAGGAGAGGCTTCTAACAATAAGCATAACAATGCTTCAGAGAACCACACTGCAACCCATCTGAATATCCCCTTACATGGAAAGGGAGGGTATTATTCTTCCCACTAAAAATCACCTAATATCACTTCTCCCACCTTGAATCCCACTATTATCCTTCTGGGGTCAAGTCTGGGTGGAGAAGCATGCACAGTGTAGAATCAATCTTGAAATCCAACAGGAGGGTAACAGTAGAACAGGTACAGCACAGTGCACAAGGCACAGTACTTCGTGAAGGAAAAAACTGCTGTTGACAATGCACAAAGTGAGATCAGTAATGAAAGTTGAAAAGCTTAACAAGTCAATCATCCAATCTAGTGCAACACAATTTCTAAGGCAAAATATAATTCTTGTTATTGCACTACCTCATGTTGTTACAACACCTTCTTGCCTGGTCCTTAGATGGAGCAGACTAGCCAAAATTCACTGACCATAGACCTAACCCCAAAACCCATTTCTAGACAGAGCTCAGATTTAGCATCCATAGCTGGCCCCATCTGATGTTGTCATGCAACATAAGATAGGCATCATCCCTCTCAAAAGAGCTAGTCCTCACTTCTGGTGCTGACTACCCTTTCATTTTTCTCCTGCATGGCAGAAAGATTATCAAGTTGGCATTTCATCACCTCTTTGTGGCAAGACACTAAGGGACACTAATTCACTGACCAGCACCAACCTCTTGAACTAGCATCCTCAATTTCCCCATAAATCCTTTCTCATGTTCTTTCATTCAGCTGTGTGACTCTCGGGGCGGGGGGGGGGGGGCGGGGGGGGGGGTGGAAGATAAGCACAAAGTGTTCACTATTATAATATCATTATTATATAGTAGGAAAAATAAAAAGGCACAGAGAGCAATGGGGCCTAAGTGGACCAGCCAGGTTCAGTGGATGTGAGGAGGCACACAGGAAGAGGGTTTTGCTATGAGACTGGGAAACCTAAAGAACGGGTCACAGAAGAGGGCAATTGTGGATGCCTGCACAGACCCACTGCAAGAGTGAAGTCAGGGAGACAGAGTGAGAAAGTAATCCAGGTGGTTTGTAGCAACCCTTCAGAGCATCAAAACCAAAGCCTGTTCCCTTTCAACAAGATCCAGCTCCTTTTTTCTCCTTTTTACCATGTGCTGAGATTTTCTCACTGCTCTGACTGCTGGGAGGTGCCTGACTGGGACTCGAGCCCTTTCAGAGGGCACAGGACCAAATCCCAAAACAGTGCATTTTTGTCCATCTTTCTTTCCCCTGGGGGGAGGGAAGAAGAGGGTCAGTCTGGGAAGAGACAGGGTTCACAAGCAGAAGGGGCTTTGAAAACCAACAGCCTCAAGTTTGAGCATGTGTTTGCAGATATCCTTGCAAAGCAGAAGCAAGAGATTTGTTACCTGGAGAGAACTGACTCTTGACAAGTGATATCTTCATTGAACCGTCCAAATGGAGGTTATTCTGCCTGCAGGCAGCTTCTGCTTCATCAGGGCCCAAAGCCCACATGCAAAAGGCTTAAGGTCTCTGAAAGAGACCTCTCTGAAAGAGGGAGAGGACTGAAGGCAACAGAATTAGCTGGGGAAAGGTGCTTCTCCTGTTTCTGTTTCAGCTGGCTGCTGATAGGGAGAAGTGGAAGGCCTTGCAGACCTCCTGCCTGTTAACACACTCCTCAGCATGGGACCTGAAGAAATATTCTCTCTCCAAATGAACTCATGCCACTAATCTCTCAGCCAGCCCTTGAAGGGCATGGGGGATTGCTGAGCAGCCACAGCTCTAGAGAACAGATAAAATGAGACATATAGAATTTTCAGCATTTTTCCAATTTCCAGGCCCTTTTTCACTGAAGCTACTGGGTAGCTGGGTAGCTACTGGGTAGACCTCTGCGTAGAAAATGTTTGTCTAATGACAGTAAGCCTAGTTACTAGGCTAGTAAGCCTAGCCTTGACAGTAAGTCAAGGACTGCTTCAAGTTACCCCTTGAACTGTTAGATAAAAAAGAGGGAGATTTACAGAGAGAGATTATTTAGATGTTCTGTGGAGAGAGGCAAGAACAGGGAGGCCACGCTCAGGAAAGCCGGACTCCTAGGTTTCATCCCACCTGTGCAGTTGGAAAGTCCTATGACCTCAGAAATAAGCACATTACCTTATCTTTAAAAGGCAGTGGTAATGAACCTGCCTGATTATAGAGTAAGCACATGAGGTTTAATTTATTAGCACCCATAAAATGCTTTGCATTCCATGGTGGGAATTTTCTGCAGTTTAAACCTGTCTTGTTCTGCTGCCAGAGCACATTTGTCACTTCTTTCTGTTCCCCAGATCATAGACTTCCTGAGTAGCACTAAAATTTCGTGTTTTCCTAGGATTTAGCTCACTTTTGCTTCTTGTCATGTGGATTTTAGGCTTCATAAAAGACACCTCAGGGGACAGGTAGAGCAGACAGAACATTAACTGCTTTAATCCTAAAGCAGTTGGTAAGCAGATCCAACTCTTGACACTGAGGATAGCCCAAAACATGGCATCTGGCTGCAACTGGAAATAGGTCCACCCAGTAGTGCTAAAAGGTTACTTCTCAGAGGCTTGAGCAGATGGGAACAATTTCCATTTGATCCTCACTCAGCCCAGATTTCAGTTAGAGCATCACACATCTATCTTTCCCCGCAAAGTCAAGAGTGTCACTTCCTAGACAAGGAGCCCTGGGACATCAAGAAGAGGCAGGGAGGTATTTTCCAAATGTAAGACAACTTAATACAAGAGACATGCAAACAGGCTCTCCCTGCCTGCTTTGTTCAGTTGGAGCTGTTTCAGGAGACTGTCAGATTTAGCTTATCCCCTTTTAAAAAAATGCATTTCAAGTGCAATATTTCTCAAGATCCTTAAGGCAAAATAGTTTCAGCTATAAGCCTTTTGGCTAAGGAAGGAACGAAACCTAACCACGCTCAATCTGCCTCCCCACCTGAGGGCATGTCAGCATTAAACTGGCTTTTAAAGTTTCAGGTTTACTGGCTCAGCAGCACAGAAGATAGGAAAATGGATGATCACACTTCTTGTCTTAAAGATCCAATGCCAGAGGGTTTTTCCTAGTCTGTTAGGAAGAGGATTGAAGATGGTGCTAAGGAAAAGGGCAGGCCTCTCTCATTGCACTCAAACCTCCAGCACTACAAACCCAAAAGATCATGGGAAATTGCTTCACAGGCCCATCCCACCAGCCATTGCCACCGCACGGGAGAAAGTAGGGGACGAGATCAGGGTGAATAAAGACTAGATGAGAATGGGATGAAGAATAATATACACTGCCTGGTGTTAGGAGCCAGAAATAGCGTTGTGCTCTACAACTGGATGGCACTTACAGACCTGCTCCAGAACAGTCTCTTTTCTTTGCCAGCAAAACACGTTCCTGCTTGATGCAGACTTCTCTCAAAGCTATGTCCAAAGGCTCAAGTAACCCAAAAGACTCTTAGGATTTGCACAACTCACCCCCCGCCCCCAGCCACACTCACTACAGGGCATTACAGAAGGGTTAAAAGGGCTAGCATCTGGCTCTTATTGCTCTTCCTTTTACACTGATCATGCCCAGCAGGCAAACAAGAGCTGGAGGAGGTGGGGAGAAGGAAGGGGGGTGGGAAAGGGTTGTACTTGAGGGAGGAAGGGAAGTAGCCTGGTCTTGGTTTTCTAGCACAGCCAGCAAGGCAGCTGGCTGTCTGCCTCAGGGGACTATTAAAGGACTAGGGCAACTTTCATCTCCAGGTCACTAGTTCAAATCTGGTCCAAGTCGGGGACAACAAAGGTATTATGTGAAATTGTTGGTCTCAAGTCCAATTCCTAGTACATGTGTGTCCATTTCACTAAAACTTGCACCAGCCGAAGGCCACTCGAGCACAAAGGCAGAGAAGTGAAGGCTGATGAAGCTACTGCCTCATCCCCAGATGAAAACCCGCCGTTAGCAGAGGTCAGTGTGATCTAACAGTGGTATCTCAGTTTCCAGAGCTATTTTTCTTGCACTGTATATGCTTTTATAGAGAACAATTTCAAGATGTGTCTCAAATTCACATACCCTGAGTCAATAACTCAGAGTAATGAGTGATCTAACATGAAGTTAGAACCCCCACCCCCCACCAAAAGCATCTGAGAGGAGAACAGGATGGAGTTAGACTGGAAGCTCTGTAGTGTCAGGGACAGCCTGTTCATTTTGAATTTGCATGCCATTAGCATAGCAGCTCCTGACACACGAACGGGTATTGCAGGAATAACTATAGACTGGAGAAGCCACTTACTGCTTTGAACCTTAACAGGGCAACACTGCTTCTGCCTCTCAGTGAGGATCAGTGCTCTCATTATTTCTGTTTTAAAGACAGTGAACTGAAGTGTTCAAAGAAAACAGCTCCTCAAGTTATTAAAAAATAAAATTAAATATCAACATGTTTTCAAACAGGCATTCATGGAAGATTGACTCATTTAGCTGCTTTAATAGAGCAGGAAACCTACTGGATGCAGACAAGAGGATTCACAGCAAATTGCCATGCTAGCAAACCACCAACTCACACCCAATAGGCTGCAGATGGTACCCTCCCATACCACCAAGTGGGACTGGGGGAAAACGCACCATGAACCTGCCTTAGTCGTTACAAGGGTGCCTTTGGGGCTGTCAGAGGACAGTAGTATTGAATGCAAAAGGGCGTTTTTTGGTATGTGCACTCCCAGACAAGGACTGAGCAATGACTTTCCAAGAACTCACAGCATTTATTTTGCACCTTTAGAGCTGTGTGTTGCTCAGTTTAACTCCCACACTGGGGCAGGCAGTCAAAAAAGGACTGCTCTCAGTTCACTTGCCCACCTGAAAGACTCTCCTCCACAACATACACCAGCTGCCTCATGCTAACCAGAAGCACTACCTTGCTTAATTTTTCAGTTAAAATATGACAGCAGATGGTCTCAGCTGGAAAACATTGCTTGCCCCTTAACTTACAACTGTATCTCTCCTGACTGCTCTCCTCTCCCAATTAGAAGCAAATCTACCTCCTGTCAGGCAGGTGTTCATTTTGCCCACACAGCTGTATTGGCTCTCATTTAAAAATAAAAGATTGCCTTTACTGAGCTGCTTATTGCTGCTTGCGTTCACAATAATTCTGTAGAAATTGGTCGTTGCCACTGTTGATGACCATTAGCATGCTGACCTGCTTTGACTTTGCCATCAGCTTTGAATATCAAATCAGTGATTAACAACTCCCAGTGATGACCCTGCCAGAAGAATCCCTGTGATTCTCCAAGAAGGTACCCCCTGAACTGGATCATTACTGGAGCTTGTCATTTGTCAGCAATTTAAAAGCTGGTAAATTGGGCAGTGCACACTTAAGGATGAGACTGTGCTGGTTTCCTTGATGCATCTCCCTTTGCTGTACTTTTCCTTCTCACTGGCAGAGGCAGGTAAAATGTATACAGTTACAGCCAGGCTTGTTCAGTTAACAGCATCTGGGAAAATGAACGAGGAGAATCACTCCTTCACTTGCCCCGTTCTTACCGTTCTTCCCAGAGCATCTATTACTGGCTATCTCAACAACACATGCATTAAATCCAACATTTGTTGCCCTGGCTCAAAAAAGTGATGAAGAGTGTCATTCCAATAAAAACCTCATTCTTTCTCAAAAAATATTGACAAATTAATTCTGACAGATTAGGCATCTATGCACTCTATGTCGCATTAAATATCAGCTGATTTCCTACAGCAAGCGTAAAAGTGCAAAATCACTTCAAGTTCTATATTGCACGGCCACATGCCAGCTGAACCAAATCAGATGTATTACTGAATGGTCCAACTTTCAAAGCCAATACTAACGATCATGAAACTACAGCTTCAGAGACTGGCAAGAGCCAGGCAAGACAGGCCCTTTAGTCTGCCTAGCTGTCATCTTAGCTCCTCATAGAGTAAAGCTGTAATGACCCAAAAAAGCCTAGGCTCAGAATAAGATCAGAGGCAATACATCCACCCTAACAAAAATACCCAATCATCCCTTTGATACTTTTACAAGGGCTCTCTGGAGTTGTCTCAAGACCAAGCATTGCAAAGAGCAGGTGAGCCTTGCTTGGAAGTTGCCTTCCCATCTGCAAGTGTTTTACAGTCCTAGAGAGTGAAAGGGGATCCTTTGTAATGAGGTTATTATTAGCACCTGGAACTGCAGCAAGGCTGGGTAACACCTGCCCCCCACTGCTTCCTCCTACAGGAAAGGAACACTCTTTGTAGGAAGGAGTTAAAGGACTCTAGCCAAGACACTAAAGGTCTCAGGACCTCGATAGAAACTCAAGGGGCATGGGTCGATTTGGCAGACTGAGGAAGTTTTCTAGCATTTTCAGCAAAACAGAAGCAAAAATAAACAGTAGTTAAGGATTCTTCACCAACAGTTGTATTGATGTGATCAGAATCACGTGATTATCTGGCAGAAAAGAGGCTGAAGTTGGTATTTGCTACATTGCATTTGTAATATGACCTGTCTACCTCAGTTTCTTTCTCCCTTGTGAAGGGCTAACTCGGACAGATTCAGGGCTGACCAGAAGTTCCTCTCTATTTTCTCTGGATCCATCTATTCGTACTGTAATTGAGAGCTGTAATGAGCCCAAAGAAAAGGGGAACTATTTCATTTTTAAGCCAAAGCCTGTCACTCATATCCACATTGCCAGCACACACAAGGCCACACAGAGAAAAGCTGCTCTCATGCTGACTCAGTTTCTCCACACAGCAATGGCAGAGCCCTATACTTTGTACAGCACCTAGTACATAGCTGAGTTGGGATATCCCAACCTCAGGTAGGCATCTTCATCCTAACACGTAAATGACCTATATTTTACTGTGGTCCTCTGGAGACTACCCATCCAACACACACCAGGCCCTGCAAGCCGTATAGACAGCTCTGCACTCTGCAGCTGTGAAAGAGCAAGGAGGAAGTCAGAGCTGCAACACCTCCTTTCACACATCCTGTAGTCTGAACATGCTCCCCTTTCAGCCCAGCTTGCTTGCTGCAAAAGCACCACAGCAGAACAGCAAATAGATATTATACTAGTTTTCCCTTACAAGCAACTTAACAGTTGGAAACTTGTCAAGAAATCCTGCCAAGGCCCCCTTTGCCTACCTGCTTTAGAGAGCTTGCTTCCTTCCTCACATGCTGATAATATTCCTTCTAAGCCTTGTTATGTCCTCCACCACAGACTCTTCCCCCACCACTCACAGCTCTCTGGGTCCACTTTTAAAGCCATTCCACTCGCTTTGTAGCAGATTTCCAAATCCTAGATGACAAAAAACCAAAACCTTACCCCTTTCAATCAACCACCATTTCCCTACTTGTCCTCCTTCCCTCCCTTTAGTAAGTTCAGCTAGGAACCAGCACCCTCCAAAGGCCCATTCAGAGTTTATCAATTAAGCAAACTGGCATCCAGCTGAGCCTGTCTCCCAATTGTGACCCACTAATACTCAATTAAGACAACCCCATGTCCTGCTCTCATGCTGAGTACAGCTTTCCTCTCCGTTGGCACATAGGTCTGTACACAAAACCATTCATAGGCTACAAGGAGTTGCTGTGTGGTTGCCAATCTATGGCATGTCTGGAAACAGTAATGATTGTAATGAGCAGGCCGTGATCTCAGAGAGCTTTACACATGCCCGTCCTCCTAGCATTTGAGTTGTGTAATCAGCTGTGCCCCCATTTTATAGACAGGACAACATCTGCTTTCTGAGGAAACTGTAGAGTTTTCAAAAGTGTGCGGTGCCCCCATGCAGAGGTAGCTAGCTCTTGCTGGTACCTTCAGCTATGTGTTAACTCCAATATCTCATTGTTTGAAAGTACAGCACCTTCACTTCTAACGGCCCAGGGTATACCTGAGTCGCCTTTTCAAGGGCTTTTTCTTGTATGTAATCATAAGACTCAGAAAGCAAATAACAGGAACCCAACAAGTGAAAAACCAAAGAGCTTGATAGTCTTCTTTAACCTTGTGTAAATGCTCTAAATGCTGTAACTTGCACTGAGCTGCCTAGAAAGGAGCTATAGGGGCAAGCAAAGTTCTGCCATCAGTAGCAGCATGTAGTGAGTTCACCTTATGCCAGATCTAAGCAGAAATCACTGCTACAGCAAAACAGCAGCTTTGCCTGCCTCCCGTAATGGTGAACACAGCTTCAGCTAAACGGGTAACAGGGCTCTAAAGTAAGTCTTCAGTAGTGGGAAAATCTTGATCTCATCTGTTTTACAGGGACAGAAACGGCCCCAGTCGGAAGGGCTGGAGTGTACAGCCATGACATGGAAGATGATCAGCGTGGTGCATGACACAAAGCAATGCTATTGTGGGTGAAGGAGGAACACAAAAACCTCCAAAGCCTCGCTGTGCTTCTTGTCATTTAGAGCCATTTGTACCACATAGATTGACTTTCTGCTTTGCACTTCAGACACTTCCTGAGAATGCTGGGATGAGAAAGCTGTCTTGTTCAGAGTTATCAACATGGTCACAAAGTTGATCTTTAAGAAAAATGTTATTTTTTCCTCCAAATCTTCTTAAACTAAGATTTTGAACTGATACACTGGTTTGCAAACTGGAGCTGCCAGGGAACAGCACATGTTCCTTCCTCGCTCGCTGGAGTGATTTATTTCTGTGCCACACATCTCCAAACAGCTCAAGAACTTTTGGTCTAGTTTTAATATATACATTAAAATATCTATGTCTGCATTTCTATGTGTATATAAAAGCAGGGGGACAGGGAAAGGGAAATTTGTCAGATGACCTAGCTACACAAGGCCAGCCAGAAGGCATTACTTCTCCCATGTTTCTGAAAATAACTGGTGCACATTTGACTTCAAAGTAATAAACAGTACAGACATTTTCCAGCCGTATTTATATCACTGCAGGGGGACTCAGTGGGAGAATGGGTTAGTGAACTAGTTTTTCTCTTTGCTGCTTGTGCTCTGGATGAAACTGAAGCAGTACTACCCGAAAAATCATCTGTTCCCAGGAGCAAATCACTGTCTTTCCATCTCCTCTTTTCTGCTGCTCTGGGAGGTTCATTCCCATCAGTATCAGACTGCTGACAACTCACCATCTCACAGCTGTGATCCAGCTCACTGGAGAGGGAGGAACTGGAGATGCCCTGATGGCCGGGTTTTCTAGTTCTGTGTGGTACATGAAAACAGTCTGTCTCAAGTGTTTGAAGTAATTTACTTCCAAGTTTAGAGGTGTTTGGACTGATGATACTAACTCATGCCCAGTTTATTAGACTTCTAGGATTCTTGTTGGGACTGACCTTATGATCACTCTCCTGTTTAAGCTTGAATGTATTCTGTTCTGTTTTGAGATCAGCAGCGCTAGGCCTAAAGCCTCTCACAGTTCACATTACTGCCTTTATGAGTAAACTCCTAACTGGCCATTTGTCCCACGGTCCCAGATGCCAGACATGACACTGATATGGGCATCGCCCTATGATTGATCAGTCATACCTGAACCACCCATGTCTGTGATGTCTTGACCTTCCCGAGGATGCTCGGTGGAGGTGATGTGGATGTGTTCAGGGTGCCCCAGACCTCCCAAGCACAAATAAAGTGACACAGTGACTCATTAAGTCAGAGAGCTCATTCACAGGAAACAGATTCTCTCAAATAACGTTCCTCTCTGAGGAATTTTCTGCCAAACCGTGGATCAGAGAGCACTAATTCAAGCAAGGAGAAATACAGCACCTTGCACGATGGACATGAGAGATTCACTGGGCATTGTACTTTTTCCATCCTGTGTAAAGAATAATAAAAACAACAATAAAGGTGAATAAATACGTGGTCAAGGAGGCAGAACACTGGACCGGAAATAAGGCTCTCCCGAGAGCTATAAACATCCTCAAAACTTAATACTTTGGCAATCTCAGAAAAGTCACATCACCATCCTGTCTATTGTTTCTGTCCTGTAATACAGTTCCTATATCACATGAGCAATCATAGCAATTCAAGTCATCTTGCAGGTGACTGTGAGCAATGTACCCCACTTTGCTTTCTCTTGAGGCTGCCTTTGTCAACCGCTGGGCAATCAGCTTGGAAGCAAAAATCCCACAATGGAGCACACCTGAGATTTAATGTTGATTTATGGCAAAGGAGCAGCACCTTATGTAGTGACATTGGTGTCCTAGCAGTCAGCCAAAGCGTCACACAAACCTGTCAGGAAGAAAGCACAGATTTTACAAAGGTTTCTTTCCATATGTGTTTGTGTGAGAGAGAATAATTCTACCCTTCTTGAAAGATGGTATAAAATTATTTATATCCTGTTCATTAAAGACTTTTCAGTATTTTATCAAAAAGGAATAATTTTACCTATTCCCGAAATGCTATTTCTTGCGTAGAAGTTGGCCAGAGAGCTGAATAAAAATACATCACTTAATTCCTGCAAAAGGCAGAAACAGGCGAAGGGTCCATCCATCACCACACCAGAGCAGAGTTCGCCTCTTTGTTGTGCCCACAAATCAAACTAATTTTGTCTTCCCAACAGGTGGGTCCTGTGCTGAAGATGGTCACATCATTTCTCTAGGCCTGCTTTTAACGGCTGCGGCTGCGGCAAAAACAATCAAAATTGATGTCGTCACTGGCTTTTGAGACATTAACTAAGGATCTCTGGAGGGCGAAGGGGACAATACAACCTGGAAAGCCCTTCTTCCTTTCAGCCTGCCCTTCACTTCCCCTCTTGCCTTGTTCTCCTTCTCCTCTTTATTAAGCAGCTTTTGTGGGCTTTCACCCATTCTCTCCAACAGTGAAAAAGTCCAAGTGAGTGAATCTCCTCCTCCTTTTTTCTCTTTTCTATCGTCCTTTTTCCAAGTAGCGTTTGCAAGGGATCGCAGGGCTTTCAGTGTGTTGGGGTCCCTGCCATGCTGCTTTGTTGGCTGCCGCAGCATTGTGCTTCCCAAGGCAGTGCAGGTGCAGCAGGGTTTTGTCTTGGTGTTAAATGCAGGCTAATTAGCCAGAGGGAAGGGAATGAGGATTGTGGCGGCAGCATTCATTACACAGAGGCATTCAGGTTCCACAGGAATCTGGATCTGCCTGGTTAGCGCAATCTGAGCTTATTTCTGCCCCTGCTCCAACACGGGGAAAGCCTTCAGGAGGTCAGGATCACACCCCGGGTGGGTTCTTGCAGTTCCTTTGCGCTTGTATTTGTCACAATCAGAAGAATCATCTCTGAGGAGGATAATAAATTGCAATCAGTTTTCCACAGCACACCCACACCCCAGGAATTGTGAAACTGTGTATCTGCTCAAGAAGCCATGGAAAAGGCAGACAAAAAGTATAATAAAAGAAACCCAAATACTTTTGATGTAAGATACTGAATACAGCCCTGGCATTGAAAGCTACCAGGTGAGGGCCTGCCCTGACCTCAGTGGCTTTTCTCCACAAGTGCTCATGAAAATAAATTTATAATCTACCATACATGCAGTTTATGTGACACTCTGTTTGGATATTTATTTTGAAAGAAAAAAATCCTAGCTTGGTTTCATTTGTCATTAAAAAGGAGAAGGAAAAAAAAAAAAAGGATTACGGTAAACAAAAGTATAAGTGCCTTGACCCAAACCAAGAGCAATTCTACCAAACAGCAGCAATTTTACCAAATACAGTTTTGTGCGAAGTATCGGTGTGTTCTAGTCCCGAGGTATTTGGCACCAGTACCATTCAGAGCAGCACTTGAATGTGCGTCAGGTCAAACCAATCTCACTAACCATTCAACCATACCTATAGCCCATGCCCATTATCTCGGTCGCAAGCGTCCATAAGTTGGTAGAAATAAAATGAGAGGTTGTTGGAAGTTTATGATTATACTGCCTATTGGGTCCTCTAATCTAGTGTTTCCAGGGTGAAATAGTTTTTCTTTATCCACATCTCCCATTTTTGATTGCAGCCAGGTCAGAGTATATCCCATGTTGATTTAGCAGCACTTTACATTTATTTTGGACTTACTTTGTACTGGTGTGAATAACGGCATAAGTATCAGGGAATCAGGGGAGCAGAGATGTGCAAGTAAAGCAAAATAAACCTTACAAAATCTGCAAAGGAACAGTTCCAAAAAGTCAAAAAACATTTTTGATATCCAGAACTATCCATCTACATTAAATCTGGGACCAGGTAAAAGTTGCTAAGTAACTGTGCTGCAGTTAAGGTCAAAATTAAAAATCTCATATTGCGTTTCCCTAGTCAAATGAAGGACAATTTTGCAACAACTGTGTCTGTGGGAGTTTTCCACAAAAGGTTTCAGGCGACATAAAATGTTCCTGGCAAAATTTTCAGCTGTGTGTCCCAGAGACACTTAACTCTGTACTTAATTCAGGTTTAATAGGCTGTGATTATATTAAATAAATACCAGCTGAACTGATTATTTAATACATAATTATAGCTGTTTAACAGCCATGCAGTTGACTGTTACATTTCAATAAATGTATATTTTCCACCAATCATCTAGTATTTTATTTAACCATTTTTATTTAAATCATAATTGTGCTCTATAACTTTTGGACCCTTAAAGCACTGCTGGGGGTCATCTCCTTCCGCTGTGTTGGTCTTTCCTATCCCCAGCAGGAAGCATGCTGAACAAGTGTTGCGTTTCTTGCAATTTGTTGAAGACTTGTGCCAGGTCAGGCCACACCATTCTGCTTCGCTCCATCTTTCCTTGCAGTTTCACGTGGATGCAAAGTGCTTCTTTGCATCCTTTCCCAACTTGTCACGCTGCTCTGCCCCCAGAGATGGTCTCCTCTCAGGAAGTTAGTGATCATTCTGCTCTCAACAGTCTGTTAAGAGCTTAAAGCTTCAAGAAGCTCTAGGAATATATAATCTGGATTTTATATGTTCAAATCGTAGTCCCTTGTCCATTGGTGCTTTCTGTTCACTTCCGTTTTCCCCTTGCTATCAGTTTTCCTGCAGCTCCCTTGAAGATATTTACTCAAGTAGGAGGCATCTTTATTGCAGTGCTGTCAGACATCTGAAATGATCAGAAGATATGTAAATAATAAGTTGTTTCTAAAACTTGCATCTATTTGCAACTCAGTGAACTGAATAACAAGCTGTTATTAAAAGCACATTTATTGAGATCTGACAACTGTATAACAGGTACATACAGTTTCTACTGTATAGTTGTTTAACCTAACTAATCACTTCACCTTTCAAAAGACAGCATCAAAATAAAAATGATGCGTACCAGTATTTAATTACTTTCTGGTGTTACTACAAACAAAATGGATTTTTAAGGGATATATTTTCCAAAGGCTTTTGTCTGAGCAACTGCAAAAACTGTAAGTGGTGCCATTTCCATGTATTTCCATGTGCCATCAGAAATTTCAGGGTGCACAGTAAATAACTGGGTATTTTTCTGATTTGTGTATGTCAGCGTAAGGTTGGTGAGCCTGAAAACGTAGAGGCCCTTTGAAAAGTGACAGAAAAAAACAGGGTGTTTTTCGTTATTTAGTGCTATATACCTTTTCAGAATAAAAAAGACAAACCCGTCTACATTTCTAACTGTTGTGAACTTCACTTTCTACTCAGACCCTAGGCTACTGAAGGTGGTAGTTGTAAGTGCCCAAGAGGTGCTAACACTTTCCAGAATTTAGCACTACAGAACCACGTGATAAGGAATAGCCAATTCTTTATCATCGTATGTAGTTCCTTGAAATGTCCTAGCGTGATTTCTCAGGCAATACATCAGCCTGCTTTTGCCAATGCTCTGAAGCACGTCTACGTACCATAAAAACCTTTCTTCATATTCCAGAGCCATGTGATGGCTTTATACACAAGTATGCATATACGCATACAAAAAGAAAATGCAGATCTTGCATTTCTGAGAAATAGGTTTGAGGGTTTTTTTTGTGAGTTACTAATCCACAGAGCAAGCACAGAAGTCTCATCCTCATCCAGCTAGCATGTTCTTTATTTGCTCTAAATTTTCCTGATGCTGTCGCAGCTCTGCACCATTCCATCATATGGTAGAGGTATTAATTCACTATTTCCTGCATTATACAATCCCCTCTTCCTTTCCAGTTTTCTCACTCTAATGATACTGTAATAAAAAACAGAGGTAATAATGAAATTGGAAAATAGTATAATTTCTAGCTGGCAAAGGGAGTTGCTGGAATAGCATACAGCTCTGGAAGCTACTTTGCTGCTGGGTTATTAGACAAGCATTTTGAACAGTGATTGAATGACTACTTGTGAACGGCCTCAAAAATTTGCCAAAGCAGTGTTGGTGGATCTCAGAAATAGCAGACATGGGACTAACTAGCTGATGGTGAAAGCTGGGCAGGGTGCTGAATCAACAAGGCGGGGGGGGGGGGGGGTTACATTCAATATTGACAAAAAAATTCTCTCAAATAGATTTTTACAAGGTCAAGTTAAAACTGCTGTGTGCTCCAAAACAATAAGGATTTCAACATGCTAGTTTGATTCTGCTCTCATACGCTCAACCATGCTGTAACTCCATTAACTGGTATTGCCTTATCACCTGGCATGGGCTTTGCTTCAGGAGAGCTACTCCTGATTACACTGGAATAAATAGGATCTGAATCAGGACATTTAAATCAAGTTTTTAATGAGCGCTTCTGAGATAACATTTCCTTTCAGCACACTCACAGACGTGTCTCCCCCACATGCTTTTCCCCTCAGCTGATTTTCAACACTTCATTCATGCACCTGTGATGATTTATTATAGAGATGCCTTTTCCCCAACTAAGTTACCATGATATGATTAAAGATACTAATCATCTGGTTTACTTCAGTTTCAAGAACTTCTAATACCTGAGGAGATGGCATTTCAAAAGCTGGGTGCTCTTGGGAAATGCAGTAATATTCCTCGAACCTTACTTTTGGGCTGATTTTGTCTTTGGAGAAGTTATCCAGGCAATCTGAAATGCAGCGGATGCATCTAAGCTCTGAGAAGAGGGCGCCTCAAAGTTGCACAGATAATTATTGCAGTATTATCTGAACATCCATGAGAACAGAGAAATTGGTGATTTAAAGATGATATGGGTGTTTCATACCCACTGCATCTGTCAGCATTCTCTGGCCAGATGAAAGAGACAGTACTTGGATGCTTTTCTCAACTGAGCAGAAGAAATATGCTTTTGCTCCTGCCACACAGCCATAGAAACACATGTGAGGATGGAAATTCAGTCCCCAGGAACCAAGACATACTGTGAAGACAGCTTCTCAGTGTATAAGCAAATAAATAGGGAACAGGGATGCTTAGCAGGTATTCATGCAGGGCAGACCGTACTGATGTAGGAGGCTATCTCTAGCCTCAAGAAGCAGAGAGTCCTGTTTCAGTGCCCCTGCTCCATGCTCCCCGCTGGACCCTCAAGCTCAACTCCTGAGCTCACTCATATTTTCCATTAGCTCTCCGCATCCTCAGTCAGTTTCCTAGTTTTATACCTGGTCATGGGAAGGCATCCAGCTTCAGGACTCTCCTGGCCACATCCTTCTGAGGGAATCCAGTGAAGACAGTGGGGCTTCTGAGGAATATTTAATTCTTCAGCTCTACACAGAATAAGACAGAAGCGTGAGAATGGGGGCATCCCACTAACCGCAGCTACGATCTCCACGGCAGGATCTCCAGCTAGGCCCACACCACTCCTAAGAAAAAAGCAGGCAGAGAGG
Organism: Struthio camelus; assembly: GCF_040807025.1. Classification (NCBI taxonomy): domain Eukaryota; kingdom Metazoa; phylum Chordata; class Aves; order Struthioniformes; family Struthionidae; genus Struthio; species Struthio camelus. The sequence goes on from NC_090953.1 coordinate 7,608,881, forward strand.
AATGAGGGATGAGAAAGCCCACATAAGCCTTGTGAGAGCTCACACTGAGTAGTCAGACCTATATCTTGTCCTGAAACAGAAGATCCACGTGTGGAAGAAAGCAGGAGAGAATGGTTGTTGGACCCTCACAGCGTTCAGCTATCTCTGCTGAAACAGGAGTCTGCAGCCAAGCCCTTCAGTCAGCGTGAGCTCGCTAAACTCCTACAATTAGAGTGTGCCTTTTGGGACAATAAACAGCACCAAGCCAATTGCAGCACAGCTCCTGGAACAGTCTGATGTTAGTGTCTGGAGTCTTTCAAAGTTCAGGAAGTGTATACTTAACAGGGAGCAGCATTGACACAGGTGATGGCAAACTCCAGCTGGGCAAGGGAGGAGGGGGATGGCCAGATGGATGGAGCGAGCCATGTTAGATGAACCCAAAGACACCAGATCCCTCATGGGTGAAAGAGCAGTAAGAAATAAGAAGGGGCCAACACTGATTCGCAGCTGAGCTCACAGGGAACGAGAGGATAATGTAGCTAATAATGCAAAGAAGAGAGCTGTGCACCCCATTCCTTACAATAGAAAAAGGAATGAGTATCCTACACCCTATTGTATGAATTTCCTTGCCTGGTTGTTAGCTTTCTTTAAAGGTCTGTGCACCTGCAGCACAGGCTACAGCAGAGAATATTTCCTCTAATGGAAAGCAGTTCCCAGACTACATGAGGTACTCGGTAGAGTGAACAAAAGTGCAAGTCATTTGTCTTCGCTCTGAAGGGAATTTCATGCCATCGCTTCTATTTTTTGATCCAATAGCTGTCAGCTGAAATTGCCAGCATTTCCAAGCGTGACTGCAAAGGAAAAGGCAGTTGCTCGATACAGCACTATTCAAAATCTGCCCAAATACATGATGGATACAGCGTCCAAGTGTTTTGACCTTCAAGCACTACACACATACATTCTGCTTTTCCATAGTCTGTACTCAGATATGATGGTGGTTTCATTTATCCAAGGTAGGTGGCAGAGATGAGTGTCTGATGACTGATAATATCAGGTTGCATAATTTGCTTTTAATTTATATCTGTCCTCCCAGAGAGTGTCTGGTAGGGGAATAAAATAGATCTGAAGACAAAAGAATGGGTTTAGGCTGAGGGTGATGTACAGAACGTACAGCAGCACACACACAAGCAGCACAGGTCAGCCTCTGCTAAATCCCTGAGCAGGTATTAGCAGTTCCTGTGGGCTTCAAACTATCAGGTAATCTAGACAAGGATGCAGGTAGTCTTTCTAAGTGGTTAGAGTCAAACTAGAATTAGTTTTGTAGCAGATAGCAGGAAACAAATCTAGGGCTGTACCAAGCCACAAACCTATGCTGGAGATATGCTCCGGAGTCATGCCAAAAAATGAGAGATAACAAAGGTGTGCCAAACCAAGAGTGAGGTAAGAGCATAATCAGAAGACAGGCTCAGTTACACCAGACCATAGTACAAGCTCCCTGGCTTTTTGGAGGGAAGTTTGTGTTATGAAGGATGACCTGCTGTAGTTGGCATACTGGTTGGGAGCAGAAACTAGGACGGGCACATCAGGAAGCAGATATCAGTCATTAGGATGAAGCTATGAGAAGCAAGACCCAGGAGAACAGCTACAGCAAATGACGCATGGCAAAGAAGCAGCAACAACTGCTGGGATTGCCTAACATCTCTACCAGTGAAGGCAACTGGCTAGTCCCAGTCCTCAAAGATTGGTCTGAAATTAGTTCTCTAGACAGCCCTCTGCAGACATTGATCAATAAAACAATCTTTTCTCTTCACAGAGTACTTTTCACCTGCGTAGCTTGTTGGATTTCATTTACAGCTCCTTCTAGTCTCTACTGCAAGAGCAGCTTGTGTCTGCAAAGAGCAGCAGCCTGTGTTAACCCTGAGATGTCATGAGCTTTCTCTGCCTCTGCAGTCACACCTGACCTTCGCATCGGCAGAACGTTTCCTCTCTTTCAATGTACTTACCAAGAGCTTTTGTCACAGCTGTATTTAGCCGTACAGTCTTTGCATGCTTGACCCTCTGGAAGCAGGCACATGTCATTTCCTTCCTGCGAACTTCCCATTTCCACATACATCAGCAGCTGGCCTTCCTCTGCCTGCGGAAAGGGTATGCACACTGCGTGTGCACCTTATGTGGTCGCCAGTTTGCATGGGCACATGAGTAATATTAAATTCAATCACCGCAGTAAATGATATCTGTGTCATTGTCCTTTCAGCATCCCTGTCCGCTCACCAGAGCACCGGCTGCAAACAGGAAAAGTATCTGAATCTTCTTCAGCCTGAGGTCGCTTTGTACTGTGGGAACGATCAGCTGGCTGTTTATTTTCTCTATAGCTGCTTTTTAACAGCAATGGCTAGCCTGTAAAGTCTGCTACCTGGGCCGAGAAGGGCCTCGTGTGCAAAACAACACTAGTGCACTTAACCCACATGAATCTGCCATTTGAGCCTTCCCTTGACTTGAGATTCAGTTTATAATTAGTTAGAACCCTCTACTGGTTCGGTAGGCAGCAATGATGCCACTTGTAGCAGATTCTCTTTCACACACTGTGTTATCTGGTCTTAATCTCAGTAAAGATGGGGGAGCCAGTCTGGAGAAAGTCCCACATAAACCAAACATTCATCCTGTTGGAGCCTGTGTTCACATTATGGCTTAGCTGGAATCTGAACTGGATCTGAACTTTTGTTTCTGGTGCAATAATTGGGGTAATCCTGATTTTCTCAAAGAGTCAGAGAGAAATACTCAAAACCAGTAGTCCCAGCAGAACTGTCTTCCTTCCTCCCCACCCAGTTCTCTAGGTTTGAATCAGTGCTAGTGTGCAGCACTTTATCCCAAATAATTGCAGCGATAAGGAGTGAAAAGGGAAAAGAAACAGGAAGCAAAGCAGTGTGTGCTAAGCTTATCACCTACAAGTATGAGAGTCTTATTCAAGACACAAGGAGGGACTTGCGTGAAGACAAGACAAATGGCATAGGATCTATGAGAATGAGGAGGAGCATCTCAGTCCTGTACTGAAAGTATAAGAAACAGGATAGGATAAAAAAAGGAGCAAAGTAAATGAGGGTATAAAGAATGAGAAACACTGAGGCAGAAACTTTTGGATCATAACCCAAAACTTGCATGGTGAATCCAAAAAAAACAAAACAAAAAACCCACACACACACAAATTGTGCTGCATACTTTCCTGTCCTTGCACATTGCTGGAGCCTTCTAGAAAAGCCCTAAGGAATTTAACAGGAAATAATTGTTTTCTATGGGGTCTGTTGCTTTGGAACTTGTCACGGAACAGGGGCTGACCATCCTATCAGGTTCTATAGTAAGAGCATTCAGTATTCAGTTCATGGAAGTTGATGAAGCCTATAAAAATGATCTTATTACCATTTTGATTCTTATTTTTTCATCCTTTCTGCAAAAACTGCTCTCATTCCATCTCCTTTAAAATCTAGAGCTCCCTTTGGAAGCTCCAAGGAAGGTAAGTTTTCCATCCTAAATTCTCTGTACTCAGCAGGCTTGAATAAAGTTCAGTTATGCATGCTGATTTTATCAAGTTCAGCAAAATGAAACCGCCAAAGCTTCCAAGTATCCCAGTCAGAAATATAAGCCTTGAAACATTCGTGACACGTTCACCTGTGAGAAGAATCTGACTTCTGCTGTCTGCAGGAAGGATTTTACAGGATTGCTGGTCACTCCTGGCTCCATCCCTCCATGGTGGGAGGAGGAAGGAGCCCTGTTCCTTGCTTATTCCCCCACTGCTTGTGGACACGGTCTATTCCTTCAGGGAAACATGGCCAGCAAGGAAAAAAAATCCATCCTCCTACCTGCATCTTGCTGTACCTGTGATAACTAACTTGTTACTTCATTGGAAAGCACAGAGAGGCCATAGGTAGTGCTGAAGCTGAGCCCAAGAACAACAGACAATTTGACCTTCCAGAAAGTAAAAGTTATTTAGAAATAAAACCAATGTGTGGAGAGCACAGGTGACCTTTTCAGTACTGCGGACTGGGGCTTTGCCTTTAAGCAGATGACTTACAGGTCTTGAGGTTTTTCTCTTTATGTAAGTTTATTCTAAGAGTCTGTAGTTTTCAAATAGCAATGGGCTTATGCAATAGAAAAGACTTGAACCCCATAAAGACTGTCAGTTTTCTCTAGGAAACCAAGAATCCATTTTTGCAAGAACACATGGCCAGAAAAAGGGGGCAAAAAATAGACATTGCTTCCACAAACATCCCAGCCATCTGCATAAAGGTGCACCGTAGTGTCTCCGCCATCTGATAAAGGAACAGTAAAATCCAGGGCAGGATCAGCAGACATATGAATGCCAGTCAGGCTTCGTGTCCCCATTCAGCAGGTGAACGAGCTCAGCACTGAAACGCCCCATGACTTTGGGATCACTTGTGGGGCTGGAAAAACTGCCTGCTGAAGCAGTTCAGCCCTTGAGTGCAGGCCTTTACAAGCACACAGCCAGAGCAGCACACCCCACGTGTGTAGCTTTCAGCAGAACCTGCTAACTCTGTCAAACGGAGGTGGGCTCTGAGAGAAGACAAGCAGCCCTGGGAGTCCAGGATGAAACTTGAATGCAGATGACAAAACCATGATTTAAGTGGAGCTAGCCAGGAGGTCAGACCAGACAACCTAATAACAGTCTCTCTTAGCCGTACGCTCCACGGATCCTGACAGAGGGTCTCCAGATGCAAAAGACCACCCCACTTTCAGGTTTGCTTCACATCCAAGTGGGCCTCAGAAGAGGTGTAAGCTGCACTCCAAGTCAGACAAAGTTGACATTCTGCACTTTCTTTCAGTTATTCAAATCTAGCAAGTGTGGGGAAACCCTCAGAAACTTCTCAGCCCTGGGACAGCTCCCCTAGTTACCTAGAAACCTAGGCAGAGTTTTATGAGCAGAAAATATGTTAGGAGACACATTTGCCTCATCTGCTTTAAAAGAAGCTGTTTCCCCTCCCCCTTTCCCACCCCGGATTTTTCTCATTAGTTGAGAACTATTTATGACTTTAACTATCTCTAGCTCTTCTTTGCAGCCTGGATTTTCCAAGCCTTTTTACATCCAGCATTAAAGTTTCACCTAAAGTAATCTGTACAAGCTTTTGCAGTATCTGTAGGGCTTTCTATGAATAAGTAACCCTTTATGTGGCTAATACCTCCACATGGTGTCTTGAGGTTTCAGAGAAACCTACTTGAAATGGATTTTTCCTGTGGGCCAAGTGGCTGGGCAGGGGAGGAGCCCTACTAAATTTACCAGAATTAAATTTGGGACCATAACTGAACGTAATGAGTTTTTCAGTTCTTTTATGATTGCCCTCTCCTTTCGTCCAGGATTTTGCTGAACTTCCTTTGCAATGTGTTTGCTGAATATCACAGAGCAAATACTCCAGCAGCCTTTGCATTATCACTATGCACTAAGCAGTGCTTTCTCATTTCATTCATTGGGAAATCACTACTGCAAAGCATAAACAAAGTTAGTACACTGCCTCAGGAAAGCAAAGGGGGCTCAGTAGCACAGAAGGAGGCAAGGTATTAGCCTTTTGCCTTTAGAGGCCATGGTTCAAACTCTGACTCAGTTTACCAGAGACCGCAAAGGCACACCACCAGGGCTGAGCATGAGGAAGCAAGTTTTCACTGCCACAGCTCATGTCAAGGCTGTTTTGCAGTGAGGCAGAGACCACCACAGCTGTAAAGCAGACACAACCTGTTAGTGCTATTTTCACTTTAGGTATTTCTTTTCCCTTCATGGAAGGAAGACAAATAGAAGGCTCTTTGCACCTGGTGAGGAACAGCTGTTTGTTTAGACAGTCAATGAAGTCATTGCTGAGAAACGATGCCATCACACACCCTTTAATACTCACCTGCCAGAAACCATAATGGAGTGAAATGACCCATTGCCATCTGCAGCTGTCTGATATAATCTCAGGAATGCTTCTGCCACCACTTCCATCTCTTATAACCATACAAAAGCCAAATTGTCCTTATCGGTGTTATTTAGCAAGAAAATCTCCCTGGGACAAAAGGAGGGGAAAAGAAGTACTGCCTATCTAATTTTCCTTGCAATTTGCACTGGAAACTTTGCAATGAATGCTACGGCACCTGATCCTGCCCTGCTGTGAGGTCTGGCCAAGGACTACACCAACCTCCAGTTTGTGCAGGAGGAGTTGCCTTAAAGAAGCTCCGTGCTCTAAGGCCACTCTGCTCCTCAGAAGACAAAAGGAAAACAAAGCTTTTTTTCTTTTTTTTAAATTTGCATTTTAGAACAAGGGCTTCTGATATCCAGACCATTAACTTAGCTATGAGGCTTTCACAGAGAAACTTATTACCCACTGTGTGTTTGGTTGTCACTAAGATATATTAAAGGCTATTAATTGTGATGCCTTGCTATTATGCTATTTGGAGTCTCACCACAAACCCACTTTCACCCAACCTGTATTATGCTGTGAATCTTGGAGGCACTTGAAACATCTCGTGCAAAATTCATGAATGTGAAAGTGAGCCTGTCTTTATTTCCATCATCTTGTAGGGCTGAAGACCTTGTCTGAAAGGCAACTCAGTTTCAGGGCGGATCCCTAGCAACTACTACATCTCAATCCAGCTCACCAAGCCCCCAATCTGAGCCCAGATGATTACCATGCTGTATGTGCATCTTCCTCCTAATGAATATAGGCTTATGGACATCTCATGCATTATTTACCAAGGTGCGTTTATTATGATTGCAATGATTTAAGGCAGTTTGTTACAGGCACAGCTCTGAGTGATTGCGATCAATAGAAGAAACAAGAACAAGCCAATTTGCATGGAACAACAATCCTGGTCCTTAGGGGCCGTGCTTCCCTGATTAACCCTTCCCCAACCCCACAGCAAAAAAGAAGCACACTTACTAGTGACAGAGGCAAGTAGTTGATCATGAAGAGGCATTTGAAGGGGTTATGCAACCCCTCCAGTTGTTTCCTGGGGCAGAATTTCTCATGCTGACATAGCATTCTTCATAATATTTATGTGTACTTTGGACACGGCTATATGTCATGCCTCCACCTCCAGGTCCCACGTGCAGAAGCTCCATCCCTTCTCCCAGACATGGATCTGGAAACAGAGATGCATTTGTAACTAGCTGTGGAGATCCCAGGTTCAGTCCCTGAGAATGACCTAGGTTGCAGATACAAGAAAATTACTGCAAACAGGTAGCTAGATCCTGATCATTTCTGCATAAAAGGCAGCAAGAGCTTTCTCAGTGGGAACTAAAAGGAGGAAGGGGGAGTTGTGGAGTGGCTTGCCACTTCCCAGGTTTAGAGGAGACTGAGAAGTCCCAACTCTTTGCATTTGATGCTGACCCATAATCCCATACATTGGAAAGTATTTGCTGTGTGCCTGGGAGCTGGATCAGCTCTCTGAACCAGCCGGACTGATGTTGCTGTAACGTCCCAACAGAACGATGTGAGGTCTCAGATGCCAGAAACCTCACCCTTGTACTATAGGGAGCAGACAACTGTAACCCCTCGTCCCCTCTGGGTAGGGTGGTCGAAACAGAGTGGTTTTAAGGGCAGCCCATGATGGACGCTAGTTTAGCTTTATCCTGAAGCTTCTCACATGAACTGAATCTGGAGATGCCTCTGTCCATCAGCTACACAACAGATCTGAGTTAGGTGCCTTGCTTTTACATGGAAGCTTTGGAGTGGACCCTGCACAAAGGAAGCACATTCATTACTTCAGAGGGGAAGCAAACAGGATGTCTGGACAAAGCACCAAATAAAAGACTAATGACACAAATGGATATTTAATACAATGACTTCCTCCGATTATTCTATAAGGAAACACTCCAAATGCCGTCCATTTTGTACATCCTGCATCGCTGCTTCAGAGTCTTGGAGGGAATTTTCCACACAGCACACCAGTAAGGTAGGGCCCTGCTCTCACCTGCTTTCTACAGATGAGCAAGTGAGGCATGCACAGACTAGGTGAACTGCCCAGGGTCCTGCAACAGTCTGCCATGCAGCAGATGGGCAGCCCAACCAGCAGAGCAGCCTTCCTCCCCTGTTCAGCATCCCAGCACGTGGAAAAGGGCTATAAGACGCCACTGCAGTGTCTGTCCATATTACAAAGCTATTCCTGATGATACAGGGAGACCCGAGTTACATTTCCCCCTTCGTCCTATCCTTCATTCGTCACAGCCAGCGATGCGTTAGAAGCTGGGGCTGACGCAGGCACAGAGATACTGTTGCTTGTGGTCAAGTCCCCAGGCTGTGCCAGAGGCTGAGCTGTCCCCACAGCAGTTCTGCACTGGGGGTCGCTGAACAAACGCGTCGTTTCATAAGGAAAATTCCTCTTTAGATTAAACCAAGACCGGATTTCATTAGTACAGCACTTGTTCTGCGTGCTGCTACTGATCTCTCTAGAGGAAAGACAACTGAACCCTTTTGCATTGTAGTAACGGGCGGGAAGAGACAAGGAAAAAACATTTCCAGAGTTGTTGTGACCCCGATCTAATGACAGGGAACTGATGATTGCTTTGGGTTAAACTAAATCCAGCCCTACATAATTGGCCAAGAGGCCCCATTCGTTTCTTGCAGATGATCAGAAAACAGAAGGCATGAACAAAATGAAGGGAAGGGAATTAAGATTAGATTCTTTGTCACTGCAAAGAGAAGCCTGAAAGACTTCTGTCCAGAAATGGCTTTTGATTTGTCTTTGATTTTTAATGCTAAAAGTGAGAAATATGTATTGTTAATGAATAGGAAAATAATGGTATCACTAAGAACACAAAGCTGAATGATTAAGAAGTTTCTGCTTTAGACACCTAGGATTTATTAGCAGTTATTTCATTCAAACACCTTGCAAGCACTTTGTTTATAAGAGGTCTTTGTTAATATTTTGGTTAAGTTAACAAACATTATTAGGCATCCTGCTTCTCAACAGCTGAGGAAGACCTCCTAACAAAATCAGGACAGAAAGCTCATCAGCCCAAGAACTCCAAGATAAAGAAATAAACAGAAAAAAAATAAAGGAAGTTCCCTCATAACCTGAGCAGTCTTTAACTGTTTAAGTAAAATTAAATACATAAATGAAATGAAAACTAATCAAACAACAAATTTCATTACAGACTATTCCCAAGGTACTGTCCTCCAAATAAGGGATCGCTACAGTCCAAGGAGAGACATATTTTCCAGTGCCTTTTGAAATCTTCCAGTAATTTGCACATTCCCATTTCTTGGGATAGTCCAGCATGAGTAAACAAATAAAGAAAACACCCAAAGACAACCAATCTCCCCATCACCACACACAAACCACCTTCATTTCCTAGCAGTATCCCTGGGAGGAAACTTGTTTTCCTGATGCAGTAAAGATAACTTTGACCAGTACAGCCACCATTACTGGTGATCAAAACCTGGTTTCTTTAAACGTGGTGTGAGCTACTGTTACTCCTGTGTCAGCGATGCAGTAGCAGTTTTCTACCCACCTTGAGTTGTTTCTAAGCTCAAGGGAAAGGGACTCATTCAATTCCATCTTTGCTGCACAGCTGTTTTACAGAAAAAAAAAAAGAAAAAGCTAGTCAGTGTTCCATTCTAGGCCAAAAAAAATAACTTTTAGAGATGAGATAAGACAGAACTTGATCCTACATTTACAGCTCCCATTGCAACAAAGGCCAGCTACAGACCTCTGGGAGAGCCTCACTGTCTCACAGAGTGTAAGTGCCTCTGCAAAGAGGACATGCCCCAAAGGGCTCATGTTCCTTCCTGATTCCTTTCCTGGAGTGACCTAAGGGATTAATTAGGCTCATTATTTGGTAGCTCAAAGTTCCCTGCTGATTCTAAGACATTACAGTTACTTGCAGTCAGTTTTCACAGTGGGACAAGACTCCTGGCAACAATCCTAGCGGGCAGGGGAGACCCCATGGTCCCATTACCTGTTCAGGCAGACCAACACCAGTGCAGCATTCAAGAGACACAAAGACCAGCTTTGCTCAGAGTCAAAGTCTTCTCCACCCATGAAAACCCCAGCCCACACTACCTCCTCCAGCCTGAGCAAGAAATTCCTCTTCCTTCACCAATGACCCATTTCAACAGGCAGCAGCTGATGCTCTTTCACTTATTAGCACCCACCTCCAGCTGCTGGCTGCTCATGCAGCAGAGGAGGTTAAGTGTCACTGGAGTCTCCCAGCTTAGCAGCAAGATTGGACCTGCCCTTCTCCAGCTGCATCCGTTGTGCTCTTGGGGTTGGGCCAGGCTCAAGACAGAGGATCTGACAGGGTGGAAAAGGAAATTCTGAGCATTCCTCATCCGTAGCCTACATGCCAAGTGAAATGCAACGACGAGTAGCCGGACTGGAGTGCTTGTCTTGGGCTTTGGTCTAGCTGTAAAAATTGCAATGCATTTGAAGCAAAGTTGTTGAGTTGGGTCCAAATAAACCAGGCCGCCTGGGTTATGAAATCATTTGTCCTCCAGTACTAATGCAACAGGTGAAATGTTAGGAGGAGCATAAATCCAGGGATACACCCTTCACAAACTGAATTCTGACTCAAGAAAAACACCTGCCCTGAAATGTTCTGAGCATGTGATTTTAATTTTCTTTGACCTTTTTGTCTCTTCTTAGCCAGGCATAAAAATATCTCCCTCAGAAAAAATTCTGCCGGGAAATGATGGACTTTTTTTCCCAAGTCCTTTTAAAGAGGAGAAAGTTGCTTGCCTTCCAAAAGTCTGCTGCTAAGAACAGGCAATAGATAAACTGCCCATTTGGAAAAGGAGTCTGTTCTACAGGGGGAATTCTGTTAATGCTCCTCCATTCTCATACTAGCTATATTCTAAGAAATACAATTGTAACAGGACTGAAATGTAACAGCAGGAGATTCCAACATAAATGCAATGAAATCCTCATAACTAGCAGCCGGAAAATTCAGCTTTAGGTCCCTCCCTCCTTTCTGCTGGTGCATTATTGACTATGAGAATGGAAATCTCCCAAGATTAGGGTCATGGCTGCTAATCATGGTGTCCTGACAAATGCTGATGTGGATAGTTTCCCTGCCTCCTCATAGCCCTGTCTGCCTTCTGGGCTGCTTTGGGATTGTACTCCATCCCCACAACATCCTTCTGCCTCTCATTTTACTTCCTTCATTTTGTCCCCCAGAGCACTAGGCAGTTTGCTCCCGTGCCCCTGTTCCAGGTCACATCTACCCTTGAACTGTCCTCCCAGGTGAATTTTAATCCCATAGTGTACCAGACCTTAAAAACTTTCAGGATGAGGGAGCTGGAGCCAACATCACTCAGGAAGGAAGATATAATATAACCTGTGCCTTCCCATCATTCCCTGGGCCCACAGCCGAGCGGTTAGTACTGCCATGGCACGTCCTGCTCAGGCACTGAAGAACCACGTCCATTGCATTCCTCATGCTGTCCGTGGTTGATGACTTGGGTGGGACATCATCTCTGGTCCAGGGCAGGCTGGAAAGAGCTTGTAGTCAGGTTTGAATTCAGACAGTTCTGGCAAAGCTGCCTCTGATTCAGCAGCAACATTGGGTTTGAGAGCCTGGCTTTTGAAAAAATCACCAGCTTAGCTAAAATCATTAAGGAAAAGAATATGGCTGGCAGACTATGCCAAAAGCGAATGTGAAACAAACTGTTCAAAATATTCCTGCAGGAAGCTGGTTAAGCTATATTGGCGTTGTCCACACAATGTTTTCTTCACCACAAAAACAATGTTTCTGCTGTTGCTACCGCTAATTTCACTCCACTGCTTGTAAAGCAGCTCCTGTCTTTGTAAATCTGTTTCTTGAAAGGGGTTTATAACTTTCCCATTTGCTCTGTTCAGTGCAGGGCTCACTTAAATCATACGACAGGTGAGCAACCCCAGTCCACTCCACTGTGGTCACCTCCAGTTGCTGCTAATGCACATAAAGTGTTTACATCTGCTCTGAGGAAGGTGTAACCCTCTCTGGACGCAAGCTGATCAACCCCAGTGCTGCCACCATCCAGCAGCGGGGAGGAGGGTGAATTTGAGGGAGGGGAAAGCCAAGAGGAGCCATATCTGAGGCACCATCAGCCAGGGAGTCTTTGTGAGCTGCCTTGTTCCCCTGCTGTGCTAGGCAGTCAGCTAGGCAGTCAGCACTCAACTCAAGGTCATAGTCACCTTGACCTCAGCCCCAAAAGACCAACCTACAATTCCTGGATGAACATGACCAAGGAACATCTTTTGTTCCCTGGGTGCAGTGGGAACCTCCCCAGTAAGAATAATGCTTGTGGGTACAGGAGGCTCGCCGAGTTGGTGCAGAGGTTGGACCTTCATTAATGCACAAGGGATCACAAGACCAACAGCTTTCCTTCCACATTTCTTCCCAGGAAACATCTGTGGTTTGGAAACAGCCTTGCAGTAGATGTGCTGAGAGCAAACAACTGCACTCATTTTAAAACAGTTTGCAAATAGGACTACGATAACATGGGCTGAACTCAGTGTCCTAAGAGGGTTTTTCCAGTCCTATGTCCTATGCTCCTGTTCCTTTGACCTTGCTTTTCTAACATTAACACATACCGTACATTTTTCAAAAAGCAACCAGCAAAATGGGATATTTCACTGCATTTGATCCTCCCTGAGAGAGATGAAAACAGAAACTCCTAATGCATGTTAGTCCCACGACTATAGCACTACTGAAAGATAGCTGATACTTGGGGTAAGAGCACTTGCAGGGGACAGAAAATCCTCTGGTCCAGTCAAAGCTCCCCCATCCCACCCCAGCAATGGCTGCATATCCGTAGCTTGTGAAACAATTCCAAAATATAATGTATCTACCATAAACAGGTCCTTAGCAGGGCTCATTCATGATATCAAAACAAGAAGCACCATGATTCAAACACCCTGAGCTGTGTAATGTGTGTCCCGCTGGGCGTGAAGGTGGCCAGGTGGTTTGGGCGATGGCCAGCTAACGCACAGTGCTCTGCATAAGCGGGGCCAAATCCCCCCCTCACCAGAAACCCTTGTGCCTCTGTGTCAGAAAAAAGCTAGAAGGAGGCAACTCCTTGCATCCATGTGAGCTTCCTAAGCCAGTTCTCTAGGAGAGAAGAAACCGCCTAACAAATAGAATGATTCATTATTTTAGCTCAAATAAGCACAACCTAGATGAAGGGTGACACCTTTACCGGGAGGAAAAGAGTCGTGCAGCAGAAGTTCCCACCTTGGGGCTTGGGGCAGGTGGTGGCAGCAGCCACCTAGGCTGTGCACAGGCTTGTTCTCCTTTCTGCCCTTTGACATGTGCCTCCCCTGCAGCCAAGCCATATTTGCTAGCATTTAGATAGCCCATCTCCTGTTTCCATTAACCCCTGGTGGAAGTGAGGATGAGCTGAGGACCAAACTGGCTGTGCTGTATGGCTGGTGCTTGGCAATGAAGGCAGCAAGCTGTGCTCAGGCAATAGCAAAAGGAGAAGCTGGGTCAGCAGTTATCGACAGGGAAGCACGGAGACAGAAACTTGACAGGTGCTTGCTGTTTTGCCTGTTTCTTAAGTGCCACAGCTTTTGCCAGCCAAGGTGACACTGAAGAGTAAATACGCTAGGATTTTCCAGGGCACCCAATGCAAAGCAAAACAGAGTGAGTTGTGTTTGCCTCGGTGGTGAGATGAAAGCCATGGGGCCGCTCGGGCCATGCCCCCTGCAGCCGTGACCGTCCCGAGTCAGAGAGACTCACACCAACACGGTTGGTTATGGTCGTTACTGTTGGTTCCAGTTATAGTGCCCATAGGCCTCTTTTTTCCTCCAGAACAGCCCATACCCGCCGCCTTCCCCCTCCAGCCACAAAAGCTGACACCATCAGCAGGGAACAGGTGGCTGTAAACGAGTCCTTTTCCTTTGATGTCCCCATCCCAAATTTCACCGAGCTCAAGGAGAGAGATGCAACATTTATTAAGACTCTAAAGTCTCCGGCTTTGCCCTCTGGGTGCGAATTGCCAAGTCCTGCCCCCCGCGCATGTCCCTCTTGCAATCATCCCAGCCCAGGTCCAGCTGCAAGACTCCTCTGACCCTGGCCCCCGCACCGCGGCTGTACCCTTCGTATCTGGAAAGCCGCTTGGATGACCCTGTTCCCGTGGTTGGACAGACGGTGTCAAAGCTTGCACTGCTCTGCCTTCAGGGGATGTGATTATTCGGCACGGAGAAGAGACATTTTCAGAATTCCTCTACTGAATCCAACCTTGGAAGAGAATAAAATACAAGGGACCTCCCCGCACAAGTGACACCATGGAGAGTTCAGTGCTCTTAGACAACCGAGCCGTATGGGTTAAATCCAAGAGCTTAACACAAAAATAAAGGGAAAATGTCCTCTCACCATCTGGGATTTCAGATATGTGTATTAACAGAGTTTGGATTTTCTCTTCTTTTTTCTTTTCTCTTTATGGAATTCATTGCTAGTGCCAGAGAAGAAATTTCACTTTTGCAACACTGCCAACTGCAAGGCATCAGGCCTTGGTCTGGGGAAAGCCTGTTCGTCATTTTTCAAGATAAATACTGACATTGAACCTAATGACAAGTTGCCACACAGTTGTTCAGGGTGGACAGACAGACAGACTAAATCTCACTCTAGTACATACATGTTTCAGTCCAGCGGCAGTCAGTCAGCCAGGCTTAGCCATAGGTATATTTGTCATACAGGAACCTGAACAACAGAAAAGGGCACAGATTTTCCACTATCCCTGCAAGCACAGATTCAGCCTCCCCGCCCTGTGCCTGTGAGTTGCCCAGTGCCACCATGAACAAACTGAGGATTAAAAGGACCCCACAATCCCTGCAATGCCTTGCTTTGCTGCAGGCGTTGGGACTGAGAGCTCCTCGTCTCTTTGTCTCGGATCTGGACTTTGGCAGGTGGTGAGCCCCTTGTCGGAGCAGACATCAGCCTTCCCCGCCTCGCCACAAGTATTGGGGTTGCTGATGTATATCCATCTAATTGGAATTAGGGATTCCCCAGACCAGCCCTCCAACTGGAGAAATTAGCTAGTTTATTCCTATAAAGATGCTAATATGAGGAGCTTTGTGAAAGGCAAGAAATTCCCATTGTCATTCAGAAGCAATTTGTAGTGGATTTGGAGCCTTTGAAAAGGTGATGTGCTGGTGGCTGGGTTTGGATAATACCCATCCCCGATATTCACAGCTAAGCATTCTTCCCGTCCATATGCCTCAACGCTGCCCAATTTGTATGCTCATGGTGAAGAGGCACTGGAGCAGAGCGGCAAATGACAGCAAGCTGCCGGCGCCGAGAGGAGGGTGGCTGGCTCCTGGGGCTAGGAACTGGCAGCACACCAACCCCTGCTGCAGCCAGGGGTGACAGGGGTGACGGGTGACACTGTGGCGGGCAGCGCTGGAAAAAGTGTTTTGGTGGAGAGGTTTTCTTAGATGGCTTAAGCCAGCAGTGTTAGTCATTTTGTACTTCTTGAGGGTCTTCGGACAATTTTGCTGGGCAGTCAGCCCTGCTCAGCACGAAATCTCACCCGTCACTGGGGGCATGCGGCGCTAGGAGGAAGAGACAGGTGAAAGCTTTTACTCAGGCTGGCACGTTGAATCAGCTGTGGTACCAGGTGTCTCGCCTCCCATTTTGAGTCCCAACCATTGTTTTCCTTTGCTTTTTCACGCTTCCTTTTCAAGTGGTCAGTCTACAGTTTGGTAGCCTCATTACTCTTTCTCTCTATATTTAAATCATCGACTCTGGAAGTCATTGAGACTAAAGTTGGCACAGTCTCTCCAGCTCAACACCGAAATCCCTACTGGAATTAAATCTTTCCCTGGCAATCAAACACAGCCTTTTGAAATGAAGACTACACAGGCATAACACTGGTATCTTGCATGAATCACGCAATGGGGACCAAATTATCTAGGGAGCCTTAGGCTCTCCAAAAGGCTTGGCAGCTGATGCTTCACGGACCTTGTAGCCAGGCTTGCCTCTAATGCACTGGTCTCCGCAGGAAACCTAATCAGCATGGTAGCAATGAAGCACTTCCGCAAACTGCAACCTAAATTCACATAAAAACCAAATGCCTCCCCAAGCTACTCTCTGCAGATTGCTCTAGGAGAGATAATGATATCAAAATGTTTCTCTCATCTAACAGCTGCCTGGAAATGGAGGCAGAGCTCTGAGCCACAGTGAGGGACCACTTTGGCTGAGGGGGCATCCTCTTGTCGCTGACCTTACATCCTTTGCTCTTTCCATCTTGTGAGGCAAAGTTGAGCAGTGACAGCAGAAGCCTGGAGCAAACCGGGCTGCTCCCCAGAAGGCCAGATGCGTTTGACTCCTGTCCATCTCTCTGTCTCTATAGCTTTATCTGTGTGCAGCCTGGCTCTGAATTTAATGTTTCCTGTGACTTGCAAAGCCTCATTGAATCCATGTAACTGACAGTATTTGCTCTACTGTAGATGTTGGGTTAAGGGCCCCTCAGCCAGGTGTTTCAACATGTGTTTAATTTTAAACATGGGATAGCTGCACTGAACCCAAGGGACTGCTCTGGGGCTTACAGCAAATACTTGAAGTCAGATAGTTTAGAAGCACTGGTTAGGGGGGAAGAATATTTCCATCTGCTCAGACTCCTGCTTTGCCCATGGACCACTGCCCCACTCAGGAGAGGACACCCTGACCAGTTCAGAGCCTGGAAATGCTCGCTGTTCCGCTATGGAGCCGAGCACTCTTCTTGGCACTGATCAGCTCATTCCCAGAGCCTTTTCCATGGCATTGCCACTGCTCTCAGCGTGAGTGAACACTTTGAATGGCAGAATTATTATTCCTTGCTATAGTTCTGTGTTGCACCTGAATATTTTCTCTAGCAACACCTGCAAGAATACTCTTGCCACTTCTGGTGTTTCTCAGTTGTCATGCTGTGCATTTGCTACTCAGGCTCCAGGTGAACCAGTAACACTTTTTTGCTGCTTAAAGCAAATGTAAGTTTAGAAGTTATAGACAGAAGAATCTTAATAAGCAGCTGCAAAGGAGAAAGGGAGGCTTGGTCCTCAGCCAGGGCAGCTGATGTGTCTGGGAGATGTTGCTTGGACATGCGGTTTGGTCTGCCACGGTCCCTCGTATGACCAGAGCGCAGGTGAGGACTGTAGGAGAGCAGTGTTGTCTGGGCTCAACTTTACATACTGAAATAAGTTAAACTGAACTGTAAAAGCCCCTGGATAAGGATTACAGAATCTGTCTGTAATCACAAAGCACTACATAATTGTAACTGCATACTTCTTTTCTTATCTTACTTGTAATGTTGATCTGAACTTTAATGAAAATGTTTTCCAGACATTTTGACCAGCTCTGAAGCAATGCTTTGCTTTATCTACCTGGAAAGAATAGCTCTACTAGCTCAGCACCTTTTCTTTCTTTTTTTTTTTTTTTTAATCTGAAAAGTAGAATGAAGATGCTGTTTTATTTTTTGTTTCCAGCTAGCTGCGTTTCCTATATGAGGCTCTGAATTGTGGAGTTCTTTCTTTTTCCTGGTCCTTGTATAGGATGAGGCTGTTGTGCCTGCCTCCCAAATAAAATAGAGAAAGGAACAGAAGGGAACCAATTTGACTGAAAGTCTCAAATACAGCGGACTTGCCCAAGCCAAGGAAATGGGTAAAAGTCAGAACAGAGACACAATAGCCTATGTTGACCGCACCTCTGCACAGCGGCATCCACAAAGGGAAAGGAGAAAGGCTCCAACCTGAAAAGAACCAGGATGTCCCCTCAGTAAAGAAACCTAGTACAGAAAAGTTCACCCCACAAAAGACAGCCACAACCTGCCTTGGAGATCAGCTCTCACTTCCTCACGTGGCTAACAGGGCATAGCTGTAAGTAGCTTCGTGGCACTTGGGCTTTCTGTGAGGAAAAACACATCTCTGCTGCCCGCCCTCCCAAGCCCTTCCTCTTCATGATGGTCACATCTCCCTGACACATGCTCCAGATCCGCAGTTTAGGCTGTTGGGGACCACTTTCTGGTGTAGTTCCTGATGCACCCGATGCAATGAAGGGGATGGAGGGAAGGATGGCTGCCAGGCACATGGACCCCCACGGGGGTTCTGCAGCACCGCTGTCAGCCACAGCAGCGCAGCTTGGTTTTCACCTCCTCTTTCCTGGTCCTTGCTCCAAATGGTGCTGTCATTCCTACCTCCAGAATAAAACAGACATGGGAGATGTTTCCACTGAAAGGAAATTGGTTTCCACAAGTTACTCCTCCCTGCTTGCTGGAGAATCGTCCCTCCCTTTGAGCGCCCCTGTAGCTTTCCTTTGCGCCTGTTCTAGGATGAAAAGAGGTAGTCATTGATTGTATTAATAATTCAGAGCCTAATCTCACGGACGGGTGTTCACGGCTCATGAGGTGGCATTCTTTTATCTTGAGTTCAGGATCAGCCACATCCTTCAGAGGTCAAGGAGAAGAGCTGCAGCATGGCACATGCCTTCAAAATAATAGGCTTAGGAGACTCAGATGTGTGGATGGAAGTGGCAAATGAAAAGCCCTTATGCTCTGTGCTCTCCATGGCCTGTGCAGCTTGAACCAGTAATGTCCACAAACCCCAAAAGATGACTTCCATTAACTTCCACAAGGTGTGGAGTGATCCATGCTGCGCTGCACAGCCTACAAGTTGCCCAGGTCACCCACACACCTTCTGCTCCTCAGGACAGCCAGCTGTCTGCTCATGACAATCTTACACTACCACCCATCTTCTCCCACAGCCAAGCTCCTCCTTTAACTGCCTACTCATTCATGTAGGCTTAATCTTTTCTGGAAGGACAAAGTGTACCGACGTTATTTGCTTTGTTTGTTTTGTGGCCAAGCAGATCCTTGTGCGAGGAGAGGGCCAAATTCATCTTTTATAAAAGCAGGTGAAACTGGTCACAGGCACTAAATTGGGAATTCCCAGGATTAGCAAAGAAAAGACAGAGCAAAATATTCTGTCTTTACTTTTCCCCTCGCTGTACTTTACACTGCAGGGGCAAATTTGCACCATTGCCCTCAAAGCCAATGCAAAAGGCCAGGAGTCCATTCTCTATCGAGTCCTTCTCTTCCACAGCTCCACCTCCATCTGCTGCATCTAATGTAATCAAATGGTAGTTGTGTTTTGTTCGCACCCGGGGTGGGGGGGGGGGTGGGGGGCAAGCGCAAACAGAAAGGAGCCCTCAGAGGTGTGCCTCTACACCTACTTTACACCTTGCTGGCTGTTTATGGCAGAGAAGGCAAGGTCAAAGACATGCACCTTGCACTTGGAACTGAAGGTGCCAACTCCTCGTGCGATGCTGAAGATTAACGGCGTGCAGATAAGGGCTGGGGGAAGTGGCCAGCGGAGACTTCTGAGCGTTCCCTTGGCAGAGGCTGTGCCTCGCTGTGGGAACTTGCTGCTCCAGCGCTCACTTTTCCCAATGGGGAGTGAACTCAGCAGCAGTTTGCTGCTGCCATGATGCTCTGCTGCCGTTGTTACCAAGGCATGTTTAGTGCCCCGTGCATTAGCTTTTCTTCTGCCTTGTGCTTTGTCTCCTTGGGGGAACAGTTCCACAGAATAACCAGAGAATATGTATTTGTAGTGGCGATTCCCCTCCCCTCCGCCCCACCGTGGTAACACAGGCCCCAAGTGCTCAGATTAGCAACACTCCAGCACCCAGTATTTCACAGCGTGGGACTGGAGCCCAACCTGCTGTGCACACCTGCGAAAAGGTCTGTGCTCACGACCACGTCTACTCCTTTCTCTTTGTCTCTTACATTCACTTGGGTCTCCTCTAACTAGCAAGTTTACCTTCTTTAAGGCAGGGTTTGCATTTGATTTCCTGTCTGCACAGTGTCCTAGGCCTGACAGAGGCAGCTCTGTCCATACTGTCGTATCTAGACACTATAGTATCCAGAACTGTAAACTGATTTGCAAATAATTATTACAGAAAGATGCCATTTTTTATATACCAGATAACTTATCTGGTATACATCAAACTTCTCCCTGTCTTTTCTCTGTTCTTTTTTCCCAATTCATCCACAAATACATTGTTCCTTTGTCAGTACTATATAAGCATAGCATCCATGTTTAAGAAAAAGACCTCTTTGACGTCAAGTTTTCTGTAGCAGAGCTGTTTAGATTTGTTATGATTAATCACATCTATTTTCTAATTTGTACCTAACACACACAGAGAACCCTCCTTAAGCCTTAAACTTGAGCTGTAGAGGTGCGTTTTGTCTTTGCTGCTGGCTTAATCAAGCCACGGAGAGCTGCTGTGTGCTCCGTACAATTGTTGCCCCTTGAATTGCAAAGAAAGAGAACGAGGAGAACGAAACACTTCGCAAAGGGCTACTACTATGGGTGCACTAAGGCGTATTTAGTGCGTTTGTGGCTCTGGGGCTGCAGTAATTAATTGTGCGTGTGACACTCCAGCTCGCGTGGCCTTGCAACCACAGCCTTCCCACCGCAGCAGCACAAATGCAGGCACCCCAGCACCCACACATGCTGAAACCCCTGCAGGCCTCGATGGGAGCCGGGTGCTCAGTCTAAGCTCACACCGGGGGCTCAGGGCAGCTGGAGGAGGACCCTGGCCCCCACCGCCCAGCAGCGGCTCCTCTCCCCTCGCCCATGCTCAGCCCGGCTGCTCTGTCCCCACCGAGGTGCCCCGACGTGCCCGTGGAGGTGGGGGCAGCCCCCAAGCCCCCCAGCCCCCCGTGCCCCACGGCCGCGGGTGACGCATCCCTCCGCTCCGCTCCCCGGCGGGTCCCCCCGGCCGGGGCTGCGCTGCCCTCCCTCGCCGCCGCCGGCTCCCCGCGTCCCCGCCGGGCGGAGGGAGGGATGCAGGGAGGGAGGGAGGGGACCTCCCTATCTGCCGCTATCGCCTCCGCCTGCCTCTCACATGCTCCGGGCGGGCGATGCGGCTCCCCGCGTCCCGCTGAGCGAGGCCGCGCTGCACCCCGCCGGCGCTGCCCTGCGCAGGGCAGGGGGGGCCGCCTGCGAGCCGGGCTTGGGCTCTTCCCCCCCCCCCCGCCCCCCGCCCAACCATCCTCTTTTTTCTCTCTTTTTTCCTTTTTTTTTTTTCCCCTCCTGGAAAAGCAGCCGCCTCTCCCTGCACTACCCCCCCTCCCCCGCGGCGGGCTGGCGAGGCTGATGCGGCCGCTAAGGTAAGCGGGGCGCGGGGCTGCTGCGCGGGGCTGCTGCGCGGGGCTGCTGCGCGGCCGAGCCGTGCGCGCCTCCGCGGCCGCGGGTGCCTCCGCGGCTGCCCGCGCGGCCGGGCCCGGGCCCGGGGCCGGCTGCCAGCGCCGCTGCCGGCCGCGCCGCCGCGGGACCTGTTGAGGCTGCTGCTGCTGCTGCCCGTTGCCATCAGCCTCCTCCCTTCCGAGGCGTTTCGACGAGACCCCGCGGCTCTTCCCGGCTGCTCTGCCCCATCTCTCCCCGGCCGCTTTAGCGCTAGCCCGGCGTGCACGCGTGTCTTCATTCATCCTCCCGTTGATGGTTGCCACTAATATGCACCTTCCCGGGCTTAAATCCATGGGGTAATTCATTGCGAGGCCACTCAGCTGAACTGAAAATACTCCCCCCCACCCCCTCACCCCGTATTCCCAGCATTTTGCCCTTCCCGTTGGATAGCTCCTAACGGGGCTGGGCGCTCTCCCGCAGAGCGGCGGGGCTCGGCTGCGGGGATGCCCAGCTGTCCCCTAGATCCTGTGGTCTCAGCCTCGGAGGGCTCTGCCGGCCCGAGGTTTGACAGCTGCGCGGCCGCGGGAGCCGGGCCGGGGCGGCCGCGGAGGCGCGCCGGGAGCGCGGGGAGCTGCGCGGCTCGGGGCGTCGCTCGCGGGGGGCTCGACTTTGCTCCCTTCCTCCTGATGAACCGGCTCCCTAGATAGCCCTTTAACCTCAGCCAGGAAAAAAAGGAGGAAGAGGTGCAAAGTGGCAGAATACAGCCCCGAGTCAGGACATTTCAGAGGCAGCAGCCAGCATAACCCCCGTCGAGACTTGCTTCCACTCAGGGACCTAAATATATATACGTTTAAGGAAACCGGGTTGCGTTTGCAAGACAGGTGCTTTTTGTTGTGGTGGCGGCTGTGAGGCAGATGAAAGTTTGGTGTTGTTTTGATGTGATTCTTGATTGCTGCCTGTTGGAGTAATTGCATCGCAATTGCTCAGAGGTAGAATCAATTTCCCCAAATTGAGATTTTAATGGGAGCTTGCAAGCTGCTGTTATGTCATGTGGTTTAAGGCGGCGTTGGATTGCATTTATTTTATAAATTGGATACTTTTGCAAATGGTTTAGGGATAACAGCACCACCCAGCGGGAATGAGAGCCCCGAGCTGTACTTAATCCGGGAGGAAGCACATGTGCCTGTCTGAAAGCTGCTCCCTGTTCAGAAACACCTACCGCAGCAATCCGGTGTCATTTGCTGAAATGCCTACAGAGGTGCTGGATTCAAGATTTTTTGCTATGGCATTTTCCCATAACAAGGAATGTCTCTTTCCGAGGAGGTATTCAGGCAAATGTTTAAAATCGGCTGATGACACTGTCATCAGGGTCCTTAGCATTTTGTAACTGAGAGGACAGGAAAGGCGTCATGTGATCGATTATATTTCTGGCCATTGCTGTCAGGAATCGACACAAGGGGATGGGGGCAAGGTGATAGGGATTCAGAGAGCTTTTTCCATAGGATTCTTCAAACTCCCCTTCCTCAATGTGCTCAAGACCTAGATTTGCAAACCCTTGCTGTTCCCCCCCCCCCCCCATTTTTCAGATAGAGCCCTGTTACCTTTAAATGAAGAGACACCAGAGATGTCCTTAGCTGACCTGTTTGGTTGGAGAGGGGGAGAAAGAGGCAGCTATGTTTGCATTTTTCTCAAAACACAAGCAATTTTTAAAAGCAGCAGAGAAAGATGTGTAGCTGTCCTGCTACACAAACTGCTTTCTGTCTCTGCTGATAAACATACAGGTCTCTGTGATTTTTCTGCGCTACTTATTTTTGGCAGTTCAGATTTATCCGTCCTTTCTGCTGAGCTGGCATTTGGCCATTCAAACGTGCTCTTGGGCACCTCCCAGCCCACATGTTTTTTTGTTTTTTTAACATGGGAGCCCAGACATGAAGAACAGAGACTAAAGAGATGATGCTTGGTATTTACTCCTAAGAGGATACTGGGCCAAGAAGACCAGCTCCTTGCAGAGAGCGAAATCCTCAGAAGAAGAGTCCCAGCCAGTCCTCCTGACCTGCAGGACAAGGGACGGCTACAGGCTCCTTTGCCTGAGAGCCGAGTCTCACTCCACAAGGCGCTGTGAGCAAGCGAAAGGGAGAGAAAGTAATGAAATACCAGCAGCCAAAAAAGTTGACACGATGAACTCAATGTTTGTCTGAAAATACCACTTTGTTGTTTTGCTTGCTGACACGAGTGAGAGTGGAGGTTTTCCACTGTCCAATCTTTCCTGCCCCTTGTTCAGCCTGACCAGTTTTGAGCATTTAGATGTGACTTTTATGGCTGGCTGTTTGGAGCGGGCACTGTAAAGAGACAGCCCAAAGCAGGGTTACCCACAGCAGCTTTATTTAGGGAAGCTTTTAATCAATCACTGTCTGCGGATGGAAAGTTGCAGGTCAGAAAAACACTATTTTTTTTTATTGCTGTTGCAAAGCTGTATTTTCTTATACCTTTGACCCAATGGCCTCTCTTCAAGTAGCCACATCGGTGAGTCTAATGTTCACAGAGCCAGCTGTGGGCAGGTTCGTTACCTGAAACAGTGAACTGGCTTCTCTGCACTTTGCTACGCAGTAGTTGGTCTGCCTTCAAAGCCCAGCTCCAAGCCATCACCTTCACCTGCCCCATTAAGTTACTGCAAAAGTTACGTGTAGGGCACTAATGAGCCCCCTGACGGATACCTTCCCTATCCAGGCTGTGTCGTGCAGGAAGATAGGTTAGTAGGGAAGCTTTTTTAGACACTTACTGAGCAGTTTCAAGGTGCGCAAAAACACTCAGGAGCATAAAGCTGGTATCTGACAACTACGGGAGAGTTTCTGCTCATGCAGGGAAAACTGTAAAATGGTAAATAATTGAATGATGAGTAAAAGGAAGGTCTTTAAAATGAGCTGCAATGTTTTCCGGTATCATACACGTGAGGTGTGGCTGTTACTGCCAAAAGGTGAAGGATTTTTTTTTCCTTCTTCTTCTTGTTTAGAAGCTTTTTCTTTAATATGGGAATCTTTCAGAGCACAGGTGTTTGGTTTTTCTTCCATGAGCATTTTGGAACCACTTGTCAGACCTCCCTGGAGAATAATTTAGGGTTTTCCACTCCAAATAGCAAGTGTTTTTCCTTTCTTCCTTCTTTAAGGAGTGGTCTGCTTTTTGCTGTTTAAACCAAACACTAATATAAATCATTGCAGAATATTTCAGGATTATCCTCCTGCACTGGCGAGCACTGTTTATTCTGGCCAGGCCAGGAACAGAGTTCATCTAAACTCTTCATCCCGAGGAACATCAAATACAGATGACCACTGTTCAAATCAGTTCTTCATTTTAGCAGCACACCTTTGACAGGGCCTGGTTATGTTTGACTTTGCTTGAACCTTCAGCGAAAAAAGTGATCTCTTGCCAGATTTATAGCTGGACACAACAACTAAACAAAACAGCAGAATGAGGAAGGTGGGGTGAGAGGGGAGCAACGTCAACAGCAAGGAACAAATATCTGCTAATCTGACACCCAGTGTGGTACTTGGTATTTTGTAATCAGTTTTGAACTAGACTCAGCAACCAGATAACCTTTTTCCCTACAGTCTAGCATCCAGAATATTAGAAACGGACAGCAACATTAGTCACTGATGGAAACTCTAGAGCACAAAATGAATCAGGATGGGTGGTAGGCACAGCCTCTCTCATCTTAACTGGCTTGCCACCAACATCTAAGCGCTGGGGTTCACAGGCATCTTTTGGTGTCTGCGGAATGGTTATTATATTTTCAAGTTCCATCAGCAGCAATAGAAATGTCCAGGAATATTTAATATGGATAATTCATAAGGATCTGATACAGGCTACAGGCTTGTATGGTCCTAGATTTAAATGATATTTTATGAGCTGATGCAGCATTGTGCATTGCTGTGAACATTCATGCCAGAGATATTCTTCAAGGTTGAGCCTCCATTCAGAACAGCCAAGGATCATTTTGCCATGCACTTACGTGGGCAGAGAGCTTTGCCCTCATAAACCTTTTCTGCAGATTGTACAGAGCTTTGCAAACATGTCTTAGCTAAATTCCTCACCCCACCGCACAGTAGACTAGCACTGCTTCATTTTTTTTACTGTGGGAACACTGAGGCAGAGAAGGCAAAGTTGCTTTCTGATGCGTGGCGATAGCTGCATGAAGAGTAACCACGCAGAAAGTTCATCGGAGAGTCAGGAGCAGACCTAGGAGTCCTGACATCCATTCCTCTAACTACTAGTTACAGTCCTCAGAAATACCCATATTTACTATTTTAGCCATATAATTATAGGTACTGAATAAATCCATTAGGAAGGCTCTAAGGGGAGGTATCATCTATAAACCTTACGGTTCAAATTAGACAAATTCACTCAGCCTCAGTGAAGCCCACAGCCATGCATGGTGTGACACAGGACAGAGAGGGTGCTGGGAAATATTCAGAAAAGTAAAGTTCAGACAACCGATCCCTGATGGATTTCCTCCAGGAACTGTGCTCTTTCTGCTCGTCCTGCAAACACCTTGGAGAATCGGCTAACGCTGACTGATTTCTCCGTGTTTGTCACCTGGAAACTCGGAGGCACGCCACCCCTCGGTAAAGACATTAAACAAGAGAATCAATGTGCAAATGACCGAGGCTGTTCCTTTGCCCCTTGCGCCAGCGGCTGCACCCTGTCACTACGCTTTCCCTCCGAGGTGTTTGCACTGAGTGGCGAGCGGTTTCCCACATATTGTTTGCAAAGAGCATCGGGCTCTTTCATGCTGGAAGGTGCTACCTAAATGGAGGTGCCTCTCTGGGCTTCAAGAAGCAAAGAAGGACGAGAAAAAGCAGCCAACGCTTTCCACTTCGCTCCACGTTTCGCAGCCTGGACACCTCTCGTAGGCGAAGCAGAGATGCTAATTTCTCACCACCTATGTTTTGGTGGGTGATTTAAAGTCCAGGTCTTTGATTCAGCTAATGGGAAAGGTGAAGGTTTTTTGTAAAATGTGGAATGGGGAGCAGGATTTCAGAAACACACCTTATTTGGGGCCCTTTCCTGCTCTGCTGTTACTGTTTGAACACATCTATTGTTTTCTCCAGTGAAATCCTCCGCTTTGATCCATGCCAAAACCAGCAGTCCCATTTGTAATGCATGATGCAACTGAGCAAAATCGAGGATAAATTTTTACAAACAGGAGCCAGTGCCATCAGATCATTGCTTTATAGCAGCATGGTTTTCCCTAAATCAAAGGCAGAAGCTTCATAAGGATCTTATTAAAAAAAAAAACAAAAAACCCTGCTTTAACTGGATTCCAGTCTCACATTGCAATGTGTGAGTTTGCCACCAAACAGCAATGCCAAAGTGAGGCTTTAGGCCAAACAACCAAACCAGCCTCACAGCAGCTATTTAGCACCTGGATTTTAAAAGTCAGTAATTCAGCTGTTTTGTGAGTTAAAAAAACAAATAGATCATGCTATATGTCATCAGCCTGGGAAATAGCCGAAGTGAGATCTCTGAGATTGAAATGAAAGCCAAGCTAGCACTGCGGAAGGACAAGGTCAGAGCAAAAGGAGGGTTTTGGGGGTCCAAAACCCGTTTCCCTCATTCTCCCCCTGCCTAGACTCTTCCCAGCTCCTGGGTCCTCTCCCTTCCCCCCAGACTCCTTCCAGCTCCGTCTGCCTACACGTCCCATCAGCGAGAATTTCTTCTTGGGTGGTAGCAGCAGCTGGCAGGGCTTGGACATATTTGCCCCTGTTTGACATCCCCCACAAAGAGGTGCTTGGGGTAGGTATTCCTCCCACGCTGCCTTCGCTACAGGTCTGGATCCAGCCTGCCAGCTTTCATCTCTCGCCCAGCTTGGCCTAGGCTGGCAGCATTTCTGCAGCAAAACTGGCTTTATTGGACATCATTTGAGTGTAACTGTAGGGGGATCAGGACCAAGACAGAGCTCCAATCAGGCAGACAAGGCCCCAAGTTTTTTGGATCCCATATGGGTCCCATATGGAAAAGCTTCATTTTAATTGTGGTTGCAGCCTGGACAAAACCCCGATGTGCTGCCATTTGGAGGCAAAGGGGCTCAAACCCCACAAGGAGAACTACATCGGTGATACCAGATCTGAGAATATCTTCTCAGATATTCACATCTAGCTCGTTCTTCGTCATCGTCCATGGGACACTTGTTATAGCTGAATCAAGAGTCAATCCACTGCAAGGAGGAGATCACAAGATCTTCTTGCAGACTTTAAGCTATCATCCCTCCATAGAGCATCCTTAAGGGTGTTTGTGAGGGGGGAAGAGCCAAGAATTTCCAAGGACAACTACAGGCAAAATCAAGAAGCATCTCCTAAGGTGTAGGAGGAAAGACCCTTTGTTAAAGAGTGTTCACACAGTTGGGAGAAGGGCTAGGTTAAAAAAAAAAAAAGCAAAAGGCATCTTTTTATTCTCGGGGATATAAGATCCCAAAGAGAAAGGAGATGAAACATGAGGAGGGCAGAGGGGCCCTCAATCAAAGGAAGGCTAATAATCTAAAAGACTGAAGTTAAAGCGCATTAGTTAAAGCATATTACACCCGTGGGCACTCATTCAGAAATGAAGTTGTCTTAGTTCACGGTGACTAAATCATCCTTCAAGGGAAAATTTAAAGAGATCTAAGTTGCGCTGGTGTAGTGTTAAGGGGATGCTTTCCTTATGGCTTAGCCTTTTCCTGAGTGGAGCAAACCCCCGGGACGGTGCAGCTGCAAGTCCAACCAGCCAGCCTTGTTTTTGTCATGGCCTTGCTGGTGGCAGAAAATAGCAGTATTTTGAAGCCCAGCAGGCAAATGCCAGTGTGCCCCCAGGTTCTGCTCCATTTGCACCCCACGAGCAGGGAGGGAGTCCAGGGACCGCTGTCTGACCCAGAGGGTCTCTTGGGCTGGAGGAAGGTGCAAGCAAATTGAAAGCCCCAGGACACCATTGTCAGTGCAACCGGTGAGACCTTCCCCTAGAGGAAGGGACAAGCTGAGTATCCAGAGCTACATGTGGGCTGGCAACGCCAGCTAGGCTATGACAGAGGTTTTGGCAAAGCCTTTACAATGCCTTTTCACATCAGTCTTGAGGAAGCACAGGTACCTGTTAGTCCTCTGGATTAGTCCTTCAGCAGGCTAGTGGCTGCATTCGGTGGTCCGGAGTCGTTCCTGTCTCCAAGGCCTATCGGTCTAACGATTAGTATCTATGAGACCTACTGTTTCTGAGTCACCCGGCCTTACTTCAGGACTGCCAGTGCAGGTGTGGGTGAATGACCTGGGATGGGTTGTGAAACGCTCACACCTACTGCAGAGCAGGGCCGGCTCTGCGCGGCGAAGCTCCTCGCCGTAGGAGGCGGCGGGCAGAGCCCAGGGCTGGCTGCCAGCAGCGCCTGCCTCGCAACGGGGAGTTGGCTGAAGCCTCCCTGCCTCCGTTCCCCGCTCTGTGGCACAGAGGCCACGGCCCCTTTGCCCCTGGGGCAGACAAAGCAGCCAACGCTGCGAGGACCACAGCGCTCAAAAAGCCCTGGCTGCCCGAGCCGCAAGCCCACTCGCGGTGCAGGGACCCACGGGCGTCAGCCGCAGCCGAGGGCGGGGGGCCACAGGGTGCCTCGTCTCCCCGCGCAGGGGTGCCGGAGGTGGCCAGCCCCCCCCCGCTCGCCCCCCGCTGCGTCCCCGCTGCCTCTCGCCG
This sequence comes from Struthio camelus, assembly GCF_040807025.1. Classification (NCBI taxonomy): domain Eukaryota; kingdom Metazoa; phylum Chordata; class Aves; order Struthioniformes; family Struthionidae; genus Struthio; species Struthio camelus. The sequence goes on from NC_090953.1 coordinate 7,637,681, forward strand.
CCGCGGGGCCGGGGCTGCTGGCTGCCCCTTCCCCGGGGGCGGCGAGAGCGGCCGGGCCGGCCTCGGAGGCGGGGAGCCGGCCGGGCAGGAGGAGGCGCCCGGAGAGGATGTCGGCATTGGAAGGCAGCCGGGATGATTGATGGTTTGGGCTGTTTTGTAATGGGAGGGGAAGGCGAGGAGGAGAAGGAGAAAAAAGTCTGGGTAATCTTTTCAGTGCAGAGGCCACCCGAGCCCGGGAGCTGGGGCCGCCTGTCCCTGCCCTGCACAGCGAGCGCAGCGCTCCCGGCAGCCATGTGGGGCTTTTGAGTTTTTTTTTTTCCTTCTTCCTTTCAATTGATTTATTTTTTCCTTTTGTTTTCTCTTCCTCTCTTCCCTTCTCCTTTTTGTTTTTTTGTTTTTTTTTTTTTGTTTTTTGTTTTCTTTTTAAACTCTTCTTCCAGGGAGAGGATAGTGGTTAAAGCTCGAGCTGGATGGATGGGTATGGGGAGAGGGGCAGGATCCACAGCCCTGGGACTTTTCCAAATCCTCCCTGTCTTTCTCTGCATCTTCCCTTCAGGTAAGGAACAGCCTCTTGTTTTGAAGATTTTTTCCCCCCTGTATTTCTCGCAGCCCTTGGATAGCAGTCTGTTACCCCAGTCTGTGGGCCTCTTTCTCTCTCCCTCTCTTTACAGCAGCTTGCCACATGTTTAAAATAAGCAAGTGGGACTCAGTTTTGGTGTCCCCCCCCCCCTTCCCTCGCTTTTCCCCGAGCAGTTGCGGCGGGGGGCGGAGGGGGGCGGTTTGCCTTGTCCTCATATTCTTTGTCTCCCCGGTGCGCACGAAAGGTGGAAATAAAAGCAACCCCCGCTTATAGAGCGAGCTGAGGATCGCTACTGACAGCAGCCGTCGGGCAGGTTCCGTTGTCCTGCCTTTCCGCGGGGACGAAATGCCCGGCAGATGCCCACGGGGATGCCCGGGTGCTGCGCTGGCCCGGGGCCGGGGGGCGGCCGAGGCGCGGAGTCGCGCGTGGGGGCCGCGGCGCTGCCCGCGGGCTCGGCGCCGCCGCACGCCTCCCCTCCGCGGGCTTTTTCCTCCGTGGTTTTTTTTTTTTTAATTATTATTATTTTTTTTTAAAGCACCGTCTGCTTTGCACCATTGTTTGGTTGGAAAACTGGCATGAGCCGGGCTGGGAGATGTTCTGCTGTCAGAGGGTATAAGCAAATGGCTAGATGGCAACCAAATGGTCCGGCGAGCATCAGATCCCCCGGCCAAAAAACCTCGCTGCCCGGCCCCCCTCCCCGCGCACACACACACACACACACACACACACACACACACACACAGCCACTTGCACCGATTGCTAATCTTTCTGCCCGATAACATTTCTGGGCCGCCCCCGCGGCCGTCTCCCCCCGCCATCGTATCCCCGGTTTGTTTGTATTGTGTCAGAAAAAGGAGAGAATTTCAGAATTACAGCTGAAAACGCCATCTGTTTCCAATGAATCCCCCATAGTTTTTCACAATGTTTTTGGCAGATCTCTGCCTGCAAATTCCTTCAAGCCCTGAGTGCTTGTTTTTGTTGGGGGAGGGGAAACCAAGTCCACAGAGGCGGATTTGTTCCTTCCAAAACTCTCCAGTTTCTTTACCTCCTTTTTTTTTTTCTTTTTTTTTTTTCATTTGCAACGGGGAAAAAAAGAGGGAGAAAGGAGGAGGGAGAAAGAAACCCCCTAACATGTAAGCCTCCCGAGTTATCTTGTTATTTTAGTAAAACTTACCTTTTTTTTTTTTTTGAAATGCCTCTGCATTTCTTTTGCGTAACCGTAGGTGAAGCAGTCTTGCACACACATGCAATAAGTAAATAAATGCCTTACACCCTTCCTCCCGCTTCACCCTCTTCGCCCAAACGCAGTAAAGCGAGCCTTTTCGGTGCTGTTCAGGGCTAAGGTGTCCCTCCAGCTCTCCCTGCGCAGCGGTGATTTCTCAACACCCAGGCAGGCTGGATGCAGAGAAACCCTTTTTTTTTTTTTTCTGGGAACTTTTGATCCGATGCAGTACGTGTTGCTTAACTCCCTTTATGGAGCGTTTGAGTTGAAGCATTGAGGCTTTGAGATTTACGGTGCAAGAAAGAACTTGATACGGGATCTGGTTGGCTGGTTTGTCTGACTCTCCCTCCAGCAGTCAAATAAGGTGCAAAGAACTGGCAAAACGAGGTGATCCGGAGCCAGCGGGAGCGGGGCGCCAACGGAGCCCGGGCTCCCCGTGGGGGCGGCTTGGCTCACGGACCAGCACCTCGCCGAGTCCTACCCTATGTATTTATTTGCTTAACCGCCCCTCCACACGTGCAACCCTGGGCTGGTTCGCCCTGGTGCCGCTTTCGCACGAAGGGGCTCCGTCCCCTGTGGACGGCCCCAGCCTTCGACGCCCTTGGGCCAGGCCCGGCCGGCGACGACCCCCGGCGCGCTCGCCTGCCCGTGCCCCGCGGAGGGCGCTGGCAGGAGACGCGGGCCGAGCAGGCCGCTGGGAGCTCTCCCGGCTCGGGGCTCTCCTTTGCCCTTTCAGCCGTGCTACGCTGCTGTCTCCGAAGAGGGAGGATGTTCTGCCGCCCAGGCAGCGTGGTTTATCCCGGAGACGGATCCGGCCCTGTCGGAGGTGTATGGGATTGCTTGATGAGTGGCTTCTGTCTCAGCGGCAGGGAAGGATGCCATCTCGGGATTAGGTCGAAATTGAGAAGGGGTGGGGTGGGGGGGGCTGAGGGGGTCGTTAAAACAACACCTTCCCAGCACCTGAAACGACAGCCCGGGGAGCGCTTCCCGTGCTGGGGGGAGGCAGGGCAAGGCGGCGGCGGCGGCGGCGGCGGCGGCGGCGGCGGCGCCGGCGCGGGACTCGCTCCGGCCCGCCGTGTTGGTAGGGCAGGGAAGGAGGCAGGGATTCAAACGTAAACCTGGAGATGTTCTCGCTTCCCTGTTGTGTTGCTCGCTTGAAGCTGGTCTCTGACTCGGAGCAGGGATCCCTCTGCCACTGCCAGCAAGACCGTGTGGGGCTAACAGGCGGCGCCTGTTTTAATGCAGATAGGGTGGATGTGTTGCTTTTTCTTCCTTCGAAATTGCCTTCTTTAGATTGCAGGCCCTCGGTTACTGGGATTGGGAGGAATATTAAGAGTGACTGAGGGTTTACAGCGCCAGCAGCTGAGGTTTCCTTCTCTGTGGCCTGCGCAGCTGCACCGAGTCAGCCGTGCACATGAAAGCGCTCGCCGGGCCGTGCGGCCCTAACAACTTCCTAACCTGGGGGCTTTGCTTGGTTTCCGCACCAACCTGCTGTCTCCGGAGACCCGGGCTGCAGCGCCGGCTCTGGCCACAGCGACAATGAGTTTTGCGGTCTCTCTTCCGGCTCCCTGATGGGCATATCCCAGAAAGCACCGCAGGCTTTGGCAGGGCTGCGCGGGGGGAAAGGAGGATGCTCAGAGATGCAGCGGTGCTGGGGCAGGGCGAGCGAGGAGCTCAGGCCTTTTTTCTGTGCGTCCTAGCAAATCCTGTCTTGATGCTGCAGGTCGTGTGGGCAGAGCCCTGCCCGGCGGCGTAGGGTACCAGGAGGGCACTTCTAAGGGGAGCGCTGCTGAATGCCTTTAGAAAGCTTTGTAACCTGCAGTTGGCAACTACCGGGATTAAAAGAAGAGCTCCCATCACCAGGATATTTATTTCCTTGTCCCTGAGCTCTAAGAATAACCAGGCGTTCGATTGCAGCCCACAGATTGCTTTGCACTCAAGTGCAGCCCGGCTTAGTAAATCACTGCTTCGCCAGCTGAAATTCCTGCAGCGAGGGGGAGAATTGAATTATGTCCAACAGCAAAACCAGATGCCATCCCCTTGATGAAGTCATTGGGCTCTTGCTGCAGGAGCACAAGCTGGCTCCTACGCGCACGCAGCCCTCGCGCGCGCCCACTGAGCAGCTCTGTCTCGCGTCCCGGCCAGGGCCGCGCAGGGCTGGGCTTGGGCAGGCGAAGGTTGGATTCCCTGCAGCTGTGAGAGCAGAGAGTCCTTCAAGGTGGATCGTCAGAAGGGTTGCCGAGTCTCGTTTCCCACAGTATGCGAATGGAGGGGAGCTTTGGCATTTAATTCCAGGCAAGGAAAACTCTCCTTGCGCATATTGGGGGGGTCTCATGGGTTAGATAGAGCCCAAGCTTCCCTCGAGTCCTAAGTGTTTTCTCATACCTCGGTTTCCTGTGCTTTCCGGACAGCTGTTGACTTTGGTCCCCAAAGCACCTAATGATGATCGACGCCGTTTTGGTTTTCTCACTAGCTACCTTTTTTCTACCCGCGTGACGCACTCCAGCCAGCCCTTTCTGAGGTGACAAGGACATGTGGCAGGACGTCCTCAGGGGAGACCCTGCCTCTGCGCTTTGATGCCCGCGGGGATCTGGGAGCACAAAAGACCCTAACAGCACAAAACAACGCGTGTCTCTTTAGTGGGACGGAGGAAGCCAGGTGGGCCGTGGGGAGCAGCGGGAGACAGTGACACAGACTGAAAATCTGTGGCTTTGAAGGAGGAACAGATGTTGTCTTCTGCTTCCACCGGAGCTCGGGCCATGGAGTGTGAGTTTGGGGTCTGCTGGGGGTGTGCTTGTGGTGCAAGGGTTTGCGTTGGGTGCACACACGCAAGGGACTTCCATGATTCACATACATGCTTCAGTCTGTGCTCAACTCCGAATCCGGGACAGGCCAGGAGGACACGAGGTTGTGTGCGTGTCCGTGTGAGCCGTCCGTAGGTTGTGTGGGGCTGCAGGACACCCTGTGAGAGTTGGGCAGCCGCCACTCCCGCCCCGCGCTCAAAACAACGCCGCCAATTGAGATGCCGCAATTTTTTTGGCAGGCATTTAATTGTATAAATTTGCCTCATCCAGATTTATGTGCTCCGGGCTTTTCTCCATCTGCTCATTTTGTGTCTCATTTACCTCGGCGTTTGAAGGGCTGCAATTTCACAAGAGTATGGTTGGGATGATTATTCCTAGAGGGAATACACACCTGTAAGCGTAAAGCACTTTTCCCTCCCCAGCCTCTGCCGCCTGCTTCGGCCCGGTGAGGAGGAGGAGGGAGAGGGACCTGCTGCCACACCTGGAGGGCCCCAGGACTGTGGTGTGTGGCGGGTTGTGCCTTCCAACGCTTCGCAAAGGGAGTCTGGGAGAAAGGCTCTGGTATGGAAAGCACGATGTCTCTGCTGGAATCAAAACACTGGGATACGGGGCTGCCGACCCCAAAGCCTTGTTCGAGGCTGCCGCAGCCGGGGACCACGGGATCCTTATGCATCACTGGAGACGTCGGCCGGGGCAGGGGCTGAGCGGGCTGCGTCGTGCAGGGCACGAGGAGGGAGAAAAGCCGCTGCCGCTCCGCAGCTCTGCTCGCGGGTAAATCCCGTCGCCGCTCCGTGACTCTCGCAGTGGCGGGGACCCGGGTGGCTTCCCTCGCTCCTCTTCCTGAGCTCCTGCAGCACAGCCGCGGCAGGATGGGGCGCACACCCCGCATCCTCCCGGCCCTCTGTCAGCGCCGGTGAGGTCGGGCTGCCCCCTTGGAGCAGGTAAAAGCATCAGCAGTTGTTGTAAAAGCAATGCCAAACTCCAAATCCCAAGATTAAGTTTTAAGAGCAAAGCAGGGGGTCAATCAGTGACTGCTGCTGCTGCTTTGGATGCAAATGCCTTGTTCCTCCTTTCAGCCCGTCTCACTGACTTCCCAAGCGTTGACTGCAGTTCTCAGAGCAGCATCTTCAGCGGTTCAGGGGCTCCGGCTAAGCGCGCCGTGACTTGTGGTTGTTGCTCGCTCTGCGAGTGCCAGCCCTCTCCTCTGCCGGCAAGGGTAGGTCTAGGGGAGCCCAGAGCCGCAATCCTGGCCCGGCTCGCCTCAGACGGCGGTGGGGGGGCTGCGGAGAGATGTGGTCGCGCCTGCAAAGCATGCCGGGGCCGCGGTAAGCTGATACGCAGAGCCGAAAGAGCTGACTAAGTGACACGAGCAATCAAGGGCTCTTTTGCAGCATCCAACGGTTCGTGCTCTAGCTGGCGAAGACACTGACTCTGCTTTTTTTCCTGCCTGTGCTTGTCCCATGTTTCTGTGTCACCAGGCAAGGAGAGGTGGGGGGCCGTGAACCCTGCGCTGAGGACAAAGAGGAGTTGTCCGTGGCAGGTCCTGCAGATGCTTTAGTGATTGACACAGGTTAAAATGAGAAAAACTCCCTCCGTTCCCCTCTTTTGACAAAAAGAAACTGGAGAAAGCCCTTCCCCAGCATCCTCTTGAGCAGGACAAGGACTGGGTTAAAAGAGGGGGGCTGCATGGAATGAAGTGTGCTCTCAGATACACTGCCGTGTGTCTGCAGTCACTCTATCAGCCTGTCCTTCGCCTGGACTTACTGCATTTGCTGCTTTTGCCAGTGGAAGAGAGTGCAAAATCTAGCCCAGGGGATGGAGAGCGGCCCCTCTGGAGTGAACCTCTCCATGCACGCCCTTGCAAAATATGAGCTCCAGCGCTTTAAGAGAGTCAGGTTTATTTTTCCCCTGCAGTTCCCTCCTCCTGGTCCTCCTCCCCCCACTTCAGTGCAACTGAAACCTGATCTAATCCCTTTGCACATGGGTAATTTATTGGTCTATTGGGCTTTTCTTGATGGCAAATTGCATTGTCTTTCTTCCTGGGTTGAGGCTTTAGAGCAGTTTGCTGCATTCCTGCAGCTCTTTTCTCAGGGCTGATCTTTCACACCCCCTCTGAGCCCAGTCAAATCAGTTTTATTGGGCCTCTTTGTTATGCAAACAAGGCAATAATAATCAGGCTATTATTCTGCAAGATTGTGCTTGATTAACAGTTCAAAGGAGGTCGCTGGAGGAGCCCAGCGCTTGCCGTGGTGCACAAATCCTTTCACACTGCCTGGGTCAGATGGCCACTGGGCTCTTCCTCGCTGCATGGTTCCCTCAGCCTCCTCCTCCTGAAATATAGCTGGCCCCTGCACAGGAGACACCATCCATCAGTGCTGGTGGGACTGTGGGGGCTGCTTTCTCACTCCATACCGCTGAACCGGCAGTTATGGGCTTATTTTCCACCGCAGCATGCCAAGACGCCAGTTGACCCATGCAAAGCTCTCACCTGATCTAGGCACCAAGGTGCGCACCTGCCGTAGCCCAGCTCCGTGGGTGCCCGCAGCGGGCGCCCAGCAACGCACCCTGCAGCCTGCATCACGCTCTCCGGGCGCCCAGGCACGCAAGCACGGGCATAGAGCGAGTGCATTATATTAGGTGTTAAAGCATTGCTTTATTTTATTTATATGTTGCTATGTATTTCAGCCTAGCTTTTCCCTCCTGCCTTAAGTGCGCACACACAGAAACTGTTCCTCTCCCTCCTGCCACTTTCCTACCAGTAATGCTGTTTTTCTCATTTAAACTTACCCGCTGTGATGGGGGTGCACTGCAGCCTGGTGGTGCTGGAGGTGAAGGGGTTGACGAAAAGGTTGATGTAATTAATCCACTCTGTTTTCACTTTGGACTGCTGAAATCTTGGTGGAGTGGATCCCATCAGTGAATTTTTCAGGGAGCACTATGATTTTTAACTCTTTTTCCAGTTGTTCTTGCACTAGTGGTGACTCCTGTCCACCCAGGAGCTGAATAGCCCAAATTTCCTTGAAGTTGGTTGAAGTTGCTGGTATTTAGCACGTCCGAGAATCGTTCCTTTCCTATTGAGGTGTCAGCATAAATATGTTTATTTAGATTACTTAAATAAATATGTGTTTAGGAGCCTAAGTCTAGGTGCTCAGATCTGAGGCCAAAGGTAATTACATTTTACTGGGTTCTCAAAAAAAGTCTTTTACTGCGTGTGCAAGATTCGCACATCTATGCTTCAATCCATATATTTGGAAAGACATAGGATGATGTATTTGCATCACATGTGGGTGATGAAATACTTTCCAGTCTGTTGGTAACCAAGAGGATATTAAACAACATCTTTTAGTAGTCAAAATTTTAAAATTAACAAGTCTGGTTAACATACACCCAAGAGTCTTAAAAGAATTGGCTGAGGGATCTTTGGCTTACTGAAACTAATTTCCAGTAATTCTTATTACTAGAGAAATTATAGAGGAACAGAGGAATTGTTGATTGTGTGCTGGTTTTCTGAAAGAGCGTGATTTGGGTAAATGTAATCCAGGCAATCTGACACCAGTCCAGAGGAAAACAGGGTGCACTGATAAAGAATTAAAAGGCTAGTAGTCTATAATTAAAAGCAATCAACATAGCTGAAGAGTAAGTCTTGTCACACAAACCTGATTTCATTATTTGAGATTAGCCTTTTGGCTGTTAGATGCACTCATGTAATACGTTTGCACATTCAATTTAACTGTGCGTGCTGTGACAGCGTCGGAGTATCAGCCGTCTGAACGCACAAAATGGTCAAAGGGTTAAGACCGTTGTGACTGACAGACCGCAAAAAGTGGCTGTCCAGTGCGGATGTTTTAAGTGAGGTTTCATGGAGAAAGGAAGTAAACTTAATGCACTCAGTCACTTGGTGAAATCCCTGCCGATGAAACGCACAGCTAGTGCGCAAGCTGGTGGGTCGGCGAGGGCTGGCAACGAGCGGGGCAGAGCAGTGAGACCCGGGTCCACCGTTCGCCGCAAGCATGGCTTCAGCGTGGCCAAATGCCAGTTGATGTGTGGAGGAAGGAGGCATGCAGCCCACGGGAGGTCGGTTGGATGGAGGAACGCTCTTTTGGAGACCAGGAACTCTTGAAAAGGTTGTTGCAGACGAGCAGCTTGGTGCAAGCACTCCAGGGTAACACCGCAACAAAAGGTGTGATCTCCAAGGGCGTAAGACAGGCGGGCAGTGGGCGCAGCGACAGGGACCCTGTTAGACCTCAGGATTTGGCAAAGGAGGCTGAAAAGCTGAAGTGGGGGAAGGGAGGCAGCAGAATTGATTGTCGGGCTGGGCAAACACCTTACAGTGAGAACTTAAAAGTGCAAACCGTTTAGCTTATCTAAAGGATTGACAAGAGACTTGATTGCAGTGTGTAAATATCTTTGAGGGAAACATACTGGTTACTAACGGACTTTTTACTGCTTTGGAGAAAATCACTGGTTCTTTTTAATGCCCTTACAATGAAGTCAGATAAAATCCAGTCACAATCAAGACACACATTTTGTAAAGGCGATAAGCCCTTGAAACAGTCCACTGAAGGAAGTGGTGACTTTTCAGCCCGTATGCAGCTCAGGCTGGAGACGTCCTATTGGGATACGCACTTAAACAAACACAGGTCACTGGGTTAAATGCTGGCGTGATAGTCTGTGGGCCAGGCAAATTAATATTTTCTTTTGGCCTTAAACTTTCCAAAACCGTTGGTCTCGATAAATCAGTGCAGCCAGTTACAGTGCAGGGGGGCAGCCGTGGGCCGGATGCCCCTTTGCTTTCTGTCCCAGCCTGTCCCTCTCTTAGGTCTGTCCGCACCGAGATGGGACCCGAGATTGCTCCAAAGTGGAAGGCGAAGGCAAGAGGGAGGCTAGGGGTGGTGGGACCGCCAGGAGGTGCAGCCACCAGTGTGAGGCACGGGGTCGTCCCCGGGGCGAAGGCCCGTTTGCTGCAGACAAGGGTGATGGTGGCACCCGGGTCCATGCTTGTTAGCCCGCTCCTGGGAGAGACTTGCTGGCTTCACGTTGGAGAGGGGTTTGTTGCCGGGCTAGGTCGTCTGTGGTTGCAAAACAGATGCATTGTGAGTAGATGGAAAATAGATTATGGCAGATTGAATAAACATAGTCCCCTGGCGCGTGTACAAATGAGCGTGTGCTGCGGTGCCAAAGCTGCTGCCAGGGAGGGGACGAGGGGTGACGGCGAGGCAGAGGGGCCTGTTTGCTTCCCTTCCCGGCTCGGAGCGTGTCCCGGCCACTCCGTCTCCGGCAGAGCCCTTGCGCCGGGCAGGTTTCCGGCACGGCCACGTGGCTCGCCGGGGGGTGAGTCACGCAGGTGTTCGCGTGAGCCCGGCCGCGCCGCACACAATCGCCGCATTGAGCAGGTCGGCGCGGCCGGCACCCACAGCGCCGGCCTTTGCCAACCGATGAGAGGAGCAAGGCCGGGCGGAGGCCTGCCCCGCGAAACCCACGGGGTATTTCGCCGACCTCGGCGAGGGAGAGCTTAGCAAAGGGGGACGACACCTCTCGCGAGCGCCCAGCGAGGCGCCGGCGTTTTTCCAAACCCAGTGGAAAAACGGGTGGGGAAAGGGAGCGCGAGCGGAGCGGCCGGGAAGGGCCCGTGCGGGCCCGCGGCTGCTGTGCGTGCTGCCGCCGCGGCACCTGGCTTTTGAAATCCGGCCTTATATGGGGCCGCGAGCGAAACAGCGCAAGGGGACGCGTGCCAAAACTGGAGCGATAACATCTTTAAGAAGAACGCTCCCCCTTCAGGCCTAGGAAGGAAAGCGATGGGCTTTTCCTGCCTTCATTTTTTTTTTTTTTTTTTGAGAAAGTACCTTATAAAGTCATGAGTTACCCACTGGCCGTGCGGCCGCGTGGCATGCTCGGCGGCGGGCTGCGCCGAGCGCTGCGCGCTAGCGATCGGTTTGGCAGAAAAAGCAGCCCGGAGGCTCGCTGCCCGCTGCGTCCCCGTGTCCTTGACTTGCTCCGTGGTCGTTCGGCGAAGGCGAGTAGTTTGACGTCGCACCAGGGACGCTGCCGCTCGGAGGCGGCAGGAAAATCTTCCTCCCCAGCGGCTTGAAACAGAGCCCGCTCTGTCTGGAGCAGATGCTGCCCCAGGCCGTGGCGTACGTCTCCTGATCCGAGCGAATGAAGCGTGCCCTTAAAGAGCAACGTGCTACAGCTTTTTTCCTCCTAAGAGCTCAAATCCTGTTACACAGTGTCAGGACATTACCTGCAACCGTTGCTGGGGGAGGCCGTTTTCACGCTCAGGCTCTCTCTGCGTAGGAGCTGATGGGCTGGGAGCAGCCTAAAAGCTCAGTACCTTTCCCTCTGCAAGCTGCTGTCTGGACAGGCTCCGGACCGTGTCCCCCAGTTCCTCCTGGTGCCATATTAAGCCTGGGGTAAATTTGGGTGTCAGAGCCTGTACGTTCAGGGACAGGCCCTCTGGCTGTGCTGGCAAGTCTATCTGCAGTGAAGGCAAGTCTGTCTGCTGCGCCACTTTGGAGCACCCTCCAGCTTTATTTTAGGCATAACTGCTGAGAGAACAAGGATCCTATTGCCTGATACCGCGGCCGTATGAGACAGCCAGCACTAGTGGCATCTGTGTTGCTTTTGCATGCCTTCTTAACTTCTTTCTTCCACCAGGAGGGTCTTGGAGAGTTCACAGAGTTGGGCTTATGCAGTTTGTCATCAGGGGGAGTGAGATGGAATTTCCTTGTTTTCCACCCTGGTGAGCCCACACCCAAACCTCGAGCGTCTCGCCCTGAAACGCTGCCTGCTTGCATTCCCCGTGCCAGCAAACGTGCTTGCTCCTATCGCTCCGACAGTATTATCGATACTGGGGCAGGCGTGTGATAGCCTGCGCTGATGTGACCTTTTCTCAGAAGAACTGGCTCAAGCAGCACCTTGACTTCACCCTCGCTGAGTTTTGGCAGTGGTCTAGCTATAGCATATTGGGACAGCCCTGTTTGAATGTATATAATCCTCCTGGAGCAAGGGAGGTAAATGGCAGGGAGCCAGGCTTTTCTGTTTGTTGGTAACAGGACGTTCACGTTAGCATCTCTCACGTAGGAGAAGCACGGAGCAGTACGCTGCCATTGCAAATCAGCTGCATGCGGTGGGAAGCCCCCTGTTAAGCAATGTGACTTTGGCAGAAATCCACAATCTTGGGGCTGAAAAGAGGCAGATGACATACATACTCGACCCCTAAATGTAGAAGCAGGTATCAGAGCCCAGGTACCAGGTCAAAAACTGTTATCCAGTTACCTCTGGCTAACGAGCAGTTAAAGCAAAACACAACGGCTTTCCACAAAGTTTCTTGCAGGTTTAATTTGGACACTGCCAGGACAAAACAAGCCCTATGGTCTCTGCGCTGTTGCTAGCATCTGGGTTTATTAAACATGAATTTTAAAACTGTGAAGAACCTGTCACCATTTCCTATTTGCACTTCACTCCTCTTGGAAAGAGTGGAGAGAGGCTGTTTCTTGAAGCAGAACTGCTTAGTGTTTTACAGGCTTGTTCCCCCTTCCTGATTTTCCAGCACCGGCTATGTTTAGGTTTCCAGCACTACAAGGGAATGTTTAAAACTAAAACATACTGTTGCCCCTGAAACAATGCTGGGGTTTGTAACTTTCTTTTTAAACAAATCTGAAATGATTTTGGCACAAATGCATCGCCAGCCTCCTTCTAAACAAGGAGGAGACAGGAATAATATGTGTCCATCTGCGAGAGGCACCACAAAAGCATCTGGAAATGGTGGGGCTTTTTTTGCTGTTGTCACGTTTGGTCTCTGATCCCATCCAGTTTCCAAGCACTCCGAGGGGGTTGATTAAGAGGAGAGGAAGGAAAACACCATGAATTTTAAGTGCTGTGAGCCTGGGTTCACCCAGCAGGGCTCCAAATTGGCAGAGGCAGAGCAGCATCTGCGTGATGCTCAATGAAGGCCACGTGCGCTCGCCCAGCTGCTTTCAAGTCTGCTCCAGAGAAGCCACACTGCCCTGGGGAACAGACTTTAGGGAGGGGGAAAAAAAAAAAAAAACAGATCCAAATTTTCTTTGCCTTCCTCTAGCTTGCCAGCACGCCCCAGGGCCCCTGCCGAGTGGAGGCTGAGAGTGGAAAATGCCTTGCCTGCTCTGACTGCCGCGAGCGTGCGCGGGTGGTCAAGGTGACGCGGCAGCTGAAAGCATGGGCCCTGGCAAGGGACGTCCCCCGCCCCAGCAGTGCCTGGCTCTGGTCCCGGCTCCCCTGCTCCTAACCACGGTTGTTGCAAAGGGCAGAGGCACACGCTCCCGCTGCAATCGCTGCCGTTTCCGTGGGCAGGTCGTCCACTTGCTCCCGGGGCCGGGCGAAGTGCACGGCAGGTGAAGCAAGAGCTTCGCAGCTCCAGCCTCTTCCTCTGCCCTCGGACCCGCCGGTGCCCCGAGCAGCTGCGGGATGCAGCCGTAGCGCTGGGGTGCATCTTTGAGGAGATGCACGCAGAGCCATAAGCAGTCTGGCAAACCCGTTTGTGAAAACTTCCCGGCTGGGGCAGCAAACCCTTCAGCGCACTAGCCGGTGGGGTGCCCCAGAGAACTGCTGACCTGCCCAGCAGGCAGGGCTGGCCCCAGGCTCTGTGAAGGAGCAGGATCACTCTTACCCTTTCAGTCTGACATTTAAGCTGCAAGCGACATTTCGGCCCTTCGCAGGGGCAGCAGCGTGTCAGGGCTGCCCTGAGCAGGGTCTGGCCCTTGTAGGTCCCGGCACGCGAGAGAGCCCGCTGCATCAAGGTGCTCGGCGCAGATCGGGTGCCCGATAGCTCTTGGGGAAGGCTCTTGTCCTGCGTCTGTCCTTCCGCGTGCTGCATTTCCCGTCCGGCTCTCGGCTGTGCGTTGGAAGCAGCAGACCTTGATAGCAGCTGCACAGCTTGAAGGAGGGTTTGGTCCTGGGACTTTGCAAGGGGGTGTCAGGGCAGAGGTGTCTCTAGCTAAGCTAGAGTAATGAGAGAAAAAGGGTTTATACGAGGGGGGAGCAAAGAGCTATAGGAGAGAAATGGGGTCAAGCTCGTGACCTTGAGTCCTTATTCATCAAGCTGAGAGCTGGCACCTTCTTGGGGATTTGCTGGACTGCCCTAGGACTGCTACAGTGGTGTAAGATTTGCCAGAGTGGGTGGTTTCCAGCACCTCAGCAAAAAGCTCTCTGCTGTGCTCGTGCAAGGCACTGGTGCCGGCACAGAGCCTGCTCAAACACACTTCCTCTGCATCACGGTGCGCCTGGAGCACAGCGGCAGTGCCAGGGCTGGGCTTCCCCAAGCTTGCAGATGGATAAAAGGGAGGGCGCACACGTTCTGGCTGCAGTAGGAGTCAGTCTGAACACAGTTCACAGTAATTCATGCAGGCTATTTTTTTTGGCAACATAGCATTTCGAATGTCAAGCCTGCAAAATACATTTAAAAACCCCATTGCATCTCTCCCCACATTAATGATCTTGCCTTATGCCAGCTAATGAATACATCCCATTCTTCCCCATCCTGGTTCTCCCTTGGGAGGATCAATCTGAAGGCTGGATGCTCTTTCCCTTTTTGGCTTAAAGTGGGGCAGATCTTGATGGTTTCTTTGGCTTTGATGCATGAGAGTTGAATCATGTGAGAGGGTCACGTCCGGAGACCGAGGCCCCATCACGCGGTGGAGTCAATGTCATGAGCTTGAGTCGAGGGAGGGAGACATGGCTTTTTGGACATGACACTGGATCCCCCACATGCAGGAGGATACCAGCCAGGCAGGAGGATCCGAGTATTGATCAGCTTGTGTTTTCTCTCCCCTCCTCTTCTCCTTTCCTGCAGTGACGTCTCTATGCCAGATCCTCAAGTGCAACTCTGAGTACTGGGCGGCCACGACTGGCTCTCACCTCCTGGGCACGGAGGACGCGCCCGAGTTCTGCACGGCGCTGCGCGCCTATGCGCACTGCACCCGCCGCATGGCCCGCACCTGCAGGGGCGACCTGGCCTACCACTCTGCCGTTCATGGCATAGACGATCTCATGGTGCAGCACAACTGCTCCAAGGATGGCCCCACTTCCCAGCCCCGGCTCCGGACATTGCCCCCCGGGGACAGCCAGGAGCGCTCCGACAGCCCCGAAATCTGCCACTACGAGAAGAGCTTTCACAAACACTCAGCCACCCCGAACTATACCCACTGCGGGCTCTTTGGGGACCCCCACCTCAGGACTTTCACAGACAGCTTCCAGACCTGCAAGGTGCAAGGGGCTTGGCCGCTCATAGACAATAACTACCTGAACGTCCAAGTCACCAACACGCCGGTGCTGCCTGGCTCCGCAGCCACTGCCACAAGCAAGGTGAGGCTCTGTGAGCAGAGGGAGGTGGGGAGGAGGTGCTTTTGAATGGCCCTGCTTTCCACCATCTCTCTCTTCCATGGTTTGCACATCTGCTGGGGGAGGATAAGATGGGGTGGGAGCCTCTCTGAATTCATGAGTTTGACCTTAGGTCTTGGGTGCCTGGCCTGACTCCCTCCTCTTCCTCTGCTCCTAGCTTTGTTTTTCCTTTAAATGACCTGTACTTTCTTCCCGAGGCCCCTTCATGGTTAGTAGGCTGAGATGGTGCAGTTCAGAGGGCAATCATAGCCAAAGGGGTGGAGGGCTCCCACCTGGGGCTCTTTAGATAGCTGTGAACGGACAGACCAGGAATGATGGCAGCAAATTCTGAGGGACAAACCCCAGTCCCGCTTCTCACATCCTGCTTGCTAAAGGAATGAGACTGGTGCTGATGAAGGCCCACAGACCTCTGGCAGCCTCGAAGTCTGGAGCCCGTGACTGCTTGCCATCTCACTCCCTGAGCAGCAGCTGTGGCAGTGAAGTGAGCTGGGGGTCAGGGGGAAAAGTGCTGTCTTGAGCATGGGCCCACAGCAGGGGAGCAAAGCAGGCGAGTGCAACAGGCCAATGCAAGGAATGGCTGGTAGCCTGCTGCAGGTTGCTAGAGGTTTAAAAGAGATGTGGCTGCACCTTGGCTTTGGGGAGAAAACCCTCCACTACCGCAGAAGCAGATAGAGTCATTTCCAGCAGAGGGACAGTGATGGCTATTGGCAGCCTTGGCCCATTACCCGGCATCTCCCACAGGCCCAACACTGCTCTGTAGTACCATTACAGCTGTAACCAGTGCTACACCCCTCAGCTGTGCCATTACGAGCCCAGGCTGCCAGGATTTGATTTCAGGGCATGCACATCAGCCTGAGGCAGTGTGAGAGGCTGGGCTTCCCTGCCAGGCCCCTTCTCTGAGGAGGGTTTTTTTGCATCGTACCTAGAAACACTGTGAAACAAGGAGCTCCAAAATATCCTGTCAACCATGAGGTCCAAGGACAAATCCAGAGCTGCTCTTTTCAGCTCTAGGTGTGACCTTTTCAGCACAAGGTGGGACTAACATTTTGGTTTTGACCTGTCCTTAATAAACCTTAGAGAATATTCTTAGAGAATACTTAATATAGGTCTCAACTTCTTTTCATCTACCAAATGGCATTAAAATCTGCTGAAGCCTTGCAAAGAAGTCTAGCTGGGGGGCATGGGGGGAAGACACGAGGATCCCAGGGAACAGGGCTTTTCTAGGTTAGAGCCCAGGATCACCAGGACTCTTACGTGAGTCTCCTTCCCCGTTATCTGCCTCACGGGCTTGTGGTGAGGAGGGATTAGTCATGGGATCTGCAGCAAGAGCTATGTAAAGAATTACTGGGTAATTCTTTGGCTAGAGGGCCATGTGCTGTTGGAAAGGACAGGAGCCTCCTGGTCCGTGGGGCTCTTTGTGGTTTTGCACGACAGTCTCTGATCTACCTTTTCCAGCAAGAGGAAGGGCTGGACCTCAGAGGAGGTAGCAGAAGGATAATTCAAGTGACAGTGCAGCCTTGAAGCCAGGGAAAATTGGTGTCTCGGGAAATGGCTGAGGTGGGGATATGAGGGCTGCTGCAGGGCTGGGAGCATCTGGGACCTTGGGAGAGGAGTGCGTGGGAGACTGACATCTCCACGGCCCTGCACGCAGCTGCTCTGGGCCCCTTGCCAGGGTGCTGGGAGCAGAGGTGGTGGGAGCAACCAGCTCCCATTCAGCCCAGTGCTAGGGGAGTCTCATTTTTTCACTTCATATTCAGCCTTTGGGCTTATCTGCCGCATGGCTGTTGGACTGTGGAGCTTACGGCTTAAGTGTGGATATTGGAGCATCTCCTCTCTGCCCCTGCCTCTCTCACAGAGCTCCAGCTGGTCTCATTCTGCCCCTTCTTGTGGGTCCACACATGGTGGGGGCTCCCTTTGCACTTCTCCCTCAGGGAAAGATTGCAAGAGGAAGAACAAACTTGCTCTTCATTCCAAGCAAACTATTCTTCCTCCTCTTCATCAAGCCTTCCCCCAACACAGCCTGCAGGAGCCAAGTAAGCAGGGGAAGAGCAAGCGCAGTGAGGTCCCCCACTCCTGGAAGTGACCCAAGTTTGAGCCCAGGTTGCAGGTGGGGAATTGTCTTGGGCTCAGCCTT
Organism: Struthio camelus; assembly: GCF_040807025.1. NCBI lineage: Eukaryota > Metazoa > Chordata > Aves > Struthioniformes > Struthionidae > Struthio > Struthio camelus. Next base: position 7,654,795 of record NC_090953.1, read on the forward strand.
TGCTAACATCCCTCCACAGAGGGGCATCCCCACTTGAGCATGAGGAACAAAGTATGTCTGCATGGTTAAGACAGAGCATGGCATCTCCTTAGGTTTGGAGGAGCAGACCCTGTTTGTCTGTGAGCAGGCTGGAAAAGGGAGAAGGCCAGGCCCTTCAGGTCTAAATGCCATGGGAGCCGATGGAGAATCTTCACCACCTCCACTAGAGCCAAGACTCGTCTTCCCCTGCCAGCTGCCAGGCCCTGGAGGCGAGATGGTTGTATGTGCACAGGCATGCCATGTGCACAAGCTTATAATTCATAGTACTCCACACAAGCCCCAGCAACAAGAGAGCCCTTGTGCTGGGTCAGGAGATAAGAACTCACATTCAGACTGTAGGTTCAATCCTGCCTCTGGTTCTTGCCTCCATGCAGCTTGCCTGCATGGTGTCCTTGCTTCTGTGCTGAGGCAGGATGACCTTGTTTGGGTACCTAAAAGTTGGGGCCACCTCTTAGGAGGAACTCCTTGCCATCAGCTGAGGCCCCTGCTCCTAAAAGGTCTGAGCAGATTGATTCTCTGCTCCCATACTCTTGATTGTAACTGTGCTCCTTTCTTTCCTCCTTTGCTCCCCTACAGCTCACCATCATTTTCAAGAGCTTCCAGGAGTGTGTGGACCAGAAAGTGTACCAGGCAGAGATGGACGAGCTGCCTGCTGCCTTTGTTGATGGCTCCAAGAACGGCGGCGACAAACACGGAGCCAACAGCCTGAAGATCACGGAGAAGGTCTCGGGCCAGCACATTGAGATCCAGGCGAAGTACATTGGCACCACCATCGTGGTGAGACAGGTGGGCCGGTACCTCACCTTCGCCGTGCGCATGCCGGAGGAGGTGGTGAATGCCGTGGAGGACAGGGACAATCAGGGCCTCTACCTGTGTCTCCGCGGTTGCCCGCTCAACCAACAGATTGACTTCCAGACCTTCCGCTCAGCTCAGGCCACAGAGGGCCGCACTCGCAGGAAGGGGCCCAGCCTCCCTGCCTCCCCCGAGGCCTTCACGTACGAAACAGCCACAGCCAAGTGCAGGGAAAAGCTGCCCGTAGAGGACCTCTACTTCCAGTCCTGCGTCTTCGATCTCCTCACCACAGGGGACATCAACTTCATGCTGGCTGCTTATTATGCCTTTGAGGATGTGAAGATGCTCCACTCCAACAAAGACAAACTGCACCTCTATGAAAGGACACGGGACCTAGCCCCTGGCAATGCAGCTCCCTCAGGGCGTCCTCAGGCCCTCCCTGCCCTCTGGGCAGCACTACTGTGTTTGAGTCGGTGTTGGTCAGTGTTGTTGTAGAAGTTTACTCCCACACGCCACAGAGAGTGGGGAAAGGGAAGCAGGAAGGGATGAGGGACGTGATGGCAGTGCTGGACAGCAAGTTGTTGAATAGTAGACCCAGCTGGGAGTTAAAGGATCATCTTCAAATCTCAGCCCCTCTCTTCAGTGCTAGCCCTTCCCCTTCCCAGTTCTTGCCTGGGAGGAATGTGCTGCCCCTGGGACCAGTTGGGAGTTTTTGCTGGACCATACCTCACATGGCCCTTCCTCACCTCCCCCTCTCCTCCTCCTCCTTCTCCTCTCAGTAGTATGGATGTCAGGGAGCCTTCGCCTCCTCTTAGTGCTCCCTTGTGGTACTGAAAATGCTCGTAGTGACTGTGATGTTGGCGTTTGTGACCGTGGCTTTGTGTTAGGGGAGCTGTGCCCGCGAGGAGGGAGGAGGGAGCTGGGGTTTCCACTCGCCGGGTGCCGTGCTGCGGTTTTCCTGCTGTGCTGTTAAAACGCTCAACCCCTTCCATGGCCCATTTTGCACACTCGGCTCTTGGTATAACCCTGCTTCTTCACAAGCACCGGTGCAAAGTGGCAGGTAGGGGCAGGGACAAGAGGGTGCAGAGAGGAATGGCACGGTGCTTTGCTGGTGCTGGGCTGTGCTGCTCTGGTGGCCAACGGCAGCTTCTAGGCACAGGGGGGACATGTTCCTCAAGTCCTGGCTGGTGTTTGTTGTGGTTCAAAGGACATCTCCTATTTTAGCCTGTTCACTTGGCTGATTCGCTCGGTAGGTTTCCTCCTGGCTCCCTTGCGTCTGTGGCCAGACTCACTGAGGGCTCTTAATTGCAACGGGAGAAACCTGGCCAGTATTCAAGCGGTTTCTTCAACTTTTGCCCCGCACCGGAGGAATTCCTTGTGCCGTTTGCTCCTCGCTCCCCTAAAATGGGCGGCAGGGAGGCTGGTTAGTGGGGAGACCCAATTTGCCCATCTCCCGAGCCCTCCGCCAATGGCGGGGCCTGTGACCCTCCCGAGCGCTCACAAGGGAAGCCCGTGAGCCGGCTGAGCCCCCGGAGCGGACTGGAGCTTCGCTCCCTGTTTGTTTGCTGCTAGGTCTCTGCTCCTCTCCTAGTCCTGGGGCCTGACTTGCTACCCCATTTCAGACCAGTTGCACCTTAAGCCCTGCTGGGCTTGAATCTGAAATTGGGCAGTGTTAGAAATCCAGCCAGGAGACGGGATGCAGCAGATGACCCCCCCCCCGATGCCCCCAAACCTCTGTTCCCTGGCTCAAAACCATCAGTAATCTCCTTCCCCACCCCCCCACCCCGCAGCATAGGCTGCCCACTCTTCTTCCCCATGCTCCTCTGTGGTTCACCTCAACGCTCACTGAACAAACAACGAGACCACCGTTGGTCTGCGTCTTGGAGACCTCTTTATGGATTTCCCCTCCTTTCCTCAGTAGGAAATTCCCAGAAATCAGCCCCAAACCATGTGTCACTCATGGGGGCAGCTCCTGTTCTCAAGGGTGGTCTCTGGGCATGATGAGACAAGCTGTCACCGAAAGAGGGGGGACAGTCTCCACATTTGGCAGTCTGAGCTGGTGCCAAGAGGCAGCCTGATGTAAATACTCAACGTGACTATTCAGTGTGTCCTAACAGCTCTAGAGCTCCATTTGTAAAGCAGCAGAGAAATGCAAAATTGTGTCAATGGATGTAACTTATATTGTCTCTTTAATATATAGAGCCCTGGCATTGATCTCATGTGACTGTACAGATGAAGAGATGTAATTGGTTTTAAATGTTTAAGGAAAGAAAAGAAACAAAAAGATGTGTTTACTACTTTACTCCATGCTTTGTTTGCTGATGCCCCAGGTATTCTGTTTAGGGAGATTTTAAAATAAGGATATCGCAGTTTGGAGGCACTGAGAAGACCAACCACTGGACCATGGCACTGGACAGTTTAATGCTGCACTGAGTGGCAGCTTCCCAATGCACTAATCGCTTAGCTGAGGCCAGGCTTTTTTGTTTCCTTTGCTAAATAAGAGCCAAATTTTTGTCTCCCCTAGAAATTGGAGATGCAAGTCTTGAAAAGCCAAAATTTGTCACTGGGTGAAGGGGGACATTTGCTTCTCAATCTGTTACCCCATAGATAACCCCGCTGCACAAAGCATCCCTCTGAGGAGATGGCACTTCTTCAAAGCGGGCTCAGCCAGGCTGCAGCATGCTTACGGGTCTGTAGTTCCCACACGACCTCTGCTTCCTAAAAAGCAGGCATGCTAAGGCACATTGCACCTTTTCTGGTTTTGGGCTAATTTCCAGCCCGGAGAAGTCTATCGCTATCTGATGGCCCAGTGCCCTTCTCCAGGTGAGTGCTCCAGTGGTGGCTGGCTGTAACATAGTGGTTGGGGTATCCCTATTTTAGAAGCAAACAGTGAAGCACTTTATTTTGGCTGTGTTTGACCCCGTTCTGGTTAAAGGTGAAGTGTGGCCAAGAAAGACCCAATACTTGGAAACAAAAGAAATATGTAGGCAAGGGGGAGGGTGCTATGAGAAGAAGGTTCCTCACCTCCTCCCTGCGTTCAGACCCACGGGAGTGTCACCGCATGTATATACTGTAAATTATTTATTGGGAGAAATGCAAGTAAAGTTTGAGGGTTTTTTGACAATAAATTAGTGGGTCTCTTTTGTTCCCTGTGTGTTGCATCATACTGTCTGTCCCTGAGGATGTGAACGCTATCACCTTTTTTGTATTATCTCTAAAGCAGCTTTCTTCAATCTGCAGCCCATGGACCCTTGGCTGCTCATCTCTGCCCTAAAGTCTCATCATGAGAATTTCAGTCTGGAGTTCTATTTATCTACAGCCAAATGAGGAAAATAAAAAGGTGTGTGTGGGAGGAGGCAAATGTAACTAATGAGCCCTCAGAAATTAGCTTAGAAAGAAAGCAAGCTTGTAGCAACACTACACAAGATAGTCCAGCCTCCCTCCCTCCCCGCAGAAGTCACGAAGCGCAAATCTTGGCTACCTTGTGCCTCGCTCTCCAGAGCTGTCTCCCTCCCTAGTGGCTTCCAGTCCCTGGCAGCACAGGCTCCTGGGACTGAGCACCTTTGGTTTGAACTGAGCTCTTGGCCCAAATTAGGTCTGTTACTGCTCTCTAAAGAGGGAAAACAAAACTTATTTGGGGGAGTGGTACTCATTTTCCTCTTTTAAAAAGCTCAAGGACTCCATGCCCCAGCAGCTGGGGCCAGGAGACAGTTAAGGCCAAATGAGACATCAGTATAGACAGAAAACATGCTGTGTTGACACATTCAGGCAGAGATGTATGAAAGCAAACCTGGAGCCTCCCATGGCTCAGCCATGGAGTAGCACCCTGGCAGGACCCTGAGCAGGTCCTGCTCCCTCACCTGTAACAGGGACCAATATTTTAGCAGAGCACAGGCCTTCACTGCCCAAAGGCAGGGCTGGGGTGCACAGAAGTCCTAATGTGGTGCCTGTACCCCATCCCCATCCTGCACCTGCTGGGAGCACCTACCTGCTGAGGGCCCAACACCCCCCTCAAAGGGGACTGCCAGCCCTTCTCACAGGACAGAGCTGGCACAGGGACATAGCTCAGGGCCTCTCAGTAGCTCTGCAATGAGGAAACCTCCCCAGCCTCTAGCAATAAGCTCAGTAAAGAGGAGAGAGCACTAGCCTCTAGACACTGCCATGTTGCTCACTTGTAGCCCAAACCACCCCAGTCTCTCTAACACTCACCTCCAGAGACATGAGGCAGAAATGCAGCTGGCCCTGCTCCAGCAGCCCTAAACAGCTCAGTACAAGCTTCAGGAAGAGATCAGCAGCTTTCAGAAAGAGCATCCAAACTTGGAGAGAGCTCAGAGCAAAACCTCCCTTCTCAGCCATCACCTCTGCTCTTTATCCCTTGCCTCCTTCCCCCCACCCATCCCCAATTAGCACCTCGCTAGCCCCAGCCCACCTGCACGTGGCTCCCCACCAGCCGTGCTGGGGCGAGGAGCGCTCTGCTCTGGCTGCCGCTCGCAAGAGCCAAATCTGCAATCCCCTAAAAGCTGCAACGCCGGTGGGGAGCCTGGGGTCTGCCTCCCCCACTGGCTGGGAGGAGGTTACAGCGGCCTCCCACCTGCTCGCCGGTGCCCAGGGTGGCGAGTGGCAGCGAGAGCGTGCCTGCGTTTCCCGGTGAGGCCGGGTCTGGAGCCCAGCCTGGCGCACCGAGCCGTGGGCATGGTGCCCCGAGCCGGCCGCGGCCGCTCGCCTGCTCTCGGGAGATGCTTGGTGCCATTGCAAAGGGATGCCGAACCCCTCTGAGCGAGCGGGATGCTACCGCCTTAGCTAACGCAGAGGGCCTTGCGGCTTCCCCAGGGAGGCCACCCCACGACTGGGCCACCAGCCCTCGGGGAGCTGCTGGCCCCGGGGGAGCGGTGGGTGGGGGCAGTGGCCGCAGCCGTTCCTGTGGCCGGTGGGGTCCGTGGCAGAGCTGGACCAGGTCGTACCTAGAGGTGGGCCGTGCCAGCTTGGCTTTGAGCCCACGTTAAGGTACTCTCCACCCGCCCGAAGCACGTTGTCCTGCAGCGAACGGCTGCTCAGCTCCGCAGGAGCTCGGTGCAGGTCGAAGCCCCGCTTTGGCTGTGCCCATCGCCCCTGAGCCGGGGCTGGAGTTTCGGCTGCTCTGAGCTCCGCGTCGGACCGCAGCCAGCTCGGGTCCAGCGGGGATGGCCAGGGCTGCCGGCCTCCTCGCACCCAGGTGCCTGGGTCTCAGCAGGACTGCAGGCTACGGTTCACCAAAAAATGGCTTTTTGCTGGGAAATGGCTGCCCTCTAGAGGGTCAGCTCTGGCACGGCGTGAACTGAAAACCGGGCCCTTCTCGGCCACCCCGTTGCCTGCAAGAGGCAGGGCTGGGGGGCTCCCGGCGGCGGCTTTGCCCTGACCTTGGGGGCGCCGGGCCCCCTCGCTGCGCTCGGCTAACGGCAGCGAGCTGGACCGGCCTCGGAGGGCTCCAGCCTGCGCTGCGACGTGCAGCGCCGACACAGCCTCGTCGCGGCCGCTGGCCACCCTGGCGCCCGGGACGGCTACGGCGCTGCGAGCCGACTGTCCTTGCAGAGGGGACGCTCCTGTCCGTGCTCACCCGGCGCAGAGTGGGACCACCCGGACCTGCTCCGCTGGAGGATGTGGTAGGTTACTTTGGCCCAAGGGATAATTTTTCCCCATGGGCTCCCTGCTCCGGATTTAATTTGACTGGTTCCACCATGCCTGGCTGGGGTTTCCCCAGCTATCTCAAGGGTAGCAGATGATGTCCACACTGCATGAGAGAGATCACCTTCCTCAGGTGGACCCATAAAGCCATGTGCCGTGGGCACAGCCACCTCGGCCAGCTCCCCCCGAGTCTCTGCCGTCAGGCCGAGCCAGGCTGGGCGAGCGTGCGGTCGCCCTGGAAATGCACAGAAACAGCCACGCTGCTGCCCGTAATTAATAGGAGCACGCTTGGTGCCAGCATGGCGGGACCTGGGCCCGGCAGGCTGGGCAGGTTGCTTTCCAGGCAAAGGCAAGGCCCGCTCCTGCCGCCAACTTGGAGAGGTCGTCACTACTGTAAATCATCAACACTCAATTACTACAGCACTTGTTCTTAAAATAAAATCCCCTCCGGCAGCCCTGGCTGTCTGGGGACATGAGGGCCATCGGACACGCTTGCCTCGCGGGGCACCCAAAAGAGGCCAGGAGCATCCTGGGTCACCCACAAACCCTGGGCAGCTAAACCCAGGAGCACCAGCTCCTGCTCCAGCCAGACTGTTCAGGGGCATGTTAAATCTCAGAGTGAGGTTTTTTTCCCCTTCCTCCCCCACATTTTCCCATGACTGCCTGGGACAGACCTCCAGAGCATCGCTGGACACCCTGACGATGGGGGAGACGGCGCTCAAGGTGAGAGGGTTTGCCCGTGCCAGCTGGGTTGTCCTGGACACCATCCACCAGGGCTGACTCGGAGGCGTAAAAAGCAACCAGTGCTCCCGCAGCAGGGGAACGCGGAGCCCCGCGCGACGGCCTCCCCGCCGCGGGGATGCACACGCGCACCACCGGCGCGGCCGGGCGCTCGGCTCACCCCCCGCGCCGCCCACCTGGGCCTCTCGCGAGCGGAGACGCCTCCCCCGCCAAAGTGCTGGCGCGAGCAGCTGGGTCAGTTTTTCCATTAGGAAATCCATTTTTCAGAGGCATATATCTCGGCTGTGAAATCTCACTGCTGGCTGAAGCTTGGCTGCACTCAGCAGCAGGGAGGTTGGAAAAGCCTGAGTCCAGTGGCTACAGGGGTGAAAAGTAAAGCCCTTTTTACAATGACCTCTTACAACTTGGGAGGAACGGCTTCAATCCCTGCACTGTCTTGGCGGGGCCCAGGCTGCACGTGCGTCTCAGATTGAACAGGAAGAGGAGAGAGTTGTTGGAGACCAAAGTGAAGCAGCTCGCAGGCTGCCATGCTGGGCATGTAGGATGCATGTTTGCTTCTCGCTTAACAGCCTGTGAAGCTCAGAGCTGATGTGCTGCTGTTCCCCAGGTGCAGGGAGAGAGGAAAGGGGATGCTCTGTCCCAAAGAGGCTAGGGACCGCACAGAGAACTCAACCGAGAAGACAGTCCTCATAGAGAAGAAGGAATTTTTCTCAGGAAAGTGTCAACAAGTTTACACATCCCTAAGGATCCAGAAGAAGATGGATGTTGGATAAACATATAAAAGTCAGTCCCACCCCAGTGAAATCTTGGTGGCAACTGGGCAGCAAACACATGGCTTCTCCTGCCCAGGTAGAAATTCCCCTCTGAAGCAGTTCTCAAGTCTGTATTAGCCCCTTATCACAGGAGACTGTGTAATTATTTAAGACAGCTGAGAAGAACTTGAGCGGAGAACTTGAACTGCATGGTGAAAATACCCACCCTAGCATGCCCATGGCTTACAGGAGATGGGTCCTGGGATCCCATGACATCTCCAGTTTTAAGCACCTCGTGCTTACAATACATGCACTGAGTTTCCAGCCTGGCTGTAACTTATCAAAGTACTACATGACACCACCAGAGACACCAAGCTGGCGAGGTTCTGAAAATCTCAGTAACACTTTTTAATATACAAGAATCAAAAGTACAGCAGTTTTACAATGTAGGAAAATTTAATACATACTATATAAACAACATATTTACATCAGAAATCACTAGGACAGTGGCATTTTTTCACAAATATAAATTAATATTAATTACTGTTTTTAGTCAACAGGTTTAAAAGTCCACAATTTTACAGTAAGAGTCCTTTTCTCCCAGGCAGGGAGGTGGAGGTCAGGAGGAAATGGGTAAAAGCGGAATAGTACTTTTGTGTGGATCACTTAAACTGTTCATAAGGACTTCAAAGAGCTGTTAAGTATCCACTTCAACTGGGCATTGCATCACCTGTCCACAGCAGCTTTTGGTCTGCAGGACTTCCATCATGTGAGTTCATAACCTTACACCATTTCCAAAGGGGCCAGGCTGAAAAAAAATCTTTTTTTTTAACAGCAAGTTGCTACTTGCCACTTGTCCTGCAAAGAGGCTAGAGGAATCCTGCAGCTGGTTTGGAAAGAACAGCTGTACCAGATGTTGCCACAAACACTGCAGTGAAGGCTATGGCTGTGGACCTGTCCCCTCCACTCCCATTCACATCCAAGTGACTACATCTGGTTATGGTCCCTATTTTGAGGGGACATAAAACATGTGTGTGTGTTTGGGGAGAAATCTTTTTCTCCCCAGTCTAGTTCTCCAACTTCTTTAAAACCAAACCCAGTGAAGACCCACTCACCACGAGAGAACAAAACTGTGACTGGTTAGTATCAGACTAACGTTGACAGCCAGGGCAGTTCTTCACTGGATATGGATGAAGCTTTTGCTGTTGCCCTGGTTTCTAGAAGGAAACCCCCCAAAATTTCACACCTGGAACCCAGGACAAGCAGAACCCCTCAAATCTAGACATAGAAAATGCCTCTTGTTGGGGTTCAAAGTCTTCCTGCACCAACCGTAACACTGGTCTGGCCAGTATTGCCTTTTGCTACAACTGTATGGCACAAACTTTCAATCACGATAGCACCACATTGTGAACGTGAATGAAAAGAGCAATTTCTCTTTGCCCCTCTGAGTGAGGTTTCTTCCTTGTTCACATTAAAAGCTAATACCTCTGAAAAGAAAGGACCTCTTTGCTGAACACCACAACAAGTGTGCCTGCCATCACAGCTTAGCGAGAAATGCAGCAGAAATGCATTATCTCAACTCCTCCTATCACCCGTCAACTCCAAAGGAGACCATGGAAGACTTGCCTTCCCCTCCTACTGCACAAATACACGCGTAACACTTCTTCAGGGCAGTGCAATGCTGCCCATATGGGTTCACCCCATGGAAGCCAAACTGCCCTGCTTCTGGTAAGTTTGGTGGAAAGCTTGGAAAAGGGGCGGGGGGAGGGGGGGAGGGGGGAGGGGAGCAGAACACTTCCTTGCCTCCCAGAGCCGTGATTTGATGTCTCTCTAAATCTAGCTTGAGATTGGCCCCAGGAGGTCTCCTGCTTGTCAAAATTCTCACTGATGGAACATACAACGTCACAGGGCTACCCCTTTTTTGAGTATCACACTAGCATTGAAGGGGTTAAGCAAACCCCAGCTGGAGAGAACCAAATGCAAACATGCAGCCAGGCATGGGTCTTCTTGTGGCACAGTGATGGGCAATTGTACAACTGTTCCGCGTGCAGCAAATCATGGATACTCTCTTGAAGGGTTTAACAGGACATGTGCCCAGTTAAACCAGTGGGCTCAGAACGGAGTGAGCACGCCATGATCGCAACAGATTTCAAGGAACGTAACTCCTTCAGCACCAAGCAGATGGGAGACGCAGAGGTTATTAGTGTTGATTTGTGTGTGGCCTTCCAAAGTGCTAGCTGCAGTAGGCACAACAGCTGCAAGACAGGCAAGTCAGCCTTGAACACCCACCTCCCCTCCGTCTTTCAGGGAGAGGACATCACAGCTTATTAGGGTCATATACTGGCATCTTAGAAGGAGGCCCAGCATCTGTCCCCTACCAAAAGGGAGCAGTGTGGAACCAGCCTGATCTTTAATACTGAGCTCCAGGAGATGAGACACATCCACAGACACCACGCTCTGGGCAGCCTGGCTGCTTTGTAATCTCCAGGGACGTGACTCTACTAATGAAGAACTACAGCCTAAAAAGAATCACCCAGCCTACTTCTGGCCAGCAATCAGTGCTGTAACCACTATCACCATATTACAGTCTCCAGGCTGGACATTATTCTTCATAATATACTGTGATTCTAATACTTGCATGAAAGTTTGCTCTGAAGTCCATTCAGCTGGACTACAAACCATTCTACTTCCACTGCCTGTGTTGGGGTCCTAAGACATTTGCTCCAGGGATTTTTAAGTACCAAGAGTCCTGAACTCCTCACTCTCCCTCTCTTCACTTAGGTGCTAGTCCCTCAGGCATGTTTCCAATTTAGAGAGTCAGGAGATCTTTCAGTGCAGCTACTTTCAGCAATTCAGAGTTACTGCTGCTTGCTGGAATGGTGGCAGGGAGGTGACTGTTTGCTGGACAGTGACCAGTCCACTGGATTCCTATTTAACTCTGCTCTGCCCTCCCTTAGGTTGCAGCAAAGGCTTGTGGTCACTGTTTTGTGACATGCAGAGAGAGATGGCCTGCACAAAGCCTAGGGCACTTCAGTAGCAGGGAGGTTAGAAGTGTCAGGATCCTCAAATGCCCAGAGCCATCTTTTGCCCTGGTACCTTGCAGCTTCCTGCCAATATGGTCTGTATTAGTTCCTGGACCATCCAAGCTGCCAATATTAGGAGAGGAGTTTTGTTACAAATTCCTGAGCCTTATCCACTGGGAAATACTGTTCTCATCTCAGTTCATTTCCTACTGCTTAGAAGTAAGTGAACTAAGCCTTGACTATGGAAGCCTGTCTTTTCTTCACATATTTCAAGCCCCCTGGAGCTAAGATTCACCCAGTTCCAGCCCTGGAGATAGGTGGAGGATTCCCTGCACCTCTTCTGTTGCAGGGGACACAATGGCACTCAAAGCAGAGCCAGTTTCTTGAAATGGATAGAGACATGAGAAATGCTAATGTGGCCAAGAAGTGATGGATTGTCACCAGCATGGGTCCAACTCCTTTGGAGTCACTCTGCGGAGATGTTGAGCCCCCCCCCTCAGCCAAACCCTGCAATAGGAGCAGCTTGGCTCTTGAGGAATCTCCTGTTTCTCCTTGGATATATCTTCCTATTGCCCTATGCTGGTTACACGCAAAGCCCAGCCCAACCAGCTTATCCCCAATTCCAAAGCAGCATCTGTCATGTAACATCAAGTCAGAGCAGGCACACAGCCATCTGCACAATCTAAGCAGCATCAATCCACCTTCTTGGTTCTGGGGAAACTCTGTGGCTGGGAAAAATTCACTTGGGTCCATCAGACCGGGGAATACAAAACCAAAGCAAAGGATGTCACCCATTCCTCCCAGCACGCAGCAAGCCTGGTTCCAACGTTCAGCTGGAGAAGGGGGGAAATGAAACCAGAATCCAGACCAGAACTGAGAGCTAGGGATAACCTTTCTCCACCTGCTTCCCCAAAATCCTCCTTGACCCAGCAAGATGATAGCAGCATGTTCAGAGTTTCTGGTTACTGGTTTGAGAAACCAGCCGCTGTTGCATTAGACCAAAGATTTCAGATGTACGCTTTCCCCTCTCAGTCACTTTATGTTTTCCGTACATTCCAGTTATAATCTGGATTGTTTTTCTGTTCTAACGACCTATCCAGGGGTGACCGGTGATCGAGGGGTGACTTGGAATCATGAGGGGATTTCTGAGAGGGGGGTGAGCGAGGGTCCGACACTGCAGGGTGAGGTGGAGGGAGAGGCTGTTTGTAATCTCCCGATTTGTCTGTGTGGAAGGACCGGTAATGGTCCGAAGGTCCTTGGCCATGGTATCCCATGGGGGGCCTGTGATCAGACATCCGTCGGAAATCCTGCTGGTGGTAATTCTGAGGCCTGAACTCATCAGATCGTCGACGCTTGGAATCATGATGGTGCCTGGAGAGAGAAAATGAATAAATGGAGATCAGTTCCCCCTGGTGCTCATATAGCCCTTCTCCTCCTGAAGGACCAAAGGATGGGTTATTTCTGTCCCTGGACAATGCAATTAACCAAGTTCATAGCCCTAGAAAAGGCTAATAAAGTACCAGCAAACCAAGCTTCCATATTTACTTCTCTGTCAGGCTAATCTAGTTGCTTGCATACCACTTCATCCATTGCTGGGTGGCAGGCAGAAGTGATTTCTAGCAGAGTAGCTGGCATACAGCACAAAGGAGGGAACATGAACTCATAGTGCCTGACTGGGACTGCAGAAAAGGGGAACATCACCACCTAGTTGAGGACTACCAGGAGGATATGGGATCTTGCTACAGCACAGGTCCGAAATGATTAGATGCTAAGGCAAAATGAAAGCCTTGCCCAGTGACAGTCAATGACAGACCAAAAGGACAAACTCAACTCAGCAAGAAAACTTGACTGACCTTGCTTTTAATGGCAAGCCCATTGCCACTGGCAGTAGTTACTGCCAACAATCCTGTGTATCACTGAGCTGCTACTCATGAGGGTCAAAGGGTCTGAAATCAGGCTGGCCACTAGCCTAACATGGCTAAGACAGGTCAGTTCCTGTACCCCTGGGCTGCTTACGTTGGCCTCACACAACAAATGAACTTTTGTTATTTGCTGTCTAACTTTGGGCTGAGACTGCAACTCCCAACTCTGAATCCACAGCCTATCTCCTTCTGCCATCTGTCTGACCCAAGGAAAGCCTGTCCACTGTGGCTGGGGGCATTGCTGCAAACTCCTCCCAGACTTTTTGAGATGAACGAAGAATACCTGTCATAATAATCTCGGTGGCCTCGGTGGTCTCGGTCACTGTTGTACTGCTCATATGGCCTCTTGCGTGAGAGGTTATTTGGTCTGTAGTTCCCCGAGCTTCGATGGGGTTCTCCGCGAGATCGCCGATCCCCATAGTGGTGGTCTTTGTACCAGTGCTGTTCATATTGGTGATGCCGCTCCCCGCCCCAAACCTGGTTGCTGTTGCCACCATAGTTGAACTTTCGATCCCTTTGCCAGTCTCCTCGGTCTGCAACGAGGAAAGCACAGAAACAGTCTTTTCTACTTCATTTAAGTCCGTTATTTCTTTGCTGAACTCTCAAAGAAATAAGAACAGTTTATTATCTTCCTGTCTGCAGCACCTTTCAAATTTCACGATTATTACTGTGTCTCTTTAGCCTTCTCCTCCCTTAACTATGTGGACCTAATTTTATTCTTTGAATTTCTTTATCATTACATTCTAGCTGATCTTTTTCTGTCCTGTTCTTATACTCTTTTCATCAATGTATCATCATGCTTTCTAGTCCAGCAATCAGTATAGTGACAATACAGGTTCCGTCCCATCATCCTGTTATGCACCATCCTCTCCAACAAGAGACTTATGTCTTTAAACCTGAACAGACTCAGGTCCTGGAAGATTTGTGTCTAGCAGCAAACAGCCGTTAGATTAAGAGGGATAGTTTTCTCCGTTTTCCCAGTGCAGACTCACCTGTGTTGCTGAAATGTCTCTTGTTGGGATGGCCATAGTTGTCACGCGGGTGCCCGTGCATTTGCTGCTGGGCATGGGAAGGAGGCATGTGGAGTTTCTGGGAATGAGGATTGTGAGGCACGTGAGACTGAGACATCACAGAATCGCGGCTGGAGCCCGACGGCTCTGGGCGGAACGGCTTCTTCATGCCAGACATGTCCTCCTTCTTCTTCTGCTCCTGCTAGGCACAAGGGAGAGGGTTACAACTCAACTGCTTTTCCGGCAAAAGATTCAGACTATGTGCGCAATGGCCTAGTCTGGTAGGCTCTGGATTTGTATGGAGTTTTGCTGCACTGTGGGCTACCAGCCTCTTCATGAGGGTTTTGTGAATTAATTGTGCCCAAGTGTGAAATCAGTGGCAATGGTGCAAGCGTAGGGGAGGACAAGTACAATTTTGCCCCCACAGCTGTACCTCTATATTCTATCTCTACAGGGCAGCACCCCCAGCCCTCATGGGGGTGCTTCTCATGGTCAACTCAAAACGATGTGTCGCACCAAGCAATGCTTCTTCTCGGTCAAAACAGCCAGGGCAAAGTAACAAAGATGGCCAATGTCATTAGGTGAGAGAAGAGAAATTCCACATAAAAGAGGAGGTAAAAACGACCAGGGTTGTTTAGTTTTTAAGATAATGACAACATGCCAATGACAATAAAGAAAGCCCATGATAAAGAGATGGTAGGTATTGACATTTCAAGTGTAACAAATTTTAAGAGGAGCATAAAAATCTGTCCTGCAAAGCACGGGGTCAGAGCAGCGCTAATTAACTTTTCCAGGGAAAATAAGTCTTGCATCCTGACCCAAAGCTTTACAAGTAGGTTGTCAAATTCACAGAGCCCTGTTGGGACTCAACACAAACCCAACCAGCAAAACTGGGGCAGAGAAGAGCAAGAAAAACTCTGTTCTTCATGACTACTTCTTCACTAAGGGAATACACATCACATCTCACCTCCTCTTCCTGTGATCTTTTCTTATGAGCCATCTTGTAGAGTTTGTGCAGTTTTCTGGCATCAAATTCTGTGAACTTTGACACAAATATCCATAGGTTCCTGCAAGGACATTAACATTTTCTGTTAATCACTAAATGAGCATTTTTAACTGCCATCTTCCTCACTGGTCTTCTAAAAGCACTTGTTGAAGTTCCTCCAGCAGACAACCTAGCTGTACCCACCCAAACCACTCCTGGGGTGGAGGCTGAACCTCCCATGGTTAGATTCCCTCCCATTCAAATACAGAGCGCAAGACAGTCCCAGCCCTGAAGAGCTCAGGTCACACAGGTAAGACCAGGGATGGGAAAAAGGAAATTACCCCTTACACTTTACTGACTGGGAACCAACAGACAGAAACAGTACATAAAGTCTCACAGCCGGTCTCTGACCGAGCTGAGAATCAAGCCCAGGACTCCTACGTTCCAGCTCAACTAGAAAGTTGCCTTTCCTCCAAAACATTCTCAGGCTTTACACTATGACGACCCCTAAGTGCCTGCAAAACAGCAGGGGCTGTAAAGAGGAGAATGCAGGAGACGGACCCCCTCCATCCCATATGGGAAACTGTCAAGATAAAAAAACAACAGCACACTAAAGAGAAAGGGCCTGTAGCTAACTCAACCTTTGATTGTTACGCTAGGAAGACTTAAAATCCAATAGCCTCTTCACCACTGGCACACTTGATTGCTTTGCCTAGTCACTAAGCAGGGCAGCTTTCAGCTTCCCATCTCCATCTGCTCTCCTGTGCGGGAGATCCCGTGCAGGAACATGCTGATGGCTAGCCCGTGGCTCAGAGTTCTCTTCCCAGCTCTGAATACGCAGAAGCACCCAGTGCTTTGTCTACACAGGGGCTGAACCGTTTAAAGGCCTGCTTTCCAACCAACATCAAATCAGTTCTACCCTCTGTGGAAAATATTTTCCTTCCAGTTCAGGAGAGGATGTTGCAGGATCTTTTGAACCAAGCTCCTCAGAGTGAAATAAAGGGTTTTGCATTGGTTGAACTAAACTAACAGAAATTAATTTAAGGAAAACAAGCACACCATGATGATGCAGACAAAGCCCTTGTCTGAGATTGGTCAAGGACTGAGTGGGCTAGGGAATGCCTGCTTCTTTCACAGTAACATGTTAATAGGAGCTAAACAGCACACTTACCCACATAAAACTCAGCAGCCTCTGAGTACAATTTTAAAATATCACAAACCAGCCAAAGAAAACCCCTCACCTTCTCCATAGCTTGATATGATCCTGGTCAGTGTAAGCTTTAAGGCACTCAGAGATGCGGTCCCCAATTTTTAGGAGGCAATTGCGTGTGTGCTCCAGCTGTTCTTGAACCGTCAGTCCCTTATCAGGCTTATCTAGTTGCTTCAATGCTTTTTTCACTGGTCTCATCCTTTCCTTGCACTTGAACAAGCAACAGAGAGCAGAAGGTGATTCACTTGGCACAGGGCTCTACACTCTGTTCCCTTGTTAACCAGACAGAGCTGGAAAAAGTTCATTAGCACGAGCTAATAGCTTTATCTGACTGCTAGGCAAGGAGAAATCAGCTGTAAAAACAACAATTTGTTAGATATGGTATATAAAATTCAGAAAAGATGAGAGTCTCCTCATCTCTACTGCCCTCCTTTTAGAGGTGAACGATTTGCTTCACAAATAGTAAATGCACACAGCCTGCTTGCCACGGCAGGCAGGGAAGCATAACTGAGCATTTACATGCCGAACAAATAGCCCCAGCTGAAGGAGCTCCTACTCAGTAACCTCCCTCTCCATCCAAATGTGTTTGTTTTAATATATTGCTTTTACTGAAACTGGGAGACAGGAGATGAAAGCAGCATCTTTTTCTATGTGCATCAACACTTTGCACAGACAGTAAATCAGACATACATCTGCTGCTGACTGGGTCTTTCATACACCCCAGAGGAAAAATTAAAGAAAAAAAGCAGACAAAGACAACACTGAACCTGCAGGTCCTAAATTTCAAATTACAGAACTGTTTTTCAAAACTGAAGAGATGGAGTTTTCTGCCCTGGCCTATGCAAGTCAGGCTGCGGAGAGTCTACCATGACAAATTCTACTAAAAGGCTATTTTATTTTCACAACAAGCCTTACAGACATGCTTGTTGCAAGAGCATTTACACAGCTAGGGAAGCACTTACAGCTCAGACAACTCTGTAACAACTGCAGCCATACAAGGTCACCCTCGGGAACCCTCCTGTGTTCCCCTGCCTAGCACGGTCCCAGCAGCTCCTTGGCTGCTGTGGAGAGAGACTCCCACAAAAGGGTATGGGATCATCTTTAACCCAGGGTTGTCAGATGAGCAGTAGGAAATTATCAGGTGAAGGCAGAGAGTCCTTCAGCATGTTAGGTTGGCATGCTGCCCTCTCCCGAATCCCTGGCGGACGAGGGGATGAACATGTGCTCTAATGCAAGGCAAAATTTTGAAGAAAGTTATTCACACCCTTTAACTGTGCAATTGATTTGTGAAATTAGGGGCTGGAACTGATTTGTGAAATTAAGGGTTTTGATATTCCTGTTGAGGTGCCATTGACAGCAGTCAGCTGGGAGACACAGAGGAGTCTGGTAGACAACTCTCGTACAGGTTTTTTCTGGGATGCTCTCTGACAGGCCAGAGGGAATCACAGTGGGGCACGAGGAAGGGCTCTCTCCCTGTGAGAGCGGGATGTATGCATTTGTGCTGTGCACATGCCCTGACACTTACACGTGGCCTTGGATAACGTGCAAGCAAACTCTGGCTACCTTGTTCGGGTTCTCTGCCACTGTCCCCCTGTTTCCCCAGGGAAATACTCACTATGCTGAAAGTTTCTTGGTCCAGATCGTCGTCCTCGTCTTCTCCAATAGGGATCGGTTCACTCCCTGCTGTAATATGGACGGGACCTTGAGATCTCTTCCCTTTACTTCCAGATTTGGTTTCGCCACCTTTAGGCTTTAAAAGGACAAATTATACACATCACACGATGAGCTAGACTGGAGGATCCCAAGTGATCCAACTAACAACCTTTACGCTATTGTTACTGGCAGTTGTTAAATCCTGGGCACTGCTCCCACAGCTTTCCTCCCAAGATCGCAGACTGTTTTGCTGTAATGCCTGTTTAGATTTATGTGATCCCTGAGGGAGCACAGAGAAGTCAGAGCCAACATTTCGGACATGAATACGATGCTTATACTCACATGGAGAAAAACCAACTTTGAGGACCTGGAAGAGAGATCAGGCTAAAGAATGTCTGCCCCTTGCAAAGGACAGCGCTCAGAGCAGTCTGATGTTTATGAGCACCTGCAACTTCATGTGACATCACTAGATCTCAGATCCTCTGGAAAGCAACCTCAAGTCATGGCCCGATAAGTGTAAATTTTGATCTGTATGACTTACCTATAGTTAAAGTCCTTTAGAGTCAAGGCAAAAATCACTGGAAAGCAAACTTTCCCCTACATATGAAATAATGCCTGGTTTGTACTTATGACCTCAACGTCAAAACACACTGGGCATTCAGTACATACCTGTTCTTTGGACAAGTACTTCAGGTAATTACTAGAGAGCCTTTTGCCTCTCTCCCAGTTTGAATCCAGCCTAAGGGCAACTGTACCCAAAATTCAAGGGACATTTTAGTCCACAACATACCACTGGTGTCGAAACATTCATTCTGTTGAGTCCTCAACAGCCACAACGACAACTCATAGTCTAAATGGTTTGGGTAGTTGGGTTATTCTGGGTGAATTTAAATTAGAGGGGAACACAGACAAGCAGCTGCCAACTGCATAATAAATCACAACTGAACATCACTATGAACTGAGTGCTCCAGGCTCTTCTCCCTTTCTTCCTTAACATCAGCTATTCTGACTGTCACACTGCTGTCACAGGGATAGCTGAATTTTAAAGGCAATCTGACAAATCTCCTCTCCCTTTTTTCTCTCCTTCCACAAGCTTTAGGATACATTGTCTTTTCCACTCTTCATTGCAATTCTTCACACTAAAAAAATTAGAAGACCTGGGAAAGGGGAGTACCTGACCCCACAGTGCTTCATTGATGTCTCTTCACATAGAGCCTTTAATAAATCACAAATCTCATGGCTTGCCCCTCTGCTCAGAGACTTTCCTGTGTCTTAAACTACTTATGAGAGTATTGCATACCTTTTCTTTCTTGTCTTTTGTCTTCTTTTTCTCTTTATCACTTTCTTTTTCTTTCTTAGTGGTTGTCTGCTTTTCCTTGTTCTCTTTGTTCTCTTTCTTCTTCTGTTTCTTTTTCACTGGGCTCTTTTCCAAGCCATCCTCCTAGAAAAGCAGCCACAGCACAGTCAAAGTTGGAGTTCCTCTCCTCCCATACACCTTCTTCCATAAAACTTGCATCCATGAAAAGCAACAATTTCTGAGGTCCATCCAAATTTGCCTGCACATCTATTAACCAGACAGCAAGCCCATCTACCCCACCCTTAACAGAAGGGCATAAAAATTAGACCAGGCCCAATCTGTAACTAACTGGCAAACTCCAGATAAGCACTGCTTTCCTGTGCCAGCTGCACTGGAGAACACTCAGCCCGTAAGGTAGATACTGATCAGAGCATGAACAAAAAGCCTTAGGCTATAAGCCAAACCACTCAAAGAGAGAAGCTATTCTAATCAACAGCATGACCTTGGAAAACTCCAGCTTCTCCACTGGCTGATGTACTGAAAAGGAGAGGGAAACAATTCTTCTTTCTGTCCTTTATAAGGCTAAAAGACTTTGTCCTAAGACAACCTTTCCTCTGAGCCAATATATGGATGTATGTGACTATTCTAGGATTCACCAAAAACACTTAAGGCACTGACCTAAAAGAGAGGGTGAGGAAGGTCCCTCTCAGCCCAGCAGCTGAATACATGCTCCTGTGAGTTTGCCAGTCTCTTATGGGAATGCCCTCTGTAGTTCCCCCTGAATCAACAGGGCATTTGCAACAGGTGCTTTTGAAGCTGAGTTTCTGTAGCAACAACATAGCTCAAAAAAAAATCCCAAAGTCACTCTCCACCAAGTCGACTTACCTTGACTTCACCCTCTTCTGACTGGTTGTCTGAATGCCGAGGAGAGGAGAGTTCATTCCCATGCTCATCTTTGACTTTGGGAGCCTTGTTCTCTTTCTTTACCCGTGGTTTCCTCTTCTTCAGCTTGCCCTAGAGAAAACACAGAGCAAGTCAGAGCAAGCAAAGAGCCGTAGCTGCTTGCTGGAGATATACCCAATCTCATCAACACCTCAGGAACAGCTGCAGGTCCTGCAGGGTGGCAGGAAGCCTGAGGAGCCCCTGGGCTAATGGGGCCACATATGAAATTAGATGATCAAGCTCCAGCCAGAAAGAGGACCTGCCTGTGAGATCTGAGGGGCCGAGGGAATATCCCAAACATCTACAATCTGGTGCATACAAAATAATGACACTGAGGTGACATGGCATAAAGCTACCTGATTCCTGGTGTTACTAGGTATTTCACGGATATTTAACAGAACGCATAGTGGTGCAACTTCCAAGTGGGAGAAATAGAAACTAAGATAGTGCAAGCTGAGTGTGCTTAATGTACAAACCGCTGCAGGAAAACAGGGGATAGTCATGCCTATTTATCAAGCTATTTTTGAGCAGTGGATACCACAGCAATTTTTAAAAGTTTTTTGAAAAGTGATGGAATAAACAAAGCTGGGTGCAAATTACTTTCTCACTCCCCCAAAAGGGGGGCTTCAAGCTCTAGAGACAGGGCATAACTAGACCTGGAATATATTTTTTGAATATATTCTGTCTTCCAAGTGTCAAAGTGGAAAATTTAACTTAGGATTAGAGAGTCATGCTGAAGTCCATCAATTAGTGTAGTAATTATCTATCCCCCCCCAATTATCATTTCAGTATCACAGTGTGCTCAGAACACAAGCAAATCCATAGTCTTTCATGCAGAAGTTATTTAATGAGTTGGGAATACAGCCTGCCCCACCTCCCACCGCCAACCAACTAGTGAATCCTCCAGAATCAAGCAGCCATGTCCTCACCTCTTCCCCGTCTTTCATGTTTTCTTTCTTGTCCAGATCTTTCTTCAGCAGTTTCAGTAGATAATCAACCCGGGTCTGGAGCTGTTTTCCCTGAGGTTTCTTATCTGTCTCAACAGGTAGGATCTTTGATAAAGAAAAAAAAAAAAAACACCCACATGCACCTATCAAACCTCAACAGGAAAAGATACACATTAACAGTAATCCTTCCAGGCCAGCAAAAGGCTGGAGGTGCTGCATCTTCTGGGGAGACAGGAAGGCTTAAGGCCTGAGGAGATTCCACAGAGACTCTCCTTGTCTTAGCCATCAGGAAAGCTCCTAGCAACTGCAAGGATCCCTACCCTTAGGCTTTTGTAGAAGTGAAAGGATCCCATGGCAGCACTCTAGGTTCTCAAGAATCTTTCCAGTAAGCATGCAAAAACTAAAGCAAACAAACAAACAAACAAACAAAAACAATTCGCTAAATATATTGGGAGCTTGCATTGCAAAACTGAGTTCACTGTCCATCTTGACACTTCAGATTTGTTTGTGACAGCCTTGTCACAGCAGGCTGGTATCCTCTGGTAGCCTGAGACATTGCTACAGTAATGATAGAGCCAAAGAATCTTTATTGGAAAACAAGGCTGCAAGGCTGCCACTTTGAGAAGGGTTTCTCAACTTGCCACCCACGGGTACCTTACTACTTTATTGGAAATGTGGTGGTGTGTCTCAGGCAACTGTTCCCATTGTAAAAGGCCCTTCTGAACTTCATGTTGGAAGGCTCTCAGCCACAGTCTGACCTTTTCTAAAAACACTAGAGGGGATGTCACAGCAATGCAGTGTGTTGGCAGTAAAGCCGATTTTTGAAGAGCCCCGATGCTCCCCAGCCCTGTGCTGCAGTCCACTGTCCTTCCACTGTGCTGACACAACAACTGGTGGCTTATTTTTAACCTGGATCACTTCAGTAGGGCCCCCATAAACAGTTCTTATGGGAACAACTGAGGGACGAAGGAACTAAATGGAGGCTTTCCAGCTGGCTTTGCTGCTCTAGTCAAACAGTCATGTAACTATACTCTCAGAGTTAACATAGACCAATCGTGACATAAGCAGTGTCAAATCTCTGAAAAATTCTTTCCACACAGATATCCAAACTCCAGTTCTTGTGAGATGCTCAAGGAAACATCAAGTCATGATTATGCAATGCAGCCTCTGTACTGTGCATGTAACCACATATGTCAGCATTACCATTTTCCTCCTGCATCATTTCAGTGTGGTTCATATGGCACTGTTCAGAGAAAATGTACTGCCAATCAAATAACATAACTCTGCTTTTCATCAAGCATGCAGCATTCCACAGAGGTCACTGCTTTCTTCCTTATTATTTATTGTTATTTTTGGAGTGCTTACAAACATAAACATCTGGTTCTGGGACAAATCAAACATGTTCTCTATGAATACTGCCATGGACCCAATGCAAGCAACATGCAAAGCAACCTACCTTATCAGATAACTTCAATTCCGGATCTGTTTTAATTAGCTCCCAGTTTCCATAACCATGCTCGTAAATTCCCACTAACAAGCGAGAATCCTCCTCCACTCCCCAGTCTACATCAAAATGGGCAGCTTTGACACGGCACGTCAGGCGGTACCTGAAGGCATTTCAAACATGAGCTACTTTTAATGCTCCGGGGGGGAAAAGCAAATCCACATATCTAGGCTAGTCTCCTTCCACCACAAAATCCAAATTCCCTAAGCCTCTTTCTGCATTGCCTGCTCAGCCATTCAAACTCACTTCTTCCTTTCCTCTGGGTCTGTGGGGATGGACTTGTGCAGCATTTCAAACTCCTCTTCATGCTGGATGATGGATTTCACATTGACTTGGACACCAGAAATCTTGATAGTAGGACCTCTTCTTTTCCCAGGTCCTTTCCCTGTTCAACAATAAGCATGCCAACTTTAAGCACTCTTATAGAAGGAAGTTTCTCTGGAAAAAGTCTAGAGACACAGAGATCAACACCTTGCCCACAATCTCTTATTTAAATGTAAGTCTGTCTGCTAAGGTGGGTCCAAAAAATAAGTTATCTTTCACCGAGTTGCTTAGTTCTGCAATCCAAACACCTCCCAAGATCATTTTCATAAAAATATACTTAAGTACACCGGAACTGTTGCTTCAGTAATTTTGTTCAGCTATAACAGGCAGAGATACAGCTGAAAATCCAGCCCGGACCTCTACATCTCCAAACCTTGCTGCTTCCTAGAGACGTACGGCACAGAACAGTCATACACGGAGTGGCTGACAGCAACAGCTCAGAGGATTGTTAATTGTGGACCCTGCTCTACCATGGAGTACAAAGCCTCAGTTTGATTCCCAGTCCCAGAAGCAGTTAAAATATGTTCTGGTTGCCTTGTGGCATTAAATAAGCTGATGGCTTCAGCCTCTCCCCTAGAACACTCATGTTTAGCAGACACTAACACACTGAAACGGCACTCTCCAGTTTGAGCAGAAGACTTGCAGATTTCTCTCTGTTGGTGATAGCTGTCTGGCAGAGGAGGGATGGTTTAAGCGTGTGCTTGTTCTTTGGCTTTCAGTTGCCATGTGGCATGCCACCCTGTCCAGCACGGGAATGGTCTTACCAGCTCCACTGAACATCCCCAAAAGCATTGTAACAGCAGCACACAACATCCTCGCTTACCTTCACCTGGATTTTCTTTCAGCTGCTCCTCGTATTCTTGCATTGCTGACACACAGCTGTTGTGGATGAGTTCCCCTAACCGTTTCAGATCAGCTATAGACTTATCCACCAGCTCTGCATCCCGGGCAATGCACTCTAGCCTGGCAAAGGGGAAAAAAGAATTGAAAGTTTTGTACTCGATACACCACATCTCCTCCCAGATGCTCCCTGAATAATCATTTCATAGCTTTTAATAATTGATTCTGCAATGCACTCTGCATACTGTGCTCAACCACAGCTCTCCATCTCATTGCCTGCTGGGGACAGAATTCACTCATGCCCAAACTCCCTGGGTACCTACTCTGCATGGATACAAGACCACGCTCAAGCGCAGACTCTGAGACTGCAAGTAGAGAAAACCTGCGCCAGCATGGCCTCTTAATATGGAGTAAAGTGTGCACCTCTTGCACAGTAGACGGGCAGACACTGTGTCCCACCCCCTCTTACAGAACGCCGGTGTGGCTGTGCAGTGCTTCTCAGAAAGCCCCAACATTGTCTGTCACAGACTTGCAGGGATGCGTAGGCCCCGGCTGCACTTTTACTGCATGCATATACCCGTCTGAGTCACTGTCATGCAGTACACCTATGAATGTATGAAACCTGCATGATTGGAGCTAGAGCAGGAAATAAGACAGTTTAAGTTTGCTTTGTGGCCTAACAACTGCAGTACAGTACAGAGGTAGCAAAACAGATGCAATCCTTTGGCTTTTCTACTGTTAAAGTGAAGGTGAGAACTGTCTTGGGCACAAGTGGCTCCCTCTCTGACTGCCCAGTATTCTTTTATGCCTTCCCAGTTCTGTATTAACTCCATTTAATAACGGTCAAAAGCTGACATCTGCTGTCCCTCTAGTTTGGCCGGAACTCGTTGTGCCAAAGCCCGTGCCCAAGCCTTGTGTTTCTCAATAGAAGAACACAACCAGCTGAGAAAACACAGTTATTTCCCAGACCACCTACACAGGGATTGCAGCCTCAGCTCGGAGACCTCAGTAAGGGCTACCGCTTTCCAGGCCCACCTGGGCATTACTTGCATTTTCAGGGCAGAGGTCATTTCACTGACTATACAATAGCAAACCTTTCAAGCTTTGTGCTGTTTGGGGATTTTGTGTCAAACGCCCATAGCAGTGGGCATATGGCAGTGCTTAGAAACACAACATCCCCCTGTGATAACGCTCCAGAGCCACGTTGGGACTTACCGTTCAAGAGGCAGTCCAAACTTCTTATAAGCCTTGATAAACCTAAGTGAAAAAAGAAAACGGAAACCAAAGCAACAGCTGTAAAAAGTAGGTTCAGTATCACAAATACACTTGAACATGTTAATTACAGCCTGCCCTGTTACTGACCTGGCACTACAGACTGATTAGCTAAGAATCACTCAGGACTGGGAAGCTCAATTCATTAACCCTCACAAAGGGTTTTGTGACCTCAGCTGAAGAAGAACACAACATTACTGTGAATGCTGGATGGCTTTCAGTTGAGAAAAAAAATAGGAGAGTCATATTTTTAGTGCAAAAAATAAAAGAGAGCCCTAGCTCACACCATCTTGGTAATTATTAACTTCTTTTTTCCAAGGAGAAAAGTAGTATTAAATCAATGTCACTCGTAATTTTAACATTCAGGTTGTAAGTGTAACAATTCATCACACAGGTGTGCAGACAGGGATTGATATTTATTTTTAAGTCTTATTTTTTATTGCGAAAATCACTGCTATGGCTAATACATAGCTTAGGGCAAGAGTCTGACACCATTGTTGTGACTGAATATTGCCTTATCCTGGCAGTAGACCAAATCGTTTCAACTATAGATTATTTTTAAATGAGCATTAATTCTTCCCCTTCTTTTTTTTTCCATCTTGTGCTCTTTCAGCCTCCTGCTGATGTACAATAACCTACATGTTTGTTATAGTTGACAGTATAACATCTCCTTCTTTCTCTATAGTTTCAGGGCTGAACATGGGGCAACCACCACAACGTGAGAAGTCTGACAATCTCCTTTTTAATAATATATCAGCTCAAAGATGAAAAGAGAGTCAAAGAAGACTCACAAAGCCCCCTTTCCATCTTTGGCTGAACCTCCAGGCAGAGCCGTTAAGTTAAAGACCTTTGGGAAAGGCTCAGGGATTAGAGGATACGAGAAGAAAATAACGTCACGGAATTCAGCCCCCCAACTGACTTGCGGGACACAGTGCAGAAGAGGATACATTACTACTCTGATCAACAGGACCATTTGTTCTCATGGGGTTATATTGCCAGACAGAGGCTGCCTTTCACTTAAGTTAAATCAACAGGATTATTGCCAGAAAAATATCAGGCAGGCCAGACTCCTTGCCTTCTCCAGCTCTGTATCTCATGGCAGCTCAGCTCTCTCATGTGTAATACGGAATTAACTCAACCCCCTCAGTCCTGTAAGGGCAGTTACAATAAGGATTAATTTTAGGAAGTAACCAGTCTCACTGCAGCCTGACTAAATATAATTCAGTTCATTTTGAACAGACCTGAACGTCAAGGTCATCAGCTGGTAGCAAAATGAATTATACAAATGTGCAGAAGAAATGTTAACTCTTCTCCTCCTCTGTTTAGAAATGGTTTGAACAACACATGCAAGATTCACTGAGTAATTCACAAAGAAAAAACGTTTCGGGAGAAAATGGCCCCAGGCAGTTCACTCTGAACTGAAGAAGCTGTCCCAGCGAACCAGCTTCACCAAAACCACGGATGTGTTTATAGCTGAACCTCTCCTAGAGACATTTGGGCTTTTCTCCACCTGCGTGGGGTTTCTAAATTTGTTTTCTGAACAGTCTCCTGCACTCAGCACTCACCTCCTGATTTCAGCATCAGTAAATCCTTCCACAGTATCCTTCCTGACACTCCGTGGGCGCCCCCTGCGCTTTGGCCTCTTCTCGTCATCGGTATCATCAGTCTCGCTTTCAGATCCAGACGATCTCTGAAGCCTTCTTTTAGTTTCTGCATCTGATTCACTGTCATTTGTCTGAGCCTGTATGTACCAGAAAGGCAGCAGTAAGTATCAAGTGCTAATCTGCCTATCCTTTGTGTCCCTTCCATGCACTGGTACTATTTGATGTTGCGACTGTGTAAAACACCTTGGCATCTCTTTCTGAAGATGCAGAGGCCCATGTCACCCAGCCAGAGAAGCTGGACACTCTTGCAGTTTCTGGCTAGCTAAGGCTCCAGTGTAGTTGGCCATCCAACTTTAACAGCCTTCCAGCCAGCAGTTCCACAGTCGTGTTTTGCTTTACTAAGGCATAAGACACATTAAAACACACTGATTTTCCATAGTTTTGTTCCACATTTGCTTAAGCTCCTTGATAGCTGGGATGTTTGAAAACCAGAAGGATACCTCAGAAGTGAATCTGGAATGATCAGATATGAAACATTCTCCTTCTCTCTAGTTTTCACCTTAATGTTTTTCCCCAGCTTATCACAAACAGGGAACTGCCCCTCCAAGTCCCATGTCTCAGGAGAGTTTTCTTGCATAGTCTGATTTCTTTTGGATTTGGATAGATAGTATCACTTAAAAAAACTTGGGAAGACCCTCTCTTTTTTGCCTGCAAGAGTCAGGTTTAGGCAAAAGTAGCCCAGGGAGCTACAGAGTCAAAGAAAAAGAAACAGCCATAAGAGAGAGTAAACCGCAGTTAGATCTGCATTATACAGCTGGGTATTTTGCCCTGTGCTCACTACAGGTTCTTTATTTTGTCTGTTAACACAAGATGATTCGTGCCAAATCCAACATGTGCCCTTATACTGCATTACAGACCATGGGCCATGGGCCCAATGCACGATGCCAGTAAGAGACCAACAGAATTCCTCTGTGCTTTGCTCCGAACCAGTTTTGGAGGAGGGAAAGCAGCATTCAGATGGCAAGAACGCTTTCCTTGAGTACTGCCTTTGCCAGCTCTCGCTGTACCTTTTTAGTCGAGCTCCGGATCCTAGGCAGCATGTAGATTTCCTCCAATTCTTTCTGCCTTTCTTCCTCTTCCACCTTCTTCCTCTGCTCCTCTGGAATTATATCATCCCAGTCCTTCTGGGACCTCTCATCCAGCTCTGTCTCTTCCTCCTCCATAGTTGCAAAGTTGGCCACCTTTTATAAGCAAAAAGAACACTTTTAGGAATTCTCTTCCCTGGCAGGAATACCCCAGAGCTGTCAGCTAAGCCTCAGCTTCTTCCCCACAGGAATTCTGCCAACATTTCCATAATTACTTTAAAACTGAGCTCTATGTTACTCCATCCCTGGTTTCTTGCCATGTCCTTGGGCTAACAGCTCCTGAGGAAGTACGTGCAGTTTAAGAAGTACTGCTAAGCCTTCCTAAGGTACTGGTTTTGTTTCCAGATTTGGTGAGGCCTGCATTTTATTCACAGCTTTCAAGATCACTTACAATCAAATGAATAGCTACCAAACCGATAACTCCTCAAAAAGCTGCTTTGTGCAGATCACCTCTCATCTGGCCTGACTTGTCCTGTCTGTCACCAATCATACTTCTGTGGCAGGATGTGGGGAGCGCTGTGGACTGCCACGTACCCACACCCCACTACGGACCAAGGCTTTGTACCTTGAACTGTGAGAGGAGCTCGTCGGTGGCGCTGGTGGACACCTCATTCTCTCGTGTTTCAGCCAGACGCAAGATCTCATCAATGTCCATCTCCTACCAGTCGGAAAGAAAGAGTGATAAAGCCGGAGGGTGCCGAGTGCAGGACGAAATAGGAGGTTTCAAGAACAGATTTGCAGGGTGCGATAGCTAAATATGCGTTGTGCTGATATGAGCTAAGTAAAGGAGTGTAAATATCTGCAGGGTATCATAATTGAACTATCTCAAGTGGTACAAGCGAGTATAAGCAAGGGTGACAGGGTTAGAAGAAAGGAACATCAAGGCTGAGCAGTAGGAAAATTTCCAGACAGTGAGATGTATTAACTGTGGACTCTTTCCCCTCGGGAAGCTCTGCTACCTGGGCCATTAGGAGAGTTCATTCAAAGCGCTCAGCAATAAACTGTCTAGCAACGCTGCACTGAGGCAGGAGACAGCGACCTATTCAGCTTTGGTTGTGCTGACTCCTGCATCTCTATGAGAACAACCAAAAAAAGGGATGCTGAAGTGGTGCTCAGAGGAGGTAGAGAAAAGAGCTTTCAGCTGGCTGTGCTATAACTAGCTAATGAACCCTAGAGGTTCAGGGGACTCTCCTGGTGACGTTTACTATTTAACACACAGCAACAGGGCTCTTCTCAACTCCTGGCCCCCCAAGCCCATAGCTCTCTTCCTTCAGCTTCTCTGGGCTCACACGTGTCCTATTCATTGACCTGCTCTCTCATACACAGGGCAAGTATAAAGAGGGAGCAAACACAGACTACCTCCCATGCAGAACCTGCTGAGGATTACAAACAGCCATGTTATTTCAATTTCAAACTACCTGAGGCTCTGACTCTTCCCCTTCAAGCTCCTTGAAGAGATCTTCAGCTCCAAACTTCAGAATAGCTGTCAGCTCCTCTTTGTTGAAAGGATTTGAGCTGCAAGAAGAACGGATCATGAAAATGGGTTTGGAGCTGTTCAGCCAGCTCTGCTACAGCACAAAACCAAAGTTTTTTCCTGATTAAAACCAGGAGCAAGTTTTTAACCTAGCACTAAAAGAGAGTTTTCACTCAGTCCCTCATCTCTTTCCTGCTTTAGCACAGATAACTACTGTGAAGACAACAACCTCCATCTTTTGAGGGAAAACAGTGAGAGTCTGAGGTCATTGCAGCTATTCCATGACATCACTGACAGGTTCCCTCAGACCAGGACGATCTCTGGGAGGAAAACGGAGTGAAAACAGATAACGCATCAGGACTAGTTCTCATTTTCTGGTTAACTCTAGTCTGTGTGTCCAAATTAATGGTTGCATGAGCCGAGTTAGTGGAAGCTCCCATTACTTTTTAGGGTTCTGCCCTGTACCCCAACAACTGAATAAATATTAGGAGATACCAGAAGGATGATGCTGGTTTTGCCACATGCTGCATCTGACACTTCTGCCTTCTGCCACAGTCACTTACTTAGATCGCCCAGAGTTGTTGTCCAGAACAGTCCGGCCAGTGGTGTCCATACGCTGGATTACCAAATGATCCAGGACCATTTTCTTCTTGGCCCTCTCAATGATCTCCTCCTCTACTGTTCCCTTTGTGACCAGCCGGTAAATATTCACCTGAAGGGTGAGAAAAGAACCAAGCTATTTCCTGAGCCTGAACATGCTCTAATGACACAACAATGCATCACCGAGCTGTTTCCCAGGAGACTGGTTTCCTGACATGGTCCCTTCATGCAGAGATGTGTCTTTTTAGAATAAAAATAGGCAGGTTCTTTATATCTCAGGGAGACCAGTTAAAGACAGACTACTTAACACTGCACTTGTAGTACGTGTAAGGATAGAGTAAAAGTCTTCTGAAACAATCACTCTACATTCAAACTAGTACCAAACTTTTCACTGACATAATAAAAACCCAGTAAAGATGGTTGTTCTACTTTCTAATTTTTCAGGGCAAGAAAGAACTGCGATTCCTCTGGCAGGCTTCTTGGTTTGGAACCATCCCAGGACGAAAAGCCAGCAGAAGGCCCTGGCATCTGGCAAATTTGGGCTCATTTTTTGCCTCTTGGCTTTTAAATGAATTTCCCTTGAGTGGGGGGTACTCTCTGGAGTCAAGACTAGAGGTAAAAAGACCATGTTTTCAGAAGCCCTGCTGAGGTGGGACCCTTCACACTGGCTAAGTTAAACGTACGCGCTGAAGACAGAGAGAAAAAGCGCTGGGTAACATTTCTCACCTGCTTCTTTTGTCCAATTCGGTGAGCCCGGGCCTGAGCCTGAAGATCATTTTGGGGGTTCCAGTCCGAGTCAAAGATAACAACAGTATCAGCAGAGGCCAGATTAATTCCCAGCCCTCCAGCTCGCGTTGACAGCAAGAAACAGAAGTCCTGGAAAAAAATACAGGATAACCAGCTTATAACTAAAATAGCAACAGTGGCCTCAAAGGTATGCAAGGAAATGGATAGAAGCTATGTTGTACTTGTACTTCTCTACAATGCAGAAAAAAGGAGTTTCTTCCCACATACTCTGTTCATTTAGGCAGGCCTAGCACCACTGGTCTTTAAGCCAAGGCACAAGGTGAGGCAGTGCTGGCAGGCGGGAGCTGGTGACAGGGATGAAAGGTGTGCTATTCCTGGCGTGTGTGGCGGTGGGCAGGGGAACACAAACAGCTCTGGGCAAGGGCACCTCAGAGTCACTTCTGAAGGTCGGACCACACTGCCCAGCACCTGCAGTGGTGGGAGGCAAACACATGCTCTTTTTGTCTGAAGCCTGCTGGGGGTGAGACCAGCTCCCATCACAGGCCGTCGGAGTCGCAGCCCAAGGGCATGGGCGAGAGCCAGGACTTGTGAGCCCTCACGGATGTCTCCAGGAGGGGAGAAAGGGCTGTTTCAACAGACAATCCTGCATACCTGCCTCTCTCTCTGCCACCTGCACTGCTGTCTCTTTTTCAGTTTTATTTGTCACCCTTCCTGCTGCCATGAAGCACCCGGCTGTGTCTCCTTCTGTGTCCGCCAGGAATCACCCCCCAGTCCAGACTTTTGGAGCGAGGACGGATATTTATCGTGACTGGGCTGACTGTGGTGTAAAACAAGTGCCCTGCACCAGTCACTGTGAGTCAGCAAGCAAGCATGGACAAGAGGCTTTCTGTGTCCTCTCCTGTTTGTCCTCTAGCCTTTCCAACACCGGATTCCACTGCCTGCCCACACTTAAAATCTCCCTTTTGCCTCTGCCATTTCAGATCCAGTAACAGCCTCAGGCCAGAGGAGTCATTTAGCAACTGTCTCATTCCCCAGGTTAAGGGGAGAGAACTGCTACATTCTGACTCTTCCCGGGCTCTTTGGAGCTTTCTGGAGATCCAGCTTTAAGCCCTGACCTTTGGGTGTGGGAGATTTTAAATAAGCAATATGGATAGTTGCAAAACCTGCTACATCTGTGTCTTTCAAAGTATCTGGGGTCCTGTAAAAAGAAATGGACTGAACTAATCCCCGTTTGGCCATCACAATCTGCAGCTCAGCCATAAACGCCTACTGCTTGGGCATCCCACCTGGACCCTCCCCGAAGCAGGCGCTGCCCACGCACAGGAAAGCCCCAGCTGCTGTACCTCAGAGCCGTCGGCGTTGAAGTGGTCCAGCGCTTGCTTTCGGATCTCCCCTTTGATCGAGCCGTCCAAGCGCTGGAAAAATCAACAATAATGATAAAAGAGAAGGTAAAGGAGCCCTAAGGAACTGTTGCACCCAAGTTCTGGGAGCCCTACAGCCTCCTGTCCTGCCTGTAGCCTGCAGCTTTTAAACATTAAAAATAACCGCCAATTAAAAATAACTGCACTGCTTTAACCCGCTGTGTTGCGAGGGCAGGAGGGGAGGTATGTTCAGGCGACAGTCACATAGTGGGTGACGCTGCAGCTCTCGTTACAGGCTCCCAGCCAGGATCTCTGTATTTGCTATCCTCTCCTCAGGGTTTATCAACAGAGCAAGGCCAAAGCTGGGGCCTGTTAGAGGAAGGGTTTTGCAGAGATGGGGCTTTACTGACTGAGCTCTTGTTTGCTGGAAACGTGCCCCTCAGAGCAACCTTCAGGCACTAGCACCAAGTAAAGAAACAGCAAGAAAGCTGGCAAGGCAGCATCAGTCAGATGGAAACAAGCTGCTCAGTACCCATTAGCCACCTCAACCAGAGAAGATGGGGATATCGGCATGCCCGAAAGTGCCAGGGAGCCAACAAGGGGAAGTCAGTTCCCATGCTGAGAGCTCTCTGCACAAACCAGCCTGCTGTTAGAGGCAGAGACATTGGCACCCAAGGGCTTTTAGCGCATGTGCATCAGCTGTCTCAGCTACACGGCTCATGGGTGCAAGGTGTTTCTAGCAGGCAGGATCCAAACCACAAGGTGGTTTAGTAATTAATACCCATCAATAAACATTTAAATCCATTGTACAGGATTCTCCTCCTCCTTTAGATTCTCAGTTTATCAACAGCAGTACTAAAGCAGCAGTACTGTCATAAAAGCAGCCATCATCTGTAACTCTTAAAGGACATATTATCCCCACTTTGTAGAAGGAGAAACGTTTGCAAAGAGAGAAGTGTCATGCCCAAGAGGCAGCATCACACACAGAATGAGGGGTCCCACATTCTCGTCTGGTTTCTGCCTCTCACGCGTTCCCTTCCTTGAGCGCCACACTGAAATGAAGGAACTTCCCAGTTCCCATCAGTGTATTTCAGTAAGCGCCACCTGCAATCCCAGGCGTCAGCCTCTTGGAAACCAAGCGACTCCCATTACCCAGGTTCCCACTACATTTTCTTGAACTTTCAAGTCAATCACACTGTCTTCCCCACTGACATTTCTCACCTGAAAAGGGTAGTGTTTGATAGTCAGGTATTCGGCCAAGATGTCCAGCATCCTCACCATCTGGGAGAAGATCAGCACTCTGTTGCCCCTCTCACGCAGCCTGGTCAGCAGTTTGTCCAAGAGAATTAACTTTCCACTGCTCCTGATCAGAGACTGAAGAAGTAACAGTCATTCCAGCTGATGCTTTCCAACCTCACCCATATGTACACAACACAGAAACCTTGCAGAGATCCAGCTCTTTCGGGATCATACTTCTCCCATACCTCTCTAATCAAATCATCTTACACAGCAGAAGCCACATGTAAAATAAATCATCCAAGATAGATCTTACACTGCACACGCCTCCTGCTCTAGATGGCCGCAATGCGCTGCCTGCAGTGGAAAGGGAGGGCAGGAGATTCAGTGGCTCAGTTGTGAGGACTATTTCCAGTGGGAAAAGCAGCAGAAGCTAAGCTTTGCCAGATCTTATTTTCGTAAGAGGATGGGAGGAAGGGGAAAGTTAAGGAAAAAAATGGTAACCAAAGGCATTGCCCACCTGCAGGGTCTCAAGGCCATTTTCTCTTTCATTTTCCTCAGGAGGTTTGATAAGGTAACAGTGGTTGCAGCATTTTTTCAACTCCATCACAATGTTAAGGAAACCAGATGTGCTTCCCCTTGTTCCCTTTGAAAGAGCCTTGTAGTTTCTTGTCAAAATCCACCTGTAGGCAGGAAAACAAAAAGCTTAGATCATTTCACAGTGCAGAGCGGGCATGCTGGAGCCTCAGAGGAGAAAGCCTTCAGGAACATCTTGTTCGGGTATCAATCTCCACCCCGCCACCTCCACCTCCCTTCATTTCTTCTATATGATACTGCTTTCTTCTTTTCACTAGAAACAGCCCTGATCTTACTTTTCCTCTTGATATTATTACTTCCGAACATTAATCAGCACCACTGTTTTGCGGGGAACTTTACTCCCCCGAGAAAGATACAGCCTCTGTGCTGCAGAGCTGGCCCGTTAAGTTGTATCGCTTAAAAAACAAGCCCAGTGGCCTGGAGATGGGCAACATGAGGGAAAGATGCCATACACCCTTAAACTCCCTTTTAGGAAGCCCCTGATACTACAGGAGAAGGCTGTCACACTGCATTTGGAAGGACACAGGATACTGAACCATATTCCCCAGGCGCATAGAAAGATGTGCCCATTTCTACTGGCACTGCCATCAACTTAATAAACAACTCACTTGTAATACTGCTTCTGCAAGGCAGACATTTCCACGCGGAGGATCTGCTCCACTTTGGCTGGCAAAGATTTCTCCACGTCCTTCTTCACTCTGCGTAGGAGAAACGGCTCCAGGACTTTGTGAAGGCTCTGGTAACCATTCTCTCTACCTTTCCCGTGATCCTCTTCAAAATCCTCCCAGAATTCAAACCTAGCAACAGAAATGAGGAGCAGAGAGGGATCAGAGTATCTCTGGGCTTACTGTACCAAACAGGACCTGACAGATCAACTCACACTGCACAACAAGGTAAGAGATCATCAATTTGTGGGAGATAATATAGGGGATAAAAGGGTTCTTTCTACTCTGGCCAATCAAACACACCTGTGGCAAAACAGAAGCTCTCTGGGTTTAGGTACTGTCCAAGTATCTTATCTAAGTATCTTACCTTTGAGCTCCACTGCTCCACATTGAGTCCCAGGACTGAAAATCCCCAGTTAACCAGCACCCTGGTTTGCTGTCTCCACCCAGTGTTTATACAGCAGCAGTTTCTGAATTTTCCACGGACCCTTCCCTAGGCAGGGTTCTGACAACTAGATTTTGTTTTATGCTGCTCTGAAGATTCCTTCATTTTGGAACTGCTGCTTTTTCTAACAGCTGCTAATTTTCTAATTGCCGCTTTTGAAATGTGAACATCTTTCTTCTCTACTCAGATGTTGACTCTTTCCTTCCTTCTTCTCATGATCCAACAAAAAAAAAATTGAGAGAAGATTTTTTTTTGCAGTCAAACATCATTTTAGTAAGTCTTGGGGCGTGCTTATCTTAGTCTTAGCAATGGATATAGTCCATTTTGTTTTAAAGAAAACATTTGTTTTAATACAGACACACAATCAGCTAGACAGCACTGCCCTTGAGCAATACTCACAGAGACTGCCATAAAATGGCTCGTGAGGATAGCTGAACCGCAAAGTACCAGAAACCGTTGAGATGACTGCTTAAAACAAAAGTTTAGCTCTTTGGAGATGGCTATAAGACAGCAGACAGATTTGAAAGACATATATTGGGTTTCCCCATAGAATTTGCTGCCAGAAATACGCCTTGCATTAGTCACTTAACCTCTGTTTTTTCCCACCACTGCATGTTCTCCCTTACATTGCTCTAACGCCACTGAGTTTAATTCAGGAACTTAACTCAGGGAGTTCTGCCCTTCTGAACTCCCTCAGGTCTATTTGATGGACAAGAATGAACACAAAGAGAGATTTTCTGAAGGACCTGAAAGGAGACTTACTTCTCCGGCATGATGAAGTGCAGCAGGGACCAAAGCTCCTTGAGGGAATTTTGAAGCGGGGTGCCTGTGATCAGCAGCCTGTGGTTGGACTTGAAATCAATCAAAGTTTTGTACAGCAAAGAGTCATCATTTTTCAACCGATGGGCTTCATCCACGCCTAGAAAGGCCCAGTTAATGCTTCCCAAAACAGCCTAGAGGAAAAAGAAGAAATAAAACAGGCCTCAAGACACTGGGTCAGATAAGCCTCACCGCATTGCATATGCTCTCTCTTTGTGGCCAGAAAGCATTGCAAGGTGCAAGCTCTAGGGCGTTCTGCTCCAACTCCTATGCTGGACCCACCACCAAAGAAGCTGGACTTGAACTTTTGGGACCAGGATGCCCACATCAGTTTTGCCTCCCCCTGACAGAAAGGTGAAACTTTGCCATGCTATATAACGCCCCGGCACATCTGAACGGCCTTTCAGCAATAACACCTTTTTTAATCCACCATTTCTTTCTCTAGAAAGCATAGTCCTCCCCTAGCCCCTGATTCTGCCCTTTCTCCATGCCCACAGGCCCTGCTATGTGCACTAGCCCCACTGGGGTGGTGGGAGCAGCAGCACTAGCAGAGCAGATGAACAAATCTATAAAATTAAGGCAACCTGGGAGTTGGTTTTTTTTTTTTTTTTGTAAGCTCCCTTTTTTCACCTAGGACTCTGTGATGCACTGACAGGGCTGATGAGTACCTCCTAGGCAGACAGGTTGCTCCTGTCCAAGTGTAAAAATCCAGATTCACTCTGTGGCCCGCAGTTCAGTGTTTGTTCTCTTCACTAGCCTAAACTGAATGAGGTGAAATCCAGCTACTGCCCTACCTGGTGTCTTGTAAGTATACAGAATAACACAACTGCCATGGTGAAACAGTGAAAACGCTGCAAGGGGTGTCCTGCATTCCCTCAACATCACTGTCAAGCAAAAGCAAATAGGAGCTATATGTTCCCCATCAGTGCAGAGGAAACGGAGATGAAACCTACCAGTTGGAGGCTGGCTTCCTCCTTTGCAAGGCAGACCTCCAGGGAAGTCTAAATAAAACACCCTTGACCATTACTCACCTTATCCTTGAGGAGGATCTCATATGTTGTGATAAGTGCATTGAATTTCAACCTTTTAGACTGAGAGTGGATCCACTCATATTCACGTATCTGTGAGACGAGATAAACGTTAACTTCAGCCAGTGTTACTCCAGGGAAAGAGTTAACTATCATTATTTCAGTAAAGCTGTAACAACAGACTCCAATCAAGATCAAACTCTGTTGTTCAGTGTGCTATATGATGAAATCAGTGTGCCCAAAGAGCAGCCCATTTTAGTGCATACATGGGTCAACTGCCCTTGCGCAAGTAATAAAATAAGTTCAAACAACTTCTTGTAGTGACGTTACCATCACCTGTCAAATGAATGCATCATCTCAGTATTGACCCATTTCATGTCAATCAAGAATCACAACATTTGTGGACCTCATTGTTCGAAGAAGCAGAACAAAGAAATGAGGCAAACACTTTTGCACTGCTGCAATCTTTACTGCAGCCCAATGCAGTAGGGGATTTCCAGACTCTGAGGAAACCAGTACTCTGTGCTGCCTCTAAGGGGGAAGCTAAAGCAGAGAGGACCCTGCAGCAGTGAGGTAAATCCAAGTGCTCAGTTATACCAGCTCGACCTGCCCCAGTGCTATCAGCTGGCCTCTCTAGTAAACTGTGCATTACATACACTCCTATTACACACAAGCTGCTGCTTTGCACCCAGCTGCCCTACCAACCCCCACCACACACACTCACACTTTGCTTTTTCATTACGCACCATGTTCCTGCTCATAAGGTCTCCGATGTAAACGACAACATTTATCTCAGGTGCCCACACTTCAAACTCTCTCTGCCATGAGGTTAGAGTCGACAAGGGCACCACCACCAGGAAAGGGCCATACAGCTGATGCTGATGGAAGAGGTATGACAGGAATGATATTGTCTGAATGGTCTTCCCCAGGCCCATTTCATCAGCCAGGATCACGCTGTTGTTCCTGAGAAGGAAGATAAAAAACACAAATCCTGTCTATGTATTTGTTTGTGCCATTACTGATTTACTGTGCACCAGCACGAATAACAACCAATGGCAGAGACATAAAGGGAGCAATGCAAAACAATTCGTCTGAACACTGCTGAGGGGATTCCAGAAATATCCAGACTGTATCTGGCATAATAGCTTGGGGGGCAAGACTATGAACACTCCTAACTGGCAACCAAAGGTAAAGGGAGCAGGCAGTCACTGGCTTAATTTAGAAGGACGTTTCTCAAAGACTTCGAGGAGCACGTAAGCACGTTGAGACAGAAACAGGCCTTCTTGTCCAGTTAGAGCAGTGCAAAATCAGGGCAGATATGTCCTAGGCCTACACAAGAGCTCATTACAAAATGCAACCAGGCTAAGATGGGGAAAATGCCTTTTGTTTTCACAGAGAACTTCTTAAGTTCATGCTTTAGGCAGTTCCTGCTTGCTGTGTCTGCAATGCAACTGCACCTGATAACATTCAAAATCCTTCAAAAGCTGCAGAAGCAGGCCAGGGAAAGACCTCACTGGAGAACAAGGAGGCCGCACCTTACTGGGACAGAACCAGGAGACACAAAACAAACGTGGCCTGTTCATGCTGCTGACCAGAGCATCACATAGCATGTGCACATACTTGCACCACGAGTGAGCGAGCCAGTTGAGGCCCTCCAGCTGGTAATCTCGCAGCTCCAGGTTCTCACCACCAATGTAAGAAGGCTGTTTCTTCAAGGCAACAAACCTAGGTCTCTGCTTCAATACCTGAAAAAGACGACTCTCTAAGCTCACTGAAGAAAAAGACAAGGTAAGGCTGAAAACTCAGCAATTAAAACAACATGCTTATCTATTTATTGATTAATGTCCATCCACATTTTTCCAGACAGTGCTTGTGTCTGCATTTTAGTCAACCACTTAGCAGTGCTCCAGTTCACCCTCATCAGCAATGGCACATCGCAGACATGTTTTGTTTCCTTGCCCCCAGGTCTGACAATCCGGGCTGAGATCCCCTCCAAGAGTGCAGCACGCTGTACGTAACACACATTAGATAGAACAGCCTTCGCTTTCTTTTTGCCTGTTTTTTTTTCTCCCATTTTTTCCATCCCTCTCCTGCACTGTATCAGCATCTTCTAAGTTTCTCCTCTTCCTAGGTGTGCTGTTTTTTCATTCAACTAATATTAAAGCTTTGCATTTCTGCAGCATCTTCTGCTGAGGATCATGAAGCACTCTGCAAGGATTAATTAAGCCGCCCACTCCCCAGGGGAACATAACGTTCTCATCGCAGACAGCGTAAATAAAACCAAAAGGGATTCGCATCTCTACCTAAAGTACTGTACAATAACAGTGGTGGGGAAGGACAAGAAAGATGTTCTCTGAAATTTATTCTGACAAAATTTCACATTCTCACTATCTGTATCATCAGCCTGAAGAAACCCAGCAACAAGAGAGAAGTGAGCAAACCTTGCAGTCCCGGGTCGGAATAGTTTTGGAGTTGTTACGATTGTTGAAGCTGTCAATGCAGTGCTGAAATTTCTTGCTTATTAGAGCCTCGTCTTCCCAGCTGCATTCCGCATAGGGCAGCCCCATCCACTTACAGAGGTATTCAGGGTCATTTGAGGATGGTTTGCGACTGTTTGCTGCAAAGTATGCAAAAAGCCCAGAGCTGTGGGTTCTGTGGCTGAACCATATGTGTGGTTCACAACCACAAGACAGGTCTTGGCTAGTGGGAAAGGTTTAGAGGGGCCAAAAAAGGCTCCTTTACCTGGGAAATCAGAATGTCCTGCTGCAGACTTGTTGGTCTTCACAGCTGTATTTAGAGGCACAAGGGAAGAAAGGGTTTAGCGTGCTGGCAGCCAGCAGGGGGAGCAGAGTGGACAGTCTGTCATTCCCACACCCCACGTACATTTTTGGTAAGAATTTTATGGAAATGGGTTAAACAACTTTTCAAGCCCAACTCCCAAAGCAACTGGATGCCAATAGCTCTTACTGACATTACTGTAATATTACTGGTGTGCTCACTAAGACCCATATTTATTTTGAACAAGTAATCATGAATTCTAAACCCTGAGCAGCCTTGGAGCTTAACCACATCCTTAAACACAATGCCACAGAAAGTGGTCATCATAGCAGCCAGGCCTGTGCTTCTGCTAACACCTTCCATCCAAAGGACTGAAGTCAAAGAACTTCAACAGCAGCTAAGAGTTTAACGTCCCTTTGGATGCATTATCCCATACTGCAGGTGGGATCACCAGGGAAGGTGAGGGTAAGTGATTGACAAATACTGCTTGTAGATACAAATCCATAAACCCAGATTTCTAGTGTTTAATCCCTAAATTTTACACATTACAATATGTGGCACCAGTTTCATTCCCCGGGGATATTGTGGGACAGGGAATAAGAGGAATTCACACACCCATTCTGCTGTTACCAGAGAACAGAATTCCCAAATTTTATTTTACTCCTTTGGAAAAGCTTTCTGTTCACTTACCAATTACTCTCTCCACTATTTGATACTGTTTGTTCAACTCTGAAGCTAGCTCTTGCTGGCAATTGAAATATTCCACATCCTCAGGTGACACCTTGGCCAGCCTTGATGCAAAAAAAATAAATAAATAAAACCAAAACAAAAAAACAAATATAATTCTGTAATGGCATACAATGCTCACTGAGACCACATACTGAAAATCTACTTTCCTATACAGTTCTGTGAGTCAGTCAAGTCTCTGGAGCAGTCTACTGCTTATGTGACATATTTCTTGAAGCTTCTATAAATTACAAATCATTACTGGAAAGCAAACGTCATAGATGTTCATATTCTCTCCCTGTTAGATGGCTCTTTATTCTGCTGCAAGAATCGGTCTCAAAATCAGAATCAAGCTGCTACTCTACATTCATCGGTTTGGAAACAAACTGTAACTCCCTTTGCCGTTCTTGGGGAAGTCAAAAATAAACTGATACAAAAACTTGCATGTAGACAAGCCTGTAATTCCTCTTAGCAAGGCTGCCTTGATGCAGCCTGCAAGGCAAAATTCAACAGCCTGCCCCTGTGATGAGCCCCATTTTTCGACACAGCTGCCTAGTCCAGCATGCAAGGTTTCACTGCTGCCTGAGAGCCTTCATGCCACCTTCTGGGCTGGGAGAATCTATGCATCGTCTATTTGTTGTCAGCTACCCCGATTCTTAAGCCTGGGAAATGGCAATATTCTGGATTTCTGCCTCTTCTCTGTCTTTCAGCAACGTCATGGCCACAGACATCATTTCTATAAGGGGGATGTTCATCAGCAGGCAAAGAGATACAGGTCTTGTGCACTGAAAACAGTTGCCTTGGATGAAATACTGCGTGCAAGAAGAAATCAAATGGTTTCAGTCCTGACTATGCAAAGCTCTGACTAAAAGAGATTCTCCCAAGGCCAAATCGCTGGCTGAAGTGACGCATACCATTGCTTGATCTCCTCCTCTTTTTTCTTGAAGTTTTCTAGTTTTTTCAGGCCCTTCACCTTCTGCTGCTGCAGGGACTCTTCACTCTCCCATGTGCTATGGATGTATGACCAGCCTTTCCATTTGATCAGGTACTGAACTTCCCCCTCATCCTTTTCAGGATCAAAGTCAGCACTTGGGTTGCCATTGGCTTCAGTTGCATACACTGTGGTGGAAGCACCAGTGGCTGCAAAAGAAATCAGGCTGCAGTTGGTACCTTTGTTAACAAGCACTAGACACGAACTGGATTAGAGCAGAGTTATTTTCTAATACATCCTGTGTGGTAGCACAAAGAATATCCTACAAATTCTTCTACTCTCTGAGACAGGCACATAAAAGTTTTCCATATAATAGAATCTTTTAAAATCTATCATAAATGCCTTTTCTTTAAATAGCACTCAAAGGTCTCTTGAAAACGTTCGAGACCGTTCAGTTTCACAAAAACACTTTTTTAAGGGTACGAGAACAAAATATCCGCTTTATTTCCATTACTACTTTGTCAATGGAACTATGAAAACTGACTCTGCTGGAAGATCTACTTCATCTTTCAAAGAGAAGAAAAGCAAGAACTCACAGAACAATGAATGCAGCTTGAAAACGCGTACATGCTAAAAGAAAGCTGCCAAGCATATAAACTTGACATTTAAGTTTTTCAATGCTAGATTTTACAGAAGCTTCTAGAAAACATAAATAAGAGGCAAAGAGGAAAGAGTGAAGAGCACTGAAATAACCCTGGCCCCCACCAGAGGGTTCAAAGTTGCAAAAGCATTGCACCAGCTCAAGAGAAACAGAGTGCACGACTGAAATCAGAAATAAGGCTTTTTCCAGAACTACGCACCTCCTTTCTTTCCAAGTCTGATGTCCAAGACTTTCTCAATAGTTTCACTGTTGTCCTGTTGTTCATCAGCTCCTTCCCCAGTCATCTCTATCAGGTCATCAGAATCCGTCTCAAAATCATCATCTTCTTTGTAACTGAGCAAGATCAAAACCAAACTGATAAAAAGTTCTTGGCTTCTCCTAGCCCAGAAATACACAGAATGGCATGGGATGGAGCATTTATCCTAGGGTTCAGTGCACGTTCGGCACAAGAATTTTTTTAAGTTTGACGTTCAGTCTTTGTCCCCAAGACACAGATAGCTACACTGTATCAGACTAATACTCCATCTCTTCCATATACTGCCTCTGAAAATGGCCAACATCAGATGCTTCACGAGGAGGCGGAACAATCCCTGCAGCAGAAGCAATGTAAGACTATCAACAGTGAAAGTCTTTTCTGTCCAGTGGAAGATTATTTTATATTTAACAGTGAAGGTTGCAGAGCACTGAAAGATTGCATAGGTGCCTACCCTGGCCTAGGAACTGTCTCACCTTTGATGAACATGTAGCCACAAAAAATGTCCTTTAAGTGGCTCTGTGCAAATCCCTTATTAGGTGACTGCCAAAAGATAGGAAGGTATATTAGCAAACGGATAATGCTTTACTTCTACCATGTCTCAATACTCTGTCCCAAGGCATCACTTGTCAGCCACTCTCAGATGTTCGGTCCAGGCTGGCACAGCTGCTCCTTCTTACTCATTTCAACCTAAAGGTTTACAAGCCTTAATCTCATTTTAGAGTGCTTTAGAAGCATTAAGCAAACCTCCTCACACTTCTCTGAGAGAGACTGGTAAATATTCTCTGCCTTACAGATGGCAAAACGAGGTATAGAGAAATCAGATGTTTGTAGTGTGCATCTGTCAAAAGAACCACATCTCAGCCTGTTGGTATTTACAGGACAGAGGAGGGTCTCTCTGTGGGGGTCACACGGGGCATCAGTGAGTTCAGCAGAGAATTCAGAGAGTGCCCTCTTCCCCAGCCCGTCAGCGCTCATCAGCACGCAACCCCAAACTACTCAATACCTGACATTTTTGGCTGCTCTTCGTCGAGTTTGTCTCTTGGGAGTCTCATCATCTTCGTCATCATCATCATCCTCAGATGAGTCTTGTTTCTTTCTCTTCTTCCCACGCTGGGGTTTGTGAGGCTTTTTAACACTGGTTTTGGCCATTGTCCTAAAATAAGTATTAGTAAAAAGCTGTAATAGAGTGCATTTTACATAAAGGTGCATTTTAATAAGTCTTCAAGAAAGTATGAATCTCAAATATTAGGTTCATAGAGATTTCATCTCCTCTAACTACCGTGGAAACCACTGCATCACTCACTGGAGCATGAAATGGGTAAATGAGAGAGCAACAAGGTCCGTGGGCTCGTACTCAAGAGTAAGATAAAAGAAAAGGCAGAGACTGCCTTTTCACCCCAACACAAGCAGAAAAGATATATGCAGTAAAGTACAGATTGAACCAACCGCTCCTTACCTCCTTTGGACAGGTCTTCTTGCTTTAACTTTCTTTGGTTCAGGCTCACTCTCTGCACTGGTGCCTTGCTCCCCTCCATCTTCATCCTCTTCTTCACCAGAAACCTCTCTTTTCCATTTATTTCTGTGGTCAGAAATAGGCAGTCATACTTCAGAAAAAGGTCTATGAATCTCACTTCAACACAAATGCTTGGCTACGTAGATATCCAAGCTAAGTTAATGCTAGCAGGCCATAAATATGGGAAAAAGTTCAACAAGGCGGTCTACTTGTTCAGAGAAATGCATCGGGGTGCTTCTCTGCTTTTTGGAGCAGGTCTCCATCACCTAGGCTTTAGTAAGCATAGCTGTGTTGTTTCTTGAGCGAGTGCGGTTTTTAAAGCAGCGTACGTGGCAGAGCTGTACTTCTTACAACTGGATGAGCGAGTGCTTTGATTTATTTATTTTTCATTTCCACTTATTCATTTCTGAGATGAGCTGGAAAAATCCTAAGGGTGGTTTCTACCTAAACAGACAATATTTCTGGAAAGTGCTAAGCTTTCACTTGGGGAGGATGAGCTATAACATGCACACTTATATGATTGCCCTGTAACCCTGAAAATAGGGCAGGAAGCCTCATGCCATCTAATTTGACACAGTTAAAGTTTCAAGGTTCAAAGCCAAATCACACTTTATCGTCAATGGAAGGAAGTAGGTTCCCTGTGGGCGATCCAGAGCAAGGTTTCAGCTCTCAAACGCCCTTTGAAGAAGCCCTTCCTCCATGGGTATGGGGGGAATCCACGGTGATTATTCCCCTTGCCTAGAAGAGATAGTACTACCATAGCCCTCACCGCCTCTACCTTCCTTGTTCTGCCCTAATATACACAACTGAATGAAAAATTGAATGACAAAAAATATGAGAAAGCCGGACCACGTGGCATGTTGCCGTATTTAAGTTTTCTCTTTAGTTCACATTAGTGCTTAGAAAAAAGAAAAGCTACTTAGTAGATGGAAAAGGCAGCACAATATAACTGTAAGTGAACACGATTATGGCAAATAGACATTCCAAACATCCTTTATGGAGGTCATTTATTTTATCCTAGAGTTACAGAAGATAAAAAAAGATAATGATCTGGCATTCTAATCTCCATTAATCAAAAAAGGAGGGTGGGGAGGAAAACTGGGGAGTAAACTATTTTAAGCATCTCTGAAGCAGGACAAA
This sequence comes from Struthio camelus, assembly GCF_040807025.1. Taxonomy (NCBI): domain Eukaryota; kingdom Metazoa; phylum Chordata; class Aves; order Struthioniformes; family Struthionidae; genus Struthio; species Struthio camelus. Next base: position 7,699,435 of record NC_090953.1, read on the forward strand.
TAACCTGATGGGGAAGTGGAAGAGTGACAACAAAAGTGAACCTGACTTCTCCGGATTCCCTGTCTGCCTTTCCACAGCAGAGTGGAAAAAAATAAGCAACAGAAAGTTTGGGAAATTATATCCATCTGCAGATCTCCATTCATAGTTCAGTTTTAATCATCCAAAGTACTATTAGTGAAAACATTAAAGCTTATTTTACGAGGTTTCCATGCTGACAATGCCCCTCAAACCACAGAAAGCTACTTTTCTGCAAAATAAAATAAAACAAAGTAACATCACTCAAAACCTTCTCCCTTGAAACTTACGTTTTTTTCATTTGTTTCTGGCCTCTTCTTTTTGGGCTCTCATTTTCAGATTCGCTACTTGCCTTTAATTGAAAAGAGAAAAAAAATCAGGTTGTAGGCACCACTCTGGATTGTCTCCTCAAGGAAGCAGCCGCAACACATGCGTGCGGTCTGAGCTCGGGAACAGCCCGGCGGCTCCTTCCCTGCAACGCTGGAACGACGCTTTGGTGCAACCAAGCCACAGGATCGACCAGCTTCCCAGCACCCTTCCCTCCGCGTCGGCCAAAGAACGGTTGCAGGGCTAACGCAACTGCTTTCTCAGCATGAAAAAGGTAACCCAACAGAAAGGCTGACAAGCTCTTGTACAACATCTGTACTGGAGTCACTGAGCTTGGCTATGACCCATGTCTCTCAGCATCAACCTCTGGTAGTAGGCAGATGCTGCTACATCGCAGTGGTGGCGCTGGCCAGGAAGGCATTTTGCCCTCTCTGCAGTGCATGTAATCCCCAGGGATTGCAAAACCGCAGGGTGAATTTGATCCACCAAACCTTGCACTGCTTGGGTCCTGGGGCTCAGCTGCTCCCAACTCGCCCTGCGATATAAGGTGAATATTATTTCTGCATTACGCTTGAGAATTAGGTAGTATGACTTTGTACTTTTTGAATAGTCGGTACTTTCAGACTTTCCAGGACTACTGTAAGGCTAATGCTCAGCTATGTTACAAAGCTTTTAACTGAAAATGCAGGGGCAGAATGCACTTTCATGAATATCCATAGTTGCCATTTCAATACGATTCCTGCAACCATATTGATCAATACTTAGGCTTGGTTTATGTGATTGCAGAAGGCCTGGCTTCTGCAGTCACACAAATGCATGATAATCTCTTCTTTCATTAGAGAAACTTCTCATAAGAAAGGAAATTTTTATAAAAAGATAATACTCTTTTCACAAGAACGTCCTTGCTTTCCTGCTTTCTCCTCCCTCAGCAAAAACAACTGATGAATTCACTTAGAACTGTGTTCTGCTCTTTCTGCTCCTGTTAATCCTCCAGCCTCCAGTCCCTCTGGCTAAATATATCTAGACATATATTGAGATATATAGAGATATATACTACTTGCTGTAGTATTTTAAATGTAGGCGTCATTAACTTCTAGAGGCCCAGATAACTAAAAAATCCTGAGGGTTGGAGACAACCCCCCCACTCCTTTTTTGTATATAAAAGCTAGTCAGCGTCGAAAATAGGTTATTATAGATATAACAATCCTAAATAAACAGATGACTTCTCCTTATATACTTGCTGTAGAAAAAAACAAATCAGCAGGGAGAAAGCCGAAAAAGCCAATATGAGATTTTTAAAACAGTATTAGAATGATAGAAGTAGCCTCAAAGACTGCTTGCTCTATGCATCTTGCTCATTTGAAATCTTCTGTTTTATACCGCTTCTTGCTGCCATATTCAGAAAGCCACCAAAAGTGACCCTAGCTTTAGCTCTTGAGACTGCATCCATCATTCACACACTGGCACTTCAGTTTGCACCTCCTGCACATCCACCCAGGTGTTCTGAGGAACACCTAAGAAAACTTGCAACCTAGAGTTGTTTATATGAGAATTTAGTGAAATGGTGTAAGCTGCAATGTTGATGAGAAAAGCCTAGGCACTGGAGAGACAGACCCCACACCTCTATTTTTTCCTGTATCCTTTATTTCCATTTCCCAACTTCCCTTTCAGCAGTGGAAATTCCCTTCTTGCTTGTCAGTGTTTCCATTAAAATAAGCTGAAGTACTGGATGCGATGCCATTTTAGACTAAAAACTTTGCTGAATCTCACTCTGTTTCTGTGTCAGATTTACATGTGGCACAACAGCACCTTTTGCACTGTACCTTAGTGTGAATGTGTGTTCATGCACCTATTTTTCTGCACTCTTAGTCCAAGTGTCCAGGAAGTAAATGACTAGCTAACAATTTTGAGAGTCTTACCCTTACAACATCAGCGAAGCCTCCCAGAGATTTCAGTTTTAAGTAGCAACATTTAACAGTCCTCAATTTGCTTTTGCTCTTTTAATCTCTTATCTACTTCCTGTAGCACGCCGCTTGGCCACTCCAGTTTTGGAACATTTTTCAAGAGCTGTCCTTGGATACATGTTTACTTTTTGCTGTCTTTTGGCAAACCATGAGTAATGAAAGATGAATTTTTCTTCTGCTCTGTGTCAGAGAAGATCAGATTCGGAGAAAATCAAATATGACCTTTGGTGCTTCCTGAAACTCTGACATCACTTCTTTGCCAAAATCCTGCTTTTTGGGTTTCTAGTGTTCACTTTCCTGACCCCTCTACTCTTCTTGCTCAGTCACTGTTTCTGCACAGCTGATGTTCATATTTTAATGTCTAATCATCTTTTCCTCATTCTTTCTGCCTTGGAAAAATTAACTTGTGACTCCAGCTCAGCTGCCTTCACAGTTGTTTTTCAAAGACAACATTGTGTCTTTTGGCCGTGTGTCAAGCTCAGCTCTATCTCCTCTGACACAACCAGTCCCCGGCCTGAGTCATCTGCCTGTCTTGTGCTCCCACATCCTCCTGCCTGGATGCCAGGAATTGCTGCAGCTGCGGCGTTGCACACACCAGCCCGGTGACTCAGCCTCCATCCTCGCCTACCGTTGCGCTTCTTTCTCCTCGCTGACTCCTGCTGACATCCTGACCTCGGGCTGCCAGGCTCCAGCCCATGGTGGAAAGCTGCTTCCTACCATTTTACACATAAATAATAATTAAAAAAAAAAAAAAAGCACAAACACATTTTAGCAGCCTCTTAATTCCTCTTAAGCCCACATTCCAGGACTTAGTTGCACAACTCTCCACTGACTTGCTCAAATCAGCCCCAGGGTGGTATTCGTACCTCCGCTCTGGACTCTACAGCACAGAGCTTGTGCTTTTTAACACCTCTTTATCAGCATAAACCCACAAGCTCTGGCTGGTGGTGAATTCCTTGGTTTAGGAAGGAAAGATGATAACCAGAGGCTGGGAGCATGCCAGCTCCAGAGCTGCTTGCACAGCCAGCAGGCAAGGCCCTATTGCAGGTCTGGTCTACCCTCCAGCCTGCCATGGTCATGAAGAAGCACACTGGTTGGGACAGCACATGCACCTTGTATTTTAATAATGTCACCTCCCTGCATGACATGAACTAAGCTGACAAAAACTGTCTGGCCTTCACCTACGGGTTTTGCCAGCTCAGCGACAGAGACCAGGTGAACATTATTCACTCTCGGAGCCTGCACATCAGTGCTGACAAAGCTGCAGCACAGATCTGGCAGGGCTCAGATAGTACCTCTTGGGGTGCTTCTGCTGCCTGAACAGCCAAGAGAAAGACGACTTTCCTCCCCTAGGTCTCAGTTCCCCTACTAAACCTCCTGGCTGTGCTCCTTAAGAGGTGCACCACAAATACGCCCAACTTATCCCTATGTCACTCTTCCAGCTAGACTAGGAACTGGCCTTTTATGACTCATTTTCCATACCTCCAGCTGAAGGGATTAGTCTTCCTCTCCCTGCCTTACTGGTTCCTTCCGCCATCTAATTTATTCTTTCTCTCTCCTAGCATTTGAAGTAGACATACTTTTACTAGATTAATTATGATGCATTTTGCCATGGACCAATGCTATACAAAACATAACAATGCTGTGTATGGAGCACCCAGCTGAGAAACATAGAGCAGCAGCTTTAAAGCTCTGGTCCTACAGATTGTCCAAAAGTGTCCTCCCTGCTAGCCCAGAGCAGGAGAAATGGAGAGTCAGGCAGCATGGCATGGTCCAGAGGGGCCTCTTGCACTCACACGGCACACCAGGAGAGATGAAGACTTGATGAAACAGAGCCAAGACCATATTTCAGTCAAAATGAGGATTTGTTCAATTCAGGCTTAACAGAGGCCAAATTCTAGTGTCAGCACTGAGAAATAGTGAAGGTCCCTGAACTGTTTTCCTGTTTCTTTAGCTCTGAGAGCCCTCTGGTTTTGGTAGGGGTGCTGCTTTGGACTGTTCCAGAAGTGCTGGAGAATCTTAGCTCACCAGGTTAGTTTTCTTACGTCTGTTAAGACTTCTCTCCCCTGGCGATACTGGAAGCATTTGAAATTTTAGCAAAGGTGTGAGAGAGAGCATTAATAAAAATGCAAATGTGCATAACTTTTTTTGGCCAATAATAAAACCAAATATATTCTGTGAGCATCTCTGGCACTTGGCCTTTCTTTCACAGAACAGATGCACTTTGTAATTTCTTACCTATTCCAACTACAAACCATCCTTTTTATGGCAAAAAGATTATGTCTGCTTTGTGCACATTTATTTCTCGACTGCCTCAGAATATTCTGAAAGGCACCTGCTCCGAATATCTCACTTCCCCTTACTAAAATCTGAAGCTGATTAAGTGCAAAGAGAAGGTAAGGGCAAGTACTGTTTTTACTGAAAACTCGCATGTGCTCCAATTCCTGGAGACAGCTCTGGTCTTCTGAAAAGCTCTTCGCTCGTATGCAAAACTGCACTTTCGCTTCCCCATCTCCTAACCCACACTTCAGCATTAATTAGAAATTTTCACCATATCTGATTACTGTTCAGATACTTATACAACACATCTGATGGCCTCAGTGCAGTTCCCAGATGGCAATCATTTCAAACACAAAAATAACCCTGCCCAAACCGGTGATCTCAACAGAAACTCCTCCAAAAATGAACAACCACCACCTACACACACACAAACGCTCTCCCCTGATCAGGGCAAGTCAGTTGGCAGCATGCGGGGAAGGTTTGAAATGCTGCAACCTGGGTAACTCCTGCTCTGCACTCTGAGGTGCAATGCCACTTGAGCAATGCTTTTCACTAACATGGGAAGGGAATATTAGGGAAGAAGGCAGTTAAAAGCTCCTAGACACTGTGCTGGAAGTCCCAAACAGCAAGCGACAAGAGCACACCACTGAGTCACTGATGACAGTCAACCCTGAAAGGTAAAAAAAGCACTCTTCGGAGGTGTCCAGCGCCTTGAATCCCTGCCAACTTGAGCAGGTGCAAGGAGGGCTGAGCACCATGCAGGATCGAGCTAGGCTATTTCCTCCGCTCAGCATTTACGTCTTCTAAAATCAAGACTTTTCATCTCCTGCTCTTTGTGAGGCCCCAGCACTGTGCTCCTGACATGTCACACCCTCCTCCAGACTCTGCTGCAGATGGGAGTTGCCCTACAGGGATCGGTCAGTGCTGCATTGGGGGCAAAGCGGGAAAGGGGACCAATTTTGTCAGAGACGTTATTTTTGGCTTTGCATTGCATGATGGTGGAAGTGGGTTTGTTCAAAGGATTTTTTTTTTGTTTTTTACAATATTTTGTGGTATAGCAAAGTTTTTACATCTCGGATTTTTTTTGTTTTTACTTTATCGTACCTTAAGTATTAGGAAATAAAGATATTGAAAAAGAAAACAACATTTGCAAAACCACGTAATATTGTAAAACAAAAAAAGACGGGACTTACCTGAGCCCCCTACAGGGCATTCGGGTCTGCAGCGGAGGTCTGTGATGGGTGTGACATCGCCAGCACAGTGCATGCTGGGGCATCGCACAGAGAGGCGGCCAGCGAGTCTGGGCTTTGCCGAACTTGAAAAGGAAAACAAAAGCTAAGTCAATGATGTGCTACAAGCCCCTTCCTAACCTGCTGCTATGTGGGACATCCAGCACAGGAGTCTGGGACGGGGGGACCTGGGTGGTGGCACTGCTGGTGACGCAAGTCTAAACGATAAAGCACTGGAACAAGGAGCCAGAAACCGGGATTCTGCTCCTGGATTTGCTGCGTGACTCTGAGTCAGGTCCAGATTTACAAACCTGTGTGTGCAACTGTCAGACATCCAAATGTGTGTTTCAGCACCAAAGAACAAATAGCCGGATCTTCAGGGAGGACCACTGGGCTCCAGCTCCTCTGAAAATCTGGCTACTTATTTTCAGATTCCCAACTGCACATTTTTGTGCCTAAATTTAAATCCCAAGCTGCAAAAACTAAGTCCCCCTCTAGTTTATTTCCCCTCCTCTGTTAACTACTTAACCTTCTTGAAGACCTGAAGATGAAAAGCTCTATGCAAAAAGTCTGTAAGACGTAAATGGAGAAGGTAGCTAATTCCTAAACTTTCAGAAAAAAGTTGTGATAAATGGAATAATTTAAAGGTTTATCTGCCAGGTTCTGACAACTGTCACGTTCAATTTAAGTACAAAATACTCCCAGTATTTAACCAAAGGAAAGTGACGGATCATAAAGCTGAACACATACACAAATGCATTTATCACTGTGATCCATTCTGGGATGGACAGCAATGACTGTTTTATTGCTGTGAGGTGTTTCTGGGAAGTTTCCTTTATTCCGGGTTGGATTTTTTTTTTTTTTTTTTTGTTACACAGACTCGTTCTCTCCAGTACGTGTTTCTACAGCAGAGCATGACCTGCATTAAGCCCCATTCCAGCAATCAGATCAGTGCATGCAGATCTTAGAGCACACGCAGGGTCCCACTGACTCCAGAGGTCTCGGGCCAAGTAGATCCAACTGCAGAACTGGGACCTTAATTGTGAGCTCCAACATCTGTGAACCAGGCTAGAACTCAGCGTATACAAGGCGATGCAGACGACAACTGCCTTTGTTCTTTTGGGTGTTTTTGTTTGTTTTTATATGTTCAGTAATCCCTCATCTTTTTTTTTTTTCTTACCTCATCTTTTATATTAAATCGCGATGGTTCTTGTCTGCTTCGGTTTGACCTCCTAACCCCATAAACATCAGGATATTCTTCCCACATCTGCAAAATAAACAGACCATCAGAAGGCCTGCTTCACCCCAATTATTTCTGTCATTTTAGAGAGGTTTGATGATGAGTTTCTGAAAAATCAATGTAGAACCATTACAGACTTCTGGTAGCAGTGACCAGCAGTGGACACTTAAGAAACCTGACTGAAAAGGATTATGAATATTTTGGACTATTTGGTAATGCTTTAAAGCAGCATGTTTCACCTCAGCCTTCTCTTTATACTGGTCCATCTTTTTCCCAAGCTACGAAATACTTCCCAGCTCATTTGGGCTGAAAGACAGGGTATTGAAACATCCAGTCTCTGCAGGCAACAGTTAAGGGCAGAAGTCAAGGAAGCAACACCCTGCGCATGGAAAGAACGGACCTACCGACACAAAAGGACAACCCAGTGTCGCCAGCAGCTTTCACCCTGATCTCTTTCTTTGGGGAAAAAGCTACCCAAAGAGTGCAGTGACATATAGTCACTAGCAGCAACTTCCAAAGTGCCCAAGTTCAGGAAAGTCTGTACCCCAGCCTCGATGGTAAATGGACCCGGGGTAGAGGCAGGAGCCAGGAACCCCCCCTCCAGCCTGTGATAACGGGGGCAGCTGGACTTCTGATTGCCTGGGGGAAGGCAAGGGACCTGTTACCCTCACACTGCAGCGCAGCACTTGCAATACAGCCTCTCCTGCAACCCACTCCACCGCTTTCATTTGGCTCCTCTGCGCCGGGGAAGAAGTCAGTCTACAGGTGCTGTACTGTGGCACCTATCGCTACTTTGTCCTGGTTATAGGCAAAGGCTGCTATGCTATTTTCCTGGAACAAGCTCCTCAGACTGGCTTCAGCTGCATAACTGGACCACCAACAATACAGGGGTAAAGTCTGGACCAGTCCCTTTTTGCAGTATCCTGTGGACACCTGCACACCGCTACCTCATTGATGCCTCTTGTCACCCTGGGCTCAGGTCACCCAGGCACCCCGTACTCCAGTGGAGCAACGTGCTGTGGCTGCCGGTTCTTCTCCTGAATGCACTGATGCGAATGCGGTTTGGCAGCGCAGTACATGTGGACGTGCAGAGCCGGTTACTGGGAACGGTTGTGTTCTGAGAACCATGTTTGCTGTAACCAGGCCTACAATAGTTTAACACAACGGGTACTACAACATGCATTTGTTTGCTCTGGATGGATAGGAGGAAAAAGGGGAGACAAGAATTGATGACCTGAGGGATATGGATGCAGAGCTGTGTTAGTGGCACAGGACATCAGCAGCTCTACAGGGCAAATAGGAACCACTGACATGCCTCTTGGACATCCACACGGACAAATCCTCTGCTTTGTCCCTCAAGAAAGTTTACCCTCTTACAGATTTCTAAACCTATGTATTCTCCTTCTGCTTCCCCCTCCCCTCCAGTCCCCTAGTGTCTCTACAAACCACTGGCAGGAAAAGAAAATCAAAATACACTGCCAGATATAGTAGTGACTTGAGGTTGAAAGTCTGTATTTTTTTCTGCTACCTTCAAAGGCGTAGCGAGATTCCTGAAGCGTATATCTATTGTGCAAGTGAGAACAGAGAAATAAATTCAGAGCTTGTTTATTCCTCATCTCATCAAAGAAAACAAACCTAAATGCTCCTCAAACTATTTGAAGAACTTTGTCTTTTCATGTTTTAAATGGCATGGGTTTTGGATGAGGGAGTGACTGCCCTGATAAATCTGAATAGCGCCTAATACAAATTAACCTCATCTTTGTGGGTGTATCTGGACAGAAATATAATATAAACAATAATATAACAATTAATTGCATTGGTTACTCAAGGAGAACAGGTACCAACACGCTTAAGCGGTTAGACCTCACTAAGGGAAACACCCAATAACAGGGAAATTAAGGAAGGGAGAGGCTTTCTTATTGGATGGTGTCCTGACCTTTCCATGTTTCATTCATGCTAATTATCATCCTGCGTATGGATGTGCTCCCTCATGGCATAATTTTAATCCTTATTGTCAGGGACATGCTCTTAGAAGCCCACAGAAGGAGAGACAACTTCCTTCAGTCCCAACTTACTAACAATAAAACAGAAATTTGAATGTGTGTTACCACAACAAATACATCCTTCCTTGCTGGCCTAAACATGGGAGATTTAACATGACCTGAGCAGGCAGTTAAAAGATTTATACAGGGGAGAACTATAGCTGCTAGGAACAAAATCCTTTGCTTCCGCCTTGCACATATCCAGGGAATCCAGGCTTAAACCACTGCTCTTCTCAGTCTTTACATAGCAGCTTTCTCCAAAGTTGCTCACTCATGAACAAGCTACGCAAATTGCATATCACAGTTGAGGGGATTGTTACACGCCACAAACAAAAAATAGCTGACCTAACCTGATTTTGCCCCCTGCACGTACACTCATGTGAACTCAGTTCACCAAGTTTCTATCTGCAAATGGGCATTTGGGCTCTTCTTTCTCACTCCTGTGTTACTCGGGCGCCTCCATCCTTCAAGCAACGCAGGTAACCAAGGCACAACTTGTGCACTGGGAGGTGCAACACCAAACAAGGGGACATCACACACATTTGACAGCTGCAAACTTTTTTCCTCCCATAAGCAGTATGTGGAGGGTGAACTAAGCTATGTAGGAGAGCGGCTGCTAAAGGGTGACTAGGGAAAAAAGAAAAATCACAACTAAGAATCACTGTTCTGGATATATATATATTTTTTTTGAAGAGAGAGGCAGTGATGGAAACCAACCAAACTGACCTGATTCCTAGATATGCTTTTTCTTGGTTACATTCCATGAGGAAGCTTTACTACTCCTAAGGGAGAGGACAGACAGGAGAGACAAGTGGAAAGATGGAGGGAGAGGGAAAGGATGAAATGACAAGATCAGTTACTAGTGATAGAGAGGCATCTGCCTCTCACTCGTGCCAGTTGGCCCTTTCACTACCTATCTAGCACCCAAAGGGTTGTCACAGGTCAGCAAACACACACGAGCTCCTGCTCACAAAAATCACACCAACGAGGCACTGCGCACACGGACCAAAGGGCCAAGGAGCGACTCGGGGAAGCCAGAGGCAGGACGGTCTTGGTCCACGTGCAATCAGAAGGCTGGCAAAATGGCAGAGAAGTCAAAGATGGTTTTGTTATCCTGTCTTTTTTTTCTTGCTTTTTTTTGTTTTTTTCTTTCTGTTAACCTGCCTTTTTTCATGGGCAGAAGGGTAAGTAAGTAGCACACGGCTATGCACAGCAGCAGGGGCAATACCTTTTTAACATCTGCTATCCTTTCCTTCTTAGAGGCTGGTTTTTCTTTGGTTTCAGGAGGGGTCTGCTGGGATTTGGAACCCGTTGATTCACTTTCGGATTCAGACTGACTTTCGGAGGACTCCGAGCTGCTGTTTGACTCGCTGCCCTGCTCGCTGCCCTGCTCGCTTTCAGACTGGCTTGCAGAGTCAGAGCCAGAGGCTTCTTCGGATGCCGAGTGACTGATGGTAGAGAGAGAAGAGATTACATTTTAACTGTACTGCCATAGCTTTGACATATGGAAGGAGCAAACCTGAGTCACATCCAAGCTACCAGGGGAGGCTTGGAATAACCTAAACGGAAGTGTTAACCAACCGCACAGCCCAACACAGACTCCCTGTACTGTCGTATCAAATCAGATGCAATTCCGTCCCAGGACAGATGTTTAACGCGCAGGAGAGAGCACAGGCTCCAAATGACCCATTGTGTCTCCTGCTCATTAACCAGAACAAAAGGAGGGCTCGTACCATAAGGAGCAGCATTAACAGCACAGCCAGTGCAGGTCCTCGTGGGAGGGGCTGTCTTGTGTAGGTGCGCTGGGGCTGGAGCACCCAGACACTCTCCGGTCACAGTAGAGGTGAGCAGTCGCTCTGGTGCGGCTCTCCTCTAACCGGAGAGGACTGTGGCCCGTGGTTCAAAAAAATTTGACAATCCATTTCAGAAAGAAGCCAGCACCAAATATTGTATGCATAATGCTACATATTAGTAGATACCACATTTCTTGCAGAAAGAGTAAATTCAGCAGCAGAAGAGCAGAAAGGAGCTTATGCAGGTACACGGCTGGGGCAGTTCACGTTTAAAGGACTACATCAATGCTGTGAAGACTGCATTTCTTAGAGTATGCAATAATTGGAGAGTTGAACGTCAAATAGGTGCATTTTTCTTATTTTTGATGTTTATTGCATTTACATTAAAATAGGTTAATAAACACAATATTTACCTACTCAAAATGCAAGCTTCTCAGCAAAACAAAGGGAGGCCAAACTATTTTAGAAGTCAACAGTTCCCTTAGGTGGTCAGAATACGCCAATATCTTTGACCAGTCTCTCCAACCACACGTTCTTTTTGCTTTCCACTCAAAGCTCAGTTAAAAATGGAAAACTCACTACAACACACATGATAGTGAGGGAAAGGGAAGTTAGCATTACAGATCCCACTATGTCACGTAAGCTAAAAAGGAGTGCAGCAATAACGAGGCTGTAAACTTCTTGAACAAGGAGCATTTCTTTCCAAGCGAGATCTTGATCTGCAGCTAGATGCTTTCATGTTATTTTAAGAATATCTTCCAGATATAACATCATGAAAAGAACAGTCAGAAAAGCTTCAGAGATTTTTAATTTTTTTCCTTTTATGCAACCACAAAAGTAACAAAATGCATCAAAAGCTCTACTCAGATTTCACAACTGAAGAAAAAATATATTAAACAAAAAAGCATGAGTAATTACATCAAGAAAAATTGAAGAAATCAATGTATGCTATACAGTAGGCATCTCTAGATACAGTCAAGTGGCATTTGTAAGTATACCCACGTGCAAACAGGACTAATTTACACCACTGGAAGAAGTATTCCACTCACAGATAAAAATGCTTGAATTCCTTCAAAATCTAAAAGGGCTTTAGGGCTTTCCTACAGAAGTAAATACCCCCAGGAGGGAACGCCTCGGTGGAGCTGGTCTCTGCCTTCCTGCAGGGCTGCGGGAGCTCGCGGCTGCGCTTTCCCACGGAGCGGGCAGAGGGCAGCAGCCGAGCGCGCGGGAGCCTGATCCAGAAATCCCTCAGCACAGGGCATGCAGCCAAGCTCCCAGCCGCCATTTCACAGCAATCTCTCTTCCACCATCTTATGGTTTCATTGCTGTGGAGGCTGTTGCTGTGTTTGTTTGCAAGACCTAAAATGGAAGAACTTAGTATTTGCTGGGAGGGGGAAAATAGCTGTGTGTTAAAATTTCAAAACCTGAAGCAACAGAAGTGACATCTTTTCAGTAAAGGGTTGAGAATGAGTTGTCACTGATACTTGCCATTTTCCATTGCCCTGGTTTGTTTTCGAAAGACACAGAGGTATCCTATTGCTCTCTCCTAGGAGAACTGGAAAATCAAGTTAAACTGCCATTGTTCCAGGCCTTCTGCTATCTGATGTTTGTCCCACTCTTAACCACACAAACTGAAGGCACAGTCCAGTGCACAGCGCTGCAGCCCATCACTCCAACCGTGTCACGCCCTCTTACGGTCTTCCGCTTCCTCTCCATTTTCTACCATTCGAGCTCCTGCTCCTTGTGTTTGCCCACCAAGGCCCTTCGCAGACTTGCGCTCTGCTGTCTGCTCGCTATCAGTTTTGCTATGCCTTTTGCCAGCAGCAGCTGCGTTTCTTCCTACTTGTCCACCTCTCCCACAGAGAGGTCTCTCTTGATGGTTCCTCATTGAATACATCCACAAATCTGCTGATGTTTGCTCTCAAAGTGCCACTCAATGACATCGTTTTGCAACTGAGTCTAAAATAAGAGTTGAAACGTCTTTTTGGGGGGAATTTTCAAAGTTCTATGAGTTTTTCAAGGAAACACTGCCATAACACTCAAGGAAACTATACTTCCATAGCTCTTGGGGACCCCACTTCCACGGGAAGCAGGACAGTTTCCACACCATCCTATGGAGGCTCCCATAAGCCACCTGCCATCCTGTGGCATAGCAGGATGAGGACCTGGCCTTCACGAATATATGGGAACTGGAGACATCCAACCTTCTACTGTCACGATGCAAAGTAGCAACATCAGGCTTTGGCTGAATTACGTTGGCGTCTCATGTTCCAAAACCTGAAGTTCTCCACCAGGGACACGTGAAACGGAAAAATACTTTTTCTTCAAGCAGATTTATTAGCAATAGCTGGAAGAAATTATAACAACATAGGCTAGACTGAGGCCAGACAGTATTGGCAGTATTTGTTTAAAGGCTGAACAGTAATTATTGGTCTCCTCCCACTCTGGCACCCTTTGCTTCTCACAGCCCTAAGCTTTATTACAGTCTTTCTATACATGAGTGTCCATTATTCATAGGTGTTATATTATTCACAGTGTATCTGGGTACTACCATTACTCTTTTTTCTAGACGTTAATTATGTTATCTGAAAATAGGATGATTTCTCTAGTGACAGATCACACACACATCTGCATGTACAGGTATATATGCACTTGCCCCGATAGGGAAGGAAACGTAGATGGGAAATAGTATGTCCTTTTGAAGGCTGCTACAAATAATACCTTTTGCTAAAAACTTAGAAATCCTGTTATCAAGACAAAAGTATATGTGCTTGCCTTTAATTCTATATTGAAATGCAAATGAAAAAAATTAAAAAGCGTAATTCCATAAAAGGTCCTTTCTAAATATCACTGAGACAATCAGGAAGTCTTTCTACCTGACAGTAAGGTAGAAGGGATCAGCAACGTCATACGCCAAATCAATCCTTACCGTCGTACGTAAGCAGGTATTTAATTCCTCTCTATTTCTGGAATATGTCCTGCTTTAATGACCCTAAGTTAATATCTAAAAAAAAACCTACTTTCAACTAAGGTTTAAGCCAGAACGTCTCAAAATCACTGTTCAGCCAACCCAAAACCCTTCAGATTCAGTAGAGAAAAACACCTATGAACACCAACAAGATACAGTTGGACCTTTGGTAACTCCCTTGTTAGGGTGAGAAACTCCTATAAAAATTCAGATCCACTAAGACTCAGCAAAATATGTTCCCACTGTTTCTAAGAAGTACTTCAGGCCACAGCTCTGTTTTAATTAAGAACTAGTTCCTGACTTGAGGAAAAACATAACCAAGAACGAAACATTCCTTCCAAGAAATAACTAGCTGAATGGCAGTGATAAGACCCTTTACAATCAGGCATCTAAGCTTAGAAGGCAACTACAGCATGCCTGAAGCCTCCTGCGTTAGCTTTTAATATTTCACATCTGAGTGGTATGATTTCGTTTCATAAGAGCTCTTCTTCACTAAGTGACAAAACATTTTATAAGGTCTTAACAAGCAAGCACAAACAGTAGTTTTGTTTTCAGGAGATGCCAGAGAAGCTGGAGTCCCTTAGAAAATGACTAGAAATATGTTTCTGGAATTAAGAGCTGACAAGGGAAGGGCTCTTACTGATAGCATTCTGCTTGAAATTTTGCAAAATTGGCTTTTGATGGCCAGATCCTGACTTCTGCCAGTAGACTATGGGAGTACTAATGGCCCAAGATCTTCTACAAGCCAAGCCTAATTTACCTTTAAAAACTGTTACTAATGCACCACACCACCGTTTTGAATCCAAACAGCAATGCTCTACTGGGATTTGCAACCTTAGTTTGAATTCCCCATCGATGAAAAAAACCCTGAGGCAGTCTCAAAACGGTCTTTGCTGTAGACTCCCAGAGTCAGAAAGTATCTGAATCCATGTTTACTGCTCCCTTCAGGCAAATATACACTTAACCTTTATGCATGGCAGACAAAGCTTCACACATCCTGCGGAAAACTGATGCCCAGCTGTCCATCCGCATCTCAGCTTGCTGCCACTGAAAGGCAAAAAACAGGTACCTGGCAGGCGCCTGGGCCTGCCCTCATCCATCCTGCCTCTACAACCCACGTTCACAGTACACACCTTCTGCTGGCTCCAGCACTCACTGGGCTCCTCCACAAGCCACTTTAACTAATACATCAGCAGAAGAGCCCAGAAAAACTGCAGAGGAGTTTTCTGTTGGCTTAGTGAGTAAAATCAGTGCCAGGTGCAGAGGCCACAGCCGTGGAAGTCTGGCAGTACAGATGGGGGAGGCGAGACCTCCATTTCTGGGCAACAGCCAGCCCAGCCTGGCCACCTCAGGCCCTCAGCACCATGGAAGTCTACTGTCACTGGCAGGGTCAAGAAACCTGCTGCAGACTGATGAGCCTTCCCTGCTGCATGGCAACCTCTGGCAGAGGCACAGGGCCACCTGCTAGCTATAATAACGTTTTAAAATTGCAAGTAAATCCACCAGATTTACTACCCATTCATAATTACTATTTTATTACTGACCAAAAGCACAGTAGTGGACAGCTGAGTTGACACTGCCTGAACTGAACAGGACAGTTAATTTTATCCAGACATAAATGTTTCAGACCAGACATATCTGTCAGATCCAGCTCTACCAGTAGAAGAGGATTCTCATTCCCCACAGCTCTCTAGCAAGGACTACCAGCCTCTCCTGTCCGCCAGTGGCACCGTTCACAGAAGTGACCCTGGATTTACTTCAAAGCAAGAATCAGTTAAGTCGGTGCAAATCACCGGTTTAAAACTATTCAACCAAATTTATGTCCCCAAAGTGACCTACACATGAACTGTTCTACAAGTAAAGGGGCAGTGAGGAACCAGAAGATGCGAACCCGCTAATCCACTAATCCCAGCTGGATCTCCTGCAGCTTTAACATTTCATTTGAAGTAAGTCTGATGGATCTATAAACATGATGTTCCCTATTGTTACAAATAAATACATATGCAATGCCCATATTTACTGAAAATAAACAAGTAACTTCAGTTAATGCTGGCACATACAGTAGCAATGAAAAACCCCCAAACCATGAAAATCTCGCCTCTAAGCTCAACAAGCAACTGAGAGGAACGGTAGACTGATCCGGACTACAGATCGTTTGATGAAAAAAGGACCATACATGGACCACACAAGCATGAGAACTTCATGCGATCTATCACTTGGGGGGAAAAAATTATAGGCAAATGCTAGAGTAAGCACTGCCAAGGACAGAGTCAGTATGCTGACCTTGTATGAGAGCTAAGTGAACGGTACAAATTGCAATACTGAAGAAAAATTCATTCTCAGTTTTTTGAGCTTTTTACTTTACTCTGAAAGTCTATTAAAGGAAGTAAGTGGTGCTTGCCAGTCTCCTAAGGAAAATATTTTCTTGGTGGTAAGAGCTGAGGAGGGTCAGTTAATGAAAGAGCTTTTCCTAGCTTATCTCCTATTGGCAAAAATGGAAATAGGGAAAGGAAGGGGCAGAAAAAATAGTTCCTGCTTCTCTACCTAGCAGTTCCCTTCATACTCTACGCTTTATTAGCTCTGCATCAATGAGCTGGCTCAAAATAGCAATTTAAGAAACTAGAACATGTTAGACACTGACAGACTCTTCATATAGTTCAGAAGCAAGTCTCACACAACTCTGAACATGCACAATATCATTTGACCAAATCTAGGCTGGCTGTCAAGGGGCACAAACACAGTCCCCAGGATTACAAGATTGCCCCTACCAGATATCCAACACGCCCTTCAAAGGGCAGAGATTAAAAGTGGGAGGCAGAGGGAGAAAAAACATTTCCCCAGTCTCATTTTCTGGGATTGGCAACTTTTTATGTCCTGAAATCAGCAAATGAAGAGAGAGTTACCATGGAGAACATATATGTGTTTTCCACACAAGATTACAAGCCCTGCTTGCAAATTGTGTGTGTTAATTACATTTATACAGCAATAGAAACAGTAGGGCCACAGTGCTACTGTAACAACTAAGGGATTAGGCACTCAGCAGGTATCCCATCTAAATAGCCATCTGAATTGGTTTGCACCAGTTTCAAGCCAAACTCAAAGGACTGGAAGGAGAAAAGGTACAGGGAAATTTTCACAGATATTCTGGCCAACATCACTGCTGTCTCCAGCACATAATTCCTAAATTCCAAAGGCAGAGCAATTCCTGAGTACATAGTGGGCTAAATATATCCTTCACCGCTCTGCTGCGGCTCCCTGTAAAGCACGTGTGACTATCTTGAATGACAAGCATATTCCAAGTTTTTTTCCCACTACAAAGACACCACACTATGCTTACATAATAAAGCAAAACTAGCAGTTCATTCAAGATTAGGGGAGCGGGATCCCTTGCTCTCTGATCTTTGAGCCAGAGGCTGAAAATGCCTGGGATGTTTAGTGGGAGAAGAAAGGAAAAAAAAAAAAAAGGCAGCACAGTAACAAAAGGAGTCAAAATCTGTCGGCTTGATTAAGGAGGGCCATTGAGAAGCTCCAAAGGCAGCATCCTTCCCCTTCCCTCCCAGTGAAAGGAAAGTACAATTGCAGTTCTCAGGGCTTTGAAAAGGACAGATCTCTCCCTCCCCAGGAATGCGGCCATGTGTTGTAACGCTTTACACTCATCAACCGCTGCAGGACAGCTCAGGCTTGCTCCTGCTGCTGTTCCCACCCAGGCAGCACCCACTGTTGAGAACCTCCTAATAACGGCCAAAAAAAAAAAGGAGCACGCCTGCACTTTGGAGCCAAACAGCGCACACATTTCCAAGGCTGAGATAACGGAGCAGGGATTAATTCACCATGCCCCTCAGCCATTCTAACTACAGCCTCCGCTTTGTCACATCGGAGGACAGCCAGGATGTCAATGGCCAGCACAAAGGGAACTCAGTATACAGTCAGCACCAGATTTTTCTGTGAAGAACAAAAAATGTGATGCTTCAGGCGGAGACTAGATTGCAGTCATGAGCTAGGTTTAAATTATTACAGAAAGTTTTTCCCCCCTTTTAACTTCTGCAAACTTCCTTTGAGACTTAATGGTTTAGAGAAACGCAGTAACATGGAAACGTGGGACCCACAATCATTAACAAAACATGAAGATACAGAAATTCCTTTCTGCTTCCAAATTATCTGAAGTTTAGTAGAAAGGAACTTGACCTGGTCAGAGGATCTTACACCAAGTGATTGTTAAAACCTGCTTTTAAACAACAGATCTAAGATTGATCGCTGAGCCTTCATTCTACAGACATCACATTGCATTCAAAGCTCTGCAGCTTGCATCAGCTCTGTAGTTCCTCCCTGGGAAAGAGTCTAAATGGCTTCTGTAATTAATATAGAAGCAATTTCACTAAGCCATCTATATCTAGCAATAAAAAAAAAAATGTAAGAAACCTAAATAGTTACAGTGTAACTTTTTTTTTAAGGAGTTAGGTGTTCTGGAACGAGTGTATTCTTTACATTACGATAGACCTGCTTATGACTGGGGTAAAGGTTCATGAGCAATGAAGCGTGCAGTACCACTGCTGTGAAGTAGTCAGCACTTAGCAAAAATACTTCACAGAAGCCCTGCCAAGATGAAACTCCATGTGAGAAGTTACCAGCACAATACCAAAAGGGAATCCGAGATTTTTTTTTAAACCTTAGAAGCCAAGACCAGAAGAACATACATGCTATAATGTAGATGAGCTCAGCCCACAGGTAAGTATTAAAGCAAGTCATATATTGAAAATAGTAATTTAGCAGCAGGGCTGCACAAGCAGTGATGTAATAAAAGTTACTGCACATTTGGAAAGACTCGGCCACATTTTGCTGCTTATATATCCTAAAGACACTTCCTGCTCCAAGGAAGGACACTTTGAACAGCATGACAGATTTACAAAAGCTTCACTGCAGGTCACTAAAGACATAATTTTTTTCATCTAGTCTTTTTTGTTGTCAAATCAAGGATCCTACAGAGGATTTAAAGGCAGTCTCTACAAGTACACCACCATCTGTGGAAAGAGTATGTTCAAAGTGCATTTCAGTACACATCTTTTAAAATACAGCAGAAAAGCCTAAGATAAGACACCATGTCAGTAGGCCAGTACTTCCTTTGCTAGAAGGCTGCTTATAGCTAATTATGGCCCTAATCCGGGCCATTCCCCCCTCCCTCAGTTGCTGTTCTGCTTGCATTTATTTTCCTTGGGGGAAAAATATAATACAGTAGAGACTCTTTCTTCATCCATTATTACCACCTTCTTGAGCTGGATTTTAGCTACTGGCAACAGGAGACTTGGAAGGGTTCCTTGATCTCCGAAACTTGACAGTCTAGTTTTAACAGCGAAATTCCTATCAGGACTGCTTTGTCTGCAATAAAGTGAACAGAATAAAAAAGGTATAGTGGCTATATACACATCTTCAGATGTATCAGGAGATGCAACAATAGCATAAGCAGTCATACCCTCCCAGGCTAGGTTTGCTTTAGCTGTCTTGAGATCAAGAGAAGTAAGGCCATGGCATCAGGAGCTTCAGTTCAGACACCGCAAGCCAGCTCTCAGTCTCAGGTGTTTAATCATATGGCTAGTCACACTGCATTTGCTATTAGTACCCTAATCTGCTCCTTAAAACTAGCAGTAACAGGACTGCATAAATAGTCCGACATGCTGTTGAAAAAAATCCCTCCTGAACAGACTCAAAATTCAGAAACCTGTTAACCCTATGAACAGCTTTCCAAAAGCAGGAGAGAAACATGGAAGCAACAGGGTTAGGACCTGTTTTTTCCCCTATGTTGAGCATGAAAGATCAGTATTTAGCATCCAATACCTTCCTTGTCCTCCCTCCAAGCACTCTCAAAGCTCACTTCAAGTTGAAGTTAACCGTAGAGATGTTTGCTTTAATGCAAGTTTCTTGGCCCTGTGTGGTTTATTCTAGGCCAAATGCTGAAAGCCGTTCTGCTAAGACACATACGTGATGCCCAGTGCTCTCCCAAACGCTGTGCCCTACATACTGATAAAATCAGCTGGGATATGACCTCTGTCTCACTGCAGCACAAAATTCTCTCCCTGAACTGCAGGAGGATTTGGCTTCAGTTCACATAGGAAACGGGGGAAGGCTCCGGTAAGGACAACTGTTGCCCTCCCTGTACAGCAGGTGAAACAGCAACCCAACAGAAAGCAGAACGTCAGCTCTAATCTGCAATCTCAGCCACGTCAATTTGTCTTGGCTGAAGGCAGTAATAAGTTTAGGCAAGAGTGGTGTGGGAGTATGTGTGCACGCATGTGTACCGAAGTACAAAAATATCCAGGCAAAAGCATACTTTTAGCCACCAGTGACAAACAGAAGCATTTTTGCTGGGTTACAGAATTACCCAGGTGAGCTCCTTATTTCCATTTTCCCATTTTCACTCAGCAAAACGGTCTTGTGCATTTAGAGAACACAAATAATTTGATTAATCGGCATAAAATATTTAATGAAAAAGACATAATCCAGAAGAGTTTAGAAATCTAAGGAAATTTAGCTTCTTCCAGTTGGTTAGCTCCCTTCTCCCTCCCCCTTAATAGTATTGTGTACATTGCATCCATTTCTGGCAGCACTCGCGGAACAGGAAATAGAGAAGTTTAAAGTCTCAGAATTATGCATTTGTAATTAGACACGACATTTCCTTAGAAAGGGTAATGTGCGAAACAGCAATAACAAAGCAAAACAAGAACAATCTCCTTTGTGTTCCATTCAGATGACATCACGATTCATTGAATTCCTTGCACATTATTCCTTTTGTGCTACGCGGATTAAGAATTTTCCCTTTTCAAAAAAGCCTCAGGACAATTACATAAAGGGTTAAAACTTGGGGGGGAAAAAAAAAGAACTCTTTAAAGATGCCGCTGGTATAAATGAAACTGCAAAACGTGATACATATACGATAGCCACAATAGCTTAAAAAAAAAGAAAGAAGAAGATCGCCAACTTGGAGGATGAAAAGGTGAACTCGGTGGCTAAAGCTATTTTAATAACCATGTTCAACATTTCCACTCAGCTCAAAGAAAATCTGCTGCAAAAAGTATAAAGCCTTTTCCATTAAAAGAGTGAGTTCTACTGATTGAACGATGCTGAAAACCACAGTGCTATAAAAAGGGCCAGACATTGCAGGAACACTAAGATACTTTGTGATTTCTTTTAAAGTTAAAATAATAATAAAGCTTTTCTTTTTTTTTTTTTTTTGGGGGGGGGGGAGAGGAAGGAAAAGAAAGAAAAAAAAAAAGGCACCAAAACCAACCCTGATCATTTACAAGTTGCCATCTCGCTTCTGAAAATAGCCAGCGCTCTATTTAAAAAGAAATAAAAAAAATAGAGTAGAGTGAGACGCGCCCGAGAAGCGGCGAGGGAGGCCGGCGGCGGCGGCTCGCCGGGCGGGTGGCTGCACGTCCGCGGCGCAGCGGCGGCGGGAGTGGGAGGCCGCGCGTGTGCTGACATCACGCGCAGGCAGGGCTCAGCCTCCACCGCCGGCCCCGCTGCTCCCAAGCGAGCGCGCAGCCAATCGCCGGCCCCGCGAACGCGAGGTGGCCTTTGAACTCCCCACCAGCAACTTCCTGCTGTTTTTAGAGTACACACAGTGCAATGCAGTATGTCTGTCAGCTATGCGGCACAAAGGAACAGCCATTTTGTGACTGCACTGGACCCGCACCAAAATGCCAGGCGCTGCGGCGCTTTTTCCCTTCCTTTCGCCGGGAATAGCTGCTTTCTGAGCACCGCCAACAGCAAAAGGAGATGCCCTCTGCTTTCATCAGCAGCCAGAGATGGCAGGTTTTGTTTTAATGCCCTGGTTTCGTCCCTGCACACATGCACAAAATCCTCTTTCGCGTGTAACTACATCTCCATAAAATGGCTGCCGCATAAATCGAGCGTGCTCTGCTCTGCAACGGCTGCAGCACTTGCTGCGGAGCCACCTGGCAGGCTACGGCGGCTGCCCAGAGAAAAAACACCGTTTCAGACCTTACACCTCCAGCTCCCTCAACAGAAAACCACCCAAAATCTGCTTCATCAGCACCATTTCCCCCAAATGCTGTTTTAGGGCTGCAGAGGATATAAACGCAGTGTTTTGCTCAGCTCTGCACCGTCCACAACAGATTTGGAGTTGTAGGAGAGCAACTGCAACAAATGACCCTCAATGGATCCCAGTAGAAACTGCATCAACGTATCTCCCTCACGTTACTTATTATCCTGTACAAAAGTTCTACCTCCAGGCTTATAAAAGTGCTATCTTCACCTGTGTTTCAAGTACTTCTCAAGTTCACAAGAAGGTTGCACTAAGAACATATTAAGTGCTCTTTGCATCATCTGCCTTTTAAAAATGCGACAGAGAAGATGCTAGAAAATGCACACAGATTTTGTTCCATTCCTTAATGCAAGTCCCAGACACACAGGCGGTTATTTATTAGTAATTGCAACATCCCAACTTTTATCCTAGGCGGTGATACAAAATCAGCAGGTTTTCAGTTTGTGAAGATTTCCTGCTAGGGGTACCACCAACATAGCAAAGGACAGGTGTTGCTGTTCATCTGAAAAGGCCACAAGAAAATATAAGCCTCTAAACTTACTGTAAGGAGTTCACATCGTTTTTCTCCCCCAAGAATAAAGTCTGTTTCAAGACAATTCTCAAAGGTGTTTTTGTTTATTCAGGTTTTTTTTTTTTTTCTTTCTTTCTTTCTTAGGTCTGAAAACGTAAAAGTCACAATTCCAAACATATTCCTCAGTCAGTATACGTATGTACTATACAGAAATGGCATTTCTTCAGCTGTAGCACATTTTCAGTCCTGTATTTTTTGCTTCTCCAGCTCCAATAAATGGCACCACTAGTGTGTACCTTATCCACCCATTTCCATCACTCAAGCCTCCAATCAAAGATTATGTAATGTGACTTCATATATTTACATGTATTTTGAGCTAGTCTCACATCCGTGGAGAAAACTGGCCAGAAGCACGTTACGCACAGATATCAATGCATTTCAGGGCTACAGTAAAGCAAACTGGTGGCTTTACTTCCTAGAAATCATTTCCCCTACAACTTAAAAGTCAACCTCAGGAAGTAAAGCACATTTTACGACATTCAGCTGACTCACAACTCCGAAATAAGCTCGACAGGGCTCTCTTATAAATATCCTGTGTTCAATTGTTCCCACACTTCAGGTGAGTGGATGTTACCCGCAGCAAGTTTATTTTGAGAAAAAATTGTAAAGAGAGGGGAAAAAAGGTTAACACTTCACCTCACACAACAGGTGTTACACATAAATTGATCAATTATGCTAAACTCAAACCTTTCAATGAAAATAGCAAAATTACAGATGTGAGACAATGCAAATACGATACCCCTAGGACAGAAAAATCAAAGGTCTTCTCTGTAGCAAAGCTGCTAGATGTCTCCAAATCCATCTTATATTTAGCACGTTTCTAACATCAATAAACTGCCTTAATTCAGATTCCCTTAACAAATTGCACCTATTGTTGCTTTTTGCTGACAATCCACATTTTAAAGAAGCATTTCCAACATTTTAATGTTGGGGGAAAAAAAAAAAAAAAAGGTTTTGACTTCTAGCAAGGTTTAAAAATTTGATGCATTTCTTAACTGCATTATTATACAAGCTCTGTGTAGGTGCTGTATACAATGTTTCAACAGTCCCTAGAGCTAATTTAGTTAATAAACACTTCACATTTTAAACAAACTTACCCACATCCATTTTAAGATTTTAAATTTGACTGTAGTTTTAATGCATCCAGAATATCATACAAGTTCATTTCAGAAGGTTCCATTGATTTGATAATCTATATATTCCCACAGTATTTAAAGTTTGTGTTCTTAAGAAAGGTTAAATATTGGTGGACATCAAGAATACTATTCAAACACCTGCAAACCTCACATAGTGCACATCTGATACAGACAGTGTAGAATTATTTTTATTCAAATTACTTAGAAATAACTGAAGAAAACACCAGAGAAAAAATAAACAGGCTATGATTTAATTAAAATGAACAAAATGCAAAACTTGGTATGTTTACAAACTATAGAATAATAATGCATGTACTTTAGATTTCTAATTTTCGAATAAATCAACCCATTAAATACAAAACAAGCATTTCAGTAATTATACTTCTCTTTTCTTAACAAATGTAAACATTTTCAGTATTTCATACTTTTCCCATATCAAGGTTAAGTTTATAAAAACCTGTAAAGAATCTCATGACTTGACAAAAGTAAATAAAAACATTCTGAGCAAAAATATATTAAACAAGCAGACAAAGCATTTCAAGCCTCTTGTTAATAATCCCAGGTTATATTTTATAATATGAAATACTATCACCAGCAGGGGAAAGTCAGGTTAAATTGTATCAAAATATTCTAAAATACCAAAACAGTATCAAAGTTCTACAAGCTCAAATAAAATTTGAAGTATGGGGTATCAGACAGACAGGCACTTTCCAGTTTATATTTTAAAATGAGCTTTTTTTCATTCATGTAACTTTTTCTTGTGCCTATTTACTATAATTTACTACTACACCAGGCTTCTGTATGGCCCTCAGTTAAAGTTTAGACTTCTGAGATTCTTCAAAGAAAAATTTGCCTTGTATGTAAAATGGTGCAATGCAGCAACGGCTAAACCGACAAGGTCATTTTTCACAACACAAAAAACCTAAAAACTGAAATTCAAAAGCTGGAAAAACATAATACAGAGAAAAGGGCTCCCTTGAATAAAGGTACATTACCTTTTGACTATGACATGGGCCCTTAAGTCACAACACAACTTTCAGAAATTGCTACCAAAAAAAATTAGGGTGTGGCATGCTAACAATCTCAAGGTCATTCCTTAAAAAGGAAGCAAAATCACTAAAATGTTTTATATTAAGCACTGACAGTAACCCAAGGCTGTCAAAGTAAACAGGGTATTCACAGGTTTTACAAAAAAAAAAAAAAAAAGTAAGTTGATAGATCATACCTCGATGCATTGCTGTGGACTGAACCCTCCTCTCCTTGGCTTTTGTCCTTATTTCTCATCATCTTTTTATTCTTAAATATTAAGAGGGGGTCAGGGGTGTCTGTTTGCTTTGAAGTCCTGTGCCCAGGTATTTACTGTCAAAAGTTGAAAGAAAGGTAAGGTCCCAGTTCGTTTCACTGGCTTTCATGATCAGGAACAAAGTCCTGACGCTGCAATGATATTGTTATAACAATACACAACACTGATCAACACGGCAAAACAGAGATTTAAAACAAATAATCGTTTTTTAAAGAAAAATCGGAGAATAAACACGGTAGAGGAGCATCCTGCAAACTTTCCCAAAGTAACACTGGATGCAAATAATCTCTGTATCTTATTGCGTCATCCCAATATAGCTCAAATCGGTCGAAAATCAGAGTACTCAAAACAGCAAAAATCTAAAAATTATTAATATTAATTGCCCACCTACCTGATCCATGCACCGCCGCCAGGACCAAGTCGATATTAGTTTCGGGTAGTGGAAAAACATTAGATCCAAAATATTTAGACTCAGAATGATAAAATACGAATTTCAGATAATGGAAAAAAAATATATATTCTAAATCCCCAAAATATGCTGCCGATAAAGCAAAAGAAGCGATAATTAGTACAAAAATGTCCGGGGGAAAAAGCTCATTAGGAGAGCGCACAAAAATGGAGGTACGCCATGGCTTCTAAGCTGGAAAAACAACGACCTGGGCTCTCTCCACGGCTTCTTCTTTCCAGCAAGGCACGAAAAGGGAGCCCTCAAAAGCTGCTTTTCTGCCCGAAAAAGGTCCGCTCAGCCCCCGATTAGTGCCTAGGAGAGGCAAGGGGCTGTGGGGGCCCCCTGAGGCTGCCCGAAAGTTAGGGAAAGTTGCGTAAAGTGCTGGGGAAGGCACGGAGCTGAGCGCGCTCTCTCTAAGGCACAGCCGCCATCTAGAGCTCCTTCCCAGCTCTGAGCTCTGCCTTTGATTGACACTCTCTACATTTACCCCACAACTCAGGTGATGTACCATAGACCCACCCCTTCATTTCTACCAAAAAAAGAGATAGCCTCCACCTAAAGGGTGCCTGCTACCCCCCACAGCCCTGGCTTCTTCCAACTACCCCAGCTGAGGGGCACCTTAACCCCATGTGGCTCAGGCACCCTTTTGAAACCAGAAAGAAATGTAATTTGTTCTTTTTGTTTTAAAGATTTGCTAAATATTTAAGGGCTTGGGCTAAAATTACTTCCTCCCTGGACAGGAAGTGGTGCTGTTACAAGCCATTTTGAAAGAATGGAAGTGGAACTAATCGCCATGCAGTCAGTAACAACCCACCTTGGGGGTCAACCCCACCCAAGGGGTAACTTTTTTTTTTTTTTTTAATTAAGTGATAGCATCACCAGACAATAGCTCTTCCATTTGTCACCCAATAGGTGCACCTAAAGCTTGAAACAAGAGCACACACACTCTCTTAAGAAAACCTCCCATGTGGCAATAACCCTTTTCAACTCAACAGCGCCTCCCTAGTGGTTTTGCCTGAGAATAAAAATTCGAGAGCTGCACAATTTTAATCAGTTAGGTGAAAGCACTACCCAGGCACTACTGTAAAATAAATCTGAGGCCATTAAGGCTTATTTCTAATTCCCATTCTTAACCCATTAATGCTAGTTAACAGATTTTACATGGCTTTAAGGAGTAATTTATCATGTTAATATAGCCAAGATCCAGAATTAGAAACCACACAATTTCTCACATACAAGGTCCTAGCATTGAGAAGACATATCACGGAGAAAATGGAGGAGATCCAAGCATCCTCATACCTCTTACGTCCTGACTACCATTTGTTTTCCCACAAGCAACAAAATGCTTTAAGTACAAGGACTTCTTGCATATTGGTAAGCATCACAACAAGACAATGGAAGCAAATAGTGGAGGCTGGGGTCGGAAGGGGATAACAAGCTAGTTTGGACTTCTATAGGGACCCTCAATGGCACAGTGCCCCAACAACTTGAAAACATTGGCTTCTACCAGTAGAACCAAGATATTCCCTTTCAACTCCTACTCCATGTGCTTGCCATCCATACCCTCCAACAACCTATCACCTTTCCAAATCAAGAGAAGTTTAAGTTGGTATGCTACGTTGCCATAGTCTATTTTAAACAATTTCAGTTTACTGATTACTTACAGAAGACCCCTTGCACCTAAACTACAAAAATTGAAAACACAATGTAAGACAATTCCAAACAATTTTGTACAACACCAAGGAAATCCACTCATTTGAACACGAAACCCTTCAGGCTGGTCCCAGTATCCAATTCCACCATATAACACATGGCAAAACCAAGCTCGAGTAGGCAAGTGTGTATAATCAAAACAGCTGGATTAAACAGTTACGAACAATTAATTATGGTAAAACTGAGTATTTACAAAAATGTCTGAGCAAGCCAAGTGATTAAATACATATAATGTTTGCTTTTAAAAAAAAAAAAAAAAAAAGAAAGAAAGAAACCTCTTTGAGACCTAGATTATCTCAGCACCAGGTTTGCCTTCTTGGCCTTCCAGCATAAGACAAAGAGGATAGACTATGAACACCAGGTGAAACTGGCATATGAAGGTGCCTACACTTTAACTATTTGATCCACAGAATTTGACCCACAAAAAACTTTAAACCAATTTTTGAACATTAAAACCATTTAAAAATTCATTCACATGTTATCTGTAGTAATATCAAAAGTGACTTCATTTTTCTTGTCAAATACATGGTACAGTATCATGCAGCTAAGTCTAACGGCTGTGAAGTATACTGGGCACTACTTGTAGAGAACAATTTTAGGATAGAGGCTGTTTAGGAAGTATGCTGTCCAGGAAATCTGTTGAAAGTTTACATACACATACAAAACCAAATGAATATACCTGAAAGTTAGAAAAAATGGTTAAGAACTCCTCTGTTGTATCAGGAATAATTTGGGGAAAATTTCCCCCAAAGACCTTGAACATGCATTTTTATTGTCATATTTGCCCGCCCTTCGCTTGATATCAATTCCATCTTAAAGCAACTTCAGAAAGTTTAGCAGAAGTACCCTGACAACAGACCAAGCTCTGATGAAGAAAAACAACAAAACCAAAAACTAACAACTGAAAGAACCAGCCAGAGAATAAAAATTCATTGGAAGTTGTAGCAAAGTGAAGATAATTTTGAAGTAAAAACCACAGCATTTTAAATCAAGTATTTCACAAAATTTACCTTGCCTTTAGAGCTTATCAGCTAAAATACTTCTCACTTTAATAGCATCTAAGAAGGTAACACACTTCAATATCAAAACAATTTAAAAAGAAAGTATCAGCCAGAAAGGACAAACACGAAGTGTAAAAGAAACCAAAACCTTTTATTAAGTAACTTAAAAAAAAATTACATTTTCTCAAAAGGGGGTAGCAACATGTCTCATCAATTTAGTTTCCCTGTTATGCATACATCACCTTAAGAGTAAAGTGTTGCCACCCAACCCTCAAACCGATCCATTACTGCATAGTCACCGATACAGTCCCCTGATTAATTCAAGTGCAAAGTCCATTTTGATAGGATGATCAGAACCCAGATCTTCTCTGGTTTAGCAACACGGGAGTCCATGTTTTAACGTCCTTTCCTTGGACTGCTATATCACAGCACTCATGCATTAGTCCAGTTCCTCAACCTCTCAATCAACAGTGGAACTGCCATCTTGGTCTCTTATTCGTAGACTCCTTTTGACACTCTTCATCTGACTGGATTCTTTATGGAAAATTAAAAGAAAAATGCTGTTGGAATACAGATAATCTTATCCTTAAACTAAGACATTCAAACTAACGTACCTTGAAGATGTATTTTAAGCATATAACTGATGCTTCATTCAGTATTGCACATCCCAGAACACCTAGTTTTATCACAGACTAACAAGGTCACATCAGCAGTACAAGAGTCAAAAACAAACTTCAATCAAAACTATAAAGGAGGAGGGGAGGAATGATCGGAAGTTCAAGAACTCTTTCAGGCTCCATAAACTCAATTTTAAAATTCTTCATGTGAAAGAATACCAGAGAAATCAATAGTGGGAAATATGAGCTATTTGCTCTGGCAACCATCTTTATCGGACTGACCCATTTAAAACTAAAGCTGACACTTCACTTCTTGATGGAAAATCAAGTTTATTATAATTAAGCCAAAAATTTTAACTACTGCCCATGCTCTTTGCTTCAACCACAGAAATCCATTAAAACCAAGGCAAAGGCGTAAAACTGGTTTCCTGTATGAAGATGGTGACTGGAGACAAGAAAATCCCACCATATCAACCGAGATTTCTACCT
Organism: Struthio camelus; assembly: GCF_040807025.1. Lineage (NCBI taxonomy): Eukaryota > Metazoa > Chordata > Aves > Struthioniformes > Struthionidae > Struthio > Struthio camelus. The sequence goes on from NC_090953.1 coordinate 7,728,630, forward strand.
CATGAAAGACATAGTGTGACAGGAAATGAATATTTATAAACAAACTAATTTGGTTATTGGTGGGAAGAGGGATGTCAGATGAAAATGATAACAAGTCACACTAGTTGCCTTTAGCAAGGTCACCCTAATACTTATTCCAACTACACTCTTCACATAGTAGCAATCAGGCCCTCAAGTGATCAACAAACACAGAGGTGATCAAATTACTTCCATATGGGGAAATACAAATCAAATGTCCTCATCTTCACATTTTCTTCCAAGAATTAAAAATTCCAAAATTAAGCTCACGTATTTCTAAGAATACAAACGAAATACTATTCCTCCTAGTGTGCAAAAATCAAGTACAATAAGTTACTAAATGGTTAAAAAAAATCATTTTAAAGCCAATACTAACTGTAGGAGAAGGGACTGATATATAAAGGAAGGTTTAAAAATACTTCTTCATGATTTTGGGTATCTGCTCTCTAACTTTTGATTTATTCCTCTGAATATGTATAAGCTCCAACCTCATTTTAGTCTGACTGCCAACTCCACTGCTATTTTGTTCCCATGATAATCTGAGCATAATCTCACAGTAAGCGATACAGAAATTACCCACAGCACAGGAAAAAATGCGTGGAGCCATCTAGCGGTCTCTCTCTCTTCATTCAAGTTTACCCATTCTCATTTCAAATGAGCCAGTCCCATAAAGGAAAATACCAACGCAACTTGTACAAAAAGCCTCAGTCTGACTTTCATAACTGCCATATATGTCATGTTTTGTATTTCCCTACAGATTTCTTCCTTGTTTTAAACACACTGGAAAAGCAGTACAGCACGTAAGCAGAATGCAAGACCTGGTAGCCCACTTTGCTTTTACACTGCGCGACATGTGAACTATAGTAATCAATCATGGAATCTTCCCATATTCAAAAATTGAAACAGAAATTGAAGATTCAAGTCTGCAAGGATTTTTTGTTTCCATCATTCAACTCATCCTCAGGCAGGAATTAATTATTTTGAATTCCCCACATACACTAAACTGAAAAAATGATTTTGAGTTCTTACTGGATAAACCAGCCTAATTTTAAACGTAATACAGCATTTGAAGATAAATTAACATTTGGGTTTTTTTTTTTTTTTTTTAATGCTAAGGTCTTGACTGAGGTACCAAAACCTGAGTAATAATGGACAACTTTGTGATGGTTTATTGTCATAATCAAACATTTAGAAGTACTGGCAAGGGTGCCACAGAAACCCCTAGCTAATACTTTTTAAGATAATTTTTATTCTAGCTATTTTAGGAAATAAGGAAATTTAATCATTGGCTTGAACCCTCCCCAGCTGCCAACAAAAAAATGTAATTTGGTTATATGTTAGTCCACCTTCAAAGGCCCATTTCTCTTGGGTTAGCATTCTGCCTTAGACACTAATGAGATCCGCTAAAAAAACAATTTAGGGCAAGTTTCTCTGCTAGGTTCACTTCTATTTGGTTGTAGCAAAAACTTTAAAATGAATGCGATAGGGTTATTTGTAAACTCTTCTCTCGACCTCGTAAAATAATTAGCAGTAAACAAAACTGATGATATATTATAACTGAGCACATGCTACAACAGCACTAGCTATAGAATTATTTCATACATTAAAAAGATGCCACAGTAACAGTGTCCAAGGATCAAGAGCAATTAGTAAACTTTCTCACGTGAAATCTATATTTGCATTAAAAGATTTCACAGAATTTGTTTACTTATCAATTGTGTTTTCAAGGCACATTTTAATCAAGAAATTTCAATATATGTTGGCAAAAACATATGCCTTCGCCTCTAAGACATACGCAATGATTCTACATCCAAGCAATGACACTGAACATCCTTTTTGCTATATGACGTGAACATTTAATTCCTTCTATAAAAATCAGCCAGCCATCACCCCATTCTTCAAGCTTCTATCATCTACTCTTCACTGCATTTGTTTCCAACATGCTATTTTGGCCACGATAAATAAGGGCTTCTGGGCAGTCAGTGTAATACTTGCAAGTTTCCTTCCAAATACTGTTAAAATGTGGACAATCCGTATCAACAAACAGAAGCCATTCACTACCATGACTAAAGGTTTAAGACAACAGTTTTGGAACATCCCAGTTTACAAAGTTTCTGCTTCAGGTTTCTGTATTACTTATTTCTTTCTCCAACTGTGTAAGAGCGCACAGAAACAAAAGACATCTTGTGGCCAAAAAACATGGCCTCAGTAATCTTATGTCCATTGAAACCTCGTATTTCTGAAGCATGAGGCTGAAGGCCAGTCACAACGTTTTAAACAACTATGCATCAGTACAAATGTCTAAGAGACAACTCTGCAAAACATCGTAAATGTAGTGAAGTCTCTCAGGCTTTGAAGCTTAAACTTAGAAGGAAAATAAATAAGTAAATAAAAATCAGGATTAAATAGTGCTAGTAAAGGAAAACTACTTAAAAAAATTCCAACAGAGGGAGTTGACTGGACAGAATGATGTTCTAAAGTATATAACTTCAGGTTTTGTTTGCCCAAATGTTATTAAAACAAGATTTTTACTTTGAAAGAGAGATCTCTAATAACTTTAACTAGAGGAAAAACCAGACATGTTCTTTATTGATGCCAAAAGTCCATAATGAGGTTTTGCCTAGCAGTTAAAAAAACTGGACAAGTATTCTGGGCAGTCATAAACCTACTTTCACTGATATTAGGTGCACAGCACAGCACAGAAGGCACAACAGCTCACGTAAGATCAAGTGCTCTTAGCTAAGCAAGGACATCCACCAGGCTTCATGGATTTAGAAATTAATTTCGGGTAAGGTATGACCAAAGATGCACTCTTATTCACAGATGCAGTGTTTTGGATGGAGTTTTTAAGACCATCCATAGAACAAAGTTTTAAAAAACACAAACAAGCAGGTTTGAATCCTAAAGATTTGGGCTCAAAACTAAGATCTCCCCATGTACGTTTCATCACATCCAGTAAATACACCAACTTCAAAAAAGTTCCTGATGATTTCAAGTACTCTCCCTTTTCATCCCAAAAGTTCATTTAGAAAGCGCTACTTCAACTAAACGTGATCTATGTTGTTAACTACAGAAGTCGATACTGAAATCTTTCAAGACCCATACATTTGGATGTTCTTTTACAAATAAATTTGAGGCAGACGTTTTGAAGACAGCTATTCCTCTCTAAGAGGATTTAGAGTTTCACATTCATCCTTTCCCTTAGGTAAGGACCATAAAATAGGAAAGAATGGAAGAATTACTGAACGCGTAACTGAAAAGCTATCAATTCCTGCTCAAGGAATTTTAATCTGACACAGCTAATCTACAATCCAATGAGAGAAAAAAAAAGCACACAAAAAGATGCAGGAAACAGATGTAAAGATAATACAAAAATGTAACATATGAGTCACACGAGTTCCTATTTTTCAGAGGTTATAGAAGGGAATCAGGGAAGAAAGGCAACACAATGGCCTACAGTGGATAGCATAGCACGAGTTTTGAAGAATAGTCTAAAGAACATTAGTAGTATGCTGTTCCACACTGCACTGGATAAATAGCTTAAGACCTCTGAAAGAACACACTAATAACACTTCCAGGACACAAGAGAAAAGATGAGACACGCTGATCAAAGATCACCAAATCTGAGAACATATATGCATAATAACAAGAACTTCATTTCTGAAAGTTCATAATTTCCAGTTTTGCTTGAAGACTGGATACTTAATCATATGCTGATTCAAAATGGAAAGCAACAAAAAGCAGTACAAGCCTATAATAGCATGTTCTAGCATGGTATGTACCTTACCCACACGCGCTGCTTCAATCTTTTTAAAAGATCTCTACATCAGTCTTGACATTTCGTGAGTGAATCGGAAGAAAGCAAGGGACTTGGAATATAAACAGGGAACTGCTGCTTTTCTAGCATCTGAGGCAGCATAGAAGGCATTTTGTACTACAAGTTAAGCATGTTTGCTGGAGTTCTCTACTAACATAATAGTCGTAAAACAGTTAAAATCACTTCAATTTCTAGCCACTGAAACAACGGAACACTTGACTCTTGAACAAACATTCTTTCAAGCTGTCTGCAGTCTAAAGAAGGGATTACTCAATCAGGTAGCATATCAAACTGAAAGAATTGTCTAAGAAACTGCCTTTTTAAAAAAAAAAAAAAGAAAAAGATTTTGAAGCACAGTTCTACAGGAATACAGAACTTTCACTGAAAAAAGTCACTTCATGTATACAAAATGCGACGGATGCCCTAATTAAAGGTGTAGGATCAAGGAGTTTGAATTTTAAACAGACAGGAAGACAAGAGAACTTGAGTCTTTCCAGAGACAACTCCCAAGAGAGTCACAGAATGTGCTAGAGGCAGCATAAGGTTATCAAAACTGATTTCCTTTTAGAAAAGGAAACTCAGGACAATCCTTTCTCCATGTTCATCCAGTATGGTAGAACTGATATTCATCCAGTACGGTAGAACTGAATGAATTTTTCTACTCAAGCCTGCCTATTTTGTATTTTGACTATACAGAGAATGATTCCTAAATGAGATCTATAAGCTAAGAGTTTAGTAAGGTAAACTGTATCAGTGTTATGTACCATCTTCTGCAAAGTTAAAACACTGAATCAAAACAAACTGAAACATCAGAGAACAGTCACAGAAGTAGTTCTACGAAGACAGTTACTACATGCTCAAAGATCCTCTCTGATGCCAACAGAAGCATAAAAGGACAATACAAGATGCTTGCAAAACAAATTCATGCTGCTAAGACTTTCCACACCTTTTGCTATCTATACCGTAAGTGTGTAGTACTCCTCTGTAGTGACAGATATTTGCATATCAAACCCTTCTGAACAAGCAATATGTATGATTTAGTAGTTCTCAAAGAAGTATAGGGTCAAGTCAAAGAAGCAGAAGACTCAAGTACAACTAGATATGAAAGCTTTTCTTAAGCAAGACAGGTTGAGAGTACTATCCAAGCATAACTCTTTTTCCCCCTAAGAGCCCAGCAAGAACACTGCTGTGGTCCTTCAAAGTGAGCCTTTTAGAAAACGCGCACATGTGCACACACATAGTTTAGGGAACTCCAAGATGTATTCAGTCAAAAAGTTCAGTAAGTAAAACATTATAGCCATATTTTTTTTAAAAAGCTATAAAGTAAATGTTATTAGGAGCAACAACTTACCAGCGCTTCAACCAAGAGTAGTTATTTTGCTTACATTGAGTAAATCAATTCCTCAACACATCTGCGGGGAAAATGATATATTAAAACACTCAAATTAAAATAAAGTCTAAAAAAACTTAGATATCTAGAAGACCACCACGCCAGCCTCAGTTTAGCACAAAACCTTTCCCTTCAATGGAAGCAACGTTCCTAATAGATCCCAGTATATGGTATGGAAGACACTTTTATCAAGAATTTGAACATGAAATATCACTAGGCAACCTGTTATCAAAGAACTTGTGCAAACCCCACAAAAACCCAAACCCAACCCCACACACAAATCCCTTGGGAAACCAAGTAACAGAAAAGCAGATGAAAAGACCACTCAGGCATCTAGTACAAGCAGTATGCTGAAAATAACTCATATGATCTCCATAAAAAAAAGAAAATTTATATCAGTTAGATGCAATGGAATTGTTTAACACATTACTTATTATAAGTCATTTATTCTAAATCCCATACAGTTATACATATACGGTCAAGCTTCAAATTTGAAAATTCATCTTGGAAAATGTTTGTTGGTGACCTGAATCAACAAACATTTAATCAAAAATCACCTTAAGCACAGGTAATAGAAGATTAAGATAAGACTCAAAACAACTCACCAAAACCCCTTTCCTTTTTTGACCATAAATTTCATCTGCATTAAATAATCCACTACCATGAGTCATATGTTATCCTCCTAATATATAAGCAAAGCGCTTCTCTTGTAATCTGCTCTTTCCCTCAGAAACTGCTGTACAGAAATACAGCCTCAAATACATAAAAATTAACATATTCAGTGATATTATAGGTGTATCATTTTCTACAATTTTCTAAACTCATCTTTAATGTGATAGCTACTCAGATGTGCAGAAATAAAGCGTGAACAAAACTAATTACTTTGTTGATATTCATTTACTTGAAATAATTAATATTGAGAAAGCTGCTTTTAAAAGGCAAAACAGAAGTTTACCATAGTAAACTGGCATGAACATCTTGGTTATCCAAATGCACATGAAACATACAGGTTTAAAATACGCATTTAAAATGCAATTCAACAGCAGTTACTAAATGGAAGCAGGAATGATGTACTTTAAAATAGTGGTTGGGCATTTTGTAGTAGAAACACAACATGGTTGCTAGACTTTTATCATTCAAGAGGCATCTACCAGTCATACATCTAGAATACATACAAAGCTTGAGATATAAACCAGGTAAAGAGGTTTACTCATGCCCTTTAGAATCCCTTTTCTCCTATATGTATCATTTTACTCAAGAGGAAAAAAAAAAACCACCTAGAAATTACAATATACGGAATCTAGGTAAAGCTAACGGATGAAAAATTTTCAGCTTAAAATTCTACAGCCATTTGTAGTATTTTAAAGCACAGCTGGGCATACCTGAGCTAGATTCAAGTTTGCTCCGGTTTTCTTTAGTTCTGGAGTTAGTGTCCAGATAGCATAACTTCACAAAAATTTTAATGACAATACCTACTATATATTACATCATCACAGAGAAACAGCTTCCTCTACCAAAATAAGTAGTAGTTAAGATTTGACCAGTGAGTGTTCCTCTTAACTCAGTAAAATTTTGGAAAAGGAATCTAATGTTTTTCAGAATTATATCGCTAAGTAGTAGTAAAACTTCTCTACTCTGGAGTGAATGGATGAACCAAAAAATGAATTTTGTCAAAGTAGCACAAATACAGTAATAATCTATTGCATTTCATGCATATAAACATCAGTGGTCATTTTGCCACCATCTTCAAACATGCCATTACATTTTTAGTGTTCAAGTTAAAATAGTATTGATAAATAAACGTGGTCTGATATTATCATTTTATCTATCAACAAACTACAAAATGCATCACAAGTGCTGAATCTTATGCCAAGAGCCACAAACAAGGAACTACTAAATAGTAGTTTCAGCTGACCAATTTTAGCTTTTCAGTTTAACATCTAAATTTCCTGTTTAACACTAAAAGCTTTTAATTTGACCTATAAAATAAATTGAATCAGACTACCTGCAGTAATTTTTATAGCCATGCAATTAAAAAACTATCCCATATTTAAAAATAAACACAGATTTTGCAAGTAATCTTAGAGGTAGGTCATGTTTATGACATCTCATTCTCCAATTGAGAAGTGAGTACACTATAGTCTATTCTACAGAAAATAAGCCTTGCATCATAGGTCCATGACTTCTTCACTTAGAAGTTGAACTGTTAACTCTAAGAATCAGAAAAGCAAATCTCCTTTTATAGCACGAGGTGAGGCCAGCTACTCTGAAGCTACTTACTTGACAGTGAATTCTTTCTCAGGACAAATTATTTGGGCAAAGATGACAAAGCATCACCACCCCAATGATTCTCCATGCAAGCTGTAGTCCTACAGATTTTATGCCACATTAATAGGCTGTAGGGTGGTCATAAAAATTAAGCCTTTGAGTCTCCGTTAATGTGCACCTAGTCCACCAAGGTCTACATAACCTGAAGAGCAAGCTGCCATTTAGTAGATGAAAAGATGTTCTTCCTACAAGAAAAGGCTCTAAAAAGCACAAAAAAGGAACAAAGGACATTTAAAACTGCTTTTATTATAGTATCTGTTCAGCACAAACAGTAACATGATGATATAGGAAGTATGTAAGGCCATTAAGATCAAACTGCTCAACTTCATATGCATCATAAAATACTTAAGTCAGTCAAGATGATTCAGCTCATGAGCACTATATATATATATATACACACACACACACATATATATGTACACATACACACACATTTTTTTAATGAGCAGGTCAATTAAAACTGGTAATTTCGGAACTTTAAGGACTTAACATTAGGAATATAAATCTTGAACTTCACAAATTTAGTCCCATCATTACTATCAGGGTTTGAGTATACGCTTTTATTTGAATCAGTCTACTCTTGGCTTTATCGTAAGAGACTTTGTAGTACTTCTGGTGATTCTGACCCTCTAAACTGAAGGATCATTTGGATCTCAAATATGTTCAGCTATTCTTTTCAAAGATATCAAATCATTTCTAATACAGAATTTCAATTCTCAAATTTCACATCAAAAAATTACATAACGAAGTTCCAAAATGTACATAACAGCCTCATTCGTTCATCATTAGCTGTGTTTTGATGCAAGACATCCTCCTGTAAGCTACATGTCTACTATGTATAAATATGATTTGCTTTTTATCTTGCAGACTAACAGTAACTCACTGCAGATAAAGGCTTGTTACAATCCAAAGAGACATTTTTAAAAAGCTTAATCAAAATAGGTCTATGACTTCTCTCATAAGAGGTGAAGTCAACATCCAAGCCAAAGAGAGCATCTGCACTCAGGCAGGGAATAAGCTCTGTGGCTTTTCTTAAGTTATCACGATAAACTAAATACATTATCAAAGGAAGTTATCAAGAGTATTCTTGAGAATCCTGATACTCAGATACTCATGTCTCCATCAAGATGCCTTAAGCTTGAATGTCCTGAATTTATTTTATAGTATATTAGCATAGTAACCTGTGAAAAGGAACCAGTTAAGACAGACAGACAAGACTTCCAACTTCAATTATGTGGTGATGAAAGTATGACTCAAATGTAACTCTGTTTAAAGTTACAGAACTTTGAAGTAAGTCTCAAAAAAAAAAAAAAACCCGAAACAGCAGAAAATTGATTTGTTTGTACCATTAAGAAAGACAGCAAGATACTTTGTACCGACCCGATGTGGGGTTTGGGTGTTTTTTGTTGTTGTTGTTGTTTTTTTAAGAGTACAGTTTAGGTGGAAAAAAGTTTTAAGTTTTATGTAAAGATGCAAAGTTAGGCTTACGGAAGTCTTGGCAAATATCTTGAACTAATGACTTGAATTGAGGGAAATTTACTTCTAACATCTGATTACACTGCACATGCTTAGTAGGTATGGCAATCCTAATAAAACAGAGTTTTATTTTTACATTGTGTTGGTAGGGTTATTTCAAATCTTTAAAACGGTATGTTTTACTTCTGAGCGACCATAAAATCCTAAAAAATGTGTAAAGGCACATTACCATTACTGTATTTAGTACATATTAAAAGTCTTTAAATGCACTAAGGCTTAAAGAAAATTCAACAAGGTAGAAAAAAAAAGTAGCTTAAAGGTTCAATGTTTATTTTGCTCAAAAATGTCTCCTAAGATAACAAAATCTAAATAAACATACCTGATACGCACAGTACAGAATTCTGATCGTGGTCTTTTACTCGATCAGCCATCTGATTCTTCAGAAGTAACTTATCAACAACAGCCAGTTCTTGCCTTTAAAGAAAAAAAGTTTCAGAGAACAAAGATATATACAGATCCTACCTATAGTTCTAGTGTTCCTGACTAATATAAACTTTTTTGAAAATATGTAAGGTGTTTTCACGATTGACAAAAAAAACTTTACCTGCATTACAAATGAAAGTAATGTCTTATTTGTGAGGTATTAGCATTCTGGTCTCCAAAAGGAGAAAAAGGCCCCAAAAAGCTTCTTATGTATATATACCTGGAGCTGAGAGTTTTATTGTCACAGATAAACTCTACAATATGCCCAAGTGTTAACGTTAAAAACTTATTAAGTACAAAATACAAACAATTTATGAAGTTCAATGCATGTTTTCATTTCTGAAAGGAGGTGAACGAAACATTTTGGTTTATGTGAATGCGTAACAATTTCCCACCAAATGCAATGCAAATGTATACACATTAATCCACTTTTCAAATAAACTTAAAAAGTAAAATTAATACAAAAGTAGCAGCATAAATGTCACATTTTTATAAAATCATCTACGACTGTAAAAAACAAAAAAAACCCACACACTTTTAAAAAAAAGACTAGATACATTTTATAAAATGTGTCTTTTCCCATTTAAAAATAGTATTTTTTTTCTGTCTGCATAGCAGCAAAAAAGCAAATCCCCAAGATCAAAAAATAACATGGTCACGAACATATTGCCATAAGTTATAATAACCACTCTTACCTAAGAAAACAAGGTACGTGCGATTCTTCTGGTACGATTCTTCTGGAAGCCAGTCAGGAAATAAGGCATTATTCACAAAATTCTACCTAAAAAAAAAAAAAAATATATATATATATATATATATACACACATATATAGAAGAGCATGCACGTTTTCAGCGTTTAGCTTAAAACAGAGTAAGTCAGATGTCTGAATTTTGTTCATCTTTAGGTAATTATTAAGTTTGGAAAAACTTAGGAGAGCAATAATCATATCTGTGGTACCCAACTCTAAAAATATGATTGCACACATTTGGCTGAAGAAAAACACTGGAAAGGAAGAGCGACCGACTGGCATAAAACATGCATGATCTGTATTTTCGTATGTATAGCTGTGATCTGCTCTTCCGTGTCCCATTACTTTAATTTTGAATGACCACAAGATCAAATATCTAGCCAATTTAAGTTGTTTTCAAGTGTAACTTCTTTATCACACAATATCCTTTACTCCTTGTGCTTTTTTCACATTGAAGTCTTTAGAAGTAGGCTACGTAAAACTAAATAATACCTCTGGTGATAGCAAAGTAGTTTTAAAATGGCTTCTGTCATCGGCTTCTGTGAATTTTAAGTCACAAGTTACTCGAGCTCCCCAAATATCTTTTTTGCCCTTTACAGTGCAGTTTTAAAACCTTCGGCATCTTTGACCTTTAATCAGATCGTAAACTATGCTCTTTAACACAAGGAATAACATATTTGCATTACCTTTAGTCAATTTTTTTTGCTCTTTGAGAAAAGGTTTAACACTTAATTTTGCAGCGGTTTTAACTATCAACACAATTTTATATTCTAGAAGTTTGAAATCACTCTATAAATATGTAGATAATTTAAAAAATATTTTTATATTAAAAGATATCTCAAATTAGAATTCCAGTACCTATGAACAAATACATATAAATGCAGAACCTTTAAATAAAATACATCAAGAATTAAGAGTAACTTATTTTCAGAGACATTTAACTGCTTTTTTAGTTTCAGGAATTAAGAGTAACTTATTTCCAGAGACATTTAAGTACTGTTTTAGTTTCAGAAGCTGAAATAAGTCAAATTAAAAAAATTACTCCCTAATGTACTTTAAAAAAAACCCAACAACAACAAAAAAAGCCAGACACCCATCTAAAGCTAGAACTTTCTTTTCAGGAAACTATGTATGTCAGAACCTGCTGTACACTGCAGAACTACTGCTCGGGCTATAAAACTATTTTAATTCAAATCTAAAATGAAGATGCCGAACACTTTGCATAATGGTGACAGAACTACAATGGTTGCTCAAACTTCTATTTCTAAAAAAGCCAACTTTCATTGTTGTAACAACTTATTCCTATTCACAAAGGGAGTAATGAAAAAACGTACATTTATCTCCATTTATGATATTTAAAACCTGCACAGAGTTTTATAATCTGGTATGAATCCATACCAGAAAAATGCAACAAATATGGCTATACATAATCTCCAAGTAACATGAAAATTCATTAATTCACATTTACCTCCTGGTATGCTATAGTGACTTTTTAAATAAATATTTGGAATTTGAATTTTACCCATAAACTGGTCATTGCTGAATGCAAGCCAATGTAAAACAAACATCAGGCGTTCCATTTAAACTTTCATTTTTAGTAAGTCTTCCAATATATAGTGTACAACTTCTAAATTATTAACCAGCGAAACAACGATAAAAACGCTATATAAATAGAAATGACTGCAAGCTCCGGGAAAAAACTGCATAAACTGAGTACTAAAAACAGAACTGACACCCAACAAATGTTTTTTAAAAGCTTTTAATGTGTCACACACAAATTCATTTGTTTCCTTATCATGTAATTTATTTTTAAGTAACTATCTTTTCTCCTGGTAGTATAGTCTAAATGACAACTGTAGTATTTTGCTAACTTTAAACTGTAGACTTGACACGACCGAGTTTGTTTTTTTTAATACTTGCAAGTTCTTGTATTGCTATTTTAATCGTAAAATCATATTGCACGTAATTCTTCAGAGTTCTCTTTAAAGTTCTACCCTTGAATTACTGTTTTTCAAGTGAAGTAAATTTTTATCTATTATTTAGGTGAAGTACTGAGCTGTCGCATCTGCAGCCTGTTTTTTCTTACTGGTTTGGAAAGAGTTAAAAGCCAACACCCCACAAAAAAACACCAAGTTTTATTTTTAAGGGAAAAGGACATGGCGTCTTTGTTCTTACAAACTACGAAAACATATCGCCATTTAAACAGCAATGGGCAACAAATGCTCTTTAAACAGATACGGGCTTAGAGCTAAACATTTAACTGATGATGTAGTATAGTCTTCAACTCCCCCCCCCCCTTCACTGCTGCATTGGAGTTACAAGCTGGTTTGCAGATGCCCCCCTTTCCTGCTGCACTGGAGGGGAGCAGGTCTGCAGCTGCCCCCCTCCTCACTGCTGCATCGGGGAGCCCGCCTGCAGTTGTCCCCATCCTCCGTGCTGCATTGGGGCACCAGGGCGCGCGGAGCCCCCTCGGTGCTGCATGCGCCGGGGGGGTGGGGAGGGGGAGCGCTCTGCGGACCGGGCGCTGCTCGGTGTCATCGGGGAGGTCGCCAAGCCGGGCTCCCTCTGCGGCTCCCCTTCACCTACCTCTCCCGCCCCCGACAGCGCGGCGCCCCCCGCACCCGAGAGGGCTCACGGCGACGAGCAGGGCTCCCCCAGGCTGCCCGCGGGCAGAGGAGGGGGGCAGAGGGAGAGGCAGGCGCCCCCTCCCCCTCCCGGCTCCAAGGACATTTTGTTTTTCCTCCCAAGGACAAAGGACAATGAGAAGCGAGGAGACTCAGGCACTTACCGGCAAAGAGCAACCCGCCGGCAGGCAACGACGGCGCCGAGAGCGGGGCGCTGCTCCCCTCCTCACCCTGCCCGCGGCGGAGGACGACTCCGCGCCCGCCTGGCGAGGGAGCGGCGCGGGCAGCGCTGCGGAGCCCGGCGCCATTGCCCTTCGCCCGTCGGCAGCGCCGCGCGGCAGCCCGGCTCGCCGCGCTCTGTCGCCCCAGAGCCCCCAGAGTGCCGGGCCCGACGTGGCCCCCGAGAGCGGCACCCCGGGCGCTCTCCGGACTTGCCCGCTCCGAGCGGCGGAGAAAGTGCCCGAGAGCCCGGCTGCGGTAGCGGCTGCTTCCCCGGCCATCTTGTGCCGTGTGTGTGAGGGAGTCTCTCCCGTCTCCTCTCAACTCCTTCCTCCCCTCCCCCCCGCACAACATGGCCGCCCGCTCAGTACTCACTGCGGCGGGGAAGGGGCCGGGCCTGCGCCCCGGCCCCCTGCCTACCGCGCGCGGCGCCCCCTCCCCCCGCGCCTCACCGCTCTGCGCGCGCGCCCCGCGCCGCTCCCCATTGGCCCCGCGGCGCCCTCCCCTCCGGGCCCGAGCGCGCGCGCCGCTTCCATTGGCCGCGCCGCACCCTCCTTCGACCTCCCCACCCCGGGCCCCGCGCGCACCGCGGCCGCGGCCTCCCATTGGCCGCGCTCCTCGCCGCTCCCCCCTCCCCACCCGCATCAACGGTCGCCACCGCGTATTGGCGAGCCGCGAGCGGCGCCGGCCGCTCCCGATTGGCTCCTGGCCTCCTCCTGGCTGCCCCGCCCCGCCCCCCGCGCCTCGGCGGGCTCGCGCCCCGTCCACCCCAACCTCCCCTCAGGGGCGGGAGGCAGGGCGGGATGAGGGAGCTCCCGCTGCTGAACTCCTGCCCCACCGACGTCCTCATGTCCGGGGCTGCCACCCCTTCCCCAGCCCCACCTGGCTGGGGCATCTTCAGCCCCGCTCAGCCTCACCCGGCCACCCAACCAGCCTGATCTCGGCCTTGAGCTGGCTTATCAAGTGCCCCAGATAGGGAGGGTGACCTGCCAGTCTGGCCCATCTTCCCCCTTGCCTGCGCAGTATCTTGCCTGCCAGTTCAAACTGGTACTGCCAGCATGCAGAGGCCACCCCACATGCTGTTTCGTATAAGCACCCACTCTTGTCCTAGCCAGGACCACAAAAACAGTCTCACACGCAGACCATATCTGAAACTCCTCCCTGTCAGTGGCACATCACGCTTGAGGTGGCTGCCTCACATGAAAATTACCAGCCAACTTAGCATAACAGAAACCACAAGCCACTTGGTCCAAGTATCGCCTTCTGTTTTAGTCCATGCTTCAAAAATCCCCTCATGCTTTAGCCAGCCCAAGGCACTCCTTGCTAACTGCGCTAAAACTTTATACACTGGTTTATAGTGAGACTCACCCCTCCCTGCATTTGGCCTATAAAGAAAAACTGTTACCCAACAGTCAAATTCGGTACAGTGCCCTGCACTGCCGTTCCCACAAAAAGCATACCTGTTGTCAGTAGTCCCAGCTATATGCCAGCCTGACCTGGGCACTGCCACAGCATATCCTCCAGCCTCCGCTGGCCCCACCTCATCAAGTACCACAGAAACTAGCTTGAACATGCACCTACTGCAGCCGTGCCACAAAAACAGTTGCTCTCTTGACCTGAACTTAGCCACCGACCATGGATCATCTCCCTTTTCTCATAATCTGCTCATAATCTCCATCCTGCTCATAATCTCCATCTATGCATAAAGCCACAAAAAACACTTCACCAGCCCAAGGCATCAGTTCCAGTCCTGATTAGTGCCTCAGAAAAACACCACAAGTACCCAAGTAAATCTAAGTATCGTGCTTTTTTTTTTTTTTTTTTTTAGCCAATACCATAGAAACTGGCTCGTATGCCAACCTCACCAGGACGCTGTCTCCTGTTTTGACTACTGCCATGGAAACCATTTCAGATACCAGCACAATCAGGGCATCCTCCACATTCTTGGTCAGTGCATAAATGTTTGTCCCCAGCCAGTCAGTTATGATGTTCCACTCTAAGAGGCACACCCAGCAAGCATGACAGAATGACATAGTTAATATTTATATACTTCAACAGCCACTTTGAATGATACCCATTGCTTTCCTCCTTTTCATTCGTCATGTGCACAGCATGCTCCATTAAAAGCTGTAATATTAAAAACAGGGAAAGATGGCTCATTCTTTCTTCTTTTATATAATAATATGGGTAGTTACGGCAGCAATAAAACCAACAATGCTTAACAAGAATATTATGGAAGGTCTCAGGAGCTAGTCTAACACTCAAAATTAAGCAGCTGGACTTCAGCTGGAGTTTCCAGAACTGGGGTCCCGTAAGCCTAGAAGCCAGAAGAATCTGGTCAGCTGAAAAGAATCATTGACTCATGTCTTTGAGGATGAAAGATTTTGAACCGAGAAATGCATTTCCTTTTGCAAAGGAGAGCAGACCCCTCCATATCGGACAGAGGGATTGCAAGGGACACTGCATGGTAGATATCCACAAGTCTGCTGACTTACAGACTGGTAGTAGGGTCCCTATAGTCATAAAAGGAGTGATATTGGTGGCCTGCATAGTGATAAAGATATGATGATATGGGAAATCTCCAGCCAAGGGAATTAATGGTGGGAAAGGGAAGTAGGTAGTGTTTCTCACTGGGAGAGGGTAGCAAAAGGCCTTCCCTCTGCAAGAAGAACTGAAGTTCTGTTCTATGGATAACTTTTTGCAACTTCATTCCCAGCTCAGATTCTCGCAAATACTAATCCTCTTGCTCTCTGTGGAACTACTCAGCATAACTATGCAAAGGTGTTTGAACGGACAGAACCCAGACATAGTGCTCCCTGGAAAAATATCAAAAATGAAGAAAAGGGAAAGGCAAATGAGGATGAGGCAAGAACTAGATAAGAGTAGGGCAGAGCAAAGCATTTCTACTTAATGTAGGTATTTTCAATTAGCATTGAAAGGTGCAACTTCACAGCAAGGAGAAACAATTTCACAGCAAGGGTAAAGACAAGAATTCCAACATGCAACTTCCGTGCTTTCAACTGTTTGTTCCCAAAATACAGGTATGTTTCTAGAAAAAATACAAAAAGTATGATGGCTTCCAATAAGCAGATGAAGGGGAGATACAAGATCAGGTACTCAAGACCGGTATTTGAACATTTTAAGAATAGTTTTGTTTTAGCCATGATAGTTTAAGATTATAACTCAACAAGACCTAAACTGTATGCTCAAACTCTGACCTGTTTTTTCTCCGACTATACCACAATTGTCTAATAAAATAGATTATTCCTGTTTACAAACTTTTATTCATGTACATTTACAGACAAAAATGTTTTTAAAAGTCACTTACTGCATTGCTGTTACATGTAACCACAAAGTTAGTAGAAGTTAATAGTCTCATGTGATATATTCAATGTTGTTCTATTGCTTGCTGGTGACCAAAGGTCTAAAGCAGCTCCTTAAAAGCTTATATAAGTATCCATTACCTCTCCTATATCTTGTTTTCAAGCGAATTATATATGCAAGTAAGTAAGCACAGTCACTCTCTCCAGAATCACGTCACTCATCAGACAACTTTGCTGTTCAAGTACCGATAATACTGTATCTGTTTGCATTCTTTTTTCCTAATGAAGTAGTAAAAAACAGCGCTAGCTTGCCTTTTTTCACCTTTTTATCTCCCATGGTCAGCTCAGTATAAACACAAGATTCTTGTTCCTACCTCCCCTGTGGTTATGTCAGCTTTTTTTCCTCTAAATTCAATATTTCTGGGCAGCTGTGAGACGCCCAGAAAATTCCTCCATAGAGTTTATTTCTTCTATTCAGTTTATTTCTTCTGTTTTAGATGACATTTTCTTTTTCTTGCTTTGTGTTTCATTAGGCTAAATACTTCAACCATGTTTTTTGAACCATGTGTCAGGTAATAATGAGACAACTTAATGTTTCCTTTAGTAAATTCAGAAATACTTTTGGAGACTGCATCTCTGGCTAGTATTCCAGATATAGGCACACAACCTTGCTTTCTATTACTCACCCAAATTATTTCTATCTACAGCCTGTGTTCCTTCCTACTCAATGGCCATGAAGATTGCTGTTATTCCTTAGGGAAAATATGCAAAAGGATACTGTAATTTCACAGGTCAACATCCCCTCCTTGATCTGCCCCAGCAAGCTCTCTGTGCCAGAGGATACCAAAAGATTGGCGAAAGTCTAGTTGTTTGAGATGTACCGGGTGGAGACTTAGGATACAGTTCTTTTGAGCCATATACAATATGGAAAGGTCAGAGATACCTGACACCAATATTTGGCAAAATGATTAAGTACTGTACCTGCCTTTTGAAGTGGAAAACAAGAGTGCAAACAAGACTGAGATGTGCAATATTATCAAACTTTTGATCAACCAAAACGCTATCACTTTTCAGGTGAAATCAATAACAATTTTCTAGGCCCTAAGCAAGCACAATAGTTTGAAATATTTTATTAGAAAACATGCAAGCAAGACCAACATATGCTCTTTGAACATAGCAAGCTATTTAGTGGTAGGCATTTAAAATCCTCCAAACTGAGTGTTCACAAATATTGTTACTTTGTCCTGAATAAAATATATTCCCATCTTCTATTTCTGTTTATAGCATGTAATATGTTACTAAAACAAACAAACAAGATCTGCTTTTTTTCCTTCTGATTACTTCCTTAGGAATTTACTACCAAAATAATAGTAACTGTCCAGGCGAATACATATTACCATGTATTCTAGACAAATCTACTTTCTGTCTTACTTTTGAAAAACTGAGATTTTGGAACAGTCTGAACAAAGACACTATAAAAATATAGCTACATCAACACTACTTACATTGATGGGCTTTACGGAGACTAACACTGATTTGACTAAAACCTGACACAGGATAACATCCACAGAGACAAATTTCTAAGCTTAGAACCAACTGCCCTATATGACTGGTAATGATTGTTTTGGTATACTGATCTTAGCTAAAGCTTTTTAGTACTGTCGCAAGACAAGCAATAATAACAATGCCAGCAACCAGTTCATGCTATTAAGCTCAAACTAGAATTCAAATCCAGGCTTTTGTTTCAGCCTGTATTGAATAATAGCAAACACATCTACACACATACATGCACACGCACCAACAGTCAGAACTTTTACATTTGCCCTTGTTGTTTCTATGATTTAACACTGAAGCTAAGATGATGTTAATATGATGGCTTTGCTAGCACTTTTATGGTGCTCATATTTAGAACGATGAACCTTCTGAGCAGAAAGGAAAAGATTTATTACCAGGAATAATTAGAAACACTCTCATCAGTATCGTAAAAATATGGTAAAGAGAAACATTCTTCAGTTTGCTAAGCCAAACTCCAGTGCTTTTTCAGTTTATTCAAACTGAAGCTCTTTTAACCAAGATTCAGCTCTAACTTCTTATTCCTGCTTTCAAAGGGGAAAAAATTATCAGTAAAAGCATCAAGACGTAAGAGAAGTGAGAAATGGAACCAACGTATCTTGTGAGATTTAATCTTCTCTCCTAAGCAAATTTTAGCCTGTTGGTCATAAGATATCAAAGAACTGATATTGTTTCTGTAGATGTGATCTAGAGGTTTGAGCTCAGTTTTTAGATCCAAGACCTATAGAAAAACCCACCCACCTCACTAGATCAGGTTCGCATGAAATCCAGTAAGGCAAGTAAAAGACCAGGTACTCCTATCCAGTGAGAGGATTAATTATTGTGCTTTGTATTAGCTTGACTAAAGGATGTACATGTATCTTTCTTGAGGAAAGAAGTCCAGTTTTCTTGAGGAGCTTTGAAATATGAAGTTCATCATTATTAAAGATCATCTTAGTCAAGGTTCTTACGCTACATTTCGTCCAGACTTAACATATAGTGATTACCTTAAATGAGCTGTAAGAAAATCGGGAAAGGTACAGTAGCCCTTATTTATTATGAAGCAGTTTTAATCTCAAGACTGATTCAAACTTAAAAAATTTGGATGATTTTTCAATAAAATGTTTGTATTACTTAAAATAAACTCTGGAGCTTGAAACAACAAATCTGTTTCTTTACCCCCCCTCCCCTTTTTTTTTTTTTTTAACCTCTTACTTTTACAGAATGATCTAGTTTGTCAGGTCAGTTTTCAGGCAACTATTAAAACTACTGCGCTGGCCTGGCAAACTTTTATAAAAGAACTGGGACACAGCAGGACAAATACTAGTTGACAATTTTGCCTGCACCTAGTTAGATATTAGTATTTTATAAAGTGATAACAAGCTATTACATGAAATAGCTTGAAAAGTTATTTCTCCTTACATGAAAAAGAAGGATACAACTTTGCTTATTAGTGAACTCACCTCTGAAAGTAAATGTAAGAAACTAATGTGTACCTTCCCAGGAACTTTAATACCTATCGTTACAGCATGTAAAGACAGGTTGTATGACTTGAGTTACATGCTTTAATTTCTCTGTACTGATGATGTTTGCTGCTTTGGAAACTTGCAGGACTGGAAACACGAGGATTAGATGTAGAGCTTATTAGGGATTATTAGTAGGGCTTTAAAGACATTTAAAAGGTAGAAGATACAAACAGGATTTTTTTTTTTTTTTTAAATTGTACCATTCTAGCTGTAAAGTCTGCAGAGTTATATAAGTGTTCTGCTGAGCTGCTGAGCTGGAAAATGTTCATCATTTTATCAAGAGTCTGAAGGAAAAAAAAACACACACACAAACAAACAAACTTGGCAAGACTAAGAGAGCCATGCCCAATCTCATGTTTCAAAACAAAAAATTGTTTTCTAAGATATCACACTGTTGTTAGGTAAAGAGTTAGAAAGAAGAGAACATTCTGTAATTTTTAAGCAAAATCTACAGAATATTTGGGGGAAAATATATTTTCATTAATTTCATTATCTACAGCTCCCAATTTTTTTTTAATCAAATCATTTGCAATTCTAGCATGATTACTTGTGCCGACTTTAAATTAATTTTCCAAAAACACTTATCGGTCCAACCTTGAAATTTATTTTCTATAAACATGAGGCAGTAAAGCTTGATTGCTTAAATGGTTGTAAGAACACGAGAAAAACGGGAGAACAGATTTCACACGTGTGTGTTTACACACACATCTGTGGAAAAATCAAAATCAAGGACTCAGAAAACTACTATAATTTTTATTTTCTAGTAAGTGTCAGTTTGACTTCTGGTGCAGAGTAGAAACTTTAGATGACTAAGATAACAAAAAGGAGGTATGCTTTCCTGATAAATCTCTCTAGAGTTTCAGAGGCACAGGGTCTTCCTACTAGCTTTGCAGAAGTGATGAATTTCACTCAAATTCAGCTGGATGAATTACAACTATGACTAGATTAAAAGGAAAAACAACCCTTGCCTGTAAAAACGCAAGTATAGAATTGAGATTTTTCTTTCAAGCAAGTCAAACAATTTAGTAAGAGTCTGCTTCCATAGCAATCTTCATTCTTGTCCCTTGTGTACAGGTAGCACTGTAGGGCACGTTATTGGTTGCTATATAAGAGCTGACAAAATGATACACCATTCAGCAAATTGCCACATACAGTGAAAACTGTACTTTTCTCCAAAATCTTACACCAAGCATGTACTTTTTATTTTAGAGACATTTAGTGTGATGAAGTGCTGAATACACCGCAACAGGGTGACTGTATACACAATAGGGAAGAACCCTTACATTTGTGGTTCAAAAGAAAACTTCTTTATATATGTTAACTCTTACTTAGATGTGGAGTCAAATCAATTTTTGATGTAGCGATATTTTATCAGCGACACACTTAGCCAGCTAGGAGTGCTCATCAGACTAGGGATTAGAATAGTTTTGTGCATGTCAAGTATGTTGTCCATCCAAACTTGAGAATCAGCAGCTGTAACACTTGCAGGCAACTGTTCTGCATGCCAAAACATACTCTTTTCCCCCTCTGAAGAGGCCATCAGTTGTGACAGTCTTGTCTCAGCTCGAAATTACTAATAGCATATTTTTTTGTAATTAGTCAGATTAGTATTAGAAGGCGAGTTGGTGAGAAAAAAAAACAGCTCAAAAACCCACTGTTGGTACAGTCCTGCTGCAAAATGAGGTCAATGGCTATTTGGTACAGTTAAAGCGTTACAATGGAAGCAAGACAGATATCTTAGGTTAGAAATCCACAGCGATTGGTCACTGTTTGAAAATTCTGATTGCAACTTTCATTGCAGTTTCAGAGGAAGATCTGAAAAAGGCTCTGATAGCTCAAAATTTGACCTCTTTTCTTCCACATCTAGTAGCCCATCTACCAAAGTTATTCTCTCTACAAATGTGCCTTGTTTTAAGGTCTAGAAACTTTTAATTTAATAACAAAAGCTGAGATTTTGATCACCTCCTGTTATTCCAGATACATGGGCCTTAAATAATGTCTCTGTGCCTTTAATTCTGCTCTGAATAGTTATATTTAGGTCAATGGAATCACTCCAGATTTCTCCTGGTGTATCTAAATGGAATGTTGTCCTACGGATTTGGAAACATATGAAGTGAATTTAGGAATGAACATGTACATCAGTACTTTGGAAATGCAAATGGCATGAACTAACCTGGTCTATAGAAAGGAAAGAGAATAAAAAGCGGGAGTTTAAGTGAATTTCAGATAGAATAAGAAAGTGCATGTAGTTTTACGCATGCAGGTATAATTGCATCATTATTCTTATGTTCCCCAACATTTATTTCCCTCGCTTATTAATAAAGGTGAAAGGAATAATATATACCTTAAATTGTGTTAAGTTCTTTATCCTTCAGTATACCTTTTAAATTTCCATATAGCACAACATTGACTATCAAGAAACCAAATGTCAGGCTTTTAGGTAGAAGCAAATAGTTTTCCAATTATATGTATTTTATTTTGCCCTACCTAGAATTTCCTTTTCATACAAGCCACATATTTTAACAGTATTAAACCGTACATTTGAGCACTCTGACCTAGTACATAAGATGAATAAGACCACACAATTTTTAGGGGCGGAGGGAGAAATGCATGCCCAACATGAGTTTACACATGCCAGAGAGAAGGTCAAACACTTGAACAATTTAGAACCATGATATGAACAAGAATGAAATACTGAGACTTTCATAACTGATAATTTTCTTAATTTCCAGTAATTAAAATATTGTACTGCTCACCAGCTTATCAGGTGCTGACTATGAATATTTGGGAAAGCATTTTTCCTGTATAAAACCCTTATAAAAGACTAAAGAGGGATTATCTTTAGATGTGTATATATATGCACCCCACCATATATATATATATATATATATATACACACACACACACACTTAATATAATGAAAATTGGAACCAAAAACAATGTCTAAGAACAACTATTTAAATGCAAAAGATTACTCAAGTGATGTTAATAAAACAGAATTAAGCTTAGGAGAAAACAATCTAATTAAGAGGTTCAGAAAGGCACATTAGTGTATGCCAGTAAAGTAATTTTTATATATAAAACATACAATAATTTAATATTATTATAATGCACAGTCTCACAAGAACAAATCAAAGATGCACCTGAAGTTCACAGAAAAGCCCTATCCTTGTATTCTGCATCGCTGATGAACATCAGTGCATTTTGCATTCACGTAGATCAAGGTTACATTTGACCTGTGGATTTAATGTAACCCTAGCAGAGTATAAAAGGACAGTCAAGAAGATAATGATCTTGAGATGGTAAAAATGGTTCTTTACGTTGTTGTTCTCTGGTGAGGGAATCACTGCCTCAGAGATTTCTTTTCAAAGGGAAACAATCGTTAGACTCGTCAGAGAGAAGGGATCACACCCCCCCGCAAAATCAGACTGCAACTAATGAGATGGTAATAACGAAGCAGAATCTGACATACCTCGCTATCTCTATATACAGAGGAATGCGACTTACTCATGGTATTATTTATGATTACTTTTTTTTTGAAATCCTATTTTGGATTTGAATATCCTGCTTAGAAGTTAATACATATTTTGCGAGCAACTGAAATAACAAGGCCTAGCTTCCTAACAGGTGGTAGCCTACATATCCAATTAGTACCCTACCTTACTCCCCGCTCAGAGGCTCCCCAGGGTCCTCCCCTGCGACACTTTAAGAAACTTTCCTCTTCTCCAGGATCCCCTGCTCTCCACTCTGATTTTAGGCCACGGTTGGGGAGACTATGCTGGGAGACATAGGCAGGGATGCTTCTGAGCTATATGTTACTGACTGGTCTGCTGGTGCACAGATGGTGATTGCCTCATCAGCAAGCAAAGCAAAGAAGATAAGAACTACAACATGAGTTCAAAGGTTTAGTGGAAGCACTAATTTGTGTCTCTGTAACCAGCAGCTTCACCAAAAGTGCAGAAACTGTAGAACTTAGATTTGTCTGAACATCAGATGAAATTGCGGTGTTAGAGGCCTCCGAGCAACTTTTCATGCGTCCTGCCTCCTTAAGAAGCCAGGATAAAAATACAGCTACATGAAAAATAAATGAACAGCTTTTCCTGACTCTGAAACCAGAAAAAAACCACAAAAATCAAAATCTTTTACTCCCAAACATCAGCATTAATGCTCCTTCTCCTGTCTCTCAGAAACTTGTTAAATAAATGAGCCTTGTAACGTACTTTGAAAGCAAAAGAGCCAGAAGAGTGGAGAAAGTAAATCCCAGCACTGAAGACCCTTAACAAAAACGCCCTGTAACTTGCTTTAAGAAGGGGATTCAGTCCCACTTCTCTTCCTAACAATCTGCATGTTCCCACTTGATCAAATGAATGGTTCTGTGGTACTAAAGATAAATCTAAATGAGATCTTAGATCAAAACTAGTATCTTAAGTTCCACCTGGAAGTCAAGTCAGCCAGCGCACATCAAAACGCATTGGCATTTTGCGTGCCTAGGTCAGTCAGCCACTTTTTTTCCTACTAGACCCAAATACTTTGCTTAAAAACTTACCTAATCTTCAACTGAAAAACTACATTTTCTCCGAACACCTCAGCTATGATTTTGCCTATGTTATAATGGGTGCACAGCCATGTTAAAACTGCTGGTTATCTTAACTATGGACTTAATCGTGGGTATTTCTGGAACAAAGTTACACCTTAAAAATGTTCCAAGTCTCCTGGAGATGAACTTGATTTTGATCTCCCTGGGAGAACTTAGCCCCTTTTCCTCATTTTCTTTCTTATCGTTGTTTCTGTTTTACCTTAAGATTAAAATAAAAGCCTTTGGACTTAAAGAAGGTGAAGGAGAAGCAACCTCTTGCTTAAAACTCAAAGGAAACACTTAAAATAGAAACTTCCGTGACTACAACATGTCTCTGCTGCGTTCGTTCTGTTTCACAAAATGGCGACTGCCTCTATAGACGGCTGCCTAAAAATGTAGGTATCTCAGGGGAAAGCAAAAATGCAACTTTTTTTTTCTCCTCTCTCTTTTTTCTTTTCCCTTTGCCTTCATTTTTCTCTCTTTACTCTCGGTCCCTCAGGGACTGTCGACAGAGAGCCCTCTCAAAGCTGTAACCTGCTAAATGCAGCAACGACAAGGAGCATACAGCAGAGCTCTCCTTCTCACAAGCTGTCCAGCCTCTCACGCCTGCCCTAAGGGGCTGCAGCTTTTGGAAAACACCCTAAGTTCTTCCACACCCAGTAATCTTTAAGTCCTGCGGAGCGTGGCGACGGGGCGTGTGCAGCGCAGCGCTAGCACACAGCGGCATGTAGGACTCGCACTCAAATGCCATGTACAGGGAGCGCTCGGAAAATAAATCTGCTGATTCAGTCCGTATCGTTGCGATCTTGCGTTCTAGAATTTTCTCCCTCTACTTGCCAAATATAAAGAGACTTTTGTGCTAAATCCTGAGCCGCAGTACGGATGGGATCTGTATAGTGCACCATGTGGTATTGGGTTTCTCGCTACAGTACATGTTTTTATAATGATGGGGGAAGGGAAGGGAAGGGAAGGGAAGCTGCTCTTAAACAGCATGCCAATAATCTGTTGCAAAGGACTGGAGCTCTCAGAGCCAATTAGTCCTGAAGTTAACCGTTTAATTGCTGGAAAACTTGCATCACAGGCACACACTCAGCAAGAACAGGGACAGAAAAGGCTGGCCATCTAGCACATCTTGCTGTCACTGCAGATTTGTTCATTGATATGTTTGTCCACGCTTTTGTAGAATGTGCTTTTGCTTTAATACTTTCAGTATTAAAACTGACCACTGAAACTCTCTCTCGATAAATTAGCTCAGGCCAGCGTGCAAAGGTGGCACAGCTATATCCAGAATGAACACACTGCACACTTTTAATAAAGGCTGCATGTATTTTAGGATCTATCCCAGCTTGTGGTGGAGCCTGTGAAAGCCACCTGCAGGAGAAATATTTCCAGCAAGAAGTTTGGGTGGGTACAACTCGATGCCAAGCTCCCTTTTCCTGGGAATGGGAAGCCGGTGCAGGCCACCGCAGGGGTGGGAATGGGCAGGGTGCTGCCACAGCAGAGGGAACGGAGCTCTGGACCGCTTCGCTATGTCCTCCTGCCTGCAGCCTTCCTGGCAGGGCCGCTATGGTGTCTCTGTTACCAGGTAAAATGCACATGTGGTAAACCCCAAGAGAGTGATGGCATGGTCTGTCTCCCTCTAAACATATACATCTTTGTAATCCTCGGACCGTGTCCAGGCAAAGGCATACGTCAAGCCTTCCTGCGCCAGTTTTGATCTTCTGACCTCTTAACTGCATTAGAGTAAGAAAAAAAAGAATAGTTCTTCCCTATATTCTACAGTTTAATTTGTCATAAACTTTTAAGGCCTGAGGCAGACTAGCTCATGGCTTATGCACTGCTGAACAAGCTATGGCAAGAAGATGCATGGGGCATTCCCCATCTTCAATCTTTTTCTACAGGGGCCAGTCTTTACACAGTCTGGGAGTACAGACAAATGGGATCCTAACGCAGAGCGGCAGGAGCAGGCTCCCACGCGACACAGCAGGCTCGTAAGCCCATTTCTGTACTCCATGACATACAAGAGAATATTGAGTCACACCCTCAGGGAAGCCAGCAAGATCAGCAGAGTGTTTATATGGCATGATGAAGTGCTCTAACGTACCCAGAGCAGGCTCTCTGCCCAGGCTCCTCAGCGCTAGCAAGGAGCAGAGTTTATTAGCTTGGGGAAGAGACCTTACAAGCGCTGCACGGCTACTCCAGCCCTGAGCAAGCACTACCACGTGTAGAAAGGACGTATTCCTACAACACTAGCTTCTCTCAGAGATGAAAGTGAGATCAAATCTCCCTCCTTGCCATGGATAAGGTACCATACGTGTGGAAGGCACATGCTGCTCCCTTTGAAAGGTAGCAGGACTGGCACCATAGCACATCTCATTTCTAAGCTCCAGGAAGAATTCTGGCTATATCAAAGTGTAAGTTTACAGGAAAAAAAAAAAACCCTGTAGAAGGAGAAGGTGTATTGCCAAGAAAATAGCAGATTATTTAGGTTTGTGAGCCATCAGAGCTCTGGCAGTACAAGAGCTCTCTTGTTCCTGTTGCCTCCCACAGCTGCATTCACTAAATATATCCTGTGCACAGGGCTGCATTTCTCCACCTCTTTCTCGGGCCAATCAGGCTTTCACAAACAATATCAGGGTCCCTTGGGACACGCAGTCAGACAGCAGCGATGCCCTAGTTACAGGCAGCATGAAGGATGGAAGCGACTGAAGGGAGTTCTCCAGCAGAATAACCTGTTATGACCACAGGTTATTTCAAGAGACAACGTGCGCAGCTGATTGATACTTACCTTAAAAAAACAGAGTGGTTTGCTCTTGGTAAGGATACACGCCATTTGTGGATTAGTTACTAGAAGTCATTCCCCTCAGATGATTTTCAATAGCTTATGGAAAGAGAACTGGTGATCTCAGGGCAACTTCAAGCAGAAAAAGAATGATCAGCTCTAAAAAACACAGCCACTGTCAGATTCACTGGAGATGAGTGGCAGTCTTAAGTGTCTCAGGGACTCTGGCCCCCAGAGAGGAATTCCAATTTTGTGGCATATTGTCTCAAGACATAGCACGAGGAAAGCAAGCTCAGAGGTATGTGCTGTATTGTGTACTACCTATCTGGGGACACAAATCAAAATGTACACGCTAGAGGGATATCAATTTGGCACCTTTCAGAAGTGTGACATTTGCATACAAAAGTAAAAATACTTTAAGTTTATGAGCCCAGTGCTACCCTCTGCTGCATGGAGTGGAGGGAAACATGCAAACATTAGCCAAATGTAGATAACAGTGAAGCAGAGGGGAGAAAAGTGCATGCTATACTATTGCATTCCTGCTGCTTCCTTTCTCCATACAGCCATGGACAAGCGTGTATCTACATCTGATTCCTTATGCTGAAGGATATAACCAGTGGTTCAGGGGTCTGGCAGGACTGATAGCAGCATTCTGCATAGGACACAGAATGCTGATACTGCAGATATTGTTCTCATTGCTCCTTGAGATATTTCTTTACTGTTTCTATATAATTATCCACCCCCAGCATCCAGCCACAGAGCAGTGTTTCAGACAGCCAGGCTAGTGAGGCTGCTACGATAGAAGAGGGAGCCTGGTAAAATATACAGTCTGGGGGGAAACGTTATGTCTGAATTTCCATAGGGCAAAAGTGTTTCCCCTGTCATCCCCATTCTGCTCTCCAAGTTTTCTATACCTTCTCATTGCATCTTTTACGTATGAGGACACAGGTTCTTCGGCTCACCTGGCACAATGGAGCCTCAGTCCCAACACTAACTTCTAAATACTGCCACAATCTCAGTAATAAAGAAGAGAAAGAACTGGCCCCTCTGATTTAGTTAATTCTATAGCAGATCGAATCCTGGCCGAAAGAAATGGTCTTAGAGATTTTTCTTCTCTTTCAAGCTGCCAGCCGGCAGGGATTTTGACTCTCCTGATCCCCGCTTCTTCCTTTCTTCAGTTTCCTATTTCTTGCAGCACCTCCAGCTCCTCTAGATGTGAAGTGAATTCAACAGAATTTCGTCAATTTTTCAAGCTATCCTATTTTTAAAAGTCAGTGGGAGCTGAATATATGTTGCAATCAAGCCTTGCAGGAGGGAGAATTAAATATCTCATGCATGACCTTAATCCTTAGGATTTTGTAGATAGTTTTTCTTGTAATCTCAATGCTCAAGGCTTATTATGCATTCAAATCAGATCTGTAGCCCCAGAACATTTTGCAACAAAAGAAACCCAAATACGTTTGGATGTAATTGCACAGTCACATGAGTCACATGTTTGCTGTGGAATAAATAATGAATATTTGGAAATAATTGGTAGACTTGTATCACAAAACCTAACAATGAAAAAACCCCCCACATCTGAGAATGGAACCTATTTATTGCAGAAAAACAAGAAAAAAAAAAGGGTCATTTTTAGATGTCAAACTGCAGTAAAGGAAAATGGCACAGGTTATGTATGAAAGGAGTATTTTCTCACCTTTTTTCAATTTAGGAAATATAAAAGTAGGAACCTAAATTCATTTTTAAGCATCTACATAAAATAAGAACCTTATTTTCAAGGGCAGTAAAATCATTTGTGGTATTTAAAACCTCTGAAATCAGATAATTCATTCCGATGGCCACAAAATGACCACAGGTCCCTAAGTTTAATAACAGTTGAAAACTAAGAGAGTTTGGAAATTGTGCTGTGTTTTGCTGTGTGTCTTTCCTGTACATTCTCTCTTTCTCTGGTTTTCTTATACTCCCGAAATAAATTGTTGCCAAAGACTATTCTAATTTGGTATTTGGAAATTGCCACTACGTTAATTAGTGTCATTGCTGTTAAGAGAACTGCACCCTGAACAATTTCTGCAGCACTGGGTGTGCAGAAGGAGAACCTTGATTCCCGAGGACAGAAGTTAACAGGACTGACAGCATCCAGACTCGACTTTAGAGAACGATAGGCAAGAACTGGGATTGTATCTGGAAATACGTGATAAGCAGATCCAAGTGGTTTTGCATACTTTGAACTTACAAGGCCTGCTAGATCCTGTGGATTTCTGAGCACATGTTAAAAGATATATTCTCATTTATGCATTTTTAAAAAGTAAAGACATACAAAAATAGGAAACCAGATGTTAAGACTGAGACAGAGAAGCCACTGGAGTGCAAGTTACCTTTAAAAACACTACAGCTTATAAAAGCAAACAAAATCATAAGAAACACAGATCTAAGGTTTCATTCCTCAAACAAGGCAGTGACTCACCCACATTCCTAACTGCTCAAACAATGGAGGCAAACCCTCATCCTGGCAGACCTGAACCTCTGCATTTTATTACCCCGAACAAATCCCAAGAAAAGTCAAGCAGTGGTGGTGGTATGTTGTAGCAGACATGGAACAGGGCCGTTCCTGCTTCACCGAGGGACTCTCCTTCGCAAACCTGTGATATTGGCTTTTGTTCTTGAAAAACTCAAGAGTTCAGAAGCTCCGTTTTTCATGTCTAAAAATACAATGGAAAGAAAAAGGGCCACTACTAACAGTTGCTTTTTAACAGCTAAACTCTATCATGTCATGTACTGAGATTTTCTAAAATTGCTAAGATGCAGTAGTTGACATTACAATCTAACGATACATAGGACAAGTCAAAAAGTTACCCGAATAAAGGTAAACAAGCAATGTATAGTGTGAATAAGGTGCTGTTTTAAACAGTCAAGTAATTAACATGGGGTAGAATCGACCTAGGGATATGGAAACTCACTGTCCTCAACATCTGCTCAATCATTCCCGCATATAGAGCGGACTTCACTGACAAGCATATCCCACGTGAGAGATCGCATGTAGCCAAACACGTAGATAAACATGCTCATCCCCAGCCTTTCTATATTGCTCTCCAGGGCCTGGGCAGTGCTGTGCAGATACTCAGCTGGCAGGGAGAATCAGCTGAGCTTCTAGGTGGTCTCGGCATCAGCAACAGAGCCACTGACTGCTGGGATAAGATAGAGGTAGTGGAAAGGCTGGAAGCAGTGAGATGGGCCAAAAAGAAAGGAAGCACAGACAGCTGGGCTCAGTATGGCAGAGAACATTGCTAACTTTCCTCAAGAGAAATTCCAGGAACCCACATACTTAAGTTATAAACCTCAGAGAAGCTACAGTTACAAGGCAAGTGCTACTAGGTAACAGGGCTACAGGGAGGGCTACACCCATGCGCAGGGAGAGACACCTCAGAAAACTGCCATTCGGCTGGAGTCTCCCAAAGGCCAGGGCTGGGCAGCTGCTCCTCCTACGCAGCGGTGCTGGGGCTCTGCTCGGTCAGGTTCACTAGCCTGTGCGTCGTAGGATGCCACGCTATGAGCATAAAATCCCCTTCTGGCTTTGTACTCTCTGAAGTAAAGTTAAAAGGACACTCAAGTTGTTCCATCTGTACTAAGATGTGCAGTTCTCAACTTTCTCAGTGTTAGATGGACACCCTAAAAAAAAAAAAAAAAAAAACACACCCAAACACGTTCCTCCCTACTGTGGGCCAGCTCTCAAGAGGACCTGGATGTGCTGCAGAAGAGAAATGGCAGAATTACCTAATGGGGAGGCCTTGATTGCTTTATGGTTATAGCTGGGGTGTTGCAGGTTTGACTGCGGGTATAGTGAGAGCCCTCAACAAGGCTCGGCTGCTAACGGAGGAACACAAAGCTGCGTTATTAGCGGAGGCATCAGGCCTCTTGCAAATAAGTTATCCCTGAACCGAAGCCATGTCTGACACATCAAGAAAACGCTAGTCACGCTAATGCTGTGTGCTGTACTTCGAGCCCAGTCTCAGCGAGCAGAGAAAGCACGTCAATCTGATCCTCCATGCGCCTACAGATTTCACTGGTAGCGTTTCAGGTATTTCAGACTATCCTACATGGACTACAGCAGAGAATTGCTCATCAGGACGCCAAAGGTTATGTAACATAATCTATTTTTTGTTCTGTAAGTCAATAAACATCAGTCTAGCTTATTAGGAAATAACAGAACGGGGAAAGTTTGGGAGATTTTGCTGACGTGATTTCTCAGCGATTCAACAAGCTGCCTCAAAAAAGCGACTATCGTGGTCGGTGTAATAGCAAAGAAACAACAGGACCTCCTTATAATTGGATATTTCCGTGTGTGAAGGCAGAAAACTCATCACAGGAGATGGACTCTAAATTTATTAGTATTATTACTACCGAGTAGCGCAAGAGGCTCGCGATTGTTTCGAAACGCCAGCTCTGCAGCGCGGCTTCGGAAAAGCATCGTTTGTCCTGTGCCTTCAGCCCGAAAACAGAATTCAAATCCCTTCTTGGGAACAAAGGTGCTTCCCAGGAGCCTGGCGCGCTGCCTGCATACCAAGAGCCGTAGCCAGGCAACGGCAGCGAGATCAGGGCTCGCGCCTCACCCATGATGCTCCAGCCTCCACAAACAATTCTTGCCACGTAGGCAAGACTGTGCAGGGTAATGGAAAATTACCGCAAGGTTTTTTCTTAAAGGGCGAGAGCCTCGTTTGGTGGAGAACGCTGGTCTGCATCCTGCTTCCTTGCACACCCCGCGGTAATTTTTGTTTCCTGCGAGAAAGCCTGCAGTGCGTCACCAGCGCGTTAGGGCGCTAATAAAGGCGGGTATCATTTGCATGGTGTTTTGACTGACTGTGGTGATAAAAAAAAAAAACCGTAAAGCGGAGAGCTAAGCAGCAGCGGGGGAGAGCCGAGCAACCAGAGGCAGGAGGTGAACAAGTCAGCTGCTGCCTTCGTAAAACTGCTTTCAACACTGCCTCAAACATGGCGACCTTGACACGATGCAGTTAACGTTAGTCGAGAGCCGAAGCCAAAATAATTCTCTTGCACTTGGCAGGCTTGATATTTTAACAACTGCCTAGGAAAACTGTCTGCTAAGGCTGCAGGAAGAAAAGATGCCTTTAAAGAAAGAGCAGACTTACTTTGCCAGTCATTAGGCTGTAAGGGGCAAGAGCTACTTCTAAAAGTTACGGCCATGTTTATCTCCAGTTTCAAGTGGAAAAGAGACTTGTTTCTTAAGACACCACTGTGCCCACCTGTCTTAAAACACAACCCTGAAGAGCCCCACAAATAACTGTAATAGCACTAAACATGCCATTCAAGCTAGCATATTTTTGTCGCGTGAAAACCAGGCTTTAGAGATTTACAGACTTACCATTTGGACAGGGTCTCTTCTGCTTAAGAAATGCTCCAACACAGGAATTGCCCAACAGAGAGGTCACAGCACCTTTACACAAACTGTGCTCTTCTCACATTTCAGAATCAGCTCCTGTATCCGTTACACTTTTCACTTTACCTCAAAGAACAAGCCAGACTGCCTGTTCCTCAGGGGCACCTAAGGGGAACCAACTGTGTCTAGCCCACAAGGAAACGAGAGCAAAAAACCTTGCTCCCCTTGCTGCAATCCCATTTTTCTCACTGCATGCAGCTGCTGCTCATGATGGCCTTGGTGGGTTTTAATGATGCAGCTGTGCTGTCTGCCGTCTCTGGGGCTGCCTGCACTTTGGGTGTTGCTTGCCAGACTGGTTCTAGGTCAGGTCCTGCAGCAATATGCCTTCTAGTTTTCTGCCATTCTCTGATATTTATGTCTTCATTTGTCCTCCCCAGGCCTATCTGCTCTGCTTGGATGATCACTGGTTAAAGTCTCAACCCAAACCTTTGTGTTTTGTTGTAGCCAGCAAATGAAAGTGAAGCCACTGCACTGAATTAGGGGATTTCTTTATTTCTTTGTTACAGAGACTTACACCCCTCCTCTGAAATTGAAACCTTTGTTTTGAAGCTGCTTTCATTCTAAGCTCCACAGGGAAAAGTCATTACATTTAATAGAGGTTAGACCTCATTTTGTCGTCTTTGATATTAAAGCTTATAAGGAGGGAATGGAATTAGAAGCAGTGACTTCTAAGCAAAGATACACAGTAATTGTAGTTGCTACCTCCTCCTTACCTAGGGTTCATTTAGCATGGCTTGGAAAGAGTAATCTGAAACGGCTTCTGGCAGATAAGCAAACTCAAATAAAATGCAAAGGTTTCTGGTTTCCTTTTACAATCTGTACAGAGAAATGAAATCCTGAAACAATACACAAGGCTTCCTACAAAGCATTCCTAGAAGAATTGCCAACGTGTTTCCAGCTGAAAGCTGATCTCAGATGGAGTCTGGAATTACGTGAAGTGTCTGACAGTGGAGAGAGTCGGTGGCCAAGTGCAGACCGGCCCACGTGGCAGCGTTTGTATGGGGAGAAACCGGCTGGAGGAATTGCTGGAAGTTTCTACTGCAGCTCCAAGGCCATGTGCAGAGAAAGAGAAAGCAAAAGGGCTTGAATTCAGTAAATACGCACAAGGGAGCTGCAAACAAAGATGCCAGAGCTTTATTAGCTTTGTAACTTCACTAATGTGATCTGGGTTTCTACATAGTGGATGGACACTGTTGTCACAGGGAAATGGGCAAACACAGCCACAACCATTTGTTGAGCCCTGTATCTTGAGGTGTGTGGTAAATGCTGCCGGAGCTACCCCAATATAGCCTTTCTCTGGAGGTTATTATCCATGCAACAGAGCAGCTAAATGAATATATCCTCCAAAGTGAGGCTAATCATTGCTAGAAGAGATATGCCACGCTATGCTAGCTAGCCCCATGCTAGCTGTCGCATTCAGTTAGGCATAGCTACATGGGGGCTTTTGAATCTCATGTTCAAACAGTATTATATTTTTCAAGTAGCTCACACACTTTTTCCAAAATATACAGAAATACACATTTTGAAATACACACTCTGAATTCTCTTTTCCCGCTCTGGTGATGCTGGCTCTGCCTCACACATGGAGACTCCTGAGTATCTGTTGTATTTCCAGTGCTCTGAGTCCTGCTGGCTAGGTGTCACCTCCATGTTTAAACATTGGTGCGTTGCTAAGAGAAACTTCCAGTATGTAGAAATAACTAATTCTTGTTACAAGCCTCAGGCTTTAACTTCCCTTTAGACTTTGTGGTTTGAACAAGGACTTCTGCTTAAATGAGACTCAGAACTTCCTGATTGTTGAACAGTTCTCCCAGCTACAAACAATTAAGTTCAGGTTTGTTCAAAGGTCAAATTGGACTTTGTTTCTTTAAAAATCAGGATAATGACGTCCACAGTTGGAGCGCTTTCACATGTTGATAAGTATAAAATTATTTTCCGCAGTAAGATCTCTTCTGGATCGTACCCACCCCAGACGCCAGGCACCCTTCACCAAGCCGAACGGTTGCTGCCCACACCTGCAGTCAGTTTGCTCTGCTGATTGTTCACCGCTGTGGTTTGTGGCACAACGTGCGCTTCAATGGGAAAACAGAGAAAGGCAGCTCCCTCGAAGTATGTAATCAGAAACTCCCCGAAGACCACAGCATCGTTGCTTAAAACATCCAGCCTTTGTTCCTCCTCCCTATGAGCAGTTTTTCGCTCCACATGAGCAAAAGGGATCACAGTCACGAGAAACATGAAAGGAAACCCTGAGTGTGACCACACAAGCCAGATGCAGCCCAGAAGGGCTCAAGTACTTGCTGCAGGGAACATTTGGCAGCCAGTAGGTCTCCTCTGAAATCATATAGGGCCAGCAGGGCACTGCATTGGTAAGGCATGTTTAGTGTAGCGCTCTCTTCGTCTCCACCTTCAGCAAAGCACAGTTATTCCGGCATAACTAGTTTTCCCTCTGTCTTTCAAGTACTTCATGTATCAGATAAAAAGTGTTAATAAATCACACCCCACAACTGCAGCCACATCTCAAGTAATTAATACTGTTCTGTGACGGTGCTGTAAGGAGAAACCTTGGACTTTGGCCTGGGACTCAAGTGAAACCAAGAGCAGTTTTGCCACCCAGTAGTTAGCCTTTTCTGTTTATTTTTGGAAGAATACGTTATTTTTCAAGAGCCTTCCTGTCAAGCCAGCCCAGAGCCCTGTATAAAATACCAGGTCATCTCCCCAGATCTGTATATATCTTTAGCAAGGTTGCCATGTGGGTGAAGTTATGTCAGCACTTCCATTACAACACCTTTCTACCAACTGCAGTGCTGTTGTAAAAGACACATGAAACTTCAGCTCTGGCAGAAACATACAAGAGCCGATAGGGAACACAATCACCTGCTGAACTGATCCTTGCTAAATTGATCTGGGTGGGGAGAGAAAGTGGGGATTTAAAATAGATTTTATCCCTCCCACACACTAATTTTTAAAATGCTGCTGTACCGTGTTCAACAAAAAGTTCTGGTTCGGATTTTTTTTTTTTTTTAAGGTATTTGTGGCAATGAAAAGTGATCCCATCCCTCCTCTACCTCTTATACAAGCCAAATACTTGATTAGAAGTATTAAAGTAAATCAAGTAATAAAATTAAATACAGTTTAATTAAATTAAACCAAGTAATACTTGATTAAAAGTAAAGCCATCGTTACATCATCATTTAATCGGGCAAAACTCCATGCTGCTGTTGAAAGGGGGAGACGGTTGTCCTTCTCCCCGTCCCCATGACACGTTTCATGTGGCTCCCCTCTCTCCTGGGCTGGCACCCCAGCTCATGTGGCCACACAGGGTGCTGCAGCAGGGAACTAATTTAGCTGAAAACCGAGCAAGAGCTTTCAGCCAGTTCAGTTCTCAGTCCAGCTCACTGCATGACTGCACAAACCACCGCATCAGCACGAGGCAGGGGCGGTGCCGTGTTAGGAAGCAGTGGCTGGCAGTGGGGAAGGCAGGAATGCTCTTGGCACCAGCGCTTGTGCCAGTGAAGTGTTTGTCTAGCTACAGCTTCACGCTGTTCTCTCGTAACTGGCTTATAAGGGTCTACGTGCCAGCTGCTGCTCAAAGAGAAAGCGGCTCCTTCTCCCACGCAAGATGCTTGCTATCGAGTGGCCATGCAGTCAGCCAGACCAGGGAATGGATCCAGCCTCAAACCAGCTTTTTTTCCTTCTTTCCTCTACTTTTCAGCTGGATCAGTTCTCTGAGCCAGTTCAGCACGTGGCCCCAGAACCACATGGGCCAGCACACTGACGAGCATGGGAATATGTGGCCAGGGCAAAGGAGTCTCCTTTCAGCAGCACCAGGGACTCAGGTTGGCTTAAACTGACCACAGAGTAACCCCTGTAGTGCCACAGCTCAAGGCTCGGCTGATTCCTCTCTCCTCAGCCAGCATCCACCAAGTGCATTAGTGAAATCAGCAGGGGAGAAGAAGGAGCCTTTTGCTTACTCTGGATTGTCTTCATGCCGGCGCAAACCAGGACCACCTAAAGGATCAGGTAGCTATAGGGGAAGGATCCTACCAGCTCTTTCACTTGTACAAAGAGGTTTCACCACTTCTGGTTTCAATATTTATAAATTTTCTAACTCCAGCTGGTATTTATGTGTTATCCCAGAAAGGGCAAAATTTGGAAACTGCTCCAGCCTTCACCCAGGAGCTTGTTCCAATGTGATAACATTTGTAACTTCAGACTTGTTGAAGAGGTTTAGGAGATGCAGAAGGTGGAAGTTTTATTGAATCACAAAAGCCAGCAACCAGTTCAGCTCAGATCAGTGTTGTAATCCTGGTTTCCTATGGAAACATAGTGTTGCACAATCCACCAGTGCTTCCTTACAACATTTTGAGCGCCGCTGCCAATTTCAACCACATTTGAAAGACAGCTAGAACAACCAAAGAGAAGTTTCTGCATGAAAACCCCTTCCCCCTCCATCCTCCAAAGGCTGGTGCTCTGGGTAGGAAGGCTCAGAGCTCAGCCATCTGCCATTTTCTTTGGTGGCAGCTGCCCGGCCAGGCTGCACGTGCATTTTAGCCTGCCAATTAGCGTGCACATAATCACAGCACATATTCTCTGCCTTGCGTGGGTGTGACAGGAGACATGGGGAGGGAGCAGGGATTATTGCAGTGGAGCCTGTATTAATTAGGATGCAAATCTGCAGAAAACTACATTTTACTTGTTCTGTTGCTCATGAAGAAACCTGTCCTAATTGTCTGCTTTATGGTGTTAAATCTGGAGGAGTGTGTTAGAGGAAGCTTCCTCCATTCCAGAATACACATAATTCCTATCTAGCACCTCTGATAGTACTTGAAAGGGGGAAACTGGCTAATTTTGGCTAACGCTCTCCATCCTAAGGGCATGAGAAGATGGAAACAGGTAGTAGCTAGGTCAAATGTTGTCATCCCAGCCTTATCCCTGCTCCCTTCCGTCAGCATTACTGTGCTGGTAAAGAACTGCAGCAGTGGCACCAGAGCTTGCATCTCCTCAGCACAACTGGTCCACTGAGGACCTGCAGTTTTCCCTGTTTCTTCAAGTACGGTGCACCAGGCCATTTGGCTGATCAGGAAATGGCAGTGCACTGCCATGACTTGCACCTGAGCTCCACTGCGAAGATGACTGTCACACTACAC
Source organism: Struthio camelus (assembly GCF_040807025.1). NCBI lineage: Eukaryota > Metazoa > Chordata > Aves > Struthioniformes > Struthionidae > Struthio > Struthio camelus. The sequence continues at coordinate 7,766,091 of NC_090953.1, forward strand.
GGGTAGACAAAAAACCTTTCAGGGAGAAATGAATGTAAATACCAAGGTAGGTTAGAGCCTAAAGCACTGCTCTGAGCACACTGGCTTTCTTGGGGACTCTGATTTCACCTCTCATGCTGTGGTTTTTGGCTCAGCACTAGAATTTATTCCTGTTAAATATGTACCTAACAAGAACACTGACCTGGTGGGAGAGCTGCATCAATTTTAATCCCTGCTGTTCCAGTTTCAGCTAAAGCTACCATTAAAGAGAAAGGCATTCACTCAGTGAGGTGTTACTTGACATGTTTGGAGCCTGGCCTCAGATGTGAACATTTGTGGTGTCTCTTGCCGTCTCCCCTGTGTGCATAAATGCAGGTTTTGTACGTGCAACTTTGGAAACTAGAGGGGTTGTACTGACTTCTCTTGAGAGGTACTGACTTCTCTTGAGTGGGGTTTGCCAGGAGTTGGTTAATTTCTGGTACCCTGGCCCCATTTCCTTCTTTGAGATGGACCCGGGACTGCTCTGTTCTAGCCCCTATACCCTTATCTCCTATCAGCTGAGGGAGATTTGCACAGGCAGGTCCATGTCTTAGTCCTGTTGTCTCGGTGAAGTGCTGAGGCTCCTCCTAGGCTAAGAAACAAAAGTAAGCTTAGAGGCTGTTTTCCACCATCTGTTTATAAGATTGAAGCATAAGTCATGGCTTTAAAGGTATGTATCAGAGTTTTTCTTGTTGTCCAAACACCAAGATAGTCTGTTAGTGAATAAAACTATTTCAGCAGGTTTCCAAAGGTTGTTGAATTACGAGTTGTTGCAATTATGAGTCAGTCATGTCGGTTGCATAATTTCCTACTGCTCAAGAATATCCCAACAGAGAAGAAACAAAAAAGAAATAAGGAAAAATGCTCAGTATTCGTAATCAGTTTAATACCGGCAGACTTAAATCCTTCCTCTTCTGAGGTGAGGATATGGCCCTTGCAAAAGAAAGAAAAAGAACTTCTGCTTGTCTAGCTATGCTTTCTCTCCTGCACCAATCACAATAGTGCCTAAGCATCTAACACAGATATGTAGGTCACAACTGCAATCTAACCAAAAGCAATACAGTGTGCAAAAAGGAAACACATGTCTTTGCCATGCACTGCTTTGCCCATTGCCATAAATTGGAAGGTAATTCTTACTGATAGGTTAAATTTCCATTGCAAAGAAAAAAATGGTAATTAAGAAATCAAATGAAAGGCCTGTTAATCTGTCATACTTGCTCAGTGTGTTAACAGCCAGGAGAATTAAACTATGTCAGTTATTTGAATGGTCAGAATGAAATGAGGCACAAAATATGAGAGAAAATAAAACTGAATTCCTGCAGATTCATTTACGGATCACAGAGAACAGAGGTGAGAGAGACCTACTTTATCACCCAGCAGGAGCAGCTGGGAGTCCTTAAACCCAGAGTCCGATAAATCAAACACTAAACCACCCTAATACACTGGCAGTCATTAATAATATTGCATTTAACAGTGAAGCTGACAGTGGTCTCTCCTGCATCATCCCTCTGCCTTTTACTGTGCCCTCCGCTGTTGCTCGGCAGATCTTGCCCCATTCGCAGCCAGCGATAACGCTCCACAAAGGGCCTTACATGGGATATTGAGGTCAGGGTGGGGGGAGTAACGAAAAAGCATCTTTAAGCTTAACAAACTTCCTTTCCCAGTACCCCACTGCTGCTTTGACAGGCACCAGGGCCCTTGGCCCTAGAAACCCCAGTAGGGTGGCCCCAGCCCCACTGCAGGGGGTGAGGTCCTGAGGTCCTCACGGAAATGGGCTGCTGCCATCTAGTGGCATGAGAGTGGTTCCCCCCCACCCTTGCCCCAGCTCTTCTGTCCCCTCGCAGCACACACACACTCCCTGAGAAAGGGGAGCTTGCTTTCCCTGCTGAAGCACTCTGGGAGGTCAGTGAAAAATAGTAATTAAAAAAACCTGGGAATTTAGTAAAAACTCCCCAAGAAATAAATGATCACTTTGCTTCCCCGAAACAAACTGGGCCCAATATAGCGTTGTTGGTTGGGTTTAAATCTGGTTGAAATGACCCTCAGTAAACTCTAGATTTGGTTTGAGATAGATAAAGGACTTACCGACATCTCCCTGCCCATCAAAATGGCAAGTGCAAGGCAGTGTGGGAAGCCGGCAGTGGAACTGTGCTGGCTGTTCTTTTGGGAAAGCGTGCATGTATGTCTGCACATATGGTCATTTGTGCTCACATTTGTAAGGGAGAGACAAACTGAGAAGTAAGAAGCAGTGTTCTTGAAAGTGAGAAATAAGGGTGTTCCAGAAGGCCCTCCTATACAATGCTGAGAAAAACTGAGCAAGATCTGGGCCAGAAGCTCTGAGCAAAGAAATGCCCCCGTTGTTTGATTCCTCCTGTACTCAGAACACAAGGATTTTGTACATTCCTGGTAAATATGATGCTGAGTCAAAGAAATGCATGACTGCCCTGGCACCTTCTCCTCTTTCATCAAATAACTTGTAAGTCCTCAGTTTTTTCTTATCCACTTGAGTCCAAAGGGCAACAGTACTTTTATCTAATCTGAGTTTTGTGAAATATTTTTGATAAGAAATTTCAGATATCGCATTTGGCTGTATCTTGCAGGGCTTTCAGTATTCTACAAAGTCCTTGAAAGTTTATGAGAAAGGTTCTCACTGACAGACCTCTAAAGCATGTGACAAGAGTACTCTCCCCTTCCTGTGCTAAACTTCTCCCAAAAACTGGGCTGTTCCATCTAAGCCTGTATTTTATTGTTTCTTCTTGGACCAAATGAAAGGACACTTTGCACTGAAGCTGTATTACTGTTAGATTTATGCAGCATTGTTATATATTTATATATATAAAACCAAATCTCAGCAGTTCAGATGCCTGTAAATTCTCCTTGCAAAACACGTGGGAAAGCACACGAGGAACAAAATGGTGAGCACATCTTTTCCCCTGATATTTTTTCTGCCTGGAGCAAGCAGCGTTCTCCTAGCAGTTGGTGCAGAGAGAGCTCCCCCTCCTGTTAAAAATTATCTTTAGCCCCTATCCACCCTTGGGAGACTTACTACTAACACTCAGCATCTATGGGAATCGGGCCCATGGCAACGTGAGATGCTAGAAATATAAAATTATAAATGGATATAAAAATACAGCACTGATATTTTATTTTCATTCCCTTTAATATTTTCAGTGGCTTTACAAAACAAAAGCTCATTTTTTGTTTCTTTTCTACTGCAGAGAGATTATCCCCTGTCAATGGAAATCATCCAGCAGGCAAACAATTCATTTGACTGTCTGTCTCTCCACTAAAAAAGCCCCAAAAACCTAGAATAATTTTACTGTCTGCTGCAAGGGAATGGTAATCTGACAGTTTTTACCAGGGTGAGATCCTCATGTCTGACAGGCAGATGTGCTAGCGCTGTGCGACAGGCAACATGTTTGCATTGCGAATTGCAGCAATTTGACTCCAGGAAGGCTCTTCAAAATCATTAGGCAAGCAGGGTAGGGAGGCTGCCGTATCAAATCTGATCCAGAGTTTTCATTATGTAAAAACGTCTCCTATAAATAGGGTAAATACTCATGTTTTAATAGGTAGCTAAGCCAGCAGGCTTTCTAGAAAAGGTAACATGTTTGAGAAATAACTGAGCCTGTTTTGAATGGCTGTATTATAAGATGTACCAAGCAGCAGAGATGGGCTGCACATGAAATTTCAGCTGACTACGCATACTTTCATGAGGACTTTGCTGTTTCCCACTTCTTTTCTTTTAACCTGATTTGTAACAATGTTCTAAGATTTATAAAACAAAAGTCATTGAGGTAAGAACTACTTTAAAAAGCTCTATTTTCCACGTGTCAAAAATCTCTCTGGCTTGCAAAAACACGGCAACGCACATAAATGCCGTTCTTCAGTGGAGAGTCAGAGGAGGAGGAGTTGAGAACAGCTTGGGAACAGCAACAGAGCTAGCTGTGACACAAGATTTCCACTTCCTAGGAACTTGAAAAAGAGAGACAGTGACAATAACTGAAAGAGGGCCGAAAGCAAAAATGCTTGACATGTTTTCTGAACTATAAATCTAAGAAAAGGATGCTCCAGAGCAGGATTCTGTGAATGCCCTCTGGCTCCAGACACAGCTCAACACTCTGGTCTGTCAGCTCTACTGCAACATGCAACCAAATGGAGAGATTTGGGGCAGGGCTGGAAATGGAGGTGTGTCCTTCCACTCCCCCATCGTGAGCATCAGCTCCGTCTCTGTTCTTTGGCACACAGTGCCAATCTCCTGTCGGCTTCCTGTTAGTCTTCAAAGTGTTGATGCTTTGGTTTGGTGCTTGGAGAAGCTCTATGGAGATATTTATCTAGATAAAATTAATTCCTTTGAGAATAACCTCCTGGCAGCACTTTGGAAAGTGGTGGGAAGCTTTTGTCATTCTGACGCTTCTTAAAAATTGGTGTTAGCCATTGCCTAATTTATTTTGAAAAGGACAATCAAATCACATCATTCCCCAGGTCAGATGATAGCTGTGACTTGCCTGCCAGCTATGCTATCAGAAGATGAAGCACCAGACCTTCTTGTTAGGAGTCATTTCCCGCAGCTGCCAAGGCTTTTACTAGCCATTGTTGCCCTGAAAGGCTTCCCTTCTGCTTGAGCTGTCGTAGTCCTCTGCCCTCTTCATTTTCTGTCCTTTTTAGCTGCAGCACATTTTCCATGATGGTTTCATGGTGCTCATCAGACATGGCAAGCAAACATGTCTTTGCAGCATGTCACTAGTTGGTTTGTGACATTTGAATGTTAGTGATCCCTCACTGTCTGATTCAAATAACCACAGAAAGAAAGGAGACAAATGAGAACGAAAGGGCCCAAGCAGATCCTATGCTGCGCGAGGCGTATGCAGGTGTGAATGAAAGCAGCTGGCAGACACACACACAGAGTCCATGGCTCACCGGCAGTTTTGCCACCTTTGCAGTGATTGTGGACTGCGATGATCAGAAGACAGGTATAGAAAAAAGGGTGAGCCTTACAGCATTAGTGATGATCCAGTTGCTCAGCTCTGGAATATGACATCCTCCTTACCTGCACAATGGGCAACAGGAGGCCAAGGTCTACCGGTGGCAGCAACCTGCCCGCCAGCCTGAGTTGGAAGTGAGGGCTAGAGGCCTGCAGCGAGTGCGGCCCGGCTTGTCTCATCAGGGACACGGCTGCTGTACGCTCTGTCCAAAGGGTTTTAGCAACCCACCTTGTTGTGCAGCTGTAGGTGAAAGGCTGCCCCTCTTCCTGTCTGGCTTCTCCTACAGTCAAACGAGGATACCGGTATTTCTTGTGAGACCAGCTTCTGCTAATTGTGCAAACGCCCCACAGATGAGGGCACAGAAGTGCAACATTTTAATATTATTAAACTTTGGGAGCCCCAGAGTTCTCTCTTTGTGGTTATATCTGGGTCACAGCAGGGAGGGAAAGGGCACAGGCTGCAAGTACTGTGCACACTTAAAACCCTGATGGATCCCTATAAGCTTCTGCTCTTTTACACTGCAGCCAATTACGCTCTGGGTGCTTGGGCCGAGTTACATCTTGGAAGACACCTTTGGGGCTGGCAGAGGGGCCATTTGAAGCTGTGCAACCTGCTACTGTAGATCATTTCGTGGACATTCATTTTCTACATGTTTAAAATAACATTGCATACACAATTGCATGGCGGACTCCAGGCTCCCCAGCGGGTTTCTTAGCCTGGACTTTTTTGTTGCCTGCATAGTCTATGAACCCCAGTGCAAAATCAAATTCTCACTTTTGGGGCGGTAGCTAGCACTCATGCACATTGGCATCTGTGCACTGTCATTTACACCGGGGCAGAGCACTTCATGTGTTTCATTGTACGAAGCAAATTGTGGTTGAAGAAACACCAAAAGGTACAATGTTTAGCCCTCTTCTGGCAAAGTCTGAGCAATGCAGCAGTAACAAAGGGATGCATGGCGTGATGTCCATTTTATTCAGTCTCCTCAGTTCCTTTAAATTCTCTCCAAATCAAATCAAGATTTATGTGGATCTTTAAAAAAATCCACTCATATCAAGCCATAAAGGAAATAGGAATCTATACTTAAACACTTAATTAGGGAATGTCTCCAGAACGCTCTGCAAATGGTATGGTGCTGGAATATGCTATGCATTTGGTATTTAAATATAGCTGTATACGCTCCCTCGGCCTTCTGAACTGCTGAAAACCTCCTAGCAGGTGATCACAAGCCTTTCTATAATTGAAATGAACTTAATCCTTACAAAAATGTAGCAGCAGCTGCTGTGAAAGCTGTGGCTGCTTTCCAAGTATTTCTTACATTACCCTGGTCTGTGTATTAAAAAGAGACTGATTGCTATGTTACAGAATCCTGCCACAGAGTGTCTCCTACAAGGAAGCTGTTGTGTTTTAGATTTAAGGGCTTTGTTGTGTTTTCCATAAGAACACTTTGTTCTTAGGTGATGCTTGTCATGCAAGGATCTGAGTTGTCTAGATACTAATTACTTAGGGCCTGCAACAATACACTAAAGTAAAAGGTAAATATAGATATTTTCTCTCTCTCTCTGACACACACAGATGCGCACACACAATATTGTGACACGTGGAGAGTTACATATATACATTTGTGCAGTGCAATATCAGGCCGGATTCTGCAAAGACAAAGTCAACAGAGCTTTTTTGAGTGCTTAGACTACATTGATGGGTGCTACTGGAGTGCTCTAAACATAGCAGAGAGTGACACTGCATGGCTACGACTGTCACTAAAGATGACTGAAGAAACAAAGGAAAGGTTCATCACTGGTATCAACCTCAATCATGAAGATTAGATTTCAAACAGAAAAAGGGTGATAGACTGAAGGGGAAAAGGTAGACCTGCACTGGGAGGTGAAAAGAGGTGAGCTACCAGATCAGAGAAACCAAAGAACACTGAGAAAAGACAACAGTCAGCCTGAAGTAAATATGAGAAATGACTGTAACCGCCCCCCTAATTTAAACTGCATACCACAAATCTCTGCCTGAATCCCAGCATGCTCTGAAGAACTGGGACGAGCAACGGCTTCTCCTTTTTCACTATTGTACCAGAACTCACCAATCTGACTTGGCTTCTCCAAGGCCTCTGCTGCAGTCCTACCTTCCCTCTGCCACCTCCCTTCCTCCTATTTTTCCCCTGGATCTCTCTTTTGATTCTGCCTGATAGCAGTGATACCTGGCTTTTATGCAGCACCAGCAGAGAGCAACTGTCAAGGAACTTTTCGGGCAAGGAAGAATGTCTTCCCTTCAAACCCTAGCAAATTTTACATCACATTGTCCCTGTTACACATCTGGGAGAAGTGAGGCTAACAGAAATTGCAAGATGGATTTTCCGAAGCAGGCACTGAAATCCCCTGAAGCCACCGCAAGGCTGAGATGTAGCACCTCTGAAAAATCAGGGGTCCCTGTAGGCAAGAGTACAACGACCAAAATGAAGGTGCGCTGTCCGGGAGACTGCTTCAGAAATGTGGCTCTGAGTGATTTGACCATGGTCCCAAGGTTCATCTATAACCAGGTTTACTACTCCCTGCTGTGTGCCACAACCCTACTGTCACCCCCTTGGTCTACATAGCTGTATTCACACTTCCTCTCTGTTGTGCTATATCTATTTTATGGCTTAGATTCTCAGCACGGAAAACATTCACTCAATCTTATTCAAACTGTTCTTTTGCCCCGAGCTAACCAAGACACGCACACTCATTTGTAAAGCCTGACATCTAAGGCTGTTTAAAGGGCAGAACAGAAGATGGTGCTGCTGAGCCAACATTTTTTAACAAGAAAACTCTTCCTGGAGTTCCTGGTTTTTGACAGCTCCAGTTCCAAAATAACCTTTGTTTAACCTAAAGAGTTGTCAAGGAGATAAGTTTGAGAAGCACAAAAGCTACAGAGAAACATCCCACAGCTGATTCCCTCACAGAGCAGAGATAGGGTGAAATATTGATGGATCAGACTCCCTAATTATATCTCCTACTGAGGGGCTAGCTTGAAATCTGTAGCTTTCCTGCTTTGTATGCAGCACCGTTGGGATGAAGCGCTGGGATCTCTTGCAGAGCTACATGGGCAATTGGTTTGGGATGTATGTGGCTAATGAGCAGGCGTCAGCTAGACAGCTTTGCGCGAGCTAATGAAATGTTCAGTACAAAACGCGTCACCTCCAGGTATCATCTCTGCCTCCCTCCTGGAGTTTAATCCTCTTCTCTGCTGCTGCCTGTGCAGCTTCACTCTCTGTTTACTGAAGCCTTCTCTGTGTAAAACAACAGGAGCAGCAGAACGAACAAAAGAACTTTTCATCATCAAACTGGGCAAAATGATGTCAAGCTCTTAGGTTGTATTTTTTTCTTATTAAGACTTATGTTACCCAAAATGCAAGCATGCAAAAATAGAGCCAACAATTTACACCCACAGTGCTGGCAGCTACATGTTTTTTGTATGGATAATTTTGAAAAATTTTAATTCAAACTGAAAACAGTAATAGGAAGCTTCTTTGCTTTTGAAATCCAGGGTACCCTCATGCCTCCACCGTTCACCTTTCCCCAAACCAGATTTCAGATGACAAGATCTAAAACTCCTCAGACTATCAGTGTGAAGGTTGCTTACAATGTTCACCAGTGCTGGGAAGTTCAGTGGTTTGGTGCAAAGAAACATCCTAAATTCAGACGCCTCTTCAAAATCTGATTTATTCAGCAACTGTAAATGAAGTGGCTGTAACAGAAGAGGCTGTTTCACAGAATTTCCTCTTCTAACTTACATGGCACTAGTAAATGCAGCTGAGCAGGAATAGCTGAGCAGGTAACATAAAGTGATGCTGAAGAGCGGGCCCCCATTCCACTTTGTCCCTTCTGGTAACTCCATGCTTGGTGAAGCCCATGTGGATTCCAGGGCTAGAAATTAGAATTCATGCTGCATCTCAGCATATCACTATGATGACAAATGAGAAATGAACAGTCTGTGGTCTCTACTGTTAATTCCTCTAGAAAAGGACACTACACAAACATATGCCTATGGCAGCACAGATGATGACTGCCATCAGCAGTCAGGACTCTTTGCTACTCCTGGCCTTAACGCAATTTACCAGGTTAGCTTTGCAGAGCCAGTGCATCTTCCTGTTTTCAGTTCTCCGTCTATAAAAGAAGAATAATATTTACCTATTTTACAGACCACACTAGAGAGATTAATTAGCTAATGCTTGTTGAGTACTCTGAAGACATAAAGCAACAGATGCATTTTAGGGGCTGTGTTCTGTGCGTCTGAAATCAATAGATACTTGGCAAAGAAACTACTGAATGGACTCAGGCCACAGGGAACCACATAGGCCCGTGGATTCCTACTGTAGCTGTTCCAGTTCCAACTCATAGTGGAGAGCACGCGTGTTCACACACATAGGCCGGCACTCCTGTGCAAAGGTGCTTGCTGCTTGTTACAGCAGGGTGAATGATATGTTGGTACAGTCTTCTGCTGCACAGATTCAAAATTCAAAAACAACAGGAATTCTCCCAGATGAGGGAAGAGGATCATCAGACTGTTCAGGCTCTGAAGCTCTCTGGATTTGCTAAGTGTGGCCCTCCAGGAGGCCAAATGAGCTTTTCATTCTCCCTGCCTCAAACAGTTTCTCCTTCTCAGGCAGAGAATGGAGTGTGTAGCAACGGTGAGCCAGCACAGTGGGAAAAGTTTTAAGAGCTGAAACAGAAGCCCAGGAGAGAAGGACTGAACATCTCGGGCTCTTGGTAAGAGGACAGAAGAAACAGAGCCATTCAGTGATAAAGCCGAAATCTGGCCGTCAAATAAGAAGTGGTGGCTACAGGCTGCTATTCAAGACTGAGCCAGTCTGCAGCTGTCTGATGTGTAATTTATCAGTGAACGCATACTTCATTGGCAATCTAAACAGTAGTCCATCATTAAACAGACTTGTCAGCTGATCTACCCCTTCAGCCATGGATGAAGCTGCCTCAGGCCAAGGCTGAGGGATCCAAGCACAGCTGCGTAGGGAAGATGTATCCTGCTCCCTATGCTGTTTCCACTCAGTAAGAGAGGACATGGGCAGGGTAGCACTCTCAAAAATACTTCAGTGTAATTTAATACAGGCAAGGCAGAGACAGGCAATAGAACAGGCCCTACAATCCGGCTGGCAGCTTGCTTTCTGCAGGCACCCACCTGCTGTTCGAAGACTGCCTGCTTTGTAGCTTCATTGCTGGGAGGTTTAGAGTCCATTCCCTGCAGTAACAGTTTCCTTTGGATGTATCGGTTAGTGGCCTTCATGCACCTGATGGGATACCTGAGCTAAGACTGGACAAATTTACCATCTGGTATGGCCAAGGACACACTTGATTGATTAACTACCTCTGGGAAATGTAATGTTTGCTCTTTTTTAAATATCACAAAGATAAAGACAAGGTTTGGTGGCCTGAAAGCAGAGCTCATTGGAAGGACTCTAATCCTGCTGCTTTCCTTCCCCTGCCAGACACACACACACAGCTTGTTATAGCACTAGGAATCGGAAAGAGGGGCATCATTAGCCATTACCCAGCTGGTCAGGTTCTCCCACACTGAAACGTGGCAGAGAAGGCTCAAGGACAGACAAGGAAGGCTGAATCTCAGCAGAGGCACAGATGCAACGAAGCTGCACCGACAAAGCTCCTGGCAGAGCAGAGAGGGGACTACTGAGTCAAACAAACCTGCCCTGCAACCTTGTGCCCAGAGAGGTGCCGTGGTTTTGTGCATGCATCCCTCCTGCCTTTATTGGCTTACATAAGAACTTGGCACAAGCTGGTACTAGAAGAATCAAGCAACTAATTTCTTGGCTTTCCTCCACTCCCCATGAACATACTGTTAACTTCCTGTGCACGTTGTCTTAAGGACATCATGAGAAAAGTCTTTGTCTGAGAAGAAACCAGAAAGCTACACCGCCAAGTTGTTGCTCTGCAGCTTTGAAAGCTCATGGAGTTACTGGACAGAGTCTAAAACAGTTGCTTTTCAGGAATGTCTTTCCACAGTGGCAAGGAATTACAGATCGATATTTGGTTCTTGTCTCACCTGTTCCCAAGCAGAAATACCAGGTCAAAGGTTAGAAAAAATCTTTTCGCTCTGCTGATGACAATTCAAAGCAGATTCAAAGGTTCCCAGTTTAGAAACGCCGAGACTAGGAACAGTAAAGTTCTTAGCATCTTCCTTCAGGAAATGCTTATCTGGGCCTGTATCCTACATCTTCTAGTAATCAAAAGGGTCTGTCACTCTGAATACAAGATTAAGTGCCTGAAATACCAGCTCGTTGCCTCAGTTTCCCAGTCTGTATAATTTACTCATTGAGTCTCCATAACCGTATTAATTGGGAAACTCATAAGCTTTCATTTTTTATTCTTGTTGCAGGACATATGGAAGGTATGGGAGCAGGTGTATTTGGACCAAACACAGAGAAAGTAGGCTCAGAGACTTGCCCTTGTACCTCTAATCCAAAACCACTTAGTGGAAGCTTGCATTTGTTAAATGAGTCCATCAGTCTTCAGCTACTTCCTAGAAAAGCTTCACGGACGTGGAAAAGGCTGTGAACATTCCAAAAACATTACTGCTTTGAGAGGCCACCTCTTCCTAAAGCTACTGCATTGTGCGCTCCATTTTCTGTGCAGCGAATCACTAGGAATTACTAGCAAAGCAGCCTAATTAGGTCCACTGTTGACTTACTCTGTGATCTGGGCAAAAAAATGAATCTGTCCCTGCTGCATTGTCTCAAGCTGTAAAATGATGTAAATGTAAAATATGTTCACTGAAGGCGCTTGAGGCTGAATACAGGTCATAGTAAATGTTCAGAAAGGATACTGAAACCCTTAGATTAAGAGATATACAATAGAAGAGAGTGATAAGGTTATAAAATCCGTCTCTACAAATAACTCATGTTTATATAGTGCCTTTCAACCTAACAGATCCCAAAGCTTTTTTTTTTTTTTCAGCATAACATCCTGATATACAGTCCTGTGATATACTGAGTTCGCTTCACCTACCAGTTCAAGGCAACCTCCTCTGAAGTGAAATGTGGCAGCTGTTTAATAGCCTCCAGTAGTAGTAACTTTAATAATAGGAAGGCATTTATATGGTTTTACAAACTTCAAAGAGTTAATTCTCTCTGCTCCTTCAGGAGGCAGACAAGGTTTATTATTCCCATTTCATAAAGGCAATATAACAAGAGTGGACAAAAGTGGAAAAAATCCGCACTCCCACAGATTTATAAAGTGAAATTCCGTGTGTGAGCCTAAAGTGCCTTTAATCCCATATAGAGAAAACAGATCAACATAGCTTATTAAAAAAGTCCTTTACTAAAAATAATGTTGTGGAGAGAGCTCTGATCTGGATTCTAACACCTGCCGCTTCTGCTGAAAAAATTACCTCCTCAAGCATGTGTTGACATAGAAACATCATGGTCCACAAATGCTTCTGTGCCATGAAACAAATTGGGCGCTCAAAATATACTGCCAAGACTCAGACAATCTCATTTTTAAGAGGACCCAAGAGTTACTAAAAGCCTCTTGAAATATAGCAGGAGAGAAAGCTGCAGCAACACCAATCTCCCAAACAGCCTGGCATTGTTCCTCCATCACGTGCCACTCTATGGGTCTTTCCAGCCTACTTGCACTGCGCTGCACTGCAACAAAGGAGGGAAATTCCATTCTGTGATTCCCAAAGGCTCCAAGAAATGTTTCCTGAACTTGGAGTCCCTTCTTTATGTGTTAAAAAAAAAAAAGAAAAAGAAAAAGATATAAAGTTATTTTGATTTAACCTCTTCTTCACTGAGAACTGGAGCCCTGTTCCCAGGGCATATCAGTGTTCACATATTGTTTCTTTACAGCACCATGATGGAGAATGAAGTAAGAATTCACAAGGACAGTCATCCCTGAAGTCCCAAACACCTTTTTACATCCTAACTCAGAACTCTGCAGCTTCTATTCCTCCTGCTGTTTCCTACCGAGGATTGGCCCTATTGCAACTTCTACCATTATTCACAGTCTGAACCAGAAAACACCCTCTTCCCTTTGCTCGCTAGGAGTTTCATTACCTACCCCAGATGGCATAGGCTGCAGCATTGCAGCCTCTTTCCAGTCAGAGCAGCTTTTTGATGGGGGCTGCAAATATGTTTTTCCCAGACTGTCCAGTGAAATCAGGTCAGCCAGCAAGCTGGGGTTCCCGTTTTCAACATCTCATATGGTCCTGCACAGTAATAGAGATGTCGCCTCTGAAACGCAGTCCCTACAGAAAAGGAACATGCTAAGACTCCCTGACAACTCCCAGCTGTCCACAAATGGATCACCATAGGCAGATCAGCTTGTGGTCCCTCCCCTCTCCCCCCTCAGATCTGTACAACCGTTTATTCCCAACAGATCCAACCCTCTGCAAATGCCTTGAGTCACTTTTATAACCTGAAAGACACTTGGGGCTCGGGGAGGGCGAGCTCTGGTGTCTGTGTCCTGCAGGAGCTAGGGGAGAAGGGCAGGGAGGGGACATGAACTGACCTAATTGGAGCATCTTGAATTCTCCAGCAAAGTGATTTCCATTGTGGTAGCCCATTTGCTGCATAAGTTACTCCCCATTCATCACAGAAACTATCTGGATGTAACTTTGCCAACCAGGACTTGGCCTCTCCCTCTGAAAAGCCCCTGATGTGCTGTATAGCAGCTTCATGATGCAGGACTTGGGTCAGTGCTGCTGCCTGACTCAGTCTCCCTCTTCCACACTCCACAGTAGCTGCTTCTTTCACCTCTCTGGCTTCATTTCTCCTAAGGAAACCTGCACTTCCACAGGCCCACAGCAGCCTCTGCTGTGAAAGGATGTCTAAGGAAGGAAGGATGCCTTTAACGCCCTCCTCACTCACTAAACTTTAGGCAAGTCCTGTGCTCTCCCATCACCTGAATGCCTATGGAACGTGCCATTCATGGGAAACCCTACAACCAAGGAGTCAGACTGAGAGCCAACACATTATGAAAAACCACGGCAGGGCAACACCAGCCCCAGCAAACACGCTACTGCCTGAATTCACAGCCTGGTGTTCGTTTAGGCACCTGAGTATGTATGTAGAGGCCTAGCTCTGGGCACGCAGCTATAAAACATGGGCCTTTCTGACACCGTCAAGCCTAAAACCAACAGCAAAATCATTTCCCACAGCTGCAGCATTGAGCTCACAGCAGTGCTTTCAACCTTCTCTGCTTTTGGAATGATTAGGCACTTTGTGGCATTTCACTTCCACGCAAGTCAAACGCCGCAGCAAGCGTCGAGATCAAAGCCTTTGGGATAAATATCCATGACATATTTGATGCATTATGAAATAACGCAGATGGTCGCCGAGGTGATCCGGTGACTTTGGTTCCTTGGCAACCTCGGTGCCAGGAAACTGAAGGCACAGTCAGCTCTGCACGGTGCCGCAGGCAGCTCCCGGGCATATTCCTCTAATGCTACAGTCCGTGAGAAGAAGGATCTTCACTCTGCTGACTGCCTTGGCGGTGACTCAGGTGTCGAGGGCCCCTTACTGGTGCTGCTTGTTCCCCATTTTCTGTTTGCTCTGCAAGGTCCAATCTCTGCAGGCTGCAGTGGAGTTTACTTTTGACTCCGAGTAATCAACATAATGAAGTGTGTTCTCTTAGGACTTACTTACTATGTCAGTTGATTTCTTAGGATGCTGGGGAGATTTACAAGCTTAAGGAAGCGTAGAAGTCCTTATTTACAACACTCAGGCTTAAGCCTGGACCTAGAGACCGATATATTTGGACTCTCTGGTATGTTTAGCAAATAAAGAAAATGTTTAAATATCTCCACCTCCTCTCAGTTCCCTGCCTGTGGGATTACTATTCATCACAGATAAAAAAGTAAGGAGAGGCCTGACTGTCTCTTCTCCACTGATGGCCCTAGGGAATCCCAGGATCCATGTCACGGCAGGTGAGTCACTGTCCTTCTCACAGAGACAGGAATGACGCAGCCCTTGTTGACTGAAACGAAAAGGACAAAGCGGAGCCTAGATCATCCTGGTCACATTTATTGGGTGAGGAAACGAAGCAGATACAGAACGGTCCCAGTAAGTAAATGCTGTAAGTCAGAACAACTACCCTGCACTATGCTGAATTATACCACCTGAGAATTAAACTTTTTCAAATAAGTAAATCCTGTAGTTCTTTCTTTGCTTTTTTTTTTTCTCCTTCCCTCTTTAAATCTGAAAAAATTAAAAAATCCATGCAATCTATAGGGAGCTTTTCTGAAGCAAAAAAAACACCAAGTTTGACCCTGACCTTTGCAAATGGAAATATGATGTAGTGAGAGTTGAGACCTGAGAGTCAACTAGTATCTTCAGTTCCACTGTTGAAATACAGCTGGTCATTTTGCATTTTTATTATGAGCCTCATGTAATGAGGAAGAAAATTAGGTAAATCCATTTTTGTTTTAGTTGTGTTTCTTGTCAGCTGGCAGATGACATCTGAGGTATGTTGAGAATGACTGGAGGCACAGAATGAACAGCTGATTATAGCTATTGGTTGGGATGCTATTTCTGCACGACCTGCTCCAAAGATATTAAAAGAAATTGCATCCATCTCCCTTGGCATTTATACCTGTTTTCTCTCAGCGTAACTCTACTGACTTCAAAGCAGTTACTTTGCACTTGCACACTTTTGCATGAGGAGAGCATTAGGATCGTTGTTTATAGATATTTTTGAACCTACCCAAACATGATCAATAACGGGTCATATATGGAGAGCTGAAAATCAAAATACACCAGGGAATGCACAAGCAATAGTAAGAGTTCCAGGAAAATAAGTCTTGCCAGAGCTGACAGATATCTGTTTATGGGTAGAATTAGAAATTACAGTTCTAACTCTGCAAATGGCCCCATGAAAGCAGATCGTCTTCACCACAGGGACTGGCTGACTCCACACAGGTACACATGAAGAGGAGAGCTTGCAGAAGCAAGAGCAGTGTCAGTGAGAAAAATAAAATGACTGCATGAAACATTGATAAGCATAGAGTGAAATGACTGGATACTAGACAATCTTTACTCTAGAGAAGAAAGATACAAACAACAGCTACTAGGCAAAGTCAGATCAAGTTTAACGATAAGGTTTAAATAAAAAAGAAAAGTGCGTGATTAATGAAGGAAAGTATTTGATTCCTCGTCTCATGAGGTCTTCAACTTAATACAGTCTGGAAGAGATGCTTTAGTGAAACATATTAGCAGGCTCAATCGAGAATTGAAAGGAACAGATTTGATGCTCTCATGCTTCTTTCTGATCTTAAAGATCTGTGAGCATGTTTGGATTTGGTAAATCATTTAATATCATGTCATAAAACGTACCACTCTGGATGATCTGAATGCAACAGTCCGTGGACTGAATCACAGCTGAGTGGCTGCAAACAAGAAGGAATACTAAACAGATAGGTATTGTGTTATAGAATTATGTTTATTAGGGCATCATAGAGATCAGGCCTTTGGTCTTTTTTGACATTTTTATTGATGACTCTAAAGAGGACTGAACAAAAGGATGACAGGCATTCACAAAAGTGACATGAAGTTGAAAGGGATCACAAATATCAGGGAAACCAGAAAGATGATGCAAAGGACTCTGGATAGGCTAGAAACTCGAAGTGAAAATAAATCAGTGCAATGAATCTCAGAGCCAGGTAGACTGGAAGTCTCATATCTCCTAGTGCCTTTAGGCTTTAAAGGCGATGCTCACTAAGATCATGCTATGGGGGGAAAAAATCCTAAGAAGGTTCAGTGTATGGGGACATGCTTCATCTGAAGCCCTAGAGATAAGTGTTACAGCAATCCAGAAAGAAAACAACAGAGATGTCCTCTAGCACTTCTGGTAGGCAAGAATAAACATGCCTGACCAAGAATCTTCTATAATGAAACTCTATATCATTTCCATTCACTGAGCTACTGTCATGTCTGCAAACTACACAAGGCTTTGTCTCCTCAATGTATTAATTTCTATTCAAATGCCCAGGCAGAGCATCCATTACTAACCTTTGTTAACATGAGCAGATTATTCAGGGAAGTATAACTAAATCTCTTTTATTTTCCTGAAATCCATGCTGGTGCTCTGCTGGTGAATGAAAATTCACAAGTGAAAATGTCTACTGTCTTTCTTTTTTAAAGTATTTGGGGCTGAATTTAAACCTACAACTCTAAGGAGAGATTCTAGAGAGTAACTTCTCTTCTCATACCGAGTTTAGGACTCGGAATCTGCTGTAGCTCCCGGGTGGTCCGCAGCTCCCTTAACGCATGGAACCCAAAGCCTAGCTCCTCTTGGCTGGAGGAAAAGGGGACCAGAGCAGGTGGCCGACTCCTAGGGGAGTCCCTGCACACAGTCACTGCAAATATATCACTTATCTAAAAGCCCCAGGAAAATGGTAAATTTAGCCAGAGTCTACAGCAACTCTTCTGTGCATGCCTGACTGCCACGCTGAGGCATCCTCACCTGCGAGGGGCTAGGCCAGCAGCCAGGGAAGGAAGATCTGGAGGAACGGTATGGTGGAGCAATGCAACGAGGCAGCTGGAACTGGGACAAGAGATGCCAAAGCCCGATTGCTTTAGGTGGCCCCTGAGCACCCAATACTAAAGGGCTTGTGCTGTGTGGGAGCAGTGAATTGATCTTTCCCTGTAGGTCCCCACCCAAACCTATCTGGCATGAGCTAACGCCTGTTAGCCCATTTATCCAAGAAGCAGGGGGCAACCATCCACATGAATTCATTTCTCTGTGATCTAGAAGTTCTTTCCAATTTCACACTCACACGGCTCAGCCAAAGTGATGCACACAGACCTGTAAGCAGCACACGCTGCGCCATCGCTCCTTACTCCTCTGGCCTACACTGCTCTTGAGCTTGGCTTTATCTCTCTCTGTAAAATAAAGGTCATTATGGTGTTACTCGGGCAGTGAAGGCTTTGAAGAAACACTTTGAAGTACATTATAGAAGTAGGCATTATTAGCCACTGCCCAGGGATGTGGAAGGGGTTTAGTAAGATAAAAAGGCTTTGCATTCTCCTGGCAGGAAGCACTACACAAAGTGGAAATTTTTCTGAGCTGAATTCAAAAGAGTTGAATTTTTTATCAGACTTTCTTCTAGACGATGGGCATGCCATTTCCTGGACTGTGTGAGCAGTTAATGCCATAACAAGGTCCACCTTAGAAATACAGGTGTGTTGGGTGGCGCTATGCACAGAGTTTACGATTGAAATCTCAAGGGGCTTGATTTGAGATAAAGTTTGAGGTACGCTGGCAGATAGTAAATCTGGATCAGGACATGTGCATTTAGGGACCTGGTACTCAGGATTTCGAAGCACAGCAGCTTTGGCTAGGGACAGAACTTGGAGTAGTGGCTAGAAAAGCAAGTCCTCATAGCTGAGACCATGGTGAACTAGCCTCCCTAGGGAGGATTATATGTTACGCTTGGCTCCAAGTAGTGCTATTAGACTCCTACCTTCATATACGCTGCTTTCTTTCTCAGATGTTTGGACTGGGGGAAGAAAAAGGGGAAAAACAGGAAAGGTTTATGGACTAGACGTCTCTCAACTGCACTAAACCTGTTAGCATCCCACAGGTAAGGAAGGGTTTGTGGCAATACACTGATAGCAGCACTGACAGCAGATGTATAGTGCCAGGCAAACTTTAGAACCAACCTTATTCAAAGTGCTTCCTTCTGAAAATTGTCAGCTCTGTTTGGTTTCATGCTGAAAATATTTTAAGTGGTGTTTAAGACAGTAAAAATAAGAGGGGGGTAGAAACTACAATTACCAAAGGCTGGATTAGGTGAGAATTTGAGTAGGGAAAAGCTACATTCATTTAGTTTATTTAAAAGTGATCTGTAAAGGGGACAAATATGTTTTACATCTTCCATGTGTACAGGAGACTTAAAAATTTAGTTGAAAAAACTGTTTGTTATTTGAGGCCCATCAAAACATTTTCCTTTATTCTTTACTCTTTCAACCAGCAGGGAAAATAGGTATGAGGGTTCTTTAAAGCGATGAGATACCTGAACCTAGATTTCCATGCCAGGTGTCTTGCCAATATTTGAATTAAATGGAGGATAACAAGCAACAGTGAGTTTCCAGCAATTTAAGAAATAATCCTTTCTTTCTTGATTGCTCATCTTTTATCTTTTGATCTGGTAATGTCATAATCCTAGTAGCTCTCCACCCACCCTTAAAGATCCTCCAGCAAACCAAAGACTGGATGAGACTTCATATTTCTAAAATCCAAACAGATAAACCCCTCTATGTATTTTACAGCAAAAACAACCAAACAAAAATTCCACTAACAAGCCATGGAGTTCAAGCCTTTTTGAAAGAAACAAAGCAAAGCAAGGACATACTGATTTTCCTCTACCAGTCTACCTTTCAGGACGTCCCCCTTCCGGTGTCTGCCTTGCAGTGAAACAGTATTAGGTGTGGATCCTTCAAAGGATCTCGAAGTCTGGCTGCAGATGTTAACAGATGTTTTCCCTACCTTCCTCAGAGAGTGGATGCCACTTTCGCATCTATAATGTGCTGTCCTGAGCACTGATTCCTGAACCTGTAGCAAGATGTCACAAGGGTTTGATCTAACAGCTTCCAGACCCTGGACAGGGGAGATGCTGCACCTAGAGCTGTTCTCAGCCACACACGAGCACTGTTGCTCCAAGGGAATGCTGGCACTGCAGGGAAAGACCAGTGCTTGGATGACAATTATATGCACTGCTCCATTAAACCTGCTGTTGTTCTAAAGGGGGGAATTTCAGTACAGCCAGGAGACAGTCTCTCTCATTCTGTACCTGCCTAATTGGGTGTTAAGATTCTGGTGAACTACAAGCAGATGTTTTGGCAAGGCTTGTTTGTATTAACAACTAGCTCTTCCATAGCACTCTTCCTTGGTATGGAAACATGTTTTGCAAAGGAGCACTCCGGATCAGTATCCCCATTTCACAAATAAGCAAGCCGAGGCATGGGGCAAGTAAGTAACCTGTCCCAAGGCACCCACCAGGTGAGCTATTCCACTGTGTGAAAGGCAAGTCATAAAGCGCTGCTGGGAGCTTCAGGCTCTCTGTAGACCAGCCGCACACTCCAAAAGCATGCCCACGTGGCAAATGGTGTACAGACAGCCCTGAGCTCACTCTGAATGAGGCTTGCTTTCACAGTGGTAATGACCAAGACGCGTCAGTGCAGCATCCTACGTGGACTCAGATGGTTTCTCTGCTCCTAATACCTGTGCAGGACTGTGCGTAGCTCTGCACTGTGCTACGCAGACAACCCCAAATCACTCCCTCTACTACTGCAATGGGGATTGTCTGGAGATGAACGCTCTTTAGTGATGCACAGAAGAGTACAGAATAGGAAGCAGAGGACGTAATACTTATGTGGAAGTGAAAAGAGGTATAAATAGCAGGGACCGTTGGATCCCCAAATATTTGTTCTTGATAGCAGGACTAACACCCTTACTTTTATAAAAACGCTATAGGTCCTTAATCATCTATATACACACACAAAACCACTCTTAGGACATGGGTAAGTGGGTACTGATGCATCAGAAACACTATATCCTACAGCACACATATAGAAACAGAAATACTCCTAGAAATACTGTTTTGACTTGATCTGACTCATCTCCCGGGATGACAAGGTAAGTGCCACAGCTGAGAATCACAATAGTTCAACTGGACCCAGAGTTAAAATGTTAAAATCAAGCTTTGTTTTTTTTTCATATCCAGGTCACTTGCAATTCTGGATGGAGTCCTGCTACTTGGCAGTCACTATAACATCCTCAATAAACCCCCAAAGCCATCTGAGGCTGCAAGATTAGCAGCTACCTCCGCAATGAGTTTATTTTATGCAGCTGAGATGAAGAAAAACAGTCTAAGGACGCAATCTGCAAATTATCTAAAAAAAAACTGACTTGAATTATTTGTCGATTTCATTCAGGTTGCACTTGGGCAGGCCAGACTGCACTTACTGCATGAATAGCCAGGGAAGCAGCGGGGAGGCAAAGTCATAATCGGTTTTTGTGTTCTTTGATTACCGTTACTCTAACTAAACAAAGATCTGTGGTTTACCGGTGTCCGTCCTTTCCCTGTTTTCTCAGATTAACTGCTACACTGTGACATTGTGTATATTAGTGATATTGGAGGAGATAATCTCTGCACTCAAGCTTAATGCTTGCACCAACCTTTACTTAAAAGAAATTTCCTGCTTATCATAGACTTAAATTGCAAGTCTTTTGCAGCAGTAAGTGTCTATAGAAAGGCACAAGTGCTTCACAGGGTTATAGAAATAACAATCTGAGGTGCTAATTAGGAACGTGCAACGGAGTCAGACTTGTCCAAGTCTGACTACTGCTTACTCATTGGTCTTTGGTTAGCAATAAGACTTCACAGTAGGCCTCAGATCGCTCCCGATAGATGAGGCACAGTGATTTTACTCCTCTGTTGGCTGAGCTTATCTATAATATGTTTATCAATAGTCACTGGAAAAATGATTAATCCTGACAATTATCATGTACTGTCTTATCTGACATACTCACTCAAAGGCTCTCTGATCATACTTGACCCGGTCGTTCCTTGATTTGTACCTCTGCTAGTAGTTCGGGTTTTTATTTTGATCCATATGCTCATGAAGTGCTTTATATATTGCACTTTATTTCCTGCCTTACTGAAGCTCCGGTCTTTGTCCAGAAGGTGTACTACTTCTGCAAAAAGTCTTTGGGAAGGCACTTTACCTCATTTTGCATACATTTTATTTGTTGCACAGAAACACATATCCATTCCTGCAGATCCAACTTGCCTAACTCCAAGGATTTAGCCAGCTTTGAATTCTTTGCTTATTTCTTCTCTGCACAATTTCTTGCAAATTCTCACCTATTCTGAATGCTGAAAATACAGCTTGGTGCTGCCCTGAGGCCATCAGAGAGCACAAAGGAAAGGGCAGCCTGAGCTTCATATGCATTGCTAAGCAATGCATAAAGAGCCTTCCCCTCAAATGGCGAAGCTCTTGTAATAGGCATCCATAAATATAGAAATGTGCCATTCCCAGAAACAAATTCATACAGAAAGACTCTTGCTAGTTTTGTCTATTTAGCCAGCACCAGACTCTGCCACAGAAAGTGCAATTGCTAGCGAGAGCTCAAACTTGTAATGATGCTGAACAGGTGGAAACTGGAAGAACAGCGCAGCAGGGGGAAAAAGCTAAACCAACTCTCACCCTTACAATCAGCAAAGCCCTCTCTTCAAGGCTCACATTTATATCAGGAAAGAAAAGTAGGTGCTCATCAAAAAGGAAACCAAATACTCTCTGCATTTTTCACTGACGGTGAATTTCCTCCCTTCAAAGTACTTCTCTTCCGAAGTACTCAGGAGTGCAGGCCTTCACATTAACCACTGCTAAGGGGAACATTTAACCAGGACTTGGTTTCCTTGTTATCCAGATAGGACCCTCTATCCTCTTTACACAGAAAACACGATGTAGTATCCTAACACCCCCAAACCAGATCAAATCCCCAAAGGAAAACCCCCCAAAAGAAAAGATAAAATGTTTATTAAAGGTGGACTAGCAAACTCCCCTTGCTCTGATTTATTACTGCTGTGTTCCGAGCAAACCACATGATGTCATTGAAGAAGAGAGTTGTGAAATCCCACATTCCACACCAGGAACCAGAAATGATTCCCAGACTAGGCAAATGGCATGCAAAATATCAGCAAAGTGTCCATGAGGACAAAAACAAACAGACAAAAAATAACCCTGAAGCCATGTGAAACAAATGATGCTTTCTTCACCTCAAATACTTTTACTTGGAAAGTCATCAGCATCTTGAGAATATGGAGCTAGAATTACAAAGTCAATTTAAAATCCAGGAGCAGCATTTACAGATGATGTATAAGGCAACAATCTGCAAATATTTCCTTTGGATATTGCCATCTGAAAGATTTTGGATGTCTTGCTTCCCACTTTGAATGCATGTTTAGGGGTGGGACTGTAAAATAGCTTCCAACCTTCTTTCTCTCTCTTATTAAAACCCTATTTACTTGGTTTAGGGTTTATATGAAGAGCGAGTATAATGTTATTCTACAAGTTGAGCCCTTGAATAGCTGCACTTTATTGTAAGGTTAAAGAACTGGAAGATCTTACTACACTGCATTTGTTGAAATGAGGGCACTTTTTCCTCTCCGTTACATTTTGTGATTCCTTTCCAACATACTGTTTCTTGAGGTTGGTTTAGTTTTTTCACTTCTGAGGTAAACTTTCCCTCTTCTGGCTCCACAGAAACACAAATTGCCTGAGAAGTTAGGATAGCAAGGACAGCTGGATCAGTTTATGTTGTCTACAGTTAGCCGAGATGCTGGTCCTCAGGAGGTAATACTACCTCCCAGGGATTCATGCCTTGTTCTCAAGCAAGTCAAGCTATTTTCCACTGATTCAGCCTCTTTAACATCTGAAGGGGAAGAGACTACACTATATACCTTGTACAGCTCATAAAAAAAAATGGATCAGAGCTCAGATATTATTTTCCTATGAATCAGTCACTTGAGATTTCTATTGAACAGATGGGAGCAAAGCCCAATCTGTCCTAATTAAGGAATAAAATCAAATTAAATTGTAATTGAACAGTTCCTCAGCATTACACACAAGGTGGTGGAATATAATGTCCCACAGCACGGCAGAATGGAGAGTCCAGGCCCTCCAGGCTCCGAATACAATGTTTAAAGAAGGCCACAGAAAGATGCAATCCTTTCATTATTGCTTTGCCAAAAGAAGCAGCAGACTTGCTAAGTGCAACGCTCCCCTCCCAAAACTATCTTTGGGAGGGAGCATTCTCCACAGAGATCCTGGGAAGGAGAGGACAGAGCAAAGGTACAAATG
The DNA here is from genome assembly GCF_040807025.1 of Struthio camelus. NCBI lineage: Eukaryota > Metazoa > Chordata > Aves > Struthioniformes > Struthionidae > Struthio > Struthio camelus. The sequence goes on from NC_090953.1 coordinate 7,789,974, forward strand.
GACTTAACTGCACTTTGCACACGGACAACACCTTCCTTTTCTTCCTCCTAGCTGTACAGTTTCGCATCTGAGCATCAGGAAATCCCAACAGCATAAGCGTACTTCTAAGGGAGACCAGAAAAAAAGCTCAGGATTCTTCTGGCCTTATCATTTCTAGACTGCTTGGAATATGTTTGACACCATACATACCAGTACTATTGCACCTTGTCAAACAGAGAAACTCTGTAGTGACAATAAATATTAATTCACTGTGCTGGCTCTCAGCCTGAAGTAGATTGAAATATCTGCCACAGGAACATCAGAAAAAGCCAAGTAGCAATAAAAGTCAAACAATACTGCTAGATCTAGCATCCACCACTGCCTGGTTTATGCTAGTCAAGTAGCAGATGTTTCAGACTAAGCATTTTAGAGGAATTTAGACTGATACACAACACAGCACATACTGTTGCAAATTTGCAGAGTACGTATTTCAGGAACATGTCTGGTTCCATTAAAAACTGACCTGCAACAAAATGACTTGGGTTACAAAGCTTGCAGTGCTTCTTGCCAGTCCTGCACCAGAGCAGCAATGACAGGAGAAGGATCAAAGATGACCACACAGAAAATGAGGTCCATTTCCAATGCCCGTTTTTCATGCTCAAGTAGGATTGTGTGCTGCCCACCCTTCCTGTGTCACCCCACTGCAAAGCTGGCAGTACGCAGCTCTGAGCACGCTTAGTAGAAACCTTTGCAGTTTGGCTCTCCTTGCTCAAGGAACACAAAAGGAAAGAGGATGCACATGGGACATCATCTAGCTTTTACCTCTCACTTCTGTCTAATGGTTGTGCAGTTAAGGCAGAATCCTGAAAGACGGGAATTCTCCCAGAAGTCATTTGTGTGATGGGGCTTTAGCTCATAAGCATCCTAGAACCTATCTTGCTGTAGGTGTGTAGAGGACATAGGTCAAGTTGGGGAGTGCTGATAAAACAAGGATTAGACGTATTACTTCTTGAAGGCGAAAAGTGTCTTTTATAAGTGTGTGCCCAGTACATGCCATTGTGCAGCTCTGATTTCCATACACAAGTAATAGCAAAATTTGTACCCTAAGTCTAAAGGTGGCCAGAGGTGGTCCAGAGGTGGTCCTCACGTTCAAAGACCCTACAACTACTACTGCTTCCTATGGAGAAGTACCACGCAGCAAGAGGAATGGCAGTATAAGACAAAGTGAAATCTGATAGAGGTAAAGCAGCAGCTGGCAAACATCTCGGAACAGGCAGGGCCAACACCAGGGTCAGTGTTTACAAATAATAAATCACGTGAGCAGAGCTCACCAATGTTTGGGAAAGAGTCTGCATCACCAATTTGACCTCCTGCCCAGCTGCTTTTTTTTTCTTCTTTTTTTTCCCCATTTTTCCACCCTTTTTTTCCTTTTTTTTTTCCTTTGTTGCTAAACAGAAATAAACCAGGGCCCCATGTTGGAAACCACACAAAAGTACGTAATGAAAGAAAGCTGGAACAATGACTGATTCAGACAGTTTAGGGGGCCTTCTGCACATTGTACATATCAACATTTCCTCATCCCAAAGAACTTCCTGCAAAAAAACACAGGATGCCTTTACTATAGAGTGGGTGGCATTTGATGCAGCTTTCCGATTGGCTGGGAAAGCCTACGAACCATACTTTATTTCACTACTGCCTTTCCTATAGGACATTGCCAGCAGAGAGACTTCTTGGTAACCTTTTTCAGAGTTTAGTGACACATTCACATAAATAATATCTTGACGTATAGGCACAGCAGAGCTTAATAGGAAGGAAATATGCTCTTTCTTCTCTCCCTCTTTCTCTGTTTTTCTTTCCTTTCAGTGTAACGTTCCCTTCTCCCCAGACATAAGCAGTATCTTGCAGTGGTGAAACTCGTGTTAATACTAACCTCGGAGAGCAAAACTAATGAATTATATCTTAGCAATGGCCTAGCGTGGGCTCCCCAGTTCACCCTTTTAACTCTGTCTGGCTTAGTTAATGGTACTGTTCACAAGTTCAGCACATGTGGACTGATTTGTAGAATCAGGACCACAGTTTTCATGAATCTTAAGAAAAGCTCTACTGTTATCTTAGAGAGGTCAAATACTAGTAAATCAATTAACCTGGAACCACAATGAGGGTGACCAGTATATTTTTGTTGCTGAAGGCGGAAAAAAAAGTAAATCCGTTCTAGAAATTCTTTCCATTTTACAGATGCAAAATGTTGAATTAGCAGCCCAGGAAGGTTTATACCATGAGAATGCCCGTTTCAATGGATCACAGTTTGAACTCTGTGATCACTTCATTTTATATTTGGACAGATGTTGCATGTTGTAATTAAAAACTGTTGTTATTGGCAAGGAAATGGTCGTGGAATAAGGAGCAGATGAGTTCTTAAGGAACCCATTGGGCCACATTCATCCCTAGCGTTACCCCCATTGATTTAATGGGCATACAAAAATAAAATTAGTCAATCTGCTTCTTAGATAGATGTCTCCAGGGGAAAACAGAGCAAAACAAGCTAATTGAACCCCTTTCTGCAAACGCTGGTGGCACGTATAGGAAGCAGACGGATTTTAAAACAAAATGTTTTTCAAGTTTGCTCAAGCTTTTCAGAAGGCTTCCCAGCTGCTGTGAATTACCACACATTTGAAAGAGTAACAACAGTTGCAAGGACAAGGTCCCACTTGCAACTACACAGAAGTAAGCAGCAAAAGAAAGCTGGAACAATGACCAGTTCAGACAGTTATGGGGACCTTCTGCACATTGTACCTGTCAAAATTTAGGGGCTAGCCCCTTGGATTCTCAAGGAGCAGTCAGGAGTGTACTCTTAAAACGCTTCAGCGTGCAGCGAGGGGTGGGCATTTAACAACACACCCCTTGTTTACTTAAGTCAACAGCTGCAGCTGTTGCGGAGAAATACAAGCACTGTGAGCTGCACATCATACAAGTAGTAAGACCCAAATTTGTATTTATAGAACAGTCACTACAGATCATCCCACCCTTTCACCGCACAGAGCCTCGCCAGGCAGGCAAGTGCCTCGGGCACCCTTTAAACGACTAGGCACGCGAGCAACTTTACTCACGCAAAGCAGGCCAGCCTGGGGGCGCGACGCCTGTCAGTCAGCACAACGCCGGGTCCGAGTCCCAGTCCAGCTGCTTGGCTCCTAGCCGATGGTCAGCATTTTTATCCTTTCCATTTCTACCTCCTCCTCTCTTCCGCCGCTGCTGGGGGAACGCGGTCTGGCTTTCTTCTAAACATCCCACCTTGCCGCGCTTCCTGCTGCTTCTCCCTACGTAAGTTAAGAGAGAACACCATTTGAGTCCTCATTTGGATATTCTTCTGTTCCTTTTGGAGTCTGACAGTGATAACAATGGGGATGTAGGTGAATTTAGGAGAGACACAGGGAATACTAGAAAGAAATGGGCTATGTTCACCTAAAACGGTGGCAAAAAATGAGGCAAGGTGGTTGAGGAACACGCTGAGCTAAACTGCTCCAGGAGTCCGGCTCAGAGCTGGGAGGATGCCCTTCAACACATGCGACGTCCCCACAGATGGACCTAGCACCGGTGAAGAAAACAATTCCCCGCAGCGGGAAGAAGCCACAAGCAACGGTGGCAGCCCTGGGGCTCGCCTCTTCCCCTTGCTCCCTTCCTCCAGCACAGCCCAGGGAAGCCACGGGCGCACGACCCCCTGGAAAGGGGGGGCCAAACCTACTGCTGGGGTCCTGGGTGGGGTGATTCAGCACAAGGTGTGCTGAACCCGGCAGCCGGGCTGGGCCTCTGCGCCTGCACAGCGGTCCTGACGGGTGCACGGGCACAAACTGGAGGGAGGCCAACATAAAATTGGGCGCAGACCTTGGGAAGACCAGCGCGAGCCAGGCACGGACCGCAGGGGAGGCCCGGCGTAACAAGCCTTGGGGGAGGCCAACATGAACTGGGCGCAGACCTTGGGGAAAGCCAACCCAAACCTGGCACGCGCCTGGGGCGCAGCGGTAGCGGTGGGGGGCGCTGCCAACGACACCGACTTTAGGGGAAGGCCAACATTAAACGAGGCAAAAAAACCTCAGGGGGAGGCTTGGCATAAGCCGGGCATAAAACTGAGGCAAAGCCGAAGCGGGGCAGAAGCCAGGCACAAACCCGGGGCGGGGGGCTGGCAGAAAGGGGTGCAGAGGCGGGGGCAGCCCCCGGGGAAGCTGCAGGCCGGGTGGGGTAGTGGGGAGGGCGGGAAGGTCCCCAAGGCCGGTCGCCGGGGCGACCCGCGAAGCCGGCGGGCCGAGCCCAGCCGAGCTAGGCCGCCCCTCGGCGCGGGAGGCGGCGCCTCTCGGCGAGGAGGGGGGGGGGGGGGGGGAGGCGGGCCGGGCCGGGCCGGCGCTGCCTTCCGGGGCTCGGCGCGGGGGCGGCCGCAGGCGGCAGGATGCGCTCCGCGGCGCCGCTGCCGCCGGCCTGTCTGCTGCTGCTGCCCCTGCTGCTGCTGCTGCTGTTGCCGGCCGCGCCCGGCGCCCGCGGCAGCCGCGAACCGCCGCCGCCCGCCGGCAACGGCAGCCGGCTGCCCGCCGAGCCCCGCGGCGCGCCGGGCAACCACAGCGGCGCCCAGCTCAGCCCCGTGCCCGCCTTGCTCCGCGACCTCTCCGCGCTCAAGGCCGCCGTCATCGGGGCCTGCGCCCTCACGGCCGCCCTCATCGCCTGCCTCCTGCTGCGCGTCTTCAGGTAGGGGCCGGGCCGCCCCGGCAGCGTCCCCCCCCCCCCCCGCCGCCGCCGCGGCTGCAGGTGCCGCTCCCGAGGCCCCCCCGGAGCCGGAGCCGAGCCTACCTGCGTCTCCTCCGGCGGCGGCGCCGTGCTCCTTTTCCCCGCTGCTCCCTCTTGTCTGGGTCGCTCCCGCCCCATTAAAGACGCGCTGTAAAAAGCGCCTCGCCGGAGCCGCGTTTCCGCCTCGCTGCGCGGCCCGGGGTTTGCGCCGCCGTCCTGTCCCGGCTCGTCCCGTCCCGTCCGGGCCCGTCGAGGCGTCCGCGGGCCCCGCCGGACCGCGCGGCGCAGCCTCCTTCGCGCCTCCCGTCGCTGCTCGGCCTCTTCCCACCTTCGCGCTTTGGGCGGCCGCCGGGAGGCCAAAGGGCCGCCTGGTCGCCGCCGCGGGGAAAGCTGAGGTTGGCTTGATGGAAAGCAAGTGGAAGAGGTTACAACGCTGTCACTGGTGCGGCCTTGCAGCACTCGCGCGCAGGGAAGCCCCAAGCACCGTCTCGGGATGCCAGGCTTTATTGAATTTCTCACCTATTACTAATCTTTTTCGAAGCCTGGCCCGAGGTAAAACACCCTTTTGAAGACTTAAGTATTTAATCAAACTTTTGAGGAATCATAAAGGCTCCAGAATCCTCAAACTTATGAATTTCCTTGCATTTTCTCCTGCTCTGCTTTAGAATGAGCCAGAAAGATACAGCAGGTTTCAGGTAGCCTTTTCCAAGCATGACATAGCATATGTATGCATGGGTGCGCAGATGGGATGTGTGCAGGTGTCGATGGTGTAGTACCTCCTGCTGGCTGTGGGAGACAATCACTTCTTTCCTTTTAATTCAGCTGAAGCAAATAGTCTTGGCTTGAGGAGATGCAACAGAACCAAAAGCGGATGTCGTTTTAGACCACAGCACTACTTTGACTCCGTGCTGTAGGACCCAACCTCTTGACGTTTCAGATGGGTTGATTGCTGATGGATGCAACCTCCCACTGCCGGCGCAAAAGGGGGAAAAAAGCCCAATAGCTTGTGGAGCTGAGAGAGGCGCTGGTGACCAGCGGGAAGCCTGCAAGAAGTCTGCATCGGTTTGGTGGGCTGGTTGTATCTCGTCCGTTCAGCACGGCAGAGCCGCAGCAGGGCTGTCCGTTCTGCAAGCCCTTGGTGCCGCTAAAGCGGGTTGGTGCTGGCGTGCGCTTCGAGTCACGCTGGCCACCCTTGAAACCCGTGTAAGATCTCCTGCTGCGAGGAACATGAGCAAATTAAACTCAATTGCTTTAGAAAGCCAGTCTCCCTGTTGGCTTGTTGCTGAAGCAGAAGAAAAGTAAATATTAAAGCTCAATTTGGCACTGTTAGTGTTAATTATTGTTTATTCCAAGGTAATGGCTAGAGTCCCCATTGTGCGCCAAAGGCTGTTCCTTTCCCACACAGTTGACGCGCAAAAAGTTGTTGCCTGCTCGTGCCTGACTTTGCAATGGAAGGTTACTAACCTTCGGTAGTTAGCAGCAATCCTGACTTCTAGGTAGGGGCAACAGGAAAGAGCCTGGAAAGTTGAGCAGCTCGCTCTCCAGGAAGCAGAGCTGCTCCAGGAAGGAGGAGGAGCGCGCCAGGGCTCCAGTGACAGAAACAGTCAAACAACTGGAGTTTGCCGTTTCTTCCTTGTTCTCTTTTCAAGCAACTCTTGCGTTTTCACAATGGCTGCAGGTGACTTCTCTAGTTCTCCTGTTTCTCAAGGAAATCAGTGCAGGAAGGGCAGTGTTCACAACAGTGATGTTATAAACTGTGCATTTAGAGCCTGGGATGACCAGAAATGATATTTTTCTAAGCAAATTAGTATTTTACTAAACAATTCTTTCCATGCATCGCAATAGCTGGCAAAAGACAATGCAGATAAATTTGCTCATTAAACTGAAGTCGTTAAGGGGAAGCAAGTAAAATTCCTTTTTTTTTTTTTTTTGGATCAATATCACCCACTTGCCAGCCTTATTAAGTCATTGTGGACAAATACAGCAAAGTTGCTAGTAGGTGTATGAGCTAGAATTAGCAAGTCTATAACCAAGTGCAGAATGAAAAGCATGAAGTTGTAGTCATAGTTCTTTTGGCTCTTTGAGAGTTCATTCCCTCTGCCTCAGTTTCTTCTTGCTCTAAAGAGAGAACAGTTTCTGTCAAGGACACCTGGCATAAACCTGAATATTTCCAGCCAAAGAATGCAAACTGATAGCCTTTGAAGACCTTTCCCTATACAATAAATCAGCAAAAATAGGTCCAAGTTCAAGTCACCTTGGGAAGGATAGATGAGTTCTCCCATGCCAAAGTCATTGTTATGCAACTGGTCAGAGGTAATGTAGCGTTAAAGATGCATTAAAAATTCCCTCTGAGATCTCTCCTCGATCTGTAACAGACTGCCCCAGCGAAAATGGAAGATGAAGCTTTAGGCTTCTGAATATGCTTTTTTTTTTTTTTTTTAAATCTGAAAGAGCACTTGTTTGTACACAATTATCTGAGCTGCAAAACAAGACAAGAACACCAACAGGTATGTTTGTTCTGTGTCACACTTACAGCTGTCAAATAGATTGGAGGAGAATTTTATGTTGCAGAAGAGATAAGGGATTCACCCTCAATAAATGTAAAGCTTTTCTCCATCAGAGAAAGCATCAGAATAAGATCTTTGTTCATACTTTAGTCAAAAGCATTGCTATTTTTTTAAAGTGTGATGGATTCCTTTTTAAGGAGATTTTGCTGGAATCCATTCTTTGATTCAACCTTCACTGTGAAATTGCTCTGGATTGCTGGAAGTAAATTATCCTTTTAGATAGGAATTGTAGAGCTGAAATAAGTTAGTAAGTGGCCAGATATTCTTGTAACAGGCGTGTTAGATTGATTTTTGTTGGGTTTGTTTGTTTGTTTGTTTGTTTTGTTAGAGCAGGGTTGGATATATGTCTAGCTTTCCAACTCTGTAAGACAACATTCAGAGATGCCTAGTGGTTCCTTTTAGGAATGTTATGCTCTGAATCCGTTTGATGGTTCTCTGATTCAGAATGTGGTATTCCTGTAAGTAATCTGAATTTCCCCCTTCCTCCTTCCCTTTTTCTCTGTGGCTACTATGGACCAGAAGTACAGCCAAAATAGTCTGCATGTGGCAAGGCCTAATCTGTTACAGTAATGTTTTTTGGCAAGCCTACTTCTGTACTTTTTCTTTCGTATACCCCTGGGTGCTGCATGCTCCCAAACCAAAGCCATTTCCCTAACAGACTAAAGTTCATGTTACTCTCAATCAGATAGTTGAGTAAATTGGATTACCAAGAAACACAATTTCTAGAAGCCATTTATGAACAGATCTTGGGGCTGAGTATGGACTCTGTGATCTGTGTTTTTGATTTTGCATGTCTATCCCCATAACCTACCAAATCTTTTATCCTGGTGCAGCTCAGTTCATCTCACTGCAATGCAACTCTTAGGATCAGCTCCCAGGAAACACCCTTTTTCGCATGTGGCCGTCTATGCTGGTAGACCGTATGCCTTCTGGGAAAACTGGATAAGTTACTTTTACTCAGGTGTGCCTACTGAAAACAACCCAATACTGTAGTTGCAGAAAGCTCTGATAGTTTGCTATGTGTCTTGACCTGCCCTAGAATGAACAAATCCTAAGCTGGGAATGGCTGATATTTATCTAGACTCTGAGGGAGAAGCTACCTGCTTTTTTTGTAATTCATTGCTTTGTTATGTTGCATGTTGTTTAATTTTGATTCTTCCCCAAATATAATTTTCAGCTTAGTTTTGCAGTAATTGAAAAACTGGTATAAATTAGTAAGATTGAGGAAAGAGGTTCAAGCATATGATCACAGGATACAAGACCCATTGTTCTACAAGCTGGTGAATTGCTCCAGGGCATCCAAGGCTTAACCCTAGAGAGTTTGAATGTAAACTAAATGCGCTATAGCCAGTTAGATACTCCAGCAAAGAAAAGAAGGCTGCCAGGATCGGGAAAGAAATATAGGCCATTAAAGTGACTTTAATTTAAAAAAAAAAAAAAACAAAACCCAAAACCTAAACCAAAAACCTCGACTTAGGACCTCGCATTAAAAACTTCCTTTAAGCTCTATGTAGTTTAATTAGGGCCACAGAGAGGAGAACGACAAACAAGACACTTGTCCTGGGTCTCAGAGGTCCTGTCTCTGGAGAGATTACATATTCTTGATGTGAGCATGGCAAGCAAACCGGCAGGAGGAGAGGAGAGGGCTTCACAATCTGAAGTTATCTCAGGCTCTTTGCAGCTCTGATGCAAATAGAGTAGAGAATAAATTTGGTTTCTTGTTCTAGAATTCACTGGCTTGAAGAATTTAGCTAGGTTATACATGTGTCTGTATCTCTCCTACGAAACAAGGATAGTTCCTGAGCACGTCTCAGATGGTGGTGGTCTGATCGCACTATAGCATTTGAAAGTGCACACTGGCACTAGTACTGACCACGAGACGTGAGTGGCTGTATTTTAATTGCTTTCAGGCATCACTGCTTCATTGGACTGCAACAATATCTCATTTACATTTTCCTGAAGTTATTCCCATCACAGCCTCTGACCCTCATGTTAGCAGCGCAGCTGAGCAAGTGGATGCTTGTTCTTTGTGGCCTAATATCTTCTATCTCAAGGATGTGACTGATAGAAAATGCAGCATCTTCAATTTGCTACAGTACAGTGTGTATCCTGAAACATGTATCAATGCATACAGCACCATCCAGAGAGCAGAGATGCCTAGACAGATCAACAGTAATGAAATATCACCAGTCTAATTCATCGGCCAATAATAAGCCTGGAGCTTCCCCTGGTTTCTATTTCCGTAAAATATATATATATTTTTAACTGCCCAGGGAGCCCATTAACAGCAAATAGACTGGTCCCAATACCCTATATAACATTGTTGCAGTTCTAGGAGGAAAGTTGTAACTAGCTTAATTAGACTTCCAAGGACGTTGTTTTTGCGGGGGAGAAGGGGGGTCCACTGCCCCTGAATCCATAGGCGGAAAGTGTTAATGCTTTATTAGAAACGCTGAGACCTCTTTCCCTGGGTCAAGAGAAGCGTTATCTTTTGAGTATCAGGGTTGTAGACAAAAATAGATTAGAGACATAAATAACATAATGAACTAGTGAGTTGACTTGGGTATTTACTCTACCACATGATGCCTCAGAAAGGAGGATGGAGGAGTGCTGCATATGACCGGAGTTTGATCCAAATAGCCCCCAGGCAAAATACAAACACAAAGTCAGCGTTCTGCTCCAGCCCTTATTTGTATGCCATCCCTCCTCGCTATGTTGGGTCTAAAGTGAAAGGTTGATGTTTCTGGCTATATATATGTGTGTGTGTGTGTGTATAAATATATATATATATTTTTTTTTCCCCTCATGATGATGCAGTGTAAGCTTCAGATTTGGTTTTAAAGCCATCAGGAACTATTATGATCAGCTACTCTGACCAACACAGCCCCTAAGCATCTCTGGCCAGCCTGCGCATTGAGCCCGCGGTGATGCTTGAATGCCCTCCGGCAGTTCGGTTCATGTGCCGGTCCGTGACTGACGGTCCTGCTCTCCCTGGGTGCCTGCTCTACCGGTGCTGCGACAAGTGCATCTCTGTCCCGACCTGTAGTGTCCCTTGCTTAGGCTTGCTGGTTACAATGAGGTGGCTGAAGGCAGACAGCAGAAGCAATGTGGTTTTTAAGTGGAAGACCGTTTTCAGCACTGAAATACCCCATACCACTCCTGCCCAGGCTAAATCACTCGGGGAGCATTTCCGCTTGTCGTTATGCAAGGGGCGTGCTCTGAACGCAGCTTCCAGCACACCGTTTGCTTAAAAAACGCAAAGCAAGTGCAGCTGGAAAGTTGTGCCTTTTGCTTTTGCCCACGAGGCCTCACACATCCTGATCCTTTCCAAGAGGTCTCAAAAGTTCATGAAACATTTGTATGCTGTAGTTCCTACGCTGTGCGAGGATGCTGACTCTGCTGTCTGCCTGCAAACAAAAGCTATCGTCTGGGCCCACCCGGCGGTCAATGTGCTTTTCCTTTTGTATTGTAGTCACTGATGATTAAATGGATCCTACTCTGCTTCAGTAGCTTTAACATGCAACAGGGTTTCCTGACGGACAGGTTTATTTTGCATGCATATGGGGAGACTCCCAAGGTTTTCCTTTAAAGTTAGCTCAAGTTATTCATTTGGTATTTATGAAGCCTAGGGGACTTGTTCAAATGAAAAAATGTGAGAACATTCACCACTGAAAAGTGCAGATTGCTGATAATCGTATTAGCAAGATATAATGATGTGGAATTAATTGAGGCAAGGAAAGATCCCATTGCCCTGCTTATTGCACAGAACTGTTTGTAGCAGCTTAGCCAAATGCCAGCAACAAAACAAACTTCTCCCCTTTCCTAAATGAGTCCGGTGGTTAAGTGGGGGTTGTGAAGGATTAGTAGATCACTGTGTTGAGCGTTCTGCTCCAGGTCCTCTTTAAAAGGTAGCTCAAATAGAAGCCCAATTAACTGCTGGAGGTTTAAGGATTCTAATTTTCCATTTGTAAAAATACCTATTCTACAGTAGTTGCTTCAAACATTCCAGAATTGGTGTTGAAAGATAAACTCCATAGAATAAGATATGTTTTCTAAAAGAGGGAATGAGTTTGGCTATCTTGCAGCAAAATGGGCCTGATAGGCAGGTAGGCTCTTTCAAAACCACGTGAACCTATGGAAACCCATTGCAGACTGCAAGGCAAGAAGTACAAGCAGTACCAACGTGCTTCATTTGTTCGACAGGTAGACACACTTTAGTTGTAATATATGTTTATGCTTCACAGCGTGAGTAAACGTTTCTTGTAAAAGCCATGCATTCCTTGTAAGATGAGACCTTCTTGCGTCACTTTGCTGCTAGGTCTTGGCTGAGAAGCAGCATGAGACAGAGAGATGTTTTCAGAAGGATTTTCAAGTGCTTGGGTTAAGAGTCCTACTGCACTGGATATAAAATTGCTAGTTTTAACAACAGCAATAACAGAACAAAACACCCTGTGCTCTACGTGACACAGCAGCACAGATTGCTACAAAGATTAGATGACAGGAGAGGACTTTCGTCATGCTTCTGGTGCAAATTTAGTCTTCAGCACGGTGAGGAAATGAAAACTGCTCCATCCCAAGGGCTAGGACCTGTTCAGTCTTGGACTAATGCCCAAAAACGATGATAGGCAGAGGTGCTGAGAGTTTCATGTCAGAGCTCTTTCACATTCACAAATTTAATTTTCCTTTATTTTAAGTCTGGAAGGGACCACTGCGATCATTTGCTCTGATATCACCAGACCTATAAACGCAGATCTTGAGTCCCAGTCTCTTTGTAACGCTCACACCTTGTCCCTGCTGCTGGGTAACTTAAAAAAGACAAGTTCCTGATGCAAAAAATTGCAGCGCTGAAACTAACACACCTTGCGTGGCTTGCCAGGGCAAGACTTCTTGACAGCAAAAGGGTACTCGTGACGTGCTGTCTGCTCTGAGCAGTAATTGTGATTACTAGAAATTAGGGAGTGCTTGTTCGCGCCTGCAGCAGTTGCCCGTTGCATTCTATAAAAAGTCAGAGGGAAAAATTGGGCAGTTTGTTAACTAAAATCATCCTCTCTTCTTCCCAAAAGCTAGCTGTATATGTCGATACCTTCTTTAATATATATTAAACATGTGCTGGTATAAGCACAAAACTGAATTTATACATGAGCAGTGTGAACCTGCTAATCCCCATTAAAGTAGTAGGTGAAGTAAGAAGGACCCACGCAATTCAAGCTAGAGGAAGAGAATTAGCTGAGAAGCCACGCACCAAATGGTTGTTGACTGAAAGCAAGTATTAGAACATAGATCTCACAGAAGAGATGATGCAGGCACTTGAGCATCTCCATTTCTAAAAGATGGTGCTCGGGAAAAACAATCGTAGCTGATTGTTTTTCACAGCACTTAGGCAGTGCCAAGTGCAAAACTCCTCGGATAAGGCTAAAGGTTGTTTCTCCAGGAGTTGTGAGCTTGCCTTGACACCCAGAAAAGAAGGGAGCAGGCTGCTTGTACGCAAACACCACCTCTCCCTTGGCTCCTTATAATCCTGCCTCGAACATTACCTCCTCTCGGTAGGGTTTAACCTGGTGTTCTCATCTAAACGTGTTCCCTAACCCTTTGGCTGCTTCTGCTGGTTAAGGCTGCGTCTGACTTATTGAGCATGGCAGCAGGAGGACCCGGTGGGCTGCTGTGCTCGCGTGCTTGCCCCGGACACCAAAGGATCGTCGTCTGGTTTGTCAGCAGCTGAAAGACTGACGTTGATCTGGATTGCCGTTGACAAGAAACTGTGCTCTACACTGACAGGCACAAACGGTGGCCTTGGGAAGGCAGGGGGAGGGGACACAGGCTGGCTCTGCAGCCTGAGCATCTGGGGAGTCTCAGTCAAACGGGCCGCAGATTGGGTGTTGGTGGGCCACGTCCCTAGGGAAAGCGGTCGGCCTCCCTAAGGAATTCTGTATGAACACGAGCCTTTCCTCCCCACCTCTGTGTTTCAGGTCTGGCAAGAGGATTAAGAAGACCAGAAAGTATGACATAATCACAACTCCAGCCGAGCGGGTAGAAATGGCTCCTCTGAATGAGGAAGACGACGAGGACGAAGACTCGACAGTGTTTGATGTGAAATACAGGTACTGCCGCGAGCCCGTCCAGTTCAGGCTGCTCACTGAGCTCCTGCTAGGGAAGGCAGGTCTTTTTTTTCCTCGGTCGTGCCTGCTTGACAGACACGAGGCAGTCGTAATCCCCCTGTCACTCTGCCCAAGCCTTATCTCTCTCCTGTGCAGCTCCTCCTGTGCCTGGCTTCTCAGCACGCAGCTGCTCTGTGCTCTTCTGCTCTGACAATAACCATCTCCCTATCCCGAGGCGCTCTGCCCTCCTCTTTCCTCTGCAGAGCAGCACAGCAGGACACAGATGCCCTAAATAGTTAACAAGGTTAAACAGCCTGAACTTTCCTGCTCAGACAGTTGTTGTGGGCTGTCATTCCTGTACACACCGAAGTTGTGTATACACACACACACTAGATGGAGGACTGTGTGTCAAGGGCTGCTTTCCCAGGCGCCGTTACTGCAGTAGGACTAGGAGGGAAATAGGGGCACATCTCCCCTGGCCCCTGCTCTCATGTGTTTTTGTGACAAGGAAAGGACTCTTGTCCCTCACTAATGTTGTTAACAGTTAACGTTTAGCGACGAACTTTCACTAAATGTGTTTGTCTTTTTAAGATACAAGTGGTATGACAGCCCAAACCTTTTGGTGCCTATTCTGGGCAAGAAATTTATAGCAACCACTCAGCGCATAAGGATTCTGCACATTGATTTATGGCATCAGGGTATCTGCACCTCTTATTTTTGTTTGCATCAAACTATCTATAACGCTAGAGTTGCATTCTCATCCAAATAAGGTCTGTTCTAAAATCTGTGTCTCTGGCTGAAATAAGCCCTCCTAATTATAAAAATGAAGATCTTGACAGCTCATAACTGGAGATTTAACAGACTTTACTCCTGTTGCCCATCTCCTGACTTTGGAGAGGGGGAACAACGCGCTTGTTCTAAGCACATGTATGCCAGCATCTAAAACACATACCACCACATGCTTTGCTGGTCGTTTTCAAAATAACCATATTATTTCTCTGTAAAAGTCAGGCAGGAGTTGGAAACCATAGACCCAAGGGGTGTCAGTTGTGCTGTGATGTATAATTAGTTCCTGAATAAGAAGATTCCTGTCCATCCTTGCCTGACTGTTGCCACTCTCATTAGTGCAAACAGGAGAGCTATAGATTTCAGGTGTGCTGTTTCTCAGGCAGCTTTTATTTTAGGACTGTGCTTCATTAAGCCTAGAGTGGAGAGTAAATTTGTCCCTACATGTCCTACTTTAACAGCCTATGTCTCCTGGTCCTCTTCCTCCTAACTGAGTGGAAATAACCGAGTACTTTTTCTCTGTGAACTTTTGGTAGCAAGATCAGAGGGATTTTTTCTGAAGACACAGAATACTCTCAATCATGGCAGTGCTTCAGAAAAAGATGTCTAATAGTAGAACACTAGATGAACCAAGAAGAGAGTTGCTGGAAACAGTCTGACTCATGAGAGGGCTGTAGTCATGTTACTTGTCTTTGCTCCCGCAGAGCACACGCTACTGCTGCTTTCAGAGAAGTCATTCAGTCTTCTTGGGTTCCTTAGCATTACAAATGGCTCTTCACCTTGCAGGATGCTCTATTCGGAGACAAGGGGGTTTTTGATTCTTAGCCAACCTGTTTGCTCTTCAGCTGTGGGAGTTCCTTCTCTTCCCCCAGCACAACTGCTGTTAGATTCCACATTTTCAGAAATCCTTGCTGCTTTAGACCTATGGTTTTTAGCTCGAGCACAGCTACCTCAGTCTAGAGGGCGATATCATCTTACAGACAACTGTTTATCAGAACTGAGCACGGGAAAGCTTCTCTAAGGATATGTTTGCCACAAGAAAGCATCAAGCTCTGTGGTTCCTTTGAACATCTCAGACTATAGGTGTGTCCTCTGTATGTCAGTGAACTAACAGGACTTCAGTCAGGGTTCCCCTTGCTCCACTCAAACTCAGCATTCAGGAAGTAGCTGCCTTGTGCCATCCAAGGCTTCCTTTGTTCTTTGCAGCTGTATTCATATTTCAGAAAGGTAGCATAAGGGGAGGTATCTTTACAGCCTCTCTATGAATAATAGGAATTATAAATACAATTGGAGTTACAGGGTTGTTTTGGATATTCACCAATGCCTACAGTTTTAAAGGAGCCTTCTTTAACTGCTACTTCCTGAAAACTACTTCCCCTCTTCATTATCTCAAAAACAAACAAAAAGTGCAGCCATAAGGAGTGAACTTGCAGAGGTGTCACTAGGGCTGATCCATAAGGAATGGGAGGATACTGCTGTTTCAGCTCGTTAGCTAGCTAAAACAACATGTAATGAGCTGCAGTAACCTGGAAGCAATTCTGAAAGGGGACCAAGGAGTGACAGGTGTGTCCTGACAGTTACCCACAGGCTAGAATATCCTGTGCTTTTATGTGTTTATTTTTCATATTCAAATGAAGGTGCCTCCTTGCCAGCAGTTTGTGTCAGCTGTGGCAGCCGTCTGGTTTTATTCCATCAGCCTCCTAGCAGCGGCACTGACTTGGCCTAAGGTACAGCAGGCTTCTGGCCCCCATCTGTGCAGTGACTCTTGGCAAGGTGCTGCTTCGCATACTCAAGTGCTTTGGTGATTGTACCATTATTGGGATTGCTTTTGGAGAGGCTAAACCTAATACAGCCCTGTGCTGCACAAGGATCAACTGGTGTAATGATGAGAGTTATGACTCTGATTTTCTTAATTTTTTATTTCTTTGCAACACACTGGTACTGAAACATCTGCCTATTAACCAGACTACCTGTCGTTCAGTTTTGTAAAGTATACACTGCCACATCTACATCAGAAACCATCTGTCCAGAGTCATTCAAACCGAAAGTCTTCAAAGTCTCTCTGGCTCCAGGATAGCACATGAGATTATCTGTAATCTTTTGACTTGTTCATTGTTTATTTAAAGGCTGTGAAACTGTGAGGAAATTAGTCCATGCTCTAGAAGGTCTGATTTGCAATGGCTTTTGCTCAGTGCTTTCCACTGGGAAAGTACCTAAAGTATTTTTAAAAGACTGTCTTTTGAGAAAACATTGGAATGCAGGAAAAAGGGAACCAGTTTTCCAAAGAACAACGTTGACGGGATATGTTGGCTGCTGATGGACTGTGAGCGTTATTCAGTTCAAGCCTTACTCATCTGCACTATAAGGCAAACATGCTTGCAGATCTCTAGGGTTACCACCAGCATGGCAGTAGGGGAAAGTCTGAAGAGCTGGCCTGGAGTACCATGACATTAGCTACCTCTTATGCATAATACTAAGTACGTGAGTCCAGTATTAACACAATCCTTTGGCTGATACACAGCTCATGAACAGAGAATCTCACTTTGAGTTTGTAGCATAAATCTTTGCTGAGGAGGATGTGGATAGGCTCTGGGCTGGTTTGTTTGGGGTTCCCCTCAATGTTGCTGAAGGAACTGCACGGATGCTTGCTCCCGTGTTTGGGGGAGTAATTAAGATTCTGTGCTATCTCCCCCACATAATGCAAACAGCAGTCTAATTAAAAGGCAGTCGCTGTCTAGCAGCAGCAGGGGAGTAGTGACATATACCTCTCCAATTGTTCTCCAGCAGTTAATTTTCTCCTATAATGCTTTGTCCTTGTATGTATTTGTTTCCAGCCTTACATGAGGCGTCAAAGAACAGCAGACAGCGTAAATCGGGCTGTTTGACAAAGGTTGTTAAATTTTTTGGGGATGCTTTAACATTTTGCGGTCCCAGTAGATCCCACCCCCGCTTCCCTTGGGCTGTGGAGCAGTGAGAAATAACCACCTTCCTTCTGTAAAGCAGGCTAATGAGACCACTTCAAAATCTTAACCAAACAATCCCTTCTGTGGATGCAAAGCCACCCACTGCCTGCCTCTGACAAAAACAGAAGAGTGTGTGTGTGTGTGTGTGTGCTGGATTAGATGCCCCTTTTGCAATCTCATTTCAGTAGCAGGGAAGCAGTTCTGTCAATGGCTTCTCTAATCCTGAGAGCATGGTTTCTGTGTGACAAGACGCTGGAAGCGTAAATCAAAGATTGTCATAGAGCAAAGATGCCAAATCACTTGGGCATTAACACCTCCTTAAGAAGCCTCATGAAAAGAATTTTTTTTTTTTTTAATATGGAGGAGGATTTTCTGTGTGTTTGCTCTTATTTTAAGAGAGGCATTAGGATAAGGAGTTGAGGAGTGATTCTGAAATTGGTATAGAGCTATACAAAGAAAGCAAATGGAATATGGGGAGGATTTTTGTTTCTTGATCACCAACTCTGATCCAATCTGTGTGGCTGAAGGCTGAAAGATCTCTGTTGAACTGATGTTTAGCCCATAAGAACTGGGTCGGTCATGGTTTTCCACACGTCAGATATTTTTTCATGTTTCATTAAGGGATTACACTTGCTGTAAACCTTGGAAAATGAGGTAGTGGGAAACTAAATCCCATGCTGTAGGTGTGCTCTCATCCCAACAATAGATCTTAATTTTAAAATTTCCCTTTCCTAGTTGCTACTTTAACACTGACTTTCAAAAAGGTGATAGAAAGTTGCACAGATTTCATGATCTTCTGCTTGGTGGTGCTAAATCATTGATTCATCAGACAGTTGGTACCTTGTGACAGTCGAGAAGAGAAGAGTAAAGTAAAGGCAGTAGGTTACAGGCAAAATCCTCCAATGCACTAGTGTTAGCATCCACCCCCATCACAGCGCATTCTGCTTTTTTGTGTAAGAGTAAAGAAATCAGAACAGTTGCAAAAAGAAACACTTTCTGGAAATGTAATTAAAATTGTTAGGTTATTAAGCTTATTAACTCTAGTGTAGCTCATTGGGGGATTTCTTGTCAGCTTCAATAGAAAGTTGAAAACAAGTACTGAATAAATTCTATTGCGCCTTGTACATGAAAGGCTTTGAAAGTGCTTCAGTAATCCAGAATATTCAGCGGTGTCTCCTCTCCCTGCTGAAGCACGGCTTTTTGAGGCAGCGCAGTCTGTTCTTATTACGCTTGCTGGGCCCAGCTGAGTGCGTTTCACAACCGTCCCTGCAGAGTGTTTCGATTCCAGGGCGATACATGCCACATGAGAGTCCGGAGCTGAGGAAGAACTGAATGTAAATACCAGAGCTGGAAATTTCCCAAACCAGATGTCAGACTCCTAAATAAGTACTGAAAGAAAGCCACAAGTGTTTCTTGGGCAGATTGGAACCTCCCTTCATCTTGTAAGCTAAGTGAAATTCCTCCGCTTGTGTTCCACACGGATTGTCATTTTTCTCCTCTAACAGCAGCAGCACCAACAAAACAAACAAGCATTTTAGCGTTGTATCTTCCCAAGTGCACTTGAAGGCAAGAAGATTTGTATGTAAGGGGTGGAGGCAGGCAGAGGGAAGGGAACAACATTTATTCAGTCGTTGTTGTACTATGGGGCTTTTGAGATCTTCCAGGGCATTTCAGAGGAAGGATGCACTACGTGTAAAGGCTGGTGTAACACACGTTCACCCCTTTCCCAGGGACTGATAGCACTGAGCTGTGTGAAAATGTCTTCATTGCCATTGCAGGGCTCAGCCTTTGATGCACTTGAATCTTTAGGGAGCCTCTCTGAGATACATAGATTACAATATTGGTGTCTTCTCTTTGACTCCGTCCTTTCTAGAGCATACCTATGTGTGCAGCTCTCAACAGAGCATGGTATTGTCTGCTCATTTCAGCAAGGTGTTTACTCTCAAGGGAGCAGGTGTAATGGATTTTTTTCTTATTTTTGCAAGAGAAAGCCACAGGCCGTTCTGGATGGTGATAGGTGAATTGCACTGGGCTTTGTAGCAGCTTAATTCCCCACCACCACCACCAGGCAGCAATGACAAGCTGTATATAAATGGAGGGCATCATTTATTCTCATCTGAAGGGGGTGCAAATCACTAATTCATTCAGCCACTTACTATAAATGCAACCACTTGCCAAAGCTTTGGTGCTGGTGTTAACGTTTTCCCATGGGTCTAAGGAATGGAGGAAAGATAGTCAAAAAGCATTTTTTTTGTTTGGTTTTTGAAGGCCGGTTTCATTCCTCACTGGGCGGTAACAATTGTTACAGAGCACAGCACAGTCTGCTGGCTAGTTCAGTTAATTACGTGCAAGAAGTGCAGTCCTGCAGGAGGCTCTCACCTTATTCATGAGAGTGTAAGAAATTCGTGTTAAGACAACCTTCTTTTTTTTTTTTTTTTTTTTTAAAAAAAAGAACCCTGAAGCAGTTAAAGCAATAGGGTGTCAGGAAGCGTCCATAGCAAGTAGGATAGCGTGTGCGTGTTGGTTATTAACAGGACACCCTATTCCAGGGCTGCACTGATGTGAAAATGAATAGTGGGTCTCAGATGTCATTTTGTGTGCTGTGAAATAGCAGCCCCCCCTTCCCTAGGCTGCATTGAGGCAGGTCACAGGATCTTTCAGCATTAGGGTTTTGTCTGATGCAACTTTGCTTTTTAGTTCGCTTGGTCTAGCTTCTTCCAGCACAGGGTTAACTTCAGATCAGTGTCCAGTGTCACCATGGAAATCAACTGCTGGAGGGAACTGATAGCAATCACAGTGAATAATGCTGTCTATTCTTTTGTGGCTTTGTTTTTTCCACCTTGCACATGAGTTCTCATCTCTGCCCCTGAGCTATTTAATTGCAAATCTTCTACAGCTGTATTAATTCCTCCTGTTCTCCAGGTAGAGCAGTTCCATGGAGCGATGGTGCCCTGCAAGATGTCGTTCTGCTGTCAAGGGACCTGCTGAAGCCGTGACTGTGAAAGGAGAGGCTTTCATCTCTGCAGCATGAAAACCAAAATAGAGCCTGACTTCCTCTGAGGTGCTGTTTGTACAGCAGGTTGTGGATCTTCTGACCAAAATGTCACCATTCAGTTCCCTGGTTTCCAAAGTACTACGTTGGAATGACTAGAGTTCCTCCTTCCAAACTCAGCTCTCTCTTGCTTTAAGAGGTTTCAGTGTCACTAAAGCATGAAGAGATGCAGCCCTGTGTAGTGACTTGCAGCTCAATATGGTCTAAAAATGTTTTGTAGAAGGAAGAAGAAAAGGAAGACTGAACAAAGCTGCCCCGAGGACTTATTTTCTAAAATCTTAATTCAGTACTTCAGTCACTGTTAAACAGATCATGCATTTAAAGCTCAAGTGTATTTTTCTGGGCCTTACAGAAGTGACTTCTTATCTAAAGTGATGATGTAAGCCATGCTGAAATGCCACATTATGTTTAGTGTAGGACTTTTTGGCGAGGGGGGAAGAAGGTAAAAGGTTGACTCATGTAGAAAATTTTCATGACTTGCTACTGATTTTTTTTTTTAAAGAAACAATTGCACTAAACTTTCATAATGACATTCTCATTGTCCCAAGGAGCTCTGATCAGACCAACTTAAATAAGTGAGACCACAGGGAAAGAGGAAGAATCAGGCATGCCCTAAACTACAACAATATTGGATTAAAGAAGATATATTTTTGTAATTTTCTGCTCTTCCACAGGGAGTAAAACAGCATTTTTATACCATCTTGCATCCCGTGCTTGCTGTAACTTATCTACCAGTCATCTGTATTACCTAACACAAGAGTCCTCATGTGAAATGGTTAGATTGCAAAAAGACAACACTGCTTACTTTTCATGCAAGTTTCATGTAAATAAGATTATCTGTATCAAACTGGAAGTTTTCCCCTACCACCTGCTTAACCAATCCCGTTTAACTCAAGGATGTATTTTTTAACCCTTACTCCCTGCTATGCTTCATGCTGCAGAGGTCAGAGCAGTGGGACAGCACTACAGGAATTAGATTACCAGCATCTGGATGGATCACACCAAGAGACCACAAGCTCACACACATTCCAGGCTGTTGCTAGAAAAGGCAGAATTAACTAGTTCAGCTCCTTTACTTTGTGGTTTTCCTAAAATGTAACCACATGATGCAGTTCAGATGAGTTCTCCTTGACCTGTGTATTCCTCTATTTCCTGCATCCTTTAATCCCTTTTTTTCCTTTGAGTTTTTAAGCTGGAACCTTGCTTTTTGGGGGGTATTGTGCATTTTCTAATTGTTTTAGGATTGTCCCATCATTTGCTTGAGCCTGTAGAAGCCTCTTGCAGTGCCAGCCCCTCAAAGACGGCAGTGTATCTGGCAAACCACCATCGTTCTTGCAGTGGGAGTTGCTGTTTTTGAGGTGGAAAGGCTGATAGATTGGAGGCTTGCAGAGAGCATTAAACTGCTTTGTCATGATGCTATTACCTATGCCAGTTCTGAACAGTTAGGTCCTGCAGTCAGCAGAAGGAGGTGAAGGGGAATTTTCTAGCAGCCTTGTGCTCTCATCAGAGCTGCTTCCCGTAGCATAGCTTGCTTTCCCTAACTGTGACTCGACAAAGGCTCTGCAACCAGCCCACTCAGCCTGGGTGGAAAAATCCCACAGCAGACTGTTGCATTATTATTAGTCATCAAGGCAATATAAAAATACTACGTTATTTTCATTCATGGAATGAATTTGAGTCATTCTATATTGCCGTTACTAAGCAATATTTAATATGTCAGCTAAGAGGTAAGAGTTGGAGGACCTGCTTCCAGGGCCAAGCAGGCTGGGTTCTCACTGATCGGAATCACAGTGACCAGTAGGTTGAATGATGCTGCAGATTGAGATTTAACTTGGGGATTTCTTTTTCTCCCCACTAGTAAAGCATGTTACAGATTTAGGCTGGATGATTCTGAAGGAAATACAGTATCTCTTCAGGGTTAAAGTACTCTGAAGACCAGAGATTGAACTTCTTAGGCAGACTGAGTCCTTTTGAAGTAAAAGGAGTGGCAATTCCAAGAGGAAAGGCAGGTTAAAAGCTTCTGTTCGCATTTGCTGAAGGGGAGATAGCACAAAGCGGCCACCCTCTCCGAGCAAACACCATGGCAACGTGTTTGTGTCCACGCTTGTGCCAAACACCTTAAGTTGAGCATCAGGCACTCTGGAAGAGCGCTGGCGTGTGAATGAAACTTTGTTTTCCCAAAGGAGAGGCAAACTCTAGTTATATAGGAGAGAGATGAGAGGTAAGGGTATGTAAAGGGTACTACTTTTCAAGAAGAGTCAGCTCTTGAAGTTAGCAGGAGTTTTTCCATGGCTTTAGTAGATCCAACCAGGTTCCTTGCTGAGTTGGGTTGGCCATCTGCTCCACTTGCTTGTGGCTAAGAATTGCACCATTTCCATAGCACAACTGAATGTCAGTGTTGGATAGTTGGATTGAAGCCATTTATTTTAAGATGCGGAAGGTGCCCAACTGCCTCTGGAAGTCTTTGACTCCTCTGGAAGGTCCCAAGCCGTGTGCTATAAGCTAATGAGCGCTTGGAGAGAAGTGGCAAGTGCTTTGTGGAAAACAAGACCCACCTCACCAGTTGTTCATGGTTTTTAAAACTAACGGAAATGCTTGGTTTGTTACTCAGTTGCTGTTGCAAGTGTGAGGCAATGTTTACCTCTCTACAGAAGTTGCTGTATGTGATTTAAAGTGTCTAGGTAAATATTCTATAGCTATATTTAGTTAAGATTTTAAGAGCACTTGATGTGACTCATCTAATAGTATATATATGAATATTTTTTTAATGGTAGGAATTAGTTTAAAACATAGTTTTAATAATTTGGATCATTGAATTGAAGTAGATCTAGGAGTCCATTGGAGAAGGAAAAGCCATTAACCACTACCTAAATGTTTTATATTACTGTTCTGTGCATCTTACACTGTCAATTTAATCCTATTGTGACTGTAAGGTATCTTAGTATTTGCTGCTATTTTGTGTTGCATAGCCAAGCTTGCTTTGTTCAAGACCAGTTTTTTTTTTTTTGAAAGTGTATTTTGTTACAGAAAATGAAAAGAGAAACATTATTATAGATGTCTGCCTGCACCTCAGCTCACTGCTTGCAAAATCCACTAACCAGTAGCAGAGTCAAGCAGAGCAAGCAAATTAGAGGCTGTCCTCTTTGTGCATGCTGTGCCACAGAGGAAGAACCCTGCGCAGAACTGCAGCTTCTTTACTCTACCCACAGTCCTGTCTGCAGAGGTTTCTTTTGAGAAGTCAGAAGGTAGCATGCCATGCTTGCCAGTACAATTAAGTCAGAAGTGCACAGACAGCTTTGGTGCCCCCACCCCCTTCCCAGCAGATGTGGAGATGACTGCAAACACTTGTCTAGAACACTAACTCATACACATGTCAATGCTTATCCTACACCTAAACTGACTTGTAGAAGTCTAAGGAGCACACAAGCACTAACGCATTTGAATGATTTGTTAATAATTGTTCCCTCTAATTTGCTGTATGTACGTGGTATAAGCTCTGCAGGGTTGTGGGCTATGGTTTTCGATTTTTTGTTAGAGGAGGTTTTGGATGACAAGTTATCAGGACCATGTATTTCATTTTGTGAAAGTGTTTGACTTTGTTTAAAAATGTTTAAGAGAATTTGTCATTGTGACCAAAGCTTCCCTTTTTTTTTTTTAAAGGAAGATTGGTAAAAACAGGTTTGAATGGACATCTCATGTTTCAGTAGAAACTACCATCATTAAATATGTTCTTGAAACTCCCCTTTGCTGCCAAGTGTTGTGTTTGGGGGGGGAACAGAATTGGGGCTGTTTAAGAGAGACCAATTTAAGAGAGGCTTGCGTGATCCTTCATTGCAGAGGGCTACCAGTACCTGCAGTATAAAGCCCTTGGCTAGTGAGCCCAGGCCAGACCAACATGTGACAACATGGGGAGCCTGGTTTCCATAGCATGGAAGACAGACATTTAGTCATGCTTCATCAAGCAGCTAAGATGAGGTGCACATCTGCAGTTACTGGCTATTGGAGACATGGATCAGAGCAATCCGAGGCTTGTTTGGTTTGTGTGTTATGGTCATTTTGGCTGCGCTCTGCCCAACTCTGAAGTGCAGACACTCACCTAGAACTTGGAGCAGAGCAAGGAAGGGTTGCCAGTTGAGGACACAGATCTATTACCCCTTGCATGAATCAGCTCTGCCTCTTCCCTCTCCCATATACCTCATGATCATCCCTGCCAAGATGTCTTCATCTCTTATTTGGTAAGAGATTCCATAATAGTCTTAAGAGTAATTGTGTGCTGTAGACAAAGGGCAACTGTTGTCTAGCTGGTGCTCTTTAAATTACATCCTGTCTGTAAAGTGAAGCTAAACTTAATTCAGAATAAAGTTATCAAAAAGGTTTAGGTCTTCAGCTATGAACCATGACAGGTCAGCTGTTGTGCAGTAAAGCTGGTCTTTGTAGGGAGTTCAAGATCCATCAAGGTGAGCACCAGTCTAATGCTGGTGGAGCTGTGGTTGAACATGACAGCCTCCCTTCTCTCAGTGTAGGCTGCAAATGTGAGGGTACCGTATCACACACAGGCAACAACTGCAATCTGAGTGGACTTGAATTCTCATCAGAAGAGAAAAGGGTTATTTAGAAGGGAAGCAGAAGACAAGCAAATGATGAACAAACCTGGAATGAAGTATAAGCTAAGAAAGAGCTAAAAAGATTGAGCTTGATGAAGATGTTTATGGCTGGGGTGCTGGGCAGAAAAGGAAAGGCTCAGTTTAGCTCTCTGAATTCTGCCATGAAGCTACACTAAGGTGCTTGTGCAGCAAAGATGCTTAGAGAAGTGCCCCAGTCTCTTCCCCTGCCTTTTTTTAAATGCACCTTTTAAAGGGTTATTTCTCTGACGTTTGGAAGAGTTCTGCATGAGCCTGAGAAAACATCTTTCCCTTTGTCTTGTAGTTGTCTGCTGCTCTTATTAGCAAACCCTGTCCATGCACAAGTGAGAGGCTAACTGAACAGATCTGTCAAATATACATTTAAAGCCTGTGAGGGGCGTCTTTCTTGTATCTTACAGTGCCAATGATCTGTGGATTCCTTGATATTGATAACTACAAAATTGTTAGTGATGTTTGGTAAGTGCTATCACAGAGACATCAGCATAGCACTAAGATTATCTGAATTAGGCCTGACAACGAGCTCTATTAGAGTATGAAGCAGTAGCAGCTCTAATTGCTTGAGACCAAGTAGTTTGTAACTAGGCTGCACAAAAACATCAGTGAAGGTAGTTCATCTCCCTAACAGCTGGCAATTACCAATTTCTAAAAGACCAGAAACTCTTCTAGCTCTGGTTTCTTACAGACATACACTCCTCTGAGCTCAGTCAACTGAGTTCCCAGTTGGCTTGCTTTTCTAGTGACCGTTTGTTGGCAGCATGTTAGATGAGCTGAATTTAATTCAAAACAGCACTTTCACCTCATGAAAAACTGTTCTGCTTAAGAAAACGGTATAAAAGGAGTGACCATTGCTTTTAAAGCTAAAAAGCGAGTGGTCTTAAGAATCCAGATGCAGTTCTTTATGGCTTATGAGGCATAAAGTTAGTTTCTAAGCGTCCCCTGTCAATGGTTTCTCATAAGCCATCTTGTTGACTTGCTTCCCTCCCTGCCAGGGGACTCTGGCAGCACTTGAGAGCCTGTCTACTTTGGGTAAAGATTCCTTCATCCAACCTGGAGGAGCGAAACCACTTTGGCTGTAGAAGGGACGAGGCAGGGAAAGGCTGGTCCTGAGGGGCTTTCACAGATGAAATCAAGCTGACTCTTCATGCAGAGGCACTCTGAGAGGCAGCATCTCCTGCAAAGCTTCGGCCAGCATATTTAACATCTGATTTGGGAAAGACTGCAATCTTAAACACCAGCCTTGAAAGGTAGCCAGCCCTGACTTGAGTACACACTTCCGGTTGTTGCCTGTCACTTCCCCTCTCTGTCCCTCCCAGCGAAGGAGGGGACCCTGATGCTCATGTAAAGGGAGGACATGGATTTCTCTGCTAGCCTTTCAACTCTGCAGTAGAGAGACGGGAGACTGGAGATTTGAGATGAAAAGGGATAAAGATTAGTTAACCAGCTGCACCATTTTATCCTGGTTGAGTGAGTTCACTTTCCAAGGCTTATGTGTGGAAGGTAATGCGTACTCCATACCCAAATCTCTTCCCAACTCCTCTGGGTTTCTTAGATTGGCTCCTTCTAAATATGGAAATTCAATGTGCATGTTGTTATTCTAGCCTAGCAACAGTTTAGTAACAGAGACCTGCTCATGACCATTTCATCCTTCATACATTCCAGGAGTTGAATGAGCCAATTTGGTCATCTCTGATCTGTATTAGGGAGCACAAAGCATTTTTGGAGACTACCAACTCTGAACATTGTTCAGCAAAATAGTTGTAGCAGTGATCCCACTATACATCCAGGTGGGAAAGCAAGTTGCTCCAGGCAGTGAGGAAACAGAAGTGGAGCTCTCCAAAACTTGCTGGCCTTGTTCTTCAGCTGGGAGTTTCAGGGGTATGATCCTTGCTAGGTAACACATATCTTTCATTGCTCTGAGTCTGCTAGAGGAAATACAAAGGGGCCTAGGTTGACTCAGCTGCTCCTCATCAGCTCTGATGCTAGCCCAGAATAGTCACTGTGCTTATGATAAATAAAATGCTTCAAATAATCTTCAATTCCTTGAGGCATCACTTCTGAAACCTTTGCCCCCAAGCTGTTCTTCACCCTCCATGTGTCCCCAGACTGCCTCTGCCCTGATACAGGTATATTTAGCTGAATAAAAGCTCTTTACAGACACTTTTCTCTTCTCCTGCCCTCAATTCGTAAAGATTTAGCTCAGGTCAAGAACATTTGACATTTTCCCACTTCATTTCTGCTTGGCTGTCAGCAGAATTGTCTCAGCAGTGTCTTTTGGACAGTATCTGAAGTTATCCAGCTCTCTCCCCCTCTCTTAGCTTACGGACTCCTAAGATACAGCTCCTGGTGGTGTCTAGACAATTTTTCAGGTAAACAGGAAAAATATTTTATTTAAGTAATTTTTTCTTGTTTTCTTTCCTTGATTTGATAGAGCTTACTGGGTAGGACCAATTCTTCTCATTTATGGGGAAGAAATGCTATCAGTGCTGTGAAGTGAGCAGAGCATTCCCTGCCCTTCTCCTGCTGCATTAATGCAGACAATCCACTTGCTCTTACGTTTCTGCCCCAAACTTTCCAGCTATTTTACTCTCATCCCCAATTGTTATGGGTTACCTGTAGCCATGGACTAGCAACGCCTTGGAGAACAAAGCTAAGGAGAAATAAGCAAAGAAGCAATAAAGCCATTTCTTTTTGGACTAAAGAGTCAAAATAGTGTTGCAACAACTGCAGGATGGCCTTATTAGAAAAGCAGATGCCTGCCATCACTGCTGGACTGCTCAGGTGC
The DNA here is from genome assembly GCF_040807025.1 of Struthio camelus. Classification (NCBI taxonomy): domain Eukaryota; kingdom Metazoa; phylum Chordata; class Aves; order Struthioniformes; family Struthionidae; genus Struthio; species Struthio camelus. The sequence continues at coordinate 7,817,611 of NC_090953.1, forward strand.
CACTAATATCCCAGCCTGAGCTCATCAACACAAACCCACCACGCTAACAGCAGCAGCCACACGCCCAGCCTGCACCTGCAGGATCTCCAGTGAATAACACCACCCAGTGCAAGCCGGCTAACAAATACTCCAGCTCTAACCCCATCCCTGAAACCACCACAGGCTTTGGCCGAAGCTTGCAGGTGTGAGATGTGGAGACCATGCCACTCAGTAAATCAAAGCTGTAAATCAAATCACTCAGAAACGGCCTTCTCCGCGGCCCCTGCCACCTGTGCTGCACAGCCATGCATGCTACCCATTGTTACCCAGGATGTACTTCCTTCCCCTGCCACACAGCTCACAGATGGCTTTTGACCGAGACCACTTTGTAGGAAGCAAACTTATACATGATTTGATTCAAGGCTCCAATGTGAGCACCTGTAGTTAAAAGTCAGATCTATTTGAGTAGGATTAGCATTCCTGAAGCCTGCTAGGCTTAAATAAAATGATAATTAGTACCACTCAGGATGTATGGAGCTGGTGAGGCTGTCACTAAAGACCTGCTATTCACAGAGCTGTTCAAATGAACAGCTTACTCTATCTCTGCGTGTACATATAGTATTTTTAAACCATGTATTTACAGCACATTGTTTGCTACTGTTTGAGGAAAGAAATGATTTGCTTTTAACATAATCACTTTCAGAAGTAAGTTATTCAGCATTCATTACTTGGAAGTTATAAAGGGAATCAGAATTTCTTTTTTAGTTTCTTCCTCTTTCTTACAATAGATATACAAGCTGCAGGGCACGCTTTTACACTCCTATAGCCAAAGCTTTGTGGAATTGACTAATAATCTATTTTGCATATTTATAAACATTTTATTATTTATTAATGGAGCATTTCAGAAGTAAATTTATAAACCTGCTGTGTGATCCCAGCCTTCATAGAAAAATGGTTGCTCATGTCAAAGAGTTTGAAATAAGAACTGGCATAACAAAGAAACAAGTGAGAGCATCTCATTAGTAGGAAAGCAAACGGGGAAGGGGTTTTTGCAAGAATGAATACATACGCACACACAAGATGTTTTAAAAAAAAAACCACACACTAAACGTCAAAAATGAACACAACACTCAAGATAAATCAATTCCCTGCTTTACTTGTTAGAAAACACACAACAGCATAGAGCAGCTTAACAGACTTACAATAGCACTGGTCCAACACACCCTGTATTCACTCTCCGGATTGCCATTACTGCACTCTGCCACTTGATCTCCAGGTATTTTAAGCTTCAAGAGTTTATATAGAGGTCCCACACCCTCCTTAGTGGATTCAAGCCTGGACACCAGCAGCAGAGCTCCCATTATCTCTTCATATCCACCCTGCCAATGCTGGAAATCACAGACAATTCACATATTACCAGAATCAAAGCTGGATTTTGCAGACATCCCCACACAGCCTAGGGTGGTACTAAACTGCCCAGTGATCCATACTAGCAGCAAACAAGTGCACACAATGATATGGTTTCCGATACCATCGTTACTTCACTTAAAGATAAAAACAAAGCACTTTCAAGGTATTCAGAAAAAAAACTCTACCTCACCTCTCTCTAGGAAGCACCTGGAGATCCTTCTCTGCTGAGAGCACTGAACTTCCCTGGCTTCCTCAAGCTCTTTGCTAATGAGGCAGCTCCCACCCACCTTGTACCACTTGGGTGGATCACCCCACTTGTGCCCTTTATAATTTTCTGGTCTTGACCAGCATCCCATCAGGTCACCAAATTGCTACCAGGTGACTCCCTTGCTAAAGAGGCCCCTCCTACCCTAGCCCTCATGTGCCAGACCTATTCTTTATTCTTAGAGTAATTGCCTTTGCATTGGTTTAGATTTAACTCAGTCAGATTTTCAGTCTTTAATATATGCCCTTTTGCTTTAGAGTTTCACTGTGAGGTGGAGGAAGAGGCTCAGTCAGGAGGACATGAGGATGTAGATCCCGAACAGAATTGGCGGCTTGCATAAAGATGAAGCCAGGGGACTGAGGGTTTCTGAGTTATGCTGATTAACTGCAAAGCTGTCATAGCTATCCCAGCACTGGCACTGTGACCATGCTTCCCACCTCGGGCACAGGTGGAACATGTGGTTTCTGGAAGCAGCGTGTCCAGTCCAGAACTTTGAAATATAAGGCAAAACCCTCCACCAGCTTCAGAGAGGTGTTGCATTCATTTCCTAGCCCTAGAAGATGCTTTCTCTTGGTTGCTCCCAGCCATAACATGAATGATACTTGCTACCCCAGTGACAGAGCAGTGTTATTCAGTCATTTAAAGGTGCGGATGGGCTTGGCAGCCCTACTTGCTGCACAGCTGGCTTAGCTGGCTTCTGCAAGGCTGAGCTTTCGGCTCCTGCCAGCCTGCCCAGCTCGAGCTATGGAAAGGACCTCACAGAGCTCCATCTCATAACCGGCACTTCACAGGTTGACCAGGCCATAGGCATCCTGCAGCAGTTCAGAGGGCCCCAAACCTTTAAGAAACCTTGTGACAAAGGGCCAGGAACTGCATCCGGCTCTCTTTGATACCAAGCTGGCAAGCAGGGAGCATGCAATGAGGTCTCTCTTGCTAAGGGAAGAGGTGGTTAATGAGTCTGGCTCATAAAAGCTTGGACACAGAACTGAGGAGACCTGTCAGGCTCTCGAGCAGCAGAACAGGCAGACAGGTGCAAGGTGAGTCTCCTCCCATCAGGAGGAGCTGCTGTGCAATTCTCCCTGTGCCAGAGGCATCAAGAGGCTGCTGCCATTGTGAGGCAAAAGCCTCTGGAAGATGCCATTTCTACCATTCATTTTATTTTATTTCTCTGAGAGGAGCTGAAAAAGTTTGGGGTTTTCTTTGATTTAAATTTCACAGGAAGCTGAGTAAACCGACTGTGCCGTGCATGCTGACAGGGAGCAGGTGGGAAGGAACAGAAGCAGAGGAGAGAAGGTGAAGCGAGTTGCTGTTTGGTAGTGTACCTAAGTGTAGCAACACATCATTTATGCCATTTAATTGTTTATTGTAATTCAAATAATGTAGAAGATATTAATAATAATACCAACTTCATTATGTTTATTTTTGATGTGCTGTCTAAAAAGTTGAAACCTGAGGAAGAACATGACGAATCCAGCATTTTGGACTTCCTTTGGCATTTTGTTTTTCTATAGAACTTGAAAATATTTCAGTGAAGTCTATTAAGGCCTAAAATAAATGTGTGCAAATAGAGGAAACCTGAAGGCACAATACAAATAATGTGTTTTTAGCAGTGGCTTTAGCCAGCAGTTGCAGTAATGCAGCACTAAACTTTGTACCTCACATTTTTGACCCCCCAAAGAAATGTTTGTCCCACTCGGGTCAGAGACTTTTAATGAAAGGCATGTACTCTTATTTAGCACAGAGCAAACCAAGCCCTGTTTGATTAGATGCCTTGTTGTGATGGAGGTAGATAGCGCATAGGACTAATCTTAATCTACAGCCTTGTTCATCATGAAGGTCAGCTCAGACCTAGCTGCTACACATTTAACATGGTCAATATATTAAATCATCTCACCTCTGTGGATCCATTTATCTCTTCATCACATTCTCCTGACCTGCTGTCAGTGGGGCGTGCTGAAACGCAGAGTGGCACTTCTGAGTGCCTAGGAGGTTTACACTTTCATGTACTGAAGTCTGCATTAGGCTCCAGTGGCGTGTGTACTGACCATGCGTGAAAGAAGGAGAAAGGGTTACTGCCAGAAATATAGCCAGTGTAGCTGAGGTGCTGCTGAGAGAGCAGAGGAGGCTGAGGTGGATTTAATGTAGTGTCAGTTCCTAGCCAATGAACCCTTATTTTGTTCTCGTTACATGGATCACTCTGTTTTACTTTTTCTGCTTTGCCCCCAACAGCAATAAAAAGCTGGAGGGATGGTTCCTGCTCTCATTTCCACCAGTACAAATGTGGAGTTATTTCACTGACTTCAAGAATATCAGTGTCTCATGAATAAAAGACGGGCTGATTTTTCTTTTCACTCAGGTGCACAAAAGAGAGACACACTCGAGAGACCTTGTGACGGCACTGGGGTTGGCAGATAGGGAGTTACATGACAGTTATTCACATGAGATGTTGGGGACTGGCACGACTCAACTTCCTTTTCTTCTGGAAGAGACCTGTAGTCTGTAAAGTTTACACTGTCAGTGCATGTTTACGCTCACTGCTGCTATGAGTTTTCCTGATACTTGCTGGGGAACGCAGACTTACTGAGGAGATAAAACTCAATACAACAGCAGCCTGTACCGATAGGAGATGAGAAAATCCTCTTTCACATAAGACAAGAGGTTAAGCTGAGATTTCACAGTTTGCTGAGGCATGGTCTTTGCAATGACCCACATCCGTATATGATATATGGGACCGAAACATAAACAAGACATGATGAACAAGCTTGCGTACTAGCAGAAGTGGTATGTAGTTTCCAGGCAAGGTTCTATATCTAAGTATCACTGGGCTGGTCTGATCCTGACCCTAGGTGCTGGGATCAGTGCTGCACCAAGCGTGCTACTGCTAAATCAAATGGAGGCACTTGACCTATTTCCCTTTACCTGATAAAAATCTGGAACCAGTGACAAATACAGCTCTCCAAATAGCCCCAAAAAGCTGTTGAAAGGAAGGTGACCACAGCTAGAGGAGCATTCCTGGATGATTTGTCCAGTGCACCTAGTTCATGAAATAATTGTTCAAGAGAGAATTCGGGCCATTTGAATTCCCCCAGCCCTTTAAGGGTGCTCAGCGCAGCAGGCTGTCCCTGATGCCATGCTATCTTGTATTGAAGACAAGCTGTAGGTGAACATCATTAGCCTTTCAGATGTCAATGTGGCTTTCAGAGGTCACCCAGCACAGCTAGATGACCTAGATGGCTGCTGTTAGCTATTACATGTCTTCCCCATGGTATGTGGGCACCAGGAAAGACAGCTTTTTCACATCTTATCCCTTGAGTGCACAAGAATGCCCCTTTTTCCTCTTTTCCGCTCTTCTCACCCTATTCTTTCTCCTTCAGACCATTTAATCTTTTTCTTCTTCTTGTTTCACTTGTGGAAAGGGCTATTACTAATCAATAGTCTAGCACCATTCTAAACATCCTCCCAAATCTGAGAAATGAGCAGGCATATGAGGGATTTTCCTGTTGCCCTGTGCTTGAAATCCACTTGGTACCATTCACATTTTCTCAGGACTGCAGATGCTCTGGGTATTGAGGTGACGTGGTGGATAGTGGGAAGACAAGAGCTAAAGGGAGCAGTGAAATTGATACCTCTTGTGGAAGATGAATAAAGCACATGAAACACTCTGGGTGTTTCTTTATTCACAGAAAGCACGTGCCAGACTATTATCATTATTTTCTTTTTCCCATATGAGCAAGTAGAAATCTGGAGTGAAAACGTGCCTCCTGTGAAGCCAATGGCAAAACTCCTGCCGACTTTGGCAGAGCCGGGACTTCCGGGCTGGAGCTTGGCCCCCCTCTTGCAGCTGCAATCTGCTCACGCCTCTGCTAGGTAGCTGCCGCTCATCAGCCAGACTTTCATTTGTTCCACAGCTGCCAATTCATCCAAAACATGGCTCTAGCTCTGATGTGCAGGCAGCTCTCAGTTTTCAGGCCTGATTTCCAAGGTCATGGAATTAGTGAATTGTAATGATGATATCGCAGCCTTTCTGTACTCGTTTTGCCAGCCCCATGCTCCGAGATTCACATATTAGAGAGACATTAAGAGTGAAAATGTTCTTTTTCTTTTAACTATCCTTCTCCTATAAAGCAAAAATACAAATGCACACAGAGAATCCTGAGTGAATGACACCTTTACACGGAGACCGAGCTTTACTCGTTGCTTGGGCTGTACACCAGCACACCCACCTGTGCAAGACACAGTTGATTTATGCAGCATCTGCTTATTCGCAGTTGTAACTTCCCTTCTTGAATACCCAGGGAGACGGAGCATTCATGTGTGTATTCCAGAGTCAATCTGGAGCTAGAAAACGTCAACACTGGCAAAAGAGGCTTATCTGGAGCTATGAATATAGGCCACTTCAAAGATCAGTGACCTACATTTCCCAGGCTTGAAACTGCAGCATAAATCAATAGCTGTGAAGCCCTGTGACTGTCCTGCTACTGTCCCAGAGATGGGGGAAATGAGTCTCAAAGGTAAGAATAGGAAGAGAGATGGTTCATTTTTGAGAAAAATGAGATGCATTTGACTGGCAGTGGAAATACAGGGAGTTTGTAAGCCAATGTTGTGTAACTTCTTGTACCGAAAGGGCTGTGAGCACCTCTGAGCTGATATCTGATAAGGAATCAAGGCTTTCCGGGTGATAGTTAAAGAAGATATTGCCGAAAGCACGCAACTGTGGCCCTACTACACTGCCATCCTTTTAGCAACAGATCTCCAAGGCTCACTACTGTGCAGAAGTTAAACAGCTTGTCCTAGGTGAAGCAGGAAATTTCTTAGCAAAGAAATGAACCACGATCTCTTGCAAGAGAGCACAAAACAATGAGTTCTGCTTTCCTCTCCGAGCTGCAGGTTCAAATTTTCCTTCTACCTGTTGCCTCTAAGCCTGTACTCTGCAATATTGTCACGCCTGCTCCTCCTCAGACTCTCAAGCACCCAAAAGCCAGAAAGACTGACTTAGAAGGATTTTAAAAGATCCCAGATCAAGCTTGGAGTGTCTGCTTGTTGGTCCTTCATTGAATGTTGTATTTGGTTGTCTTTTAATGTGAGTATTTCAATGCATACCTGTTTGCAAACTTCTTTCCATACCCTGCTGCCAGCAAAGACTTCTATTCATTTTTTTTTGAAAATGAAAACTGAGCATGGACTCAAATTCAGGAGCTGAAGGTGTAGAAAAAACACCCTTCACAGCACTGAGAGAGTCACAGGAGGATCGGGAGCACCCTTCCGATGACTATATCCTGCTTGCAGTGCGTCTTGCCTGTGGCTCTCTGGGATTTCTCACTCCCGGTCGTCCGTAGAGGCACGCGCAGGTCTGCTGGTGTGTGTTTGATGTTGGAGAGCTCGCATTTGCTGGATTTCAGTCTGTGCAGAGCTTAAGTGCCAGGGCACAAACAGTCTCCTGCTAAGTTTGTGCAATTAGCCTCCTTTTTAAAATCTCCAGCAGCCTGCATGCTGCTACCTTTGTGTAACCCGTATACTCTTATCAGTCTTTTTTGCATTTATGATGGCCAAAGCTTTAGTGGGGGATCAAGTGTTAGATACCCTGCTCGCCTATCTTCAACATAAGCTGAAGAGTTATTAGTATAATAAGCATTTTACCTTATTTTTTAAGCCTCAGTGCAAAATGTTTTGTAGACTTTGAGTGCAAATCCGGACCCTGTGGCTTTTGTCAAAATACTAAATACCAAACTCTCTGCTTGCCTCCCTTCTGACACCGTTAATGATAATAATCATTCCCCCCACAGCTTAGAATCCTCTTTGCAAAATGCTCTGCAGCGTGCCGATCTGAGCCTCCTCTGCCCTGCACACTCGGCAGTCATTTGTATCAATTCAGCATGGACATGAAAATAACCTGGTGGGACTTTAAACTGCTCTAAATGACCACTGGTAGAGCTGAGTCCATGGTGCTGAGAGATGGCATAACCAGTTATGGAAACGTGGTCAGCTCTGAGCTGGAGCGTAGCTGCTGTTCTTCAGCGTGGATGAGATGCGGCAGTGTCTGGTGCAAAGATGGGAAGGAAAACACACTTAATCACAGTTGACAGAGTGCAATTTCCAGATTAGGAATCTCTCCTGAGAGCCTGCCTTAAACATTCGTATATATTAACTTGCTTTTATTTAACATGTGCAAAATCTCGTCCAGTTCCTGTGTTATAGATGCACCGAAGCAAGCAGATCCTGCAGGTGCTTAGGCTGACCCCCTGCCTGAGATACTGATTTATTTTGCAAATCTAGCCTCTCTTGATATGCAGGTGTTAAGTTTCAGCTCATTTCATGTTCCTCTTTAAAATCAACTCGGAAGTGATGGGTCCCCTCAGACTAATACTAAAGCAATGATTGCAATAGCTCTGGGACAGCCTTCACGATGGGCCCAGATTAATCAGGTATCAACGACAGAGCAAAAACAGCCTCGCGAGAGGATGGCAAAACCTTATATGCTCCCTCATATAACAGTAACAGGGAGCTTTTTATAAGGTTTTTCCAGCAATCTGTCTCCGAGAGCTTTAACAAGACGGGCTATTGCTGTTCTCCTCCTTTAGCAAATGAAGAACTGCAGCAGAGATGCTAAATTATCTCAGGTTCACACATGTGTTGAGGCCTGCCTGGTAGAATCAGTAAAAAATTTCCCATTAAAAGTATGTTTGATGAAAATTTCAATTTTGCATGCTTGAAATTTTTCATGGGAGAAGCTCGATTTTTACAGACATTCTTCACTGAGGAAAATAAAACCAAACTGTATCAAGTGGATCCAGGTTGCAAATTTCAGGCATGTTTATCTAACCTGCACAGCATCTTGTGGACCTGTCAGCCCCCTGGTAAAATGGCCTGGTTTGCAGAGGAGCAGAAGGGCAAGTTATAGCCAAACTGTAATTCCAGTGAGGCATTTCAACAACACAGATGAGTGTCAGACAGGCTGAAAGCTTCTCAGTCTTTCTAAATCCCTCTGTGTGCATTTGGGCAGCTTTCTGCTCTGTGAAAATTGTGGCTTTCATCTTCATTCTCAAAGAAAGCAAATGATGAGATTTTGCAGTTCTCCACAGATGGAAACGCTCTTCTCCTGTCCAGTGGTTGGATGGGATTAAAACCGCAGAGGCACATACCACACTAATTTTCCTGCTGCCAGGTCCTGCCACTCCTGCAACAAGTCTGCTCTTTGAAAAGTAAAATCTGATTTCTGCATCTTGCTGCAAAGTTTTGAGCTGTCCAAATGTGCAGCTTCATGATAACTACTGAGGTATCCAAAAGGAAACAGCTTTTCCTTGCACTCTGTGCACACTAGAAGATTGCTAGTCCAGGTCCTTTGGTACAGTCTTTCCCCATTTCTCCCTCCTGGTTTATTAGGGTGCTGAGACAAGCTGGCTGCAAGACTTCATTCTTTTTTTATGAAATACGTTGCAGTCCATTTACTAGCACATTGCAAAATCCTATCAAAAATAATTAAAACTACAGCTGCCAAAATAAACGGCCGAAGTCCATTCTGGCAATGCTATGAAATATTATCCTACCATGCTGGGGGGGGGGGGGAGGGTGGGTTGTTTTTCTGGCGTGGTTGCGTGCGTACAGCTAGGAGACTCGCAGCGCCTTGTAATCAGCAACAAGTTCCCCAGTCATTAGTTCAAATTAGAGAGGCTCTGATGACAAGCGAATGGCAACACCTCCAGCCCCTAATGGCCGAGGAAGTTTCTGCGTGACCCTTCGCACTGGTGGAGCAGAATGGTTTATTTTGTCCCAATTTCTGAAGAGGAACAGGGAACAGTTACATAAGGCTGCGTTCAGCGGGAGCCCTCGGCGCTGCCGGAATGGCTCGCAGGTCATTTCATCCTGACCTGTGGCTCCCCACGTTTGAAAAGTGGTGAAATTCGGACCACGCTGAGCGCCATGCCCCATCTGCCTTGTGATCTGCGCGTCCTGGCTCCGGCACCGGGCAGCCTTTCCTGCTGGTGGGGATCACTGCTGCTGTGGGTGACAGGGCTTCACCCCAAAACCTGCGAGGCAGGGGCAAAGCCTTGCTGTCCTCGTGGGAGGAAGGTCAGAGCTTGCAGGTGAGCATGTGGCTTCAGTGAGAAAATCAGAAATCACAGAAAGAAGTGGCAAACTCTCAGGGTCTGAAGAGGGGACAGTCTCCACATGCTTCTTACACCGCTGTCTCCCCAATGCCTCTTCACCATCCTCGGTCTTCACTTCAGATCTATCTTTTCTTTTCTCCCACCAAACTAGAGCTGAGGAGACTTTTTTTTCCCCTTACTTAAAGTGCCAAATTTGTTAGAAATAAATACATATCTCTTTGGACAAATCTACTGGTGTAACTTGGGCAGGCTGGCTTTGAAATGTGCACAGCAAGCAAATAACATCCAGCGAGGTTCAAGCTACAGCACCCTCTGCTCCTCCTCTCGCCCGTGGCCATCAGGGAAGACCATCTGTGCGAACTGACTAGAAGTGAGGCTCTGAGGTCCCAGCAGAGTTCCTGAGGTCTCCTGAGTCTCTTAGTAAGCCCCAACGAAGAGCCATTTCACAGGTCTACGAGTCTCGGGTGGAAAGCTCTGAGTGGCCACGGGAGGGAAATGTGCTCTCCTGGCTCTGAATCCCTCCTGGCTGTAGAAGGTGGCCGACACTGTTTGGGTTACTGCAGGCACTGGTAGAGGCTGAATTGATGAGAATGACGGAGCAACAGGAACAGCAGCCAGGCAAGCTGCAACTCATCTGAGACCCTCGTTTCTCTTCCAGCCGTCGGACGTACCCCAGGGAGACTTTCCTGCACTGATTTTTGACAGTAAAGGTCCTGACCTGGGAGCTACAGCCATGGGGCTGATAAAAAAGTGAGAGTTGTACCTGAAGGTGTGACGCAGGCTTAGGAAAATGGTTCAGGGTAAAAGCTGAGCTCTGCAGGGATGGAGAGGAGCAGTGCTGTGAACCTGCACAACTTTTTTCACTAGTCATACGTATGTGGGGTTTTTGAAGTCACAGCTCTTGAAGTTGAGATTGAGATGCTCAGCTTTCATTAACACAACAAAAGCTACGAGTTCCTAGCCCTCATGGTTACAGGGGAAAAAAGCCTGAAAAAAAATGACCCTAAGAACCAGAGAAAAATAACAAAATTAAAAATAGATGGCACACAGAAGAATTCCCACAGATAGTATTCTAAAATAATTCTAAAATTTGGGGGGAAGGTTGAACTCACAGGTTACCCGGTTTCAGAGCTGCAGCGAGAACAAAGCCTGCTCTCCTTCCCAGGAGAAAGGCACGACCTGAAACAGCTGGAGCCTTCCATGGATGTTTGCCCTTTCCTCCAACCTCCAGGGTACATCCAGGATGAAACTGCCCAGCTTGGAAGCAAGGGAAGGGAAGGAGCCCAGGCTTGTTCCTGGAGCTCAGTACAGGGACACATGCACTGGGTTTGATTGCAGTAGCAGAGGTGCAATCATTGCCCTGCTCACAGTAAATTTGTGCCCTGCCACAGCTGTGTTTGAGCACTTGGTTAAATGGTTTGCAGAAATACAGGGCACCTCCCCTCATTGAACACCAAGCTATATTTTTAAGTGCCTGGCTTTAGCTATGGAAATGATGATTAAAACTCTCCATGCCTCTGTTTTCCTTATCTGCAAAGTGGGGATAATCGTATTTGCTCATCGGTATAAATCACACCGAGTCCTCCATCTGAGAAGGGAGTGCATGTTTCTCAGAGAGCCTCAGGCACCGCAAGTATAAATCCCAGTGAAAATCAGTTTGCAATTAGTCTTAGATGATTTTACAAATGATTTTCTCTCCTTATCTTCCTTCTGGAGCAGGTGGTCTCATTTCCTGCACATAACTACTCCTTTCACTCAGGAACAGCAGCCTTTGTTTGCAAATATTTTCCCTGGCTGCTACCCAGTTGCCAAGTAAGTCGTTTCCCAGGTCTGCAAACCTGGAGCCGAACCCATGTCTCTCCGTGCACTGGGCTCCTCATGTGCTTCTCCAGAGGGTTCTTGTTTCTGGGGCGAGGGATAGATGCTGGTGGCTTTTCAGCCAAAGCATCCCAAACACTGGTTGCGCTTCGTTTTCTTTCCCTTCGAGGATCTGGCTGAGTCCTTCAGGCAGCTTTTAAATGCCAACTCCTCTGGGACTTGTTAAAGTGCTTCATCAATGCCCATCTTCCTCTGCAGGGATGACCTTTAACTCATCTCTGCTGTTGCTACCTGACTTGGATCACCCCAGAAGAAAGGTTGCCATGGTGATTTCATATTCAGCTCAACCAAAAAATCCAGCTTCTGTATCTTATTAAATGTTCCCTTTAAAGGACCCTATGCATGGAGAGTCAAGGCCAGGGGTTGTCTGTGTTCGTTGAGCTGAGAAGCTTGGTCACCAGGAGTTTCCCTGCTAGCCAGCATAGCGGTTACCCCTTTGTGGTACCCAAGATTTTTTTCCACGTTAGGGTAAAAGCTCACAGTTTTAAGCTATTAGTATTACTATGAAAACAGTTCTCCGCAAAATGTCAATCTGCCTTTTCAAGGGGATTTTTCACAGTTCTAATCTAAACTGCGCTGTCAAATGTCAGGAGTAGATGTTTAATGAGGATCAGTTGGAAGCCCTAATTGGATGGGTATTCAATGGGCTCTTTTTTTTTGGTTGTTGTTTTATCCTTGGGACTCTGTTTTCACAGAGATTCTCATTAAATTTTAGAAGCTAATCTCCTTTTAAACTACAAGCTCAGTGAACCTTGGTCCTTGGGGGCTGCTTGAAGCCACAACTGTTGTTGGCTTTCATTGAATTCACCTGCAAGGTGGAGAGAAACCCCTTATAGGATGCTTCTGCAGGAGCAACGAGGACCATTTTGGGGTATTCAGTTCTTTTTCTGTGAAAGGATGACTAAGTAGTGCACACAGTAAAGATTACGGTCTAATGGCAACAAGGTCATGGGAGTGATGGAGCTAGAGAAGGGCAAGTTATGAGGGGCCAGGCGGGCTCAGCATGGAGGGCACGTGCCAGGGCTCCCTGCACCCCTGAGAAGCAGGAAGACATGAGGGCATGAGCAAGGGGTCCAGCACCCAGGGATATTTACTATACTTATCTTTAGAAAGAATGGGCATCTGCAGCAGTAAGTGACAAAGCCCCGGTCCCTTACAAAGACATGAACTACCCCAGGCTCATATAACCCCTTTAAAATAGACAACGATAATTCCCGCATGCCCTACAGCAGCCTCTCTGGGCCTCATTAACTCCCTTCCATCATGTGCTAGCGTTTCCCTCCTGCGGGCATGCTGTCTCTCTTGGAGGCAACAGGTGCAGCAGAAAATGGTTTAAAGGCATCTGTCACCAAGCATGCCATGCACCGTGCTGTATCATCTCAGAAATTACAGCTGAACCCCCTCTGAGCCATCCCCAGATCATCCCAGTCCAAGTCCCAATGTCTTCTGCATCCCACCTCCTGGCATGTGGTCTCACTCACCGCTTCCTGGCTTGGACGATGTTGATGGCAGCCAGATGTGCCCAGGGAGGAAGTGGCCGCTGTGCTGGTCTCCTTGGCCATGCAGAAGTCCCCCTGCTCTTCACTGTGCCGTGCAATGCCTGCTTCCTCATGGGAAGACCTCTTCAAAAGCATTTATTTTTCCATATGAATTCAATGCCCTACACACTTTTTTGTGAACAACCCTTTGATTTTCTCTCCCCCTCACTCCTGCCAAAATTACAGCAGATGATTTTTAAAACATTCTGGTTTTCTATAGCCATGCTTTTATTGCTTTTTTAATCAAAACCTTGTGAGGACCATAAAAGACACATCCCAGATGCAAGTGTTTCCATGCCCCGTTTCACATTAAAAATTCATAAACAACAGAGCACCCCCTACAGCACATCCTCTCTGCCCCCTTTACCCTGCAGTACATTAAAGAATCCACATTTTTAATAGATCCTTTGGCTAGGAAATGGCTTCTATTCCAACACACGTAACACCTTCTCTCCATCCCTAATTGCATTTTGTTTAACACATGCAATTACCAAAATGACTTATTCCAAAAATAACCCACAGGATGTTCAGAGCTGCCTGGCTCCTCAGCTGGTTTTCAGCCAAGAAATGTGTGCCCTCCTGCTCTCTCCTAGAAAGCCCAGGAGCAGACTGGCATCCTTGTAATTCTGCCCCTCCCATAAAAACACAAAAAAGAATGCAGTGAAACCCATACCCAAGGCAGGTGAGACAGATTGGTTACAAATCATAATGTCTGCTCACTCATTTCTAGGCATTTGTTACGGTGTCTTAAGTCAGAAACCTCAACAACTCCCCCAGTCTCCAGCCAGGAATAAAAGTGCTGAAGGAAATCAGGCCACAGTAATTTCCCCAAACCGCAGAGCTAACATGCATGGTAATTAATTCTTTTAGTGGAGAGAGGTTTTCTAGCTGCTATGAAGTCTCCCAGGGGCTGACACAATAGCACATCTTCTTGGCGGTCAGGCTGCCATCCTATGGCTTTAATCATGTGTCCCACGCAAGTCTACAGAAAAATTCAACAGAAATTTTCCAGCATGGTGCCTGAAATCAAGCTGCTAAGGTTCATACTTCAAAATGCAGCTGAGACAGTGGATGAAGTTGTGATGTCCCTCACTCAATGGAAGCTGCCTCTTGACTTCAGTCAAGATGAGTCCCACCATGCACTGACTTCTCAATGCAAGGACTGGTATTGCATGCTAGGACCTGGAGTCTTTTGGGGCTATCATCTGTTGTAAAGACCAGGGTCTTTAAAAAAAAAATGCAGAGTCCAGGACTTGTGGGTAATACAGCCCTTGTTGTCATGACGTTCATTTGTCCTAGAGCTGTCTTCATTGTGGAAGAGCTGCAAGAGTCCCTTTTCCAGCTTCCTTGAATTTGTCATTGAAGGTTTCCCAAATTATGCTTGCAATTCTCTTTAAATCTCATCACAGATGGAGCATAAATGCAATGTTATTGAAGATGAAGGACATCATAGCTATAGAGTAAATAAGATGATTTTTGTTTTGCTTTTCTTTAAACATGTTTCCTTCAAAAATTCCATCCACAACACAACATTCAGCCACCCCCATAACTAATTCATTATTTTACAGCAAGTAGAATCAAACAAGAGATAAATGACTGTTGTTTAGTACCATTAGTTTCAATGGCTTTACACAATATTTGAGTCATTGGCTCGCCTCTTGCTTTGGAGGAATCCCAAACCTGGATGAATCTACTAGCATTATAAACCATCCGTGGGGCCAGGCCAGGCCTGCTGAACAGATGGCAGTCCATATGCTTTGGCTCTGCACCCATATGGAATGCTAATATGCAATCCAGGAATAGAGCATGCCATTTCTCCTCTTTCCTAGCAATCTCAAATCCAAAGACTTTCTCAGACATAAGCCGAGTTAAGCAAGTTCATCTGGAACCTGTACAGCAAGACACTATAAGCTTGACGGTCCAAGCATAATATTTTTCTTGCTCTGTGGTTCCTACTGAAGCCTAAATTGCAACATTTTCTAGAAAGCAGCATATCAGGCTTTCCAGAGTGATAGTTAAATAAAACCATTGCATTCCTAAAACGTGCTTTGACCTTTGCTGCCTGGATCATGCAAGAACACAGAGTACTTCATCGGCCCTCGTGGGTGGAATTTCTCTAGGCAATCATACCAGAAAATGGCTGGGGACAAATTTCACAACAACTGGGAGGTTCAACTTGCTAGAGACACAAGATTAGTACCGGAAGGCCTACCACCATTCAGCATAGAGGGACTTAACCCTTATCCTTGGCTGTACTCCTCCAGCAAAGCCAGAAGGTTTGTTCTGGCCAGGCACTTTGGGTGAGAAAACCTCTCCCCATCTGGTTTTAGCAGTTCAAGGACACTGCTTGTCCTGGTGCCTAATCCTTGCTCAAACTCTGTGGGTTTTTTTTTTTTTTTGTCAATCTAGTGTAACTGATACAATCAGATCCTGGTTTGCGTGTGTGGCTTGGTGGCCTGTAGGCGCCTGTCACAAAATATTTAATGAGCCAGCACTTTCTTTTTTTTAATTGTACTGTATTGTATTGTATTGTATTTAACTACAATCTTGCCAGCTGCCCTCCTGCACCCACTGGGCAGAGGCTGGGAAGGGAGCTGACCCCTCCGGCTGCCCTGTAGCCCAGCCGAGAGGGGCTGCCCGCAAGGTGCATGGCAGGGTGCCCGCTCCCTTCCTGTGGTGCAGTGAGGTGGCCCTGCACTCAGGAGCTCCCACGGGTGCTAGGCTGGGCGAGGGTCCCGGCCGCTGCTGGCGTTCCCACACTGATGCGCTGGGTGCTCCGTTGCCATGGGAGTCTGGAACTGCATTGTGCAGCCGACATGGACTGTGGAGCAGGTAGGGCTGGGTGCTGGGGACGGGGGTCACTGAGTGCTTCTGCTGTTTTCTGCAGAGCTGTGATCTGCTTTCAGGTGCCCTTTACCTCCGAAAGGGAGAGAGGGTGGAACTTAGTGAGTTTTTTTGAGGCCCAGTGGAGCGGTTGCAGAAACAGGATGGGGAAAGAAGCTGATCAAAGACATAGCCCCAAGGGAGCTTGGCATCTCAAGCTTTGTTTCCCCAGAGAGTGGAGGAGGCCATGGGGAAATCCAGCCATGTTTTGCACATTTGCTCCTCTCTTGGAGGTTCTCTGACCTCACACATTTTGGGATACACGTATTTATTTGGTCGGGATGTTTTAGAGCCTCACTGCTACTAGAGGTACAAGGGAGCTACAAGAGCCCCTGCCGGAAAGCATGCCTTAGCAAAGACGATAACAGCAGTGGCAGCAGGACACGTTAAATGTCACCTAACGGGAACGTTGGGGTGATCTGAGCAGAACCAAAGATGTAAAACGAGATGTGAAGCCTCAGCCGTGAAGAGATACCCACCTCTCCCTGCCACATATCTATTAACAGCTAGAGGAGGTCACTGCTGGCCCCTGTCTTACTTTGTCTGTGGCCTAAGATATTAAATTAGAATAATTTAGGGTGGATTAAACACCATACAGTACTGTGTTCTCTTTAGACTCTCTTCCTGCTCATTCCTATGCTGACAGAGTTGGAAGTATTTCTGTCTGTGGTGTTACTTCATGTTTATTCTCAGCTCATGCTCAGGTTCATGAGAGCATCATTGTGGGAAAGGTTTGCTGGGAGCTGATTGTGAAACTTATAAAAGTACTTGTAGATTTACTTATAGATGATGTTAAGCAGCTAAATGCAGGCTGCCTTCAGCTGGATTAGGAGTGTAATTGGCATGTGACATCTTTCCCTGGGCATTGGGCTAGGTTCGATGGAGCTGAAGAGGAGATATTCCCAGCTGGAAAAGGAGCTTATTTCAGAATGCCTTGATGTTGCTAATGCTGGGAGAGAAATACATCCTCTTGAGAGGATGACGATTTTTTGGTTATCATTCAGGCCTCTATCCCGGGTCTTTCTCAGTCTTTTCTTTGCATACATGGGTGACGCGCTGATGTGCTATGTCCAAGAGACAAGAAAAGCAGTGGCATTCATTCCCGCTGGTGGTGGTGGCCTCTGCGATTTGCAGGTTAGGCCAGGAGCACCATAGTATCTCCGGTGAGGCTGGAGCAGCAGGCTGCATCCAGCTGCTGCTGCTCCATGCTGATGTTAGAAGCATCCTTGACAGCTTTCAGATAGAGAAAGCCCCAGGGAAGTGGCGTCTTGTGAGGCAGGAGCTAGGGGTGTCCTTTCCAATGCCTTCTCCTGCAGCTGGGACTTCCAGTGATGCTGCCCAGGGCTCAGGCGCTGCGCCGGACGGAGCAGGCGCAGGCCATTGCCAACCTGCTGCGGCAGTGCCCGGCCGAGGAGTTCACCGCAGCCTTCAGTGACCTGCGTGCACTGCTGGCAGATGATAGCCTGTTGCTGCAGGAAGCTCCTGGCCTCTGCGCCTGGCACAACAAGGTCCACTTCACACCAGTGAGGACACCGGTGTGCCAGGTGCTGCTGACTTGCCACAATGCACTGGAGGAAAACCGTTTCTTCGACCCGCAGGCCCGGGTCTCCTTCAAATACGACCATGCGCGAGGAGAGGCAAGCGATTTCCAGGCACACGCCCAGGAAGATGGAAAAGCAGAGATGTGGAGAAGGGCCCTTGAGGAGGCCCTGGGGGCCTACGTCAGCCAGCACTACCCAAAAGGCCTTTGCAGTGTCTTCATTAAAGACACTGCCATGAGGAAAATCCTGGTGGCCTGCATCCAGGCCTCTGTGTCCAAATCCTCTCCATTCTGGAGCGGCCTGTGGAAGTCCGAATGGACTTTCACCCTCACCCCTTCCACATCTACCCAGGTGACAGGAACTATCAATGTCCAAGCTCACTACTTTGAGGGTGGCAACATCCATCTCACAGCATGCAAGGAGGTGACCGAGTCCCTGCCGGTTTCCAGCAGAATGCAGGCCATCAGGGCCTTTGTGAAGCTGGTCGAGATTTCGGAGGGCCAGCTCCAAGCAGGGCTGATGGAGGAATACCAGAGGATGAACGGCACCTACCTCAAGGCTTTCCGGAGGCAGCTGCCCATCACCCACAGCTTGATCGACTGGGAGAAGATAATGACAGGGAGGATTGTGAAGGCTCCCACCCTGCACTGAAAAAACAGCGTGTACTCGTAGTCACTGAATAAATTTGACATGATCTCCAAGAGAGGAAGAAAATATTAAATATGGTTAAAAATAATAGAGAAAAATAAGATTCAGTAGAGACAGAAAATGAAAGCTAGAAAGAGAGTTTTATGTGGTCGAAGGGGCAGCCCAAAGTGAAATTCTTCTGCTGTCTCATGCCAAGGGCAGTAGAATAACAGTTAGAGATGAAAATAGATATTAATAAACCATTCATAAATGTGAGAAATTCAGCAAGCAAAGCAACTAAAATACTGAATGGGCTGGAAAATGCGTGATTTAACAAAGCATCACACTGGAGACCTCAATTATGTATCTGGTTTTGCCTCCTGATGTTGAGGAGCACTCTGGAACAAACTGCTTCCCTTCCCCAGTAGGCCTCTTTAAGCTTTAATTTCCATAGTTTTAAGGCTCACTAGCATGAAACTGGATAGCTTAACTTTTTAGAAGGAGTGATGGCCAAAAACAGCATCTATATATCAAGATCTGTAGCTGGCATAACATTTCCAAGACTATTTTGCCAAAAATTAAAAAATAAAATCCTATTTGGATCAGCTAAAACCATTTGTCATTTATGTCAGATTGACTCAGGTCCATCATGCTCAATATCATCCCCCAGCTGTGTCAAAAATATAGTATAAAAATGAATACGATTTTCATAACACCTTCCAAACAAAATATGGTGTCTTTCTGGTTTGCAAGAGTAGTGTCTCAGAAGAAGATGCAGTTGCTTCTAGACACTAAAAAAACCTCAGACAGCTTGAAAAAATAAACAAAAAATTTTAATTTGATTCACAATGAATATTTGCAATATGTTACTATCTCAGCTGTGATTCTGTTATTCTGTGATTCTGTTATTCTGTGATTGCATCAGAATATCAGTTATTGACCCCACACCAGACCCTTACTGATAAGGCATTCAGGAGAAGGCAATCCTCTCTCCTCTATCCTTCTTGTTTAGTAAACAGGAGGGGAATTTCTCCCCCTCCAGTTCTCCTCTGCTTTGCAGATGGGATCACCTCTCTGGGACAGGCTGCTGGAAAGACATTGGAGGAGTAGGGGAGGCTGCCTGATTTCTGCACTGCAATTCAGAGAATCCACTGCTGCTCGTCCAGACATACCCAAGTTAGCATTAAATAAGCCCATGTAGACACTGATTATAGAGTATCCGTGGCAGCACGGCGCCGCACACAGGCTGCAGGCTTTGCTGCTTGACCAGAGGAGCCATGTTCTGGCCCAGTGCAAGATATCGGCAATATATCCCCCAAGAGAGCAAGTGCTAAGTAGATATATACTTGCATAAACTTTTGTAGGAAGAACAAACCGGTTCAAGTCCTGCGCTACTGCATTCTCCTACTGCACAGCTCTGCAGTGCACGCACATAGCAACGAGCGCACCGAGAGCAGAATTAAACTTGACATCTGAAGGATCCTTATTCAGCCTGGACAGGCCCCACTTTGGGTCTATAATGACAGGTTCATTCCTAGAGCTTCATTCATCAGGGAAGAAAAATCATTGGAGTAATCAAGGAGAGAGGAAAACACGAGTGTATGTGCGTTTGCTGTGCTGCTCAGCAGCATCGGAGCATGAGGTGACTTTTCATCTCTTGGCTGGCTGTTAGCCCAGAGACACAAAGAAGCATGTGGCAGATCAGAAGGCTGGGATGTAACAAAGCAAACCAAGATTAAAAAGAAAAGCAATTCAGGCAGCTGCGCTTTTGGCTGTAGCTCAGCTGAGCAGGCAAGACAAGACCCTCAGCCTCAAGCTGCTGCAAGGAAAAAACGCACTAGAGGCACATCAGCACACAAAGAGGAAAAGGGCACTGGGTTTGGATAGAAGCACCTGACCTGAACTATTGCCCCAAACAGACAAGCTGACAAATGCAGCCCTGAACTCTGGGCTCAGCCAGGTAGAGACCAGACTTGGAGGCTGCCCTGCTGCTGCCGGGATGCTTTTGCAGGGCAATCAGGAAACAACGGATCTAGATGACAAATGATAGGTACAAATAATACACAACCCAGACTAGGTGTATAATGCAATGCACGCATCCACATATGCTTTTCCAGTTCGGGAAAGGAACCACAGCCTGAGATGCTGAAAATGGGCTGAGTACATATTTCACATTACACTACATCTGCCAGCAGCTAATCCTTGTCCTCTCCATGTCGCTTCCAAAACCAGAATGCCAGGTTTTGGAAGGGTCTCCTTTAGAAGCAACCAGCCAAATTACTGATTAACTTAATCATATGCGGCCTTAACCTCTATTTTACAAGTTCAGATCTATCCTCGGTCACTTCTCCGTTGTTACCATCTGAAGGCCTCTTGGCACCAAAGTGCACCTAACCCATAGGAGCGAACTCTGGGAGTGAGCTCCTGCATCCCAAAGCCACCAGCACCGCTGCTTTGGGCAGGCCTCCCTGCCAGCAGGGTTGGATGAACAACGTGGCCTGCCATCAGACAACCGGTTTTCAGAGGAAAAGACAGCAAGAAGGGACAGACCAAAGGACAGAAACTGTGGGAAGAAGGAAGGGTGCACAAAAGCAAATAGAAAGGGAAAAGGAGGCCAGGAGCAGAGCTGATGAGTACACCAGGCTGCGAGGGAAGCGGCTGCTGTCACTTGAGCTGTTAAATAAGTACATTCACAGTGCAACCCAGGCATCTGCATTGCCATCTGAATGGCATCAATACACTTTTTCACTTTGTTCGTGATGGTAAAAGAGCCTTAATTAGGCATGAAGACATTTATCAAGCAGCAGCCTTGCAGAGCAGGCAGGTGCTGGTGACATCTGGCATGCTGACTCGCTGCTCTGACCCACGTGACAGCACCGGGATCAGCAGCCTCCCATCACCGTCGGCCGAGAAACCCAAACAGCACCTGGCTACCGCGGAGCCGCTGCACCTCGTGCAGCACGGGAGGCAAACGCAAAACTTGCCTGGCTGCAGAGGCTGGGGCGAGGTGGGACCAGGACTCAGCTATTTGCTTAAAACAGAGGCAATAAAGTGCATTTCCAATGGGGTCTTCGGCTTGCTGACAAGCGCAACACACAAAGGTGGCCTTGAATCCGCCGCAGGAACTGCCTCGAAGCGGCACCGCACTGAGGAGCTGCGCAGACAACCAGGCTGCAGGACATTGCACAGAGCCCGTTAAAGCAAGCAGAGGCTTCTAGATGGCAGCAAGGTGAAATGGGAACTTAGCCACTGATTTCAGTTGCTGCAGGGTCTCCCTCCCGGTTTAATGTATCTTTAATACAGGGGTGCATAGGATCCATCCTGGGAACAGAAACATCATGAGCAATTTCATTCTGCTGAAGAATTTGCACTTAACTTGCCTGTGCTTTGACCCAGAGGCCGCTTCAAGGGAGCCAGGAGTCCCTTCTCCCTTCCCCTTTTAGAAGCACCATCACACACCGAGCATGCTGCTGTTAGGTACTGCTCGGTACTCTTTGGAACCGGAATGAGAACTATCTCGGTGATTCAGGATGTCCTTCTGGCAGAACATGGACACCACCCCGTGCTGCCAGGTGGGCGAACGAGCTGGTCCCCTCCAAGCCCTCCTCCCTCCTTCGCAAGGAAAGCAGGTTACATGATCCCCCCATGTGCATTTAGCTGCCGTGGCATTTTAGTTGTGCCCTACTTCCCACCTCCCTCATCAATTAGAAAATAAATAAATTTAAAAATGCACATTTATTTCATTTCTTGTATTTTTATTTAAAAAGAAGGTTTGCTAACAGTAATCAGTACCTTGGCCCAGGCCCCTCGATACAACAGTTGACTTGAACAGTCCTGTGGCTTCATCCCTAGCCTCTCCCTCCTCCCCGCAGGGGACAAACCAGGGAATCATCTGGCTTAACGCTCCTGAATCGGGTGAAGCTCCCCATGACTGCAGAACTAATTTCATTTTGCAGCTCTGTCTCAGAAAACACCAACAAGTTAGGCTGATATTCACAGCCAGATTTAGCTTTATCGTGTGACTAAGCATACGTTAAAAAAAGAGTTTTAAAAAATGCAAAAAAGAAATCATTTCCTGGAGTTGGAAGGAAACTTCCCCCTGTGGCAGATTAGCCCACATTTATCCACTATAATGTTTCTTGCACCTTAATCTCAGGCATCTTAGTTTGATACTAATTAGCAAGCTAGAGATTCCTGTGGGTACAGTAGTTTCTAGATCCCAAAACATGAGTTTTCTTCCTTTTAGCACTTCAAACACTTAATTTTTAAAGAGACAATGTCGAGTATTTCAACCCCAAAAAGTACACTTTTTTCACTTTACACAGCAACAGGAGGAGGCACCGAGATCCCGAAGCTTAGCTACAAAAGCGTTACAATGCAGGTCTGAGGCTCAGCTGTGGCACGTTATTTCCTCTCAGAGAAATTAAACCCAAACTGCGCTCACCGAACCCCAGACTCACCTGCATGCTGGCACTAAGTGCCAATGAGGAAGTAGAACAGGCTACAGAAGCAGAAAGTGAAATGAGACCAATACAGCTTCTCCCCTCAAAATAAAATCAAAAATCTAGAGAAAAGCAAATTTGGTTATAAGAACCTTTTCATATTTTGGGTACTCTTAAAAAAAAATAGGGAAAAGATTAATTATTTCTGTGACATTCATCACTACGCAAGCATCCTATTAGATAGGTCTGACAGCCTGTTCAAGTCCTCAGAATAAGAACCAATCGGAGCTTGAAAAAAGGACAGAACAGGACTTAAGGAGCACAACGCCGTATGCTAGCCCTTTGGGGAGAAGTGAAAATAAATTATTTAGACTTGACAAAGTCCCTTTAAGTCCTACGGTCTTTCTGCTTGGCTGGGTCTCAGGCCTATCACCAACATTTCAGCAGTTATTTTTTTTGGGGGGGGGGGGGGAGAGAAGGCAGGCTGCTTAGCAGGTAGCATTTGGGATTTAAGAGCTAAACGTACTTATGGTTTTCATGAGCCCTGACAGATGCTGAGTGTCTCAGGCTCTGGCATAGTAAGACACTTAATATTAATGGCACCAGTTTGCAGCAGCAAACCTCCTTCCTGCTACATTCCAGCACCTTTGCTCCTTTCTGAACTGTTCCTTGGGAGAGGAAGAGCAAACCCAAGCTCAGCATCTTCCTCACCATCCGCCCAGCCTTGAGTCAACCATACCAGAAGACCCTCCCATCTCCTTTTTCAGAGCAGTATCACTGGAATCGGTTCACCTCCCCGCCACCTCCTGCAGCCAAAACAGATTCTTCTCCTCCGCTCCTCCAAAGATGGTGTTCACAGTCCAGCAGCCAACAGGCTGTTCTGCCCATGTCCTGTCCAGCACGCGCATGCACCCAAGCCATTTTGGATGGAGGGATCTGTGTGACTCTGACGGGTGCTGGGCACCAGTCACTAGGAGATAGTCCCTCCCAGGCAGGAGATGGGTCCTGCTCCGGTCCCATCCATACACACAGGCAACCCCTCGGCCACGAGAGCCCACAACAAACCTTCCCTGCCCACCCTACTCCCCGGCCCCCTTCCCCGTCCCCACCATTGGCATGGAGCCAAGAACATGACCTACTGGAGCGCCAGCACCGGCGTTCTTGGCCAGATAAACTAACTACCAACCTTGGACCAGTCACGAAAAAAGGCTTAACGTTTACCCATCACCTAACATACCCTCAAAAACCAAGGTCACCTTCACACATTTTGGATGTGGATCTAACATCCTTCCAAGCCTAGCAAGCCCAAGGCAAGGTGTCTTGCCCAGGCCAGTCACTTCAGATGCTCCCGCATCTTTCCTGTCTCTTCCTTGGTGAACACCAAACAGTTATAATACTCAGGTCAATATATATAGGTACCACGTATATATATTTTTGTCACTGTTCTGCGCATGAACAAAGAAAACCAACCCCACTAAGCACCACTCATCCTTTCCTCCCCCTCCCCTTCCTCCCATGGTTGTGTAGCCTGCAGGAACATGAGCCACGGAGGCCATGTGGAGGCCACCTTACGTGGCCCCGTCACACTCCCCCACAGTCAGCTTCAAGGCTCCCTGCTGGTGCAGAGTCTTTAAGGCTTTGAACTCCAAGGGCATGGTGTGCGGGCTGGCCTGTGAAGTGTAGCCATACTTCAGGCTGTCATAGTAGTGGTACTTGACCGGGTTCTGGTTCTGATCCAGGGGGAACGGCCAGAAGCCATAGAGATAGATCCTGTTGCAGAAGCGAGTGGCTAAGGTATACATGAGGAGGCCAGTGGTCGGTCGCTTTATATGCACTTTGTTCGTGAGCCAGTACCTGAAAAGGGAGCGTAAAGAAAATTGTGTTATTCCCTCGGCAGCCAGGCTCGCACGTGGAGCTCGTGTCTTACACTTTCTTTTCTCCATCCCCTGACTGAGATATATCGGTGATTCAAAGTGAGAGGTTTCTGACTAACAGAAGAGTTCTCCATGCCAAGAAAGCCTCTCCTGGGATTGCTTCATGAATAAGCATCTCCTGTTCTCTGTCTAGCAGTTACATCACACTTGTTGCTATGGTATTGAAGCATCTCATGGCTTTGCAATCCTTTATGAAAAACAAATTGCTTGCAACAGTGGCCTTCAATACTTCAGCCTACAATTATCTTCCAATCAACCTAAGAGATCAATATTATAGACCAAACCATACACGTGTCAAGTAGACTCTAGCAAGCCCTTGAAGCACACATGCTCGCATACACAGAGCTAACTATTATCACTGATGCATGAAGATTTTACTCTGACAGCAAATATAACAGAACTGTAAAAATGTTTGCCTTTGAATAAAGGGTCGTCAGGCTAAAAGAGCTAATAAACACTGCTCTGTTCCCACTACACCCAGCAACTGCCACTGTGATCCGCTATCAAAATATTTTACCATGCAATATATAATATGCAATATGGAGGCCAGGTGCCTTCACTGTTGAAAAGTGTGCTAGTTTTCATGAGGGACAGCAAAAAGAAGGGAGAAAGGTGGCATCCTGTAGTAATGCACAGGCAGAACCTGTACCAGCAGGTATATTTTAAGCAGCCAGGAAGAGCTACTGTAGTACCAACATCTTGTAACGAGAAGTTTCCAGTGCCTGGTGTTTTATTGTAGGGATAATTTATCCAGTTTGCTCAGCAGAAAACACTGTTGGAGGAGTGAGATCAGAAAGGAATAGGGCTGGGGGAAGTGGAAGATGTCCCCTGGGTGCAGCGTCTCCTTCCTGCAAACGTTTGATGTCCTACAGCAGGCAGCGCTGGCCACACACCGTGCTGCCCGCTGTGCCCACAGCAGTAGCACGCCTGGCTCCCGCTTCCTGGCCCCTATGGGGAGCCTGTTAAAACACTTGCTAAGGGGCCTACTCGCTGTAGGTGCCCATGGATCATGTGTAAGAAGTATTTCAAAGAGCTTGGGCTGGGGTGACTCACTGGCACAGCTTTGGAGAAAAGGCATGAAGAAGTGGAGCAGACTGAGTAGTACTGCTGTGAAATCAACCAGAGGTTTGGGATCCTGACTCAGGTCCCAGCTCCTCATACAGATCCACAGGACAGTCCTGCTCATTTATCCTTTCAGTGCTTTCAGCTGGGCTCCAGAGAGGTGTGCGATTCAGACAGCAGGAACCCTTGGGAGATCAGAACCTTAATCCTGCAAATTAGCTTTTCATGAAAGCCATTACAATTTAGCAATCAAAGCACAAAATGTACTTGCTGGCTCTCAGTTAGATAAGGGAAAAATTGACTTTTCTGGTGAATCAAATTCTGGAAGCAGAGCTGTTGTCTGAGCATGTGTAGGAAGGGGCTTCTGCTCCCTGGTAGGGGACAGCAGGGTTTACCGGGGTCCAATACCACAGCAGTATCTAAGCGCCTGCAGCTTTGGTGAAGCCCAACTACGACATTTTGGGGAGGAGGGCCTCCTTGCTTGACTCGTCTCCTCGACATTCAGCATTAAAAAAGGAGGAAAAAACTGAGGAAAATAGAGTGAGGAGTAGTTTCCTCAGAGGCACTACACTGGCATTTCCTGGGCTCGCCTGGCCCTATGGTTTGCGCTATCAAGACAGTAAAGCTTGCTGCTGTGTGAAAGGCAGCATTATCCTACAGGTGGCCATAAAACAGACTCCTCCTTTTACTTTATGTGCAAGTGCGTTAGACCCCTACCATGAGGGGAGAAATAAGAGATTATTGCAACCATTTAACACTGTGAATTAGGGAATCCTTACGCAGCAGGGAAATTACTGTGGAAGAACTGCCAAGCCACATCAATCTGCTGACTTTGGGGGAAGATACAAATGTCTGCGTGTGTCCCACTTTTGCTTTAGGCTTTACATTCCTTTTTTTAAGATCAATTTTCCAGCTTAGTGTTAGCCTGCCTTGAGAAGACCTGACAGTATCAGATCGGCAGCGTGAAGCACACAAAGCTACTGGTGACCTCCTAGCCTGCCACAAGTATTAACTTCCAGGTTTTGTTCAGAGACTGTAGAAACTCTAGTCGTGCACTACAGCCTTGACAGCATTATGAAGTGAAACTTGTGCAAGGGAGGGAGGCGAAAGGACAAAAGCCTCGCTATATATTGCGGTCACAGGTCTGCTTTTACAGCCCCAGCACTCAGGAACTGACTGGAAAGAGTAGCTAAAGGATAGGAATTCCCACCACGCTCATCCCCCCGCCCCAGAACAAAGTGGTGGGGGAGAGCTACTTGTAGATACCTAGAATTCAGAGTAGGGAAGGAAGGCTTGTCCCAGCTTGACTCCGATTTCCCTTTTCTTTACCCAGGAGCACAGGGAAGTAGCAGCACCACATCTGTCTGCCAGAGACTCAATCACCTTCTCACAGACCATCCTTATACCTATGCCTGACATTCATGTGAATACCAAAGTTTTAAGAGTATTAACGATGACAAAAACGGTCTGGGTCAAACTCAGAAGTACCCTGTGCAGAGGCACCCTGTCCCTCTGCAAGCCAGCATGCACGAACGACCCTACCAAGACAAACAAGCATGTCCAACCAGTTCCTGAAAGCAACCCTACCAAAACAAGCCCAGCATGTATACCTCGGCACATGCAGCTACCGAGCACTCATAACCCTCCAACAATATTGGAGTAGCCTACAACAACTCAGAGCCTTACAATAAAAATTAAAAATCTTGCCTCTTTTACCTCCATTCACTTCTATTGCAGACATAGAATTAAGACACTTAAAATGCTAATGGTCACTCCCATAGCATCATAAATTACCCAGCACACCATCATCCATATTTTGGAAGGTTTGAGCCTTTTGTCAGTTCACAGACTGGAAGCAGCTTTTAGCTACATCAGTGGATGTGAGGGGGGAAGTGGTCTGAGCTCTTGGAGCCTCAAGCTACTTGGTCCAGGCAGGAGATGTGCCTGCTTCCAGCTGAAGCTTTGAGAGGCAATGGCTGACTCCAGCTTCTTCCAGGTGCATCAGCACAGATGACAATACCATACGATGCCCATACCATAACTTAAGCCACGCGACAGCGCTCGCAATTTGTTTCCTGCAAGGTGAAGGTTGTAAATCCCAAAGTGAGGTCTGGGAAACGCTTTTTACTGACTAGCTTGTCACAGGAGCGCTGGAGTTACGCAGGAGCAACTCCCTCTTATTTCTCCTACCACCGGCCAACTTAGACAGCGGCCACATACCTGGTGCAGGTGCTGTTCCCAATTCAGGAGAGAACAGTTGGGGATGGAAATACAACCTAATTAATTCCGTAAATCCAAATGAGGTTGTCTGGGTGCACATGGGATGCTGTGTCAACAGCACACTTTTAATATGTGAGGTCCAGGGTTTTAATTAGGAGGAAATATAATCTTGAAGTAGGCAGTAATTATTTTTCAAATTGGCTATGCCCATCACCGTGACTATTAACTGCAACATTGTATGGAGAGATAGCAATTAAAAGAGAGGAGCAAAGAGCAGCCCTGAAACTTGATACCTCCCTTCTCAGAGCCACTCTCAAAGGGTGGATCTCCTTCCCAAGTCAGCGCTGTATCACTTCTGTATTAAACCCTCGGGGGTGTAAACAGCCTATAGAGATGGCCTGATGCCTAAGTGGGATGCAGCAATGAACAGCAACCGTAATGTTATCAGGCAAAAATTGTCTGAGGCAGTTCTTGTTTAGGATCGTGATAGGTATAGACGGAAAACGTCATCAGATCAAGGCCATCATTTGTAAGGAAGCAGCCTAGACGAAGGACCCAGCAGCTGCTTGAACTAATACTTGATAGTAGCCACGGACAATGGCTTCAAGGAGAGCAGTTTGAAGAGTCTTATGCTACTGGCTAAGTGGTCTGGTTTCTCCTTACAGGGTAGCTGTCTGAC
The DNA here is from genome assembly GCF_040807025.1 of Struthio camelus. Lineage (NCBI taxonomy): Eukaryota > Metazoa > Chordata > Aves > Struthioniformes > Struthionidae > Struthio > Struthio camelus. The sequence continues at coordinate 7,846,174 of NC_090953.1, forward strand.
ACCTACAGAGCAAGCATCTTGCAAGAGATATTTCAACTGTGAACCCAGGCCAGTGTGAGAAGGTTTCACATTGATATTTCCCCCAGTCCTCTCCCAAAGTGGAGAAAAATGTAACTGTTCCAGGACACTGTAACAATTACAACAATTTTCCAAAAGGTTTCCAAGAATTAGAAGAGGTCTCCTGAGCAGCCCTGCGCAGCACTGCTGCTGGCTGCTTGATAGTTGGTGTGTGCCTCCCGTGAAGGGCGGGGGGGGGGGGCTGCATTCCAGCCGCAGCCGAAGCAACTGCTGTATCTGGACCTTAAAGCCCAGTGGGAATCCTTCAGGAGACAAAATGCTCTATTGCCACTTTTAGAAAGTCACAGCTCCCATCCTAGCCAAGGAAGGTGGCAGCTTCCACATCCTGCACATCTGGAGTCAACCCATTGCACTTACAGTGCTCAGCTTTACCCAGCATCACCCTGCACATCGAGTTTGGCAAGCAGAGCCTGGCCTTAGTTTTGCACTGAAAAGTTCTGTGCAAAAGTCCTCTCTGCAGGTAGACAGGGCTCCAGGACCACCAGCTTCTGCAGCAGAGAGGGCAGCAGCCTGCTTTGCTGCTGCACATCACCTCCTGATGTGCCCAAGAAAATCTTAAGGTGATCTCCTGCTCAGGGTTAAATTTCAGGAAAAGTGAACAGAAAATCCATCACACTGATGAAAAGAGTAAAAGAAACCCAGGTTAATGAAGAAATTAAGATTCAGCAGTATCAGCTACGTTTAGTGATAAAAATTAGAATACCTGAAATAATGCAACTTCAGGTCCTTTTAAAGCAGCTTATTCATAAAACTGTGATACAAACACAAGCTGTTCTGGAGGTGCTAGTCCTTGACTGGCAGAAGGATGTTATCAGTCTGCCACACATATCCTGCTCCCATTAATACTCCTGGAAAATACAGCTGCAAGTAATCAGGTACAAGTCTTCTGAAGGCACACTGGCACATGGGGACACCCTGCCCTGTCACCTGCACAGTGCACTGCACACACCGGCTGCTGTATGAATAGAGACAAAACACCGGCATGTAGGGAGCAACCTGCTATCCACCTGTCTGGCTTCTGCAGATCCTACTCCATGTATCTAGTTTCCTCTATTACCTCGACAAAAATAAGAGTGCCACGTATCAGATCTCCATTGGACGTGTGTAGACACAGGACTGAACTACGCAAGTCCTCATTCAGATCCCTGTTCACTCAGACTCCAAAAGCTGCACCTGGATTTCAGAGTTGGCCCTTATCTCCAGGCAGAACAAAGCCCAAACTCCAGATCTATATCCAGACATGACCCAAGTGTGGAGAGCAGGATCTGTAATGCCTGGCTTGAATATGGTTTAAATAACCCAACACAAACGAATTGATGTTGAGGGGCTAAAGACCTGTCATAGATGAGTAATTCTGTCCTTATCCAGACCTTGAGTTCTGCACTATCCTTTGAAATACACATGGCATTTAGTAAACACAAAGCAAATATTTTCCAAACAGAAAGAAAGGGAAAGTAACTGGGAAGAGGCTTATTCTATTTCTTTCTCCACTTCTTGCAATCCCTCTCCCCTTCTTTTACAAAAGGGCCTAAACCTTCTCTCTGATTAACTGTCTAGACAACAAACTGTCTAGATTGGTAATTAAGTATCTTCAGTGTGCAAATGCCACGGTTGCACATACCACTTCTGCAGCACCATGCACAATAATCTTCCATCACAAGCAACGCCCCAAAGGCTGGAGGAGATGCCTCAGAGAGCTGCCCAAGCTGGCTCTGTCCATGCCAGCCCTGGAGCAGAAGCAGGGAGGAGCAACAGGGCAGGCTCTGCCCCTGCTAACCCACGAGGGAAAGCACTGGGGCTCGGTGCAGGTACACCACAGGATGGACCTGACGTGCCTTATTTGCTCAAGTGCAGAAGGGATGGGAATAATTCTCTCAAAAACGTTCATCAGTGAGATATCCACTGATCTAACTCACATGTGGCTTAAAGGTGTTCGTAGTTCCCCATGTATGCTCCCTTCACATGCTCTGAATGACCGCTTTTCTCCCCCCCTACATGCTTTGGTCATCTTCATTCCTTATCTCAGCACATCAGCATTACAACTGTCCTTAAACTTTCTGCAGGAGGATCAGAGGGGAAAGGCTTTAAGACAGGATCCCCTGAGGTCCATCCGCAGATATTTCAGAGGAGCCACAATGAGTGTAAGGGACAATACGTTTAGAAACCCCCACATGTGGGTGATGCCGGCTAATCCAAGGCAGAACTAGTATCTAGGTGCTGAGGGAGGAAGGATGCACTGGGAGATGGTAGGCTGCGAAGGGCTTTGAAAGGGAAGACAAGCAGCTTAGGTTTGCTATGTTAGAGAAGGGGGAGCCTGTGGAGTGATGCAAAGAGCAGGATGATGTGATCAAAGCAATAGGTTAGAAAAATAATCTGCACCGTTTCATTCTGTATGGCTATAAATGAGGCAAGATTGCAATTGGCAAGGCCACCGAAAAGGATGCTAAGAACAGGACACAATAAAGAGGAAACTGAGGAAGGGTTTTCACCTGATGAGAAAGGTAGCATCCGAGCCGCTTTACGTCAAAAGGATCAGCAAAGGCTTAGACATCATATGGGTGGCAGGATCCAGGGAAACATCGCAAGCAAAGATGAATCCACTTTTTGCCCCACTGATCTCCACTTCTAAGGACATCAGCAAACACAGACTGCACATAGCTCCCATCACCCTGTGGTGCCGTTGGTCATCAGGGCCCCATTGTGCTACACCCGCTACAAACTCAGCATGGAGATTGCTGTCACAAAGAGTGCACACAAACTGTCACTACTGTTTGGATGTTAAACCTAATAGGACACCTAGCCAAGGAGCTGTGAGATTTATTGTTTTTTTTTTTTTTTTTTTTTTTTAAAAAGAAGCTCTTAATAAAGTCTTATGGGATTAGATTTTGTTCCTGCCAAGAGACCCTTGTGATGGACACAGCGAAAAACACTAGACTAGATTATACAAGAAACCAAAATGCATTCATGAATTCTCTGCAAGGAGCGATATCCAAACCTCCTGACAATTATTTTCCCCTGCTTCCTACGTTTCATGTTATTTCTCTAACAAAAGCTGCTTGGCAATAGGGATTACAAGGCTTTTTGGAGGCACTAACAGATGACTTATAAGAGGTTTGCTTGCTTTCCAGCCAGGGAGACAAATATGCAGTTCCACTCTCCACTTGCCAGACAAATTGCTCAGGAGACATTTTATAGACTCGCTCAGAAGCGAGTCACGTACTCCAGAAACGCACGGCACCAGCGTTGTCTTTGAAAGCCGGCTCCATACCCGAGCCAAGCTTTTCCCCTCTGCCTGAAGTAGCGATTCCCTTTCATGGCTTTGACGGTTTCCTTCTGAGCTCCTCCATCAACACATTTACAGCCCTCTCCTCTCCTGGCAGGGAGGGAGTAGAGCTGGTGAGTGTAACTGCATAAAAAGAGCATCTGTCCTATTCCACAGATTATCCAGAATCATCAACGCTAAGGCTTATCAGTAAACATTTAAGGCACCCTCATAGCTAGGAAGGTGATGTCTCAACTGATGTTGAGAAGGACAACAAAAATAAACCCTTTTCACTTATTGTAGCAATGCACACTCGACAAGTGCCCCAAATGCCCTGCAAATTACAGGAAGAAACATTCAATTGCCACTGACATGCAGCCTGTTCCAGGTGGAAAGCAGAGCTCTTTGCCAGTGCAGCATAATAAACACAGCAGTTCAAGAAGGAGTCAAGAATGTGTTTCACTGGAACTGAAGGGAGAAGTGAAAAGGCAGAGCTTTTGTAGCTGAATTGAGGTTGGCTAAAATAACCTTAGTCTTTGTAGGAAGTACTACTTCCTAAATAACTAAAATACATAAGAGCGTGTTGGCTGAAAGACTTCTCCCATTTCTTTGTGATTTCCAAATCAACTTAGGATGGATTATAAACCTGAGAGGACTGGAAGAGACAATTTTGCAACTGCAGCCCACTGCAGAACAGAAGGATATTCTGTGAGTGTTTCTGCATTATTTATCGTTACATGCTCCATGCCACAAAACATATTCATTTCACAAATCTCAGACCCATCACCAGGTCTCAGATCTGCTGCAAATTGGCGCGTTGCATAGAGACAGCAGGAGAGAGAAGGAAATTACCAGAGCCTATACCCTTGTAACAGCAAGGGATTCATAAGCAAAAATACCTGGAAGGTCCTAGGAATTAGGCTGTACTGCAGAGGATAAACAAGCAAGCTCCTCCTGTCAATTGGACCTGAGAAAAAATTTCTTCCTGGCCCCAAGCTACATCACATGACTTACCCTGAGCACACAGTCAACAAATCCGCAGGTACCTGACAGATTTCCTACCCAGCACAAAGAGCATCAGTACATCCCCCTCTCAGGCTGCGGCCAGTTCATTAGATGCTTCCTGAAGCACTGTTAAATCCATCCCAGAGCCCAAGCCTGAGGAAGCCCCACCAGGGAAGGGGATAATGCTAAATGTGGGCTCCTCCCGCAGCACAGACCTTTGCTCCCCAGCCCTGCAGGGCCCTCCTGTACAGCTCCTTTGCCAGGCCACTGCTGCCAGGGCAGGCCTTTGAAGTGTTTCCTATTAGTTCTGGCTATCTGAGGGTGCTGCAGAGTTTTAATTATAATAATCGTTAATCAGTAGGCATCCTTGTTCTCCTGCTGCTGGGCTGATAAGCATGAGAGAGGGAGCAGGAAGGCAGGTCAGGCAGTAGCTTACTTGGCTTAGAGGGCAACCCCTGATGAAGATTAGTGCTGGCTTCGGTGCCTATAATTCAATTAGCTCTGCTCAGTACCAGCCACTTGCTCTCTCCTCTTACGGTGCTCTGTCAGTGTAGCCGTGACTCACTTCCCCACTCCGCTGGCCCCACAGCATGGCGACTAGCCCAAAGGACAGGACCAGAGGCCTCAGCTATGGCGCAGACCCAGTACTTGGAGTCTGCCATTAGCATCAGCCAGCGTCCGACCATGCACCAGCATCGCACTGTGCACCACCACCTGCATCCTGGACACCCATCAACACAGGCCAGCTTCACTCACTTGTTGGCCTAACCGATCACTTCCCTTTGGGCCCCAGTGGCCTTTCAGAAGCCCAAGAGATTCATTCTTTGCATATTGTCCCATTAGACCCTCCATTGTTGTTAACATGTACAAGAGAAAGACACTGCTCTGAGCTACAAGGGACAGTGGTGCCTCACCCCATGCATGGAGAGACAGCACTGAAGTCCCAGGAGCCCCGCATCCCCCATGGACAGACAGCATCATCAGCACTGCCCTGCAGGAGCTGCACAAGGCAGAACACCAGCGTTAGAGAGCCACCAAGGCCAGGTGAGCTACTGTTTGGCTTACTTTCAAGCCAAAGACTCAAATACGCTGTGGCATTGCCCACACTCCACCCAGCAACGCAGGAGGGCCAGGAAGGTGCCATAAGTAAGAGGTTAAGCTCTACTACTGAACCGCTAAAGGCATCCTCCTCTCCTTCCTCAGGAAAACAGTGCCCAGCCCTTGCCACTCTCTCCACGGGAAGTTTTTGGCACTCCAAATTGTTGCCAGCACAAGATTAACAGCCTGTTGATTTAAAGGGCTTATTACAAAAGCTTAATTCTATTTTGACAAATGAAAGTAAGTCAATTACAGCCAGAAATAGCTCAGAATTTGGGTTTGTTTTCCCCCCTTGTATGAGTTGTGGGATCAGTTCCTTCCCTCTCTTTTATCTCAAAGCCAGTGTTTTCTGTGATATGCCTCGCAGGCTCAGGGAACTCTCAGACACAATAGGAAGACACAGCTATTGTCACCCATTATTGTTCTGCCTGTGATTCACCTCGACACTGGAGCCCTCAGTTGCCTGCAGAGCCACACTTCACATGGCTCCCCTGGAGCCACCCCTTCTCCTCACTTGTGTTGTAAACAGCCCCAAGCACATTACCAGGACCTGTCCCATGCCCATCTCCTGCACCTACGTGTAGCCTGGGCTGGGACAGAGCAACACACAGCTCAGATCAGCCCGTCAGAAAAGCTCAGGCTAGGAGGCACACAGGGGAAGCAATCCTCAAAGTAATCAAGAAACATTAAGATCGAGGCTTAGAGGCAGGAGCACCACGTGCATGAATGAATTCCTATCCGAGGGTACAACAACAGGGTCTAGCCAACACAAGAGAAGAAAACTATGACTACAAAGGGGCTGCTGCTTAGCCGTGTCCAGAATAAGCACCTTCCCAACTCTGTAATCAATCATTACTTGCTCCCCAGAGAAATAAAGCAAGAGACTACCTTGCCCCCAATCCACGTACATCAAAGCCTTACCCCTACAGCTCTCATTCTTTTATAATCTCCCTAGTAACTTTCCCTCTGCCCCACCACACATGGGCCTCCCACACACCTGAAATGGCAACAGGAAAGCAGAAAGACTCCTCCTTTCCCTCCCAATAAATCCACTAACCACACCTGAATCTATTTACCTGATCAGCAGGACCAGTGCCTGAGTACACCTGTTGTGGTCCCCTCCCTGCCTGGGCCCCTCATTTAAGATTAGCAGTGTAATTAATATTACGGTAGCATACAGGCTACTCGCCAACACCCTTCACTCCTCTGCCACTGCTGAGCTGTCAAGGCAGCAAGGAGCTTGCAGGCGTGGGAAGCTGTGTGAGACCCACGTGCACGACTCAAACACAAGGTGACAAACTTTGTCACCAGCTCAGCTAACCAGCACACACAGATTCCTCCAAGGAAAGCCTTCACTGTAGGTCTGGGAGTTGTCGTGGTCTGAAATCCAGCCTTACAGCCAATAAAGCATTGACAGACTTAGGAGCTGGGAACATTAGTGAAAGGTTTACTAGCTCACTATATTTCACGGCTAAAAGACTTCACGCTCAAAGGGCACAGCTAGCAGCCCTTGCTTGCAGAAAGGTAGTGTCCAGTTCTCATCTGGAGACCAGCCTTTGCCCACGGAGCCTTCCTCACGGGCTGCAGAAAGAAACAGCTCGTGGCATTTGCCTCTAGCACAACCCCCTTGCTCTCTTGCTCAAGAAGCTCATGAAATCCTGGCTATGAGCATATCAGAAATGCTCTCACCCTCGGACAGCGTGCAGCAGGCGCAACGAGGGGTAGGCAGTCCTGACATTGATGTGGTGTTTCAGGATGAGCTCGTTCACCCACTCCACTCGTTCCTTGCCCCCCTTGGCCATGAAGGCTGGGATCCAGAGGATGCTGCCATTGAGGCTGTGGAGGCGCTGCAGCAGCTTCTCCCGCCAGGTCTCATTCACTAGATCCTCGAAGGCCCGCTGGATGACTGAAGGGTTCATAGTCACCAGGTCTGTCTTCATGCCCACGTCCTGTGAGTACTCCTGGACGGGGGCCAGATTACACCTGCAAGGGGAAACACAGAATCGCCCTTTAAAAAGGACTTCAGAGAAGGCAATAACAAACATTAGGGGTGTTTGACGCCAAAAGCTGGGGCTGGTGAAAGGCATGTGCCCGTTTGTTGGACACTGACACCTCTGCATAGCCGCAGAGCATCCCCAGCCCAGGCACAGTCTGGGAGAGATCTCCTCCTCTTCCCCCCACGGCTCGCTGCAGTCCTGGCTGGGCGCATCTACTCCCTGGGCAGCCGTCACCTAGCTGCGCACTGTCTCTCACCCTGAGCACAGCTCACATGTGGATTGTGCGGATGGCTGAGCTAGAGAGTGGATTTGGACCTGGGCTGATGTGCTTGATTAAGCACTCCCAGAGCTGCAGGCCAGTCCCTTAGGCCATATGCTCTCTGCATAGGGACAGGGACAGATCAGAACCACAACGAACATCCGTAGCGTCCATAAAATTACCGGGATGGAAGTATCAAACTACTAGCAACGGTCATTGAGCCATCAACACAAAAATTCCTTTTGATTATCACTCCCTGGGCAAATGTACCACAAAGATATTAAGGGAGCTCAGGCTTTGCTCCATATCCCCAAACACTACCTGGCAATCCCAGAAAAGGTGCTTCATGTACGGTCTCTTCGACAAGGGCCCTAAGAACAGCGGCAGTGATCATGAAGCAGGAGGAGAGAGAAGTCTTTGCAGCGAATTAGAGGGGCTATGATTTGGTAACAATGAGCCATCTTAATATAAGCTCGTCATTCCTCAATATGCCAGTGCATGTGTGTGTATGTCTCTGGGGCAGTACTTATAAAGTATGTAATTTTGATGTGTAGTGGGTGAGCTTATATGGCTCTGTATCTCTACTGGTGCATAGTTAAAAAATAACATATTGCAACAAACCTCCTATAGTTGTTGCCACAGCAGATTTGAAATGAAATGGCTCTTCTCACTCAAGGAAACCACTCGCCACTGTAAATATTTATGTATGCCTCAGAGCAGCAGGATGTCAGGCACTGTGAGGTTAGACGGGAGCCCACCACGTTCACCTGGGTGACCTGGGTGACACACACACAGTGCAGAGGGCTAGCAGAAACCTCCGCTGGACAGATGAGGGTGCTTCAGGAAGCTGTGAAACACCCGGTTGCTTATTTTAGCAGGTTCCCAATTGCCGCAGCGGAATCTGACTGGCAACAGGTTTAGGGCCCCGGGTGCGAGTTGAGTGCGTCTGCCTATCTGCAGCAGGTCCATGGCTGCTCTGTAGCATTTAGAGAGCTGCTAAAATTGGAAGGACTATAGACATCTGGTGAGTACTGCCTCCTCTCTGTCCAGGAATGACAGTGCAGCTCCTGCAGTCCTTAATTTTAGCCCTGTTGGGGTAATATTATCCTAAGTCCCTTTTTCCCCTCCTGGTGACTCTTGGCTAACGGTAGACCCTGTGGCACCAGCAGCGGTAATGATACCAGCAGGAGGGAGATGCCAGGGCTATCAATGATTGTGGTCTCCACAGGGCTGGGCTGTTTGGAGACTGTGACCTTCAAAAATCTCTTTCTGTGGTTTTAATTGGTACCTCCTCTCAGGCTGTGCATGTGGATATGCAGGCAGGCACGCACGCTCACCCCCGGGAGCACTCTGCCTGCTCCTGGGCTAAGAGCTCCTGTGCCACACGGGGTCCCTGCTGCAGGTTGGCCCAGCAGGGACCAGCGAGGGACAAAGGCTGAGGGGGCTTTGGCAGAAATTGCCAGCAAATTACCCTAATTATATGATGGTTTCCTACCGCTCCTTGAGGGGGGATGCAAGGCACTTTCTCTGGTTGATTGGGGGGCAAGCAATTATGTCAAGCCATGGCTAAGCTGTGCACCTGGAGCTGGGAGAACGGCAGGTTGTCAACAGCTGATACAGAGCTGCAGAAAGATGCCCTGGCAATGTGTTGAAAACTGGAGGGTACGTTCATGTTTGTACACTGCATGCTCTCCTGTGATGTTTTACAGTGAAGTTACAGTATTTAACAAGTAGGACTGCATCCTAACTATGTCTTGATAATCAGACATTACTGCTATTTTACCCACTTACAGAAACTGAAGGAATGGTCTAAAGAATACGCAGCTACTGACACATGGGACCCTGGAGCCTTTCTAATCTTTGCCCCATGAATAAAATTACTGAAAATAAACATCAGACCTGAAGAGGAAAGATGTATCCTGGGACACAGAACACATCACTGGTCATTACCAGCCCTGCTGAAAAGGCTGCACAGAGCAAACCTTCCTCAGTTAGATGCAGTTTCAAGTGGAGGGTCAGATAATCTACACTGGAAAGAGCACGTGCATGCTAACATATGCACTAGCATACATGGTCAGAGAGAAGTCACTCAAAAGCCCACTCTCATTCAGTATTACACCAAGTCAAGCTTTTTTCCTGGGACTTTGCTGCCTCATGTGAAAGCCAGAACTTTGCCAGAATCGCAATAAGCTACTCTCTTTTGTTCTACTTAACGAGGCATACTGTAAGGGAACTATCCCCAAAGGGCTGGACAGAGCTGCTAATAGCCAGGCAGGCTGGAAGAGCTGGGTTTGACCAGAGGGCAGAGGTGATGTTATCCTCATTCACACGTCACACAGGGGACTGCTTTTGTGAGCCACTGATGGATTGGGCTGTCTTCGTAATAGACTTGCCAGAAAGCAAATGTCTGCACATACATAAATCATCAGTTGACTCCTCCAGCCACTCAGCTAACAGATTTACAGGGGCATCAGGGACGAGAGGGCAGGTATGCTCCTCCTCTCTCCTTTTAGCACATTCCCTGTTGAATTCGGCGCGTGCCCAGGAGGAGGGCAGGCTCTGGCAGTGTGTCTATAGGGACGTCGGTCTAGGAGCCGAGCAATCGTGGGGAGCGTTAGGCTGTAGAGCGCAGGGAGTGCAGTGCCAGGGCACCACGCAGGACTCCCGATGCTCCTGGGGATGCAGAGGTGATGTGGGGAAGAGCTCAGCTTGTGTCCGTGGGAGAGTCCAGGGCAGGATTTGTTTGCTAGAGGGAAGGTATGCCCTTGGCGAAGGCCCACGGCAACCCCGATGGGTGGCAGGACACGGCCCCTACCTTATCACAAAGCTGTGTGCGTCGATCTCGGGGCCACAGCCGCTGTGCAGCAGGACCCCCGAGTTGCCCACGATGGCGCAGGTCGGGAACTGCTTGCCCTTCAGGGGCGACGTGCGGGGCAGCAGCTCGTAGAGGTTCTGGGAGACGTTCATGGTGCTGTCCCTGTCAAAGACATAGTGGATGACGTCCCCAGGCTTCAGCGTCCCCTTCAGCACTGAAATGTCTTTCTCCGCGTCCAGGAACTTCAAGATTTGTTTCCTGAGGACAGGAATGAAAACAGCCCATTCAAGTCAGGTTCAGAGATAATTCATGACGTGGCCTATGTATAAGATGAACTCTTTCCTTCTGCCCCTCCTTGCTCCCTAGCTTGGCAGCAGAGAGGCCAATCTCAAATTGGACTGAAGACCAGGAACAGACCCTGGGCACCTAGTTCCCTGCAGGCTGGTAAAAAAAATCTTGTCTTAATGCCCTCTCCTTCCTCCTCTACCCCTTTCCAGAGCAAGCCAGCATGGCTGGTCTCCGTCAGTCCCCGAGGGTCACTGCATTTACCCGCCAGGCAGCAGATTTCCGTCCCTCCACCAGACAAACTGGCAGTGTGCACTAACTCCACTTGGCCTGGAAACTGGGGGCTCAAGCGCTCCTTGTTTGGCTAGTGCAGGGCCAGCTGGTTCAGCTGGGAATTCATTTCCAAGTGATTGCTTACAGATATGAAGTCTAGCTCAGCAGGCGATAAACCTTTTATTTCTTTCTTGACTTCTTTAGATGATATACAGAGGCAATTTGCCAGCTTGCACTGGAAAGGACCAAATCTGTCTCTTGTCCTATAGATAATTACCAGTACCTGATCTTCAAAGAGAGTGTCTGGTTGTGGCTCCATTTGGATGAGGCTGGTTTAATGTTGTGCTTAATGCTTTCATTACTTCTGTCAACAACAGCTGGAGACGAAGAGTCATTTATTACTACTTCAGCTCTAGAGAAAGGAAAGACAGAGAGAGGGAGACAGACAGGATCCGTTAGCATCCCAATGGCATTTCTAATCACTCTGTCTTCAGCTATGGCTGCTGGAACTCGAACTTCATCAGAAAAGCAAAATTGTAGTTATTACCTAAGCAAGGAAAGAAAGCCCATTTATATTCTGCTACACTCAAGCACACACAAATCCTTAAATACTTGCTCTCTTACACAAACACAGACTTACAGTCAGACACAGGTTTATACAAAACAGTCTTAAACATCTAGATGTGGAAATGCATGCATGCAAAAACACACGCAGACTCCGCAAAGAGAGATTTGCGCATGCACACCCACAAACAAAGCCCCACAAAGCCCCACAGAGACCCAAATTCACCAACAGCTTTTATATGCAGACAATAGCTGCCACCCTGCTCCCTCGTGGTCCCATCCGCACATCCCAGTGCAGATCCACCAGCACATCTCCTAGAGTGGGTTAAAAACCTTGTCAGGGTTTAAAATCTTGACTTTAGCCAAAGGAGAAATGAATTTAGCTGAGCTGCTGGGTGCTGTTTGTGAGATTGGGTCCCAGCTACAAGCACTCCGTAATGAACAGCAGGAGATTGACTCTCTGATAACTGTTTTCCCTTTTAAAAGAGAAGGACAGGATTTTGGTGTCTCTGTCCTCTGCTCCAAGCCCAGCAACGATCAGGGGAATGAGAAACAGTCAGATGCTCTCATGCTGCAGTTTGGAGATGATCACTGGGAGACCCCAGGTTGTAATCCCTGCTCTAGGAGGCAAATGAGCCCCAGCACTCGAGTGCAATTTACATCAAATGGCATAAATTAAGGGAGCCTCTGCATATTTGATTTCAGCCAGCCGCCCTCCAAAGAGAATACCCAAGCATCTCATCAGGTAGCCGCACATGTGTCTGCAGCCCCAAAAAACCTTCACACTTCAGAGCGCTCTGAAAAATACACAGCCAAAGCAGTTGCTATCAGCTAAAGGGAAACTCCCTCCACAGTGCAAAGGGCCTTTTCCACCTGGGGAACGGTTTGTAAATAAATAGGTTTATAAGCAGCACGTAAACCTCATGGAGGGGAAAAGAGCTAGAGGAGACCCAGAGAGAAGGGACTGCCAGGAAGCAGGGAGATAGGGCCAGCAGTGTCATTCCTGGTGTGACACCATGCCCAGGCAGGCTGGGTGCTGCAGGATGCACTCTGTGCTTCTACATGTCGGGGGACGGTGGAGATCCTGCAGGTCATATTGAAAAGCAACCTCCAGCTCATAGGAGGGGCACTTGTCATAAGCCCAGAGAAGGAATGATTGACAGGCAATCTTGGCCTTTCCTGAAGACACTTTGGAGCTCACACTACGTAACGTTTTAGAAAGGAAAGGAAATGCCCATATAAATGCCAGCTGCCAGGGTCCTTGTCTGAGTATACATATATGCAAAATGCTAAAGTACCTTCTCTGGGGCTGCCAGTTGAGGTTGTTACATCTTGCATTTTGCCATTTAATCTGGCATCTCACAAAGCTTATTTATAAGGTTTCAAAAATCCTAAAGGAAATAGGGTAAAGAAACCTTGCAAATAACTATGATTTTCTGGTTCTGTGCATGACATTTTCTGTGTTTTGCTTATGTGTTGTGATGTCATCACAGAATGACATCACCTTTTTTGAGTGGTGTCACAAAGCTCTGAAACTGTATCACTTTGTAATCTTGGAATGACATGAAATCATTGTAAAAAATAACACAGAATGACACCAAATAAAGCTGTGATGCAGCGAAACTACTCCGCAACAGAGCAATGTTACTGAACTGAATTATGATAAAATCAAACAAAGTTCTGATGTCAAAGGAAGCTATCTCTCTTCTAATAGCACATAGTAAAACTACAAAAATGGCAACTCTGTCACTGACTTATTTTCACAATAAGTAACTCTCTCTTCCCCATTCTTTCAGTCACAGCAACTTGCAGATCCTTGGTTATTTGCAAATGATTATTGCACTGAGCTGGGGGAAGAAGGGGGAGAAACGATTAAGAAAATGCAAAGCAGAAGTGAAAAGAAACAGATACATTTGCTAAATAAGAACAGCACTATCCACTGAAGAGGAGAAGCAGATTAATAGCTGCCTTACAGCAAAAACAAATGAACACAAAATCTAATTTACAAACCTATTAGATTTGCTATGTAAGCTGTTCACAGCTGATCTGATTGTACCTCTGCCTCCAGAACTCCTGCAAGACAAAGGAAATGCATTATTTATAAACCCAGCTTCCCTTTGCAAAGCATTGTTCACCAGTCAAGAGATCTGGGTCTGACGAGCTCCAAATGGAGATACGGCTGTGCCAGTCACTCCACCTTGTCCAGGATGGAGATGTCCCGATGCCAGCGAAGGGCTTTTCATATCCATCGTTAGTGGTACCCTACTGTGACCATGAAATCATTCCAGCAAAAAGCTCCTAAGCAGCCCAATTAATATCTGCACTCTCTAACCAGCCATCACAGACATCTGATCCCAGTCGTCAAAGCAGCATGCAGCCTACAGGTTGCATTAAATACATTTCTACTTTTTTAATAGGAAGCAGGTGGTAGCAGTGTGTAGACGTGCTCTCCTCCCTCTCTAGCTTGCCAAGGGACTTCCCCTGTCTTTCTCAGGTGGGAAATGAGCTAAACGATCTGGACAGCATTCCTGCCACTTTCTTTAGCTTGGGTTTTAAGTTGAGACCGACCAAAATATCCATGTTATCCAAAACAAGCCACCTGCCTCCTGGTTGACGTGCAGAGACCTTATCCTCACAGTGCACCTTCTCCTGGCTCCCAGTAACCCGGTCCAGGCACAGTTCCAGTCCCCACTGAGCCTGCAAGCCCTGCAACCAGTGCCACTCATATGACTTGTCAATCCTCAATTAAAAGAAAAACAAATGCAAGTTTTGCTCTGCATTCTAGTTGGCTGTAGAGCCTATTTTTGCTTTAGCTTGCTATTTTCAAGGAGGTCACAAAGAATCAGTCTCTCAGGTTCTGGTGATGTTCAGTGGGAGCTGGGCTCCTAATTGGACACATTTTAACAGCCAGCGTTCTCATTGCTCTGTTTTATTGCCTCCATTGTACAGATACCTGAATGAACACGCTCATCAAGAGAAATGAATTCTTTTCCAGCAGAAACATTGTTATCTGGAAATATATACTTCAATGGAAATGTATCTCAGGGGCCTGTTTCTCTACCAGTCTTGAAACATCATCCCAAATGCATGAGCCTTAAACAAAAAGAAATAGTGTGGACATTTGGTACCATCAAAAAAGATTTTCATACTTGGGAGATGTGATGCAAATTCCAGTTAGTCTGAGCTAACCCCCTCAATACCACGTAACATCAGACCCTTGGAAATCCTGCTCTGGGCCCTGTGATGGTTCTCCTTTTCCTGCCTCCTGTGGGAGACCATCTCCTGCCAGGTTAGACAGGTTTCTCTTCCAACAATGTCTTCGTTCCCGTGACAAACCTGAGAGTCAGTGTGCTGCTTCATTTTTTGGTGTATCAAGGGAACAGCAGGACTAGCTTATTCCTAGAGCCTACTGACATTTAACAAGCCTTTGCTTTAATGGGGTTCACCACAGGGCGTGGGAGCCAGCTAGATTAGTGTGCAAACCACACATCCTTTCAAACACGTCTCCTCTGAAGGAGCCTTCCAAATGGGATTCACACGCCTTCACACTTGCTGTAAGACAGATAGGGACTGCATTAAGGGCTTAGAAAAAGAAATGATGCTCCCTGAATAAGTGCTGGTTCACTACCTCTGTGAAAGGAAAATCACAGAAATTATGAAGTGGAGGAGAACTGTTAGGTCCCACCTCGTCCATGTTTTGTGGCTATGGCAGGACTGATTCTAGGCATCACAACATATTATTCAAATGTATTTATCCAATCTAGCTTTACGTCCCCCAGGCAACAGGTCTGTACATGTCTCTTCTTGAAATTAAGGCTGGTATCAGGGGCTGGTGATGCTGGATGTGATGAAGACAAGTCCAGCTGCTGTTCAGAGCAAATCTCTTGGCGCTCTCTGTATCTGGACGCTATGCAGAAAGGAGGCAGGCTGCCTTGCCCCCCTGCTGCCAGGTAGCAGTCGAGCAGCCCATAAAGGGGCCTCTTTTTTGTTCCATTGTGAAAAGAAAAAGTGAAAAGAAAAAATACCGTCATGCAAATGCAGCAGGATGCACTGTCATGGGCAGCCTGGGTTTTACCTGTAGAGCTGGCACGTTAATGCTGGCATCCTGTCCAGGTAGCTGAGAGGGCAGAAATGCTGCCTTCCTCACTGGGTGGGTATTTATTAGATCTGCACCCTATTACAGTGTGAAATTGCTCTCCTCAGCAGAGGAGAAAGCGAGATGCTGCTAGCCAGTGACCCCAGCCCATGACTTGTGCCATGTCACTGAGCTCACCTGCTTTGCTATTCCCCTAACCTAGGCATGAGATGTTCCCAATGACAAAGTGGAACTTCGTTCCACTTTTCAGGCACTTGAAGCACCTCTGCAGCAAGAGGATTACAATTATCACATATGGTCAGACATTTCTTTTCATGGCCTATCCCCCATCAGCTGTGTGGAGATGCCTCTCTAGTGGGAACGACCCTAGATACTTCAGGACAGAGCTGGTGAGTGACAGGCAGGAGCATGAACCACAGCCCTGCCCACAGATCCTTGTTGCTCACTTAACTCCTGCTCACAACCCTTCTACTGTTATATTCATAATGTTATATTCATAACCTTTCCTTACAGGGCTGGATCCAATGCTCATAAATCCGGGAGCAAAGCAAACCTGGAGGGAATTGAGTCCATGCAGGGAGGCTGCAGAGATACTCTCCCACCAACATCTGCTCCCAGCTTGGTATTGTCTCAAATGAAGGTCAAAAAGGGGCCACACAAGGTATTCAAGCAAACGGTCATCCACCCACAGCTCCACATCTTCCTCGCTCTCTCCCACATGGTCCCTTGGACCCAGCAGACCTTGGGGAGGTGACACTGGTCACCACCACTGCTGCAGGCCAGCGTCTGGCACAGAGGATGAGGATGCTTTTGGCAGGCATCTGAGGTGCTGGCATGGCAACTGCTCCCTGTGCCAAGTTGGTGTCACGGCTTTTTCAGCCTGTCTGCAAATCACAAATATCGCCTGTAGCTCGGAGATGATACCCGGCTGAGGATCTCAGCTGCTCTACTGAATCCTAAAATGCTCCTGTGACATCCTAACCACCAGCCTTGTGGCCCTTTCTGTCTCACACTGCAGCTTTTGGATACCTTCCCTACAATTTCTCTTCGTAAGCCAAAGACAATGTGTACTGCAAATACGCTACCTTGAGGTATACTGCCCTGTCAGTCACCACCTTGCTCAACCCTCCAGTGGGTACCGGTCAGGCCAATCTGTTGCTCAAAATACCTGTAGCTTAGCCAGGCACAATATTTCCCAAAGACTGCCATGCTCACAATTACCAACACAGGCAAGCAAATATCCCCATACCACCTCTTTTCCTCTGTCTCAGAAGAGGAAAACATTAAGGAACGGAAGGCACTAATTAAGAGCAACAGTTAAAAGAATAAAAATTTCAGCCCATTTCATTTTACCTCTGCTGACCTACAGTTTCAAATCTCTTGGCATCAAAAGGCAACCAACCTTGATTAAAATTGCACAGATACGCATTGATTTTGAAAAGCTTCCTAGTGGTACATGATGTTTAGATTGAATTGCCTTATTAATCTAGTTGTTATCAGTCTGATTGTATAGCCAGCCCCACAAAGTATCAACCTGCTTCCTAATCCCATTGTTTACAAAACACTCTTCGTTTGACTTCTGTTTGGATGTTTTCCAGTGATAAGTCATATTTATATGTGCTAATGCTGTATTACGGGCTTATGCCAGCCTTTCTTACTTTTGCTTTGAGATTTTCAGGGTGAATTTGGACTATCTAACACATTATATAGGTGGAAAAACTCTCTGCTCAGATGTAAAATGGCACTGATTCATATAGCAGACAGAAAAGAAAGAAAAAATATCTTGTAGTTTGAATCCAAATTCTCTTGAATGAATAATTCATGACAAATCAGTTATGTGAAGACTTTTTCATTCACAAACAGTGAATGGGCTGTTTAGGGTTTTTGCTCCCCTCTTCATTGTTACCCACTTCTTAAATGATTCTCTTAATTGTTGCTAGGTGCAGTTTGGTCCTGCTTTGGGCAATTTTGACACATGAAATCAAAGCTGCTTTGACTGAACAAGTAGGTCACACAGCCTCTTTGGGTGAGTGGAACTCTAAGAAAAGGTTTTACACCTTTATATTCTCCAGATTACAAATTCAAACTGTTTTCCATGGATATTTTACAATATCCACTTCCAATTCCTGCTTCTCCCAAGCATTTGCGGCAGAGAATACACAAGGGAAACGGGCACAAAAAGCGTGAACGGTACAAATAAACCCGCTGAAAATTTCAGACGTATCTGACGGCCCATTCTGCAGCATTTGCAGAGCCAGTTTCTGGTAGAACAAAATCTTAGCCACAGACTGGCTGTCTGACCTTGGGCAAGTCATGTTACCTAGGCTCTCCTCTTCTCCCCCCTCCACCTCATAAAATAGAGATAATAACAGCTAAACAATCCATTGGGGGACTGTTAAACTAAATCTATTCATTTGAATTCCTCAGAAAGAGAGTTCAGAGTGCCACAATTTTATCTGAGGAGTTCATATGATTAACACCTACTAATTAAGTTTCACAACCTTCTTGTGAGGTAGGTACATTTTATTATCCTTCTTTCATGGCTGAGACAGTGGGGGTCAAGTGGCTTGGTGTGTAACACCAAAAACGACAGCCTCACAAGCCAGGATAGGAACTGGCACTATTGACTTAGAACAGACTTGTCACTGTGAAAGTGCTGTTCACTGGCTGAGGTGCGAGTACCCTCTTGGTGGCTGTGAGAGTAGGACACACAATGGGGAGGCCATGGGAACTGACCTGAAAAGGTCTCACTGGCCTTGGTCATTGGTTTCCTGCCATTGGTCTCCTACAGCCATTGGTCTCCTGTAATGGCTGCAACCTGTACCCATAAGACAGCCTATTGCTATAAAAAAAATCATTTTTATTTTTTTTTATTTATTTTGCTTTTCAAGGGTTGCTCTGATGTTGTCCTTAAGATCAGCATAACTATTTTCTATCTGAGGAGCACACAAGCACGATGCCAGGCCCAGTCAGGCACTGCTCTCCCAAAATCACTGCTCTCTCAATGCACCGGCTGTCTCTGAGACAGCCATGTATATAGGTAACATGGGAAATGAAGAGCACGGTGTGCTTACAGGCCCTCTGAAGGACGTTGCTTCATGGTAAGATAGACCCAGTCATTGTAACTAAATGAATTTTGGGGACAGGGATGAGCTGCCCAGTCACTGAAAACAAAATACAGATATGTAGATAACCCCCTTCCTCCAAAACTTGATACATATCTTTGCTCCTACTTAGGCTTACAATGATATATAATCCCACGTGCATTCATCATCATAAGCCATACCTTGCAAAATCAGGAAGTAGCTCACACCTGCATGCTGCCTTATAACGGATGGCCTTGAATGCACTGACTATGCTATTAAGTGACTGCATTTTGCTGGCCAAGAGCAGCGTGGTCATTAAGCTAAGCCACACGGCTCCCTTAGTCCTCAAAGAGGACAGGATTTGAGGTCAGGATTCACTGCGGCCAGTACTGTGAAACTGGGATCAGGATACAGGTTTCAATCTCTTCTTCTCTGAAATTCACGGTTTGTGCTGGGATACGCAAAATAGTTACACAGGGTAGCAAACGCTATTTCAGTGCTTTGGAAGGAAATTGCCACATTTCCAGGTTCTCTGTGAAAGGGAAATAATTTGCTTCCAAGTGCCACTATTCTAAGCAGTCCTTTAGGAAAGAGAAGCAAACGCACCCTCGCAGCCCAAATGGACCAGGAACCAAGCTCAAGAGGCTTGAAATCGGGATTCCATTCCAGGGGACCATATCCTGGCTTTCCATCTATACATTGGAGTCTCATTAAAAAGATGGGACTCTGTCCAGTTGATCAGCAAGTCACCTTGCAGGCTTCTCACAGACACTCGTTTGATTTCCAAGGAGTTTATGTAGCCATCTGTAGTCATAAAACGGTCTGATATCACAGAAGAAACAAAATACGGAGAGGAAGTGCTTCAGTGGCATTACCTCTTACCACCCCTAGCCCTGGGGCTTTGGCTCATTTCATTAAAGAGACAGGAAACAGCATCACATCGCGTGCCAAATGCACATGCTCTCCTCCCTGTCCCCAGAGGTGCGCGTGCCACCCTGACACGGTGGGAACAGTGCTGATGGGTCACACCACCTGGTAGGGGGGTCAGCCTGCCTCCGTCACACCCACCTAGGGCTTCAGATCAGACCTGACATTTTTTCCCGAGGACACAATAAGGGCTTGAATTAGCTTGTGCCTCTCTGTCCTGGTCTCCATCTCAGGAAGGCTGCAGGTCAGCACGGCCAGCAGCCCTGACAGCAGTGGGTGCTGGCTGTGCAGGACGACTGAGCTGCACTGCTGCATCGGCAGGGTGCCAGGCCAGGTGACAGGGGGACAGCACCCCAAAGTGATGGGCTGTGTCTTGGCAGCGTCGCACGGGGCCCAGGCTGGGGACAGCTGCAGGGGCCAGTGGCCGGGCTGCAGAGGACAACGTGCAGAGCTACGGGAGGAAAGCTAGCTGAGTGCTGCCGGCAGCATGCCCAGCTGTCAGCACCCTGATTAGCCCCACAAGTACTTGGCCAACTCACAAAAGAGAAACAAAAGCCAAAGTTAGGAGGGAAGTAACGGGAGCAAAGATATCTTTTTTGACCCTGGAGGTCAGATACTTACATGTAACACCACATGCCCTCCCGAACACCAGCCTTCCCAGTGTCCCAAAAATGCAGCGCTCGGATGCATTTCTCTGCTCACCGGCCTGTGTTACATTTCATAACACACTGGGAGGAGCCAGGACATTTGATACTTGCAGATTATTCCCTGTGACATTTCAACAGTTGCTTGCAAGGCTTGCATCACCGGGCGTGAAAGAGACTGTGAATAAGAGAAGTGGTGGCCATTGAGTAGTCCTGCCAACTCGCACACTCCTGATAAGTGAGATTCCCTCTTTAGGGATTAATTTGGAAGGGATTTTTAAAGCATTTCTGTGCTAGGATGAAGGATCCTACAGTATGTCTTGATGAGACATTTGAAATCTCACTTCGATGTGTTTAAAATCTCACTTGTTCATATTGTCACAGCTTGGCAGCCTGGGTGTCAAAAACTTCCTAAATATCAGGTGCTATTTTTAGACCTCCAAGTTTCATTCTTTCTATCAAGTCATACAACCAAATTTTAGAGACTTTGGGTTTTGGGGAAATTATCTTGCCCGTGCTGCGAGCCTGTGCAGCTCCAGGAGAGCAAGCCACAGGGGCAGTGCTTGGGCAGCCAACTGGTGGTGTAACTTTGTATAGAGAACCTGGGAGACTCGCTGTAAAAGTGCCAGCCGATAGCTTCCCTGTTGTTCACAGCAGTTGCTATTACCCATGACAGAGAAACGCTGATCTGTCAGTCTTATGTAAACCAGCCTCACTAATTTGGTTGCTTCCTGTCCTGCCCCATTCGCACCTCCAGCCCACTGCCCACCCCATGGGCTTTTTCCTTTTGGGCACAACAACATGGGAAGGTTGGAGGCACTTGGCATTGATACAGCCCTACCTGCCAGATGGCAATTGTGGTGAGGTGGCTCCACATCAACTCCTCTGTAAATGGCAGCAGAGTTTGGCCCCAAGATTTCTGCCTTGCTGCAAATCACTGTGAGTAATAGTGAACATATGTGGAGGACACAGGCATCAAGACACACAAGTTTGCAAAATAGAGGCACCTATTTCTTAATAGAGAAAAAAACCAATTAGGCCAAAATGCTCACATGACAAAAGCATTGAAGAATCAGCGTGAAAGTCACAGCTCCAAAGTCAAAAGGACGAGAAGGCAACAGGAGGCAATCCTGCAACAGCCTGTCATGAGGACACTGCTTTGGGATCACTTTGCACTGGGGTAACAAGAGCACCACAACAAAATCCCGTTCCCTACCTTGAAATACGTGCTCTGAAGGACCCGTAAGAGGCAGGAGAGCCCCCAGTGTAGCCTGATGGTTATGCCTGTCCGCGAGGGTCGGCAACTATCTACCGGAGATCTATTTCCAGGACTGCCACTCTGTTCCCAAGCTATCATGCTCTTTCTCTGAGCCAGTCAGAGACCAGGAAAGTCTCTGTAGAGCGTCAAGTCTCACGTCTACACACATTCACCATAATGTCAGCACAGCCTGACTCAATACCCCGTGATTCTCTTATTTTGTCACTGTTTGATAAAAACACTCACGTGCTTACAGGGATGAAATCTCTCACACACTTCACCTCTCTGCATCCTGTGTGCAGAACCTTATTCCTTCCTTCATATCAGGTCTTATATTAGAGGTTTATTCCTGGCATCAGTTAATTTCTTTGGCTATGTTAATAAAACATTCATCAAAGACGAAGACATTGAAGTAGACAAAAATGATTCAGAGGATGGCTCAGGATGGGGATGTGTGTGTATGTATTTAGAATTCCTCTTCTGGAGCGAGGAAGCAAAAACACCTAAGAGTCTAGCAAAACCTAGGAAGGAGATGAGAAAGTCAAAAGCATCACTGCTTTAAAAATATGTCTACACTATATATTTTTCCTGCAATTTTTTTTTCCAGCCAACAGAGCAGAGCTATCGGAGAGCACAAACAGTGTAGCATTGTCCTGTGGCCAGATCCTATTACCCTGACCATCTGCATCCCAAAAGGCACCCCAGAGAAAAATCCCAGTGGCTGCTGTAGGAAACAGGAGTGGTGCACTACCGAAAGCAAATACTAAGTCCAAAGGGCTGTGGGTAGACAGGCTCATCCTCCCACACCATTTGTTCTTGTCTGCTTTTCCCACTGCTTTGAGTAACTCTTTGGAACACCTAGAGTCTCATGTGTTTTCTTCTTCCACCATCAGTGTGGATGCTGAAGACCTCTCCTCGGCAGTGACGTCCTCCTGGTGCAATTCATTCGCACAGGCATCCCCAGACTGGCATTGGGTGGCTGCAGAAAGAGCGCTGGAAGTGACCGGCTGAAAGTTGCACCACACAGCCAGCACTTGATAACCACCCAAGCTATCTGCCAGCTGTTGGAGGAGATCACCAACAGCAGAGCTGCTCCAGGGCGTTCGCAGGGATTTAATCTTCTGACAATGGTGCCCAGATGCCAAATATTGGAAAACCAGTAGTCTTTTCGGAGCCTGGCCTGCTCTCTCCTCCCCTGGCTCATAAAGCTACACCGTGGAAATTCAGGCAGCGGGAAAGAGAAGTTTAATTACCAGCTGAGCAGCTGCTGCTTGACAGTTGAGTGTGCTTCTGGGTGTTTGAAAAGGTGCTGGAGATGTCTTATGACAATGCTGAAACTTAGTGGGGAAACATCTCCCCTGTTGTAGCTCCCTGCTGAGAGCTGATTTATATTCCTGAGCATGAAGGTGAAGCCTTGGCTGTGGGGTGACAGGTGGCAGTGTAATAACTGTCCATTGATTTGGAGCAGCCAGACACAAGGGCACTACCTAGAGCCCGCTGTGATACTGTTTGACTGAGGCCTTGAGAGAGCACTTCAAAACTGCATCGTGACTGTAACAATATATGCTTTTAAAAGCAGCCCTGCCTGTGGAAAGTGGTGGATGGTGAGGGACAGCGTGCTCTGCATGCAGATGGCCAGCCTTTTTTTTTTTCTTTTTTGATACTCCCAGTGGATTTCTATATGCAATAACAAGGAATTTATTTGCAGTAACAACAAGCAAGAGTGCAGTGCTTAAACTTGGAAAGAGTCGACCCAGCAAGCAATCAGCTCGATGAATCAAACACTGCATAGACAAGCAGCCTCAGAACGGTCAATAGCACAACTGGCAAAGTTTGTGGGATCAAGCTGCTTAACATACGGCTAAAGGTGAGTGTCCCTAAAGCTGAAGGTGTTACTGCCTTGCAGCTGCACACCCATGGGTGATGATCATCCCTGGGCCAACAGTGCAGCAGGGGACAGGACTTGTCCTGATGAGGTTTCCTGAAGGCCATACACTGAGTTCAGTATCTTCTCCTGCTGCTTTAGGAGAACTGCTTTGCTCTCATCCACTGACTCATTCAGCACCTTCTCTACATGCCTCCCTCCCAGCATATCTTCCTTCCTGCTCCCAGCCTGCCTTCTCAGTCCACAGCGTCGCAGCTGCCCAAGTAGGTTTTTGCAGTGTTTTTCCCTGGATCGCCTTTTTTGCTTCCCCTACAGTGCCAGCCTTGCCATGGCTGATGAGGATGTGTCTCCCAAGGCCATCACCAGCAAAGCTGCTGCTCAGCCAAGACAAGGAGCTGTTTAGATTTACAGTAGGAACACAAAGAAAAAGCAGCTGTAAAAAAAAAAAAAAAAAAAAACACACCACTCTTTTTTCCCCCTGACACCAGGCTGCTCTGCCATGGTGTTTGTTGAGGGACACCTAAAAATCTGCTCCCACAGTGAATTTATTAGGCCAGGGAGCTCCTTTGTTTCCAGAGGCAATTGGGTAAGGAAACAGGGGAAAGGCAAAGTAATCACTTTCTAATATTGGGGTTTGGGCTTATTTCTTGCTGCTGAGGGTGACCCAGGCCCAGAGAAAGCAAATGATGGAGGCAATTAAAGGCGGTCTGTCTTTGAAGTTACTGATTTTTATAGCAATGGTTCTTGTATATGTACTTGTGTAGTGTTGGCCTCAGGGCTGAAAAAACAAAATGTCTGTAACCTGAAAGCCAAGGGGAAGACAAGGGAGCTCCTACTGAATTCTTTCCTGGAGGATCAAAGGGACATTTTGTGTTTAGGTAGGCAAAAGTGTACAGATGTGCAAGCAGACTAACCATGGGTGCTGTCTAACCTGGAGATACAGGCATGTGAGCAGAGAATGCAACAAAAAGCTGAACACTTTCTCCCTGTCTGGGACAGGCCAGGAAGGCTCATGCTCAGTAACTGGAGCTGCTGTGTCATTGCTGGCTGGAGTCCCAGGGCTTTGCTTTCTTCCGAAGAGTACAGCAGTAGCACAGCGGAGCGGGCACAGTACCGCTAATGATTGAATCACTTAACCTCACTGTTAGCTGCTCAACAAGCCTTTACTAAATGAACCAACATTTGCAACTCCGTTCTTTGCAGAGAGAAAAAGGTTTCAGGTTCCTTCCAAATTTAAAGTGCGAGTTTGCGGGGTTAGAGCTGAGAAACATAGAGCCTGTTTGGGCAAAAGGGAAACTTGCAGTACTTATCAGAGCTGCTTCTATTCTCTTCATCTCTCCAGTCTCCGAGAGTAGGACTAGCTACTCTGCTTCTTTTGGCAGTTCTGCCTCAAAGAAGCACTGGCTGGCTAAGGCGTAGGATCCACAGCGTGTGCTTCTACCACAGCCAAAGGGCTACCATCATTCTCCTTATCCGCAAGCTCAGAAATTCCATTCTTAGGGTATTGTAAGGTGCTGACCAGCGGCACTGCACTGAAGAACAAGTTGTCACCAACTGCACTGCAAACCCCATAGACGAACTGATTATATGCATGACCCTGAATTTTGTTTTGTTTCACTGGATTGCTCAAGGATCTGCTAGTGCTGCTCCCAGCCTTCCTGCCAGACGCTGCTTCCTTGCAGGGTCTCCTGTTACTGCAGTTCCCATGGACTTGAGTTTAAAAATAACCTAAGGAGACTCTTCTCCTTTGTGCTGCTCTAGGCAGGAGCACAGGGTTCTGTATGTCTTTCTCTTTGTGGCAGCCACACGTGTATTCCTGCCTATACAGGTTAGCAGGAGAAGGGGCTCTTCTGAGTCAAAGGAGTGCTTTACAGGAAGGAGAGATGCGCAAGGTCAGTTGAGTTCAAGTTACTGTCAGGAGAGTTGCAATCAAAGCCTCCACTAAGTATTTTCTTACCCAAATCAGTGCTCCAACACTGGTCTTAGTTTCCAGCCTGATGCATCATGGGGTTTTTGCTAGAGCCCTGCCATACCCAACAGGTAAAAAGATCTCTCCATTGACTAAGTTTATATTGACAATTATCTGGTGTCTGTGCCTTTCTGTCATCCAGAGAGTTATTATTCCTCCAGACCAATCTGGATAATTGTTGTCTAATATGCACTTGCTATGTGAGTGCATGGAAGCGTATGTTGGTAAAACATGGCTTTTTTCAACAAAACATTCTGGTGTACAGTAAATCACAGCCTACTTAGAAAGATCTAAGTAGGATGTTTACACTACGTGGACCAACTTGGACAAGAAGTGTTACAACTGCAGTGCACTATTGGCCACTCAGAGCACGCAAACATATTAGTCACCATAAATGACACAACAGCTCTTTGTGGCATTCCTGAGGCTTTGAAAGGCAGGTATTAAGGAAGGGCACATGAGGAAAAAGCAGCAATCTAACACAAGCTTCCAGGCTGGCCAGCAATATTAGATACTCCAGTTCATCACTTAAGAGTGGAATATAATTCCTTTTGTAATCGAGACAGAAAGGCATGCTGTCCGGACTAGTAGTGAAAAAGCTGGCTGATATCAAGTCCAACCCATTACCAAGTGTCAAGTACTCCCTAAGATGGCCCACACGTCAATTTGAGAAGTCACTTGATGGCAGTGGGTCACCAGCTCCCTCTATAGACAATCAGGACAAAGACAGACCCCTGCAGAGCTGCTACAGCAAACGCTAACAAAAGAGTCCCTTTAAACTTCCACGAAGAAGCAGAATTTTCCTCCTCATCGCTGGCAATAATTATTCCACTAGACGCCGAGTCCTTTGTCTGGCCCGCTCCCCCATCCTGAGGGGAATCAAGAAATGGCTGCAATTGTATTAGCTTTCCTCAAGCCAGGCATGAATGTGTCCTTTGTTTCCTTCCAGGGAAACAAAGAACTTGAGATACAGTGATTCAGAAAGGTAGGTGCCACTGGGCTACACAAAAAAGTTCAGCAGCCCGGAACCAGGTGAATGTTTGAAAACAAAGTGCCAGCACCATTTGAAATGTCAATACTTCACAAAGGCAGCACGCGCCGGCGAGCGAGGGAAGCGCACAAGCAGGACGAGCAGACTTGCCTACCCACTGCCGCCCCAGAATATGGGAGCTTTACACTTCGGGGGAGCATGCGGTTCAGACAACACACGGATAGATTATATATATAATGAGACGGATATAGCAGGATGAAAACCCACGTGCAGGTGTGGCTGCAGGGCTAGAGGAACAGGCTAATGAGAGAAACACAGCATCGGGAATGGGAAACTGCTGAATTCTCATCGTTGCCCTGACACCTGTCATTTAATCTCTTTGTCTCAGTATCTCCCATCTGCAGGAGGAGGAATAATAATATCTGGAGCAGCAAGAAGGGACTGCTTAAGAAACAAACATCTTTCTCAGAAACCTCTGTCAGGCAAAGCAGCTATAGCTACCTTCAGCTCCTAGCTCTCTACCTGTGCTTAGAACTTATTGTCCAGGGAAACAGCTTTTGGTTTTGTTCTTTTGCTAGTAATATTATATTCTCTGTTTTGTACTTAATGAACATTTTGTTCCTTCTTCCTGAGATTTCTCAGTATTTGTAGGTGAGAGAAATATGTTCCCCCTGCTCCTACCCATATGAGACATATTCTTCCAAAGACAATCCAAATCACAGGCAGGAGGCAGGGTACGTGTAAAAGTGGGCAAGCTGTTCACTCCTCACAATAACTAAAGGGTGTTTCAATGCCAAGGAAAAAGAAGAGAAGAGTTGCACCTGCTTGCATTTCCCAGCCCCCCTTGGCAGCATGGTCCTGCCGGAGGACACCTCGCTGGCTCATTGCTTTCATTTCAGTTTGGGCTGAGCTGACCAGAGACAAGGTATGTGGTGAGGACACTGAGGCACACTATCCATCAGCCAAATATTCCTGAGCTGGATTCCTAACCTCTACCTACATTTCCTGTTTGCAAAAGATGCTGGTGTCACGTAGCTCTAAAAGTTGAAAAATCTTTACCATTCCCAAAACTGGTGTAGACTCAGGCACTCAGCTTTTCTACATCACCCCGACAATATCCTTCAGTTAGGTCAGAGCATCATGTTAATTGTTACTGGCTTGGCAACAGCACACAGGGATGAGGTCCTCTTTGTGCTCGACTCCTGTCCTAAGAATTTAGGCTGTATAATGGACAGTGTTTGGCCCCTTGCTGCATTTAGCAATGGACCACTTTAGAGAACATGAACAAGCAGCGGGAAAAAGAAGCAGGGGGGAGAGGGCAAAGCAAGAGAAAGGGTCAGTTTGTCGTACTTAATAATTACTTCTTAATATGGAAGGGTCACTCTTTTGCTCTGTGCATCCGCATATCAGAATAACAGCTGATGTAGTAGCTTATCTATGAAAAACCAGCCTGGGACTAACACATGTGTACCAGAGGACATCAGACCGTAGGAACCATTGCTTACTACCTGTGGTAATGAACGGGTTTATCCCAGGAGGTTCTCTTCTTTGCAAATTACCTGATGCACTGCAGTTTCTGAAATGTGATATTGTAACAGACTATTTGCTGTTTCTACAGAACTCACTTGACCCTTTTGCTGTCTCTGTTTCAGAACTGTTTGGCAGTACTTCTTTGGAGGAACTACAGCAACAAACTCAGACGCCAGGACTTGGAGATAAGCAGCCAGCAAAATAACCAACTTCCATACAGTATATGGAAAAGAGAGGAGAAGAAAAACACTGGGAATTCCTAATGAACTCGAGCGAAAAACAGGACAAGCAAGTAGCAAAACAGAATAAATAGACTGTAAAGGCATAGCAAGTTCTAACAGATAGATCTAGCAGGTAGACAAGGAGAAAAGAAAGAGCAGAAGCAGGAAAAGAAGATGAGAGGAAAGTAAGGAGATCGGAGCAGTTCGTCCAGTGGGTAGGATGTTTCAGAAGCATTTCACTTTCTTATTATACTGATAGTGCCAGCTCAAAACAGAGCAACAATTCATCTAGTCGAGTAACCTACAGTCTGGTACTGGATGTTTCAGAAGGAGATTACTTGCTCTGAAACAAGTACCTTTAAGCACTTCTTGCCTATGACACCCAATATAATGCAACAATAAAACAATAAACATCACTGCATTTAATTTATAGTTTCAGGCGAGTGCTAAGTACTTGTTTTGATGCAACACAGTGGGCAAGCCCATCTGTTCCCATACAGAAAGACCTTAAGACCTTGTACCGTTTTAGCATTAGTGCAAGCACGCTTCATGTTACTACAACTACTCGACTTGTTTTCTCATTCTCTGTTGCAGTGAGTTTCTCAGGTTAAGGCACACCTTGCTCTCTGCATTTGTTCCTCTCAGCCCCTAATTTGCCAACCACCCCACAGGGATGGGGTTTATGGGATGGAGTGGGGAGTTGCCCCCGCCCCCCCCCCCAGGGATTTCTTTTGCCACTGCCATCAGGGCACCCATGTGTAAATACCCACCCCACAGGTGACCAGGAAGGGGCAATCGTGGAGCTCCTGGTCCGTGTCAGGAAACTCCGCTCTGTCTCAGGCTGGGTACAGCCCAGCAGGCTGGGCAACTCGATCCTGCCCACAGTGGTCCCTGCTCCATTGTCACTACCCAAACTGGTAGCTGCTCCACCAACACCCCCAAGCTGGTGCCTGTTCCCTCATCCCCACCTGCAGGCTGGTCCCTGCTTTGCCATCCCCACTGACATCTCCCTGCCCCAGCTCTCCCACCCCGTACACTGATTCTTGCTCCAGCACCGCTGCAGCCTGGTCCCGTAACCTGGTGCTGGCCCCATCACACCCATCCAGACCAGCACCAGCACCCAGTCTCCCCTGGGCTGCAACTCGCTCCACCATGCCCAACCAGCCAACTGCCTGTGCCAATATCCCACTTATGGACCAGTTCCTACTCCATCAGTCCAGCAGCACCTGAGTACTGCTCGCTCCCACTCTCTCCAGACCGGTATCTGCTTCAACATCTCTAAACGGACCAGTATCTGCTCTACCTACACCAGCTCTTGGACCAGCATCCCCAGCCAGGCTGGCACCTGCTCCAGCATCCTACTGGCCCAGTACCTCGACACCTCCAACAGGGCTGGTACCAGTACTTGCTCACCGCTACCGGGACTGGTACCTCAACACCTCTAACGGGACTGACACCGGTACCGACACCTGCTCCAGCGCCCCCACCGGGACCGGCGCGGCTGCCCTGGCTCCGCACGGTCCCCCGCCCCCGGCGCGCCCTGTCCTGCCCCGGCCGGCGGCCCCGCTCCCCTGGCCCCGCGGCGGGGCGGTCCCGCCCGCGGCTGCCGCCGGCTCCGCGGCGCTGCGCGGCAGCGGAACGAGCTCCCTTCCCACCTCGGCGCGGCAAGAAACAGGGAGAGCCGCAGACAAAGAAACTATCCGGAGCCCCCCTCCCTCCCTCCCTCGCTGCTGCTGCCGCCGCCGCCGCCGACACCCCTGTCCCTCCCGCGCCCCTCGGCGGCGAGGAAGGGAGTATTTACCCGCTCTCCTCCTCGATCTCAGAGATGTCGGCGAAGATGAGGAAGCCGACGAGCAGCGTGAGCAGCGCCAGCGTCCAGCCCCGGCACGGCAGCGGCATGGCTCCCGGGCTGGGCCGGGCGAGCCGCGCCGCTCCGCTCCGCGGGGTGCGGAGCGCGGCGCCGCGTCCCGCCTCGGCTCCGCTACCGCCGCCGCCGCTGCCGCCCGGCGGGGGCCGCTCCGCCCCTCGGCGCCCGCGGAGCGCCCGGCCCGCCCGTCCGCCCCTGCCGGCGCCGGCGGGGGGTGGGAGCGCGGGGGCAGCCTCGCCCCCTCCCGCGGCCGAAGTTTGCGGGGGCCGCGGAGGAGGAGCGGGAGCGGCGGCGCCTTGTCCTCCGCCCCGCGCTGCTCGCCGCCTCCCTACCCTCGAGGGTACCCCTGCTAGCGCTGTTGGCTTTTAGGTTTGGGTTTTTTTTTTTTTTTTTGTTTCGGTTCCCCCCGCCCCGCACAGCTGTGGGCTGTTGGCACGTCCCCTCCCAGGCGCGCATCGGCGCGGTTTTGCAGCGCAGGTCGTAGTTGGGTGGAGTACACACACCGATCTCTCCCCGAGAGGACAAAAACTGTAATAAGCTGAGAACAACGCTAACTAGTGTTTACAATGGTGGCGATCATGCCTTTTCTTTCTTGCAACATGCGCGCGTTACAGAAGCTCCTTTCGGATGAACACCACTTTGTAAATGAAGATGATTATTAATCATATGTATCTCTGTTAGCATTTATGCACATTTTGGTAACAATTATTTGCATACCATAAATACAGACCATGATAACCGCAGCAGCCCTGCTATTACTCTTTAAATCTCACTTGAGTTTGAACAGACAGAATTCATTAAGCAGAAAAAGCACAAGGAGCTGCACTTCTGAGGCACTTGGATGTGCTTCTGCCACACTTGCAGCCCCTGCATGCAACCTCCTGGTGGCTACAGGCATGATCTTAGATTTTGCTGTGGCTAGAAAAGGCTGCTGGGTTTAGGGCTACAGTTTCTGCCACAGAGAGAGAGATGAAAGTGTATGAAAGTGAGGGCTAAGAAGAAGGAAAAACGGCCTTCCAAAGAACAGACCAAAGAACAGCCAAAAAAAAGACCAAGAGGTCTTTTCCTTAAATTCCCATTACCTATTACTCCAGCACCAGCCATAGAGCAAAAAGGCCAGCCTGGCAGAATGTGTCCAAATCTGAGTGCAATTCTTTCGGACCAGAAAATTGCTCAAGATTGGAATATCTAGTGATATATGCACCAGCAAGCTGGAGAGGGAGGCAGTGGATTTATAATGCAGCAGATATAAGAAGCACAGATGTGGTGAGAGAGAGAGATACTAATTGCTTACATATTTAAAACAGCATCTTCGGCTTGAATGGGAGGCACCATTAAGCAAAACAGAGCTATTAACTGGGGCCACTTGGAAGGCTGCCATTTTCTGTTCCATGCTCAGCTTTTTGCATCAGTATAAAAGTATGTTGCTTAGGCCATGATATTTCATCAATAGTGATGTACAATTCCTAGCAGCAATGCAGAAGTGTGTCGATACTTACAGGTGTACAGGCAGAGGAAGGCATACTTGGCAGAGGACTTTTCCCTTTATCTGGATTAAATGATGGAAGAAGCCCATTATAGCCAATGTGCTTTCCTGGGGTTTCTGAAACTCCTGTTGTGCAAAGAAGAGAAAAACAAATCACTGTTACATTTATAGGTAAAAAATACAACATAGGTGAGTCCGGTGCAAATACAGTATAGTATATATGGCAAATTTACAGCCTAGTATACAGCTTTTATAATAGAGCTTATTCAGGCCCCTGGGGAGAATGTGATTTTAGGTAGTGTAAGGAGCCCCATAATTTTCCTTCCGCATAAATCTGAGAAAACACTCATTTTCCGTCTATTTTATTCTTCTTTGACTTCTTTTGCTCACTGTATTCTGGAGTTTCACCAAAGTGTAAGTGGCCCGAGGAGGAGGAGGAGGAAGGAAGTGGGTTTTGAAGAGGTGACCTTGCTAGTTTAGGGTCTGGTGTCAGGGTTTCCTGAGAGGCACTGAAGCAGAGCTCTAGTCCCCTGTGATTTAGAAGCACCTCGATGCAGTTGATTTCCCTAGACTTAAAAATCCTTGAGAATACAGACAGCAATACATGCTCCTGCATCTTTTCAGCTCCATCCTGGGTGGTGTTTCAGCCTCTTCTGTCTGCTTTTTCTGTTTAAGTTGCCAATCACAGTGGTTAAATACAAAAACAGAAGTATCAATGGAGGCTGAGCAAAGAGTGGGTGTTTCTTCACTCTGTGGTGGGAGTCAGTTTGCCTTCATGGGGACTCTCTCAGTGGCAGGGATGCCTAGTTGCTGAGATGCTCCTATCGAGGAGCAACTCGTATTGAAAGACACGCTGGGTTTGACTGCTCTTGTGTAAGTCAATGGAAACGCTGATATTAACTGAAATGGAAACACTTCTTTGCAGGGTGAGTTGAGAGTTAAGCTTGATGGCCTTCACTGGAGAGCACCACTGCTAGGGGCTTTCACAAAGAGCTCTGTGAATCCTGTACTTGGTGTCATCTGTTGCTGTATTCCTAGGAAAGATGTAGGCCAGAGAGAAAGGTCATTCTTTAGCTGATCAGGCTTCAAACACAAAGAACAGAACCTTGAAGTACAGCCAGCTTTGAATGGCAGGATGATATGTAGAAGACGTAGGAACAGTGCATTTTGCCAAATTATTTTGTAGTCAATTAACAAGGCTTTATAACATCACATTTCCAAATGCAATTCTGTGATGAAAACCTGGAGGTCTTGTTACATTGTTGACAGCTAAACTCTGCATGATCAGGAGTCTTACTGTAGCAGTAGCAAGAAATGAATATAATAGGTACTGACTACAGGCCAGTACATTTTAGTCTGCATTTACTCTGAGTCCAGAAAGCTTTAGAGCTTTCTGCCAGATTTGGGGGAGGAGGAGATAATGCATCCTAGTTTCATGCAATGCTCTGTCCTGAAGAAATACAAACTGCTTTAGAGCAGTGGCCATAGTTCCTCAGATAGTAGTCATTCTGTACATTCAATCCACTATGACCGCTCACGCAACTCAACTTAAGCAGATGCATAACTGTTGCAGGATTGGGTCCGTAAGCATCTAAAGCCTCAATTTTATGTCTCATTCATAAGATGGGTTGCAGGAAGATGAGAGCAAACTGTCGAAAACAGACTGTTGAGGTAGACTAATATGTTCTGAAACAAAATAAAAGGCTATTATATCTTCTAGTTTCTAATAATTTGAGAAATAATTCTCCACTCCAGAACATTTGCAGTAAATACAGTAAGGTATACTGGGAAAAAAAGAAGTCTTAGCATAATGGCAAAAGTAACTGTACCAGAACAATGTTGCATTTTGCTGCTTTGAAGGGAGAAAAGAAAAGAAAAGGCATTTTACATTTTCTTTTGACCTTTGAGAAATATCAGGAATGTGTAATAGCCATATTCCCCAACAATAGCTCTGAGGGTTCAGAGAGTAAAAGTTAAACACCTAGGGACATTTACAAATAACTGACAGAGAGGTAGTGAATTTAATATGTGGATATGAAAGGCACAGATATGCAGAGAGTGCAAAAATAATATGTATTTAAAATGTTAATCTATGTGAGAAGCATAACTGAGAAAGGTATGGGCACCTGAACAAGCAAGGGAGGGACAGGCAAGATGACCCATTAAGTATTTTCCATGCTATGATGGATGATAAGACTTAGTGCAGCAAGAGGTCTCAGGGGACCTTTCTCCTTCAAATTTGTAGTGCTGTAAAATGCACATAACCTTTATCATACCTGTCAGGCAAAATGAACAAAGTTTACAGCCCATTTTATACACCTAAACAGTACTCTGATGTGGTAAACAGACATGAAGAATGGGAGTCCATATTAACCAGGGTCATAACATTTCATTGCCTCATTATTGGCAATGAACCTGCCTCTAGGTGCTTTCTCCAGTGAAAACCTTGGGCCTCCTGCGAAAGTCAGGCAACTCCCAAGGGGCTTACTGTGTCTTTTCCTCCCCAATAAGTTCATTAGCAGGAGTGAGGGATGCTGATTCAGTATGTTCGATGCCCTCCATCTTCTCCTGAATGCTCTTGTCAGTCTCTGTACAGAGCACAGTTCATACCAAGGGATTTGAGAATATCACTCTGGCATAAAAAAAATCCACAGCTTCTTTGTCTGCCGGTGGAGAAACATCTAGTAATAACCATGCAGCTTCCAGAGCCATAAGCGCATCAGCCTGAAGGCCAGGCACTTGGGCTCCTTACCTGATTTTATTTGCCCTTGGGTAAGGCTTTTCCACTCAGATCCCAAAGTGGTGAGGTCCATCACTATTGTTAAGGCGCATTCATCTATCTCCTGAGGTGCATTCATCTACCTCCTGGAAGAATTTTCAAATGCTGGACAAATTAATGTTTATCATATGCATGGGCATATGAATATTTTGCTTCTGAGTAGCAGACAACAATGAGATAGAGCCCTAGCTCAGGCATTTGGACACAGCCTAATGTCAGTGAATCTGCGTTTATCCACATCAGAAAAGTCTGTAACCTTCTGTGGTCACTTCCCTATGGAACTGATTCATAAAGCATCACTGCCCCTGATCTCTTAGGCTGGAGTGGAAAGTCCTTACTTTCCTTGGAGAAAGGGCCAAAGCCTTCAATGATCTTCTCTTCTCAGCGATTTTTAACATCTGAAGAAGGAATCCAAGCCTGAAGTGGTCTCTCTACCCAGAGTGGTGTGGCAGCAACAAAAAGCGTTAGTGCTGCACAAGAAAGGGAGAAGGGAAAATTAAATTGTATTAATTTCAAGCTCTATTAGGATTTTAAGAAAGTAAAATCAATAGAAAAGGATGGAATCAGTAGGGAACATGACCTTATTTTCCCCGTATCTGAAGGAGAACTGCACACAATAGGGAGACAAAATATGCACAGCCATAAAAATGGATTGGTTTCTTTGATGTTGAATGAGAAAAGTTAAAATGCTTACATAAACTAGCATAGTTTGATTGACATTTGGGAGAAGCGTCCAAAGGATAAAAAGAGCAAAAAGCAAAAGAAATCACTGTCCATTAGTCCCTTTCATTTTTCTCTCCTGCAGTAAATTGCAAAATGGTGTGATCCATGCAACATTTCATCAAATACGACTTACCATTGTCAGAGCAAAATGTCTGATATAAAACAAGAATAATCTTTCTTTCTTTTTGGTCAGATAAGCTGTTTTGGATTAATAAAAATGCCACATCACAATGATATTGATAATTTGCATGTGAAAAGCCTTCCACCTGATAACGAAAACAATTTTTCAGTTTTGCTACCACTAGTCACAAGAGATAAGGTCTGTTGTCCTCCCTCTCACAATTAACCAAGCACAAAAAAATGGAAAAGGTAGAAAATCTGTGACAATCGCAAATTGCCAGTTATCTGAACCTGATGCTAAGGTACTGATATTTCCAAATGCATCTACACAGCTGGCACTCTACCCACTCTATTACAGTCTGGTCATGTGTGCATGTCAAGCCAGGCACCTCCAATTTGGGAAGGCAGAGTTGGGTATGCGTTAAGATGAAGTTTTTATATAATGTTAACAGCGTTCGGCTAAAATCCCCAGTTTACATCATCCCTTTCTTTGTGGCTAGCAAACCGCTGGGTGGCACTGTTGTGTGTGCATGTGCACACGTGTGTACGCGTACCTACACACACACACACACACACACACACACACACACACACACACACACACACACACACACACACACACACACACTGTGCCTGGGTGGCAGGGGTACCCCAAGGGACGGCACGAAGCTGGGAATGTTTTGCTCATGCTTGATAAGCAGAAGGCCACGGAGGTTCCCAAGGTAGAAGGAAGGAGAAAGAAATGGGCTGAAAGATGGTTTCAACTTTGAAGACTATTGATTATTGCTGTGTTTTCATCAACCTGTGCAAAACGCCACAGCTATAACGAGTGAATCCACAAAGTTCACAGTATCAGCACTACAGGCTCATGCAACCAGTCCCAGAGCGTCCCAGAAACTTGCATTTGCAGCATTTGTCTTGCACAGTCGTCAAAAAAATAAAGAAGCCCTTTGCTGATAATTCTGAAATAGAAAAGGCACAAGTTACCTCCTCTGTTCTCTGCTTTTACCCTAAACCCCAACACTTCTTCCTTGTTCTCCCACCTTATACAGAAATAATTAACTCAGCAAGGCCATCTTTTCAATGACTCAGAATATGCATATGTGCTTGGTTATATATGAAGCATGAACGTTTCTTGCATAGGACTAGCAATGATTTGAATTTAACAACACATTTCCCCAAGATAAATCCAAACTCATAAGTATTTCTCACTTATAATGGTAATTTTTAAGTGCCTGATAAACGGATAAGGTTTCAGATGCCAAATTCAGACCCCATCTGTTTTTGAATTTTGTCTCTTATCTCGGCTCAAAGCTACTAGGATGTGGCATTTCTTTTAGGTCTATTTCTGCAGTGCACCTTCATCACGGTACTTCTGTCTGGATTTCATGGCCTTTAAAGAACAGGTCGTATTTGAATCTAGTTCTGGGCTGTTTCAAGTTGGCAGACTCGATTAATCTTGTCCTGTATTTGATAGAAACCTAATTACTCTCCACAACTGTGTCAAGCAGGTAAATCTTGTAACACTAGTTTGGATAAACAATTTTACATATGAGATGGAGAATGTAACCATGTATGGGCACAGTGAAGTATGGGGGATCCCTGTAAGATTAACTTGAGATAATAGATTTTTCTCCTGCCTGTGAGAAGTCAAAGTGGAAAAGAGGGCTGGAGGAGAGGACACAGGAATAGATAAAGAGGAAGAAAACTTTGAGACCCATCCTGTGGGGCCACCATCTGAAGGGGGAAGACAGAGGGGATACCTACCAGAAAGTTCACTTTAGTGATGAGCATACCTGAGAAAACCTACAAGAAGGTTGTCTTTTCCCTGATCTTCTTGTCTTACAATCCCAGGAAAAATTGTGATCTAAAGCTTTTGCAAAATGTGCAGATTACACAAGCAATTAAAACTAACAACCAAAAAAAGAAAAATCACGTGCACACATTAGAGCTTTTCTGTAAGGAAAACACAAGATTCAACAATATGTTTCATTTAGCACAAATGACAAAGTCTTAAGGGGCAATGTGAAGAATTTAGCTTTGTCTTCTCTCCATCTCTTGCTAATAGCTAAAAAACTGCTGTGCAAAAGGTCTTTAATATCAAACCACATTTCAGCTCCAAAAAGGCACTTGATTTCTGTCTATAGCTATTGTCATTTCACCCCCATCAGTAACGAATGCTTTTTTCTCCTCTTTTACACTAATTTTTCTCAGTGCAACCTTCCCACCCTCCTTTACACCCTTTATGGTGTGCAGAGCTGTTGAGTGAATTGCCTAGGCTTCAGAATAAAGAGAAGTAAAGGAGGGCAGTGGGATTCACCCAGTAGCTCTAGCCAGAAGCTGCAGTGAAAACATAGCCCGTAGGTTAGCTCTTTCTGTGGGAGCAAGACCTTAAGTTCTTAACAGAGAACTGACCTAAAAACTTGACTTATGGGGACCAAACCCAAAGAAAGTCGCTTCTAGTTGGTCCAAAAAGCACTTGGTGAATTATGAACACCACAATCACAGTGGAAGCAACTGCAGCAGGGTATTTTCAAAATCCTGCTCCCTTTCTGGTTCCTAAGTGGAAGTTTTTGAATACGTGACCTGGGGGACTGTGGGGCACCAGGTGCTTGAAAAGCCACCTCTGTGGAAACCTGGTTTGTCAGCAAAACGAGAAGGTTCCTTGGGAAGGAAAACTTCAGGGCAGCTTGTGCCTAAATGTGATTTTGCTCTGGTCTTAGATCATTAGTGTCCTTTGTGGCGAGGAGTATAAATGATTGATTTGCTGTTGGATTGAGCCTAGCACAGTGAGATATCGTCAGAAGAGGGAGACTGCATGTAGAGCTCCTGGCAGGTTTAAGTGCTCTGTACAAATGTAGAAGGAGTGTGTATGTGTGTGTAAGAGAGAAAAGGAGCCAGCACGAGAGAGAGAGAGTACAGGCATGTAACAGACTTCCTGACCTAGTGATTTATTTATGGCATTCCTTGAGGGGAGGAAGCCATGCAAAGATCTGGAGCTTGCATGCTGCAGTAAATGGTATGCCTGAATATATTTAGCAAGCAACAGTACAAGGCACAAAATAATCTACAGAGGATGGAAAAATATTTCCATTGCTTGAGAGGTTATTGAATGATTAGAATCAGGGAAGAGAGAGAGTTTTATCTGGAGGAACAGGAAAGATTTCCCTTGCTGCTTTCTATAAATAAATTACAGGAATGCCTCTGCTAAGATTCTCATTACATGTTTCCTAGAAAGCCTGGGTCTTTCCTCTCCTAGGGCACACGTCACCATGCTTTCCTTTTGGCCTGGCCATCTCCTTCACGGGCCTCTGTAGGGAATTTTGAATACTAATAGCCATCTCGGATCTATTAGAGAAAAGGCTCTGTTAGCACTGAGATCCCTGGAAGATATATTTCACAATAAGCTGCTGTCTCCAGGGTAGGTGAACAATGAAAGAGAGAGCAGAATCAATACCAGATGAAATCAGTAGCAACGTTCCTCAGCCTGATGAGTACTTGCATTGGTGAAGACTGGAAACACTTATAAAGTACAGTATGACATATATGGGAACTGCACGAAGACTAACCAAATTCACTAAAAAGCCAAGTGAGCCAGGTCCTGATTCTGGGAGCTGCTGAGTACCTGTAGCTCCTAATAAAGAGCCCATTCCCTTTGATGTAGTTGAGCTGCTGTTGCTACTGCCACCACAAATGTTATCTATGTGGTTCACCTTCATTTCAAACTGGAACAAATCCTGGATTTCATCAGGATAGTGCAGTCACAGTGGGATCTGTAGCAGTGTAGCAGGAGGCTGCAGCATGCTGTGAGGGAGCAAGGGGGAATACAGGGTATTCAGCAGCACTCATCAGATGTTTCACTTCACAGCGCATTAAGCTCTAAACAAGGACACAGTCGCATCTTAGAATTCTTGACACTCTTGTCTAAATTGAACTTCATCAGAAAGATCTTAAACAAAAACCTGGGCCCACCCATTTTGTTTTCTAGTTCAGCTGTAAACCCATCAGTGCCTGCAACAGGGCAAAGGGGCTGCCCTTTGCCCCATACCCAGAACTCCCCCAATGTCAGCTAAGATATTTCCAAGTAAGCTTCTACTTTTGGGATTTCAGAAGGTGGAAATGCTCATGGTCTGAGGCTTCTGGAGACCCTTGGGTGACACAAGGCAGCAAGGCTCCCAGGTTTCTTACCGTCTGTGCAAACCTGAGGGTCTGATGATTTGAAGAGGATTCAGAAACATCAGCTATGACTTGGCATGAGTAGCTGGATTTAATTACTCCAAGAGTGGACTTAATGGTTGGAATTGCATCCCAATCAAATTTCTCTGATGTTCATAGATTCCTAGGGGAAAAAAACCCCAAACCCCTCCATTTATATATACGGGAATATAACGATCAATCAAACTTTATCACTCCTGCTTCCATTATGGCAGCTTATAACCACATAATAAAAGCACATAATGAAAACAGCATAAAAATACACAGTAAAAACACATAACACTTCACCACACAAGTATTGCCATCTTAGCACATTCTGGGTAAAAATGCTAAAGAGTTCTTGAGGCTTCTAGCTCGTACTAGTCACCTCCATAACACTACATCACACCCTTTCCACTGAAGGAGTCCTATCTACTTAGGCAATAATGGTTATGGAAGGCATGCATGATTGTTTAGATTCAGCAAAACTAAGAACCTGAGAGGTCACCAGACAAGTTTCACCTTCCAATCTATACAAAGTTGGATAAAAAATCCTGGCAGAAGAGCCTCTTCACCGTCTTGTGTTATATTACGGCCCTTATTAGAAGAGCCACATGAGATGGATGTTGTGCTAACATTCTTCTTCCTTGTAATTTAAAAGAAAGTTTGTTTTCATAGGCAGTCCTTTGCTTTACTTTCAAGAATACAGACAGCTTGCTCTGCTTCCCTGCTCTTGTTTTATTATCCTTTTCCTGGCACTTGTTTGTATCTTCTCTCTGACAAAGCATGGTTTGCTTTCACTGTAGATAAATCAACACATGAACATGCTATAGCACCTGGACTAGTGGATAACTCTTGACCACAACAAATGATGTTGGTCCATGCTAACTCTGCTTTACACCCAAACTGCTTTTATTAATGTCAGATCACTTACATGGTGCTGCATTGAGATATATGTTGCAGAATAATAGCATTCTTTGTGTAGCAGCGAGTCCTTTATCTCAGGAAAGCTACTTAGGTCAAAGCTTCGTGTGGCGGGCCACCAAATCTGTCCACTTGTCTCTTAATATGTTTTATAAGCTCCTCACCCAATTATTGCAATGAGTGAATAAAACAGTAATTAATCATCAGTTCCTCCAGTGGTTTAATCCTTGTCTCCAAAAATGCCAGAATAGTTACCTCTTACTTTAATAAGGTGAAAAGAATTCAAGAGGCTCTTAAAGTTTTTTTTTTTTTTTTTTTTTTTAAAGCCAGCATTAGGGTGACATCGTGAACTTAAGTGCTCAGCTACAGGTTGATTTTTTTTTTTTTTCTTAAACCAATTACTGTTACTAGAAACATCTAGGATGACTGAGCTTGGTTATCTTGGCGATTAAAGGCAATATCGTTCCTGATTTTATCCAGCTGCTTATTTTGCATCTTTGGAAGCAGTCTGCACTCACATGGCTTTACTTTTTTTCCATTACTTCTATCTCTTTTGTTTATTTGACGCTTTCATGCAGAGAAAGGGGAGAAAAACTACGCAAATGTGATTTGATCATATTGCTGGTAGGCAACAGGTACAGTCAATGAAGCTGCCTTGAACTCTCTTGTGTGCAGTGAGATGGAACTTATTGGTAAAGGGTCTAGACGCTGATCCAAAGCCCACTGAATGGATGCCTCTACATGGACTTTGGTTCAGGCTTAGTATGTAAATATCCCCACATACAATTTGCAGGTTTAGGAAAAGCTGGAGGCTGATTTACCAAAACCCATAGACTGACCCAGCCGATGAACGGAAATAAGAATGAAGAAATTCCTGGCCCCAGCTCCTTCAGTCTCTCTCTTAAAACATGAAAACCAGTCAGAGGTGTTTTCTCCAAGTTCTCAGTCTCTGCAGTGAGAATCATCTGAAGGCACAGCAAATTAACCTGAATTCCCTTGATTTCTTTTAATCTTAACAAAATGCAGGATGCAAAGCAAAATTGTTGTCAGCAAGTGCATTATAGATGAAGGCAATGAAATTGCCCCTTCTGCACCAGCTCTGAATTTGGTCCCTGAGATTTCTACTCTTCTTTTATCTACTGAAAAGGAATGTTAAAAAGTTTAATTGGCATGTAATGAGATAACTATAACAAGTTAATTAGTCCTCAATTAAGTTAAGTTCACCATACGTTCTGAACGTGTTGTTAGCAATTAATGACACCTAATGAACTTGCAGCGGTGACTGAGTTTACAATGATAAGGAAAATAATAATAATAATGCTCATACTTGGTTTCATAGGGCTTTGGAAGCAACAAATGATTTAATAAGTATGTAGTTAAATCACCATGTGTAGTGCAGCAGCTAGAAGGGATACGTTCAGTAAATTTATTCTTGCACTTCTATCAAAATCTAGTAGCAAACAATTGGCTTTCATGATACGCTTTACTGGGGAAGAAACCCTCCCTGAGAGCTTTATGAGACTTTCAAAGGAGAAGGGAAAGCAAAGTTGCATGATAGGGTCAATTATTCAGTTTAGAATTAAGAAAGCAGTGTTCAGATCATAACAAATGGTTGAGCCTGGTGGAATAAAATGGAGACTCTGCGGTGGAAACCCGGGTAGATGAGGGAAAAGAGTTAAATTCTTTTCCAAGATCATTTAATCAGGTGAGTACATGGAGAACAATTTGTCTCAGTGCTGTGAGTTAACCTCCTCTTAACGCTTTGCACAATGAGAGTGCCACATTGAATAGGCATTAGAAGGAAAAAACCCTACAATCTAATTTACATTTTAATGAATTTTTAATTGAACCAAAATCTGTTGTTTCTGTTTAAAGATGCAGTGTTGACTTTGTGGTCTGTGCTGCTGAGAGCCAAGTGG
This sequence comes from Struthio camelus, assembly GCF_040807025.1. Taxonomy (NCBI): domain Eukaryota; kingdom Metazoa; phylum Chordata; class Aves; order Struthioniformes; family Struthionidae; genus Struthio; species Struthio camelus. The sequence continues at coordinate 7,888,429 of NC_090953.1, forward strand.
GATCTTAATGTGATAAAAACAATGATAACGCTAAGCTTAATTAGGTTTGAAAGCATGTCTAGTAAAGTGGCATGGAATATAGGAATAAAAATATTACCTTCCCATCTCAGACCTAAACTGTGGGAGGCCAGACAGAACCTAGCCTACTTTGCCAAGCCTAACTGCGATTGGATAAAAAACCAGCCGTTTTTGCTCATTTGTCCACAGATCAGCTAATTGCATCATAGGGGTGGGAGAGACAGTCTGACCCCATGTGTAAGAGGATCATCCACAGTATGCCTAGTGATGATATACCAGTAAGTTTTCTGCTATTACATCCAGCTTAAATGATAGGCAGTATCTACTAGGGTTTCTCTAATCACGTTTCTTTTCATTACAGGCTATCTCAAGATGCCAAAGGCTGGGGTTTCCAAGGCCAGAAATTGGAGGCATCAGCTCTAATCCTCTTCTCTTGTCCTGCTGGAGGAAGTAGTGAGCTTCTGGGAGGTTGTCTCCCAAACGGCAGGCACACAGCCCAGCCTCCAGCCAACCTCGGGGAAGCCAATACACAGACACCTCTGCACATCCAAGCCTCCCTAGAGTTAAGAGGCCAGAGATTTCTGATCAGCTTCACTTGGACTGAAACCAAAATGCTTCCCAGTTTTCAGTTGCACTCATTCTCTCTCTCTCTCTCTCTCTCTCTCTCTTTCTCTCTGGGGTATGTGTAATCCTGTTCCAGGATTACATTAATACATTTCTTTGTCTTTTTAGTGTCTTGTACCAATCATTTTATCAAGTTAACCATGACACATATACACCTAAGGGGCTCACCTAAGTAAGAACAGAACTTCAATGTTATTCTTTTAACTTTGGCTTCTTGTAGGTCCTCTTTTATCCTTCCTCTAGCTGCCTCTGCTCCTGAGAGGAATGTTCTATTAGTTATATGATCAGGTTTTCAACTAATTAAACCATGATTTTATTATTTATTAGTTTATTTTGGGGTTGGTTGTACACTGAGTACCAGCTGAACAGGCTCCTTGCTTCCACAGAAAGTCCAAGCATCTGACGCTCTAAGGTACCTAAATAAAACCACTGTTCTCAAAAATAAGTTATGGCAGCGTGTTTCAAAACTTGTAAAAATCACCACACGAGCTTCATCTTCAACATCCTGCTGCTACCTATCATGTTCTGCATTTTTCAGCAGTTTGCTCCACTACTGCTCTGATACTTGAGTTTATATTGCATATGAATAGCTATCATTCAATGCTAAACTTTTTCCTTTACATTATATACCATTTGATTTCAAAAAGTATGGGAACCCCTGACCCATACCTCCTTTCAATGTCAGTAGCAATAACTTTGGTTCTCTATTAGTATGGGCTATTAAAACATTCCCCCCTTGAGATATCAAGTTTGTCATTAAAAATATCCTTCTGTGCATAGTGGGAACAGAACAGTTAAGACCCAGATCTTACAACTCATCACACACCTAAAACTGTCCTTCCTTCTAGTGGGAAACAAACAATTTTTTCACTGATCCATCCATTTTTGAACTGCTAATGATTTCATGGTCAGAGGCATTAAATTATGAACTCCCTTCCCTACTTTGCTACATCTGAATCTCAGCTGCTGCTCTCTGGAGCTAGATAATCCGAACAGAGAGCTTCAGCTCTCCTCAGATTGCCTAGATTTTGGAGATTTTTCCTGTCTATCCCTTCTTACTTTGCAACAGCATGAGCTGTCAGTGAAGTCTGCTGCTGCTTAGTACGATAAGTGGAGTGGTGCAAGAACAGCCCTTGGTCCTGACAGAGCATAATCTCAAAAGAACTGGAACATTAGGAAATTAATGAAAGGGGAAAGAAATGACTGGGAGTTTTGAATTTCAATCAGGGATGCTGAGACCCCCAAAGTCATGCATATTAAGAGAGCTAATGTACTGAGCATAGGACTCGGCTGGCTCTTGCCTTCATACAAGATATCACAGTGGGACCTTGGCTCACATTCCCATAAGAAACTATCAGGAATTCTTTGGGGAGACAGGGTGCTAATACCAGCTTCCCGAGAGGAGATCCTGAGGAGGTCAGTGCATTTCCAACACTGTGGTCCTTCTAAATTCTGTTTTGACTTGCCCATTAAGCAGGAGAGATATCAAGGCAGAGCTGGAAGCTGGGCACAAACCCAGTTAGCAGGAAGCTCCCATGAGACAGACGCAAACAGAGGAAAGAGACTTTTTTGCACGTCTTTCCTCTCTTCTTGCTACACTTGTGCTGGAACTTGTCACTCTATTGCACATAGAAACAAAATATCTTGAAATCCAAGAAACAGCTGCTAAATGGCTGAGATATCTTTGCATTTATCATCAGATCATCACTGAGTTCTGTGAATGCTCAGGCTTCTGCAGACAAGCTCTAAATGTGGATGCATATTGCCTCATTTTGCTTTTTGCTTTCTTCCTTCAAAAGTCTTTCAATAAAATGTGCCCTTCTTCACCTGCCTTTCTCTTCTCTCCTTTTTTCTGCTCTCCCCTGCCTTGCTGCTGCTGTGAGAAGTTAAACATCAAGTCAATTGAGTGATTTTCCATTTTGCTTTGACAGTACTGAGATTTGCGGCCATTTGGAGGTCCTGTGGAGCACCACCAAGTGATGGTCTAGAGCTGAGGGAGCTCTGTCTCCTTTTCTAATAAGCCTCAGCAGTGTAGCTGGCAGGTCCTGACGAATGCGGCAGCTGAGAAGGTTCTCTGCAGCAGAGGTCATCTCTTAGTCAGCTTAGGACATTTCCTTGGAGAGCTTTGTGGATTACAGCTGTGCCTCTGAATTTAGCTTGATCTGGGTGTAACATTGACTCTCCTACTTTCACTGGTATAGCGATATTCAATAAATCAGCCTGGATGTTAGACACAGAATAATTGCTAAGGTGATGAACTACCTTTATCCACTGACTAGGTCTTTTCTGTTCAGTGGGTCCAGCTGTGCTGGCACCATCAAGACTAGCTCTTGCTGCAGAGTCAGGAGAGAATCACTGGACGTGCAGGCTTGGATGAGTTCTTCAGAGCAGATGCAGTGGGTTAGGGTGCCTTGAGCCATAGCCTGGAGGCTGTCAGCAGATTATCTTCTACAGATATCCACATACAAACAGTGGGAGAGCAGGGTGTGGAGCTGACTGCACACAACCCCTCACAGAGGCTAAGCCTGTACATGAAGTTGATACAGCTGGTATTTTTTCACAGCAAAAGCTGAATATCCATTCTCAAGCTCTAACAGTCACGCTTCACTCAAACACCCCTTTCAAGGTTGCTTCTGTGGTGGGCTAAGAACAAAGAGTTGGCTAATTGCCTTTTTGTCTATTTAGGTGCGCATGGCCTAGCACTACAGGAAAGATACTTTTGAAGTGGATGGCCTCATAGAGATTGTTTCTTTCCATAGGTCTATGCAAGATCTCTGTTTCTTCATCAGGACCCTTGATCTTATCCTTCCAGCACTAACTACCTTTGCCTCTCCCTTTTCACCAGCTTCTGCGTTTGTTCCACATAATCTGCTATCTGGTCAGTCCCAGGACTCACCTATGTAATCCCTTGCATGCCATACTCTTTTGCTTGGAATGCTTTTCTTGGACTGGTTTCTCATTCAGGCTTGATTAACGTTTCAACCTGTGAGAGCTCAGTTCTTTCTCATAATGATCCCACTTGTATTACAAAGCCTAATTTTGGGAACTGATTTGAAAGTGTTTTCAAGGTTCTATTTGTGAAAATGCCTTTACTTCTGAGAGAGAGGAATGGTTTTGTGGTTTTATTTAGGAAAGTGAGGGCAACGAACTACAGGGAATTTAGTACAGAAGGGCTGGCAAAGTATCTGTTCCACATGCTGCAGACCACAAAACACTTCCCAGCTCTCTATACCTAACTTAGTACCTACAGTAAATAATAGACCTGCAACCCCTTGTGCTACAGGAGAACTAGGAGGTCTCCCCAGTATCCTAAGTCAGCATCTTAAGGAGAAAAGGTCCCCTGAAAGATAGGCTCATGTGAGCCTTGCTAAAGTGGTTTAGAATGTCACCAGTCTCTGCTCTGCACCTCTCTTCAGAGGGGATGGAGGATAGGACTTGAACCTCCTGAGCGGACTCTGGCATCCCGCTTTAAAGCCACCTTCATTACAGCATGTGTGAGACATATCCGTGTGCAGACGAGGCAGGGGTGCTAAGCTGAAGGGAGAAAAGTTCTAGCAGATAGGCAGTTAAATAGCCATAATTTCTTAAGCAGTTACAGCAGCAATTCATCTGTTGGTTCTCTGTAACCAGGAGACCCTATTAAGTGTGTGGCTGCACACCCTTTTTCAACAGGGCTTAGGTAAAAATCACGTGATCATTTTGTTCTATCCCTGTGATGGGGATGGAAAGACTGCTTTTGGATGACTAAGTGGATTGACATAATTGACTCAAGCTGAGATCAAGAACTCCTTGGAGATTAGGACTATGGTCTTTTTTTTTTTTTTTTTTTTTGAACATGTATAGTTCCTAGCACAACAGAGCTCTGATTTTTGTTAGACCTGTTGCAAATTAATAAGTGTAATAAATTATATAATGGATGGAAAAACCCAAACAAAACACTTCTGTCCAAGAAGGCAGAAGTGATTTTTCGATAGCACACTTCTCAGGTTTTTACCAGGCTTCAGCTTCTTCTTTTGAATAATGAAGTAGATGAACAAATGAAATACAGTGCTTAAGCCACAATTCAAATTGAAATGCATTATGGTCAAAACAGGGCATGTTCTACACAGAGATCAGTACGATAAAGCAATGAACAAGACAGAATTGTATCTCAGGAGTGTTTAAAAGCTCTTTACATTGGGCAGGAGTGGCTCCCATTTGCAAAACATTTATTCAAATCTTGGTTGAAAATAAATCTTGAATGTAGCTATGCTATTGAGAGGTTGCAAAGTGGAAGTGGCCTCTTTAATCATTGTCCTATTCAAGCCTTAATCAGCACAGCATATGCAGGGATGAGTGGCAGGAGTTGAGAATTCACCTCCTCAGCAGGGTGAGGTTGTATGCATCTCTTCTTTCCAATTAGAAGCTCTATTCAGATGTTAATCAGCAACACCATGATTAAGGAGGATTGAAAAGAACATTTGGACATTGCTCCACTGATGTGACTCAAGAATTTTTTCTTTCTTATAGAAAGTAAGGATGCTCTTCTCCTGATAGATGCCAGTTTGCTTTCTAAGCATTGTTTGAGTTTACCTCCTCCTCAATGCTGCAGTGACTGAGTACAGTTGTCATATCTTCAGGTTCTCTCTCTTTTGGAAACTATTCAAGTTACTGGTTCTCACTCTCTACTGCCCGAACAACCCCTCAGTGTTATTCTTGCCCCCAGGTACTATATAAAACTGACTTTGACAAGAAAAGCAAAGTATAATGTTACCGCCAGCACGCTACAGTCTTGAACATTCACAGTGAAGACACTGGCTCTTTCTCACATATAGACATGCATCCAGAAGTGCCATTCTGGAATAGAAGGCACTGTCAAGTCAATGATTTGTCATTGGGGAACAGAAATAAAATGCCCCAGATGTGCTCAGCTTTGAGCCAAAATTGTATGAAAGATTTACATGGCTTTCAGCTGAAACAAGCCCCATTTCTGCCCCAGAGGCTTGTAAACAGGTACTCACGCCTTCTCAGGAGCCCCGGAGCTTACAGAGAGTCCGGGCCAAGTTCTAGGTTTAAAACAAACCCTCACAGCAGTCAAATTTCATTAGGCTTTGGGATTTGTTTTGAAGGTTTGCTTCCAGGTCTATTTATCATTTGATAGCAGGTGCTTCTTGGCTCTCAATATATGCAGCCAAAACATACACATCTTGCAAGATCTGACTGCTGCTTGGCTCCTGTGTCTTTACTGTTTTGCCACAGCACTTGGAAGCCACATTTCTCACCTGAGGCCATGCCCTTGATACGATGATCTGCTGTGGCAGTGATGAGCTACTCAGCTTCATGTTACAATGAAGAGGAATCTGGGAAATACTGAAGACAAAAATGGTTTGAGAGAAGGTCATAGGAAGAAACGTCTCTGCTCCCCTTGGTGTTTGCTTTGAGCTCTCTCTCAAGTTTTCCCAGTGCTCCAGCTGCTACTCTCTTATCTGCCTTCTTATCCCTTTCTCTTCTCTGCCTTATACAAATTTCTAACCTGCCTTGCTCAGATTTTGTAAAGACAAAGAAAGAATAGCACTGGTGGGTGAGATGAAACTAAATGAGGAGCATCTGAGCTGAATGAGAAAAGCAAATGAAGGAATACTCTTGTAACTGATAGAAACGGACATAACGAAGTAGACTGTAATTGGAGGGGAAAGACCACTGGAGATTACAGCAGAATGACTCCGGACAGACAGACTAAAGATGGACTACAGATCCAATGGGGACTTTTCCATCCGTAACTTCCCCGTTCTCCCTTATTCTAAGGGAAAAGGGATGCTACCCAGAGGCAATGTTCTTCAATGCCCTCTCCTGAGGTGCTTGCATCACATGCTGTGTCTTGCACACATATGTCTACATCATTCCGAGTGGCTTCTGATGCCCCCCATAATTAGGGGAAACAAAAAGCTCTGTTGTATTTCTTCTGAGATGAGCTCAGCTGGCATAAAAATGAAACCATTTGTCTAATGGTCTAATTTTTGGAAAAAATCCCTTTAAAAAAACTGGATTGGAACTGGCTAGTCCTCCAAATGCATGAAGCGATTTAATTAAAGGTGACAATTTAAACAGGAATTTTAATGGATATTGACCTCATTGTAGGCCTGTATTTCACCATTACAGAAAGTTAGCAGCAGGTGAGACCTTTGTACTAAAAAACACTCCAAAAACCTTATCTTAAAACAAAAAAAAAAAAAATTGGTGAGCATAACTGAAATCCCAACACGAGAATATTCCTTTGTGAACTCATGTTCCAGGTTCAGCTCCCTTTGTTTGCATCTTGCAAAAAAGAAAAATCAAAGTAATCATTCATTTCTGGTGGGAAATCTGGACACTACCTCCTGCATCAATGCATAATCCTCAGCACAGCATTCATTAAGCCATAAGGATTCATGACTGGCTTCTCCAGCTGAAGCAGAGAGTAGGTTCAGTCCTGAACTGCCCTCGCTATCTATACGCATTTAACTCCGGGGGTGACAACATACAAACTGCTATAGGCATTTTGAGCTTCTACTCTGTAAAGCTAAGGGTTTACTTCAGGTGAGATCTGACAACATAGAAACAGTGCAGGCAAGTGGGGATTCAACCCTTCACTATATGTTATATACAATTGATGGAGGGGAGGAGGGAAGGAAGGTATATTTAATTCTTCTTGGTACTGTACAAGGATAAAAATGGTGGCAATAACAGGTTGTGAGCTTGCAGAGTACGTCTAGACTGGATTCATTTTCAGAGTCAGGTAAAGGGTAGCGCAGAGTAGTCAGGGACTTCTGAAAATTAGAGGCTTTCAAAGCATACAAGTTCCATGTTGAGATGTGGCTAGCAGTCAATATCTTGTTGGAATCTCCAGATATCACCTGGGCCTTCAGCATACCTTCATGTCACAACAACAGACCTTCACATCCCAGCCGCCACCACAAAAAAGATTCTTTGTACTAGTGTCCTGTTCTATCCAGTGGCCATATACTGTACCTTCAGGAGGCATATCCATGCTACACTGGGTGTATCCCATGTGAATGATAGTGATAGTGGAGATCTGATGAAATATACTGTTCTATAAGCTATACAAACTCATGATGTACTAAGCAAGTGACACCCACTTCTGCTGCTGATCACTGTTAGAGACAGAAATCTGAGCAAAGTGGATGTGTGGTATAGCTGCATGCAACCATTCTTATGTCCTTTTAAGAAGTCCTGTTCCTAGACTTATCATTCCTGGGAGATTTCAGAATCTCAGGATGTTTTAACGGATTCTTGGAAGCTATTCAGACATTAAAATACGCTTTTTGACTGAGGCTGCGCAAGGACTGTCTTGCTGGCTAACTGTGATTAATCCCAAGAGTCCCTTTGTAGCCGAATGAATTACCGTGACTTCTTAAGGTCATTTTTTACCACCACAGTAGTTCCCAGGATAGACAAGTCTCACGTTAGTAATACCATCAGCATCCTTTATGCAGTCAGTATTGCTTTGTGTATGTCTCATTGTACTCAGGGTCTCAGTTCATCCACCCCTCAGAAGGGGCTAGCAGACTGAGAGGAGCCTGTCTCAACTTTGCAATTGCTCAGGTCTCCGATATTTTACTACTGTCACCACAGCTGTGTGTATACAGCATAATTCAGTGCTCTGCGGAGCCGTATCAGCTAGCTCTCAGTCAGGCAGCACGTGCACTATTAGCATCTGAGCTGCATTCACACGGAGCTCTATTAAAGTTAACGTATATTATCTCTCATCCTCAGGCCTACTTTGCTATCTCTTGCATCTTTATACTATTGAGACGCACCCTTGCTTAGTTTTAAGCATAGAATTATGAGGTCTATCTCCCCTTTTGCTTATTGCTGAAACCATAAAGAGAAAAGATCACAAAAAACAGCCCTATCAGGCAGTGCCGTCTCAACAAATCTTGCTGCATCCTCAACCAGCCTTGGGGAAATGAGGAAGACTGGCAGGATTAACAAAACACCAAAAAGTACAGGCTCACAGCTTCAGTTGTTAGCATAGCTCCATCAAACTCACAGGCAAGGAAAGCACCATGAACAAATGGTAGTTGGAGGGGCCATACGCCAGGCAGGCAGCATATCCCTTGTGTTTTCAGCAGGCACAGTCACCTCCCAGGCAATCTGCTGCCAGCTTGCTGAGAGTCCTGGTAGCCTACCTGATGTTGTGCTGGTCACAGGTGGTCCAGCAGGCATTTTCTAGCTGCATCAAGAGCCCACACTTGCAGACATTTTGTCTGCAGCTAAGTGAGTCATGTCTTGAGGCAGTCACTCCTTCATATTCACTGCAGCTTTATCACTTCAAGCAATTGACCTCTAGTGGGCAAGGGTAAAATATTTTAACTAAAGAGCTGGCTCTTCAGGTGAGCCTGAAATCTGCTGGTGCTCTCTAGCTAGTGACATCCAACTCTCATATCTTGGCTCTCATATCTTCCATCTAATGAAAGAAGAACTTTGCATCAGACCCCTTCTGCATGACTGAGCTTTTATCAGGCATTTTTCCCAGAAAATATAATTCTCCTAAAGCACTAAAAATAAAAATCAGAGAGATACAAAACACAGAGGCTTTGATCAGAAATCATTACATTTCTTACATGCTTAGAAATATATTCAAATCGTACCTGCTCACTTCTTTCAGCTGACAGTACTTCCAGAGAAGCTCTTCCAACCGCACACAGTTCTTGGCCTGCAAAGAAATAAACATCTTGACTGATGATCACCAGTTTTGATGTGACAAAACCATCCCAATCAGAAGTACAACACCATTGCCTGAGTAATGGTTTTCTCACCCACACAAAAAGCAGCATATACCAACTACTGAGCTTGCTGTCCTGATGGACAAAATTCTGCACCATCAGATGTACATAAACAGCTGCAAGTTCACTTAATAGGGCAAGAAGAAAGCAAATAGGTAAAACTAGAAATACCTCCTTGTCCTTGTTTTTACTCCTGTTAACATCTGGGCTTGAGCACTAGTCTGCTGCAGTAGGTCATCTGTTTTAAGATTGTATTTGCCTTGGCAGGGAATCTAAACAGAAGGGTACTCTGTTAGTCTGACAAGTTCCTATCGCTCTTCCATATGTTGGACTAAGTGGTGCCTCAAAAGCATAGCACATGCCTGCAGGGAGGCTGGGATAGGGGCTTTAGCACACGCCAGGGGAATGTTTGTGCTAACCATGCTAGATTTGGAAGCAGGGGAGGACGGTGCTCCAGCTTTCTTTGGAGTAGGGTTGGGAGCTTTCAGAGTGCCCTGATTACAACCCCCTTTTCCAAATTAGGAGCTGAAGGAACTGGTGGATGACATGCTAATCAAAGGCAGAGTGAATTAATAGGCAGGTTGCTTTTCAGGGCAGCAGAAGCAAGACCAAAATTTATGAATTTGCTTTACACACAGTGGAAGGGACATCTGTGTGTAAGGAAATAGGTCCTACCTCAGCCTGAGTTTGAACCTCAGTGGGACACAAGCTGGTTCTTACAACAACAATAATGAGCCAAAGAGCGACAGAAACAAAGGCAGGTCAGGTTCATTTTAGATACGGTAACTGTGAAAAAATGATAGCATGACAGACAATTGCATGAGGGAAAACTGCCTCCACAGTTAAGGCTTTACTGACAAAATGATGCAAACTCCCAGCTAATGCTGCTCAGTCAGCTCAAAAACTTCAGCTGTTGGAGTTTCTGACATCGTTCAGGTGTGATTCTTCTCTGAAGGAAGCTGAGAAAGTAGAGAGCAAGTGAAAAAATGACAGATGTGGCCCTTTTGGGATAGGGAGCTCTAGAAGCCCTGGCGGGATGAATATGTCTGATGCATTGCACAGTTAAACTTTGGGTTTGCATTTTGCTGTATCTGTATTGCAGGGTACTGAGCACTTTCATAGTGAGGCCAGGAACTTGCTATTCGTGTACAAGCACTCATCCTCTGTCTTCCCACCCCAGTTCTCCCCCTTACACATGCACATAATTTTCATCAAGTTGCCAAACAAACTCTGCTTCCAAGAGCAAATATTGCTAGTTTAAATCCTTGGAAGCTGCACAAAAGCCAGGATGCACCTAGTTTGTGCAGGCAGAGCTGGCAGTCAACTTTCCAGCTGCCCTTTCCTGCTGCAGATAAATTCACAGGGCAGCCTATGAAAACAGGCATCTTCCCACTCCTATGTACTGAACTGGATGCAGATATGAAGCTAGATGACAAGCCTTTTTCCAGGAGCACTCCTGCCTTCCGTAGCTGATTATCTCTCAGCCATGTGGCATCCAGAGGCAGAGCTCCTGTGCATGTTGGCGCACGCATGCATCCATGAGAGTGCACATTCAAAAAGGGGACATGGAGGTAACTCTAGATAAAGATTTTTGGCTGTGGCTCTGAACATTCCTCTGCTGATGAAATATTTGTTATGATATGTTGCCTAGCAATGACCAGATTGCCCTAAACATTCAGGACAAAAAATATACAAGGGGACGTGGGAACACAGACAGATACCGTGAAATAAAATAAAAGAAAAAACAATGACAAATGGTCACTGATTCTGCTGTGTTTATAACATTTTACTAGTAACAGATAAAGAATAGATCTTGCTCAGTAAACTCCTGGATTGGTCAGACTGATTTTACCAGCTAGGTGGAAGGATTGCAGAGATAAAAGAGGACAGTCAGAAAGCACTTAGCCATTATGTAACAAACATGTTTTGTCACTAGTTGGTGACGTATGTCTGGACAGCACTGCCATGATGTTTTCTTCCCTCTCCTTGTCAAAGTGCCAAAGGTAATTAAAGTGAGCTTTAATTCATGGATCTCTCTGTGAAGTGGGATTTACTGAAACAAAATAATCAGAAAGGCAAAAATAGCCATGTAGTTCTGCATTTTGGAGGGAACTGGTCAGCTCAGAAACAGGATGACTGGGAAAGTCGACGTTAGATGCTGTCTGTTTTGCCATCTGATGCTCATCATCCGTCCTGGTGTATATTGCGAACATTTCTGGGTTTTTTGTTCTTCACTTCGTAGGTTCAATCCTATTTCCAAAAAGCTAAACAGCCAACAGGTGAGAGCAAACATTTGTGAAAAACAACCATTTAAAAAAGCTGCCAGTACATTTGCCTTATGATGGAACTCTCTATAAATCAGAAGAAGGGAAAAAGGGAAAGGGAGAAATTCTTTTTCTGTGAAAAGAGATTGTCTCACAACTTCATTCCCAGCATTTGTTTGCTGGAGTCTTTGCAGAGGCCAGCTGTTAATAGATGGGCTGCATGAGCCTTCTCATTCAATTTATCACCACTCTTGCACAAAATGATTCTGCTGCCTTCATGGCGACCCAGTCAATCTAACTATCTCACATATCTGTAGAAGCCCTGATTACTTTACCATCCTTTGCCTCACAATCTTTATTCTTAGAATAGCCCTGTGGGGAAGGAATTATTGCTAGCTCCATTTTACAGATTCACAGAGAAGTAATGCTTAAAACCAGAAGGGAACTTTTCATCATCTAACCTTCCTATCTAACAGAGATCAGGACATTTCATCGGTCACCCCTCGATGGAGCCCAATCCTTTGTGTGTGACTGATGTCTGCCTTCCAGTGGGTACCCAGTCCTGACATCAAAAGGTGGAGATTCCTCAGAGAGCTTGTTCCTTTGGATAACCTATCCCACCACTGGGAAATTGTTCTTAATCTCAAAGCAGTGTATGTTTGATTTCAGCTCTAAACTGGACCACTGAAATATAGAGAGACTGAAGTCCTAATCCTCAGAAGTAACTCAGAAGATGGAAGGAATGCTTCCTTCCATCTATGAGTCAGTGGACTTTAGGCACTTAAAATTTTTGAGGATCTGCACCTGTGTGTGCACAGGGATCATAAAGGATCAAATCAGAGCTCCTGGGTCAACGATGCAACACTAAACTCCTCTCTCCTACTTTCAGTAGGAGCTCTTCAAAGGTTTTGTTTTAGGTGTGGATGACACACTGATGTTTCCCCATCAGTCTTTGTTTTCTACACAGATACCACAAGAACATACAGTCCTGGTATGTCAAAGCTCTGCTCTGTCTTACTGCTGTTCTTCACTGCTCACAAGCTTAAGGGATTCATTCAACCTAGGTGTTGTTTACAACAGCCAGAAGGATTTTTTTTTTTTTGGCAAACCAGTGGAGGTCTAACTTTACAGTAGTCTTTAAAGTTTACTTTACAGTACAGTAATCTCAAGAGGCTCTTACAAGCCTTGGAGAAGAGCAAAGAGTTAGTAGCATGAGCCAGCAGTGCACCCTTAGCAAAGAAGGCCGATGGTATCCTGGGCTGCATTAAGCAGAGTGTTATCAGCAGGTTGAGGATGGGGATCCTTCCCCTTTACTCAGCCCTCATGAGGCCACATCTAGAATGCTGGGTCCAGTGTTGGGCTCCCCAGTACAAGAAAGACATAAATATACTGGAGCAAGTCCAGTGAAGGGCCATAAAGATGATTGACTGGAGCATCGCTCATATGAGGAGAGGCTGAGAGAGTTGGGGCTGTTTAGCCTGGAGAAGTGAAGGCTCTGAGGGGATTCTATCAATGTTTACAAATATCTGATGGGAGGGTGTCAAGAGGACATGGCCAGACTCTTCTCAGTGGTGACCGGTGGCAAGATGAGAGGCAATGGGCACAAACTGAAACACAGGAAATTCCACTTAAATACAATAAAATACTTTTTTACTGTGAGGCTGGGTGCCTGAGTACTGGGACAGGTTGCCCAGAGAGGCTGTGGTGCCTGCATCCTTGGAGATATTCAAAACTTGACTGGACAAGGTGCAGGGCACCATCATCTAAGTGACCCTGCTTGAGCAGGGGGTTGGACCAGATAATTTCCAGAGTTCCTTGCCAACCCCAGCTATTCTGTGATTATGTGATAATGGAGGCTAGAAAATGGCTGAAATCCAGTCTCAGAAAGATATTGATAAACAGAGGAGGAGCTCACAGAAGAGAAATGAAAAATATTTGAATCTGCAGGCTGTGATTTATGGTGATAGATGAGGTCAAGCAAGCTATATTGGCTAAATGGTGACTAAACAGGAACATGATAATGGCAAATCTATTTCAGAAAGTATTAGATCAAGGATAGAGATTAACTGTTTCAGGTAGATGCATGGCAATGTGCTGGAGAAAAGAGTAGGCCTGCTAGCAAAATTACCTTCTCAGCAGTGAGATTACGGTGAGCTGAGGAATGGTCTCCATAGGGATCAGAGGTGAAAATGTTAGATTTTCACTTGGGAATTTGATGATCAGTCTGGAAAAAATATGAACAAATGTATGAGAGGGACTCTTCTTGGCCAGACAAGGGGAAGTGCTGTGGCATCAGACCAGTTGTTTTCCCTCTGCAGGTTCCAGCACTGTCATGGGAGCTGTTCACATCAGGTTCAACAGCCACATTCTTTTGAGCATTTTGTTGCCAGCTCAAATTTCTTCACCATTCTTGCTTTTTGGAAGCTTTTTCAGCTTCATCTTTTTGACAGACCAATTCTATAGCATTATATCTTCCTCTGGCTTTATAAGGCAGAGCGAATAGGTAATGTTAGAATTCCCAGCACTATCCTTCCAAAAGCAAGCCGCCGGCCACCTGCCTAGGCTGTAGCAACGCTTGCCAACATTGCAACTTTTCTCCCATTTGTTCAGAGCAGGTGTGTAGCTGGGTGCATTGAGGATGTCTGATGAGGGAAGAAGTTGTTCGTTCAGCTGCTTGTTTGTCTGGTGGAAATAAATCCCTTTCTCTAGTGTGGGTGATCATTTGGGAGCTGTATAAAGTCAGTGGGTTGTTTGTGCTGTCCTCTCTCAGCAGCTTCAGGAGGCCAGAACGAGGTTTCTCTTTTCCTTCTGACTCTCACTTAGAGTCGGTATGGGGGAACTAATGGTCTACCCTCTTTAACAGATAAACCAAGGGCTAACTTTTGATGGCTGAGTGGATCTGTAAAATAAATTGAACAATCTTTAACAAAAAGAATTGTATGGTCAAAAGAGGCAAAATGAGATGGCAGATCTGTTTAGCTGCTAAAAATAAGGCTAAAGGGGCCAGAACGTGAACCCCCTTCAAACACAAAAATAAAAGGCTGCCCATCAGAATATAAGTTCGGGGTCCAGTGATCAGATAGAGCACATTTGTATCAGAAACCAGATTCATCAATTATCATTCCTGTGCTGCCACTAGGGGGACATTTCCCTCAGTGAAGAATCAGCTAATGCTGAGTCAAGACCATGCACTTAGGAGATTTCAAAGGTCCTCAATTCTTACCTGATGCTATTACTTTTACTAGCAGCTGGAAGTGTGATGTGGAGTGAGCGCAGGGAGAAAGCACCAGCTCCCCTGGGTTCAGTTCTTGGGTTTTCCAGTGATTTGCTGGATGCCCTTGGAAAAGCCAATTAAATTTTTGTTGCTTCAAATTTATCAGATGCACAATACAGAGCTGTTGGCAAGCATAATTAACTCACAATCTGACTGCAGTTTTCAGGCTTGTGGTTTGTAAGAGGAAGGCATGATTATTTCAGAAATCAGATATTGAAAGTATTAATTGATTTTTAAGGCCAGAAGCAATGATTATGCTAATTTATTTATACAGCATTTGTTAACCAGACCACAGAACCTCTGCCAACAATATCTACTCTATAAGCATACCTGTAAGTCATGGGTGCCACAGCATACCTTCTAAAGAGATGCTAAGTCTTGATTTAAAGATCTCAAGTGACAGAGACTTCATCACCCCGGTAAGTCAGCTGTTGAAAGGGTCATTTACCTGCAGTACTGAAGTATACCATATTGCTAGTCTGAGCGTATCCAGGATCAGTTTCTCACTGTGAGAAGATTAGAGGGCCGTAAACGTAAGCAATCTCTAGCCAGGAAGCTTCCAAGCAGGAAACAGTAGACTGTGACTGGATGAACTCTTTGCACGCTTATGAATAAGCTAAATAGATGAGGGTTTAAGTCTCTCAGCATAAAGTACGTTTTCTAGATCTTAAATAATTTCTGGAACTCTCTGAAGCCTTTCCAATTTCCAGCATCTTTCTTTGAATTTTAGATGCCAGAACTGGAGACAGTACCAATAATGGGCTCACTGACATTGTATTTAGTGATAACACCTCTGCGCTATTTACAGTCTCTTTTCTTATTCATCCACGGATCATATTTGCACTCTTTGCTGCAGTCGTGTACCAGCAGTTTTTGTTTGATTGATGTTTTCTATTGTGGTGCCCTATTTCTGTTCTGGTAAAGTCTCTGAACACTCTTAGTATATCTATTTACAACTTGATCAATGTTTTGACTTAAGGGTAGGATAAGGAACTGGTGTTTTGATCTAACATAACTTAAACAAGCACTTAGAAGTCAGTCTCAGTCTGAGAGCTGGAGTCAAATTCACAGCTGGAGCTTTTCAACCAAGACTAGAAAGTGGGACCGCTGTAGTCCTACGTGGTAGAACACCAGGACTGGAGCTAACTTTGAAGCTGGGGTTTGCTGCTAGAGCACGTCAAACCTGGCTTTAGGCTTATGAAATGCGCTTTTCTTTTTTTTCCTTGCAAGAGCTTTGAGCATGAACCAGCTAAAGGAATTACGCCAGATTAGATGCTGTGGATATTTATTTTAAATTTTTATCGCTGAAATGGGAAAGGGAGAAGGACTCCTGACCTGTGATGGGACAATAGGCCAAAATATAGCCAGCAGCAGATGAGCTTATGTTGTATATATGACAGACTATAGACAGAGGGAAGGGAGTTTCACTGATGCATGTGTTACTTCAGTTCTTTGCTGGCACCTTATTTAAATATAAGGTCTTTGTAATATGTCTGTAAATTACTGTGAGACCAGAACAGAGAATCCTTGTGTATATCCAATAATGACTCATCTCAAGTCCATGGCTGTGGGGCCACAACACAAGAAATTACCAAAAAAATCTTTGAGTCACCAGGCTACAGTAGTAAATTCGAAACAAAAGGTGTCCATTAAAAATTAATTCATAAAACCTCACTCTGCCTAGACATGAAAAAAGAAATATAGTTCTCAGATGTACTCTCTTATATGGGAAGAGGAAGCAACACTTTTCGAAGGAGCTGTTGGTTTTGCCTCTCAGAAAACATCAGCCATCTGCACCTTCTTTTGTTGCTTTATTATTAATCAGATATCCAATTTCGTCTCTTTGTTTCTGGTTTTTTACATCGTCCAATCTTTGTCTTTTAAGGAATAGCCTAAAAGGAAATACAGAGCAGTGCAGAGCTGGGGCTTGCTCTGGGATTCCGCACTGCAAAATTCTGATGCTCTCATACCTCTTCAGGACAAAGTCAAGGCAGCAGCTGTACCTCACAGAGTAACTACCTGGAGTCTCACCCAGGTGGGAGGTGGCTAACCCTTGACAAGGGTCCTCCGCTGGTCTACACAGAGCAGCTGACACCAATCACGTGCTTCCACTACAACTCTGCTGAAATCTGTCTTAAAACAAATGAATGTCCTGACAAATATTGCAAATGCTTCTAGCAAAAATAGCCTTACAGACTGTGACATTCAAAATGCTTCACCTTCTCACTGCCAGGAAGTGCTGGTGATTGCTAAAGCTAATATCAACCAGTTCTAGAGCTGCCTGAGCATACACATGACTGAGCAAACCTGCAAGAAGTGTCCATCTACAAATGTGGCACCAACAGAGGAAGACAGAAAGTGGGACAAGGGACAAAAGAAAGACGTGGAAGAGTGGAAGAGCAGAACAAAGAATGGTTTCTGGGAGAAAAGTCTATGGGAAACGAAGGGTACGTGACAGGCAGGAAAGGGGGGTTTCACTAAATAGAAGAAAAGCTGTAGTAAGAGTGAAAAAGTTAGGGCCTGCTTTAAAAAAAAAAAAAAAAAAAGGAAGGAAAAAACCTAAGAGAGTTGTGGAGAAGCTGGTAGAGGAGCCTAGGATTGACAACTCCTTGCTTACTTGTATTAAAACCAAGACTGGTTAATTCAGATTAATCAACCCAAGTTAACAACTCAGCTTTTTTTTTGCCACATGGCTATATCCTGTTAAGTAGAGTGGGCAGGAAAATGATCAGTGAAGAGGAGAGTCAGAAGAAAAAAAAGTAACATAGTCTGAGCTTGGGGTGCCAGAGGGTTATATTAAAGGACATACCAAAGAAAACCATATTCAGGTGTTCATTTTTGAGTGAACAAATGGGGGAAATTTGGGGAGTGGCAAAGTAGAGATGGAGATTGTCCAAATCAAGTGATAATTGAAAACTACAAGAGCAGAAGGAACAACGGTGAAGCCAGCAGAAAGGGAAGCTGAGAGGAAGGCAAACAGAATCCCATATGGCAATAGTGAAAGAAAAGGAGAAATTTTGCTGGCAGAGGGGTGGTAGGAAGACTGGCTTGCAGGGGTGAAAGACAATAGGAAGTTTCTCTGCAAAATCCTGTACTGAAAAATTTTGATCAATCACATAACAAAATGTATTAGCATCTGGGAAAGTCCCTGAGAAGCTTTGCATAGAGCTTCTAGACTCTACATCCCCGACAGTTAAATGTCATCTTCTCAGAGATTATTGTGCTACAATGTGCAGAGCTGTACCACAAGAACAGGCAGTGGTATTATTTACCATGTCATGTATTAACACCATCAGATGATGGTCTTGTGATTATTGGTGTTTATGGCATAGTCTATTGTACTTCTGGTAATGAATGTAACATTTGCCTTGGGATGTCAATCAACAAAATACCTATCCTAATTTCTATTGATGTATTCATTCATTATCATTCTTTATGATGAGCAAACCCACACGCCTATATTGTTACAGCTACTGGAGCGACAACAGCAGGTCTCTCGCAAAATCCGTTTGGCATAGCAAAACCTAGAATTTCAAACGGAAACAAACCTCTCTGAAACTGCCCATGATTTTAGCTCTCTATCAGTTCTTTCCAATGGGATATGTAGGGACCACCCTGTATCACTTCTTAGTGTTGCGGACAAGGGCCTGATGTTCACTGTTGGCTTTTCTGTCATGAGCTGCTGAATGGGAAGGAAAGCATCTCTCCTCTTTCTTTCTACTTTAATTCAGCAATGGAGAACAAAGCTTTGCCTAAGTGAAAGTGTAAGCTTAGATATCTGATTGGTTACGAGGCAAGTTTGCAGCCTGCAGAGACACTCAGAAACATGACGATTGGCTTTGCTTAATAGCAGTGACAAAAGCTCCTTATCCTGCCAAAGCAGCATTAAAACCTCCCATGCACAAAGGGTGGGAATGATAGTGCCAGTGCTGCGGGTCTGACAGCTCCTTCCCAAAGATGTCTGGCTTGTCTTGTGCTGTGTTTACAAGCAAGCAGGTTTTATGCTACTTTTGGCTCAATAGGAGCCTATATAACAAAATTTCCTCTCTTTTCCTGGGAAGAGGCAAAACGCTTATGTCAAAAGATTAACTCTGACATGGATCTGAAGCTGCTCCCGAAGGGAAGAACGGATGTAACGATGTCTCTAGTCTAGGGCACAGGGTACGCAAGATGGGGCTGAGAACTAGCTGTAAAGCTGCTAAGAGGCAAGCTTGCCCTGTGTACCGCAGATCTTTGCTTGCTAACTCTGAATTAATTACCATACACACAATACATTTCTTCTGCCTCCTTCAGATCCTGCCTCCTACTGGGATGGTGTGGAAAGCTGATCTTAGTTTTGCTTAAAAAAATCCTGTTTTTTGCTATTCTCATACTTCCAACAATGCAAGGAAAATCAGGAAATCCCAGAACAAGGCTGCTGAGGTTTACAGCATGATATAGAAAGAGGCGTTTCATTCCCTATTTTACTGGTACTCTCTGTCATGGCTTCTTGCTTTATTCTCAGGATGCCTTTATATCCCCATTCCTCTAGATGCCTCTTCCAGAGATGAATGTACATGCTGGCAATTAGCGCTGGCTCTGGCAATTACACTTCTGGGGCCTCTCTCTGGTCTCACCTCATCTGAGCAAGTCAATTAATCTCCCTGCATCTCAGTTTCTCCGCCTGTAAAAAATAATAACGTGTGCACCACCCAGTGCGGCTTAATTGACGTGCTGGCATCTCTCTGGCTGAGAGTGCTGCACAGGTACGATGTGTTTTTATCTGAGGCAAAGTAAAATGCCATTTTCTGGCTGTCATTATACCTGAGAAAATGTGAGCAGCTTGCTCCCACCTCAGAGATTCGGTGGGTCAGCTCTGAGGACCTTCAGCCCACCGCAGCTCTGAGCCAAGGGAGACCCTGATAAAAATAACAGTACTGACACTGTTGCTTAGGATGTCTCAGTTCATTTTTTAAAAGCACTTACTTCACTGACACTTCCTTAAAGAAAAAGAGGAAGGGAGACAGAGAGAGAAAGAGAAAAAGAAATCATTCAATTAGAGATGAAAATAATGGCCCCATTAGGAGCCGAAAGGCCTGCCTGCACAGCGCTCACTGCAAAATCAGCAGGAAGAAGGCAGTGGACTGGCGGTGAGCTGTGAACGTTTCACAATGAGAGCAAAGGCCCGTTGCACTAAGTGCACACCGGGTACCTGCAGAGTAAGAGTCTCCATTCCACATGGCTCCTGGTCTAAAGTGAGACAGGAAAGGTCAAGAAGAAAACTAGTCCCAGGGAAGTGATAGCTTGCCAAGGCTGTGCACAGCAGGCAGTGCAAAGGTAGGCAGAACATCTAGATCCCACGGGATGACAGCTGGTCCTCCAGATCACAAAACCCCTACACACCTACTTTATTCACCAACTGTCTCTGTGGCCTTCAGTGCATCACCCTGTGCCTTAGTTTCCTGTCCTAAATGAAGGATAACTGTACTGTCTTCTAGGAAAGGAGAGATGTGGCAGTGAGATGGGTACACTTTTCATTGTAGTTTGTATCTAGAAAGTTTCAAGTTTTTTGGCTGGGCTGTGATACGATTTTTTTTTTTACGAAGAACGTCACATTTTTCTTCACAACTTAAATGCAGCACTGCAAAACACTACTCTGAGTCTTTCCTCTAGTTAGCTTTCAGGATGAAAATTTACCAATTAAATCACTTTTCTACCAAAAAAATTGTTATGCAGATGCCATATCATTTCAGGAGATGTCCATTAGTGCTAATTGTGATGGTGGCTTTGGTAATGCAGACACTCGTCTGTTTGGGACTAGACAGATGAGTTCAATCCTATTTCAGTCAGGCTACTGAACAGATAGCAGATGTTAATTACTTTAGTCGCTAATTCCCTAGACCACATCGTAACACATGATCCAGAGGTGAAAAGTTTTGTATCCCATTATCATGTCTCCTATATCAAATAATGACTCCAAAAATAAACTAGATGTTTGAAGAGGATTGAATTAACAGTAATTTCTGTGTGCTTTGTGACATCTCTTTTTGTCCGTATATGCTCTCTAAGCACTCAGTGAATCACTGCAGAAAATATATTATGTTAAAGCTGGTAAAGCTATTTATTGGGTACATTTTGTATATAACAAGTGCCTTTTTGGCATTAGTCCATGTTAAGTCCTTGGTTTTTAAGGAGGCACTAAGTGACTCTGACATGGGTAGAGGAGAGTAAGCAAGTTGGAGAAAATGTAATTGGAGTAAATGAACTATCCAAGACACAAAGTGGACTTTAAGAACCACCACTCTGGAGTTTACAGAACATCTACATTCCCCACTAGCAACTTCTTTAAAGAAAAAAAAAAAATTTAGATGCGTGGCTAGCAGTGCATACATGAAGCAAGACATGGGATCCAGGGCTGGCTGGAGTCCTTCTGTGAACGGTCTTTGTGCTTTCAGTGAAACATACTCTTCCACACAACATATTGGCTGTCTTCCTAAAATTTCAGTTTTTCACTGGAAACCTATAGATTGTCTATGGAAACCAATTTCTTTCCTTAAATTGTGAGTTGGGACTGCAAATGTTGGCTCATTATCAAATAATTCAAAAAAATCCCAAATTCCTATCTACCCTAATTTTCTCAACCAATTTTCATTAATCTGTTATTATACATCTTAGAGTGTGATCTAAAGAGTATTTGGTATAAACAGGATATGCATAATGTGACCCAAAAATTCAGGCACTGATATGTCTGAATGGATAATCTGATCCTAAAGAATAATTTTTATGACAGACAGACAAGTAAAAGGGAAAAATCACAAAGGATTCAAATATCTTAAAAAACACAAGAAACAACCTGAACAACCTGAAAGTTCACAGGATACTGAAAGAGATGGCTTTCTGAGAGTCAGTCTATGTTCTGCATTTAGTGTTATGGAAGGTGCATAAACATTTCCTAAGGAAAAGAAGACTCCTTGTCTTTCGATAAAAAGGCACCTACCCTCCATGCAGCCCGTACCTGAACAAGGAATAAAAGAGATAAAAATGGGGAGGAAAAAAAATCAGGCTGCATTTTTCAAGCCTTTGTTAGGAAAAGGATGTGAAGAGGGTGAAGACTTCTAATTATTATCATCTGAGAAGTGTTCACAGATACTAGCTTTGGGGAAGCCTGTGGCTGGTGAAGAGCACACATCAGCAAGTGCACACAAATGAGGAGGTACCCTCTCAAGAAAAACAACGCATAAAACATAGATGTTGCTTATGCAAATATATGATGATGACAGTGCCAGGCACTGATTAAGAATTGAATTTGATTCGCTTAGGGTCCCCCCCCACTTTTTTTTTTTTAAATCAGCAACATGCTGTTTTTTTTTAGGTACTAGTAGATGTCCTTGGCTCATTCCTCCTTTATCCATCTCCTGACCGGTCCCCTGAGGTTAGGTCCACAATACCTTGGAGATTAGCAGGTGAAGGAAAGCTTCCAGTCAGAGGGTGTCCTGGAGGTGATGTCCTGCAGGTAAGACTCCAGAGGTGGTTGATGAGCAGATCAGGGTTGCTTTGTGCTTGCCACAGGTGAAAATAGCTTTTTATGCATCTTGTAAGCTGCATTGTTCTTGCTCCTAAGGATGCTCAGATATGCATAAATTTCTCTTCAGCCTAGCTACATGAAGGAAGATCTAGTTGTGCAGCAGAAGAAAATAATACTGAAATAACTTTTAGAGTAGGCTGACTGGAAGATCACTTCTTGCTGTGCTTGCAAAAGATTATAACTTTCCAGTCATCACTGCAGGGGCAGAGATGTTTGGAAATGGCAGAAACGCATCACCAATATCAGCTGATGTGATCCTGGATACCAAAAAACAGCATGGTCCTCCTCTGATAGCGTTCATTGCTAGGAAGATTTTTCTGACACAGTGGCCATTACTGCATACTGCAAGTGCCTATTCTAAGCCCATCTCATCTTGGCATTTGTGACCTGCTGGGATTGGTTCCTAGCACTACAAATTGGCAACAGATCACATGAACAGATGGCCCTGAGTATATGCATGCCAAGACTCATTATGTGCCCCTTTTTTAAGAGCCACATGTGGACTCTGTCTAAGTATGTGGCTTCACCTCTCACTTCGGGAATCATGATGGCACGCCTTTTTTTATTCAAGAAAAGAGCTGTCTCCATTTGCAGTGCACTCTGAAGTCCTCACTCACTCTCAAAAGGACTAGAGCATCCGTCTGGTTTGGATAAACAGCTGTGCAATCATTTTGGATAGCTTGGAGCAGGCTGCTGGTAGCCTATAGGAAATGAAGCTGCTGGAATCTATCCATTTCTCAGTAGACTCCCAGTCTCAGTAGATTTTCCTTACCTCAGGTGATATTCTTGCGGCCGCTACAGCACAGACAGAACGGGGCATGGAGTGCAAATTTTCTCGCAACCTGTATGAGGCTGCAGACAAAGCACACAGAACGGGACGGACAGGTCTCCTGTATTTTACTGCTCAGAGTGTATTAATCATGCTTTCTCTACTGCCAAGTCTACATAGCAGTACAATGAATCTGTTACAGCTAAGGGACTTAGGCACTTAGCCCCTACCGATTGGAAGAGGCTCTGCTTTTGATACTTTCAGCTTACTTTGCAGAACCTCAGGTCTGTGTTATTTACCTGATGGAGAAAGACTTGCCCCTTTGTCTTTCTGAAGATCACTGTGACTCTGCCGCCTCTGCATCTCCACAGTTCTGTCAACCTCAGATTATTTCCTGGGAGAAATACGTCATGTACTGATCTGTCAGTCACTTCTTCAGGGATGCTGAATCTATTAAAAAGAAAAACATGATTTTAAATGACATGTCGTACTAAACTGTCTCATCACCTCCAAAGTGAGGTGAAATGTATTCTCTTTATAATTATTTTTTACCCTATGCCTCAGTATTATTCTTCATTCATAGGAATGGTATTTAGCCTGGAAGATTATAGACCTGGCTATAACCATAGAAAGGGAGAAAAAGATTTACTCCAGTCGTGTCAAAGGGACCTCAGTGAATATTAACTGATAAAGTATACACAGATCACAGCACACCCTCATTGCTCGCCTGTGAATTTATCCTGCCTGATAAATGGGAGCAGTTTATAGAGAAGGCAGAAATTGATACGAGAGAATATTCTATCTAGGATGCGCTGTATAAATTACTGGATGCTTATCTGTGAGTAATTCCCTTGCATATGCTAACTGTCCACAGACTTACAGCCTATGGCAAAGACATTAGATAACCTTCGATTCACAATTGCCAGGGGCAGTCTTCATGCTAAATAAATAGTTCATCTCTTTTGGGCTCAATTGATACATCTATTTGCAAGCATCAGAGGTATTGGTCTAGAAATGGATACCTAAGCTATAATTCTTTAAAGTTGTCCTTCCTTTTTTGTGCCTGCAATTTTTTGCTGCACTTTATGTAATTTAGCAGCCTGCTACTCCTAATTTGTCTATTTTATCCATCAAGGTGCCTATCGAGGTGCCTGTCAGGTAGATGGGACAGTTAAAGACATGATGTTTTAGATTGTTCTTTCTTTCTGTATGTGTTCTATCGAGGGGACAAATTATCACAAGCACGATCACATATTTACCTGTTGGGCAACTTTGCCCACAGTTCTTGGCTGCTACACACCTATGGGCTGATCTGAACAGGAAATACTTTTCTACTGAGCTCCACAGGCTTGAGATCAGAATTCATCCGAGCAAAAAGTGAGGACAGGATGCAGGCAGGCTGAAAATCAAGCACTCAGTATGTACAGGAAGCAGCATTTCCCAGTGCTCAGACAGGTGAATGACAAATGTCCTCCTCTTTCGACATTACCCTCGCAGCTTAATACAGATGTTACAAAGTGTTTGCTTGGCATAAGCAAGGTTTATAGCTCTACTTTCTAGAGAAAAAAAAAAAAATCACTATCTCTGCCTGAAAGTCAAAGCACCTCTTTCCAAAGGAACTGCACTGGCACTTGAAGCCCATCTCACAGGCCGGTGCCAAATAAATGTGAACGAACCAGGAGGAAATTCAACACGCAAAGAGAAAATTTCGAGTTGCCTGAAGGCTCTAAGCAATTTACAGCGATAGGTCAAAATCAGGAGGTCTGAAGTTGTTACTCCTCCCAGTCATAAAGCACAAAGCCAGGGAGGTCTGTCCCTCTGTGACCCAGCTCCGGAGCCACCGAAATCTCCAGCCTCATGTCAGTGACAGTGACTGAAAGACCTGGCTGAAAGCTGTGGTGTCTGGGGGAGGGCCGATCCACCTGAAGACACTTGTCCCTGCCTTGAGGGACACAACCTCCACTGGAGAGGTGCGCCAATGGCTAGGCTACTCTCAGCAACCATCTTCAGCGGAAATCTGTAGCTACATCCAAACTGCTGCGCCATCCAGCTGACCCAGAGCAAGCATAACTAGAGGGTCTGCATTGCCCCCCACCTCCACCTCATCAACAAATAAATAAACTGGAGATTTTTATCAAAGTCTGAGCTCAAGACATTGTTCACCCACCAATGTTCTTTGTTCTGACTTTTACTGCCGGTCATAACAAGTCATGCTAATAAGTGCTATTTCCCAGGAAAGTTGTCAGGAAAACTCGCCCTATTTGTGTAGCAGATTTACGCTGCTCCGCTCTGGGAGAGGTGCTGATCCCACCTCTCGTTCCAGGCATCGCCGGCGTCCCTGGCAGAAAGCCACGTGCGACTCTCTCCACTGGGAAGCGCTTCATTCACCAGGCGCTGACACACCTCCCGGCCACGGTTTCCCCGCGAGGGTCATGCGAGTCACCTTCGCTCACAGAAGACGTTGCCTGCAGTGGCACAGGGCACCGGCGCGTGGCATGGGCCGGGCTCGGCCGGCACCTTTCGGGAGCAGAGCTGCGCGCTCCCGCCAGGGCAGCGCACCTCTTTCGGATGCTGGCGTGGAGCCCGTCTCCTGAGGAAAATCGGGAAAGCCCAAGCACAAGCTCCAGCCAGGAGCCCAGAAAAATCTACAGCCTGGACCACCGGTGGCCTGAACCCCCTGCGGTTGTGCCTGGCCTTCCCTGCTGCTCGCCCCATCCTGCTCCCTCGAGGCCATGCCATCGTCTTGGCTTCACTGACCCAAAAAGCAAGCTGAGACGGAGCGAATTCCTCCAGAAATGGGCTCAGCCCCTCTCCCCCCACCTCCCCCCCACATCCACCTCTCCACATTGTTGTTGCCCCCGTCCCCCCACCAAGGACGAGCACGGGTGGCACTCGGGGCCCTGCCAGGTGGGAGATGCCGTAACCATGGCAACCAGTGGGCACCGGGAATTGGGAGCGGGGTAGAAAGGCGCTGAGTCACCCTGCACCACCCCGCCTCCGGCCTCGGAGAGCGGCTAAACCAGACAGCGAGCCCTTCCGACCGGCCTTCACCTCCCGCAGCCGTGCTCGCCTGCCTTCGGTGTCCCGCAGACACTGCCGGGCTTGGGGCACGCTGGGATTTCCTTTCCTGCCCAGGCTCTGTTCCCCACATCCAGTTTTGAGAGCGTTTTTCAAAGGTAGGAAGCGAAAGCTGAGGTGAAACCCGCTTGTTTCTGGCCCCGGTGCCGCCGTGGGATCGCCCTGGGCTGGCACGAAGCGTTCGGTCTGGTCAGGCTGATAAAACCGCCCCCTCGCCGTTTCCTCACCTCCAAGCCCGGGTGGCGCAGGCAGCTGTAGTCTGCTGCTGGTCACAGCCCCAAGGGTTCCTCTCCCCACAGGGTAATTTGGACGGACCAGTGAGCGGATACCAAAATAGCTGCTGATCTCAGGTTCTGAGCTACGGAGACACGGGAGTTTTGTGCTAAGTGTATTTGGCCCGTTTGCCCTGTCCTATGGACAATTTTGCAGCTGGTGTAGGGATGCACAGGAGAGCAGTTGGGCTGAGCTTTCTGGGATGGGCAGAATTAGAGGACACTGATGGTTAGCAACGAGCCGGGGGGTTAAGACATTACAGCCCTCTCGCCCGGTGTCCAGTGCGTTCCTCAACAGGAACCCCCCCAAAGACGTGGGCTCATCCTGCGGTCCCCAGCTGCGCTGCTGGCAAAGGCGCAGCTGAGGGCATTCCCAGCGCGGTGCCTGTCAGCGGCACTCAGCTCCCTCCTTGTGCCTCTTGCACGCCAGTCCTTGCTCTGAAGACACTTCACACCGCTATCATTTTCCATAAGAAGCTGACTGTAGTCATTGACTATAAAGGTCAGCGAGAGGAAAAGACGTCTTTGAATTAGTCTCCCAGCTGTAAACCTGGGAGCTGGCAGCTCTCTATCGAGCTAACTGGAGATAAGCCTAAGATCCAGCTCCTGAGTCAGCAGCAAGCTACCATCTACTGCTGTGCACAGTGAATGACGTCTCTTACCAGTGCTATGTGCTTTTTTCTCTGTGCATTCAACAACAATTTGCACAGATTTCGTTGGATCCCGGCGTCTAACCAATGTCCTTTGCAGAAGGAAACCAGGGACAACAGTGTCACTACTCTTATCTCTCTCTCAGTGGAAACTTTCACATTTCCATCTCAAAACAGTGAAAACCTAGAGGTTATTTCACATCCTCATGGCTTGTTGCAAAGACTCTCCCTACTGCCTTCCCTGGAGGGAAGAAAAGTTGCCTTCACTTCTAAATATAGCTTTAATGAGTGCAAGATAAATAAGATAGCAAGGAAACTTAATCCAGTTAGCAAAGAAATAGCAGGAGGCATAAGATACTTGCGTACAGAGATGGGTCCTAATACCGAGGGCTGAATCCACAGGAACACCGAAAGGCTCAAGTCTACTGAAACTCCAGTGGTTTTGTGGCTCTGCAGCTAGGTAAGAATTAGGCAGGTGGTTCTTACTGCCAGTGATGACAGCAGAGTTGTCTTTGGCTTTGGGCAAACACACATCCCTCCTGACTTTCTTGCTTGGATGCAGCTGAATATACAGTTTATGAAGGGAGAAGTAGCACAACCTGGAATACACAAAGATCTGTGCGAAATCACTCATTTGCCATGACTTGTCAGTGGATTTCACTCCTGACATATACCCACTGGCTGTTTCTGGTATCATCTGTGGTCTCCAGTTTGACAGTGCCTCAGTCTCCTTTTTTTCCTCCAGTCCTGGAGCATTACAGAGCTCTGCTCATACATCTAAGTTTGAGTTTGTAGCAAATCCCATTTACTTAAATCCAGGATCCCAACACAGCACTATCAATGCACCTCAGTCTTGGTCCAAACCTAATTCTTCAAGTCTCTACTAATGCCCTTTGGCCCTAATTTGTACTATCCTTTCTGCTGCTCACAACCCAATAGATCAGTACTGCTGAACTCAGCTCACCTGTATGGTAGTATAGATTTGCAAAATACAGAAGCAAATAGTATGCCAAATCTGACTCTTGCGGTGAGCTTTTGCTATTTGCACAACACATTTGTCCAAGGATCCCAAGAACTCAAAAAGCGTTATAAACCTGTATCCCTTGACCCATTTGAAGTATCTCCCTGGGCAAAAAGTTACCAACATTTCAAACAAAGCAGGGTAACACTACCTAAAAGTGCAAAGAAGAACATGTACAGAGAGAGAAATTATTCAGAGGCTCCTGCAGGGCAGTTTAAGCCAGGACTCCAGAATGAGCGCCTTGCTCTTGTCAAAAATGCCTGAGGACGGCTCGTGATTGTAAATGATCAAGGCCCTTCCTTTAGTCTCATATGAAAGCTGAAATTATCTTCATATATTCCCCTAGTTCTGTGCTGATACCACCACTTTCTGCAGAGACCTGGGGCTTCCTTGGAGGTCTCTTGACCAGACGTACATATAAAGGACTCACAGATTGGACTTCAGAAGGGAATCATGCACCCATAGCTTTCAGTGAAGCCACCTGAGGAGGCTGCAATGCTCAGAACCCTTTCCTAATTACACCAGTAGTCTTGTCAGCTCCTGGGAGGGCTTATATATCCTCTAGCTTTTAAAGGAATTCTATATTAAAACAGATATCTGATGAGCTAGAGCCTTCCTGAATATAGAAAGAAATTTAAGGACAATTAACTCCTTTTCTCCCTGCAGTATGGAGCAAGGACAGCTGGAAAAAGAAATCACATTGCACTCATTTGTAAACATTCAATGACACTTTTCATCCAAAAACATCTTAGCAGCAAATTAATCCATTTTTTCAGACACACAGGGCATTAACAATGTGCTAGGTCAGTTCTCTCACTTGGACTTCAACTTTTTCAAGGTTGCGACCATACACACACAGAAGAAAAAATATTGTCTTTAATTTCTCACTAATTTTCATGAACTTATTTTTAGAGGATGAAGGGTGTGTAAATTATATACATGTATATTTCAGTGAGTGAGTGAAAAAAAGTAAGCATCCATCAATCATTCAGTCAAACACAGAGGCAGCAAATCACCTATGCATGAGCAAATCACGGATATGAACATTATGGTCAATTATTCCACTATATCAGATATTTCAGCAACATAATATTAACACAAAAGAACAGATTCACATTTCAATGTTCTCAGTTGCCTACTATAGCATAGTAACTATGTGTTTATCCATCATTTTTTATGGGTCGTGATTTACTTCAAAAGTGAAGTAGAGCTGTGATCAGGGTTCACTTGTATGAGTGGGCATAGAGACAAAAGAGGCCGTATTTGTGGCTTATAGGGTTGGCAGGGAAGGCTGATAGGACAAGTAAATAGTACCTGGGAATGAAAGCACTGTTATTCCCCATTTTACAGGTGAGAGTGGAGGCCTAAGGAAACCTGGGCAAGTGGAAGTCTATAAAGGATTAGATAATAAATCCTGTTTTTTGAAGCACAGTGCTTAAATTAAGAGGCTGTATGTCTTCTCAAGAAGATCTAAACCTCAGAAACTCAGTGAGCACCTAGACAGCTGCAGCTTTGTTCTCCCCACCTCCATGAAAATGAATGAGATTTTGAGATGCTCAGTGCTAACAGGCTCCCCAGAGGTCACTGAGGAGCCAAATCCTCACATCCACAAAACCCTGCTGGTGAAATATGTGCAAACCAAAATATGCAAACACAACAGTGAAGTGTTCGTGAAGATTTATATAAATGATGCTTGAGTGTTTTCCTCAGTGGCATTTCTGACCTTTACCATGAATGTTCGTACAAATTATCTTTTTGTTTGTAAGAACAGTTGTGGAAAGGGAAATTCTCAAAAACATGCATTGAAGTGAAGCTTTGCTACAAAAGGCTTATGCAGCCATGCAGAACTCTCTTTCCTGTGTATAAAAGTTTCAGTCCCCCAGGAAAGGAAAAGAAGTAATATGATCTAGGTAATGCATTTTGCAAAACAGAAAACAACAATGAAAGGATTGCAAACAGCAAGATGCAATTGAAATGAACTCGAGGACTGAGATACATCACTGACTGTGTTTGAATAAGGAACGTTGTCATAAAAAACAAGCCTGTTCATTCATGAATAATACAGGACCAAAAGACAGGTCTGAATTTGTCATTTAAATTATTTACTGTAACTATGAAATGGCCACCTGTCTAGGCTTGCAGCAGTGTTTGAACCTAGGCACTTTAAATCAAAAAAGCAGACATAAATTTTGCTTAAGCTAAAGAGTAACTTTCTTATCAAAGTGGAGTAGTAAGCTTTTCTCCTCGTGTATAGGCCAGAGGCTTGAGCAGGAGATGTAACCTTTTCTGGGCTTTTATACCTCCCACCTCTCTGGGCAAGGCCTCCAGCCAAGCCCTCCAATAATGTGGTCTTCAGACCACATTACTGAGCTGGGGAACATCTTTAGGTTATGTTGTTTGCTATGCGCTGCTGGTGAAGCCCTTTGTCAGTGATGATTTCTTCCATGGGGCCCTATTGGGACATCAAAAAGGCCCCCAAGTATCCCATATGGCTGAACTATCAGCAGAAGCTACATGGTTCACCAAAACGCAGGAAGCCAGCAGCACAGCCTGTCCACAGAGAAGACCACCTTCTCCATGAGCAGAATTTAGGAGTAGTGATGTTTATAGTATTTATATAGAAGAATTATGAGCTCATCAGTAAGGCTATATATGCAGTTAACACATCTGTCTTTCACTCCGCCCAAGTTTTCAGTTCTCCATTTAACAAATTAAACTTGCCTTGAAAGACATGTTCTGAGATGGTCTCTTGTTTTTTTCTGAAGCTGCCACTTGAGAACACTTCTGCGTGTTATGTCAGGACAGAGGCATCTCAGTTTGCAGTGGACTTCATATACAGAGTAGACACAGGACAGGTAGCTCCACAGGACCTACGACAGCAAGGCTGTTCTGACCTAACACTGAGAAAATAACAGATCTTAGAAATGCAACGCCTTTGTGACCAGCCGTAACATCAGCATTTAAATATGGAATAAAATCTGCACTGGAAGATGTCTAAAAGATATTTCTAAGGATTCTGAATGTATCTTTACATACTTGCCTCAAACTGTTCTCTCATCTCACCTCAGTCAACTCCTTCACAGTGACCTCCAGTTCTGATTGACCTGACCCGGAGAGGAGCCAGTGTCCTCAGGATTTCAATGTATTTTCAAAGCTGTTGCTCTATAGAGCGCGTCCAAAAAATCCCTGCAGATCTGTAATAAACAAGAGCTGCTTTTGAAAGCCACTTGGCATCCTTATTTAAATAACCCCCTTTTACTCTTCGATTGTCTTGTGTTTCACAGGGTTGTCATAGAGAGGAACATATTGATAAGTTAGTTGTGTATCAAGGAACATAGATGAGAAAGAAGCATTAAAATGAAGATGAAGTAATTTACTTTGTTCTTGAAAGCAGTTATTTTTGACCTATTTCTCCAGTGTGCGTAGCTACAGCATCTAGCTGCTCCTTCATACAAATTCAGACATTGGGAAGAGCATTCTATAGTAAAGACTGTGCATAGATATGGTTAACACTGCACTGCCTCAGATTGGAGCAGAATCTGTCACATTCAATGCATCACGTGTAAGTGAACATGTTGTAGCAGAGAAGTCAATAGGTTGTTTAGTTATACTGAATTTCTAGAAGGCAAAAAGCTCATGTTCACTTTTCCAAAGAAAGAAAAGGTCTTAAATATCAGTGCATTAGATCTTAAGAATGCCCTGTCAAAACACAGATTGTTCTAAAAGTTCTTACCGTTTAAGATAAATGTCTTACTGAATTAAGCAAGGTCCTTAATCTCCCCCTCGTATGAGAAAGATGATGAATGAAAGCAGTCAGTAGATTCATAGGCTGTTTCCTCCAAAAATAATCCAAGGCTTATTTATTTATTTATTTGTTTTCCCTGGTGCATTCCAGCTTTGTTTACACTTAACTAGAACACCAGAAAGGAAGAGATAAAGGTGAGCGATGCCAGAGCAGGTCCTCACTGAGTTTAGATCATCAGAAGGCTTTTTCAGCAGATGCCACTTCAAGAAGTCTAGCTCAGCACCTACAACGTAGAACAAGAGCTACCCACAAACTACAGCATTTCTAGAAGGTATGAACGCTGTTGGGATTTTCCTCTGGATTTTTTTTTTGCCCTTGCTGAAATACACAACTTTATTCCTGACCCACGCAACATACCTATCCTTTTCAGATATCCCTAACAATTATTTCACTCATATCAGAAGGAAGCATTTGCCAGTGGAATAGTTTTGATTGTAGCAATATATTAACAAAATATATTAACTGATGCACTGCTTTATTGTCTCAACTTTCCACTACCATTTGGCACACTGTGCTTGACAATATTTAAAGTTTTTAACAGGTTTCTTTTCCCTAAGCTTTTAAAAATACCCTTGCATTTCCATTTTGCAGTCACCTGCACCTTCTTCTAAATGCAATCCCCCAAAAGCTGTCAGTTTATTTGTTTCTGAAGCCTCATCCACGTGATGACAACATATAATCACAGCTATAGTGATAAATGGACAGGTAGGTAGTTCCAGGGAGGGCAGCCACAGAGCAGGGTGAGGAGGGTGGTAAGAAGGAACCATCTCAAATAATATTGACTGAAAATATGATCCTAAATGTTATTGCTTTGAGTGTTCTCTACCATCAGTATTCCAGAGGTATCTCTAGCTTACATCTGTGTAAGCGTAACAAGAAATAGACCCTGAAAGGTAACAAAATCTTTTCTGTTAATAAGCATATAAATTAATGACACTTGATAACTCAGCTTACCAGGGTTTATGACCTGCAGTGAAAACAGATTAGATGTGATCCAAATGCAAAGAGTTGCCCTCAAACTTCATCCTCAGCTGCAAAGTGCATTCCTGTGATGAGCAGGCTTTGGTTTGCAGCTCAGTGACCTGTTCTATATTTCCATATACATTTCTGGATTCAATGGCATGTTTATATATTTGGCAAATCAAGTGCCTCTTTGTTCAAATGTCATTCCAACAAAGGTTCAGTTGTGTTCTGACTTCTAGCTTCACTCAGAAATCTAGATGTCTTTCAAGTTGCTCTGCTTCTTTCCAGAGGCATTTAAAAGTTGTGTGGGTGTTTTAAAGTAGCGAATGAGCACTGATTTCAGTGGGGATTTAGTACATGTTGTGAATAGTATATATGCTTTGTATACCCAAGGTAGTCCTGGAAAGAGGTCTCCAAGATTTCAGGTAAATATATTCCTCCTAATTATTCTAAGTGGACACTGAATGCTACTCTTCCATTTTATTTGGATTTCTGTGCCAATGAGCTGATCACATTAGCAGGTCATTAAATTGCCTCAGGTTTAAAGCTTTTCTGCTCACCAAAGTTAAGATACAGGAATCTAAGTGCAAATGGACATAT
Organism: Struthio camelus; assembly: GCF_040807025.1. NCBI lineage: Eukaryota > Metazoa > Chordata > Aves > Struthioniformes > Struthionidae > Struthio > Struthio camelus. The sequence continues at coordinate 7,922,096 of NC_090953.1, forward strand.
CCTCCAATTTAGGCATGCAAAGAAAAGGGCAATAAACTCAGCTGGAATCCTAACTGCACTGAAGTCCTACACATGCAGTGCTCTTGCTGTAAAACATTACAATCCTGCTAAGTACAGTTAAACTAGTTAAAAAGCAAAACGAAACTTCTTCACATTGCTCTTGTCCTGTAAATCAAGCCTCAATTATAGAGGTAATTATATCCATGCAAAGAGCAGGGGTTCGGGGACTGGAGCACTGTGTGTTAAGAGAGGAGTGCTGGAGCTCTGGTAAACTCCAGTTGGTATCTAATATCTATTCCAGTCAATAGCTGAGCAACTGGAATCCGTGAGCGATAAGGACGTGCGGCACTTTATAGGAGGTGCGTAGCCTCTCAGAGGGACAGTGCCATAAGGCATGCAGAAAGAACTGCAAGGCTCCCTGGCTGAGCCCCTGCACGCCAGCACTGGGGCTGCCGTTCTCCTGGACTCTCCCAGGCGAGCATCGCCCAGCGCTAGCACAAATAAGAGGCTTCTGTGATGGGCTGCGAAACCTGCCCTGGCCTTGCCGCACTGGTGCTGTCACTACTCAGCTCATCTAATGCTGGCTCAGGCACAGGGCTGCAACTGCAACCTCACCATATTGTATCAATCACACCATATCATCAGTTCAGCATTTCTTTTTCCTTTTAGATGTAAAGAGAAGGTTGCAGAGATAACGGGTTTAATCCCAGCAGCCACCTCTCACAGTGAGAGGTGGGGTAAGGCTCCATTGCAACTCAAATATTTGCCAAATTTCTGCTCTAGAGTCACTTGCACACTGAAAACAGCCTGAGGACTCCTGCTCATTTTGCACAGGCCATCCTAAAGCTGTCAGGGGCACATTCGCTCCTCACTACTGTCTTGAGTCCTTTCCAGAATAAGATAAATGTCTCCTTCCCATTTTCTCTCCAACCTCTCAGTAGAAATTTTCCTAAGTTACTGTATAATAATCCCATTTTTATTCTTTCTGGTCATCTCCTAAAGGTGAAAACGGAACCTCTGCTGAGCATCATCTTCCCAGGCTCAAGGCTTTTAATGAAACCTTAAAATTCCTTCTGTTTAAAGTCAGGAAGGTGACTAATGGACTAAACAACCTGTGAGGTGGAGGAATGGCTCTGCTGAAAAACACTGTGCTGCCAGTGAGGTCCGTGTGCCTCAGCTAATGTTTATGATAGTCAGTGAATGCAGTGTACATGAGACAGGAAACAAAACTCCTATCTGTGCCTTGTCCTCCTCAAGCTTATACTGAACTTTTCCCCACCTGCAAGGCCAGTGTCCGTAACAGATTTCCATAGCTGCTCTTTGCCTTTATGAATCTTTACCTCTAAAATAGAGATCCTCCTATTAAGGCCTCCATCTTATGCAAAATACAGGATATTCCTATGTAGTCTTTTGCAGGCAGTGCTATGTTCATCCTAGTTGTGCAGAAAGACAGCAGGACATGAGCAAACTCTGCCTTTGCATGCAGAGCTCCTGGACAGAGGGTGAGCCTGGCTCTGAGTCCTGCTGTCAGGGCAGTGCTGGCTGCTCCCCTCCAACCACTGCTGGCAGCACTGGGACCGGGGTAAAACACAAATTTGCAAAAGAGCAGACACAAAACCAATCTTGAAATGAATATTAGCCTCAGACTAATGGGTAAATGCTCACTTTGCTTTGATTTTTAAATACAATGCTTCTTCTCTCAAAGCCTGGATCAATGGAAGCAGGAAACTGAATGATAGCTAACACTTTACTTGCTAAGGAATAGGATTTATCCTTACACTCTCTCACAAGAACATGGCCTGCTGCAGGGTGAGTATGTGCTCTTGCATTTCCCTTGCAGCAGCGGTGTCTGCTCCCATTTCCCAGGTAACCAAAGCAGCTACTGGTAGGGTCTGGAGCTGTGTGAAGTGATCTGCAGAAAATCCCAGGAGGTCTATATGCAGTTCATTTCAAAATAGAATAAAATATTGAATTTCAAGATTTCCACAGAAGTGAAACATTAAACAAAAAAATTGCTTCAAGGCAATCAAAACATTTCATTCTGATAAAAATCCAAATGCTTTATTTTGTAAGCTGATAGACTTCAAGCTGCAGTTTCAGAAATAAAACTCAAAATGATCCAATTCCAACAAGACACTTTTAGCTCATCAAAAGATTTTGTTTCATTGAAATGCCACTGAAATTAAGATGTTCCTATGAAAAGTCATAATTTTAAGGAAATGACATTTTTTCTCATGGAGAAAATTTTGACCAGCTGTATTTGGCAGTTTGTCTTTGCACTTTGCCTGCACATTTCAAAGAAATTTGTGGGGAAGGACAGGTGCCTCATTATCAAAGAGAGGAAATGTAGCATGTTACAGAAAAGATACCCACTGGAGACTAAGATTGCTCCTTATGCTGCTGTTCTTCCTCGTTAAAAATTGACTTACGAAACCTGGGCAGGTCTTGGTGTGCGATATCCTTGCCAAGCAGGCTGAAAAGATTACTCATTTTAACCTGTATCCCTCATTTATCAGCATCCCCCTGGTTATCTTCTGTGTAGATCACAGGCACTTCTGTTGTCAAAGTCTACAATGCACTTGTCTCAGTTACACCTCATTCTGTGTCAGGGACTGTTAGACATTAGTGCAACACAGCTGACAGAAAAGAGCATCGCTTGGAAACACACCAAGTGCTTTCCTTCTGTCTTGTGCAAAAGCAGCTTTACAGCCAGTGTCTACAATGAGCTCAACATGCAAGTCCCTCTAATAGTTGCGCAACATGCATGCACTTCTCAGTAGAGAGCAACATGCCTGTTTGGAGGCAGTGAAAAAGGAAGGAATTTAGCTTGTGCTGGGAAGGTACTGGCCTAGTTTGGCAAGTCAAGACCTGTTGTATGCTCTCTGTTTGCTTCTCTCTTTTTCTGTTGTCTTCCTGATTTACAGGAGCAATAAGGGTTAATAATACATTGATAACAAAGTAATAATATGGTAACTTTTTAAAGGCCGCTACGTATTTGTAAAATGAACATGTGTCCAAGCCCTTTGTCTCAATAGCCAATGCACAGGAACACGAGTCAGCGTGTGGTTGTCAGGAACACTTCTGCTATTTAAGAGCAAGATTTGGAAGAGAAATCTTTATGTTCCTGTCCTCCTGAAAATACCTGTCTGATCTTATTACCTTGTACCAGTCGTCTGAGCCAGGATCTGTCCCTGAAGGGCTGGAAGACAGACAGCAGTAGGCATGAATGGAAGAGCTGTGAATCATCAGGCAGCTGCCTCTAACAGAGCAACCACTTTTTCCTGGCAAGAAGACCCTTATGGACTTGCTCAGCGAGGAGGCAGCATGGCCCCAGGGCTGCCCAGAATCCCTGCTCAAGCAAAGCTAACGAGGACATGTAAATAGTTCTTTGATGACAGGCAGTGATACTGAGTGTCCCATCTCACAGGGCACAGATACATGCTCTTTCTTGGCCCATAGTAGTCATAGGAGGGAAGGGAAACCAGAAAAAAGGCAAACAGTTAGCTTTACCCTGCCACAAAGAACATGGGATCTTTTTGTCTTCCCCAATTGGCTGAGTAGAGCTTTTCAAACCAGGTTTCCTGTACAGAAGCTCACAATTCCAGTGATATATTTTTTTCTTCCAATATTCTCTGGCCTCTAGATTGCTCTTTTCACGATCCCTACTCTACTAAGCACATATCCTAGGGTATGCTCAGGTAGCAAATAGAGGAACATCAGAACACAAAAAAAAAAAAAAAACCCAAAACACAAAAACTAAATTATTTTAAGCCCTCGAGTGACTAGTTCTAGCAACTACTTCAAGGTATTCATCCAGCTCAGCTGCACCATAAAGATCACCTAAAGTTGAGGGATCCTAGCAAATTCAGTGCAGAATTAAGGTCTTCTGCTAAGCACGTATTCCCAGATACGCAACAACCTTCACAGCACGGAGAGCCCCAGAATTCATCGCCAGTCACTGCCTTTGGCTATGCCCAGGCAGTGGCAGGAGGCAACAGGCAGGCTGGCCCTGGAAAGGCAACAGGATTGAGTCCTGGCTAGGACTAGCACTATATGAGCAACTTACCCAAAGTCCACAGACAACAAGGAGGAGATGCATCAGAGAGTGCAGAAGATGCAGACAAACTTTCTTATGCTGTTAATGGAACCCATCTGTGAAAGGGTCTCCAGGTGAGCCCTTTCTAATTAAAGCGAGGCTCACAGTATGGCCACACACAGTGCTGCAACTAATTAGGGAGGGCTGAGCACTAACACATTAACCTTCTCGTCTCAAAACATTAACTTTACCAGGTATAATATCTTCTGGGTGACATAAAGGTTAATAATCTGCATCCAAACCAGAATATACCTCAGTAAATACCCAATTAACTGGGTTCTGTCAGAGGCAGCAGCAAAATGCAAGGTCTAGGATGGCTGAAGCAAGGCCCTGTGGGGACGAGTGTGCGGGGGGACCTGTAAGGAACAGTCAGTGGAGCACACAAGAGTGACACTGCTAGAGGGAGTCTGTGCAGGTCCCAAGCCAGCAGTGGCTAGAGTAAGGGGAAGGAATACAATTAAATCCTGGGTTTTGTGCTTTTTTTCTTTTACTTCTATGGATATTTAACAAAGCCTTTTTTTTCCCCCCCAAGCTTCTTTCCTCACTCCCTTCCGCTGAAATGGCCTCCAAATCTTCTTCTTGTTTGAAAGTTAGTTCAAAGCAATAGTGGATGTATTCAAGTTGTATGCAGTAAAATGCAAGGTTTTCCTTGCAGAAGACAGAAAAGGAATGGGAGAGGATAAAGAAGTAAAAGAAACAAAGAACAACTGAATATTCAACTCTACTCAGTTTGAATGTAAATGTATCATTTAGCCTCATTTTGTAGAGGCTCAGGAAGAAAAGGATTTTCTTTTCATAAAACATAGGCTTGAAACATTTAAAAATAATGAGTCAAATAAGCATCTACTCTTATTGTGACCACTACAGCAAATAAAATAAATAGAAATAGATATCATCATGTTCTTATGAACATGCCACTGTGCTGGCCTGCACCCAAGGTGCTGGGCAAAAACTCACCCTCTCACTTTGATGGAGATGAAGAAAGAAGCTTTCTCCAGCAGTCAGGAAAAACAGCTGCAGGAGCTCAGGGTGCTTTGCAGGGCTCAACCACTTCACTGAGCTGTTGTTGTTTTAGCTAAAAGCATTTTTTTCTCCACAGCTGAACTGACACAAAGAGCATCAGACAAATTAGTCAGCAATGAGACATCCTGCATTTTTCATAACTACTCAACTCGCGTGTCTCTGAACTCCTCCTGTTCTTACTATTTTCCAGGTGTTCAAGTTCCCACATCCTGTAGTCATCTAGGATGTCCTAGTTTTCTCTCTCCTTTTCTACAACAATTCATTAAACTTCAGCTGAGACTTGTTCTTTCCAAAACCACTGTCTTGCCCTCTCTGTCACAACCTTTTCCTCACTAGGGTCTTCCCCCTAGTGAGGGGGATACTGCATAAGCACGGGAAAATGCTCAGCCCCACTGCCATTCCTAGCAAATTTTCCACTTCAACACCAAATCTTCAACTCATGCTTTCAACTCTGCTTTTACTGAAACTGAAAAACTGTTGGGAGAGACAACTATGGCCCACCTCACCAAGCAGTGAAGAAAGGTAAAACCAAAGAGATCATCCAGTGAGACATGAAAGAATGAAAATAGTGTTTTTAATATCATTTACAGGAAATTTACAGTATGTATTTCACATCACATTTCTAAACTGCTCATCTGGAAAATATTAGCTGCAAAAATACAGAATGCAGTACTCAAAATATATCGAGCATGTGGTTTCTCTTTCTTTTTTTTTTTTTTTCCTAAATCAATTGTACAGTGAAATATTTCCTTTTCCCAAGCAGGTTTTGTTTATTTTGGAAGTGCTGCTAAAAGTCTGCAAAATCACCACCAGTCAAACCAGCCTTTAAAGACCTTTTTAATGAACACTGTTTCTTGGGCACTGTGGGAAAGGATTAACATACATCCAAAGGCAGGGGCAGAAGCACCTGGGCTCATCCAGGTCCCACACATGCTGCTGTGGGTCATCTGTGGAGATGTCCTATGCAGGCAGGACCTTTTGCATATACAGTCACCCACAAACACTCTGCTCAGGTGATTATGAAGAACAGCAGTGATACTCAGGGCAAACATCGTTGACTGGTCTAGTACGGAGGCAGGTTGATACTCCTCCAATTTTGTGGACTCTTCAAAGAACTCTGTGGATGAGTTTTGAGCTACAGGTGTGATAAACTGAGTGGGATGGTCTTGTTTTTCCAAAAAGATGGTCAATGTGGGAGTATCCTCCACATACAGATGGTAGATTACATCTGTACACCAGCATCAAACACTTCCCAGAGAAGTCCTGAGCTTCTGAAAACTGGAGGAAACCCTCACCATCAAGCCAGCAGCCCAGTTATGAGATGTTTCAGGCTTTGGAGGGAATGTGGCAGATGTGCCTCATTACTGTGTGCTGGTATGTTGTTCTCCATTATTACATCATGGAGAAACATGAGGATGAAGATGGGAGTGAGTTAAGGAACAAGGTAAGTTCCTAATATTCCTATTAGCTAAAAAAGCCCTTCAGTGTTTGTCAGAGCCACAGGAGGGCCAGCTGGTTGAATTAGGAACAGGAAAACTTCCTTCCCAATCTGTTGTGATTTCTAAGCTCTCGGTTTGCTCAGCTGTAGCTGCTACTGAGGGATCTCAAGGGTGGAGAATAACAAGGTTACACAGGCAAAGCATATGCTCCTGATCAACGCCTGCATCAGAAAAATAATCAAAGAGAAGTCAGCCAAACTAAAACATTGCTTTTCTTCCATTGTGAACGAAGCATGGCCCAGAAGGGGTTGGGCAGTGCTGTCTCTTCTGCTCACAAACCACTTCAAATAAAGAGCTACGCTCCTCTTGTGTATGTAAGCACCCCCAATCCCTCCAGGCTGGCTGATGGTGCTTGTGTCTCATCTATAAAGCGCAAAAGGAGTTTCAAAATATCCTTATTGCATTTTTTCCCCATCTAATGCCACTTATGCAGTTCTAGCTCACAGATCCCCAAATGTCCCCATGATTGGAATGTGATTTAAGTACATACAGCAGGGAAAAAAAATTTCTGCAGACTGCATTCAACTTGTATCAAAAACCTAATGAACACCACATTTATTGTACTGTATTTACATGGTAGTCACGTATAATATAATACAATACAGCGATCCATTTTCAGTGGTAGGCACTATGGGTTTTAAAAGGTCACAGCTGTTCCCCTGTTCCCATCCCCACCCCTCCTCCCTAGGGACATTGCACCAAAGAGAAACAAGAGGTTACTTTTGCTTGAAACACTACCCAGTCCCAGCGTTGTCCTACTTTTTCTGTGAACCCTGCTCTGAGATGGCTCCTTTCCGAAAGTGGATGATGGGAACTACTTTCATGTGCTAACGTGGAGACTCCCAAACTTTGGTGGTCACAGACCACTGGCAACCCTTCGCATTTGTCAGTGACTGTTAGGCACATTCTCATCACCACTCTTTCAACTGAAAACATTATAAAGGAAATATGGGTCTATGCTACCTGGGATCAAGAGAGCCGTTTCAGACCCACTGCACCAAAGACTTCAGGAAAATGGCTGATTCTTCAACAGGGATCATAATCATCCAATCTTGCAGAAAGCATCATGGGCGAAGAACAGAGGTCACTTCTTCCTTCAGGTTCACACAGTTAAGTGTTATGAGGCACCATAACACTGAGATGCAGTTTACGTTGAAAGGTAAATGCACTGATGTTTGTGTGATGCCATACTGCAGAAGAAAAGGGTTTTAAGGGGCTAAGACATATGTGGCAGGGAAAGATGACTTCTGCTGTCCTAAAGGCTAGCTATTCACTTGGAAAGAACTAAGATACGTTAGGCCCTATGCAACCCTTTGATTCCAGAGAGATTTTGCATCAGATCTAAGAGCTGTGCAAACTGCAAATAAAATATCCACCACCTGCTTCACCTTAATACAAATTTGTTTTTGTCTGAGTTCATACTCTTCTTGTGTTTGTTCTCAGTAATTACTAAAATGAATGTATTAACTGGTGGGAACACTGGGAGAAGCAGAGAATTTCAAGCATCTGTCAGAGAATATTCCTGGCAAGTGAATTGTGAAGTCAAAGCCAGCACTTTGGCTGTCCTAAAGCAGTGAATGTCCAGAGGTGCTCTGCCCATTGGCACTGAGCAAGGTTCCTCTTACTCAATTTTGAATCACATACATTTGCACTAAATATTTGTACTGATGAGAAAATTCCAGCCTTTGACAAAGGAACAGAAATTTCCAAGTGATTTCTATGTCCAGTCAGAACAAACTAACTTGTCTGAATTACAACAAAGCTATTCCAAACCCCTCCAGACCAGAGATTATATGCAGAAATGACCTCGCAAATACACTGGAGGCATTTTCTAGTTTTCCTCAGCAATTCACAGGGAGGAAGTAAAATGGAAAATTCATTTATGAAGTTACTATAAATTATTTGCTGAGGTGGACTTGACAAGTTTCTTATTGCTTTTTGCCACTTGCACACCAGCCTCATGTAGAACAAGCCCAGCATTAGAAACTGTCAGAGCATTGCTAATCTTTTCCTTTGTACTTTTGCTACTCACCAGGCTGTGAAACTGCTCTGCCACACTTAATCTAATGAAAAGGGGGAAACACCCCAAACAGTCAATACAGTATCCCAAAGACCACATCCCTGGAATCACTCCATTCATCAAACAGAGACTGAAGCAAGGTTTTGACAAGCAAAACAGTACAAACGTTACATACGTCCAGAAGTTCTAGTCTTGCAATCATCTAAATGGTTTCCTCTATCCACATGAATTCATGGTGCCCTTGTGGGAGTAAAGGATGCTCATAACTGAGGCTGAGGCAAAACCGAAGCCTGAAGGAAAGCAGTCCGTGTTCTTACTCCGTCAAAAGAAAACACTAGTAATGCTTCTGACTACATAGAGCTTCCTTCTGCTCCACTGAATTCAAGGAACAGATCACGGCCAAAGATTTTACTTGGCAACACCAGTTAATAAAGAACTACTTAACGTCTAAGAACTGCTGAAAGGCCATTTTTCAGTAAAGCAATTGTATTAACACTTAGATTGGCTAGAAATGTCAATGAAATGATAGAAAATGTCATTAACAGCCTAGAAGAAGTTAGTCTATAAAAGCAGAACAAACTGTATAATATTTTGAGTGCATTTGATACTAAGTGAGACCTGCTGATATCTCAAGCAAATTTAAATGACAGTCAATAACGCTCATCACCTTGTATTGCCTGAGTAGAACTGAACTGTGCTTTACCATAGAGAGGAAGGAAGAACTGTGGCTGGAGAAAGGAAGCTGATGATCATTTTTGAAGAAAAGCCTACAAACTGTGGGTCTCGGAAAGAGGTAAAGTAGGTAGGTCTGTTCAAAGTCACTGAAGGTCTAGCACTGAATTGTTCCAAGGACTCTGGAAAGCTCAGCCACAGTGCCCTGCTAGTTTCTTTCCTTCTTGGATCACTCCGAACCATGAGATAACTGAAGGCAGGCCTGGCTCATGCCAGTGGCTCCCATCATTTGATTGCCTATCTTAAAAAACTGCTGCCCACGTTCCCACCAATTGCAACTTCGCCTTCCTGTGGGGTTAGAGGTGGTGGGGCATCATGTTGCAAGGAACACAGAATATTCAAGTCTCCTGGAATTGCCAAGAACAGAATAGGAAGTCACAGCAAGAGCACAGGACGTTGGAAGAAGTGAAGTTAGATTAAGGTAAGAAAAGCAAAAACTCCTAATGGAAGTTAAGAGCAGTTCAGTATTATTGCTTATATTCAGGGGTGCTCTACCCTGCACATAGAAAGTCTGTGAACTTCACAGGAATCAATCAGATTCTGGAGAGAGACAGCAAGAACATACCTGTTTCTGCTTGCAAAGATAGCGCATGGGAAATTAGGGGAGTATAGACGAGAATGCCTATGTCTAAAGGTAGAGTGGAAGTGTGTTTGGAAACCTCTGTGAATAAAAGAACAAGCTGTTATCATATCATCAGTCCAGTGAAACATTCGCATATGTCTTTAATACCAACAATTCCCCACATCACCTGACAAGAATAAAACAAACATCACAGCAAGATTGTCATAATCACAAGAAAATATTGAGCCCGACATGCCCAGCTGTGAGAAATGCTCTCACACAGCAGCAACAGCCATTGCTGACACCAGGGCTAAAGCTTTACAGTGCTGGTGACCTTGAGGTTAACTCTGGGTTTGCTGTGGAGTGAAAGTGCTGGTTACTAGGCAGAGTCACCTTTCTGTCTCCTCTGAGGACCTCATTCATTGGGGAAAATATGCAGTCAGCTGATGGACAAAGGTGAACACGAAGTGCATTGCCTCCAGCATCACTTTGATGAATGAAAACCAGCTGAGGATGCTACATTGAACTCTGATGGGGTTTGGAGGGACTAAAAATCTCTCTTTCTCTCTCTAAGAAAAAAGAAGGCAATACATCTCAGCCATTTGGAAATACTCCAATCACTTTTCAAATGTCTACAGATCATCAGTTCAATTTTGAAGCGTTCTGAAGCACCGCTAACTCAGCTAATAGAAGCACATTTCTTTCTGCATCTTTCCCTTTCACCTTCACTGCAAGGTGAGGCCCTACTCAGATTAGTAATGGCAGCACCGAGTAGTTCAGTGCCTTTTCCAGGTGTCTGGCAGTGTGAAGCCCTTCTTAGCTGAATTCCTAAGGAATGGAGGGTTTGTCTAGGTAATTCAAGTGCTGGACTTTTCAGTCCAATTATACATCCAAGATGCCCTGGGCAAGGATAGAAAGATGCGAAAGGAAACCCCAATCTGAAGTCATGCAAGGCAACTGGACAATCCCTTAGAGTCTACTAAATCTCAAGTAGTTTTAATCTCCAACATCCCATTCCTTAGCAGACAGCCATGCAGGGAACACAGTGCTCGGAGATGTCCAAATAACATTTCTGCTGAGACCTCAACAAAACCCTGAACCTCAGTGCCCTTGAATATGGAGGAAAATTTCCAATTTTGTATTTCAAGTACATAGTCAATGCCACTATTTCTGTTTCCAGGAATGGGCATTTTTCTACCTCCATTCTTGCTATTAAGTCTCCTGCATGGTTAAGGCAGTTGCGGGATGGAAGTGAAGTCCTTGCAGGCTAAGGCCCATTGCATTTTACGAAGCAGCAGGATGTCTGAGACTCTTCACTCGTTATTCTGTAACCAAAACTGAGTTGCAGGTAAAATGGGTTTGTGGTTTTGAAATGAGAAAAACAAAGGGCCTGCTAGGATGGATGGAGCTTTTTGTTTGCGTGCTTTGTTTAAAATAAAACTTTTCTTGAATCTGTACCAACGCACTGACAGTAAAGCTCTTCATAAGGCAGGTTTCTGATAACATCCTTAAAAAAAAAAAATCAAGAAAGGGGGAAAGCTTTTCAAAAGTCACATTACTGGAAGAAATAAAGCAACAATCATACAGATATATTAAGAAACAGCATAAAAACAGTAAAAGTAACCCCACGTAACTGAATCTCCCATACATACCGATAGAATAGATTACATTTAAAAAAGGAAAAAATAAAAATGAAAGTGTGAAGTGCTTTGGAACATGGTTTCTATAACTCTAGTTAAGGGAGATTTTTGACTGTACTGACAAACCGCAGTTCTTGAACACTTGGAGTTTGTTTGGCATCATGTCAGCATGTTATTCTCATTCACCTTAGACTTTCAGAGGCGAAAAAATGAAATTGTGAAAGGGGTTGTTGAAATTCAAGCAATCAGGCTTTAAGAAAGTTCTGTTCTATGACATGTGTTCTGTCTGAATGTGTGTGTGTGTGTGTGTGTGTGTGTGTGTGTGTGTGTGTGTGCGCACGCGCGCGCAGTATAAAATTACGAACTAACATTTGAAAGAGACAGCAGTCTAAGTAATAAATTTTCAAAATGAAGAAAACTGTACAGAATGATTTTCAAGGCTTATACTTGACAATTATACATATTTTATGAGACAGTTATGCACCCTGTGCCTTTCTAAAATCATTGTTTTATGGAAGCAGTATCTCTATATACTAAACCAATCTAATGGCCTAAAAAGCATCATTTACCATCCAGCATAACAATGGCACTGCATAGCTTTATAATTTTTTTTTTTAACTCCTTCATTGATCAAATGATTCTTAACATGGCTCCAAACCAAGAATCAAACATCTATGCTTACAATATTTGTTCAGTATTTGGCACAGTGGAGTTTATTTGATATACCTTTTTTGCCCTTATTCTTGCTGAACATTTAATGCTGTTCACAACGCACATGTAAAGTCAGTCAGCTGGAAGCAGTTTGATACCCCTCCACATATTTAAATGCCTAGATAAGAGCAAATTCTGCTAAAAAGGTATTGAACGTGAGTGGTAAGTTATCAGCCCTCTGCAATTGTGCCGACTGTGGTGTGTCCACTGCCAGCAATGGACAAGGACCCTGGGAAGATCAGCTACTCTGCCAGCTGCATGGAAGCTACGTCCAGCATTTGGTTTGACATGCCAGGTTAGGTTTCCAAATGTCTGAAGGTTCACAATAGCTTCAAAATACAAACACAAAAGGAGCTTTCTGATTAACGATGCTAACCCTTAAAACCTTTCTGACATTTACTCCATTGGAAATGTGTCTGGTTTCCATTCCTGACCGGGGAAAACTCATCCAATGCAACCACTTTGTATTGCTTACCAGGAGGAATTTTTCAGAAAAGAAAAACATACATGCAAGATAAGCCTGAGCCAATGCTGTTTGAAATCAGATGAAAGTTTCCTCTTGATTTTGGCCACACTGGGTAAGACTGCAATTGCAAAGGCAAAGCCAACTCTGCTCGCGTGTGGGTGCCTCTTGAGAATTTGGATGAAAATTTACGAGGTGCTCAGTGCTGGCCAACCTCTTCTCCTATTACCCAGCCTTCCATAGAAATGTTATCTGCAAATCTAAGGGCAAAATATAGCCTTTAGGCAGGAAGATCATTCTACTCTCTTCACAAGGCTTCCATTGAAGTCAGTGGAATTTCTCAGGTGAAAAAATATCAGTTGTGAGTTGCAGGTTTAAGGTCAGTATTCCCTTCATCTTGTGCACACACACACACACACACACGCACACACTTACTGTAAAGAAAACATCCACCACACAATTTCTAGATTGCAAATTATATATATATATCTTTAAAAACTGAAGAGAACATAAACAGTCTCTCCATATATATATATATATATATATATGTATTTACTGAGTCACATATAATATGAAAAAACTATATTATGTAAATCATCATATTATCTCTAATTCTCCAACTGGCAATTATTTTTATAGAGACACAGTGCATTCGCTCTCCTTTTTAAAAACATAGTATGTGTCCTCATTGGCTTGGTAGCATATTAGAATGAAGGCGTATGGATAAAAAAACGCAGAGGATTAAACAGTCCCTTGAGTCACATTATGTTTGGGTGAATTAAACAGGATCCTTCCCCAAACTAGCATAAATAAATCCCCCCTCTGGAAAAGTGTCAGTGATTTAAGGGTTAACACAGGCTTGAAAATAATTTTAAAAAATCTTATTAGAGGACTACACAGACAAATATTTGGAATTCATCCCCCTTTAAAAATGACAGCACGTTTGGCAAGTGTGAGCAAATGTCTTGAACTTTACTAGATCTGAAAGATCTGAGCACAGCTATTCACAGACAACCAAGAAGCTGCGATCTGCAAAGAAGCCTTGGCTGGAAGGACTTTGATAACTCTCACTGCATTGCTCTCTACCTGGAGGATTTCCAGCAGCTTTCAAGGTATTTAACGCGGACTCATGGCTGGTGACAGTGTGACTGGCTAAACAACTCCAGCCCTCTTTCCCTCTTTGCCATCATTGAGAGAGCGCACTGGGTTTGAGCAGCGCCCAGACCAGCTAACCCGTTAGCCCATACTGCAGAAGTAACGGGGCTGCGCATATCCCCAGGGCACTCAGTGTCGCTACCACCTAATCCGTCATTGCCTTTATCGTCTTCCTCCTTTATGCCTCACGCCCAAGCCTGTCTGTTCGCTGAGCTCTCCAGTGAACCTCTGCAGCTACCGATGCTCTTCAGCTGTTTCCATCTTGGAAGCTTGTACTATCATCAAATGGGCTGGTACCCAGCCATAGCGGCGTTGTGTTTTCTCCATCACCCCCACAGGATTTCAACAGTGATCCCATTAAAAGAGGTGGTTGTTCTGAATCCTGGCTGGATCTGATCTTGAGAAAAGGACAAAAGTTTCCTGTGTTGCCGTTGTTGTTTTGTATTCCTTCATTCTCACTCTCTCTTTTTGTTTTCATTAAAAAGGACCCTTACATTATTAATGTAGTTCATCCATCCATAGTCACTATAAAACAGACTCCATATTTTCACACCACTCATGATCTTCAAGGTTATAGATAAATTTTGTCCTATGCGACTGATTTTGGGGCACCGAGTCCCGCCCCAGATTGTCTAGGGTGAGAGTAGAGGCAAAAAACTCACTAGTGCTGAGACCACCTTCATGGTTCTTGATGTATCTTTTATAGTTTTTCCTCAAGCACTGCCAGGTGGTTGTATACAAGATGAATGCAAAAGACTTCAGGGCTATAGCAATACTAACATACAGGTATCTATAGACCACATTGTCATACAGCGCACAGGCTCCTTGCTCGCCACAAAATGTGCTCCAGAACAGACACGTGGAATCAATTCCAGCCCCAAAGATCAGCGGAGGTGGGATAAAACCTGTCAAGATAAGAGAGACAAATCGTGCTTTTATGATCTTTATGATAAAGAGAAAGAGGACGTGATTGCAGTGAACAGAAAGAGAGGATACTTTATCAAGGTTAATGGCCCCAGACAGAGCCTGTGATTCTGTCTAATTTTTTAAGCTCTAAATCAACCTAAATAAAGTCTGTGGATATGAGGTTTTTTTAGCTTGGACTCAGCATTTATGGAAGTGATTCCTCTCTAAATCACAAACGCAGGGAAGATTTTTCCCAAGTTTAAGCCGCTTTTATTAAGCTTCTGGTTTGTCTTGTGAGACTGGGTGGAAGGGTAAACGAAAATGAGGGAGGATGGCCTTACATCTGCCTCTCTGTTTAGATACTGGTAACTGCTCCTCAGGGTGTTCACTTGTACGATGCCATAGGACTCCAACTCAGACTATTGAAATCTGCTGTGGCACTGAAATCTAGTTTTGGACTTTTCCCTGACACAGGGGAATGCTTTCTCAGGACCTAAGGAAAAGAAATAACAGCCTCCAATACAGGCTGAAGATTAAACCTGAAAGGAAGTGAAACTTATTTTGCCACTAAATGAAATATCACAGCAGGATTCTCCCACAATCATTGCCGTTAACTGCCTATGAGCATTTCTCAATCATAGTTTGTTGCAAGAGAGCTACAATCTTACAGCAATCATTCTGATCTCATTTAAGCAATAAAGGCAATGTTTTTCTTCTCTGCTTTTTCCCATCCCACAGGGATATTGCAGAGGCCCCTGATTTCATATCATGATTATCTGCAAATCAAGAAGCTTCACCCTGAAGAGAGCTCTGTCCACCTGCAAACAGTGGGTCAGCCACGCATGTTCCGGCTTTGCACTCACCTGCCAGCACACATGCACTGAGCATGCAGCACTCAGATGTGGATATTCTACATAATGCAAACCACTTCTCTTCCTTCTGTTATAATTATGGGGAGGCTGGAAGCAACTAAATCCCAGAAAAAACCTCTGATCAATAAAATCTCTGCTGGGGGTTAAGACAGGAAGCAAAGGAGAACGTTGTATCTGATGGAACTGAATAGCGAGTGGGCACAACGTACCGTCCCAAGCTGAGACTCGGCAACATTACTCCATTCTTAGGTGTGGTGATGACTGGGACTCTATAAATACATATATAGACAAAAAGATACAAGGGCTGCGGTATCTAGGCAAAAAAGTGTTGAATTTAGGATCAAGTTTCATCATTAACCTGGATTTTCAGGCTTAAATAAGATACCTTCCCTTAACTTGTCATGAATGTCCTCGTTTGGCTCATGAGAATATATCCTAGGACTACAGATAAATTGGTTGTCTTTACTGTTGCCTATGGGAACTGAGATATCTACATTTTATTCTGTTGATGACTAGAACTCTTCAAATTTTTTTGATCTTCTTTACAGGCTACTAAACGCATGAGTTAGGAAAGCCTGTGTAGGCTTCCGGCATTCATTTTAAACACTCATTAATAGCATGAACGTGGCAAATAAAAACAGACAATACAAAAGGAAGACATCCTTGTAGGTAGAAACACTTGTTCTAGTCATCACATCTGAAACCTGATTATGTTAGGGAAAAAATCACAGCACACAGCTCCCTGTTTGTTGCTTCAATGATTTCCAGACTAAGCTGGGTCTGTTTCCAAGCTAAAAGTTCTATTTATGTATTTATTTTTTAACCTGCAGACAACTGCAAAGTCATCCTGGGATTCAAAAATTCAGTGGGGCTCTTGCCAGAAGCAAGCAAACAGATTATGCTGCTGATACAGCAGTCGGGAAAGGATCCAGGACGCGTGACCAGCGCTGTACTGGCTCTGGATACTATGTAAGGGGGTAACAGCTAGATGTGGAAATGACTGAGGAGCCATGAGTTGCGTGCTTTCTGCACTAAGGGAAAGTTGCATTTGTATCATAGCTTTGATACAAATTTGGCTCATGCTTTGGGCTCATGCTTTATAACACATTGAGAGGAGTTGATACAAGGCTTTGGAGATGCACAGGCTGAACTTCAGAGAGAGCCATCATCCATGTCTCCTTGCTGGCTTCAGCTGGCTTTCTAGATCCTCAAGATAATTTGGTCTCTACATTTTGGATCGTTGCTGAAAAAGGCATCAGGTTTCGGTCACTGCAAGGCTATGCAGACTCCATCATTTCTCAAGTCTGGTACACACGATCGCTTGAAGAGATCACTTCTGTGCTGACAGAGGTAATGAAAAGGAATGCAGCTTAAACTGATGCTGCATCAGGTATAAAAGGAGCAGAGCCTGCGCTAACCTAAGCATTGCCACGAAAAGCCTGGGTGATATTTTCCCATAGAAACTGGAAGTTGCTTCTCATAAGACTTAAGGAAGGACTTATTTCACTGAATTTCAAAGCCACATCTATGAGAATGCAGGCACAGATGTGAAGACCTTAAAGAAAAATACACAAAAAAATTATCTTTAGCCTTTGGTGTTAAAGCTCGTTTTCATCAGGGGAACAGACAAGAGATTCACAGAAGTGACCCAGTACCTAAAGTCTCTGAAACATGGGAGTTGTGGGTCTGCTGGCACTGGAGACTGAAAAGTCCGTCTTGGGGAGAAACACTGCTTCTGTGACATGCTGGAAGAAGAGAGGCAAAGGAAGGTGGGCTTGTAGGAAAAACCAGAGGACCCCCACTGGTAAAGCAAAGGCTGTTCTAGGATGCACTGTAAACACTCTCTGGAAAGGCAAGCATTCAGGATCTTATAACACGCATAAACCCCTTTGCCATTCCAGACATGAACTGCCAATGCTGACAATCCCTGGTACAGTCAGGATGGAGTTATTAAGGATGTCTGTCTTGTGCTACTTGCAGAAGTAACTTTTCAGAGGGGTTTTAACTGCATATTTCCGATCCAGCTCAGAACTTGCCCAGATACTGGAAGCAGTCAGACAGAAATTTCTGGTTGCTAGTCTTTTTAGCCATAGCTTTCTATGTGGACGTAAGATGTTATAAGGAAAAGCCAGTCCATATCAAAGCCTCCTGCACAGTAGCTGCTGCCTTCAAAACCCTTAGGCTCTGACAGTGTTGCTTTACATTCTCTAAGAAACTGCAATAACACTTTCATATCAAGATACTATTATGTTTCCCTCTTGCAGCAGAATTCCTACGGAATGAGATAATACATCCAGGAAGATACCAAGAGAATTCAGTTGTGTTTCATATTATTACAGTGAATATTAAAGAGATTCAATCATGCTTTACCTCTTATTGCAAGATGTTGCAAAAATTTCTGCTATATATATATTTCATTGCAGAAACTGCAGGGCTTTATAAAAAAGCTGCCTCTGTCTTACTGAAATCTATTAGCTATGATTGCACCTCCGGGTCTCATACCTCCTATTTTTAATACTCTCCTTTGGTTCAAGAAGCAGCTATTATCACTCTCTTCTTAAGTCAAAGCTTAAAGGTGATCTCAAAAGCTTTTAAAAGAAATCAGTAAGGCTAGTCTCAAGCTTCAGATTGTTAAGGGCAAGATTTGGATACCTGTGCTTATACTGAACGGTCTTCATTTTCGATGGGTTTTAGCTACATTGCTGATATGCTCCAGCATGTATTCTCTTATTTCATGGAAATTCTCTAGTGACAGAGCAACATATAAATGTTTGAGTCTAAATCCTTACCATGGCTTCTTTACTGGAAAAAAAAAGGGTCTATTAAAACTAAGTTCAGGTATGTTTAGGTTGAGTGGAAGTCAAGATGCAGCTATCTCAGAAGGTTTCTCGCTTTTAAAAGAAAAAGAGAAGAGAGAGAAGAACTTCACCCTTAAGTACTTTTTCATGCACACACAGCCATCCTCCTCGCACGCTTGCCTGCTGACACGCCACATTCAGCCAGCTGAAGACAGGCCAAAACCCAAGAGAGGTATGGATGGCAAAAGAAAACTCTGTCTTTGCAAGGCTTGAACTGGAAGTGACTCAAGTCAACCGAGAAGCTTCCCTTAGAGTTATCCAAGCTTTGAGTAAGACTGCTTACCTACATCGAGCTTTTAGTATGAATGCAGCTACTTCCTCAAAAGCAAAAATAATCTGATTGGCTTTAACGTAAACTGGACTGGGACCATATACGCATGCCGTTCACTTTGTCAGCTAATAGAAGAACAAGGTTGTACAATGAAAATAAGATCATTTATTCATGCAACATGTAGCACCATGAGATTTTCAGCTCCCTCTCCTACTTCCCTCCTCACCTTCTGAAATGAAAAATATTAGGTCCAGAAGAGACCACACAAACAGTTGTTTAGCAAAGAAGAAACAAATAACCAAGTCCTAGAGCAGTACTTTGAAAAAATAGGATTTCAATTTACTGCAAGAAAAAATCTTCCTTGTGCCACCACTCTATACATAGACCATAAGGGAAATCTCATTTCCCGAGACACTCAGTGGGATTGGTACCGGACTAGACACTTCTCTCACGGTGCTTTGCTCTAACCCAGATGATGGTATTTTACTCTCCAGCCAATGCCGTTGATATCAGTGGGGGCATGCAGAGAACACACTACCTGTGTCCTGCCACCGGACAACGCGTGGCCTAAAAGCAAAATGGGTATCCACATCCCAATACGCAGACACCATGTGCATGACATGGTCCCACAGCATGATGGATCAGAGGGAATTTTGTGCTGAACCATTGAGGTAAAGGAGCTGAAACATAGGAGCTTTAAAGTAGGAGCCATTCCTTTAAAACGAGGAGGAAGGGGGAAAAAAACCCACAAAAATAAGAAGCAGATGAACAACAGGCAGGGGTCCAAGGTGTTCTTTTTCATTCAGACATGCGAAACATATACTGATCCAGAGGAACGGCCAAATGTATTTAATAGGATATTAACTCATAGGAGAATACAAGGACTCAGTCTGCTTCATTTTATGATTTCCTTTTCTGAGCGATCAGAAGGAAGGGACGACGCACAATGTATTAACATGGGCCCTATCCTTCAAATGACGGTGAAAATATGTATTCCTCTACTTCAGCAATACACAATAAAGGAGTAATTTTGCAAATTGCTGACACGTTAATAACAACTATAGGAGAGTAACTGGCTGTGTGGGTGCGTGGCACAAATGGTCACTTCTCATGCAACAGCACAATTTTTTCCATTAGCACAATTAAAATGGCAGGAAAAGCACATGCCTTTCTCTTTGGGAGCCTTGACGTTTTACCCTTCAGAGAGAGGTCGCAGATGCTGTTGCATCAAACCCCACTTGTAACAGCTACAGCATCTGACAGAAGGCAGAGTAGGTTTGCATGGAGTAGAAATACAGTTTCTGTGGGGGAGGAAAAATACAGTTTTCTGTGGGGGAGGAAAGAGTAGGAGGGAAGAATAAGAAATTTTTACACCTACCTAGCAAACGGAGAAGCAGGAAAAGCACCCCCAAAGCATAAGACTTGAGTTCGGGGCTCACAGTTCTGTAGGGAGAAGCGAGTTAAAGAGTGAAATCAATTCTTAGTGCTCTGCTTTGATTAACACATCTCTTGGTGATTCTTCGCTGCCAGCCAGGGTGCCACCACCACCCCTTCAAAAAGTCATTAATGGGGTTTTTCTTCTCTCTTTGCCTGAACTGCCTAGAGCCCCCAAAGTAATTGCAACTGTGGCCATGTGATAGGTTCAGGAATTTAGCTAAGTCATTAATAACAGCAGTTAATCTTGTCTTTGGAAGGGGAAAGATGAAATTCCCAACCCAGTAAATCATCATTTACAAATTCCCTACAATACTTGCAAGACTCCAGATGTTGTGAGTTGGTGGGAGAGAAATCATACTGTTCTGAGACTTCTCAGACTAATGGGAATAAGAGAGGGAAAGGACGATGATGGACCAAAAGGTTCAGTTAGCCTATTAAAACAAACCTCCTAGTGAGGATACGTTCATGAAGGCTAGTGTCAGGAGACGGAGTAGCATCTGAATTTGTTTTACACAGGAAAACAAATTTCTTTTTGCTTTTGCTACAAAAAGAACCCGCTCTACCTCATTAACGTTAGTCTTCAAAGGTGCTTTAAAAAATCATTCACGGCTTTCTGATTTACTTAGCTTAAGGATACTATTGGCCAAAGTTATCCTCTTGACGTAGGCTCTGTAAAGCCTTTGGTATTTCAAAAATCATTACTTTGGTCTGAAGTCTTACTAATATCATTTTATGTTCCACAGTATATAAAGGCTGGGAAAGCAGGACAGTGATCCCCATACAACTGGGTGCAGCACACACAGAAACCTACAGGCATCAGCTGCTTCTTCCATTATGTCTTTACTGGGATGCTGTAGTCAGCAATACGAGTGACACCCATGATGGAAGTTGTAGTCCCTGGCATAAATACCTTGGAGGGGAATAAGCCAGTACTGATAAAACTGCCAAAAAGAGTAATAGTTTTTAAGTTAAGAGGAACCATTTTGACCATCTGTCCTAATTTCACACATTACACAGGCCATATAACATCATACTATGATTCCTGCATGAAGCCTGTGACCTCTGGCTGAATTACAGCGGGGTTTTCAGGTAGACACCCATGCTCATCGAAAGACTTTATACCATGAAGTACCTACCCTTGGAAAAATGTTCCATAAATCAAATCCTACAATAGGATGGGAGGTGAAGGAATAATTTAGAGTTTATTTTATGGGGGAAAAAAATAGATTATCATGCGAAATATTCACAGTGGATTTTCAATCAGTGGTGGTGTCCATCCACCTATTTTTGTGTATTTAAGACGAATTCCTATACCTTAGGGTAAAAGTCGCCACCTGGGGACATCTGCTTTTCTCACTCACTACAGCAGTGAACAAACGATGCTACTAGACGATACATTTAATTTGTAGACACTGAAGTGAGGGCAAATGAATTTCACAGTGAATATGTTCCAGTGGACATGCCTCGGTTTCTGCTCACACGGTACCTACCTCCTTTTGGATGCTGGATGAACAGCATCAGAAGGCCTTTGGGCAGGAGGGAGGCAAACTTCTTTAATTCTACTCCCCACTGCAGCCCCACCAGCCTGTCTTTTCTGCAGCCTCACTGCTAGGTGATCAGTTACATCTGACAAAAGTGGTTTCAGCATAAAATCTGAGTTTCTTCTGAGTGACCATCTCAACCACACACTAGCACTCAAAAAAGGCTACTGGCCCCAGTGTAACTCTTGCTGGCCTGGCAAGGGGAAGGCACCTCCAGGTTGAGCACAACTACCCGGCTCATTTCAACTTCCGCGTGGGAGCTGAAAACGCCACTTTTCACTGCCAGGGCATGCTCATATGCCTACATTTCCATTTAGAAAAGTTTTGTCCAAGACTGTGGTTGCTTGGAGAACATGAGGTGATACATGGCAAAGAGCTCTTCCCTGTGCGTTTTAATTGCTACCTGTGATTCTGCAGGAAAGGTAGTTATGAATCTGGATGTGTGAACTGTTTATTTTATACAGCTGTGGGTTGAGTGTTTTTAATATTTCCTTCCCTTTTTTCTTTCCTTGTGTTCTCCTTCCTGGCTGGTGACTGGCTGATCTCATTTGAAGTCACATACTAAGACGACTCCATTCAGGATCCTACAGGTGCTGGCAATTTCCTTGCACAAAGAACCCTTCAAACCTCAAATTACATTTGCCACAATATTTAACATGAGAAATTTGATTTCCCTTTGGCAACTGTAGATACAAAGAGAGAAACGAACTAGTAGGTGAAATATCTCATTTTATATCCTGCAGGGAGACATGCCCTTATAGAGCTGTTCTGTCCAAGATCTACTCAAGAGTGTTTCTAATACAGACCTTATTGATTGAATTTTATTGGAATTTTCCAGGCTGCAGAATGGATCTGCTATTTGTGCCTCTGGTTATTGCTCTCAGTAAGTGACAGCCTGGACAGATAAGTAATTCTGAATAAACCTGGGCTTAGATGTATGCATATATCATAGGGTGAAGTGTTTCATGTGTCTGGAAATAACACAAGGTCGCCCATTTGAATAAACTACTTTTGTCCACCCATGCATTTTGGCTCAACTCAGAGACGTCCTTCATACCTTCAAGTTCCCTCTATTTTTTGGGCTAGGTCCAGGGTGAGAGAAGTTAAACCTCTAGCCAGGGGTGTATTGATCCAAGCTAGCCTTTGCCATAGTTTTTCTTTTTTTTTTGTAGTTTCTCTAGGTCATCTCTAAAGGTACCTTATTAAGCCATTACTTGCTCAGAACATGTGGCTGCAATTCTGCCACATTGTTGAAGTAGCACTAATGTCTTCATTGACCGGACTGGAAGCTGAACTTCTGTGTTTTCCCCTCCCCATGCTAATTCCAGTCTTAGTAGGAACAAGTCTCCTACCTTTCTTTGCAGTGTCCCTGTAGGGACCCTCTCGCTTTGCAAGTCCAGGCCATTCCCATTTCACCAAAGCTGAACAACAACAGTTCCCTTATTCCCTCTTTCTAGTGGGTCAGCATGGCATACACTGAACTTAGGAAGGCTATGCCATGGATGAACAAGGAGCCACCAAGCCGAATAGAGGCTTAGAGAGAAAATGGATTAGCTGACATTTGAAACAACTGGGCCTAAACTCAGACATCACAGATCGGACTTTCACATCCCCAACTCCCACCTGTGTGGCTCAGTGAAGTCAGTAGCATACTAGAAAGCTTGTACCCATAGGTCCTCATTTGCTGAGGACATTCAGACTCTTCTGACGACATGAGCAGCTCTTTCAAGGTCTCTCTACTGAGTTCTTAGTCCAAGGCCTGATTTTCTGATGGACTGAGCTTCCACCAAAGCCAAAGTGAACCGTCTGGGGACAGCCAGCACAGCCAAAAATGCTGGGACTGGGAGCTGTGTGGGGTCCCGGCTCTCTGCAGCTCCTGTCAGCCCCCCACGCCCTTCACAACATCCTGGTCTCACTTGCACCATCAGCAAGGAGCCTTTCCACTGGCCTGAAGCCACCTGGAAGTGCATCAGCTCTTCTGAGCATCACCCTTACCTGATGAGTATGATAACCGACGGCGTCTGCGCCATTGCCCCGATCATGCTGCAAACGCACATCACACAGAGGAATGTCAGGAAGGCCTCTTCGCAGCCGGGACTGGGGCATTTTCCAGGAACAACTGTAGCGTTTTCAGCTGGGAGTGAGCTGAGGCACGAACAGCCACTGAGATTCTGCAAAGGAGCACAGGGGTTCAGAGAAAACAAGACCCACGGGTCCCCAGCACTGGTCCTCTGCAATGATGACTCACCAGCCAGCAACTCGGAATTCTCTAATGGTCAATTAATTAATGAAGTGCTTATCTGAGGGGGTTTGGAAAGGATTTCAAAAGCACGTCAGCTCTGATGCACACTATCAGCAAGGGAAAGCCTTCCTTCGGCTTGTTTCTTTTCTTCCGCTCCTTTCAAGTCTCTCCCATAAATGTCACTGCAACAAAATTACTAACAAGTTATGCCCCTTTTGAGAAGAATAAAGAAACGATCTGTGTCCCTGCTACATGAAAGATCCCCCAATTATGGTTCTAATTACTTTCTTATTTACCTCTGTCTTCTTGGCTGTTATAATTAAATTGAAGCCCATTAAAAAGAGGTAAATCTGCAGCCCTGTCCTTGGCTGCTGATTCACTGCCTTAGTCCAGTGCCTGGAATACTGGGAAGAACAACACCATGATGTGTGTCACCAAAAGCTGGCCATCAAAGCTTGGTGGCAGAGACACTGGTGGACTCAAGCGCACTACATGGCTAATAAATGCCGTTTGGTTTAGTGGGATCTGTGTAGAGCTAAAAGCTGAAGCCAAACAAGATAAACTTTATCAATATGTGATCAGAAGGAAGGAGAAATGACCATCTCTCCAGCAAGAGCAAGATGTCAAAAGAAGCTTTGTTTGCTGGTCACAGATTTAGTTTTTTTTTCTTGTTTTCCAACTCACCCTCCTGAATTTCTGAGTCGGAGATGTCAACGCAATTAAGGCACACAATACTACCAAGAAATCCCCTAACGAATACAGAAGGAAATGATCATAAATGATTCATGGCTTATCTTCAGCAGGCTGCGGGGTTTGCAGGTCACACGTTTGTAAGAAAAGTAATGCCATAAAATAAAATGTATTAAAAAATAGTAAAATCTCCTTCTCTTCCCCTCTACCACATTTAAGCTGAAATTCCTTTGCTTTTCTGCTGGGGTTCCCTTAGGACCATACAATAGCATACTTTCTGGTTCGCTGCCTCCAAAGATAAGGATCCGTGGGGACACTACTCTAGCCTTTCTGACACCAATCTCTTTCTTCTGCATAGGAGTCAAATGATTTCCTTCCAAATAGCTGCACAGAGGGCAGAAGAGACCGCAGTGCAGAACTCCAGGAATGCTGGAGTAGACGTGCAGATGTCTTTTCGGCTGGCAAGTAATAATTAACGTAACAAATTCCTGTGCTGTGAGTCAGCCACCTGAAGGCTTTGCGATGGTGACAATTAGCACCACTGCAGTGGGTGTCTGCACCGTGACAATAGGGCAGTAATTTGTAATTCCTGGCTGTCACTGCAGTGCCTAGCTAGCATCCAGCCAGAACAGGACCCAGCAGAGCAAGCCTTGTCTTTGTCCAGGAAAGGATATACCTGTACTGAAATATCCTAGGACAAATTTCCCACCCTTTATTCCCGTAAGCCAGTTATGGCAACAGCTTACTGTGTTGGCCATCACGGCAAACACGCAGAATTGGCTGCTTATTCCCCACTGGGCCTCATCAGTGGGGAGAAAAAGAAAAAATTCTGGCAGTGGTAGCAGATTCTGCCACCCCTAGTGTGATTTTCCTTCTGGTATAGCAACCCACAAAGCAATGACACCCTATACGCAGGGCATGAACACCTCCAATATGCTTTGGGAATACTAGCGTATTGGGCTGCTGAAGTGTCAGGGCCAGGATCCCTCCCAGGAGCTGCCGAGCAATGGCACCGCACCACTTCTTTGCAGCTGCTGGCTTATCCTGTGCTCCTGACAAGCCTACCTCCATTGCCACAACTATTGCTTCTCCCCTTATTCCTCTTTTTCAATCATTTTGCACTGAGGCATTATCCCAAGGCAGAGCAAGTGGTTTGTACCAACTGCATCTGCTTGTTAGTGCTCTGTCTTGTTCTTACCTAAGAGATCTTTGATCTTTTATTATTGATATGCGTGATGCAACTTACAGACATCAAATGAGGCAACATCAAAGACACACTTTTACCTTCATCCTGTGAAGTGGCAGCATTTTGCTATCCATGCCAAATTGCTATCGACCCCCTGGGAACCCCCTCTAACCCCAGTGCCACTCAACTGCATGTTCATCACTATCTTCCCTCTGCCCAGCGTCTTGCACACTGACACCATGATTTTCTGTGTGTGCATGAATCACAGAATCACAGAATCACAGAATCGTTGAGGTTGGAAGGGACCTCTGGAGATCATCTAGTCCAACCTCCCTGTTCAAGCAGGGTCACCTAGAGCATATTGCCCAGGATCACATCCAGACGGCTTTTGAATATCTCCAGCGAAGGAGACTCCACCACCTCTCTGGGCAACCTGTTCCAATGCTCTGTCACCCTCACAGTGAAGAAGTTTTTTCTCAGGTTCAGATGGAACTTCCTGTGGTTCAGTTTCTGCCCATTGCCTCTTGTCCTGTTGCTGGGCACCACGGAGAAGAGGCTGGCCTCATCCTCTTGACACTCCCCCTTCAGATACTTGAACACCTTGATGAGATCCCCTCTCAATCTTCTCTTCTCCAGGCTGAACAGGCCCAGCTCTTGCAATCTTTCTTCATAGGAGAGATGCTCCAGCCCTCTAATCATCTTGGTAGCCCTCCGCTGGACTCTCTCCAGGAGTGCCATGTCTCTCTTGTACTGGGGAGCCCAGAACTGGACACAGTACTCCAGGTGAGGCCTCACCAGGGCTGAGGAGAGGGGCAGGATCACCTTCCTCAACCTGATGGCAACATTCTGCCTAATGCACCCCAGGATCCCATTGGCCTTCTTGGCCACAAGGGCGCATTGCTGGCTCATGTTTAACTTGTTGTCCACCAGCACTCCCAGGTCCTTCTTGGCAGAGCTACTTTCCAACAGGTCAACCCCCAGCCTGTACTGGTGCATGGGATTATTCCTGCCTAGGTGCAGGACCTTGCACTTGCCTTTGTTGAACTTCATGAGGTTCCTCTCCGCCCACCTCTCCAGCCTGTCCAGGTCCCTCTGAATGGCAGCACAGTCTTCTGGTGTGTTAGCCTCTCCCCCCAGTTTAGTATCATCAGCAAACTTGCTGAGGGTGCACTCTGTCCCTTCCTCCAGGTCATTGATGAATATATTGAACAAGACTGGGCCCAGGACTGACCCCTGGGGGACACCGCTAGCCACAGGCCTCCAACTTGACTCTGCGCCATTCACCACAACCCTCTGAGCTCGGCTGCACAGGTGCAGGATTTGCACCTTCAACAGCACACAGCATTTCAGGTAATTATGCACACAAGTTATCCACGCTAATGGGTTTTTAACCCTAGCTTCAGCAGGGAAGGAACCGGCTGCTTTCAACGCGAAGCCCTGAGACATCAGCACTGTAACGCCACATAGGAATTCACCTGTCTCCAGCCAAAAGGGAAATGGAGAAAAGCAATGGCATAAAACAAACAAGATGTACAGTCAAAGGCTTCATATGGCAGGGTCACTTACAGGAGAGGAATGGCTACAGAAAATTTCCTGAGATGAGCATGCCAGAGCTCTGCCTGTTGGCGCCAACACTTGTAACACTTTTCGGATAGACGCACCTCTGCAACTAGCTCAATAACAGAGAACAAATGTGTTCGCATGAAGAAGAAAAAACTAACTGAGCTACACACTGCTGTTAGAAATCGTCCACAGAGGAAAAGCAGAGGGAGGTGGTCAGAAACATCCAATGCAGTAAAGTTAAATAAAGCATTCAGAGAATTTTATGTCCCAGTAAAAGGCAACCCTCGGCTCATCACAAGCATATAACATCCACAAGACCCTCTAGACAGGTCATTACCTGGATTATGGGTTTAAAGGCTGGTTTGGCAGTTTGGCTTTGCCTCAGGGCCATTGCATGGCCAAACTGGTCCATAATTCTTGATAATGCCCTTTCCAGAGGATACTATTGCTTCATTAATTTGTGTTCAAAATGTTACTGCAAAAAAACAAAACAAAACAACAAAAAGAACCCCAAGATGATGACGGAAAGGCAAGATAAAAAAAAGCGAGCAAGAGAGAGAGGAAGGAAGAGCGAGGGTTTTGCTTGGAGGACTGCTGTTGCGGAGCGTGAGGGCAGGCAGCTGCACACTGAACAGGAGATGCTGAATTTTCACTACTGCGCTCTTGGAAAGGAGAGGTTTGCCCAGGACTGCACAGTGAGGCAGTCGTTCCTGCGCTCTGGACACGAACCAACATGGGTTTTATCCTTGCTCAGGGCTTGGTGAGCTGGTGAAAAACTATTCTGTGTTACCCTATACAAATGGGCCAGGCTTAACTTTAGGCTGAGCTTTACTTCATAATGCATTTTAATGCTAAAAGGCAGGAGCTGTAACAGTAAAATAAAACATCATGCATTAATTCACGTGAAAAACTGAAAGGCCACATATGTATCTGTTTTTCTATTATGATGACACACAGTAAAGGTTAAAAGTACCACTTTGCATGGTAGAAAAGGGTCATTTTCCCTTGTTCTGCCTTTGTGTGTGTGGCAAATGCAGTGGAAGTAGCATATTGTTAAAATAGTATTTTGCCTGTGACTTCAGTGGAGCTAGGATGTTACCAATGAAAGTGCAATGCAGGTCAGTAAATCACGGAGATCACGCTTGCTACTTGTTCATATTCCCCTTACTATAACAAAATCGAGGCTTTCATCTTGGAGTTCACAATGATTAAAAGTCTGTACCTCATTTGATTGTCTGTTTTCTGCGTGTTTTGCTTGACGATATTCAGCACAGAGATACAATTCAGAAGTTAATTAGCACTACTCATTATGTTTAAGGCAACTGCATTATTTTTCCTGGCGCAAAATAGGGAAAATAGCCTTTATTCTAGGGCTAAATTCAAAAATGCAAAAGAAAGAACTGAACTTGTTTTTGAATCAGAAGGACTTAATTTTCACATATTTTGTCAGAAAATAGCACAGTGGCCAAGGTAAATTGTAACAAAGCAAACCAGAGGCACTAAATCATCAGAGTAGGGATTCAGTGGCTGACCATATGCTAAGAACAAAATGCTTAAGTGTCAACCTGTAAGATCCCAATAATTCAGTCTCAGAGTAACCGCAGCTGTAGGTGTATATATTTAAAATAAAGAAGATTGTAAAATTGGCAAAATAGGCACTGTTAGTAACTGGACAATTCATTCATGATATTATTCATGAAAATGAAAGCTAAAATATCTAATCTTGTTTTTATACTGGCATTTTTGCTTCACAGTTAAAATCTTTTATATTTGCATTCTATTATTTTACATTTTCATTTAATGGCAGTTACCCAGACTCTGGATTACAAAAGTATAAATTATCATTCCTCTTTGTTCATATACACAGTAGGCAGCAAAAGAGGTGATAGCCAAAGAAATATTTTAACTAACGCTACTGCAGGTGTTTTCGCGTGCAAAACTCTGTACAATTTATATATCTGCTGTGCAACTTGCTGCTTGATTCCTTTCTCAGCCTTGTGAACCCTGTTCAATCCTAGCAATTCTTGTGCAATTCACAGCATCTATTTTTTCTTTGTTTAATTAAAACACTTCAAATCCATGCAATAAAACTCTTGTATCACCATAAAAAATTAATTAACTTTGGTCAAAGAGATTGATGATGTATTCATTAATTAAAAAGTGTGATTTATTTCTCTTTGGCTTCAGGAGAGTAGATTTCATGATATAATATTGACATTGCTGCTGACTAAAATACTATTTGTTTGGCTTTTCAAAATATCTGGCTGTACCATAAAAGATACTGTAAAATGAATACGATACACAAATATTATTTTCCTGCTCATATTGTAAGTTCATTCAACAAATGAAAAAGCGGGCTCAGTTTTACACATGGAGTTTTGTGTTTCTCCTCCCACGTGCATATGCACACCCGGCTGCATGTTGGAAGATGCATTTCTTTCAGTATGCAAAAATAGAAGTTGAATGAAGACTTTGCAAAATATAACCACAAGTTTTCTGCAGGTGTAAACTGTAATACACAGAGTTGGGAGTTATAGGAGTTGAATTTGGTGCTGTCGGAATAGCAGGCTTATAAGGTATTGTTAAGAATTCCACGTCCTCTTTACCCACAGGTGGTCTGGTTTGTAAGGGTTTTCTAAAGGAAATAAACTCTTAGATATAAAGAACTGAAAAATATAGAGTGTCCTTGGCTCTTACTTTGGATGGATTCTCACCTCTCCTTTTGACAGCTGTTCTTGCCATCACCTTGGAGCAAAGCAGGGAAAGAGATACAGCCTAGAGGAGGAGGAGACTCATTCTGGTTTGTGGGTGAACCCAGCAGAGTGTGGCCAGAGTCACTGGGCGTTTATACACCAGAGTGAAAAACGACAGTGGCTCACGACCATCCGAGGTGTGAGGTTAGCTCCTGGGAGCGTAACCGCTGCCAGCTACAAACAGACTACTCTACCGGGTACGCAACAATCTCACTTACTCTGCTCTCACAGAATCATTCCTAAAGGCAAGAGATGCTGAGAAAAAGCACACTCACCGTGCTGCTGCAGCCAGCAAAACAGGCAGATAAGTAGGTGACCCCGTCTGCCCCACAGACGGGAGTGAAGGAATCGGTTTGGCATTCACAGTTGTTATTGCAGGGGGCATATGGGTCTAGAGGTGAGGTCGGAGTTGAGCTGCAAGAGAAACAGAAATTAACAGGCAGTGCAATGGTATCAGTGCTACACAGAGGTGGTTATGAAGTGGATTAGTTAAGGTAAACAAATATACCACAAGCAGCGAGCAGGCTATCTGGGTCCTGGCACAAAGAACTCCAGGCTACAGTCTTTCCTAGGACAGGAATACATCGACCGCCATCCCTGCGCAACGGGAGATCTGAAGTGAGGCTTGGGCTGCCTTGTCTCCCCAGTGAGCAGCCCCAAGGAAACCCAAGGACATGCCAGGAGAGGTTACTCTCTGTTTCTCTAGAACAGTAACAGTGAGCAGCAGAAAGCCTGAAGTCTTCATCTTTGAGAGTCACCACTGCATATTCAAGAGCACCAGAAAATAAAACATAGAATAACTCTCTTGGAGTCCTGTCAACTCTACGGCGTACTGGGTGCCTCATTTCCCCCATTAAAATGTGCCTGAAGCCATGTGTGCCTCCTCCTCGTCATATATGAATTGCCAGGTGTCTAGAACTTGGTTCAAGAAATTCCAGTCAGGCACTTTAAAGTGCAAAGCAGTGACTGCCCCTTGCTCCCAGGAGAAACCAGTTGGTGCGGTGGAGCCAATGCTACATATGTGGCCTCAGGATCAGAACTGGATCTTGTGCCTTTCTAGTCAGTTTGGCTGATTTTAGCGAAATTCAGTTAGCTGCAGGCACTCAACTCCCTCAGGGAGGAGTGGCATGAAAAGCCCCAAAAGTGAGAGCACAATACGAAGTTGCCCTCAGTATACTGCTTGTTCTGTTTGATTGCCCATGGGCCACAGTTGCTTGAAGGCTGCTGACGTAGGGATAACAACAAGACGTTTCTGTTGGCAAGGTTCAGAGAGATTTGCCCACCGTCTGCCAGCTGGACAGAACTGGGGCACCCTGAAAGTCTCAGGACTCACTTGTTTCCATAGGGAACAGTAACTCCTGCCACAGGCCCAGTGTCACAGCCCAGGAACAGGAAAGACACGTAGCAAGCCGTGGACACCAGGTTCACGAGCATGGCCATCCTGATGGCTCCCAGAGCAGACAGGCTGAGCTTCTTCACCAAGAGGCCACCCAGGAATATGCCCAGGCATGCACATGGGATTGCTGTCATCCCTGCAAGAGGAAAAATTGGTTAGGAGCAAGTGAGAATGAGGCTCAGTGAACCACGCTGTTAAGGCCTTATCTTCCCAGCAGACAAATCTGTGCGTTACCATGAGGAAACCTCATAATGATCAGACTTTGGAGTAGCACCAAGCTGATGTTTGTTCATTTCGGTGTGGTGTTCTCAGCTGTCATCAAGCCAGACTACCTGCCACCAACACTGTCCATACCCATCAGTGGCAGCATTAGAGCTTCTCCGGGATGGCAGATTAACTCAGCAACCACCAGTCCACTCCTCTCCTTGCCTTGGGCACTGCACAATTAAACCTTTGCTGCTTTCTCCAGTCTTGTTTCAGCTGGTGTGGCCCAACAGAGAATGGATACAAACAGATATGCCGCCTTGCACAAAGGAACTAGGATCTTTCTCCAGTTCTCCATGCCAAAATTGTTGAGACTAGCCCACCCTACCCTAAGCAGTGGAATCTCCATTGCTTCTACAGGAAAGATAGTTGGCAGCCAAATAAACTGTCCAGAATTTCATGAGGTAATTAGAGGCTTTGGACAAGCCCTGCCTGAGATACTTCAAAGCAGTCTAATCTTCAGAGATAAGGTGATAGTTGCTTTTGAAAATATTAAGCTTTCTTTTTAGAATCTTCTTAAACTGTGAGATGCAAAAATCACTGCCAGAAGTGACTCACTTTCCATGCTCAGAAAGGCTTTCTCGCACTAAAATTACTTGGGTCCACTTTTATCCTTTTGCTGTCGGGTATACCTCAGACCTCATCTACCCAAGGTAAGCTCAGAAGCGCATCCAAATCCTGTCATTCTTGGACAAATGGCACCCGAGAAATCTGGCAGCAACATTATTTAAATTAAATAAGCTGTTACCAGGAAAGTATCAAAGTCTTCTCCCTACTGCTAGGTTAGAGACAGGACATGCTGTGGCTCATTGGAAATTCCTTTCTTGCTGACCGGCCAGGCATCTGCTGCCAAACCATGCAGCGGCTTGCTTTCTCCCAGTGGGTCAATAGCGAAATTGCTTTCCTTTGCTAAGTCTCTAATTTTCAGGAAACGTGTAAGAATCTAATATCTTTGAGACCTCTGCCCTCTATCAAATTCCATTAAAATTTACCAGTGAGTTCCTGTATTATTAGGGGAGGGGAGAGTGACGGCAGTGGTTTTTGTTTCCTTTGGAAAACCAGGCCAAAACCAAAAGGTATCAACGAGTTCAACAGGAAAATAAATAACCATCAGGAGAGCAGCTTGCAACCTCTTTGATATTAAAATCCATCTATTTCATGACTTCCCAGTTTTTGACAGGTCACTGCCAGCTGCCCATCTGGCAAGCTGCAGTTACAGACCATCCAAAATCAACATGCAGATATCTTAATTGGGTGCTACCCAAAAATGTCTGTCCTAAACAAATTGTTGGACCTCCCTGGGAATGAGCAGCAGGAGAAAATAAAAGGTCCCGCCTGTGCATCAGTGTCCTGACAGAAAAGGAAAGCTGAGAAATACACAGTACGTGGGAAACCACAGCAACGTGGCATGGTCAGAGAGGAGGATTTGAAAGACAACCAAGATGCATTACCTCAGCTATTTGAACTGCTGCTTGAAGTCCCACCACTTTCAATCCAAGAAGAAAGAAGGGACTCTCAGGAGAAACTAGGCTTCCCAACCCAAATGGAGCTCCTCAGATAAGAGCTGGCACAGCACGGCTGCGGGTCAGGCTTGGCAGCCTCCCGTAGTTACTCACCCAGCAGCTGGTTGGCGGATGAAGTGGTGAGGTTGAACTGTTGCTCCAGGTATTTCCCCAGGAAGGCGGCAAAACCAGCCACCACAGCGATCTCCATGCACGCCGCCAGGATGATGCAGGTGAAGACAGGGTTGGAGAGCAAGTGCTTGGTTACTTTGGGGATCACTAGAAGAAAGAAAAAAGGGAGATGGGTTTTCGTGCCAGCTCTCCTCTAGGCATTGGAGGGGCCTGGCAGCTCCCCCATAGGATGAACTCAGGATATTTGGACTAATTCTGCATAGACAAGCTGACTGAAATGTGGTAACACCAGAACAAAGGGAAACAGGCCCCAAAGTACCATCTAAAGATACAGATGCCAGGAGGGTGCAAAAAGAAGTCACGTATTTTGACATTTAAATTCACAGATGTTTTCTGAATTTTGGAGGACCAGCATTTTCCAATATTGCATTTGGGCTAAAAACCTTTCAGCTTTTGTTTCCTCCACAGGGAGGACAATCAAAGCCTGGTATTTTCTTTTTCCTTTTCCTTTCCTTGCCTGCTCCGCATGAACAACGCCAAGCTAGCCATTAGGTGCCATAAGGACCGTATTCAGGGCAACGCAAATTCTTGCAAGCTTTCAGCCACAGGTTAACCCCATTTGCACTTGGCCTTTCCTTTCCTGCTGTCTGGATTTGCTCTGCTTTGTTGTTCTCCCATATCACCAGCTCGCTTGCCGAGGGCTATCTCCTTGCCGCACTTACGGGTGCAAGCTGAAATGCTCCTGCTCAGCCTGTGGCCGCAGCCACTCACAAGCACAAGGACCCCCACTCCTGCGACAGGCACGTCAGCCTGTGTGCCCCCATATGCCGGAGCGATGCCATCCACACGGACCCCAGCGGCTGGACGGGGAGATGCTGAGCAGTTCTGGTGAGCAGCCAGCCACACACAGGCTTGTTTTAGCTTCACGAACGCTTGCTCCTTCCTCCCGAATCATTAGTGTCCAGAGTCCCCCCGACCAAGCCTGTCTCTATTTCCAATAAGCAAATACAAGTTACCTCACAAAGGGAAATCTGGCTAATGAATCAGAGAGCACATTTTCTACTCCAGCGAACATTTTAATTATTGCAGAGATAACACAGCTTGAAGAGGAGAGCGCCCCAGTATAGGACAGCCTTGCTTTGTCTCAATACCTGATGACTAATTTTTCCCTGAATTAAATGTGAAAATCATTAAGTTTGAAAATTACCTCTCTGAAGTGTAGTGAAGCCTCGGTGGACCCCATTTGCATTTTGAAAATCCATTCCCCACCTCCCCCTCCTGTGTATTTGGGTCTGGCAGATGACAGATTTCTCTGGTGTGGCTTCTGCTTCCCCTTAGGCCTCTTTCTGGTGCAAAATCCAATTGCACTGGCTTCAGTAAGTAAACGCACAGCTCTTTGTCAAGGCTCTGCTTGGGTTCCCTTGGTGGTTCTTTTCTGGGGCGGGGGGCGAAGGTTACAATTAGGCTTGATCTAATCTTTTTGGAAGGGACCGCTCCACTGTTTCTGGTCTCTTTATATAACAAATGTTTCTTCATGTGGTATAAAATCCTTGCTTCCTGAGGATTTGCTGAACATAATGATGGCGCAGGAGGCATAGTATTGTTCAGTAGAACAGGACCAAAAAAAAAAAAAAAAAGAAAAGAAAAGACAGAGAGGGAGGAGGAAGAGGAGGGTGGATTCAGATGCAGGTTGATCTCAAAAGCCACACGCTGCCTCTTTCAATTCTTTGGTGGCCACCTACAGAATTTTCCTTCCTGCCAGGAGAAGGAAGAAAAAAGTAAAGGTGGATTTGGCAGACTTGAGCTTAGAAAGCCATATTTAAGATATTACTGCCTGTTGTGCCACTGGAGTTCAATTTGTACAAGATTAACAGATTCCTTGAGGTGCAGCTTTGTGCCAATTCAAACACAAAGACACAAAGATACAAAGATCTATCCGCAACTTTATCCACCAAATAGTAACAATAACAGCCTGTCTTTTGCAGGAGGGATCCTGGAAACTTATTTCTGAATTTGGCAAGGCTGGTGCCGAATCATCATGCATTACCAAGGTCAGAATCATCTTTCATACTTGCTGAAAGAGAGCAAAGATTTTGCAGAGCTATGGCACCCTCTCATACAAGACAGGCAGCATCTTATGACTGCCTGGCCTGGCAGCACTGAGCTGTAAGTCCCTTCTCTTCACCTCTGCTTCTCCTCCCTGGCCATTTAGGTGCAAAGTCTCTGGGACAGATGCTGTCCTTCACCGCAGGACTGACCAGTCTCTGCTGTAACAGGTCGTTGTACCAGCTGCACAGCACAGTACAAAACCCAGTGCAAAGAATTCAAAGGCAATACAGGCAGATGCCTGGCAGCCTCCACCTTCTCATCAGCCAGGCCAGATCATTCCCTTTCATTTTCTAAGGAAAACGACAGGATGCTCCCCATAGAAATGAATCTCCTTTCATCTTTCTAGTGCCAACAGTTAAGATGAATCATTTGACACCTGCTGCTGCCTTATCTGTCTCAGTTCTTGGGGTGAAATACCTCTGGGAACAAGATTAAAAGTCAGTAGTGAAGTTTAAAAATCTCTCAGTAGAATAGAGTGACGTGCGTTCAGTTGTCTAGCATATGGTGCTGGGGATGACCGGGGAATGGAAAATGTTTGATGGGGGACAGCAAACCCCTGGGGAACACCCCAGCTAAGCGTGTCTCTTCTTCACTAGATACCAGGAGAAGTCAAGATAAACTTCACCCTGTACCTTGCTGACTCAGTCTGAATTTAGATATGTTCTTAGAAGCCCTCTCTGGCCCAAAAGGCTAGCCAGTATAAATCTGAGGTTTAAGTCCACTTGCCAAACTGGAAATGGGGAAGGTTTTTGCAGTCAAAACGGAGTCTCAAAATTCTTCTTGGAGAATCAGACACGGCAGAGAAAGAAGTCCCTCTCCATTGCTCTGACCATTCCTATCCCACTGGATGGAAAGAGGTGGCACATGGCTTTTGAGATCTCTCTCCAGCTGATCCCCCTCCTCTTCCTCCTCCCTCCTTTTTTTTTTTTTTTGTCCTGTTCTACTGAAAAATATTGTGCCTCCTGCACCTTCATTATCTGTGCTCATTTAACATCCTTATCCCAGTGCACCCACACACTACAGAAACAATGACAGAAAAGAGATTTGTATTGCCATTTATACTGAGAAGACCAAGAAAGCTGAGCCTCTTTTCACCGTAGAAGTACTTAAAACCCACCACTTCAGATGTCCCACTTTCCGTGCTGGGCATGGGATAATTCAGGCTGGAAGGGCTCTAGGAGCCTCTCACAGCTCTCCGACTCCTGCTAGCGTCTCTAATCCCTCAAACTCGCACCGTTTAGCACTGTAAGCAACCCCCAGCACCAACTGCCCGCGGCCCGAGCTGCGGAGGCATTGCGCATCCTCCCTCCCTCCCGCCGTGGCACCAGCTGTGGGTGACAGGCCGTAGGGTTTACAAGCAAATATACTTAGGTACGCCAAGTAGTTTTGATTTGTCACTAAACATCAGGGAGTACAGGGGATAATTGGCAACCTCATTACACGAGGTTTAACTACTCTCCAGAAACGACAAACTGTAATAATCACGTTGGTGCTTGAAATGAATTGTTAGGAACATTACAATCACCAAGGCCCCTTTTTCCAGTTGGAGCACCCTACAGAGACATGTTTTCAATTTGCAGTAAAGATGAGGAACACAGAAAGCAACGTAATAAATTTGAGGGAGGTTTACAGCCCGGTTCACCTAGGACAGTGTGGTGCGGGAAAGGAGAAATATAGCATCGAGACAAAGTACTACTTTCTACCAGTAACCCAAGGAGTGAGTCTCGGATCTGAATAGAAAACAAAAGGCAAAAATCTCCACCTGGCTTGAGGAATAAGTGATGAAGAAAATAGTGCCGGCAGCATGAAGAAAATACCTCATGGAAAGAGGCAGCTCATATAATAGGAAAAGATGGAGTAAGGCAAGAGGCACTGAAGATAACTCAGGTGAGTTTAATATGCCAGTCTGTGAGGTCTTGGTGAAATTAATATCACAAAGGGTACGAAGGAAAAGGATGACAACCATGTCAAATAGGCTTCTTGAGAGATATGGGCTTGAAGCAACAGTAACGTTCTCACATGGGCACACGATTTGTCATGCACAGAAAGCAGGGCCTCCTAGTCTGTCATCCTGCCTCCAGCAACAGCCTTTGCTTGACTTCAGAGGGAGACGTAAACCTCCCTTGTCCGTGTAATGCTGTTTGGGGCAAGGTGCAATATCTTTTCAGAGGCAGGTGTGTTCTGGTTGACCTCTGCTGCTGCTCAGTTCCTGCCCTGAGGCACACAGGTTGAAGGCCCTTCTGAATTACTCAAAGTAGTGATAACAAGCATGGTGGCCTTGGGAACGGCTAAGAACCACCCACCAACAAAGCCCATATCCTCACAAAATTCAAGCCAAAGGAAACTCGGAGGCACCAACGGGAGCCGTCTCAAACACAGCTCTTCTGAGATCAAGGAAGCCCAGCAAGCTGCCATGAACGTGATTTGGGTCTTTTATGATCACCTGCCTCTCCCATACCCGCTATTAGTGTTTCTCGGTTTGCCTTTCAGATACTGCTAGGGACCCAAGGCCCAAATCCAAAAAGGTGTTAAGGCCTTGGTACCAATCTGGATCCAGGCCAGAGCCTTACCCCTACGTCCACAAATGGATTTATTGGAATGATTGTGCCAAAAAATTGGCAGCAGAGTTTCTCTCAAAGTGTTGCTGACTGTGCCCACGGATGCTCTACATGTGTGTGGGAACGCTCCCTGAAAGCACCCGGCTTGCCTTGCAGCGGTGTGCAAGCCTCCTACCCTATGCCGTGCCCCCAAAACTCCTTCACTAACGAGTGCTGAGAGCCTGTGAGTGAAAACTCATGTTAAGCATGCCTGTTGCCATCAGATCCCACGGGGCAGTAGTGGCTTTTCATTGGCCGGGACCCACCGGTCGCAGCTGGGAGCCTCTGGCCCAGCCCTAGGGGTCTGCTCCCAGAGGGCACTTTTGGGGAGAGAACAGTGAATTCAGAGCAGCGCTCCCACAAGATATTCAGCACACTGGTGCACACAGCAGGAAGGAAGGAAGAAAACAGAAGACAAGACAGCTGTCAGCTGTACATCTCGCCTCTTCTGCCTTCTTGGAAACAAAGCTGGATGAAAACCAAAGAGTTTCCAAATCTAGGGAATCTGTACTTTTGAAATTCATCCAATTCCACAATGAATTTTCCTTTAATTCCTTGCGAATGAGCTTCTCTCTCCAAACCTGATGGATTCCGTATCAGTTTCAATCCTTTTAAGTGTTTTAATCTCTCTAGACAGATAGAAAGAACGTAATGAATTTCAGTTTTAAAGCACTTCAAAACAAAACGCGTTTAGAGCAGAACGTTTCAACAGCATTAAACAGAAAGGTGGTGAAGCATTTAGAAAAACAGGTTTCATCAGAACTGACCACTCCGTTCAGTGAAAATGACATTTTCATATGAAAAAATGATTTTGATATAATACTTGCAAGCACATCCTGGAATAGGTGGAGGGTTAGAGACAGCCAAGAGCAAATGGCAACGGCAGCATTTATCTGTCCTCTCTCTGCTATTAATTCTTCGCTTCTCAGCGGTCCCTGCTCACCTACTTGTTCCCTTTCCCAACTGCTCGGCCCGCAGGACGGCTGTCTGTGCACGGGGACGCGCCGGGCAGCTGGGTAGTCCCGTCCCTGCGCTCTGCCTGCCTGAGCTGCTGCCTTCCTGCCAGTGACGCCGTGCAGAGCGGCGGCGGCAGCCGGGCGCCTCTGCTGCCTTTGATCGCCTCTTTGCCATGCGCTGTTCAAAGGCAGGGTTCTCATTTCAAGTCCGAAACTCCTTTTAAGGGTGCTTCTGTTCTCGGCATGAAAATACCCCTCAGGAAGAGATGCCATGGCTTCTCGAAAGCCGGGTCCTCCCTCCTGTTTAGACCTTGGCAGAGATGTAAAAGCCTTTCCAACACATTGAGCTGGTTGCTTTTGTATTAATCACAGCTTTTCTGTGTGCCAAGGCCAGAGAGAAGCAGAGAATCTCATGCCAACCTTATACCTCGGAGCCCTTTAGCAAATCCTGCAGCGTCCCAGAGCTTCCTCCCAAGCCTAGACATCCCCTGCTGCTCACCGACAGTGGTGGCACAGCTGGGAACATCTGTCTCCAAATGACACCCCCCTTCCGCCATGTCCATCTGCTTGCGCCGTTTGCTGCACCCCCAAAACCATCCAACAGCCCAAAAGGAGCTTTAGTTTCGCCTCCAGGATGCCCCACCGACACACAGGTACTATGCCAATCCCACACCTCTGCGCAGGACACCTGGCACACACACCTGCCCAACACCCAGTGGCAGAGACAACACAAAAAAGGAATCAATGAGTTATGGCCACATGAATCCCTATGGGCGTTTCCACGCATAACCCTCTCTACAGACACCTCCTTTGCTTTTTGACTTCACAAATTCACACGCACCCCAAAGCCTATGGTAGGGCAGGAGATATGACTATGCATGCACATATATTTTTAACTTTGGTATATTAATACCAACCCTCTTTATCCTAGAAAAAGGAATAAATAGGCTAACTTTCCCCAAAGGAATCTTTACACAATCAACTTAAATGAATTAAACCTACCACATATTCCTGTGCAGATTTATTTTTCTGCTGCTAGCAAAAAACCCACATATTCACAGCAAGATTGAGTCAGGCAGGTTTTTCTTCCCCTGTGATACTTATCTGAACATCTCCCTCTTCAGGTGGGCACTTTAACAAAGTGGGCAAGGGACAAAAGGGGCAAGGGACTCGGAGGAGATGTCAGCTCCCAACATGAAGTCACTCATCATAACCTCAAAAGCGTAACTAAAAACGTATTGACATGGTATAAACTGTAACTGTTGATCGACAAAGATACTTCTGGACGCCTGACGGATCCGAAACACGGTTACCTACACTGAGGAGGCGAGGCAGGAAGACGATGGTGCTTACTGATGTAAACAGTACTTTGAAGCATGTGGACTTGGCAGTTTAATTTGTGTACTTCTGTGAGAATAGATGCCACAATGACTTTCCTCGAAGGTGTGCAAGAAACTTGGCTTGCTCAGCACCACCCTCAGGCAGAACTGCCTTCCCTCATTGCAGCAGGGAGAGATGTCGTAGGCTTCAAAATCCCTATATGAAGACCAGCAAAAATTTCTGGTGCCCATTTCAAAAACTTAGCAGCTAGAAACACACTCCAACGCTTCCACGGTGAAAGACGCAGAATTATCCCGATGGACATACCATGGAAAAAGCCCATACCCAAACTCCTAGCAACAAGGGCAGGAGGATGAAGAAATTGATTTTGCTGAAAAATTTTCCTAAAATTTATCTTTTTGTCTTTCCTTCTTTTGAATTTTCTGAAGTTAAAATTTCACACCCATGACCTTTTCGTAATGAACAACGACATCAACCATTCAAGGCATTTTTACGTTTAAGAAAGCTCTTTTTTCCACCCCAGAAAACCTCTTTTTCCTTCCCACATTCACCTCATTCAGCTCCCAATTAAGGCGCCTGCTCAGGGAGTAAGTGATTTTTGTCCTCATTTATCAAAATGCATGAGGCAATAATGAAACCAACCCTGCCACAATGACAGAGAGTGGGAAGCAACCACCGGCGCTACAGAAGAGCCCTCTCAAAGGCAGATCCTCTACTGCAGCACACATAAAGGATATCTGCCCACACTCTTCCACAAAAGGCTGAATTTTTAGCTGACCTTAATTAGATCCAAGTCCATTTACATCGCTGTAGGATCCCACGTGGCATTTTCTGTTCTGATTTGCTACAAGCCATTTTCTGCCCGGAAAAGGACTTTGCTGCTATTCTAGGCTGTTATCTAGAGTTTCTCTTCCCAAAGGCTGTCTCTTCCCCACCCCAGTTTAAATGCTGTGCTGGTGCCCAGCGCTCACTGTTCATAGCCGGGATTGCTCTGTGGCTCCAAAGCTAGGAAACCCCTCATCTCCTTTAACTGCCCTTGCCGGCTTGCTTACCGTTTTGGGATGCAGAGGGAAACAAGACAGCAGACTAGAGAGAAGTTCACAAATTCCTTCGGCCACAGTATTCCGCTTCGTTTTTACCAACTCTACAGGACTAGCATGGATTCCTGAAGCTTTGTAGTTTAAAAAAAAAAAAAAAAAGCTAACCCTTTCAAGTAGAACAAAGTCTCTCTTTAAAATGAGGACAATACCAGAGATAATTAGAAGCAAGGGACAGATTTCAGGATACTGGCGTGTTTTTTTTTTTTTTTTTTTTGGGCAGGGGAGGGGGAGGG
The DNA here is from genome assembly GCF_040807025.1 of Struthio camelus. NCBI lineage: Eukaryota > Metazoa > Chordata > Aves > Struthioniformes > Struthionidae > Struthio > Struthio camelus. The sequence continues at coordinate 7,963,946 of NC_090953.1, forward strand.
TAGATAGGCTAAATCAGAGACCAATTTAAACCCAACCAGCGGTTAGCCTGTTTCCAACTCTCACAGAAAACACCCAGATGCAGTATGTCACCTCGCAACTGCTGGAAGCAGGACGTGCTGTTCTCGGTGTCCAGCGAGTGCCGCAGGACCCCATTGCTCGGCTTGGGCCTCTCGTAGTCCCGCTCAGGGAGCATGGCCTGCTCGCTCTCCACCGTGTGCTCTGGCCGTGGCGGCAAGGACTGTGGGAACCCGAACATCGGGAGGGACGAGAAGAAGAGTAAGGCACCACAGAGCAGGAAGCCTCCCCACCACGCGCCGATCCACCGAGGGTCGTCCGGGGTGATGTCCAGCTTACCTGTAAGGGCATACACAGGCGTCAGCAGCTCAGCAGGAGGGAGGGGAGGGCAACAGAGTCAAAAGACCCAGAAGCTAGAAGACAGTTGTTGGAAGACTCTTGGCTGCTTGGAGGTGAGGGGTTCCCAGACACAAGGTGGGGGATTCACACCGCGTCCTACATTCATTTGGTGTTAGCCACCAGCCACAAAGACTGTCAAATGTGTCAAATGTGCAGAGGAAATGGGCCTTCACTGGCATCCCCTGAAGCTCCTGGCTGGTGACATGGTCCTTGAGTGAAACGGTTAATGGATGAGGCACTAGTAGTGTTCCCCGTGAGAGGACGCATCTTTTCAGATGATAACACTGACAAGGGCTCCATCACAGGAAACCAGTGTTCAGCTGAGACCTCAGACTGCAGGAAGACTGGGAAACATCCGAAAGAAAGGTAAGCACATACAGCTGACATATCCTATTAGCACAAAAGATTATAGAAGAGAAAAATAAACAATGAATGAAGAAAAGCAGAGTAAAAGAGAAGAGTGTCCTGTAGGCCATCACTCAGCAGAGATAAAGGAAAAGAAGCCACTGGAGGCAACTGGGGAAAATAAAAAGTCAGCAGCAGGCGAGAAGAAACTGTATTCCTAACAGAAACCTCACTGCCGCAGCCTTTAAGTGAGCAGCTCCCTGCAGAAAAGCCAGGGGAAGGGCGTCCAGCCCTGGGAGCTGGCTCCCGGGGGAGATCTGTGCCCGCGTGGCCTGAATAACAAGCTCCTTGGTTCATGACGTCTGTCTGGTTACAGCCACTCTGAAAAATCTGTCTCAAGTGAAGCAATCAAGTTGTCTCTCAAGCAGAGAGAGTAGGAAACTCTTTTCTCCTTAGGGAAAATAATATGTAGCTCTCAAATATATATAAAGTTTGAAAAATAGTGTTTTGGAGAGATTGAATTCTTTTGCTGTTACTTCTTCCCTCCTGAAGTGCATTTTTTTTTCAGGCTCTCGGGAACACAGCCACATGGAAAGCCATGTAAGCAAAGGTCTTCCTCGTGTTCCCTTCCTAAAAAAGGTGCTGGGCAGACGGTAGCCCAAAGCATGACCCAGTGCCCTGGACCTCACACCTGAGCTGGGGAGCAGGACAGGGCTCACCCACCCATCTAGGGGTAGAAGCAGCTGCAACATGGAAGCTCGTTCCCATACAAAAATAGGCGAAGGCCAGGCGAGCACCAGCCTTCACAGGACAATGATGGACCCCTGCCAAAGAGACCTGGAGCTGCACCTGGACTGCGCTGCACCCTATCAATAATCTGCTGAGCCACAGTCCCTCTGGGTTTTTCAGTGATAACGCTTTACTCTTCTCAGTGCCTCTGCATTTGGTGCTTTTTGAGCTGTAAACGTGGAATAATCATCTTACATTAAGAATGGTTGTATCACACCAGATTAATAGTCCACCTAGGCCAGCATCCTGCCTCTGGCAGTGATCAAATGCAGATGCCCAGAAAGTCCACGATAACAAGGCCATCATATTCCTGACGTTATTCCCCTTGCTTCTTGCTACATGCGGCTCGGGGACTTCTTAAGCTAGATTTAATGTCATTTTAGTCTTTTTTTCCTTTCATAAACTTTTCCAAACATTTTGGAACCCACTGGTAAACTTTCCACATCCAGCGGTGAGGAGCTTTATAGCTTTACCTACTGAGAGAAGAAATACTTACTTCTGCACAGTCACATTTTCTAGAAAATTATACTTAACGGTCACATGTGTAACAGGGTACAAAACAAACCACTCTCCCCACAGAACAAAATGAGTCTTTAGCATGCCTTTGCTAAAGGAAGGAATGAAATGGGGCCAAGTGGTGTGTAACAAGCCAGAACTAAAAGTCTCAGCCATTAGAAAAAAAGACTTCTTTCCTGATCATTTGGGATTATTTAGATTTCTTCAGCTCCCACACGCATGCCAGACCAAGAAAGAGGGATAGCACCTTTCTGGATGTACACAGTCCTGTTCTAAGTCCTGCAAAGTTAAACTCCATCAAAACACATGCTGTAAAAAGTTAAACTCCATCGAAACACATGCTGTAAAGAATTATTTGCAACACTATAAAATTGGAGCACATCTGCAAAGGGGAAAATACACATACAGCAGGATGAGAACCCGTTGGGATCAAATGGAGCTAAGAACTGAAGTAGAAGTGGCTGAACAACTGAGAGAAGAGAATGAAGCATTATGTTTGCAGCTTACCATCAAAAGGCTTGGGGTTGCAGGAGAGAAAAGACTGTTATGCATTGCCCTCTCCTGGCAAAGAGCACATATTGCAAGCAACAATAAATACAGAAGTTGCAGGTTTTTTCTTTGTGAACAAAAAGACAATTTACAACAATTTGCTTTAACCAAGCACAGGGCCAGCGTGAGCAACAGTTAGCATTGCTCTGGGAAAGGCTACAATGCTGTGGGGCCCAGCCTGCCCATCCAGATAGGGTTCTCTGCAAATGGTGCCAGGCACAGGTCTTACTGGTGTGCCTCCACCAGAGTCTGGGGCTCCCTTCCTCAGGCTCCAGGGAAGGCAGCACTCCTGATTTTGGACAGGCAGCACTCTGAACACAGCTCCTCGGACAATGCTACGTCCGTGCTAGCTGGTGTGCCCTGCCGTGGTAATATTTTAACGTGTACTCTTAGAGCAGGGCTGAGATCCTTCTCAGACTCATTTCACAGCAGAAGAGCCTGTGGAAGTGAACAACTTTTAGCTGCTACAGACCTGTTATCTACTGGGACACAGGTGACAAGGTTTGAATCCCAATCATACAACCCTTCAAAAATGACACCCATATATGCAAGAGGCACTCAGGATGGAATAAGAAACAGTTTCCTAGTTGCAAGTACCAACATTCTTGTCCCTCTGATACAAGGGGATTAATGCACTCAATTAGAAATCAAATCAGGTTCTCCTTACTTGTGTCAATGAAGACAGCATCCACATAGATTTTGGTACAGAAGGAGCCCAAGATAAATCCACAGGCTGGTCCAAATACCAGCATCGTAAATAGGATCCCTGAAAGGAGAGAGAAAACAGAACATTAATACTAGGCTCAGATTACCCATTGCAACTTGCTTTGCTTGACTCTCACAAGATGGCACTGCCCTCCTTGCACCAAACAGATAGGGATTTGTTTCTGTGTCAAGCGGATGCATGCTTTGGACAAAAGGGCTCCCTAAATCCTTTTTGCTTTACCATAGCCCTTCAGGAAAAAGGAAGGGATGAAGCCATGATATTGTTGAAGGATTTCTATTAAGCGCAGAAGATAGCGTGGACACACACCACGCTTGGGTCAGCAGTCTGGTCCCCACAAGGAAGCCTATACCTTTTCCGGCTTTGGCTAAATTCGTGGTAGACAGGGATACTTGTAGAATTTAGAGACAGCAAATCTACAAAATGCTGAGTTGTCACAGATAGCTGAGTAAAGTCCCTTTACAGAGGCAGAAACCCTCCTTTAAACCTCTGAAGCTCTTCTCTCCCTCATGTCTACCATTCAAATATTCTCCAAGACTTACAGCTCCTCCATCCCTCGTGAAGACTCGTTCCTCTTCAACACCTGTCTAATACCAGGCAAAGATTGGAAGCTGTTGTGAGTAAATCACTTATTTAGGTTTATATTATATTTAGAATTCTTTTTCTCACTCCCATTTTGGCCCTGAAACAGGAACGCTACAGGCGCATCGCCAGCTCTCAATTATCCACGGCAGAAAGGCGGGGGACAAGAGAATCATCCAGAGAAAGAAGCAGCACAGATAATACAAAACGCTTGTAAAATTGGCAACAGGAACATACTTAGTACCTTCACATTTAGCACGGAAAAACAACAAAAAAATCCCTAAGGAGCCTTTTAATTGGATTTCTGAAGAAAGCAAGGGCAGGTCTGAACAGCAACGAGCGGAGCAGTACCAGGTCGCACGCTCTGGGGCAGAGCTTTGCCAATCGACCTGTGAGGCTTGGCAGGGCTCCTCCGCTGGGGATGCACCAAACTGAGATGCCACTAGTCTTGGTGTCTTCGCGCTTCAGAAACATCCCATGAAGGAGTTTATTTATGTCTGGGGTGCTTTCCGCACTCCTCTTCGGCAATGGGATACATACCACATTTCTCTTCAAACCTCTCTGCGGGTGTTGCCTGGCATCTTGGCACTGTGCTAATGAATTTCATCGCATCCAGTTCCTTAACTAGAAACTTTCAGTTCCTAAGTGCTCTCTCTCTGGGCAGCTCTCAGGAGTTGGAGAAAAGATTAGAGCTGCAAAACATCCCCCGGAGATCACCAGTCACGTGCAAGGAAAATCGCATCTGCTGAGGACAGCTTCACCAGGCAGAAAAAGCTGTCGCAGTCAAAAATAACTTCACCTTGATTTTTACAATATGGGACGCAAACTAATTCCTCCAGGTCTGCGGTACTGTAGTTTAATATCAGGATTAATATCTGAGTACAAAGCAACAGCTCCATCCAGCCATCCGCACAGAAACTGAGCTTGCTAATACCTTCACGGCTCTCAACTACAGAGCAAAGGGGGGAACGAAGAAGGTAGAAGGAGAAAAAACATCACGTCCCCATGTCATGCCAGCGCTGGTAATGAGTCACGTCTGTCAGGACAGCAGCAGAAGGTGTAATCCCCATACAGGCAGGCCAGGCTGCCTCAGTGCAGGTGAAAGCTGCAGCACAGCACGGTGCTTCAGTCCGTGCTACCAGCTTAAACCAGTCCTCAAGGTTTCTGGCCATCTCCCTCCTGCAGTCCCAGGGTTTGCAGGGTCGAGACCCTGGGCATCAAGTCCGTGCTCTCAGATGCAGCAGCACGAAGCGAAGCTGGAGGTGCTGGAGGAGAGGGCATCTCAGGGAAGACCAACACTGAGGCCACGGGCAGCGGGACTCGAGTCTCTGTGACAGCCCACGCGACGCTGGGACATCTCCCTCCCCGACAGCCCTGCTCCTTCCCAGCCCCAGCCTGTGTAGGCACTCAGGACTACAGTTTCCAAAAGCCTTTTATAAAAAACACCCACGTGGCATTTTTTCCATCACTAGATGGCATCAGCGCCTGACATTCAAGGGCTGGCACAAGCCCCATGCGAGCACGCTGGGTGGCCAGCGTACAGCTATGTAGCACGCCCAGGGCTTTTCCCACCCAGTGACCGACTTCAGACCTGCATCACAGGAAAAGTGCTTGCACGTCCTGGGATCACCACATCCGATAGCATTACCTGGGGTTTACACAGCCTACCTGTCCCTGGCAGACAACAGCAACAGCTGGCAGTGTGCTGACTTCACCCAGGTATCAGCCCCGTGCATAACCAGGCTGTGCCTTTTGGCTGGTTGCAAGCAGTAAATCATAGATTTTAGAATAAAGTGTTCCAAAGCTGTTTAGTTTTTAGTCAAAGAGATTATTTTTCAACGACTTTGTTCTGGGGGACAAACAGGCATAGCTGTTACTCTGATAAACAGGCCTGCAATCAAAGATCAGGTAGATCTTGGATGCCTGGACAATAATCACAAATTTCTGTATAATCACTGTCAAGCATACAGAGACATCTGGACCTTACATATCATGGGGCAACATGCACAGTCCCCCAAAACCGTGTCCTGTAGAGATGACAAACAGAAACGGCATTTAGGATGAGGAGCCCTCTGATTTGAGCAGTAAGTCATTATACTCTCTGCCCTTACCTCCTTACTTTAAAAGAAATAAGGGGGAAGAAAAATAGGCAGAACCGAGCACCTGCCCCACCAGAGCCAGACACTCAGCTGGCACATAGCATTGCTGAAGTCAACAAAGCGATTTGTAATCCCAGAGGGGTTAGCGCCACCCTGAGCATGCAGAGCAAACCCCTTGCATGGTGCTCAAGCCCTTGTGCGCAGCATCGCAGCTGGTAATGCTAGGGGAATGCACGACACTGGCGGAGAAACCTTCCCCGCCAGAGCTGCCTAACGACTCACGTTTGCATGGATGACACCCTTGGGAGGGAAGGTCACTGAGGGCACCAAAGCTTCTCAAAGCCAAGACCAATTCCTGCAGACGTCAAGGAGCAAGCAGCAGTGCCGAACAGCCATGCGGTTGCTGAACTGCATGTGCAAAGAAAAGGAGCGTGTGGCCAGCAGATAGCTGCTTCCAGGGCCATCCGAAACCCAGCAGAGGGGAGCTCTGCAGCTCCGAGGAGCACAAGACTAGTTTAAGATCGTGGAGACAGGATCAGGCACGACCTGTTCTCCAAAGGCAGCAGATATTCATTTTCTTTTTTAAAATCTAGTAATTGCTGGTTGATGGTTTTCTCTAAGCGTTTAACATCTCTGGAGAGCTGAGAGCATGCAGAAATTGTCATTTGGCATTGATGCAGGCTCACGGGCAGAATGACACAAGGACCGCTTCTAACATTTCCTGGCAGTACCTTTGGAGGTACTCCAGGTTGGGTTGAGGAGGGATAGAGGTTTATCCCATGATGGTTTCCAAACCACAGGCAGAGTTATCAGGCTCTGAGTACGTAGGCACAACCAGTGTGTTTCAGAGAGTAAAGTGTAAGGCACAATATATGGAAAAAGATCATCCTTCACAAAAAAAAAGGGGAATATCTTCCACGTTCAAAGTAGAAGGGACCAGAGGCCTTTTGACAGTGAACTGTCAGTACTAGGGAGATGCATACAAAGAGGCAGTTCAAACAAAAAGCTAACTGTAAGCAACCTGTATCAAATGCACATACACGCGCATGCATGTGTATCCCCTTTCCCGAGGCAACCCTTGCAACTGGTGAACGCTCCTGTTCGGCACGCTTCTTGTATTGCTGCAAACAGCCACTTCAGAAACAAACCAAGCCATATCCTCAGTTATTAAAATGCCACATTTCATAACCCGGCAGCTGAAACGTGAAACGTATTGTTCGCTCTGAAACGTCCTCGCTAGAGGGCAATATGGGATAAAGCATCCACTGAACAGAGAAACAGGTAGCTAAGATCTTACTGTTAGATATTAAGTTATCATTTACCTTTAGGCCAAATGTAAGAAACCCTCACGTTAATTACGTTTTTACTATTTCTACACTGTTAACTAAAATTCTGAAAACAAGAAGCTCTTCCCATACGCTCTTTGTGATCCTCCTTCAGGACTCCAGTAGAATCCCATGTTTGCAATAACAGTGTATTCTGCTACGTCAAATACAGCTACTTTGGTCCAGAAAGAGCCACAGGCCGTCATGACCGATAGTCCAGGCTCTCCAAAGAGCTGGACTGCACACGAGGGTCAACAAAGCATCCCACCATGCACAGTAATTAGGGACCAGGCTATCAGGATCCTGACTGTGGTTAGAATGAGACTGTGGCTCTACACATCCTTCCGCTTTTAAGAAATTCTATGCGATTACCAACCACCACAGTTAGCAGCAGAACACTTTCCACATCATCCACCTAGTAACACAACCAAGAAGCTGCTTATTAGTAGGCAAGCGGGTTTGGCAACCCCCCTTTTCCCAGTCATAGGGTTGCTGGTAAGGATAAAGATGTGTTAAACTTGTGAATAGCTTTAATACTGCTTGCTAGGTATATATATTTTTTTATATTTCCCTCTAACTTTTAGATCAGTTTGGCTACTAGTGGATGTCACAGAGTCAAAGGGCACCAGCACCAGGAGGAGCTCAGGCTTTCAAAGGGGTTGTGACCTGCTCTCAGGAGCGAACAGATCAAAGGTCTAATCCTAGCTCCATTACAGTTTACTGCAAAACTCCTATTGATAGTAGTAAAACTGAAGATCAGTCCAGGATACTCCACTTCTGCCTCTTCCTCTTCCTCTTTTTTTGTTTCATTCTTAGCTCAGAATTTATTTCAGTTGCTCCGAGCAGCACACTCAGTAACTGACATCTACCTCGAGAGAACAGAGGGAGAACAAAACTGGAACTATCGACTCCAGTGCTGCCTTGGAAAGTAAACGTTTTCTGCTCTGCCAGGTGGTTTGATCCTCTTCAAAAGGGTCTGCACCTCTTCAAAAAGGTCTGATGCTCACCATTTAGTTAGCTCTCTACAGACCAGCAGGGAAACTAGGAGGAGAAAGATTTCTCTTTCGTGCAATTTGTTTTTCCCTCTTTTTGTTGATGATATTGGTTTCTTACTTTTTTTTTCCTTCCCTCAATATAGCAAACATTAAAAATATTTAAGAGCAGAGAACTGAAAAAAAAACCAACCATTTCGCATCAGTTCAAACATTTTGTCTGATAACTCAGAAATACTTTGCTTCCGTTTGGGCCCTTTTAAAGTAGAATTATGCTTTATTTTGTAAAAAGTTGATCATTTTTTGATTCCTACCCCTCCCACAAAACACAAGTTGCAAAGACAGATGTAAAGGATTTCAGCACTTCACTAATACAGAGCTGTCCCTCGGCAAGCCTAGGTGCTTTCCAGTGACTGCAGCATCCTGAAACACGAGAAAATCCCGGCTGCTTGCAGCACAAAGCAGGAGAAGCATCAACTCACGGGCTGTAATGAGTGAACAGAGGACGGCAGCTCTCGGCAGAAATCCCTCCCGGCTGGGCACGACACATCAAGGGAAAGGCAACTGGCTCCAGGGTGCCGCCAGCAGCCTGCGCCGGAGGCAGTCGCAGGTACAGCTCACCAGAGAGCTCAAGACAGAGCAGAGGTTCCCTGATTTCCCACGGGAAGCCCCACGGGAAGCCTGGCTGCCATCTCCGAGCAGGAACAAGTCCCCCGGCTGACATCCCAGAAAAGTTTTGTGCCTCGTCCCCTTTTTCAGTTCTGCAGTCCCCTTACAGTATGTCATTTCCTATGTCTCATCTCTGCCTATTCAGCCATTCCCATTTAGGTTTTCATTTTTTAAATGAAACCCTGAAGCAAAATGGTTAGGGATCCTTGGTTTTTGTTTCATTTTATAAAGGAAATAGCAAATTCTGTACAGGAATTTAGTAAGTAGTAGTAGGAATGCTGGAAGTGAGGGAAAGAAAATGAAAAAGTCATGTTAAGCTGCCACCTTTTCCTGTTTCACGTTCCCCATAAGTCTTGATATGAAGTATTACAAGCATACCTATTTCGACCAATAATCGACTATGTAATAACTGGATACATTTTTGACTTTTTCCTTACAACATTTACATATGACTTAAGGTCGACTTCAAGGACATACCTGAACCAATAAGCACATTGCTTCAAAGAAATTGGCCCAGGCACATAAAAGAGGGTAACGTAAAACAAGATTTATTCCCAGAGAAGTTAAAGGTTTCTGTCCTCATCTCCCTCTGTATCCAACTGCTCCAACTGTCAAACCTCCCAGCCGAGAAGGCTGCAGTGCCACTTGCAGGCGAGCCAGGGCAGCGGGAGGCTTGCAGCCTCCAGGTAACACAGACAGCTGGGAGGTGTAATGAATTCTTTTTACATATGCACTCTATAGTTCAGAAACCATAAATCTTAGCTCCTAATGGCCTCTGCAGCCAGACTGAGACAATTTCCTTGGTGTTGGGACACAAGAGGAAAGGAGGCTGGAGATAGTGACCCGTTAAGGCTGTATAATTACAGCGTAGTGGTTGTGGTGCTGGGAGCACACCCGGCGATGAACTGCTCTGGGAGTTGATTAGATGTCGGAGTGAACCTGAAGGCGTTTGCTAACCTCAGAGACTATTTGCACGTCAGTGTCAGGAACGTGACCCACCGTGATGCAATGGGAAACCTATTTTCTTGTACAGGGAACGTTCTTCTCTTCGCCATTGGGAGAATTAGGAAACACAAGGCTACGGCCTGCCATGATCAAGCTGTGCTTGTGCCCTACCACACTGCACCTTCTTAATGGCTTCGGCTCTCCACCAGCAAAGTCTGGCTAATATGACCTTCTTCCTGTCACTGGTACATGTATCGGGTGCCACGTGTCTAGTGTTCAACTTCAAGCCCAGTTTTTGGAGACAAGTGATTCGGCAGGCAGCTCGGCTTGGTACCGAAGAATTCACCCAGCGCTGTGGACCCATCTAGCAGCTCAGTCTGAGCATCCTGCTGCCAGGACTGAACTCATAGCTGAATTCATAGCTGAGCTGTCTGGTTTAAAGCCTACCTTGAGCACATCCTTCCTGTGCAAACATAGCCTGAGCCCAAGGGTTGCCAACTTGCCTGACCTTACAAAGCTGCACACTGAGCACGTGATTGAGAAGCATTCAGTTTGGAGAGCTGAGGGAGAGGAAAAAGGATAGGAGGTAACACTGAGAAGTGACAACACTTTCCCAGGGTTCCTGCCTGCAGGATGGGGCTGGGTAGGGAGTTGAATTACAGCTTCTTCCCTGTCAAAAAAACCTCTGCTGCCAGTCACGAGACCCAGTACCAGCCAGGCAAGTCATGCTTCAACTCTTCTCAAACTGAGGATTTACTTGATGCTGAGAAGACAGAGATTTGTTTGTGATGCAGTGTGTAAAAGTTCAGTTGCAAAGTCCCTTGGCAAAACAACTATCTGCCCTGGAAAGCACCATCAGAATCACCTCTAGGGACTTGCAGTCATTGTGAAAGTCTGCTTAAGTCATCTACGTACCTCCGAGAACATTATTTCTTGTTTCCAGGGGTATCCAGGACATACTTCTAGGAACATGCAGAGAAACTCCATTGCTCCAGTTCTGTTCTCTTCACAGGTTTGTAGGCCACCAAGCTAGACATGCTTAGCTCCCTGGTGCTCAAACAACCCCTACTACACTCCTTGAAATTCTGGCAAAGCAGTGGCACTTCCAAACGGATCCACAAACCTAGAGTTTGGATGCCCAAAACGTCTTCGCCACTGCCAACTATGAAGCAGCTGAACACGGACCCCCAGCCTTGAACTGCCCAGAGTTTCCCAACCATAGGCAAACCCCTGGTGCTGCTGAGGATCCCATTTTGTTCAGCCAGGGAGTTACGGCTGGCCTCTGCTGGGCTCACGCCCTTCTCAAGGCCAGCTGCTCCTGCTCTGCCATTTCCAAAAAACGGGGTGTAGGACGTCATGCACCAACAAATATAACCTAACGAGCAGCCCTCTTCCAGTGAAACCTACGGCCAAAGCACTGCCTGTTCTTGCTTTGCACTCCCCCAGGCAACAGCCGCTTTCTCTAGGAACGAGGTTTAAAGGGAAGCCCACAGTCCCTGAGCGTTTAGATGCAAATCAAAATCTAAAAACATGATTCTTGACTCTCCCCTTTTCATAGCACTTCCCCACAAGTGTTTGTCTCACAGCAAAATCAGACTTTGGTGTGAGGGTGGGTAAAAGCAGATGAATCTGGAAGATGTGGGAAACTTCTGTCACTGCAAAGCTAGTTTAGTCATTGCATCAAGTAACTACATCCCTGTGGAGGCATGTTTTCCCTCTGTGGACCAGGTCCTGGCTTGTATTCAGTTGGCTTTTATATTACAGGTCACTCTGGATGGGAGCATTGCCCCTGGGTAAAACAAGGCAATGACAGGATGAATCTAGTAGCTTTTACTCTGCTTTCAGGCATCCTTGGTGAAAAAGGCATGTTCTACTTCTGCCCCTTGTACAACGGGAATAACGGTACAGCTTTCTCTCTCAGGGGGATTCAGAAGTGGAAGGCGGCGGTTGAATTTTAAGATTCTTGGCAAGAAGAGACACAAAGTAAAACATGAACAGCTCAAACTAAAGAAAATGTTTTTGAGGGGGGACAAAACCCTCTCTCCTTTTTGGATGAGGAGTTATACGCGATTTGCCAAAGAGGGCAGGGACAAGGTGGTCCAGTGACAGCCACAAAACGCACCTACGTGCATGACAGAGGAGGACAGGGAGCACCTGCGCATGGGCCACCCGCAGGTGCTGCTGCGGAGGTGGGCAGATGTCAGCTGCGGGTGTCCTCCCCAGCGCCGGCCGCTGCTCGCTCCTCCCTGGTGCGGGAACGAGCTGTTTCTGGAAGCGCAGAGGGAACGAGTCCTGCAGAGCACGGGATAATCTCCACACCCGGCTTGTCCCACATTTCCCGCTGCGGCAGTGGATGGGGCAGGCCCATGTGAAGGGATTACGGCAATACAGTTCACGCGTGCTGTGACCTTAAAGAGACACCACCGCAGCACGCTGCAATCAAAGAAACGGTGATGCGAACCGGGGATGCAGCATTCGCCTTCAAACATGCTAACAGTCCTCAAGGGTTTTGAAAATAGGTTTCCGCTCTCACGCCCTGCGGGCAGAGCCCTTTGCTACAGCAGAGTTAGTCTAATTCCTATCAGTTGATGGGACCTCTAAAATGCACAGTGAGGGTAGGGGAGAAGGCAGCTTCCTAGCCAGGTGGCCTCCTCCCGCGGTGAAAGGCGCCGTGGTCCTACGGCTCTCCCCGTCCTCCCCGATGGCCTACGTGGCCGGGAGCTGCCGATGCAGCACGTGCTGAGCAGCAGCCCATTCCCAGGCCGGCGCGGGGACCCTCTGCCCTCCCGCAGTGCCCAGCGCCCTGCTCCCAGCCCTCCCTCCCCAGCTCCCCCACAAACAGCCTTCCTCCTTCACCATCGGAGGATGTCATTTCTTCCTGCCGCTTGACTCCATGTCTGCGCTCTCGGTGGCCTGCTGCCACCTCCCGTTTTCCTTATCCCAACTGCTTATTTGCACTGTTGCAGTTGACCATAGGGAAATGAAACAGGTAGCGTCACACTGGCGGCGTGTTTGGATTTGTTCTGCTTCTTCGGTGCAAGCACTGAAGCAAGGGGAATGCTGAAACAATCCTGACAGATGTTTCGAAACGCCCACAGCTGGTGATTAATGAGGAGCAATGCTGGGATGATTCACTTCAGTTTTTAGTCTCTGTTCTGATGGGGATCAAAGCGGTCCCAGTCGTGTATTTGTATTAGATGAGCTGGGGAGGGGGGGAACGGTCAGGCACTTCTACAGTCCGTGCAGTAGCACACACATTATTTGCAAGCCTTGCCTTTGCTGTTCAGGAGCTCAAAAACGGCATTTAAGTTTTTTGGAGACAGCTGGAGGATAAGTACCCAACAGAGGAGTCAAAACCGCTCAGGTGGGGATAAAAAAAAAAAAAAGGCTGCTTTTGGAGGCCTATTAGCTGCCTCTAGTTGTTTCTTGTCCACCTTTTAACCGAGGCTAGTCCTGCCTTGTTGAGCGTTGCAAGATGCATGAAATATTATGAAGTGCTTTAGTAAGCAGGGACACAAAATGCATTAGAGTAAACACTGTAATTTTGGTTCTGAGCTCTTCTGAAAACGTTACTCCTTGATTCCACTGCAGCGTAGCTCCAGTCACCTATATTTGCACACACAGTACAACACCTGGAAAAAAGAGACAGCACTGTCCGGAGCCTCTGTATTTCTCGCTATTGGACCTGCAGCTGATTTTGGCCAGCAAAATAGCTCCAGTGAACAATAAAACTGCGAAACAGAAGCACTGGATTGAACCTGTTTTCTCACATTTCCATAGCCCCATTTGTGGTGGGAGACTCCATATAGGGGTCCCTTATTTGATTGCCTGGCTTTTGTGAAATAAATTATTACCTGGCTTGAAGTCAGGCTACCCTAGACATCTCTGTCTCTCCAATCAGCTTCTTCCCTTCCTCTCCTGTCAAACATTTCTTGTTTGCAGCAATTTCCCAAAGCACTTTCTGGTAAAGGACGGCAGCCTGTAAAATCAGCTCCTGCTTCGTGAGGATTTATTTTTTAATGGAAGTTACTCGCTACTTTTTGTAAATCCTGCAAAATGACTTATTTGCCCCCATGTTTATCAAGCCTTAATGGTTGTATTTAAAGTTCGCTAGGAGTTTCCTTTACTCGTCAGGAGGAAGGAAAAAAAAATGCATCCATGCTACAGATATAACTAGCTTCTAACGTGATCCCTCCAGAGCTGTAGAGGGTTCGTGAAGGCAGCTTTCCTTGCACATGCTAGAAGACTCTCCTTAACTTAATTCTTTTCAGTACAGTTCTTTGTTCTGGCGGTAGTTAGTATTCAGATGTTAAATCCTAAAGAGGTTGCTAGGATTTGAAGGTACATAGAGGTTTCTCCCCAGACTACCAGTGTCCCTTTAAATATTCGTTTCCATCAGAATTTAGAAGAATTTCTCCAAGGAGATGTCTGCTGACTTTGAGATGAAATGTGATTTCTATAAGGAGTTTTGCCTGGTGAACTATCCTGCATCTTCAATTATTACTGAACTTCAAGTTTGTTTTATCAGTAAATCCCTGCTCCCAGCCCTATCGAGGCTGCATCTGAAAGGATCAATGTTATACCAACAACCGGTGGTCCCAGGAGAGCCTGGTACGTGCACATGAATGTTTGCAGAGCAGCACACAAAGCGATAGCACTCTTATGTTAGGAGCACAAGCTAAGCACCCAGCTCTGAATTTCCCAGAGTGACTAGGTCCACTTCTGACAGCTCAGAAACATACCCATGTGCTGGCTTCTGCCCTCCTCCTGATAAGCAAAAAAAACCCCAAACAAACCAAAACAAAAAAAGAGATCTCTACTTGTATGGGCCTTTTAGGTCACCGGTTTGGCCAGCAGCTGAAATAGGATCACCGACAAGGTTGCAGAGAAACAAATCAAGCTACAAGAAAAGCTGCACCACCCCCAAAGCTGAGTTTGTAAGCAAAACAAAAAATAAAGCAGCCAATCTATGAACACTGCAAGGTAAACTATGCGTATACTCCCACTCCAGATGCTTGCGTTACTTTGGTACCTACTAGCTGATGCTGGGAGCTGACTATTTCTCACCTCCCAAACAGCTCTCCTAATTAGCACCCAAGCACCCTTCCACACCGTGGAGGGACCGCTTGCTTCATTTCTCTCCTCGCTTATGTGAAGCTGTAGAAGAAATTTGCTTATGCTAATCAACCCCTAGCACGACTCATAGGAGACACTAATCCAGTGGCAATCTCCATCAGTCTCTGCATATTTAACTAAAGCAGTGAACGCGCACGGAGGATTAGGGATGCAGTGGTATTGTTGCAACAGCATTCTGCTTAAGCTGCAATCGCTCTGATGCTCTGTCTCCTGATATTTACACATACCGTACACATAAGCAACCTGTGAGTCTTGGGAAGGCGCAGAACTGCTTCACTCCATGCAATCCGTTCTGGTCAGGTGCTCTCCCTACAAAACCATAGGTGTCATATAGCAGTTTAATAGACCTCCTTGCACTAGGCAACATTGTCTCCGCTACCCCTCTGCCAAACTGTTTATATTCACAGCACTTATACCTTGAAGGTATAAACATTGCTTAATGCCCAAAAACTATACAGTTGTTCTTCTGGAGAGTGTGCATAGTTTAAATACACATTGCAAAAGACTAGAGTCTAGGAACTAGATGGAGTAAACTTTTGGAAAAGGAGCTTAAAAGTCTAATAGTCCAGTTTCCCACGACCTTGTGCCAGAAACAGCACTCCAGACATGTCACTGGGTCCAGCATCCCCGTTCCCCAGGATGGAGGAGCAATGCTAAGCACTCTTCAGCTTGTCTTGAAACGTAAGGACAAGTTAACTCGCTCCACCTACCCTTCTGGCTCATACTCCTGTCCCTGAAATTTGCCTGTTATCACATCCTTAGAAGAAGCCAACTCAGTTTAAGCAGCAAGTGTAAGAACATACCTAACTATAGCATGCAAGTCCATGGCAGGCTATACAGTATGACGCACAGTCCCACAAGATATGAATTCCACACCTTTGACGTACAGCACTAATATGCCAACTGTAGCTGCGAGTTCGAACGAGAGATTTCCACATTTCAGGCAAATCTCTCCTTGCTAATTACCTTGGGAAGCTGCCACCAAACATACTCAGAAAGAAAAGTATGCACAAATGCCAAGTACGCTTTAAAGGGTTTAAGTCGCATGCCTTAGAGCTGTGTTCATATCCTCCCAGCCGTTAAACACAAACACCTGTCTTACCAAATCCACAGTGCTGCTTTAGTTGAGAAGGCCAGATTTCATTTCAATTCACCAGCTTCACAGGAATTGTGCCAACATTAGGTAGTATGGAAATGCACTTATAGGGCAACTTTCACTATAGGACCCTAATGTCTCCTCTGACTGACACTGGGTGTTCCTGATCCTATGGAGAAGGCTAAGGATACTTTAGGCAACGATGTCCTTCTCCTCCCTCTCTCCTCTCTTTGGGCAAGCTGCCTAGCCTACCTGTGAGCACAATCTCTGTTTGTCAAATGGGGACAGTGGTCCGCCACATTCAAGGTTCACGTTTATTCCCCATCACCTGAATTTCATGACAGCAAGCACCTTTTGTCCTTCTCATATACCAGAGGGAAAAAAAAAAAAAAAAACAAAATCATGAGACTGAGAATACAATGGGCTATCATATACACAGGTCAAATCTCAGAACCTGAAAAATCTGAGTTTTGGTATTTGTTAGTAGGGAGATTTGTGAAATGCCTCCTTCTCCGCTCCCCAGCTGTGCACAGACACATCATTAGTTTGAGGATGAAGTAGCAGAGACTGCCTTCCTCTTACTTTAACCGTCTGCTTTGAGTATATCTCTTCACACCTCACATACCTTAAATGAGAAAACGGTGAGTCCCATTTCTCAGCCTACCATGTTTGTGTCAAATCAGATGACTTGCTGCTTTTCCAAGCACTGATGTAGTCAGGAAGCATCGCTGAGCTCCTTTTCCTCTCTACTGGACCTCCTCCACCCCTGTCCAACAGCCTCCCCTTCTGAAAGGTTTTTTCCAGCAAGATTCCCCATTCCCTTCTCTCAACCCAACAGCAACAGAGGGCCTCCACTGCTACATTTCCAGCTGCTTTTAGTGTCTTTAACTTGATGTTAGCCATTTCTTGACTCCCTTCCTTGTGCTGACAGCACCCGGGATTTCAAGGCTCCCCTCCAAGCACCACGTGAGACAAGTTTCCAAGACCAGAAGAGACGGGTTCACTCTGGTACGGCGCCAGATATCACGCAGACTGCAGTTCCCCAGATCCCCCTCTCACCCTGGCTGATTGACTCATTACAAACACCTACACGTGGAGTTATCCTTCCCGAACGCCGCATATGCCATGCGGTCCACTCCTGGTGCTCAGCCATTGCCACGCCAAGAATAACCAAAACTTCAATCATCCCTTACTCCCTGTCACCCCACTTCTCCAGGCCTCCCTGGGAAGCTTTTTTTTTTTTTTTTTTTTTTTTGGTGTCTTGGCAACATCATGCCCTCCTGAAAGTCACGGATAAAACTCTGACATTTAAGAGGACCAATTTTTAGATCTTTCATGATCTCTCTTTAAATTTCCCTTTGCCTGGCTGTTGTTCAGGGCGATATTATGCTGCATGGCGGAGGATGACATATGGGCAGAGTACTGGGTAAGCACAGGTAAACCGGTCCTAAATCCTTGAAGCAAGGAGAGGTCTGGGAATCACAGACACCATGAGACCAGGTGCTGGGAATGTAGTGCTGATAGCTGTTATCTGTACCACCCATTTAGGAAAGGGCTGTGTTTTTCTCTGCAGAAAAGTTTTAATCTAGTCTAGCAGTGGCTGCACTATCAGGAAGGAAAAGAGAAGTTAAAAAACAAAACTTTTGTTGTTGTGCTTCCTCATATTGCAAATGCAAGCAGGAAAAGTGTTTGCTCTTGACAATAGGCATTCTTTGCACGGACCCAAATCTCACTGAAGTTTGTGGGAACTCTTTCCCCTGCCCTTAACTGGCTTTGAATTAAGAACCAGAGCGCTCAGCCTGCATCTTGCAGCCCTTTGCCGACAAACGGCTCATAGCTGTCCCCAGCACCCAGGGGCTTGGACCTGCTCTCCTGCCTCATCAGCAGTAGCTGTGGCTCCAGCCATGCTTTACTTCACGGGCAACCTTACTTCTTCAATAGTCTCTATGCAAACTTGGGAATTCTTAATTTCATACTGCTCATCATCTTCAGATCCTTCACTTGGAAATTCAAATCGCTGTGTCTGAAGCACAAGAAAGTCAGCCAGAAACCCGAAGCCAGGCACGAGCTGATGCAGACGTGTGACGGAAGGGCTTAGGCGGTAACTCTGAGGAAGAGGGTAGAACACCACCACGCTCTCACAAAACACGTCCTACTGGGCTGTGGGAATGCCCTCGTCCAATAAACCCCTGCAAACATCCCCCACGACTCACCCCATGCGGCGAAGACTAAGGGATGCCAGATGCTAGCCTGCTCTGGGGGATGGGGAAGCTGGCTGGATGCAGGGATAATCCCCCAATCTGAGATTACTTTCAGTATGATTTCTGGCAGTGCCTAACAGCTCTCCATTGCATTATAAAGCACAAACCCCAGAGGCTGGATGCAGAGGGCTAGAGGACTCGGTTCCTGACAAAGTGAATTATTCAGCAATTCATCCCTAGTGCCCAGCCATTCAGGGCCAACGCGTCCTGGCCTTCCATGTCCCCAGACTATGGGTAACATACACGTTTCGCTGAGGTTTCTTACAAAGTCAGAAGCTCCTGGGAGCCGCCAGCCTCTCCCACACTGCTTTCGTGAGAATACTTCACTCCCAGGACTCTGTCCGTGATGAGTCTCTTTCTCTCCAGGGGAGAGAACAGCTGCTGCTATCATTATGGGTTTGTCTCCCTTAATTAAGCACCCACAGCCAAGCTGAAAGATGAAAACAAAGCCCTTTACCAGCCCTTCCAGGGGATGGAAGGGACAGAGGCTCTAGACAAAGAGAGCAAGAGGAGTAATTCTCTCCCACAGTAAACCTCCTATTGCCTCTCAAATTGGGAAGTGAATTAAAAACACCAAAATATCCTATTTAAAATTAACCACCCTAGAATGCCCTAATTCAAGATGCTTTGAGGGAGGAGTTAGCGCTTGCCCAAGGGAAGCGGCACTAGTGGGCCAAGTACAATGACCCTAATCATATCCAGACATTTCTCAGACCGTTTATAACCCCACTCCCAGTAATCTCTTGGGAGAAGTTAACCCTTCAAGACTGCATAGGTAAGCAATTAGAAAACAAAACCAGTTTCAGACAACCAAACTACCCTGACTGTAACCGTACTGGATTAAGAGCTTTACAGTTTGTTATCACCCATCTGCTACAAGTCCCACGTTGCAAGTTCTGCCAGTCAAACCACCAGTGTCGGCATTTCCAAGCCCAGTCCTGCGTAGAGATCCAAGTTAAGAAACTCATACTACTAAATACCAGTCCAGCTGAGACTGAACTGGTATAGGGAGGAATTGTACAGAGAATGTGACAGCATCCTGGGAATAGTAGTTGCCAGAACAACAAATACAGACGCATGTTTTTTTTTTTCCTACCACCATTTCATGAAGTTTGCCTTTCCAGTAAAGTCCTAGTAAGTGAAAGTGGTCAGAAGGCCCTTGACAGACCTATGACATTGGAAAATGCAGTGGTTGAAGTCAGGAGGCTTTATGAGATTATGACTATTTGTCCTTAGCTTAGTTTTAGGGAGGGGAATTCTCCTTCTAAGAATTTCAAAATGATTTTTTTTTATTTTGAAAAAAAAACATTCTTATTGGGTATATTTTCATATTGTATGATATATAACAATATAACAAAACGAACGATAATAAGAACACTGATCTGACAGACATGTTTTCAAAATATTCTGTTGCGACAAATTTCAAGCTTTGTCATTCATTTTCCCTACAAGAAAAAATGAGGATATATTTAATGAAAATTCAACACCTTGCAGGAAACAGACCTGCTGTCTCCCACATAGCTCCAGTGAAACCGGTCCCTGCAGAATGGCCTTGGTTGGCCAGCACAAACCACCACATGCTACAGCTGGTGTGGCTTTGGATGATGATCTACTTTTATTATTTTTGGCAGAGTTTGTCATATTTTTTAAGGCAGTAATTACATTTTCCAGGGCAGGCTTTCTGCCAGAGCTCATAATGATGAGCAACATGCCCCTTTTAACCACCTGCTATGGTTCCAGCCTTGATTAGTTATTAAAGGGCTGTTGAAACTCATTGCAGGAATCACCCTTTCTAGTTAGGTTACAAGGCTCCAGGGAGAGGCAGGCTTGAAAGGAGAACAGGAAAACACTACAAGCAACAAAGACACAGGCTTGAAAGCCCTGAAACAGTAGCTATTCTGTAGAATGGCACCACCTTTGTGCACATTCAGACAGCAACAGGCTTGTCTCTGCTGTTCTAGCATCAGCTGGGAATGAGCAACCTTGATCTGAAATGAGCAGACTCAGTTCTAGTGTTTATCCAAAACTGAAATAAAACTTATTGGAAAAATCTGGAGTCTTTTCACCTGACTAATATCAGGCTTCCTGTCCCTTATTTTGTTTTAGCTGGCTTTGGGGAATGAGATCGATATGAAAACCTTGTGTTTGTGCACATGTACAGGTGCCTCCTGGCTACCTGCTCCCTAATAAGTACTGACTCCATGGACTTATTTACATCTGACAGAGAGCAGAGGTCTTAAACATACTAAGTTCTTATGATTACCATGAATATGTGGCTATGGGGAGCAGCAATGTCCTATTAATGCTTCTACTAAATGAATAGCTGCAGTAGGTATTAGATATCAGAGCACACACAAATACGCACTCTTACGCTTAAGGAAACAGATTTGCAGGGACGAGATGTTATGGGCTGTGCAGCTCCCAGATGCCAAGGGCTGCAGCAGACATCTCTGCTCCCTCTTCTTGCCATGGCAGCCCTGGGACTCTCGCCACCAGGCTGGGACATTAACCCTGTGCTCAGCTAGCTTTTCTGCATCACCAACCCTACTCCTTGCACTGCACGGGAAAGCTGGGATCAGCATCGACTCTGAGGGATTAAGCTGGTCCACTGACTCTGCCAACACTTTTTTCTGTACCAGTCCCCATCCATGCTCAACGTTGTCCTCCTATTAGGAGCTGCTAGATAGCCTCCTCGCAAGCTACAGCTGCTGCCTGCCGAAAGTGGGAAATCCCTTTACAGAAGTGGCACAGTCAAAAGGCCTTAGGACAGGCAATGTCATTCACTCACACAGTCTCCCACTTGACCAAAATCTGAAGGTAACACTTTGCTTTTCATCTAAGCAATTGATTTTGCTACCCTCACTGATGTCAGTTAACCCACCTCCAGCTGAACCAACCCCTCCATGTCCTCCTACATGACACGGCTCCCATCTCTGCTTATTTCCCATGCAGTGTTGCCTATTTGAATATTCTGCTCCAGCGTCCTTGGTGGCAGTTTCAGTTGCCAAGATGACTTTCTAGCTCGTCAGCATGTATTCCTCTCTTCCTGGAGCACAGGAAGGTAATGATACATACTCCTGCTGCACCTGCAGGGCAGATCCTGCCATCTCTAAAAGGCTACTGGTCTGATCTTCCTACCACTGTCTGCCTCTCAGGGCTCTGCAGCCAGAGGTCAAGCAGCAACAGCCTAGCCACAAATGTTGCCTATATTTAGAAGTATTGTAGATACTGATTATATGATATCACAGAAAGATCTCAAAGTACGGTCAGCTGTTCATCTGTGAGTTGGTAAGATGTAGTAAGATTGCCTTGGCAAGAGGATAAGTTTTTCAACCCAAGGAAAACCTCTAATTTCCGCCATCTCCTAGTTTCCTAAAAAGAAATAACACTTTCTGACACAGCAAACACCAAGCAGGGGAGACTAGGCCTTGCACAAGGAAGAATCAGGCTCTCCGTTGCCAAATAGAAGAAATGCCTTAAGGCGGCTCTCAACACTGCGTATTGCACACGAGGTTTTTTTTTTTTTTTTTTTTAGTAAACTAATGAGAAAAGGGAGAATGCAAAGGACTGAGGCACCAGAAGGCTAAGGGATATGACCAAGATTATCCCCAGGGTTTTAGGGAAGCAGGATTTTTTTTTTTTTTTTGACCCCTTTATCCAGTACTGTTATCATGAAATGCCTGGCTGGTACATAGACCAGATTCCACACCAGATCCTTTACAATCTGCTTTGATAGGTCCTTTCCTCACAGTTTATGTAATCATCCATTTAATGGCATGTCCTTCTCCTTTTAATAACCAAAAAGTCTTAACTTTATCTTCAGTCATTAAGTACAGAAGTGTCAAGGGCTTGGCACACACCACAAACACAAAGGACACAAACAATGGGCACCTTTACAAAGCAGCAGTCCCTAAGCAAATAATCACAATTACACTCGACGTGAATTTCCATTCTCTTCAGCCACCAAATTTTAAAGAAAATAAGACTGAGAACATTGCTGATCTCCCGGCTAGTTTCAAAAGCTAAAAAGAGCAAATAAAGCACATATCTGATTTAAGACTACCTAAAAAGCAGATTCCTTCGCAGACCTGGAGATTGTGAGTAAATTTTGTCCAGGGTCTATCAAGGTCCGCGAAACATCTGGCATTCCTTCAAGATAGCCAGGATCTCTCTGGCTAGGGTTTCTCCAGTCTCCTAGTCTTTCAGACTGCACTTGCAGCTGCAGGCTGCTATAGCTGGAGCTGGTTCGTTGCTTCCCTCTGAGCAGATCAAAATAAAGTTTACCCACAGGATCTTGATAAAAATTAATGGAATACTCTGCCATATGTCACTGAATCCATATCCTGTGGAGGATGCAATATATGAAAATTACAAAATTAGGTTTGCGGTAAAGCATCGCCAATGAAATGGTCACGCTCAGGGGAACATTCTGCCTGTTCTTGCACTCTTGTTCTTTTATCATCTCCCAGAAGCTTTTTATTATTAAGCTTAACAATATGTTTAAAAAGGATCCAGAACAGGAACGCATAGAGAGTGCTTGGTATTTATCTTCATCATTTCTGCCTGGCAAAGCAGGCATAATCTGCTGGAAAGCTTGGGGCTTTGTTGCCTCTACCAGTGTAACCTGAACCATGGGGAGGTGAACGGGGCCTGGTTTTATATCATCCTGTTTATGTTCCTTTTCTCAGCAAAGCTGCAACTCAAAGCCTTTTTCCCAACTCAGTTCCCCTCATCACTTTTTTCCTTTGCATGGTCAAATCCACCATTTAATCAGGTTGGCACACCATGAAGGTAAACATTTACAAGCAGCCCTGTGGCTCATCAGAGCAGACCACGCCACCGGGAAGAGCAAAGCACACAACCCTCAGCTTCAGAGGCTTTGGTTTCCTCTATGGGAAATCTGGCAAGTGACAGAGCAGTTGAGTAAAAATAAAGAGATTTCTCCATGCTTATGGAAATACTTCATTTAGTCCTAAAATTTAGTCTATCAAACTTTGTGAATTTTTTGCCAAAAGAAACATTCCCAAAATACTCCACTGAAATCATTGAAACATTATGTGCTGACAGAGTGAAAATAGCTATCTACAGTTTGTTTCACCTCATTGTTAGCTTATACTCAAAATCTTTTGCCTTCACCCAAATGAAAGTGTGTTGATAACCTCCTTTGGAAATTTGGACAAAATTTGATGTAATCCAGCAATGCATTTTAATTTGAATGAATCGATATTTCCTTATGGAAAATTGCCATCCAGCAGGCATCCAGCAGGCATAATCTAGCAACCACCATGCAAGCTTTGCTGTGCAAGTCTGCTATGTCCAGCTGAAAGATGCAGGAACGAACAAGGAGGTTTCTAATCCTTTATGAATGTCCTCCAACACGGGGGCTGAAAGTTTAAATAATTTCCTCTTGCATTTTGCCAAGATTGTGCATGCGACTGTAGCAGGACATATGTCTAAAGGAAATTACCCGGGTACTGAAGTCACATACTGTATTTGTCTGTAGCGCACTAACTGAAGCCTTTGGGCAAATTATTACACCTTACCACTTCAGAAACAGACAATTTTTCTTTCCTGATGAATGACCATTAATCACATAATAATAAAATAAGAGGTAGTAACTATTTGGAATATTAATTGAAGTGTGTGTCATATAAAGGACAGTATGGCCATACACAATTTTCAGAGTCCAAAACACATTACAGTTCATCTAGCTCATTTTTACAGGAAAGCATATCATTAAGTAGTATTGTGGCAAAGACATATTAAGTCACATTTACTTGATCACCGTGATCAGTGTAGAATTGCTCTTCCAGGTTTTTTAAGGGATTAATTTTCAGACACACACACAATTTTATCATGCAAAACTGAGTAATGACATGCATTTATATTCTAGCTGTTAAACTTACTGAACTAGAGAACAAATGGAGAAAAGGGAGACAGGAAAAAAAAACCCTGTGCTCAGTGTAGTACGTAAACCTACTGTTCCTTTAAACAGCAGATGCTGTAATACAAGATAGGTGCTGAGAGAGTTTGAAAATATAAAACCCTTCCGGACACGCAAATCTGTGATCCTGTTTATAAAGGGCCCTTCATTCACCCAGAAATGACGCTGCCGTACAGGCTCCGATGTAGGAGGTGCGTTTAATCCAGCCTTTGCACCGCTCGCTAATGCTGATCCTGCTTCCTGCACACTGCTTGATAAGAAACGCGTGCTGCAGCCGCCCGGCCGGTGGCAAAGAAAGCACCTGCCTCTGAGACACCTTTTCGGGCCGTTTCTCCTCCACTGCAGTCTGCACAGGGAAGGGCTCATGGTCCTGTCACAGCGACAAGAGCAACGGGGAGGAAAACAGGTCACCTCTCAGCATGCCAAAGCCTAGGCAGTGACACGGGTTTACGCTGCTGCAGACCTACTTCTCAGACCCTGCTTTGACATAAAAGACACGTTAAGGCCCCCGCAATTTTGGGTATAGAGGGCAACTCCTACGTCTGGCTTTGCCTGGCCTCCTGCAGCAAAGCACACATTGACACACAAGAGATTGCAAACTGGCAGGAAGATGACTAAATATTAAAGCTAAAACCACCCTGGGATGTCACTTATTAGCTGTAACTCATTACGCACCCAGCAGGGAGAAGCAGCTCCTGCCTTGGCCTTTGCAAGGCCACGTGTGCCACGTTCAACAGAGAGGAGGTGGGTCACAGAAAGCCCCAGGACTGCCAACACCAGCTGGCCCAGTGTCACAGCACAGTCTGCATGTGTGCATTGTGCCACTTGTGCCTGGAGAGATGATTCAGCAAGCCCCCTTGGCCACAGGGCCTTCTGATAGCAGCTAAAGTCTCCTTGGCCAATGTTCTCACGCTTTCATCCCTCTGCGCTCGGATCAAAGCCTCAGAGCTCAGTTCCTGGGTCAGTGACTCTCCCCAAAGACTTCACTATCTACATAAGATGCATTGTTGTTAAATTGCCCAGGAATGGAGATTCCATAAACCTTTATAGCCCTTTCATTAATAATTGAATTTGAAACACTTCTAGGCTTGCACAGAGGTGTCAAAGATAAAGAAAAGTTTTAGCGTGTTTGATGGGGGAAAGAAAAGGATAATGACAGAAGACATTCAATTTGCTGTAGATATAATACCTAGGGGTCTCATCCGCTGTCACTGAAGATAGGGACTGAATTTTTGACATGTCCACCCCATAGTGGGTGGAGGGGCTGCCTTGATTTGACTATTTTCCCAACTTTCGCTATAGGTCCTGATGAGATCCAAAAAAACCCTTCAGACTGAGCAATTCCACTTTCAATTCTACTGGATGCTTTTGACCCAACACTTTTAGAGGAGATGCTTCCCAGACCCAATTCCAACGAGGACTGTCCCAGAGCTCTCAAAGGAAAGGGCTCTGTCAGGAACAGATCGTTCCAGGCTATTTATAAATGGAAAAAGAGGCAAACCTAATTTTGAAAAGGTCATAGCTGAAAGCCTTGATTCCTCTCCTCAAGAGAGTAGCCAAGCCATGGAGGCTAGAAGCCTCCCCCCCACTCCTAGGATCTCTCCCAATGCACAGGGAGAAAAATCTCCTAAGGGAGACGCGGTTGTCCAGCACCTTTCTGGAGGTGCCTTACTTCCCCAACTAAGAAATCAAAAATGGCAAAGATTTCACATGCAGCACCTAAATTCAGTATGAATTGGTACCTAGAAGGATGAGAGAGACAAGAGTCAGGGAGAAAAGGTACAACACCTTTCAGTGTTTCTCAAACAAAACACTGAAAGTGCCAGAATTTATCATCATTATCATTCTTTGGTTTAAAATTTGTTGATTTAATCCTTTGGGAGTGGTTTTGTTAGAAAAGAGGAATAAGGGGAAGGAGATAGATGAGAAAGGAATAGGTAGTCATAGCTGCTCTGCATAGAGGAAGACATATCCGGAATCAAATTAAGAAAGCAAATCGTGAACATCTTTGCCCCAGTAATTCAGTACCAGACCGTTCTCGTCGCAGTTCAGCATCTACTTCTCCCCTCGGAAATTCTGAGTGTAAAGATTCAGATATCATCGTAGCGGAAATCTGGGAGCTGCCTGATACCAGGCATCCCATAAGCCTGGTACATGACTTTCACACATACTGCAGCAGCTCCTGGAGCCACGACTGTTGCACGTGAAGATGCTGCTGCCCTCACAGGGCACTCCATGACCAGCACCGTCATTAACCCCCAGCAAAAGTCCTGTTTGTCTGGCAAGGCATTCACTGCAGGGTCATCACCACCGCATTCAACTTTATGAACTTAAATCATCACTGATTTATGATCAAAGTGTACATATGCAACGGGAATTTCAGGCTAGGGAAGTTCTGAGCGTGTCGATCTAGAAAGGGCTGAGTTACAGAAGAGAGATTACCCTGTGTTTTGATGTCCATCAGGATTATAAGGAGTGTTTTAAAAGAAGTATGAGAACACCTAATTTTTGGTTTCACTGCCAAGATCAAAAATACCTAACCCCCAACCATACCTCCAATCAAGCAGAACTTAATTTTTTTTCAGTGAGTCTCACCAGAACAAAAGAATCCCTAGAAAATGTTGTTTTATGTTGAATGAAACATTCCTTTCAACCCCAAAAGAAACATCTCATTGTTACATCCTTGCAAAAACTCCCCAGCAAAGCATACATGGGGTAGATTAATAACTTGCCAAAGGAAAAAGAGGTGATTTTACTGTCCCTGTTTATAAGCTAGCCTAGCCATTAGAGTATTATTTCCCCTCATCCCCTTAGCCCCCTCCAAGAGTCCAAGGTTCAATTCCTTCCCCTGCCAGGAGAGTACTTGCACCATCCCCTGTCTGATGCCAAATTTCACACATGACCTTATTTCTGAAACAGGACCAAGCCAAACCATGGGTTCCCATCCCTCCCTCCAATTTATATGCTGGCTCAGAATATGAATTTTATAGCTCAGGAAACATACTGAGAAAGTCTGTAGCAGGAGAGTCAAAAGAAAAAAATCACATTTGTTGCATATTAGAAATCTACCACTTTTGCTAACAAGTGCTTCTCTCTCAACTCAGAGTGGTTCTCAAGCACATCTACATAAGAGGCTTGAGTGAGCTTAGCTCCCCGGAATATGTGTCACGCCAGACCTAAATCACAGCACTGTGATGTCACAGCCAACAGCAGCTCAACTCCAAGACTTGCCTTTTTTGCACTAAAATAGCAGTTAAGCCTGAACATGAAGTTCTGAAAAATTCATAACGATGGCATTAGAGGTAACACTTAATCCTCATTACTCGCTATTGGTACTTAGTTGGCATACTGTCTGGCTAGTGAACAATCCAGAGGCAGAAGGCAAAAGAAGTGAACACACGTGAACGAGGAGGTACTGTCATTTCAGAACAGTTCCCGTATGCTGCCTATTGGCCCTGTGTAATCTTTGTGGGCAGAGAATACAAACTCCTTTGCCTTTAGCCGTCACCAAGAAGTTGAGCTGTCATGAATAAAACAGAAAGAAAAGAGGCGTTCTGCTTTGAGCTTCCTGGCGTTGTATATGCAGTAAGAGTGACGCAGAAATTTCCCTGCTTATTTAAATACAGTTTGGTGGATGGGGATGGTAGAGGATAGGGAGGCAGGACTCCTTCATTAACTTTTCCAGTTGTTACTAACTCTGCATGATCTCACATGGTTCAGCATTCCCTAGGTGCCCACCAGCTTGACTGTACAACAGCACTAACGAATGCTGCTGTAAGATTTGAGCTCTTCTGATTCCCTTCAACTGCAGCTGTGCCCCTTCTTGCTTCTCACAATTTCCTTCATGAGCAATAACCTCAGACCTGCTGGCTGTGCCATTTATGCATCCTATCTCATTGTGAGCTAGAGGAACTGAGTTAGCAAAGACCTATTTATTATGCTTACAGTTGCCTGGCTTATTTTGGATTAGGGAGTGAGTGTGTGAGCAGGTCTACCTGTTGAGATGAATGGTCAAGCACCCCCTAAATGCCAGCTAGAGGAATAACCTCTACAGCTGGCACAGTAAGGGCTAGAGAAGGACATATCTCTATAGCCCCAGTTTAGTAATATCACTCAGATCGGGGACTTCATGTTCCGGTCCCTGATATCAAAGTATTTTCAGACAAAAAGGCCAAAATATTGCCCTCTCCCCCCTTAAGGGCAAAAGGAGATGGACATCCTAATATCCCTGTCCCACTTTCCACTGCTGGCAAACAGCAGACATGACACAACACATTTTCTGGGTTTTCCCCAGGACTCCAGCACCAAACATCTCATCTCACACACCTTGCGCTAACCACCAAAACAGCTCACCATCATCTAGCAGGGGTCTGGTGAAGCAGCAATGGGGATGCAATGTGCATCCTCCAGATCTGGATGGACAAGTAAGATCTCTTCTTCCCATGCCATCACAACAGGGCAAGAAGATGTAGAAAGACTTGGAAAGGTGTGGAAATCCAGAAGATACAAGGAACTATGCTTTTATGTGATGAGCAATAAGGTGAAACTCTTGAAATCATTGGGAATAAGAAGTCAAAAGATTTGAAAAAGGAACTGGTCATTCATATAATGAAGACATTCAAGGTAGACATGATAACCCATGTTTTGAACAACAAGCCTCAGGCTTAATCCAATCTGTTTACTACAGCATGAAAACGCCCAACTGGTTGATGCCCAATTGTCAGAGCATTAACTGCTGTTGGCTTTGTCACAAGCCATTGACCAACTCCTGATTGATTTCCTGGTAGTAATTTCTACAGGGCTGATTTTTGCTTTTCAGAGGGCTTTATCCAGCCCGGTGGTGAATCACCATGACCCCCATGGTGGGGCCTTGGGTGGCGCTGCCATCACTCATGTGAAAGGCACTCAGTCTCCACTCTAGGTACAGAGGAAAGAGGAGCTGCTGCAGTGGGTCTGAACAGCCACACTGCTGATATCTGAACACGCACACACACAACCCAGCATGCCACAGTCACTGAAAACCTGACTGGACTACCACATTACAGGTTTGCCTCTGCAACTGTATCATCAACACAAAAACAGAAGCACCGGGGGCCACGTTACTGCCCTTTTCAGCTGCGCTGCAACTCCTTGAACGATCTCTGCTTTTCATACATGACTAGGAAAGTGACAACCAAGTTGAGGAACCGTCTGCCCCGTCACACAGACTTTCACCTTCCACCCACACTCACCCTCTCTCTTTTCTGGATGAAAGCTCCCATTTCATCCCACTGTCATGACCAAGGTGTCTCACTTTCACTCATCACACTAAAGCCCTTCAAGAACAGAGGCTGCTGCATTCTGATAAAACTAGTGAGCACCAGGATTTTGAGCAAGAGTTTCAAGTTTGCTGTCCAAGGCATCAGCCAGCCAGGCTGTCAAGCCTACCAAGCGGGGACAGGGAGAGAAAGAGGCACCTGAAGAGGTTCTGCACTCAAACAATCTAAACAAAATGGACTAATTAAAGCCATTTGAAGCAGAAGGGTAGGGCTTTCTCTTCTTCCGTTTACGAGTAGAAAGACTCATATTTCAGTGCTGTTGCTGCATACCCTGCGAACAAGGACACACTAGCTACTGCTAGGTACTTCCACACGTTCTGCAAGCTGCTGCTGCCACAGGGGGTGACAGGGTGTAGTGACACCACCGGCAGGGCAGTGAATGCTGCAATTACAGCACAGTTGCCCATGCTAGCTTCCAACCCACTAGCGCCTTTACTCCTGCACAGCCTGCAGAGGATCATCCACCCGCAAAGCAAAATCAATTGCAAAAGCAAGACCTTCCTCAAATTGTGCATGCAAGTAGTTGTGCAGCTCAGCTATCTTCCACACCGCAGAGTAGTCTCGGCCCTATAGAGGCAGGCGTTGTAGCTGCAGCACCTGGAGCAGCTTATGATGCCCTGGAACGAGGCAAAAAACCCCTAATCAGGCAGTGGTATGCAAGCACCCAGGTAGCCAGATGGGGAAACACAGCAATTGATACCTGCATCTCTTCCGAGTTTCACCAGAGAAGTGAGTGTTAGAGATCATTTCTGATCTCCATCACCCCCATTTAGTCGAAGCAATATGAGTCCTAGCCAGCTCGCCGGTGGGGTAGTTCTTTGCTCTTACTGCTGCTGCTAGCACACTCAGCAGCTGCTCCAAGAGCCCAGCTCAGTTCCTCAGGGCCCTCTGTGGCAACGCGATGCCCCGGGACCCCAGGGATGGCGTGACAGCATCGAAGGAGTACGTGGCTTGGGATGAAGTTGTTGCTATGATAGTGCTACAGCCTGGCTCCGAGTCTGGCCCTGTCATTTGGAAAAGCACTAGCTGAGACAGGAGTGGGATGAGCCCCGAGGAAAAAACAGAGGTGCCCTTCCTTCAGACTTGCACTTTCTGCTAGCAAATTTAAACGGATGTTTTCCCTTCTGTTGTGTTTTGCTTCTCTTTGAACTCAGATTCCACAACTTTTCAATATTTTTTAAACATGTAAAGAAATGAGGTATTGCATTTGTCCATCTCCTGAACCCAAGTGCTGTTTGCTCTGTGCTTGCTCTCTGGACTGTTTTTAAGAAATACAGCCAATCCCTCCCCTCCTGCTGTATTCTCCTCATTTGTGATGTACTGTACCAGTACAACGTATAATCATTTAATTGCTGTTCTTTCTGTGCCTGTCTTTTGCTATAATTTATTCAGGTCACGAATTCAGCCATATGGGGGACTGGTCCATACTGAGACAGAAAATCTCTGGATGGTTGCAAAATACTTTACAGATCTGGGATAGCAGGCAATGTGACAGCCCTCCAGTTTATGCAAACAATGCTGCAACATAACAAAGGAAAAGAAATGGAGATTCCCTCATCGACTTGCAAAAGTGTCAAACTGTCAGGGTCTGCCTTTCAGCCCACTACTGCATGCTGCCCTGTGCAGATAGAGATGCTTAACCACAGGATAAAGCAGTGTTTCTACCTCTGACGTTAAAATACGAGTGAAAAGCCTGCTGCTTACTAACAGCTCCTTTGTGTTTTTGCCCGTACCGTGGGCGGCAAAGTTGATTGCAGGTTGCTAACAGTAGTCTCCACCGCTATCTCTAAAATTACCATTTGCAACTAATTAATTAATGCTGCTTGGGTACAGACTATAATGTTAATTAAGCTAAGGGGGAATTTCAGAAAGCAATGCTGATGAGTGCTACAAGACACTTGAAGGGGCTCAACAGGGCTGTCTTGCCCATCCAAAACCAGTGAAAACAAAGTATAGACCTGAACAAAATGGATACTAGTGGCTTTTTAAACACTTTACATTTGCTTAATTTCAAGTAAATGCTACGCAATTTAATTTACAGGGCTACAAGCAAGAATAATACAGTCCTGCTGTGTTGTCTTCATCTGTCTTCTAATAAACTGATTAGAGCCCAACACGTTAAAGCCCTGTGCACCATTATCTATTATTCAGGTCCCTAAAAGATGTTAATTAACCCACATGTTCTGAGAAGCTCCATTGTAACACATACAATAGGGAGCCACATGGCACAGTCAAGGCACGTGTTGCTTACTCGTTTTGACTTAATTACATGGGCATGACGCCAAGGTGATGCTGGAGGGAAAAATGCATTATTGCAGAGGCAACGTCCAGATAACACACACATCGGTTTGCGGTTCATTATTTCACCAAGAAGCAAAAAGAAAAACAAAAAGCCACCTCTCTCCCTGGTCTGCTCCTACACAAGCAAAAAGCACTGGCATGCTCAGAGCCAGGTTAAGTCAGGGAACCAAGGTATGTGTAGGTTCAAAAAGGCAGCACTCAAATAGTTTATCCTGCCTTCCAGGAAAAAGGGGAAAACAAACACCTTTCAGGATGAAATGCAAACTACCAACTAAAGAAATTGTAGTAGCTGGTGAAAGGGCTTTTAACCCAGATCCTGGTCCCTCACCCATGAAGGAAGGAGAGGGAAGATTAAGACACCTCTGGGTCAGCTCCTGCAACCAGGGCATGTGTGTGGCCCGTGCAGATGGGCTCTCTGGAGAAGGTATGGGACCTGGGTCTCCCTTGAGTGCATACAAAATACAAACTTTCAGAGGTTCATAACATGGCCAAGGTTAAGCAGACTTCTGCAGTGATGACAACAGGCTCTTCTGAAGCTTCAGGATGATCTCTCCCCAGACTGTAAGGCATGGGAGCATGTAACTGCAAAAATGACATTATCTTAACAGGGTGAAGTAATGCATACTCAACAGACAGACACAGTTGTTTATGCTGAAAATTACTTTTCTTCCTAAAAACCTCATCCCAAGGTAGAAAATTCACGTGGATAACTTGGGCTCAAACTTTGAAAACTGACAAAGCTACAGGCGCTAAAAGCAGCGCAGTGCAAGGGGGAAGGGCCAGCCAGCTGGCAACTTGCTCCATCTCCAGTACTGCAGGGCCCAGAGAAGATCCTGATTTAACAGGATACCTTGCAGAGCAGCCAACCCATTTCTAAAGCCTGAAAGCGCTTGAATGGTGTTCTTTAAAGCCAGTCATCAGAAACAGAGGTAGTGTCAAAGCAAACAGGGAGGGTTTCTCAGCTGCTGGTCACTGGTTTCCCAGTATGGGGTCTCTGGTTGCAGCTTGCACCGCACCGATGAGAAAGCACCGTGCTGAACACCTTTGTGTGCCTACTGCGTGGGTTAAAATATATTATCTGTGAAATAGAGGTGAACAATGACCAGCACAAATTGCTCACAGGTGTTAACTCTGATTTGAGCCTAGTCCAATCATTATCAGCAATAAACAAGTACCACCCAGACAACAGATCAAACAGGATGAAAGCCAGTACTTTGGACATTTTGCTAACTCTTGTTCAAATCCTGCTCTTTTGCAAATCTTGTTAAAAAAGAAAAAAGGAACAGAAAACACAGGGCTTTTCCTCTAACAGCCCAGGAGATCGCAGGGCAGGCGAGGCTGCAGGAGGGGTGCAGCAGGCCATGGTAGGAGCCGGCTCTCTCGGCCGGATGGCGCGCTGAGCGACGCTGTGCCGGGGCGCACCATGCTCTTTGCTAAAGGAGGCACAAGATGCAGCTGAGAAGGGCTGAGCTCAAACCGCCCCAGGCTGCTGCTGCCAGGTACCCGGCTCGCAGCTCGCCGATAAGGGCAGGACTTTGCTCTGGGCAGGAGCTGATCCCGTGCCCCAGCGCCTTCATGTGCTCCTTCTCTGCCGTAAACCTAAGCCAATCCATTAACCTACTAACAAACTTCTGTCGGGAGTCATGCAGACACAACCACTGCAGCAGGAGGTTTGGACGGAGCGTACCTTCTTGTTCATCTTCTAGCGCTGCTGGGAAGGTTTTGAAGCAGGTTAGGAGCTGCTGGAGCTGCCCAGGGTGCATTTCAGCCAGCATAACCAGCAGCCAGCGGGAGCACCGCTTTTTGTGAGCTGTATTTTATGGACATATAAAGGATTTGCAATGGGATTTCAGATGCTTCTGATGTCAAGACTTTGCTCTTAAACACATGATTTGTTCCTTGTTCTTAAAAAGGAGGAACTTGAAGGCATGAGAAATTTGTATTAGAATTTAATGATAAATAAAGAACTTGAAAAAGATACTTTAACTCAAGCTAACCTTAAGCTGATACCTAACTGTTAGAGGAGACCAAGTATCAGGGACAAGTTGTCCCATGTACATTTATTGCAGATATCATGTCTTCACGTGCATGGAAATTAGGGGGGGGAAGGGAAAGGGCAGTTTGGTGTTCTCTCCCATTTATCGCTCACTGAATCACAGATTTCTCTATTTCTTCAGTTCCTACTTTTCCTAATACAAATGTTAAGCTCTCCCTGCGTTTCCTCAGAAGCCTTAGGACTGCTGCATTTAGACAGAGATGGGCTTCGGGGACTGGATAGTTCACGGGTTTGATTTCGTCCCCCCCTCCCCCCCTTTTTTTTTTTTTTTTTTTAAGGGAAAGATGAGTGGGGAAAAAAAAATCAGAATAACTTAGTTGTTTCTGAATGCTCTGCTCCCTCAGACACAAGGTACATATCTGGGGTTTATCTGACTGCCAGAACTGCAGATGCTGAGCTAATACCCTGATAGCAAGGAAACACCACTAGCTGGGCACCAATGTCACCAACATTTTATTGCATCTTATGTCAACCCTTCTGCACATCTACCCAGCAATTTCTACCGTTGACAATGGAAGAACTTTTAGGATCAGCCAATATCAATGCAGATGCCATTAATATGTCTGGGTATCAGTATAAGTAATAGTGCTGTGTTAATTGAATAGCTCAGTGTTCATTTCATCACGCATTATCACCGCTGAAAATTATATAATTCAGTTCCCAGGGAACATTTTACCCTATACTATAAACTACCTCAAGAAAAAAAGCAAAGACAAAGCATATCAGAAGATCAGAAGCCTGAAAGCTCCTAGCAGCTTCTCCCCTTTTGAAGGGCTGTTATTTAATCAGCTTTTATTTCCAGTATTTATCATGTGGAAGCAACTGTGTGGTTCCAGTTGCTGTAGCTTAAAATGTAATAAAATATGGTTGTGACATAACAATACCTGGATCCTCCAGCCAAACCCTGCATTTCAGTGTCAGGATGTACAAAATATTAATCATCTGATGCAGCTGCTG
This sequence comes from Struthio camelus, assembly GCF_040807025.1. Taxonomy (NCBI): domain Eukaryota; kingdom Metazoa; phylum Chordata; class Aves; order Struthioniformes; family Struthionidae; genus Struthio; species Struthio camelus. Next base: position 7,998,965 of record NC_090953.1, read on the forward strand.
CTGCCTTCGTGAATTGAGCATATATTTCACTGCGCCCTGGCACATCTCTTATCCTGAGGGGTTTTATTAAAAAGAGCCTATGAGTTACTGAACAGTAAGGTTTGCAAGCCAGAAATTCTACCCAATATGCAGGTTCATAATGCTTTTGGAAAATATTTAAATCAATGAGCAGGCCCAAACCCTTAAATCATAGCAAAATAACATCTGACACTCCATTATACTAGGTCTTTAAGAAGAGGAGGCGGATAAAGCTTAGCTCCTGGCATCATTATTTGCAGTGTTTTGTAACCAAGGAAGCCAGGGTCATACGTCCAGATCAGTTCAACAGACACAGTTGGAAAACTTTTGGGCTGACAAAGCTTTCACTAGGTTTAATCTTTGGGCCATCGCGAGCATCACAACACTGTCATTAAGGAGAATTGTAGCCGCTGACGCTGCAGTGACACAGCGACATGGATCGAGGCTGCCGAGGCCAGATCCACAGCTCGGAGCCAGCATCTCGCTCGGGTCCAGCACAGTGGCAGAGCCAGGCCAAAGTGCAGCTCAAGCTCTTTGGAGTTCACCAACATCTAGACCAAATCCATCCATTTGGCCCAGACTTGAAAAAGAGAACGTAGAAACACAAGGGAGGGTAAGAACATTTCTTTTGGCTGCATTTTCAGGCTTGATCAGAAGCGGGTCATTAAAGAACAGCTATTTCAGCCATTATATCTAATTACAAAGAGGAACCAGTCTCTAAAAATAATGCTTCAAATGCCTGAACTATACTAAAGGCAGATAATTAACAATCAAATAGAAGATGCCATCTTCCTCATCATGTTAAATCTGCATTTCCTGCTGAGATATATCATTCAAACGCATCACTAATGCAGCAGCCCCATACAGAAGACAACAGCCACAGCTCCTGACTTAACGACACCCATATACAATAACCTCTTTCTCAGTGCTTTTAAAAACAAAGAACAACATAGCACTTCCATATTTTTTGCTGCTGCAGGAAACTTGTCCCTGTCGAATCCACAGATAAAAATGACCCATGAATCAGCTGATTGTGTTACACCTCTCCAGCTCAGACGCATCCCACACCTATTTAGACACGTAGCAGACCATCTAATTTATAGATGCTCCATAATCCAAGGAGAGAGAAACATCCCGAGGCAATTCAACTCGCCTGAAGGTCACAGCGACCTCTGGAAAAACGCCCATCTCTTTCCACTGGCTCCACAGAGACACTGCTTTGTCTCTCTCTCCCAAGAAAAGTGCCAGACATTGAGACTGTCGATCCACGTGAGGAACGTTCAGGCCATCCTTCATTTCAACTTCAGCAATAAGCACCAAGCCAATCTTCCTGGTGGGAGCCAGGAGCAAAACACCTTTGCAAAAGCAGACGGAAAGCAGGTTGTAAGATTATATAGCAAACGATGGGCAAAATCTCAAACTTGTTTGGCTTACAACATGCCAAAGATGAGCCATGTCTCATAAGCTCTTGGAATTGCAGAGCTGGAGTGAAATCTCAGAAATAATCTCACTCACGGCACATCTTGTTCTTCCTATTTTGAAATGTGATGGGAACACTGCTAGAACAGCCTCTGCCATCATAGAGTAGCATATTGCGTTCCCCAGCCACACAGCATCAGAAAAACAGACGTGAATGGACCAAAAAAACTACTTTCAATTATCAACCTCAAAAATATTCTATTTATGTTCATAAAAAGGTCTGAATTGCCTAATACACTGCTTGAGAGTTTTTCACACTCATTTTTATCATCAGAGCATTTCTCTCAAGGATAATTTCACAGAGAGGACCTAAAAGTTAAACCAGATTTAAGAAATTCATCCATGTTGGGGTAAGTATCTTCTCTCTCCTTTTGTTCTCCAAAAGGGTGTGGATCCAATTTATCATTTCAAACCCAGCAGACAGGGAAAGGAGAGAGAAATCAAACCCAGCTCAGCAGTGCCTAAGGAAGGGCATCAAACATGACCAGCAAAGTAACACCCAGGCCCTGATGGGGCAGTTCTTGTCCAAACCTGACTGTGCAGAGCAAAATCCTACATCCTCTTTTTTTTCTTTTTTTTTTTTAAATAAAAAAAGAAATCTTTCCTAAGCTATCATCTCTTGCTCCTTAAAAAAAGACCAGAGCTGATAGCACCTTTTGGAGATTCATTCAAGGCCAAAAGGGATCATTACGAGCATAGAGCCAGACAGCCTGCATAAACGCAGAGAACCTCACCTAGCAATTTCTACATCATCCTGGAGCATGTTTGAGCTATAGCACATCTTTCTGATGAACACCTAGCTTAGACAGAGAGCCTTCCCCTAACAGAGAATTGTTCAGTAAATTCTTTCAAAGGTTAATTAACCTCACTATAAAAAGTGTGCCCCTTATTTCCTATCTGAACACATCCAGCTTCAGCTTCCAGCGACTAGATCTTATTTTACCCTCTCCTGCTATTCCATTGCTATCAGATATTTGTCGTGTTAAAATCACTTGCTGGGTGCTTGCATACCACAGTAATAGGTGACATGGCATATGGGATTAAAAGAAACAAGGGAGAAGGCACTGCAGACATGTATTGACCTCCCAAGCTGCACTATCCACACGTAGAAAGCCCTGTTCAGTAGCACTCCCCCCAGGAGGAGGAGGAGGCTGGCCAAGCACAGAGCGCCTAAGGAAGCATGCCAGCAATCAGCTCCAGCATAAACAAGGCTTGAGCTCAACACTAGTTCCTTTATAGAGCTTAATAGCACTTCATAAAATCTGTTAAGTAACTTTGGGAGCTCTTGTGCTGCTGCTTTAGAGCTCTTCCCCAGCAGGAATGGGGATGCTCCGGCCTGTCCAGGCAGTGGCATGCAGGTGCTCTGAAGCGCGGCTAAGCTGCTTGCTTATGCCACAGGTTACAAGGCATCTGCTTTACACGTAGACCTTGTGCAACCTGTCTCACAGGATTGATTCAGGAGAGTTTTATACTATGACCTACCCGTTGCTTGCCTGTGATGTTAGACAAGTTGCTTCATCCCTCTTTGCCTCAGTATCCCTCACTGTTAAACAGAGGAGGAGATCTGTTGAACTACGTAAGACATATAGTTAGACATAGACATTTAACGTTATCATTGTTAAATGGAGGAAAAGGTCAGTGTGCTTAAGGCCAACATTCACACTTGCAATATGGTAAAAACTGTTATGGGAAGAATTTTCAGTTTCCTTTAATCACTGTCATCCTGGTGTCCTGCTTCATCGATCCCTACCCACCTCCTCTGCTCTTCAGGGACATGCTGTTACCCGAGCTTTTAATGATTTTTGGATATAAACCCAGACAACAAGCAGACTAGGAGGGGTGACCCACAGTCAAACAAGCTTCTCACAATGACCAAGCACAGAAGGGAGAGTGGGAGAACATCTAGACCCATGTTAGGAAAGATGCCAAGGATAAATCAGGTAGAGACCTCCCATGAGAAGAGTCGCTGCAGAAACAGCTCGGGCAGATCACACAATCTGTGACAGCAGCATTTTTGGCCTCTTGCTCGGGCACCACCTGCACCACCCTCTCCCTCCCTGAGAAGATCGTTATCTTGCACCATGCCCTCTCACTTTCAGCCAAACTCCTTTCACTCCTCCCCACCTCCATCTCTCCCTTGACGCTAATATAAAACTTTTACAGGCATCGTTCACCTGTTTGTACGCCACATCCTTCTCTGTCTTGTCTAGTCACACTCCAACACTTCAGAGAGAAGATACTTGTGTCACACCTGCAAAAACTTTGTTATCCACACTTTCAAAAGCTTACAAGTGGGATTAAATCACATCCAGTAGAGAGTGAGTGGTGGGAATCAGCATGTTTTCTGTACAGGGCCATTCAGGGTAATTACTAATCACACATTCATTGCAGATGCAACCTTTTCTGACCCAATTTGAAGTAAGGAACATCTGCCTGCCTGCAAAAGCGTGCATCATTGTGCTACAACCCTCATATGCGTAGAAGAAGCTATTATACATGAAAAGCCCTCCTTTTCATCAGAAATCTTTCTACAGATTGGACAGGCTTTCTCAGTCTCTTGCACTACCTTCCTTCCCCTTTTCAGCAGGGGGTCAAAGGCATGGGCACCACTTGCTATTGCACCTACTTTGAGGCCATGAGCATCAAGTATGTCCCATGCGTCTTTCGTGGGGTGGGAAAGCAGCAGAGGAAGGTTTTGCTACATCCTATCAGCCTTGCTAAAGAATCTGGCTTGTTCTGACGTTTCCGTCATGCATCAATGTTGCATAGCCTGTGCTGTCTATTCAGCTACCTGCTCATCTGAATTTGTTCACCGCTCACAGGTTAGCAGTCCTCCTCTGAGAGTGGTACTAGGGATGATGAAAGAAAGAGGAAGACCAAACTAAAATATGACTACTTTGTCACTGGCTAACCCAGTGCAATTACTGTGAAGTTCATGTTCTGCAATAGGCAACACGCTCTTAACAGAGCGGTGCTGTACGGAAGCGCCTGTGGATCACGGTTGGGAGCACAGCTGAGAGCTGGGAAGCACTCCTGGATAAAAATAGGACAGTACATGGAAGAGGTAGGATTTGTAACCTCTAAAAATAGTCTTCCCTAAAAGGACGCTTTCTACCCTGCTCACGCGTCACACGTGCACCAGGCCTCTTGGCTAGTACCAGCAGCCACATCGAGTTTTTTGACTGACCTTAACTCATTGTTTGAGAAACATCCAATCCTAACACATGTGAAAAAAAAAAAAAAAAGCGTTTAACACAGTGACTCATTCTGAGAACTACGTTCACAAATGCTCCCTTCCCCCTGCCCAGGGACACATTCCAGGACCATGTGAGCAAGAAAACAGTGGCAGTTTCCGAAAAATATGGGCTGTGCTTATTTAACAGTTTTGGCAAGGCTCTCTTTCCTGATTCAGTGTTTCAGATTTGCAACAACAGAAGCAAGAGATTACAGAGCGGGTTCGTGGGGAGGCTGAGATAAATATAGGTCGACAAAACTGAATTTCCCATGAAGTGTAGGGAAGCATTGTTGTCATGTTATAATGGTCTCCAGCTGTTATGCCACCAAAATACACAGCTACATTTACGATACATGCATACAGTGCTTAAAAGCATGTACAAAGCTGGCTTGTCTGACAGGAGGTCTACAGGGCAGAGTCACTAGCACAGGACTAAGTATTTACAGGAAGCAGAGAATGATCATTTGGTGACACTGTTTACACAGGTCTATTTCTGCTATGTTAATAAAGCCAATTAATCATATTGGGCTGAGGAGGATTAAATTCAATGATTCTGCAAATTCCCACCTGTTTGTTTTGCTCTGCCAGCACCCCAACTTAAACTCATTGTTAATGCATATGCTCAAAAGGGAGGCAGTGCAATCATGGCCATGCAGCATGGGACTAACGGAGCTTCTCTTCCCAGCCCTGCCATGTATCTGTGGTGGATCCCTGTGCAAGAAAATTTGCCTTCTTGTGCTCTACTTTCCTTATCTCCAAAGTGAGACTTCTCTTTAAGATGTGTATATGTCAAAGAGCTAGGCAGACTTCTGCTAAAATGAGGTCAATGAGGGTTCAAGGCCTGAGCGACAATGAAGAGCCAGGACCACTCTAGCAAAATGGAGAACTGAGTGGATTCCCTCCAACTTTTAGTTGTGCATAACAATCAGCAAGCCGTTATGCTGGCAGCTTGCCACAGGACACTGACAGCAGCTGGCAAAAATTAGGGGTTTGGTTTTCCCTTAGATTTAATCATAAAGAGAGAAGAGCACGGAATGTATCCTTCTATTTTTAAGTCAATGTAGAGAGCAGCAGCATCTGACAAAGCACTAGGCATTACAGATTTTCTAAAGGAAAAGATGCCTCAGTTTGGAGTTGTCCAACTAATGATGCTTTAAAGACACCTGCCTTTCTCAGAGTGGGCTCCATAGCCCTGTTTGGAAGGCTGGTGCTATTCCACAAAACGCAATGTGGAAAGGGCCAGAGCTGAGATAAGCAGAATTAGAAGGTGCTTTTCAAGATGTGATCAAAAAGCTCTCTTCACAGGTAACTTGACTTAGCCTTTGATAGAATAGAAAAGGAAGAAATATAAGTATTCCTTTCTCCTCTGCATCCTGGTCTGGCTACATCTACAACGACACATCAGTTGTTGACAGGTTAGTTCAAATGTCATAGCAGCACACCAGAAAAAGCCAAGTCCCTTTCTCAAGGGACTCCTTGAGATGGTATACAGTGATGCACTACATACAGTATGATACAGTTGCTGCACTCCAAGGAGAAGGGCGATGCCCTCGCACTACTTGTCCGAGGCTGTACCTCCCATATGGGCTCCAGGAAGCCTTTTGGGAAACGTTCATTTGCTTGCTACAACCTGCCTTGTGGCTTTTCTTTTCAGCTGTAATTTACACAAGATAGAGCGGCCTGTGAGCAACTTCAGTGATCCCCACTCCTGTATGAGCTGCCCATGCATCTAGTAGCAACTAACTGCAGGCAGAAGGATTCTTTACGTTGCAGAATTGGCCTTTCGAGTATTTAATGCCAGAACAGACCCTCATATCAGCTAATCTTAGTTTGTATTGCACAGGCAATAGCTTCATCCACCGCTTCATCCAATTACCCCGTGCGCCAGGAGCTCTGATGACTACAAGGCATTAATCTCTTGTAGGGCAGACAAGGCAGCAAGAAGGAGGCCTCTATATGTTTTCTTTGCTTCCAGCAACAGGCTAGTGTTTGGGCAAGCAGCTTGAGTGCCATGCAAATTTGTGGCCTGCCTATATGTGCAAAGACGCTGAAAGAAATGAATTTAAAGGATATGATGGCAGGCCTTTGATGCATCAAAGGCTACGCTGTCTGCCTCTCTGAACGACTGAGTCATAAATACATAGAGAAAACTCTTCTGAAGTTTATTTCTTCCCTAATTTGCATCTTGTTTTCTTGCTCCTCTTTTGTAACCTGTGTTTTGAAAGCACATTTCCCTGCCAGCAGCAAAGCAGAGCCCAGGAGGTGAGAAACCTCCCTCTCACTATTACGAGGATTCCTCAGTTGCCGCCTATGCTTTTCCCAATACCAAACTGATACTACCTACTTGTAGGATGACCTGAGCTCCCTTTTAAAGCTCACCTGTAACCAGCTTGCGAGGGTTCTGGAGGAACCCCCAATCCCTTTGTTACACCGCAACACATGGGTACCTATTGTACTTCACAAGGCTACAAAAACCAGATGCTTTCTGTCAATTCATCTCCCCCCACCCCCCCCAACCACTGCACGTGATTACAGGCTCCCACGCTTTCTTCAGCCAAGTTTTTAGGAGTGTGACTGCACTACTGCAACCTCTGAAGCTCCACAAACAACTGACTGCAATAACTACTCTCAGCTCAACTGTTTGAGCATCTGGATCAGGATGGAGGATCATGTTCTTGGACTCCCTGCCTTTGATTAGAAGAAATAATCATCATACATTTAAAATACTCAAGATATTTACCTGAATAAGAGCAGCTAGCTATAGCTCCATGAGAGTTTCACATCTGCCTAAAAAGCTTCATGCAGTCTTGTGAAAACATTTTATAAATTCCACTATCTCTGTAAGTTGGACTTTGTTTCCACTTTTGCTCTTCCCACGAGACCAGCTCTGAGCACATTACGATGGGTCCCACTCTACATCCAAACATTATCGAGTCTCACTACTGCAGCCCCCTGGGAGGTGGTTTAAGTAAATGCATTGTTTCATGAAGGAAGTTTAAATACAATAACATCTCACACTGCCAAATTGGACTTTCTGGGACCACCAAATCCCAAGGGAAAAACACAATGGATGGGTATCATATTTTAACCTTGCCACCACTGCAGGCCTCCTTCTGTGAAATTAGAAGCCATTCTGAGAGACTGTCTATTAAAACACCTAGAAGACCATGACAAGAAGGTGCTCTAGTTTTATTTGCTGTCTGCACCCTAGGGTCTGCAGTACCAGTTAAGCCCTGCAGTTGTTGTTAATCTGACCTTCACACTTCTCTTTCAAGGGGCAAAACATAGGTAGGACAGAGGTGTAAAAACACCTCCATATTCACTGGGATGCACCCAGAACTTAGCAAAACTGATAGCTCAGTAATTATGCAAAATTTGCACACAGGGAGAGGCAGTTTTATGCAGTCCTTGGCTTCCTAGCAACAGTTCAGTGGCTACAGCCTATACATCTAACCCTAAATGCAAAGAGGAAAAAAAAAGAAGGGTTTCAAGGTGAAAAGCTTGCATTTAATTTTCTTATGAATAATGTAATAGCAGCAGTATCAGCTCTTGTCTTATGCCCCAGTCGCAGGTTCTCAGTCATCAGAATTCCAGGGGCGTCTTTCTGATGCTCTTTTCTCATAGGTAGATACTTGGCAGATCAAGTAAACTAACCTGAAACGAAGGCTCAACAGAGCACAAAATTCGAGGCTAGTTGCAGCCTTTGAACCAGACCATTATGATATATTGGGTCAGTGAGTAGGAAAACAAACTGGGATAGAGAAATGTCAAAGCGTAAAACTGTTGGGGGTGAGGGGAAGATGTCAGAAACAATATACTTTTATTCCTCTCTGAAGATGACTGAGCCCATGATACAATACAAAAATCATTTTACACACCAAAGATCCATAAAGTCCTTTCAAATAGAATGGCAGCAACCGATATCTCGCTCTGGAGCGAGTACGGTGAGCTTTATCACTCTTGATCTTATGTTTCAATGGTTGACTTTGAGCATGAAATTTTATTGGTAACACAAAAACATTCAATAGACCTAAGCTGATAGTTTTGTAGTGCTGAGAATAGGAGATACGTTCATTTGATTATTTTATCTCCTCAAAGAGAGAATTTGGAATTTAGATGGGAAAAAAACCCCACAAGCCTCAAGCCACAGATCTACATGCGAATGTTGAAAGTTATAGAAATTGGATCATTTGTGCATTTATTTGATAAGGAAATATAGAAGTTCAATGAATTTACTGATCACTGAAAGTCTGACAACTTCATACTGTTTTTTAAACAAGCTTTGCAACACAGAACCTACGATGTCATCACTAGAAATATCCTTGTGAACGTAGCAAAGATTTTCCAAGTCCAGTTAGGCTAAATTTGCACTCATTTATTCAATATCAATGACAAAAGATAGAAAACTTTTCAAGCAATGCATGAAACAATTCTGAGTTGCTTCCTGAAATAGTTTGGCTAAAGTCTTTCCAATTAGACAGTCCTTGGGATTTACCTATCAACTTTAGCCATCAAATTAAACATCTAGTGTAATTTCACAGTCCGTAGAAAGAGCAAATTTGTAACTGGAGCAAGAACATCTCCTTCTACAAGCATTTTTAAGTATGCATGTTGGGACAGGGAAAGAGAGGTTGCTGGCTCTAGGTGCCTCAGAAAATTGTAAGAGATGGAGGTTTACAGATTTCAGCTAAGATCCAGGTCATCAGTAATCACAAAGAATCATTATCATCTTATTGCTGTTGACTGATCTATGCAAATAGGCATATGAACATCTCCTGCCATAGCCCAATGAACAGCTGTCCCCATGCCATGTGCCACCCCCACACTGGCATCTACTGGGGTCTTTGCTGAATGCTCCGTGTCAAAGCCAAAAATGTGAACAGACACAAAGTTCGAGTTCACCCTAGGGTGGTCACTCACAGACCATGAGGAGGAATGCCGGGAGGTGGCTGTGGGGAGCTCTTCCCCCGCCTGGCGTCTCTAGTTGGAGGAAGATGCTCCTCAGGGCAGACAATCTGGCGTTCACGAGCATTAAATTCACTTCAGATATTTTTAAGTGATGTTTTTAAATTAACATCCCTTCTCTTCTGTACATTAACTATTGAATTGGGTAATTCCCTTCTTCAGCTCCCAGGGGAAAGCTAGCAGGAACACACTTTGTCGATCACAGTCTGTGAGATGGTAGGCTAGATCCCTGAGAGGTATGACATGGGCCATTTAAAATTCAACGGGATGGGGCATTAGCACATGTACTACTGAGAATAATCCTGTATTCATCCCTGAGAGGGCAGGGTTGTAGTAAATATTTCCAAACTCTAATTTCTTCAATTCCACTAGAAGTAATTTTATTAAAAAGACAAAACGTAATAGAAAAGGCAGAGTTAGAATAGCCACTTTCAGAAAACATTGTGCTTGATCCATCCAGGTCAAGGATCCTGGAGTCTAAACATAATGCAATAGAAGGCAGTAAAATAATAGGCTTGATTGCTTTCAAGTGGGTCTTTCTCTCTCCACTAGAACTGCCTTTAAATAAGCTGCGGGGCTTTCTGAAACACAGTGCTCTCACTTAGCAGTAGTCTTTGAGTGAGTCTGTTGCATTTAATCTAGGATCTGGGAGTCTGCTCTTTTCTCATGCTTATTCTCTAATCAGGTAGTCATTCAGGAGGAGAACAGCAAAGAAGTTTTCAAATATTTTCATCGGCTGAAATGCATCTCGGAGATGCCTTGTAAGTGACCCCCATCTCATCTGTGATCACACAGCCTGTCAGCCACCCCTCACCAAGATCATTGTGCCAACCAAAGCAGTTTCTTCTAAGGAAAAAATCATGCTAGATACATATATGGCAATATCTTTTAGGGCACTTAGACAACTAGTAAGAGGGAAACCAAGCACCAGCTGATCAACCAGGATTCTGGAGAAATGTTAGCTGTTTCCTGCTGATAGCTCCTGGGGTACAGTTTGAATTATTATAGCCTTTATTGTATTAGTGTATCCCAAAGAGCTTAAACAAATGGAAGGAAATACTTTTTTCTGCAATTCATTCTTAAGTTTGGAACTCATTGCCATATGAAGTAGTAAGAGTCAAAAGTTCAGATGGATTCAAAAATCAGTTGGACAAAATATGAAATCCATCAATGGCTGTTAAAGGCAATGGTCAGGTATAGAAAGTCCCTAAACTGCTGACTGCCCGAAGCTGGGAAGGTGAAGAGAAGGGTTATTTTATACTGCTTTTTGGAAGATACAACACTGGTAGCAACAACCATTCTGCACTCAGTGCTGCACACTTCACATCTAAGTATATACCTTGCTTAAGTAGTGAATCAAAAATGGGACCCCATGATGTATTCACCCTCTTACTGCCAAGTGGCATAGTATGCATAAACAGGTAGGAGATGGGAGGGTTTTGCTTAACCTGTGAGATGGAACAACAGGCAATGCAATGAGGAGTTAATATCACACTGAACAGCGAGCACTCAAAACCCTAGCCCTGGCTCAGTATATGAATTTGAAGAGCTGACTATTGACCAAATGTATTTTGCTGTTTTACACCTGCTTAACATTTGGCCCATGAATTTCACATTTGGAGAGGTCCTTGTGCAGCCACAGAAGCATGACAGCAGAGGCAAGAGCTCTTATGTTTCCTCTTGGTGTTTGAGCAAAGCTTGCAAAGATGGTATTGATTCATAGACTTTTTTGATATTGATTCTGACTGGCATTACAGAACATCAGGAACCCTCCCAACACCTTTTGGGAATAAAGATTCATGACTAAACTTATTTCACATAAATTTACATAGGATGGGACACAGAAGTATAAAGGTATTAAGCTTATGGTATTAAAGGTATTAAGATTATGGTCACAAACAAGAGCCAGGAGCAGAACAGGGACACAGGTTGCAGTGCAGGGATCAACTTGGTAGTTTGGGCATATCAGCATGACACCTTGCAGTGGAGTCTGGCTGCAACCACTGAGGTTACAGGTTTGCCATTCCCCTCTAATGACAAGCAGTTTACTTTGGAGAGGAATTACATTCCCAGCTCCTATTTACTCAGGGACTGCTGTGACCCAGCAATCAGCTCCAACGCTTTTCCATCATGTTTAAAATGCAGATAGCCAAATAACATGAGAGGAGACCCTTTTCAGCATTTAAATTAGACCTTTTAAAAAAAAAATCTACCAGACTTTCAAATATATGGTTCTGCTTGTGGTTGCCTGATTGCTTTTCATATACCAAGGAATAGTTATATTAGGGGTTCTTCTGTTCAGAAGAAATAAGATTCCTCCAAGTGACATTTACAACACAGTCACAGATGTCCTGCCATTATATGTAGACTCATTCCTCTAAAACTTTAGATTCAGATAGTCCCTTTGCCTCTTTTTCCTAGGGGCCATTTCCTAAGTCCATTGCACAAGGAAGGGTATAAGAGACATTCATCATTAGTCAGCATCTCTAAAACAGCGGACAGTTTCCAGGTTAGATCCAATCACCTCTCCTGCCAACACGCTAAAGACAGTGGAGTAGCCTGTTTTCGCTCCCAGCCACGGTCAAATTGCAGTCTGACACCATAACCTACAACATCATAGGTTTGAAAAAAAAAAAACAAAAAATCCCATACCACAAGGTAAAGCTGGCCAAAATTTTCTTTAAAATTGTGTTAAGAACCAATTTTTCTATTCACAAGGAGAAAAATACGTAGTCACTAAAATCTTACAAAAATGTTTTTAGAAAAAAGTTAAAACCTTAAAAATCAGGAACTCTGAGGGGTAAAGGGCAATTCTTACATACTTAACACTGACATGCTTAAACTGCCTTATGGAAAGGGAAACTCATTCCATCCCCTTCCTACTATCATGGTGGGTGTGTGATACAATTAGTATGCAGAGCTAGTACAAGTTTAACTTCTCCTTAGAGACATGGACCATAAAAGACAGTCAGTATAAATCTCCATCCCATAAAATGCATTATAAATCAAATTCAATTTGGGAACTGTAAAGACTGAAGCATGATTTTTAAAGGATGCAAGTCGGAGCAGCAATGGCTCAGCATCTCCTCAGTAAACCTCCGCAAGTGAAAAGAGTCCAGTGCTGATTTTTTTCTTTATTAGAAGCCAGCACAGACCATATGTGCTCCAACTTGCTGGATGCAAGACCGCCACCTGGCACCATAGCACTGCACCCAATTAGTGTGATGGATTGATTTCTCCTAGAGGCCAAATTAATGCAAAGTGTTAGTGTTATCCAGCTTGTATCAGCATCTCTCACCTCCCAGAGAACGTGACACCAGCCTGGCAATATCCTGAAGAAAACAGAAAAATGTGCATCTCTAACACTGGCCGGCTGGTCAAACACAGCCAGGATTTGAGGACACCTTGGGTGATGGCAGTGAGATCCCTGCTCAAGTAGGAAACTTCATCCAGCCTCATGTGGCTGCAGCCTTGACTGCAGTCCACAAATACATCTTCTCATTGACCACATCCTCTTTGCCCAGTGAACATCAGGCCTTACATGTCACCTCAACTTCTTGTCAAAAATGACTTCTTATCCTTTGCCCATTTATGCCAGAATAATACTTGTTTCTCCCTTTCAACATTATTATAGGCAACTTTGGAGCACAAGAGAAATCTTGAATTCTGACTCGTGTCATGCCATAGCCAACACAGATAGAAAATGATTATCTTGAGGGTCCTAGGTTTTGTTCACAGAAGGACTGCTCTTCAGGCAAGAGAATTGGCTAAAGCCAAAGAACAAATTCTTCTGCAGAGCCCTCCACAGCTGTAACACAGGTTACAATTAAAGGGTTCCTTTTCAGGACTTCACAAAGTCTTTTCAAACTGTAAGTATATGAGCTGAACTTTGGGAGCTCTCACTAGAAAGAGAAATAGCCCTGTAGACCCAGCTGCTGTAAGCAGCACAGACTCAGACACAGCTTCAGCAATGAGGAAGGGTTCCACTTTTCCACAAACCCAAGGGCAGATTTCTTTTTTCTTCTGTAAAGCCAAAAGCAGGAGTAAACCACATGAAAAGGATGTCATACAGGAAAACAAGGCTCTCAACTCCGCTAGAGTTTGTAGAGGCGGCTGCAATATACTTAACAGCAACAGAATAATAGACTCTTCTCATGGTATTTTGGCTGTTGCAGTCCCAGCTGGAATACAGACGTGCACAGAAAACCACAAAAACAAAAGAATAATGAAAATAAATTAGTACTTTAAAAGGAGCTAAAACCAAACAATTTGAATATGGAGTACCTTCTTAATTTAAACTGCTGCAACTGTACCAATAAGCCTATTACAGTCTCTTGACTGACAGTTAGGTTCAGAGCAACACCAAGTGTTACATTATGATTTTGAAGCTTCAAAACAGCAGGAAGCTAAATATGCACAGCAAGGCAAGCTCATGTTCAAAAGCAAAGCCCTAGCGACACATCCATAATTTAAAAGGGGGGAAATATCCTAGGTTTCCAGGAAGTATATTAACAAAATCATGTCTGTTTTGGTTTAATGGGTGCACCTTCAGCGAGACTATTATGTACTTTAACCTTGATTGTTTTGCAGTAAGTGATACAGTAGAGCTCTGCAACGCAGAAGTGTTTTGCTCCCATCGGGGAGCTCCACGTTCCCCAGGGTAGCTGGCTTGGCATGACTTTGCAGCTGGCAGAGCGACAGAATGAATCGATAGTGCAGGAACCAACTTGGTCGCTTCACATTGGAGGAAATTATGACTCGGTATCTTATTCCAAACATCAATTCAAGAGAAAGCAAGGAGAGCAATGAACGTAAGAAAAAACCTGGCTTACTAATGAATGGGCCCTACAAATTTTTTTGCCCTTCCTTTTTCCTATGTTATCCTTATGGGAGATGACAAGGGAAGAAAAAGAAAAAAAATATTAGATTCCACACCTGGAATAATGTGCATGGACAAATATTTTCCCAGAGTTCCCTTAAACAGAACAACTAAACAAGATAAGCTAAGTGGTGCTCACCAGGTAAAGCAGACCAATTCATTACATGCACTGAGCTGGCTGAGGAAACTTGAGCTAGGGGAAGGCATATTGCTTACAGCAATAACAGTTTTAACCATTTCATAACCAAGAACTACCTAGATACTTCTGCTTGAGGAAAAGTTTCCAGGGCTTATAACCCCCATGTTTTCTCCTTCCTTCTCCTCTCTCATGACATGCTTGCTAAAAAGGCATTTACAATCCCCTGGCATGGCTGTGCGGTAAGATGACTCCTTAGTTTCCTTTTCTTTAAGTTCCTTTTGACAGGTTTACCCATGGGCATATTGGAGCAGCACTTCACAGACATCTGTTGCTCCAGCTCCCTTTTCAAGGCTGCCAAGAGGGATCAACTGGATTAGTTTGCAAATACACATGGGAAGATATAACCTATGGGTATCATCTACTCAGCATCCCTTTAAAGGTAAAAACAATAACATAAAAATCACCATAGTCTATGTGCAAACTCCAATCCCTGCCTTTTTATATCATCATATTCTGGCAACTCCTGGCCACCTCTTATCTGCTAAAGTCCCATTCTTTGCAAAACAGAAAACAATCTTATCCATTGAGATCATGAACCAGAAGACTAGTCTCAGAAATACTTCACCCCAAGTATAATCATGTCACCCATGATTATGGGTGACCCCACAAGTCACCCAACGATTATGTGGGGAGTGTTAACGGAAAAACAGAAATCAGCCTTCCCCACAACATTGTATGCAGAAACATCTCAGATGCAAACCTGTCGTGCTCACAGCTTGACACCAATAATATCATAGCTCCGTGGTTTCTGCTAACAAGATGCCTGCACTTCGGGAAACTCATCACCCGAAGAGGCAGCTCCCTTGTTCGCATAAGATGGAGGGGTCCCATTATCACCCTGTCTTGTGCAGATGTCAGCATCCATTAAAAATGCAGAGCACTACCCTGCATATATTGTCATGACTTCTACTCTCAGATGCAAGGAGTGGATTAAAACAGGCTTTTGTAGGCAGTGCCTGAATTATGTTCCCAGCGTAGTTGTGCATTTGTCCATCAGATCAAGAGAGTGTTAATTGGCAGGCAGTGCCGGCAGCAGAATGGAGAACAGCAACCATGAAGAGCACTGATGTGAAGAGAGACAGACGGACAGAAAGGCTGCAGACAAGCCTGCGGAGAGCGGTAGCGGGGACTGATGGAGTGCCAGATGGTTACACAGCAAAGTTTCGCCTTCCTTCTCAGCTAACAGCGTTGCCCTTTGAATAGCTTCAGCGTCGGTGTCAAATCTGTTCTCAGGCAGGGTCTCATTGACTAATACTCACTCCCTAGTCCCTCAGGATGGGTGCAACATAACGATACACGGGTCCCAAATGCTGCACGGACCACAAGAGGAAGAACAGAAGAAAGGCTCTCAGCCATTGAGAAGTGTTCCTCTTGCAATTTAGACCCGAATAAACATTTGGGAACTTTCTCCAATGATTTTAGCATTCATTAAGCTTTATGAAATGCCTATTGAAATGTGAAATGCAAGCAAAAAGCTATGTGCCTGGTTCCTGTGGATGGAAAAGGTTTGCCTGCGTATGTCTGTGTGCACACGTGCGTGGGGTGACCCAGTCTGCCCAAAATAACTGCCTAAGCTCCATATGCAGGCAGTCTGAGGCAGATGTCTCTGATGACCTTGATAATGAATTTTTGAAGGGTATGGGAAAACCCCTATTTGAGGCTTTAGCAACTGTGACTCTGAAATATTCCACTGTCAATCCCTAACTTATACAGCTGTACACACAGGGTCTCCCTTTAAAAACAAAAACCACCCCCCTATCGTACTTTGGATATTTCAGATATTACTTTGTCCTGCCCTTTGAACAGGTGACATCTCACCCCAGGCCAAGCTCTATGTCCCTGGCACCCTCGGGAGCTTTGACATTGATAGGATCAGAATAAGGATTGTCTGCTTACCTAGACATAGGCAGATTTTGGCTGCCACTTACGTGAAAATCACAGTATCAACCACAACAGCACCCAATATCCCATAGCACAATATACACATCATTAAGGAACACTTATTCAAAGAACAATGTTGTTACGGCCCAAAAGGGACTTGCCAAGAGTTAGCAGGGAAGACAATACAGTTCCTCACACACGTATTAAACACTAGTGCCGCCTTGAAATTCTCCAACATAACTACTCCCAAAAGCCTCATTTCCTTCCCTAGGAAAGGGGGTGAGCAGCATGTTGAAGTGGGCTCCAGCACACACAAACCCCAGGCAAAACTTTCAGCTTCTACCTCCGCATTGCTGCACTGAACTCCACAGCCGCCTGCCATCCCAGCACTATAAAATTACAGTCTGGTAGCAATATAAATAGACAGTGATGGGCACCGATGACGACAAAGATGAACTGTCAGTGATTTATTGTCCATCAGGTGTTGCATTAGCAGATGACAACCAATAGCAGCAATTAAGTCAAGGGCCTCCCTGGACAGCTTTGTTCCATTCACATCCATAGCTGGTCTCCTCCTCCCCTTCACATTTGATATGAAATTTCCACTTCCTGAATGGCTTCTCAGCACCGTAAAGCGTTATTTCCAGTCCATGCTGCCCACCGCAGCTACACCAGGGAACAGCATGATGTGCCGTCCTCAGCATCAGACGCTCGCTGAGCTCCCCTTGCAGCTCGCCTCTGAACCGCTGCATCTTGCCGGGATCATATTTAAAAGTCTAGTGCTGTGCAGTGACCTACATCAGCCCGTACGCCTGCATAGGCAGGCTGTTTAGAGCTAAATGAAAGGCCTAAAAACTTGAAGATTTGGAGGATTACAAGATATTATGAGACTGAGTCCAGTCCTAATCCTACATTTTTGTCTGATTTTGTGCAGAGATCTCTCTGACAACAAAGTTTTCTTGCTTGTTCTTACTCACAATAGTGTTTACCTATGCTCTTCCCTCCCCATGAGTTCCATCACCAAAGCCCAGGAGACTACTAGGCCCGTTTTCTCCTCTACTTTCTCTCTCCCAGCTTGTGCTCAGCCACTCTTGCATCAGAACCGCTATGAAAGGCATGTGTTGTTACGAGAAGGAAGCCTGTCACTATTACTTTTGAGCGCTGCATTCAAATAAGCAGTGAAAATTCACGTTCAGCACTGGGTGGGTAACAGCAGGCAGCTGCAACGGTACATGCACTCCTTAGGTAGTGCTACTTATTGCCTGCAGGGCCACCCCGATTTGGCCTTTTGGGTTCAGTGTTACCTTGAGCTTGCAACAGCCCTGACCACACAAATCTTCCCTTTCCCCTTTGCTGTGACAATGCCGCTCCTTCACGCCGGAACAGCAAAACCAAACCCCACTGCTGAGCAATCAAAAAATATTGCTGTTCTGAAAGCACCTTCTTAACCAGGTTTAGTGTCAAAATGACAAGATATCAGGATCTAGAATTGGATCCCAGAGGTGCTGGCAAAATATGCATTGCTCGAAGTGTACAAAACTGGACTGAGCAACGCACTTCAGGCTGTGCCCGAGGGGCCCCATTCTGCTGCATTTGTTGTCCCTCAAAGCTGGTTCCAGTAATGTAATGGGAGTCTATAAAGCAGATGAACCTGACCTGTAAAGACCGTTTCTGTTGCAAAGGACATCCTCAGGTGATTAGAAGATGACCAGGGGATGAGTAACATAAGTTGTGTTGCCAGTTGGCCACCACAGGTGGCCATATGTCCAGCCATCTTCGTCCCTGCTCCCTGTCATGACAGCCTGCCCTGACACCCCCAGCCCACAAACCCCAAAGTGGCACTAACAGCACTTCTACACCACGTGGTACAACACGTAGGGGCTGACCAGACCATCGCAGCTGCTGCTGCCTAATGAAATGCCTTTAAAAACCCTAATTAGATTTCAGCCTTACAAGTCTGTTCTCTGCTGCCTGTGACCATCGTTAACACAGTCCATCCTCCCCTCACTTTAGTTGTACAAACATCACAGGATGGGGAAATTCAACCCGGCAGCATAAAGAAGGGAAGGAGAAGAGCGAGGAAAGGCAGCAAGGGGAAAGAGCACCCTCACTCATTTACAGCCATAAGCGGCCCAGCTGAGAGCAAGAAATTGAAGAGTGTTTTTCAGTTTAAATGTCATGTTTCCACTGCATTTTCAGGTGGAAATGTTCATACTTCCAGAGTTCAATTACTGACAGGACAGCATCAGTGTGGGAAGAGTACTTAGATTAACAAAAAGGTCAAAAAGCCTCAACTGTGGTTTAAAAACTAATCTACCACCATCACATGGTAAGAGCCTGGTAGAACTTGTACAGAGCTTTAAGGCTTTCAAGGGAAATTTTAGACAGAGCACCAGCATTTTATAGATCAGACAATCCAATTTAAGTGCTTGCCTATGCTAGAAAGTTTGCTGCTTTTACTAGCCCGAGGTGGTTAAATTGGCATCCTGCTCACCCAGCCACACACCTCAGTATGGACGCAGCTGCACATGTAAAAGTAATTGCATTTGTACAGCTTGTTCATTTCTGAAGGAAAAAAGCTACAACAGTAAGACAGTGCACTGGGACTTATCCCCACACTGGGAAAATCATAAGTATAAAAACAAAATTATATCTGAGAACGCAGTTACTTATTGGCTGTGTTTTCCAGCACAGGCAAGTATTTGAACACTTAGGGTGACAGGATGTGAATTAAGAATCAGGAGAGAAGATAAAGTATCTCACTTTCCAATTTGCATGGATTTACTAGTGCCTTAGCAGTCATGTTTCATGGCATATTTTCCCCAGGAAAGGGGAAAATGGGATGGCGTCCCACCATCTTTTCCACCCTATGCTGTATCACCTGCAAATTAGCTCTGCATGGAAATAAACTCTTCCCTAAAGCAAATAAAAGCTTCTCCTCATAGCACAATAAGTTTTTGTGTGTTATTCAAGTCTCCATTGCTCTGAACACAAATGTGTTCCCCTTAAACCAATTTGTTAATGTTAATAGCATGAAACAAATGCACAAGACAGGACTCCCAGTACTAATACTCTTAATGCAGTTCTGTTCCTTGATAGCGATGTGATATTAAAGCCTTAGTTAAGAATTTATTGGAACTATTTTCACATCAGAAAACTCAATTTCTCAAGGTAGAAACTAAAAGGCACAGTTTCAAGTCATTTCTCTGTCTAATTATTGTTCATGAAGATTTTGAAATCCCCCCTGTATTTTCCCAAGTTGCCTTCAAAATGAACAGTATTGCCTTCCAGTTTGAAGCAAGGTTTTGCTCAGAAATTTCAAGTGAAAAGGAAAATGAAAAGTAAATAAATATTCCAAAAAAGTGAATATTGTTTCAGTATATAGAACTCTTTTTGATCCTGACACTAAGGTTTTGGCACTTCACTCAGGTTCAGAGAGGGAGGGGAAATGCAGTTGCTGCTCCAGTCTAAGTATCCCAGTTGGGGGTGAAGACAGACAGATGGTGATGCTGTGAGCTGGGAAGGGTGGTGGGATTCATCTCGGCTCACATCACCTCACCACCCACTGCTGAGGCAGATAGTTTAAGCCAAGCATCTCATTTCTATCCGTGTACTTCCCCCAGGAGAGAGAGGGCGGAGATCCCTGAAGGAATTACTTTCTGCATGCTCTTCTCTCCCTTTAACAAGTACTGAGTGCCAGGGTGATTAGCTTAACTAGATACCTTAATTTTGGATGATGAAAGTAAGGCAACCAGAGATGCTTTCTCAATTCTCTTGCAGACTCCCTGGTTTACCCATTGGGTCGCAACATCTTCTCTGACTGCAGCTTTTCCATGGGTAATCTGCACTTCTCCCTCAGCAGATGTGCACATGGACATGCAGGCACACTACCTAACCCTTACTTAGCCTCACCCAAGCAAGCATACAACTGAGCAGCAGGTTTCTGCTGAAATAGCAGCTCTCCTTGCCTTGTGGCTGTATCAGAACAGAAAAGCCACCAGGACTGTAAGCCCCCAGATCTGTTAGTCTCCCTTATTAGTATCCATGACCCCAAGCTCCTGTGCTGTGGTCCCTTCAGATGACACATCCACTGCTTGGTATGCAGCCTGTCCTCCATGGCAGGACCTGGACCCTAGCCACAGCACATCTCCCGGGGATGCCCAGGCTTCAAGGCAGCTCATCAAGGTGTTGCTCTCACCTCATCATCCCTCCCAGGTAAAATATCACAACATGACCCACCGCACCATCCTGGCTCCTTCACATGCTGCAAGGGCAAGCTTTCACTGCAGCTCAAAGATGTCAAGAGCTCAGAGGCCTTTATTTGAGGCACAAACAGAAGCTGCTTGGGTGGCGTTGCCTAATCTGCTCAAATACATAATTAGGAAGTATTTTGTTAGCTGATGTGGTTTCTGCACTGGAGCTATTTCACTTTTAAATCTTACAGGGCCTCTCTTTCCAAACAGACACAAGAAATTTCTTTGCCCAGTGTGGATTTATGGCTCCATGCACCTGAAACTGAAGCACTGAAATTAAGCACTTTGGAGTCTGGTGCACAGCCTAAGAGCACACTGCTTTCCCCTTAACCGCTTCTGCCTTCTCCCATGGAAACCCAGCCAGCAGACAACACAAACAACCTACAGAGACTCATCCCTCTTTTCTTTTCTCTTTTGTTGTTTAAACTGCTCTGTAAATTACTGGGAACAAGAACACCCTGTTAAATAATGTAATTAACCGCTTGGATCTGGAACGCTATCATTAGTCTGCAGCTTAACAACATAGGTTAGACAACAGGCAGCTTATATACGCTGCTGCATAGGGACTTGGATCACAGCTGAGGGTCAGGGCATGCTCAAGCACTGCAAAAAGCCTACAAGCTTCCTGCACACTGAGTCCTGCCTGTTGCACAGAACTGGATTTGCATGCTGTTTTTGTACTTCTTGCATTCATCTCACAGTCTCCTCTTCCTCCAGCCACTACAAGTTGCAATATCATCAAGCCACCTGAGGCCTGATGGTCAGTTTTTGAACACTCCCCCAATTCTGAGCTCATGCCGCTCCTCAGCAGTGGAGGGCATGCAGTTGGAGATTCACTCCTCTGGAAGGACCTTTGCAATGTTGTCTTTGCATTGAAGCAGAGCTCCAGGACTGCCAATGGGTGGACTCAGTGCGTGCACAAAAATAAGCTGGGACTAGCAGGACAGAGCTCTGGCCCACAGCAGGCCCTACTACAGCACAAAGAAATGTATAAAGCAAATGTCATTTCCCATTTAAAGTTTGTGTAGCTTGAACTTGGCTGAAATTAGTTACAGCTTCCTCTGTGGTTTCTCCTTGCCATCCCATTTGCTCTTGGATAAATGAGACTGTTCTTATCTAGGTGCCCACTTTCACATGTGGTTTCATTAGGCTGGTGGATGAGGTTTTCTTATCCTCTGTAACCCAGCAGAGTGGTGAACAGAACTGGCTCATGAATAACAGATGCTCAGAGAGAAAAAACGAAAATCAAGCCTCACTTATTCTGTTATTTTGCTATTTTTGCAAATGGGTTTTCATTAGCTGATAAACTCTAACAGTGCAATTACTCCAAGAGAAATCATCATGCAAAACAAATCACCACATCCACAAGGCTGTCTCCATTCTCTAGCCTCCAAGGGGACTGTTCCCTACATGAATCAATATGTAGGGGAAGAGACTAATTCTTCCTCTCATCTGAGTTTTTCAAAGCACTCACTGAGCATTTGTTCCATTAGTGTTCAAAGGCCTCAGTTGAGAAGAGTACCCTGTTGGGTTAGGCAATAGCTAAGGCAGGATTGTCCCTACACTGAAGATTATGGTCTAACCAGGCAGGAGAGATAAGGGGTACTAGGGGAAACCAAAACAAAGGCGCTTGCATGTAATTATCCAGAAAGTTACCAGAGCTATGAAGACAACTTAGTTTCCCGATGTCTCATCGGGGTCTTATTTACCAGGTCAGACTATGGGCATTTGTAGTGAAGCTCCCCACACTAGATGCACGTTCTCTCCATTATGCAGATGGAAGAAAAAGCTCAAGAGAGGTCAACTTTCAACTCACAGAAAGCAGAAGAGTTAAGAGAACTGAGTCGCTTATTTCTCTGCTCTGGCCCCCAAAAAGACTCCCAGATATCTGCCTGTTCAGGAAAGGATCAAATACCTACGCAGAGGCAGGTCCCCCACAAAAGCCAGGAAGAAATGTATGTGGACAAAAGGATATGAACAACAGTTGCTCTACTTTTCAATTTCCATATTTTCTTCTGAAGCAGAAAGTACTATATATTACATGAATCAATAAATAATCTGCATATCTGCAAGGAAGAAGGCGAGGACTTATAAATTTAGGTACCATATTCCTGCATATACATTTGTTTATGTATAGAAATATACGCATGCACAACGCTCCGCTGTTGTGGCGCTCTTCTCCAGGCACCTCATTTCTTTCCCCTCCCCTCTCTTCCTTCACAGGCTCACAATAATGAAGTTAGGCCTGGCAACATTAGGGAAGCATTTATTTAATCCACCCTTTCAAATGCAACAGATATCTGCTCAGATAATATCAAGAGAGCAGCTGAGGCTTTTTTTTTTTTTTTTGTCAGCAGCCTTGAAGGAGTCATAAGCAAGAAGATAACAAGAAATCGTATTACCAGCTTGGAGACAAGAAAAAAGGAAAATAGGGATTTGGAGACATATAAACCAAAGTCAACCCTAGGCAAATGCATGTGAATAGGGCTTTCAAATGCTGTACATCAGCAGAGTCTTTTAATGGGGTTTTAAATGTGCACAATCCACCTATCCAATTAAAAAGACATTTTATCAGATTTTGGGCAGCTCTGTCTCTATTAGGACATACATGTAAAGGCTTATCCTCAGCTGAAAAAAATAACCTGCTGTACAGGACATGAATTTTCTTCCATTTTCTCTTTCTCTCTACCATACCAATGAACAAAAATGGCATTATTTTTTATATAGAAGATGCATCTATATATCTGTTCAGAAACACAAAAACTCTCCACATATATCAGAGGTGTCATCTAAATCTTAAAGAACACATCCCAGAATTAAGCTGATTTCTGTAACAAGATGCTTCTGAAAGAAGCTCTTTTAAAGAAGTAATATTACATACTTGCCTGAAGAGTAAGTCAAATCACCTTCTTGCTTAAAATTTCTCAAAAACTATAGACATGGTATACTATTATGAATTATTTATCTCCCTCTTTCTCATGGAAAATTTAAAAAAAAGCCCCACCTTTGCCTAGAGTATAAAATGAAACAAAACACAAGATCAAAATATCATTGATTTGGTAAACTTTGACCAATTGGCATCTTCATACTTGAAGCTGAATGTTGCTTAAATGTAATAGCCTCACAGCCCTGCAAAGAGGTAGCCACACAGAGAAATCACAAGTAAATAGTCTGATCAGTGACCTGTACAAACCTACACATTAGCAATGATGTCTGAATTAGTGATCCCTTTGCCTCTGTTTTGTTCCCTTAAAATACAGTTGGCATTCAGTTACTCATCTCCCAGAAAAGCTCCAATATATCACTGTTTAAGCTTGCATGAGAGGGAAGAGGAGATTTTTTTTTTTTTTTGCCAAAGGCACAAGGGCCCATCATCTTCAAAGCTAGGAGTAGGAATGCTTTGAGGAAAGTACTTTCACTAATCTGAGTCTCAAAAGCAGAAGAGAGTAGAGGACCTCATCAATAACAGACAGCTCTTAGCCACAGATACCAAAGGTCTTCAAAGGGAAAGTCTGCATCATTTTCCCAAGTTTGAGACTTGGAAACCTGAGACACTACAAAAGTGAAGTGGTTGTCAAGGGGCACTCACAGTGACTCCACTCCTCTGATTTATTGACAAACTCTATATACACTGACTCAGCTGGAAAATATATGGACAGTCTTTAGAGCCAGATGATAGCTGGTTTATGGTCCAGAAAAGTAAAACAAGTTGAGTATATTTGCAAGTGTGTTTGTAAAACATGAGTTATATATAAGTGCTCATAAGTTATAACTACTCTCACAGGGGACTGTGCTTTGCAGTGAGCAGGAAGGCAGTATATCCCACTGTGGGTAGAAATACTGCTCTCGAAAGCAATTGCATACGCTTTTTCTTACCTCACAACTGCAATAAGTAACATTTAGTTGACCCAATCTTTATATGACCCATTTCTGCCTATGAGCACTTCAGATGCATCAGTTGCAGGCCACCTAAATGAGACTCGCAGTGCAGAGCACAGCAGCTTGGCAGCAGCCTGACCACCATCTGGTAATATCCTACCTTTGTGCCTGACCACTGGAAGTCTGAAGCCCCTGCACCACCAGAATGACTGCTGCCAATAGTTATATTCACTTTATGTTACACATGCAGTCAGGACCCATGACATGGTCCCATCTGATCTACTGAGGAGGCCAATTTGTATTTAGGTATTATTCATTAACTTGGGAGATGCCCACTTGAGAACTGATCTGAGCTAGGCTGAGATTCTTCCTCTCAGTTGGCTCAAACATAGGATCCAACACTAATAAAAGAAAGCAGAGGTAGGCAGTGCTCTCCTTTGGTGCTCTGAGAAAGGCTAACATGAAACAATGACTTGTCTGCAGTAAACAGATTTCCCTTGCAACCTGCTCTTGACCTGGGGGAAGGTGCGCACAACTGGCAACAGTGATAGATCTGCTCTTTCTCAGGTCTGGGATTTAAACAACTTAAGCATCTATCAAGTTCGCAACAGAACTATAGATGCAAGCTGTGGGTCTTTCACACAACGCGAGCATGGCTTAATGCTGTTGCAATAGGGTCCTTCAAGGGACTGCTGTACAGCCCCACATTTTCCCATGCCAGCCCTCCTTGCATGGTCACAGCTCTGCCTGGAATACACCGGGGAGCAGTGCTGGCTTCGTTCAGCTCTGTGTCTGATCACAATTAAAAGCCTCTTAGAAAGACAGGAGTCTGCCAAGACTTCAAAGGAAAGGTTAGTTGAACAGTACAGCTACCAGCAGACCTAAAGGAACAAGAATTTCTTTTACTGTCATAACTGATAGCCTGCAATGGCATACGGCATGTCATGGTCACGGCAGTGGGCTGCACTCAAGAGCTCCCTTCTCTCTCCATATTTGGCCTGTCTTCTCTCCCTCCCTCACAGCTCTTTTCTGCAGCTGATATTTCAACAAAGCACTTCTCCATCCTCCAAGATCTGCTTCTCCTCTTCAGTCTGACTCTCTCCAGTTGCAAAGCACCAACTTTATGAGTTGACAGCTTAGGGCATAGGTGAATACCACCTGTCTTTGTGTATTCCTCCACAGAGCGTGCCTTGCCAGTCGTGGGTCAGCATTTCAGTGGTATTTCCCTGAATCAGGGCAAAGGGAATTCCAAAGCTGTGGCAACGCTCCTGTAACCACATGTGCTGCCTGTAAGCAGATGTTTCTGCATGATGTTTGATAAGTCACTGCATTGCCTGACATGTTTGCACACTTCTCAGGTGATTCCTAAAGATGCAAACAAATGTAAATGACTTTCACAGCCACCATTTCACTCCATGAGCATCAGACCTCAAATGGTAGACAACCTCTGGGCCCTGTTTAAATTACTGCAACAGGAGCTGAGAGTCTACCTTATTCTGCTGCAAACGTTGGTACCTGCCTATCTTTCAGCACCTTATCTTTGGTTTCCACAGAAATGACAAAGATGCTCACATGCCTATCCTAACCGGAGCTTTCCTGAACAACTCTGAACTAAATTTAATCACCAGCTTATTGGCTAAACCTGATTAGTGTCTACGCATGACAAGAAACAGGGAATGTTCTATAAAACTGAGATCAGGGTCAGGCTTGATAAAACTTGATACAAATTATCTCTGAAGATAAGCATATTGATGTTGTCTAAAACCAGAGGCTCCATAACAGGCTAAATTAGCCTGTTCAGAGCTCCAAGTCTCTGCAGCTAGACTGCTTACTGCATCCCTGCAAGCTTGTGTCAAGCCTTGCACATACCCAAAGAAACAGAGGGCAGATAGCACTTTTATCCAGAGATTTTTAGATGAATGATAAAACCGGTCCAGGAGGTACAGACAGAGAAGAAAGATAAAGGCAAAAGTAAGAGCAGCCAACACAGCACTGTAGCAGCCCAGCTACTCTTCTCTGTTGGATCTTGTTACACACACCATTTTGAAGAGCAATAACAGATTACAAATCCATGCCAACGCCACCTGTAGCATGTGGAAAAGCCTGATGAAATCCTGTTACTTTTCCTGAGCCTATGCATACTCTATTTGTCCTTAACAGGGACATTTGGAAATCGCTGTCATGAAAACAGCAAGTCATCACACCCCTACTTATACAGAAGGCTCCGAGACCCCCCTGAAAGGTGTTCATACAGCTTTCAGAGCTGGCTGTTCTGCTTGGAGGTGTCCCTTCAAGAATGCAGTTGGAAAGAACGGAAAAAAGAAAAAAGTCAGCTTTGTTAGTTTTGTGACCTGGTTGTTTGCAGAGCTAGAATATTTTTTGGAGGTGTATCCAGAATCCTATTTAGAGCTTCAAGTCCAATTTTGATAAGTAGAGAACTTATGTCTGTATTCTGAATCACCCTATACTTCCAGGGAAGGTAGGTTATGTTAAATTGGGATATAAAATACTGATTATCAGGTGCTTCTTTGACAAATGTCAACAACTATTCAGCTCCCCCAGTCTAATTTATCATTAGGGCTCTGGGAAAAGTAAGCTTGCTTCCTTTGTTCCTTGCAACAGGAAAGGAGACAGTAGTGCTGAAGTATTGTCACAACACCAAGAGTAACTGCTCCTGGAGTTGCACAGGCAACCTCCAAAAATCTCAAGTCAAAATGCTAAGCCTGGCAATGAAACAAGGAAAGGCTGTTTTCTGTGCAGCAGCTGGGAAAAGAAGGCTACAAGCTTCTTTTCGAGCCCAGCCCCTCATTTGACCAAAAAGATGAGTGCAAAACCTAACATCCAGCCATTCTCAAAGTGACAGAGTAAGGCAGGCTGGTTAACATGAGCAGGTGAAAAAACACAAAAGCAAGCACCTGCATGCAAAAGTCAGACAGCTGAACAAGCAACTACTTTCAGTTTCCTTCTGGAAAGCAGGCTGGGTTAGTTGGACATACCTTGGCTCTACAAAGCTTTAGAGAATATCAACTCTACTTGATCCAGTATTCCTTCCCATATCCTTTCTGTAGGAGATTTGAAGAGGAGCTGCCTTCAGAGGATCACTGTGACCTTCCTGGCAGGCAGGACAGCAGCAACACTTCAGCCCTGAATGGCAGACTCCCATCCTTGTACCAAGGGCCTGATCCTCAGCCCCGTGGCTGAGCAGAACTATCCCACACGAACCTCAACCGACTCCCCCATGACTGGCAGGCAACTCCTGGTTGAGTTAGGGCTATAGAAAGCCACAGAATGAAAGCACTGATATGGAAAACACCACGTGGCGGGGGGTGCTACAGCATCATAGAGGGGTACAGTTTTATAGTGAAGTCTAAGCCCAGGCAAGATGCAGGAACTCTGCTCAGATCTCATTCTCCACTCCAATAGTATAAATGCACAATTAAAAATATTAAAATTTGAATGTTATGCCTCTTTGACATAAGGCAGGGCCACCACATTTAGGACACATTTGGGCTTTGTGCAACAAGAAAGCCAAGCCCTTTAACACTACAGGAATCACTTGCCATTAAAAAATATTTGATTCTTGCACAGATGACAATAGAGTGAAAAGACACCTGCTGCTCCTTACTCCTCAGGGCAGACCAGCCCTGTCACATTTACTACCATAGTTAGGTTATTCAAAACCACGGGGATAAAAGAAAGGAATTATAAAGGTGGAGATGGTAACTTCTTTCTGATACCACTGCTCAAACCTCAGCCTCATCACTACCCTGCAATTTCAACTGCAAAGTTTCTGAAGCAGCAACGATCATTTGATTCTTTCCATTTCTCAAGTATTTCTGGGCAGCATTTCAACATGGACAACACCACAAAAGTAAACTGTTATGACTGTAGTATCCAGAGAGCCCAGAGGAAGGCAGAGCACCGCCAATCTGGGTTCTGCGTGAACAGAGTAAAAGAAAAAACCTACCAAACTTCAGATCAGGTATAAACTGTGCCTCAGTTTGCATTTGAGAACCTCTTGGACCTTACCCCTCTTTTACAGCTTTTCCAAACCACATCATCTCTGGTTTCAAGCAAGTGCCACATGTCAAAGTGCTTTGCTATGTTTTTGGCCTTGACCGCAAACAGAAACACATGGATGAACTGAACGCCAGTGATTATCATCACTACTGAAGTATTTGACAATATCCCAAATGAGATCACTTCACCACCACAAAAAAGCCTTCGTTAAAAACATGAAGCGTCCAGCTACAGCCCACAATGAACAAGTGGTAGCTCTATACAGTTCGATATACGTTTATGTCCTAGTAACCATCATTGCTTTTGAAAACACTAATCAGTAAAGCCCACAACATCCTGTAGGTGGTTTATAAACAGGGAAAGCATAACTGAAATCATTCATCTAAAATCTTGGAGGCACTAATGTCTCAACAGGACTATAATCCAGGCAATTCTCCTCCAACACCTATTCCCCAAACATGAGCTCATGCTCAGTTGTTGAGGACTCAGTAACAACTAATTTTTGCACCACAAAAAAAATCTGTCTTTGCTGACAGAGTTCCCAATCTGCAAACTGTATATCGTGGTTATAGTAACACAAAGGAAAGTATCTAACTATGAAAAATTAAACAGATTCCACCACATGCCTCAGTTCTGTACAAAGAGCAGATGTTAAAACCTTCAACTGGTGTCAAAATCTCTCTCTCAGAGGTGGCAGGTTTTGAATGGTTTGGTAATTAAAAGCTCTAAAGATTGTTGGCTTTAATTCAGCACACTTCACATTCACAGAAAGGCTTATTTCTTCCCTCCACAGTGCCAGATACCGACGCACGGCCGAGATATTTAAAAAGACAGTCAGCCACCAAATTCCATGAGAGAACAACAAAAACCAGTAACACAAACATCCAACATCCGCAGAAACTGTTTGCATATCAGTCTGCCTAGATAATAGAGATATAAAATTGTAAAAATATAAAAACCACAACCAGTGTTCACACCTTGCAGAGGAGGGAAAGTTTTCTGTGATCACCTTCCACAAATGCTACCAACTCTAAACAGGGAATGAGGTAACCAAGACCTCAAGGAAGACTTTCCAGGTGTGCATCTCAGTGCTGTAGCCACCACGTGCTATTCATCAGCTATGTCTCCAAGGGAGTACTAACTCCACTTATGGCACAAACCTGGAGATTAACATCATTCTCCTTGATTTCTTTTAACACTTTAATACGGCCACAGCCCTTTCTTCATTAAATCATTCTATTAAAAAGAAGCCCCAAACTTTCATGTAACATCATAGACAGACACATCAAGGCAGATACATTGAGGTACACCGTCTCCAGCAGAGTCGCCCAGAAACATCTGCAACATCAATTTTTGTTCTCAGCATCTCATACTTTCTCCCATGCATTGGTGCCGGGGCAGCTAAGCATGCATGGCAGAGCCATTGCCTGCCTTCGACTACTTGGATTCAGCTCCATCGTCAGCAAAAGAGGCAGATTACTTGCAAGGCAACAGCTTTGGCTTGGAAGTTCCTACTCTGTCTTGGGTGGGTGGGAAAGTAAGCTGCTCCACAAGGATTTGAGGGCTAAAAGAGGGGAATTTCAAGGCACAAAGTAAATCATCCCGAGGGGAGTCACACTGGTCCCAGTTCACTTAGCAGCAGAGAGAGATGATCCCTTTGTCCCAACAGTTGGACCAGAGGTGCCTCAGAGGTTTTAAGCACAATCCCTAGGGGAAAAGGAAATGAAAAGCAGAGCAAGCACAAGTAGGATATGAAAGCAATCAAACTCCTTAGGAGTCATGTACTGCCCAGAGGCAGCTCTATTTTAAGCATACTGAATAGGATGTTCCAAAGCCATCGTACATTGGCTCAACTCCATCACTATTTCAAGATGAGAACTGGGTATATTCCTTCCAGGATATACAGAGCATACCTAAATACAAACTCCCCCATAAATATGTTATAGATCCAGGAGAAAATGAAGTCTTCCTTTTACACCAAAAATAATTTTCCATGCAAGAACCATGTTAGAAATTGCATTTTTTCCCCTCCCTAAAGTGGCTCACGCTGAGGGTTAGTCATACACCTCCCATTGACTCTAATGAGCGCCTTATGGCTAGAACAGCAAACAGCTTTTTCCAGAACATGGTGGGCAGAAGTAATTTTTATTTTAATAGACTAAGAGTAGCATAGAAGACAAAGCCAGAAGGAAAACTAGCAAAACCCTCTTGCATGCTTGGATGTGAAAGAAATACGGCATATGTATTCTCCGACGGATTTTAGGGACTAGAAACATGCTTTCAAATTAATCCTTAAAACTTCCATGACACTACAAGAAACTACCTCACCAGCAGAGTAGTCATTTGTGTCACTTGTTCCTTCCTATAGGAAGGAAGGCTTCCACATGGAAAGGGCAGCACACTGGGACACGGACATGGAAGCTGACAAACACAACTGAGCTTTGGGAAAGTTGACCTACGAGGAATGATATAGGATGATGCTAATTTAAAGGTGGCACGTCTTGACCTCCAGATCTACCCCCTCACCCCCCTAAAAAGCCTTCCCCCCCAAACCAGAACATTTCAAACAAACTTGCCTTCTGAAATGGAAGCTCCTCCACACACTGAAGTTCCTACTGAAAGGCAATTTGAGATTTCAGTAAATCTTGCACTGAGGATTTTCCAAACACTTTTGCAGCTCCCTGAAATGCCTGAAGCTCAGCAGTCTGCAAGCTGAAGAGCTGGACAATGGACACAAGGACAGGACAGCAAAGGGAATTTGAGAACTGAGTAGTCTTGCGTGGTTGTCCACCTTTGAGAGCACCCTGAAAAGCCCTAGGAGCACCATGCCTGGTGCAAGCTTGTAAACCCAAATTGCTATGAAGCAGAAAGTTTCTTGACCTCTTTTTTTTATTTTGACAGTTCTGTTATTCCAAAGGTCCTATTTAACCGTATCCTTAATATTTGCGTAAGTTCTCAAAGCTTTGCACAACATCAATTAATCCTCTCAACAAATTTGGGAGGTAAGCAAATGGGTATTATCATTTCCATTTCATGGATGAGAAAACTAAAACACATAGATGAGGTTAAAGCCAATGTTTTCAAGCACGCAAGTGAACAAAATGAATTTGCATTTCTGCACGAGTGAAAAGCCAGCTTGGAGACGCACACAAGTATGCTTTTACGTGCATACAAATCTAATCAAATTGGAGGCACATCTCATGGGTGCTTCACCAGGCCCAACAACCTTGCTCAAGGATAGAGCAAGTGAGCCTCAAGGGCAAAGGAGCCCTTCCCCCAAATTTTGCCCTATGCTTACATCCACACTGAGCACAACTCAGATTTTTAAGCAAATATAACAGGGTCTAAATACAAACGAATTCCTAGTTTTCACAGAAGGGGCAGAAAGATTCAATCTCTCACTCCAAGAGACTATAGCAGTGACTACATAGGGAAGGCAGGTTGAGGGGTTGAGTGGAGCATCATAAGCATAATAGATAACTCTTCCCGCAAACTTCATCACATTACTTGCAAGTCTGGTTGGATACTCGGGTTTTCAGAGCAGCAGGGACTGTCCTTCCATGCACACCTCTTACACAGAGGGTGACAAGGTTTTCTTCTTAACGTTAAGAGTCCTTAGCATACCCAATACCTCCACCACATGAGGATGAGCAACTTCTGCTTGGGGCTCACAGTGACACCTTGACTATTTAGACCTGATGGTGGTGCAGTAGGTAGAAGGTTGCTTGCTGAGTAGAGCAAGAGATGGTGCTGTGTCCTAGGATCCTCCCGTTCATGAGATATTAAATAGTCTTCAAACAGGAACCTCCAAGCACCTCCTCATCTCTGCCTGTAAATGACAACTCCTTTAAATACAGGAGGCCAAATCTGATGATCCTGAGGATACATCAGGTACTGCAGGGATGGGAGGTCCAAGTCTCACCCTGGCAGTGCTCTTCAGGAGGGACTACGCTGCTAACTCCTCCTGCAGCCAAGAAGCTTACTTAGCTATCGCTGTATGCGATAGAGTGTGGCACTAGATTTGTTTTTGTGTCTGGTTTGTTTTCATTATGTTTCTCAAGGGCACCCTAGTGGTTGGGTACTTTTTATCTTGTTCTTAAAAATCCAAGTAAAACAGCACATGTGCTAGAAAAGTGAATTACTAATTAAAAAGCACATATATGAGCAAGCTAAAAAATGATTTTTTTTAAAAGCATCTATTAAAAAAATAGACATGTCCAAAAGTCATTAACATTTCAAAGGATAAAAACCCAAACCAAATAGCATCAGGAGCAGCACAGTCTAATTTACATGAGAAAAACCTTTCGTACAGAGTATGCTGAACTGTGAAACAGCTTTGATTTCAGGCCAAGTTATGTTTCTTAGCCTGATGTGTGATTATCCAGCATGACTTTGCATTATAACACAAGGGCATCGGTTTAACCTATGGAGGGGAGCTGCAGCGAAATCTCAGGTGAAGAGCTAAAGCTAAATATTTTCAATACAGAAAGAAATCCACATTTATTTCAAGCATGAGGAGTTTCACGTTAGGCCAGAACTTTTAATTGTGGGAATGGAGAGAAGAGTAAATTAACTGTTTGATTTATACCACACTAGAATCTGGCCCCTTCTCGGTTTATACTGCTGAAATACAAATTGACTGAATATATTCCATTGGCCACAATGACACTGATGGTTAGAGTCAAGATGGAGTAACAAACAGGGATTTACTGTTTGAAGCACATCACATAAGACCTAGTTTTCTTAAATCTCAGCTGTTACAGGGGCAACAGCAATTTTTAGGCAGCTAACACTGAGCATTTTTGCAAAGCTATAGCTCATAGTATCTCTGTGACTCAGTTTACTTGCTGCAAACAGGGGTGAAAACCTCAAAGAGAGAGAAGCATATGATTTAAATCCCGTGCTTCATGGTCTTTGCACGAAGAAAGCCTGCCCAGTGTCTCTGTAAGAGCTGCAGCATCCCAGGGTGAAAGCTCTGTCCCTTCACTACACGGGCTACAAAAGCGTCGGATCTATTCTGTCGCTCACGCTGGGTTGACGGCAGGACACAACAGCGCAGTGGCAAGGCAGAGCCTGCCCTGTGGTTGTGCAGCATCCCTGACAGTCACAACAGCCCCAGGCACCGGCCCTGCCACACGCAAGAACTGGAAACCAGAAGCAAAGCTTCTCTGGATCCCCACAGCTGCAGACTGCTGACACCTCCTGAAAAGCCTGCATCCCCTGATGCCCCTACCTCTCCCTGTATTTCAGGGTAGCTTTTCCCTTCTCTATACACATTATAGCCTAGCTTCTTAATTTTTCCTCCCTCTGTTCCTTCCTGCCCATAGAGAAGTAACTTATTCCCTGCAAGTCTGTTCCTATTCACCTAATCCTATTCTTTCAGCTCATTCTGGCTGGCTGCATGGAAAGGAGTGCTAGCAAACGAGTATGAAATGTGCTGTTATCAGATTTTTCTTTAAGTTTCTGGCAAGGTGGTGCCTGCATGCCAACGTGCTTCAACTTCTCTTGCTGAGCAGATTGGATATAGCCTCCAAGTCCTTTGGGATGGAAAGCTGGTAGCAAAGCTCTGTTTCAGTTTGTCCTGCTCTCATAGCAGAGAGCTGCATTACTTGACATTTAAGCATCACACAGAAAGGCAAAGAGATACTTCATGCAATAGCCCTTACAGCTCAATGAAGTATAAACAGCCTGCTTTGCTCTGCATTCTGTAACAAGGAGAGCCTCTTATTTGGTTATTTCTCTCCTCCTCTGAGGAGACAACACCGGAGGTTTTCAAACCTGGACAGCATTTAAAAAAAGGTATTTTTAAGCAGTCATTAGAAAGTGCATTAGTATCAGGGTGGGGGAATGCACAATAAATGATTTTTAAGTGATAGGTCCCAGTGGTCTGTATGCAGACAGAGGACAAGACTGGAAATTGTGGGATCATATGCAAGGATTGTATTTTCAAAAATTCAAATAAGCCTGTAAATAATATCTGAGGAAGAGAAAAAAGAATTGCGGAGGAACGAGAGGTTTCAGACAAGACACGGAGCGGAGGTGCAAGGCACAAGTGACTGTCTGGCAACGGGCTAGACCACAGCAGCCTTGCAGAGCTGCCTCGGGATACGTCCTCCGAGGAGAGGGGGCAGGAGGCACACGTAGGAAAAAGATTCAAACATGCAGTTATAAAGCCAAAACATGCACACACTCATTGCTGTGATTTGCCTGTGCTGCAGGACTCCGGTTACCCAGAGCGACCCCACCGAACGCACCCAACAGCAGCATGGGCTACGGGGAGAAGACGTGGCCGGATTGTCATAGAAACGCAGGGTATTTTATTAGGTTAAAAGGAAGAACAAGACAGTTCCCTCCGTGGACAGCAGTAACCCAGCAGCCTTGCTGCTGACCCTGCAGAGGTAAAAAGGCAGCAAGACAGGAGGGTTTAGCCGAAATTAAGTAGACAGTGGATTAGTATGGGATTTTTATCCTTGACCTGGCTTTCTCTATTGCAGACAGCTTACATGCAAACACACTGGTAGGAGTGAAACCAGCAGATAAATGACACATTTTCGCCTTGGCGCAGTCAGAGGAAGGAGGAGAGGAAGTTATTTGTCCTTTTCTGTACACAAGGTAAAATTTGTTTCCTGCAGTAATGAGAAAGCTTCTCCCTCCTCCTTCCCCAAAGTAACTAGCAGTACTAAACACTTAAAACAACTGAAGTTCTTTTTAAGGTTGTTTCTACTCCCTTAGCAATAAAGAAAAACTAAATTCAACTTTTTTTTTTTTAATTCACTGCCTTCTTGCAAATGCAAGAATTACATTTAAAAACAAATGGAAAAGTTAACAAATCCAGGCAGTGCTATAAAAAATGGATTCTCCGGTTCTTAGACAGTTTAGAAAAATACACATAGATCAGGAGCTAACCCTAGGAAGCCTGCTGCCATCCTTTCATTGACAGCATGAAGATCTTCCTTCCCCAGCCACTTCCCACAGACAGAAGCTGCATTGATAACTACTTCATCCATTGCTCTAGTACAAGGCACTCTCCCATGGAGTTGGCTTTCAGTTAAAGCAATCCAGAGCGTTTGCAAGTCCCAAAGCATCCAGGCTAGAAAAACAGCCTGTCACCAGTCCTGTGCTGGCAGGTTGTCTTAGGAAATTTTATCCCTGTCCCAGTCCTGCGCTGGCAGGCCTCGAGGCTGCTGCACCCTATGCAACACCCAGTCGCAATGCCAGGAACCACAAGGATTTTGAGACCACCATCTCACCAGCCACAGCCAACTCATGCAATTGGAGTAAGAGACAGCACTAAGCACCCAGCTCTGCTTTGTAAAGCAAAGCTCACCCGCCCAGTCCTGAGCAGGGACTTCGCCTAGAGCTGCAGGTTGGGAAGAGGATCACATTGCTATCAATGCAAATAATGAAGCAGGTGCAAGGAAAGTCAGCAGCGAGGCAGTCACTCCATCCCTCGGGCCAAAGGCCATGCCAATGTTTCTTGCTGTGCTCAGCAATGCACTGAGACTGTTTCTCGTCTTACTATATTTTTGAAATAGCCTCCAGAAAATCTCTTGCTGTAAATATCTTAAAAGTTACAAGGAGCCTAGATTTTGATGTACCTTTTCTTTTGAAGCTTTTTTTTGTTCTTACCCTTGCAATATTGATTTTTTATTCTTGAAGTACTCTTTACAAAAGACAGACACCCCTGTAGAGTTTATCCAGCAAGCAATACTTTATAAGGAGCAAAAGCAGTAAATCCCTCCTGCTAGACTGCTCTGTCACAGCCAAGAGGACACGTGAGGTCACTCGCCACTGTGGTCCCGGAGAGCCGCAAAGCTCCTGCTACGGACCCCCCTACCCCTCGACCATACTGTTTCCATAGGTTTCAAACTCTGCTAGTGTTACAGGAGGGTTTGGAAGGAATAGGGAAAGCAGCATTAATCCAAGATGTGACCTGAATCATCTTATCCTGGGGTCTCTGAGCAAGCAACACCTGCCTTTCCTGACTATCTGTAAAACAAGGAAGACTTTGCCACTCTGTCACAAATCCCTATTCAGTATTTTAGTTTAATGCACTTAAATCGTTCTGATATAAAGCAACTGGAGGAAAAGTGTTCCCTGAGCAGCCCCAGTTGCTTGTTTTAAAGTGGAATAATCCTGAGCTGCTCCTCAGCATGAATCATTAGAAACACTGGGATTCTGTGATGACTGCAACCCATCCTCAGATGGTATATTCAATCCTTTGGCTTTAAAACAAAAGCAAACAGAACCACATAGGGAACATTTTCCTCTGGTTCCAGTCATCCCCCAAAAACACATTCCACAAATACTTTGCACACTTCTGCTTTGCAGCCACCCCTATGGTACACAGTGAAGCAGCAGATTAACATCCCACAGAAGCATCCTGGAACAGCTTTAAGGACAAAAGATTACTAATATTTTCAATAAGGGACAGAGGAGAAAACCAGAACTGCAAATGCACTCATCCCTAGGGCTGTCCCTGGAGCAATAGTTCAAGATCAGCTCACACTGGAACTGCTGCAGCAGCTGAGCTTTCTGGGGTCACAGGAGGAAATTTCAGTCCTCAAGCAGCTTTGCTTACGCTGGTCAGATGCTCTTAGAGCAACCTGTGCACACACGTGCATTTTTACACGCATTCCCCTACCCATGTGTTGACTAACAGGAGCACACACTGTCCTTTCTTCTGTTTGTTAATGCTGTCACTGTGACTGTAATTCAGCTCTCTAGAAAGGAGGAAGCTTTAACAGAGGGAATCAATATATGACAACTACAATCCTCTGTTCAATAATTACACAGAAATTTACACTGCTGAGTAGGCTCCCTCTATTGATTTTTGCAAAAATATTTACTGCAGCAGAAATGCAGGTGTAAGGCTAAATTTTGAGGCTCTGCCTTTTCAGTGCATTGATTTTAAAATAATAACCACTTTCATATTGCACAATGCTTTAATGTCTTCATTCAGAGACACATCTCCACACAGCTGGGCACCTGTGCTATAGCTTTCTTCTCCCATCTCTATTTTCTATCCCTATGTTCAAAAAGCAATTAATTCCTAGGCCAGGTGCTCACAAACACTGCTCTCGACTCTGTGCTGCAGACTTTCTAAACAAATCACATTCCACATTAGCAACTCCTAAATACTTATCACAGCCACAGGAAGGAAGGAGTCATGTTACACAGTGTCCTCAGTCCAACAGAGGAGAAACATCTCAGGAGTCAAGACAACCACCTCCACCCTTTAGACAGGGGAAATCCCATGATGCAGTTATGGGGGTGTCAAGAATATTGGGCAAGTATACTGCTTTAATATCTCAGTTGCAAGCTGTTATAAAACTTGACAGTGTTCAGACTGTAAATTATACTGTCATGGGGGAAAAACCCAACTCCACCCGACACCAAAAAAACTTGAGCATGTGTTTTGCAAAAATGAGAAATATGAGAAAATATTCTGTCACTGTTTAACTCTGAAGTAAACCTACATTCTGTATCAAATGTTAATGTCTGGTCATCCAGCCTTAGAAACAATAGAAAACAGCAAGGCTAGGAAAGGGACACAAAGCAAGACAAGAGAATTAGCAATGTGGAATGGAAACTGGGAACGTGACAAAGAGCCACTACACTGGGAATTTAAGATGAGAACAAGAGATGATCGAATTGCATGGAAATGAACAAAAAACTACTTTATTTTAATGCCAGAGCTTGTGGATACCCAGGCAGCAGGTTTAACAACAAACTGAAAAGGAATAATTTAATTCATGGGGGTCTCTGCTTCAAGATACTGAAAAGTCTAAAATATAAATCTGTCAATCAG
Source organism: Struthio camelus (assembly GCF_040807025.1). Taxonomy (NCBI): domain Eukaryota; kingdom Metazoa; phylum Chordata; class Aves; order Struthioniformes; family Struthionidae; genus Struthio; species Struthio camelus. Next base: position 8,037,584 of record NC_090953.1, read on the forward strand.
ATTAGATAAATTGATGTATAGGGCCTTAAACACAAGAGTGGTCCATATGCAACCTTCAGACCAAACCACTGAGTAATCATAAGCTAGTTGTAAACGCCGAGGAAAGGATCATCCTTGCTTTGTATTGCTTCCTCCACACTTCAGTATTTGTTACCCATCACTATTGTACCCAGTGCTACAGACAGGGTATAAGCAAAAGGGACTTTTGCTACAACTGTTCATAAGTTTAATGGGCCATAGAAATCCCTGAATTAGTGCCAGTACAAATAGTATGGACATGTATGCACAGGGGAGGGAATTCAGCAGCGCCACAGAAAGCTGAACACAAACTCCCCAAGCTCAAGGAAAGGTCAACATCTAACTACTATTCTGATGCTGCTGATGTCTGGAGGGCAGAAGGAGGGCGAACCTCAAACCTGAGTGTTTTCCATAAAATATTGGTGCACAATATTTCCTTCCTTAGCAAAAGAAATCAATTTCTCTGAAAGAGTAAGCTTTTGACCCAAGAGCAGAGATCTAGAATCAAAACTAATAAGTCACACTAGTAGATACAGCTGAAGAGTAGCTCTATTGTTTTCTGCATTTTTCCTCTTAATGAATTTTCCTCTTTTGAATTTCAGCATCTAATTTTCTACATGATGTAAAGGAATAGTGCTTTAACTAAAGAAAAACATAGGCAGAAGGTCTATACTGCATAAGAAGTCTCACTTCTCTTACATTTCCCTCTTGAGGATGCTGCTGCTACTAATGTGCAATGAACTTCATAAGAATGACTCATTACCTATGTAATAAAACATGACTGCTTTTTTTTCTCCCCCATGTCTTTGTTCTCCTTTCTTCTTTTTCTTTAAGCAATCCGCAAGAACTAGAATTTTTAGAAGCATTATCAAGGTAACTCACGGGGGGAGAAGGGGTCACACCTGGAGGTGCAACACTGTGTTCACATTTTGGAAACCTCTTCCTGGCTGTTTGCGCAGCTGTGCAAGAAGCAGCAGATCAGCATTTGACATGCTGGAGAAGAGCTTGCTGTTGTCTGTTGCAAGTACAAGCAAAGCGGAAAGGCTGTGGCAAGGCTTTCAGCAGATAAGCATTAGAAAGGTTTATTGAGCAAAGCCTCTTGGGGTGGCAGTGGGTCCCTCCAAAGCCTCTTGGCAAGCCCACTCTTAAATTTTCTCTGAGCTGGAAACATGCCAAAGCCACATGATAGATACAAGGTGACAAAAGCAGTAACAGAACATTAAGAAGAATAAAACCTGAAATCAGCCCAGACTATGGGATAATACATTTATTGCCTTTCCTTTCAGCACATTTTGAAAATAAGATGCAGGAACAGGTTCAGTGACTTGTTGGAAATGAGTCTACGTCAGTTTTTCTGCTGCTGCAAATGAGCAGAGTCAAAGGAACAGCACCTATGTCCCCCCATTCCCACGTCCTAGTAGCCCTGCGTGCTAAGAACGGCACATCCCTCAAAGCCAGACAATACAATATACTGACAAGTGGCCCTCTGAAATACTGAGATATGCACAACAATCATCAAGTACTGCAAAGACATAGCAACTGTTTCTACTTTGTCAGGAAGCCAAATTTTAATAGCTCCTGTTGTCCAAGATTCAAACTGCAGTTCCTTCTTGTGAGTTGAGAACCTGGTTTTGTACTTTCACTCAACTAATTTCAAGGAAGCCTGTTACTTTCTCATACCCCTTTCAACATAGCCACACACTAATGAAACTGCTTGTTCTCTTGTCATGCTGCCAAAAACATGCAAATACTACAAAAGGCTACCCAGAAGCAATGCAACTGTTTTGGTTGCTGGCTTTTTACTGCAGTATATTGGGAGAAGGCGTAGGAACAACCAGCACCAATTTTTGAATCTGGAGATCCTAATTCCTCTCACAGTCAGTAACGCGGCCTTAAACGTGAAGGCTGAGAGCTTTCGATTCCGTATCTTCCCAACAGCTTTCAGTTACTCTGTGCAATAGTTTAAATTGACAGTTCTACCTAGTATCTCAAACAGTTCAGTTCTTCCTGGCTCATACCTCACTGGAGGGATAGAGGATGCAAATGCATCTTTTTGATTTAGCTGATGATGCATAAGGCAGTAAGTGAATCCAGCAAACTCTGACAGAGCACTTCAGGCCTTGAGAGGACACATCAACCAATAAAGAAGCAGATGTCCAGCAGACGTCCCCATAACAGGCCTACTGAGGAACAAGGGTTCAGTTGAAGAGTGGGTCTCTGATCAACCACATTAAAGACTAGCTCTGGACACAGATGGGGTGTAAAGGGTGGGGAAATAGAGACCATTAGAGGAAGAGGAACTGTGACTGTTTGAACTAGGAAACAATGCTTCTTCAGAGCAAGAAGTTAAAGGTAGGGAGACAGAGGATAGCCTACAAATAAGCTGTTCAAGATTCATTTCTTTCCCTAAATGAATGGTTGAAATGCATCACACACACTGCCAGAGGCCATCAGAGAAGCATGTAATGTGAATCAGGCCAAGGAAAGGGAGAGGAACTTGGGGTGGGGGGTGGTGATGCAGAAACAAGCCACATCTCTGGCCTGGAGAAAAGAGAAAGGCTGAACGCCTCAAAGAGGTTTCCACGTACCACTAGAAGTAGCAGGCCAAATAGGTAGGAGCAATTTCACACGTTCACAACAGGCCTCTGTAAACAGCCGCACCAACCAGACAGCAGAAGCTGCTGCTCTGTTTCCATGCAAACTCTGCTCACCGTTTCCAAATGTGGTTCGTTTTTCTCCTGCACATCTGAAACATCTTTAGTTGATTTAAAAAGCCACTTTCTTTTTGTGGAAACATGAAAGCTCTCCATTATTCAGCACTTATTCCACATGGATGAAGGTCACTGGCCTCGTTAAAGAGCTTTCCCGCAGCGTGTAACATTAATAGCTGTACTGAGATGAAATTAATTTCACTTTCTGAGATCTTTCTTCTGACACTGAAAGAACTGCGTTAGGAGGGAGGGAAGGAGGGAGGGAGCAGTCGTCATGATTCCTCGCACTGCGCTAGGGGGATTTCTGCCTCCAACGCCAGGAGCCAAACCCAACGCGGCACTTTTGCTCAACTCCTCTTGGGCAGGAAAGGGTTCTAAGGTGACCTGGTCTGTCCTGGTTAGCGTCAGATCCCAAACTCCTGCTCTAGTGCATGTTTCATACTTACAAATCACTGCCAGCGCCCTCCCATGAGCTACAGTGAAATTCACAACACAAGTGTGTTCATGGAAGACTTCAAGGAAGTTTTACAAACCCCTGGAGAGCTTAATCAAATGAATTCACAGGGGAAAGAGGTACTTTAGTCACTAGAAAGAACACTCAAAGCCCAAACTATGCCCTTGAAAGAAGCAGAAGAATTAAGAAGAACAAGGGGCAGTGAAAGGTGTGATGGGATGCCAGCTCCCTCTTCCCATAGGAAGAGTTACCACTTCCATCCTTTCCCTCCTGTCATGGGCTGTGTCCGAATTCCCTTATCTCCAGCAAAAAAACAGGGAAACAGGGACCCCACGCTCCATATAAGGGTTCAGAACATGCTGGGCGAGACCAGGGCTCCACACAAGAAAGCAGCCTGAGCCCTGTCCGCACCGACTGGGGACCCCATCCAATTCCCCTCGCAATGGTTACAGCATTCAAAGGCATACGTGAGCCCTGAAGCAGAAAGTCTAACGATCCTCTGAAAATACCGTTCATGCTCATTATGACAGATCCAGGCCATACAGCTGGCCCTGGTATCAACTCCTTAATAGGCTGGCATCAGAGCAGCATCCAAACTTATCATCCAGGGAGCTTACCCTTAACAGAGCAAGAGCTCAGGTCAGGAGCCCAAACTCCTCCCTATACCTCCTGTCTGCTGCCTGCTGGCTTATCACAGCCTGGAGCACTGGGGTGCAGTGTAGAGGTGCTCTCAGTGCAGCTGAGCTCTGCACAGGGGCTCTTGCTCCCAGCTGCCCTTCACCTCTCCCCACCAGAGGTTATAGCCCAGCCTTACACATGCTAGCAAAACTGTTTGTGTAAACACCCCCTAACCCAGATCTGTCAAAGTGATCTACACCACCTTTAATGCTTTAAACAATCCATCTTTGCTAAGTGGACAGGGCTAGGGGCACAATTACCCGAGCAGTCCTGCCAGGAGAGCTGGTGGGATGGAAACATCCCCCCCCTTGGCTTACCTGCAGCTGAAACCAGAACAGAGTCAGATGTGGCAGGCAATGACAACCCCCCTGACAGGCTCAGGGGCTGAATGCAAACCCCCTTGGGGTGTAAAAGCAGATGAAGAATCAGGCAACAGGGACTTACAAAGATAGAGGACTGAGATGAGGAACAAAAATTAAGAAAAAGGGGGTTGACCCAGAGATAAAGCAGCAAAGGCTCTAGTAGAGGCATCTCTCCCTCCCTTTCACTACGGGTAAAGAAGGGGTAGCAGCCAGATAGCCCTGCTTTTGGCTGTCCTGATCTGCCCATTTAGTTCACTTTATCAGATGGTAAAAACAGCCCAAAGAGATACCACCATCCGTTAGAAATGATATGCCATTCAGAAGCCCTGGAATTAAGCTGACTTTGCAATCCTACAGCAAGCAGAGGAGGAAAATAAGTAAAAGCCAGTGGTTTAAAAGGCAGGCTTTTCCTCAATGCAGGAAACAGCTTGCATTTAGCTGTGCTGCACAGCTCAAAGACTAAATCTTAAGCCGTGATATTAAGGTTCATACGGCTGAGAAGATATTGACATTTGGGCAGACATCAGCAATTCTTTCAAGTGAGTTACGGATACCAAGGGCTGGAGAGTCAGAAGTATTTCTGCTGTACTAAAACGTGACATGCCAAAATGTTTATTCTGTTGCAAATGATGCTTCATATGACCCTCAAATACCAGACTTCTTGCAATAGAGGAAAAAAGGGGACACCAGACCCCAAAAATACACACATCCCAAGTTCTTGTCCACTTGCACTGATGCTCCTGGCTTCTTCCACTCATTCCAACCCGTGGCCCTTCACAGGACGTTTTGGACTCGCACAGCACCCGCAAGTCCTAACCCTATGCGGCTCAAGGGAAAACATAGGAAAAATACCTACTTTATCCATTTTAACAGTCACTAGCACAAGCTGAGTGAATTTTACTAGCACCGAGAACAAAATCAGAGGCAACGCATGACTAGCTCTGTGTTTCCTGTTAAATGAACAGCCCATGTCCTCAACGATTATTTTAGCCCGGTGACCTCCCAAAAATGGTTTCTTGCTTCCCAGAAAGGCACACAGAGGAAGCAGGACGGGAGGAGGAGTAGACCAGGACGGAGCAGCTCACTGCCGAGCGCTGCACGGGAACGTGGCCAATTCCCACGGCACAGCGAGATCACTGCCTTCAGTGACTTTGCTTTAATGACCTGGGTGAGCTGGGACCCTGGAGGCCAGAGCTGCCCAACAGAGGTTGCTTTTAACCTTACTGAAAATAATAGGCTTTTTCAGCTGCTGGCCAAATAGAAAAATGTCACTTTCATCCTAATTTCCAGGCTTAGGCACAAACATTTTTTCCCTGAAAATGCTCCAGAAAGCCTTTGCCTTCTGTACAGTTGGATACAGCCAAGAACTAAGAAAAAATCCACCAGAACTGATGCAAGTTGATTTTACCCCTTATAAAGTTATACTTATGATTTCATTGAATGCAAAACATTACAATTAAACCTTGGAAAATGAAAGCAGAAGATAGCTTTTAAAAAAACATACATATATACATATATATATAGCCAGTACTTCTGCTGCATGAAAAGCACATTAAAGCCATTCTCCTATTCAGAAATCTTAAAGGTTTGTCTTGTTAATTTTTCTTTTCTTTTTAAATAAACTATCTCCAATTTTAAGCTAGAAAATGCTGAAACAGTTGAAAGAACATGAGCCACTGTATCTCATCTAGGGCTAAACTGTGCCCAGCTCCATTAGGAACAGAGAAGGAGGAAGGAGAAACTCAGCCCTCAACTTTGAGCCCATGGGATGCCCTAGGTCGAGGAAACCCTTTCTTCCCTCTCTGTTATTTCCGATATCACAAAAGGCAAAAGATAAAGGCACGGCTCCTTTTCCACATGCTCAGGCTAGGTGTGCAAGGGCAGCAAGGCTGTGGTTGCTGATACCTCCCACTGCACATAAAGCTCAGCATCAGAGATAGCAAGGCTCTACATAACCCCGAAATGGGCCAGGACCACAAGGCACTGATGAACCTTCAGCTAATAACTTTGCTCCCTAGAGATGACACTTAAAGAAAAAAAAAAAAATCTCATTTTAATTTCCCTTGAAGTTACTTGGGAAACTATCACTCTGATTTAACTCTTGGCATTCTTCAGTGTCTTTTTCTTTCTTTTTTTTTTTAAAGCCTAAAATTCCCCCTGAAAGGAGCAGTAAATAGTTGTCCATAAATGGAGATGTACTCAGTTACCAGTTGTATACAAGCAGGATTAGGTCATTGTCATCATTTTTAAAGCATCATGGGTGTATGCAGAGCGCCACATAAGTGAAGCTGCACCAGATAAATAACAGGTCACCCATCCAAAAGGGCTTACATTAATTACGTTAATCCAGTATAGGAAGAGGACTATGCTTAAACAATCTCAGCTGCCTGGGATTTGGCTATTATCCAGTGACAGTCCAGTGCAACCTGCATTTGAAGGGTGTGTTTAAGGAGGATATTCTAACCACTTAACTTCAACCAAAGCCGGGGCCCCGGACAGAAGACATCCCTCAACACAGGAGCAGTCCCTGAAGAGTCAATGTGTCCAGAAATGAATCCTGCAGAGGAGCCTACCTCTCTCCTGACCTACCGTGAATCCAAGGATCCCACCCTAGGAACTTAAAGTTAGGCAGTAAACTTTAAATGCCCAGAAATCTCTTTAGGAAGACCAAAACTAGACACAAGAACCACCAGCTCGGTACTAAATTACAACATCAGCCTGTTTTCTATATGCTTGTACGAGGCAGAACGTACTTAAGTAAGGAGCAAGACTCAACCACATTGATCTTCTCTGCAAACACTCAGGGTTAGATTTGAGCTCCCTCTCCAGCAATCTCTCTACAGACAGGGGCTCATCCTCCAGATGCACAAAGGATCCTATTACCTGCCTATGATTTAAGAGTCACCTTCAAATCTCCCATTTCTTCAGCTGTAACTACAGTTGTGAGTGCAACCAGCTGAAAAAGGATACAGATTCACAAGTAGCAGCATAGGCAAGTGCAGCTCAGATGCTTGACAGCATTAAGGGGCTCAAACACCTGTCTAGTTCCTGTGGCTGACATGGTTCTGCTCAGTGATTTTTTTCAACCAAACCCCATGGTGGTGAAAACAGGGCAGAAGGTACAAACAACAGAAGATGCAGGCCCCGCAAATCCAGGCCCTCAACCACCTTGTGCCCGCTTCCCCACCTTACAGCTGTAAGGCCAGCATCACAGCACCGGTGTGTGTTGAGCATGCTTGCAGTCCCTGGAGGCAGAGGGTGACACGTGGAGCGACACAGCAGGCTGTAGGCTTGACTCTGCTCCTGCCATTTCAGCACAGCCATCAGTTATCTCGCTTTGACCCAGCTGGCAGCAGATCCTCACCTCCGCAGTGATGACCCTGCTGATCTACTAAACACCTGTTGTAATAAGAGCTCAGCTAATTTATTTGCTCTCTCTGGCAGGCTGTCTCCCATCTAAAGGCACCTCCCAGGAAAAGGGAGCAACATCCTGAGTCACTGTTAGCAAGGACTGGGAACTCTGTCCACCCACAGAGCAACTTTCACAGGCTCACTTGGTCATATATATCATCTTTGGCAAGCAAACAACAGTTATGTGCTATCTAATACAGCTTCAGAGAGGAGCTGGCAGGAGCAGCAGTGAATCATCTACTGAACTTTAACCGGTGACAGTGGTAGTAGGGGCTCTGCTGAGCAGCAGCTGGGTAGGGTACTGGGCTATGAACAGACCCAGGGGTACATCTCCTGGGACATGAAACAGGAAAGGTCCACTCAGAACAAATCCCATCCCTGCACTGACACCTGAAAACAAAGCAAGACCGTAACTCTAGAGAGATCCATTAAAACAAATTCCATTCCTCCTCACTCTCCCTCACATCCTTCCCTGATGATGAAAGTCTCCAGGATACTATGGCAGAATCAGTAAGGTGGAAGTGCTCTTATAACAACGGATGAGACCCCAACCTTTCTTTTGCCTGCTCAGGGCAATAGAAAATAACCTTTGAAAAGGCAGGTCTGAGAAATGCTCCATTGCTAAGCCTCCTGGCCAGAACACTGAGGCAACAACTCATACATCTACTTCCATGCAGAAGACAGTAGGAACATGACTAGAGGCTGTGTCTAAATTCTCAGTCCCACTTGGCAACTGAAATGCTATGTGGAACAGCTCATTTCTGTCCTAGCATGGGAGATGGGACAGAAATCTGGTAGACAAAGCAGAGAAACACTCCTCATTCAGGAGAGGCAGGAATCAGTCAATGCTTGGGAAGTGCAGATCACTTGAACAGAAATAAGGCTTGCAATCTGCCATTTCACAGTAAGGTAGAAATCCACATTTGTACAAGCAGGGAAGGATGCGAAAGCCCAGCCATTTCTAATACCTACTTTGTGGTGGATAATCTCAATGCAGCCTGCTAACACCAACCCGTTTATGTTTTGCTGTACCTGTCGTTCCCAGAACCTCAGCTCTAATAGAGGTGCTTTTTAATGAGCTCCTAACAGTTAATTTATTCAAGGTATGCATTTCATTCCGAAAGCCCAACATCCTTAGAATCAAAAGCAGCAATGATTTCCTTGGGTCAGCAAGACAGGGCAAATAGTTTTTATTTTTCACTCTAACCCTAGAAAAGGGAGGCATAAATCACCCTCACACAAGGCACAAGTACTCTCAGCCATGTGGTTGGGAAGGTATACAGCTACAGAGCAAAACTCCATCATCCAATTCACAGTTGGAAGTTTTCCAGTTTATACAATGGCCATATGGGGCATAAAAAAGAAACAAAACCAAAAGCAGCATTTCCTTCCTCTGTCACTTCTAACCTCAAAAAACACCAACAATTGACATCCACAGAGTAAAACAGTAGTTAGTAGTAGTCCTGAAATTAAAGAAACTTTTTCTTAGGAGCTTCTACTCAGTGCAGTGCTGTCAGCACCAGTGATCAGTGTACTAAGGGCAGAAGACAAATAACCATGGGTTTGAGGCAGCAATTAGTGTCTTCTGTAAATATTGAGATCTCTTTGGGGGAACTAGGGTCCTAGCATGTTCCCCTGCTCTCTTAACATCACCTCCACTCCCCCTACCCATCAAGACATACTGTTTTTGCACAAAACAAGCTTATCTTGCAAGAAAACTGAGGCCACATGCATCCCATGGTCTAAGAGGCAGCACAGAGCAATGCCTGAGAATCACCTGCTAATTTGGTAATCCAGAAGGGCAATAGTTAGCTCAGATTCTACTTAGACATCTACTTCCCAGTCATTGATTAAGGAGAGTAATTTCAATAGAAATCAAAGAGAAATTAAGTGTGAGGACCCAGGCTTCTGTAGACTTAAGGGAGATGGCCCACATCAGTTTCTCCTGGATCTGTTTAGCTGCAGGGTAACTTTGGTTGCTTTCCCCCCTACCAGGCTAATCACACACTGCTCCGCACCTCTGTGCTTCACCTTCCCCATTTCATTTTGCCTTTGCCAAAATCCTTATTCTTGCTTTTGCTGAACACAGCCTTTGCTCATGCAGATTTCCCAAATCCTCGCCTGTCCCATCTACAGTCACCTGCAACAGCTCCCCAGCGCCCTGTAGATTCAATCTCAGATTGCCTTCCTGGATTTCAGCGAGCAGCACGGGCTCTCTAGCGTACCTTTATCAGGCACTACCCTTCCTCGCTCCCCTCCTACTCTCTCCACTCCTCTGGCTCAGCTCTGGAATTTACTGGCCCTCCGGGGCTAATAAAGCCCAAACTTGCTGATTTTAAGGCACTGAAGTCTCAACTGTTTACTCAGACTTTAGAATACCACAAGACAGCAGGATTAATTTATTCAGAAAGCTTTGCTCAAGCTGCTATGGTATGCATGCTGCTGGAGGTTTCAGGGTGTGCTGAGTGAGAGACATGAGCTCAGAGCACTACACATGGGTGCATTTTATCAGAACTGCACCACAGCTCCATTTTCACTTCCGTTTACCTGAAATTTTCACTTCAGAGCTTCTACGTATAAGCAAAACCCACTTAAGACCACATTTGTCATGTAATGAGGCAACTTGCCCTAATCTTTGTTTGCTGCTCTGTGCTGTATCTCACCTTCCCCAGGACACTTTTTCAGCAGTCTGAGGGGCAACCAGCATGCTCCTACCAGCAGCAGGATCTAGCAGCCCAAAAGCAAGGCCAAGATGACAGCAGGACCACCATCTCCAGCAGCAGCAAGATCTCTGACTGACAGATGCCACTTCCAAAACACCTTTGCTCCAGGAGCACTTGCAGTTTCATGACCTCAGCATCACCCCCATAGCCTTGAAGCCACAATCCTGAGCAACCAGGCAATCAAAACATGGAAAGTAACACACTCGGGGAGAAAAATTCATAGCTTAACTAGGAGATGCAAAAACCCACAGGAACTGTGGAACTCAGCCATTTCTATTGTGTAGGCTACAAGCATAAATAAATTTCAAAAGCAACTGGACCCAGGGCTCTAGGAACCCCATGCACGTTCCCTGCACTGGGGGCTCCCAGGAGCTGGGTACGGAGCTGCACGAGGTATGATGTCCCCAGCCCGTTTCTTGCAACTCACTCACCACTATGCACAGAGCTGCTCTTAGCTTAAGCACTAACCCTCGGAGACGAAATAAAAATAGTTTGCAGAGGTGGAGCAGGGTAGTGCTGGCAGACAAGAAAGCCACACACTAACTGCTCTGACAGAGGGAAGAGCTGTCTGCACCCACATAGGCTCCACTGCATAGCAGGAATGCAGTAAAATTATTACGATCTCATAACAAGAACAGGGCACCAAGAGTCAGAATTCCTGGGGTCTATTTTGATCCTCCCACTTAACTTGCTTGATAACCCTGGAGACCTTGCTGAAGGAAGAGTATTTGTCTAACTCATGCTCAGCTTTGGTTTAGCTACTTCTTGTAAGTCAAGCACCTCCACGATGCTAGGCACCTACTGAGATGCTGGATCAAGTTACAACACAGAGGTGGTTTCCATTTGATACATAATTCTTATGAGCACAAGAGGTGAAGCAGAGTTTGGAAAGACAAAAAGTATATTTTAGTAGCTCAGATAACAGCTGGGAAAGAAAAAAGTAAACTTGTAAATATGACTAGTCAAACTGCTCAGAACAAGATCCACCACGCATGAAAGCTTGTGTAAAGTTCTCCAGCTGCCTCAGTTGATCAAATAAGGGCATTAGCTCTCCCTACAAACCTTTTACCTACTGGCACCTCCGGGAACCTCAGCTTCTCAATTTCAGCAGAACTCCTGCAAACATTTTAGTGTAGTTAACTTCAATGCTACCTCTTAGTCACTCTACAAAGCAGCAACGCTTGTCTACGACAACACATACCAGAACACTATACTTTTATAGTGGACAAAGATCACTTTGCCATAAACAATGTAATAAAACATTTTTACACTTGCATTGCAAGGATGTGAGCTTGTGTCAGAAAAAAAATCTAGGAGGAAGAATTATTTTTCTTCTCCTTATTTTCACCATATCTTCTTGTAACAAAGGGGAAACGCATCTAAACAAAACCATTGCGCCCCAAAATGAACAGAAAGACAACAGACAACCATAGATGAGGGCAGCAAAGTATTAACTAATGCTCAAAAGTCTTCTTGGTAGTAGGCAGTTCCCACATGCCACCTCCTCTTTCAGTTCCCACAATGCACGCTTTGTAACTCTGCAGATAGAAAGCCTTCCTCTAGCAAGTACTATTCTTTTGATGACCAGCCTGATTGAATTAGGGTGCCCATATGCAGTTAGCTGATGGCTAACAAGATACAGGTGGTCTTTCATCAGAGGGTAATTGGTCTCTGCAGCAATGACTAGTGCAGCAAAGTTGTCCCAGTTGCCTTTTTTCCTAGTATTATTTCTTTTCAACACTAATAAGCAACATCACTGTCTCATACAAACAGTTGCAGCAGGAATGATTTTTTCCAACACTGAGGATAGAATGTAAAGCAAACTGTAGTGAAAAAGTGAGATTAGCAGAGGGAGATAAGCTAAGGAAGAACTAGTGTACATCTTGCCTTTCTATCAAACTCTTGAATTCCCCCTGTTGTTTTGATCTACTGCCTTTAGCCAGATCCTTCTTCACCACAGAACAGGCTCAGTCTGGTTTAGATGCAGCGAAGTCCTCTGAGATACTTAAGCCAAAGAGCAACATGACCTGTTTTTAACACCAGTCCGAGAGACTACTGAAATCCTCATGTTTTAATTGGTTAATAAAGGGCCAAATTCAGATAGCCTCCTCCAGACAAAATCCCTATTATTTAAATGAAAAAGGGACTTACTGAGAACAGGCTTTCACTAGGGAAAAGCCAGAAACCTCCTTAGCAGCACAGCTAATGGATTGGCTGTACCTTGGCAAAAAAAGCCAGCAACAGAATTTCCAAGCACTTTTAAAATAGTAACATTGAAGGCAGAAATTTAGGAGCCAGATCCCAAACTTTGAGGGCAAGGCCAAAATTCAAAGCCAAGAGGAAAGCTTCTAGCTGAATAATCCTAGACCACCCAAGCACCAGTATTTTGCAACCCACAGGCCCTTTCTCAGGCCTCTTCAGCACACTGAGCCTCCTTCTCCTGGTGCCCATAATACCCACGCTGCTGACCTTCAGCAGTCCCTGACCCAGCTCCGAAATCAGTCTGCTCCCAGGTCCACACAGGCTGCAGTTCAGAGGGGAACTGCCAGCAGTGCAAAAAGCAACATCTCATCCCTTCCCTGAGCCCATAGCTCTGCTGGTTCCCTCCACGCTGCTCACATGAAAAAAAACATAAGGAGGTCAAAGCCTTGAGAACTTCATGCTAGGGTGAATCAAATCCCTCAGCTGAAAGAGGAACATAGCCTTTGCCTCTCCCCTCTGTGGGTTCTCAGCCAGAGCTTCTGGAAAGCACTTAACAGCTAATCTTACCTTTCTCAAACTCAGTTTAGATTCTTTACAGAGCATTTTCTTTGTGACAGCAGATCCAGTTAGAAAGATGCAGCTGATCTGACAGCTAATAAGAGACAGGTTGGCCAGCAGGGACACACCTTGGCATGACTGTACAGGCTGGTTTCCTGCCAGTAACACGGACAGGGCTCAGAAATAACCAGGCAGACATTTGGGTCAGTTAAATCTCAGCACCAGGCTCCTCCTGACAAACCCACCAGGTAGGAGGGTTTAGTATGTCACAGACCCACATGTACTCTGCCCTCCTTGGAGCATACCATACCAGTGAAGGGCTCCCATTCACCACGCTCTACTAATCAGCACACAGCAAGGCACTACAGAGCAATTTATCTTTTGCAAGATGCCCATGACTTGTGGCCTCTTGCTTCCAAGCACAGCTGCCCCTTGTTCAGTAACCAAGCTATGCCAGGTTGGCTGTCCGCTTTCTCCTCCAGGCCCACCAGAAGCAACCACACACCTGTAGTCATGGGGCTGCTCTGTTGTCTCCCCAGTAGCTCTGCTCCTTGGCTTCATGAAACACTATTGGGCCATGTCGCACCTGATTCATGTCATGGCTGTTCCTCTAGTGTTAACACCATTAATTTAAGAAATTACTCAGGTTCCCATACTGAGCCTGTCACATTGGTCAATGACCTTTTGTACATCTCACACCCATTGCACAGCCTCGAGAAAGTCTCATCTGGCATTTGATCTGCCACCACTCCTCAATCCCCCTCACAGCAGCCTGTGAGGATAGGTCCTTCTGTTCTCCCTTCTCACATGGAGCCCTAAGGGAGCTCTACTGAGCTTTGGCCAACATATCAGGAAGCAACCTACAGAGCCACCAATGCACATCAAGGCAGTTGTGACAAAACTGCATCTTAACAGCAGCTTTGGCAGGTAAGTGCTGTCAGGCCCCACGAGTCAGACCACTCAACATTTATATTCGTGCCGGGGCTCTACTTTACAAAAACACACTTACAGGAGGTTACTCAGATGCCACGTATCAGGCATACAAAGGCTATAAAGGCAGAGCAAGTCAGGTACCAGGAGTTCTAAGAAACCCACAGCCACCCCACCCCTCCAGAGAGCAGAAAATGGGTTCAGCATATCATGCAACTACAGAGCAGGCAGATTTGATTCTCTTTAGGAGATTAGCAGAACCAGAAATTCATCCCAGAGGGACCTGCCTACAAATATCACAGAAACGGCACACTGGCTCTTTGAATACCTGACAAAAGCCTGCAAGGAAGCAACAAGGAACACAGGTCACGTACCCACAGCAAAGAACTCAAACCAAATGCAGTGTCTGTGAACAAGCTGCACATTTTCTTGCACTCCCATGTGAAGCACCTTATCCTCAGACTACAGTTACTCAGATAACTGAGTAGTAGGATGCCACAGGCAGGGCAGCACACAGTTCAGCGGCCTAACTTTTGCTGTGGGTCACAGTAGGTCAGTCATGCAGCACACAGCAGCAGCAACGGTGGTCTGAAAAGGCTGCTGGGATCCCCTCATACCACATTTCTGTGCTGATGCACACTCTGCTAAGCCCCACTGGCATTAGGCAGTACATGTATGTGCATGCATCAGGGATAGATGCAGTAAGGCAGTATGTATTTGCAACTGTTGAGGCAGTGATTATCTTTTAACCCCATTTCTCCTGTTATTCAGACTACCAAAGTCTGTTTATCACTGCAAAGTTACAAGAGTAAAACAAAAATTCATGAAAACCCTCTTTTGCTCACTTGGCTGTGCACAAGTGGGATAATCATTTCTGACAAGGTCAAAAATACCCTCCATACTATGTTGTGGTAGGATGGCCAGAAAACCCAAGCCTTAATATCTGGCAACAGAAGAATTTCACTTCTGCTTTGAGCCCAGAGCCCTGGTTGTGCTGGCAAAGGGGCCGAGTCCTTGCCTTGCCCACAAAGAGGAAGTGTGGGCAGAGTAAGGCAGCAGCATCCTCAGTGCTGGCCTGTGCACTGGGACCACCACAGACCTAGAGCAATGCCCATCCAGATAGCTGCCTGCATGAGCACTTTGACATGGAAAGCATGCTAGCAGGTTTATCATCTGCAAGCTATTTACGTGCAATGAGTTTCAGAGTCTGTCAGCTTTGCAGAGCAACAGCCAAGACTGGCCAGCAGAAGCAGCAGATCACCTTCTCTGACCTCCAAGATGGTAAAGCAGAGGATGACATTCAAATCCTCTGGCCAATGCTTGCACTGTTAAGCAGGTACAATAATACCTTCAGTTCCTGACATGATCAACTCAGCACCTTCCAATCTATTTAATTAATTTCAGGACCCTTAGGACTAAGGGATGTGTGATATATACTGTCCTCCGCACACCTGCCATTTGAACAACAAGCAGCTCTCTCCCAGGGCAGTGCTCTAAGAAAGCTGCCACAAGAATGACTCATCTCATAAGGCTCTCCTAGCTTACAACCATTTTAAATGCACTACAGAGGCCTACATTCAACAAATGAAATAGTTTTTGAAAGAGTTAGCAAATCCCCAGTAAGTCAAAAATCAGCTGCAAAGTACACAAAGAATGCAGAGTAACATGGAAATAGATCGTACTCTCAATATGCTCTCATGAAAATAGTCATTTGTATTGGACGCAAGCTTTATTTACTCAGCTCATAACAAGAAAAGCTATTAGCAGAAGGTTAAGGTAACCGGAGCAATTGCTGTAAAATAATGGAGCCCACAGCACTCATGACTTTGTGCATATATACATTTAATTGAACAAATACATCCGTTCAGCTGTCTTTCACAATTCAGCCTGCCTGCAGTGGTAAAGGTTATTTCTATTAATTGATTATTGTTACTGCTCTAAAACACTCTACACACTTGTTTATGTTTCCATTTACTTTTCCCAGGATATTACCAGTGGCACTGTAAAAAGGGACATGTGTAACCAAGTCAGCCCTGCTGACACACAGTAAATGAGAATATGGATCTCCCCCTAAAAGGGGGATGGATTTATTATAAAAAGGCTGCAGGTTATCAATGGATCAGTGGGTTAGGCCAGTGTAGTTAACACTGGGATAGCCACATGAAGCTGTGCCATTTAATCTGATCTGTTAGCCCACAGGGAAAACAAATGAGAAGCAAATCTGACACAGACACCTTTCAGTAATGAACAGGCTTCGCTGCACTCGTGTTGGCAACAGCACTCCTTTTAGTTTCGGGTTAACACTGTGTCTTTCTCAGGCCCTTGGAGATTTTGTGGCACAAAGGAAAGGCTCTCCGAATCACCTGGAGGATGGATTTACCCGAGCAAAAGAATTACAAATGTTGTCAAGTCTTTAGGCTGAAAGCACTACATTACTTGTAAAACCGCATACATCAGTAAGGAGAAAAGAATTTCTCTGGAGTGTGAGTTCACGCTCAATGCATGCACGCTTCCACATGGATGGGGCACAAACCCACTGAGCAGCTCTCAGGTATTCAGTGGGCACAGGGGAAATGCAACAAATGAGTGACTTTTCTAAATGATCCTGAAGATCCACTGTGAAAGACATAACAGAAATCAACTTTAAAGGGGAAAGGATTAAAGAAAGCACAATGCTGGCTGAACCTGAAGCAGGTGAACTCAGGGAAGCAGCATCCAGCAAGAAGAGCTGCAACAATGCAGGTCCTGCGGCGACATTGGCCAAACGGGCACATGAGCGTACCAGGAGAAGCACAGCCAGGTTGGAAAGGCTGAGAAGAGTAGAAGGGATAAGCAGCCAGGGCAGACAGACCTCTCGAGAGCTTCTCCAAGACCTTCCAATCAACACAGGAGCAATAAGCATTGGCAGAGGGCCTCAAAAGGTCAGGGATGTGACTGATATGCTGCAAATGAAAAAATGCTTCCTTTCAGTTTAGGAATGTTGGTTCAAACATATTTCAGGAAATTCTAGAGAAATTCAGGAAGGGCAAGACTGAGCAAAATGCATCTGTCCTTCTTGCAAGAGACCTTTCAGCAGCCACAGATACAAAACAGATTAGCAGGTAACTATTGAGAAAACTAAATGAATTTCCTTGCAGGGAAGTAAAGATAAAAATCACAGAACAAAAATATTGTCACATTGATATGTCACATTTCACCACGTTTTTTGTGAGTGTTCAGGGAGTACTCACCAACTTTACATGGTACCATCCATGCTTCAGATACCAGGCTATGTAAAGAACAAGAAAATAGATTTCCAGCATGAAAGCCAAAGATCCAAGTAAAAACTCTGCTCTTTCATTTTTTCCTCAGAATTACATGGCACATCCCCCAGGAAATAGAATTTTGCAAACTTGAAAATAATGGGATACATTTGTTATTCTCAAAGGTGCTCCGACTGACTTATCTGTCCTATAGTCCTTCAAATAAAACGTTATGTACAAAAAAATTGGTTAGAAAAAAACAGGGTTTACCCTGTAGATGCTTGGGGTGTTTCACTCTGACTTTTTGGCTTCTTCCTTAATGTCACAGAATGTGTTTTCACTTCTGTTTTCTGTACATCACAAACCCTACTCCCTGAAGTGTTCTTTTAGCATTTATTGATGAACCCTAATATCAGATAAGATGAATGGTTTCAAGGTTCACAGCAACTGCTTAGCTTGCCAACATGAGCTTCACAGTAGAAGTTTGAGTACTATTTCGTTATATTGCCACATGCAAAACGTTGACTGAAACTGATGATTTCAGCACACTATGCTGGTAACTTGCTATTAACCCACTGCTACAGATACTAACTCTAATTTAATTCTTGTCAGTAAAGAAAATGTTTCTGCTGCTCCCGAACACAGAGATTGCTGTCATTTTGACTGACAGAAGCTACCATCAGTGATTTTTCAAACAGACAAATTTATCTCTGGAGACAGCAAGATTCCAGCTAGAGCTTATTTGTCTTCCTCTGCAGCAAACCTTGAGCTGGTGCTTAAAGCAAGCAAGAGCTCTCCAGAAGCAAGCTTAAGCATTTTTCTGGAACTGTCATCACAATAAAACGTTTCTAGAACCAGAAGCAAAGAGTCCTGAACTCATGGGGAACGCATCCATGAAGTTAAAGTTAGGGAGACACACCCTGAGACAGTTTCAGCAACTTAAGAGACACTCTAACACATTAAAGACCAACGCAGCATCCTTCCGAGCAAGCAGAGCGTGACACAGTCTGGCTGCTGCCCCTCCAACATCAATATCAGTTTCCTGCATCAATAGGAGACAGAACAATAGCAACTTCCTCTATATAATAGAGTCCTTAATTGTCCCAGACCATATTCTGGCTCCCAGAGGCTATTTATTCTGCTCTATAGGTAACCACATCCTAGACAAGATGCAACAACTTTTAACAGTAAATGTTATAAGCTACAGGAAGTCCAGGAGGTGCATTATTACATTAATACACCACATTACTGCTCTAGCTATAACCGAGCACATAAACCACTGCTGAGAGCAAAGTAGGCACTCCAGTGACCAGAAAACACTCACTAGCTCTTGCTCATCTCAGAGGCAGCAAATCCATACAACCACCGTCACAGTCGGATTTTTCCCCCGCTCCGATCATCTCCACAGTGCCTCAGATCCCCTTCTTATTGGGAAAGTCCCCGTTGATTTCAATAGAACTCGGCAAGACTCATGAGAAAATCAACTAGAGAAAAGAGAAAAATGTCAAGTGAGTCATTAGTGGGTAAAGAAAGGAACTGTGTAGTAAGTAGTCCTCAACATCCTTTTCCTCCTCTAAAATAAATGATGCCATGAGTTGAAGGAATCCTTTGACATTATTGAAGCCACAGCAATAACGAGCCCTGCACAATCTGCAGGAGGGAGGAATTTCTCTGCTCAAAACGGTTACTTAGGATGAATACCAACATATACACAGGTAAAATCAGCCTACTTGTTCTGAAACCTTTTAAAAGGAATGCAGATTCTGACAGCAGATTACAAATTGTAAGATAAGCAAGCAAGCAAATAAACCAGCACCAAAATAGCAGATCTTCCCAGCTTCAAAGAGCAAGACAATCACTGTATTCGTTCTGTCTTTGGCTGCTATGGCCAACATTAGGACCTTTGGGTTGAATGAGCTCTTGGATGCTGAAGTGGGAGGAGAATACATTCCCCATCATTTGAGAGAGCAGACATGGCTCCCCCAGCTCTCTAACACTGTTATGGCACAAATGTGTTTTCTTTTGAACACCTCTTGGTGCATGCCTGTGTGCATACACTTTTTTGATTTCATTTGCCCTCAGTTACCACAGCATAGCCCTTTTCCTAGAGCTGGTTACTACAGCAACAGAATCTGTTCAAGTTTGGTAGCAAGATCTTGCAGGCGTCAAAAAAAATTTAACATATCTGCTATTAACTCAAGAAACATGAAATTGCATGTTAGCAGCCCATGCCATAGATATCTTTTAATAAAATTCCTCCCTCATCTCATTGTAAAACCCCATGAATCCCCCCCCTTCTTGGCACAGCACAAATCCGAACAGCCTCTGCCTTCAAAGGATACATGGCAGAGGTTGACTGCCCTTCGTCTCCTGTGTGTTTGTCATTGCAGAGAAACCACAACATGCAGAATTTGATGGACTTCACTGCCAGAAATGTATTATGTTCCACAGATGCTTTCAGCTTTCACTACATTTATTGAAATTTCATGTGGTGTGCACATCTGCATTTTTTGCACACATACAATTATACAGAGATAAGGTTTTTTTTTTTAAAGGAGTCTTCCAATATTGTGATTCCTCAGCAGAAAGACTATATTAGTTCTTATATGAAGTTTCTCCACTCACCTCTTGTACAACACAAAGAGAAAAAAAAAGTCCTCCGTGTATAGAGTTATTGCTAACTGACTGCCTTGGGACACGAGAACATTTTTACTGCAAGAGAACAATTACTAGTACTTAACTGTCAAGAAAGAGACAACTTCTTCCCTCCAGCTACAATACAGGCCAAATGCAGCACCTGTGTACTTCAAGTTAGCAATACACTGAAGACAGCATGGACCGGTCAATCTGATCGTTTCTTAGCAGCAGCTAGACATGGTGGAAAGCTTGGCCAAACTATCACCACTGTTATTACTTAGTTTCTATCCCGAGGGAACAACCTATGCCAAATTTACTCCTGATTTGAAATGAAGGAATTTACCCAAAAATATTTTATTTAGTTACTTTAGGAATGGACTCTGAGTGAGCATGCTTTTATGGGAAAGCAAACTGATAGAAGTGCAGCACGGCGACAATATACGCTCTGCATTTATTTTCTGTGAAACAGAAGAGAATGAACTGGGTAAGCTGCTCAACCAGCTTTCTGCTGAAAATTGCATTGACAACATCAGTAAAAATAATCAGTTAAATACCAATCTGAGCAAATAATTTTCAAACAACATTTTTTAAACTGAGGAGTATGACCTCAAGTACATCTCTTCTCAGGTTTATGAATACATTTTTGCCAGCTTCTTCACCATTTATATTCATTTACAAAATAGATTTTCTTGTTCATTTTTTCAGGTTAGCTTTTATTTTTACTAACCAAATTGATTGCAGTTTGATGTAAGAATTAATTTTTCAATGCCTGAAAACCTACTTGTGATAGATAGGCTGACAGGGCAGATATTAAACTTCATTATTGCTATGGTTGATTGTCTGAGTGTGCACATACAATCTTCTCCAACCCATAACTCATACCTAGAAATTCAAATTATGATTTTCATAGCTAAAGCCAGAAACTCCCTCCAAATTCTTGTTTTCTTACTCTGCCTGCAGAAAGGAAAGCTATATAGCTAGAAGTATATACCTGAAGAAAAAAGTAACGAAAAAGCCCTGAGCAAGCAGAAAGTTTGTGGCAGCATTTTCCCAGCCACCTTTAAGGAAGTTATTTTAGTATACCAGGTGAATATACCCAAGGAATAAAAAGAATCACTCTTCCTCATGCTCCTTGTATGCACCTTCCTAAATCCTGTTCTTAGAAATGAAGCACTGCTTTAAAAAACACCCCTGGAATTGACTGAAAGAAGTTAGTCATTTTCTTTACAGCTGTTTTATAACAGTCTTAATCACTGTTAAAACCAGCTCATCGTTTACAGTGTTCACAAAGTTGCTCCAGTGAATTTAGTCTCGCTGTTCACCTTTGGGTTGTACAGTATCCTGTACTTTATACATCAACCTGCTCTATCCAGGGGATCCCTCACAAGCACTTATAGAATGAAGTGTAGGTAAATAAGAAGCCATGGACAAAGCTAAGTGCTGAAATATTGTGATTTTATGCTCAAGAAGAAACAGACACAATTTGCATATTTTGGAGGACCTTTTTAAGTAGTGGACAAATACATCTAAAAAAGCCATAAGAGTCTATATAGTCAAGTCTTTCCAACAGGCCTGCATGCTATCCCAAGACACCACCACGCAGAAAGTCAGTGGGACTGTTCATCTCCATTGGCTATGGCCATACCACAGCTGTGTTCAGCTATGCTCCGGAAATCAAGAAAAATGCCTTCACAAAAAAAGCCAGTGGCACTGTCTGTTGATTGTCAAAAGTCAAGCAAGGGATGAAGAGACAAGTGGACAGTTTTAGTGCAGTTTCTTTTCCAGCAACTAACAAGCACAGAAGGAACACATGAATGGCAACACACACTTCACCAGTTTATTGCATTGGAGCCGTTTATCTAGTGACAAGTCCTACAGAAAGGATGAGCCAAGCCAACAAGTTTTTTCAAAGAACGATTTTGCCCACAGCATCCTCTTTAAACCTGTTGCAAACATGTCTCCCCACCAAAAGCCACGAATACTTCACCCCAATTACAGAAGTTTCCTATCTTAGCCATCTAGAACACTTTTGCAACATGATCACCAGAATCATGGGTTCAACTTCAGACTCACCATGTCTCAAAACAGACCTCACCAGCTTCCGCATCCCATTCCATTCCAAGGATCACATTTTCTGGGGTCCAGTCCCAACATGCCAGGTGGCAGAACCTACTCCATAATAGGAGCTTGCTTGCTAAAATATAAAGGCAGTAATGGCAAGATATGCACCTCCTCTTGGTCTCCTCATACAACAACTACCATCCAGAGGTGGAAAAAAGCTCCAGAAGAGGGAGGCCACTGGGTAGCTTGAATAGAAAAAAAATTGATATCTCAAACTATTTATTTGCAAAATTTCCAAATCTTAGCTGTAAGTGACCAGTACCATCAGAATTTAAGGCAATTTGGGCAAACAATAAAAGTAGACATTAAGCAAGCATCTTTATTTATCCATTAATCACTGTGGCTGTTGACCTTGCCAATACTACAAGTAAAACATTGCTGCACTTCCCTGCAAACCATAAGATGCATTGCTTGCAACTGTTAGGTATAGAGAGACCAACATCAAGCTACCTTCACAAACACATGGAGAAGAGGCCTTAAGGCATCCCTTCTATTGGCAAACAAATAAGATAAGAGCAAGATGCCAGCAAGCAAGGAGACCCTCAGGAGCACTCAGTGAGAAGTTCAAAGAGTCTTACCTATATACAGGGAGGAATCTTTCCGCCTTACGTGGTCATCAATGTAGGAAACTCCTAGGGGCTGGACAGGGGTAGCACCAATGCCTAGGAGGACCTGTGCTCCAATGAGCAGCAGGTACATCATGTTGGTAGCAGTCCTATTCCTGCAGATAAGGTCCGGATCTGGTCCCTCGTCACTGGTGGATCCATTGGCAGCGCACACATCCCTCCCTTCAGCCCCCCAGCGTATTTCCCCTGATTCATACTCGTACTGATGGGTCAGAAATTCAGGCAGTGCAGAAAGGAGGGCGCCCAAGGCCATAACTATCCCTCCGCATCCTATCAAGCGTGGCCTGTGTCCTCGGGCTCCAAAGTAGCTCACGAAGAGGATGAGAGCCAGATTCCCAATCTCAAAGCTGCTGGCAATGACTCCTACGTCAGCACTCTGAAGGTTGAATCGCCGCTCCAACGTGGTTAAAACACTCACCTGTAACAGAGAAATCCAAAGACAATTACTTAAAAGGAATATAACCTGTACTTGGTCATCTTCACACAATCTGCTAAAGGGAGGGATTCCTCCCTTCCTTTCCACACAATAGGAAATGGAGGGGACCAAGTTAAACCTGCAGCAGGAAGTAGGAGAATTTATTGAGTCAGCTTAGGGCTGTTTCAGAAACAAGCACTACAGAATAGGGGTAAAACTGGCAGGGTCAAAATGTGAACAACCACCCTAAAATTTGAATGCTGCATTATCATCAAGACCCTCAAAATAAAACCCAGTGTACCACTTCTGAAAATTTCAGAGCTTTAAATTAAAAGCATATGTTTCTTTGACTTTCCATTGGACCCAGAAACCTACATACCAAGAACACATAAAGCACAGGACACGCCAAGGCATGATCTGACTATTCAGATGGAGCCACATAAGGTCCTAATAGCCAGCAACCCTTGATGGCCTACCTACCACCTGTTTAGGCACATGCCAATTTCCAAATTTCCTAGATCTACTGATGTATTTTTTAGGTGCTTACAGAGACCTGGGACTCCATAATTGGTTAGGCTCTATCTGGGCTCCCTTTCTGTTTGAAGGTACAGCCTTCACATTGCAAGCATTTTCCTGCAGAACCAGTGCACAAACTGCACCAAGAAATGCATCACGCCAGGCACCTGATCTTTCTCTCCAAAAGAACTGCAGTAACCAAGCAGAAAACCTTGTGGGTATTTGGCTCATGCATCAGCACCAGGCCATGAAGTCAATTTGAGACAGTGATGTACAGATAGGCAACCTGGCCATCATAGAAGGCTTCTATGAAAGTATATAAATAAAAGGCTGATCAAATGGCTTTAACTGTTTGTAGATTACTTAATAGCTGGGATTTTCACTTATGCAATTTTGAGAAGACAGGCCAATTAAGATTCACATCAAAGATTTAAAGCCACAATGAAGGAGTAAAGAAAATATGAGATTATGTAACATGAAGAGAAAGAGGGACACGAGTAGTTTTCAAATGTTTAAGAGACCGCTGCAAAGAGGAATGACCTTTCCTATGTGTCCAAAACGGGTAGGACAAGAAGTGACAAGCTTAAACTGCAAAAGGATGCTTCAGGTTAAATACAAGGCGTGCTGCAGAGGTGAGGGACCAGCTTTCCAATAGTCAGGATTGTGAAGCACTGAAACATACTGCCCGGAGATGCTACAGAGTGTGTCACTGGAGGTCTTTAAAAGAGCACAGACAAGCATCTGTCAACAATGACACAGGTATGACTGATCTTGCCATAGGGCAGGAAAATGGACCAGAGGATCTCCTGAAATCTCTTCCAGCCTTGATTTTATGGTGCAATGACACATACACACGAGTTTTATGCAACAGTCAAAACACTGATCAGAGAAGAAAGATGAAACGTTAGGTACCTTGGTTGCTGTCATCCCTGCTCAAGGGAGAAAAACTATTTTCATGTCTGTGCATCCCCTTTATAAATATATAGGTACATATCTTGAACATGCCACAAAAATACCAATTACCTTGGGTAAATGCCTGTCTTTTTTTCAGATTGCAAAAAAAGGAAGATATTTAAAGTTGTCCTAAAACAGGCACTTTTCTCTATTCAGAAAAAAAAATGTGATAAAGACCTCATAAGAGAGGGCAGCCCCTGGATAGAATAAAAATAGCCTCCCACTGGAGGCACTGAAAAAATCTTTGCTGATATACCTCACAAAGTAAGAGCCAGCCTGACCGACTTTAAAGTATTCTGACAGCAGCTCTTCTCCGGGGGCAGTTCGTCTCTCCCAGGGTATGCCAGGGCGCTGCTCGGCCAAAGACAGCCCTATTGGCAACGCAACACCGGAACAGTCCACTGCCGCTCTGCATGAGCCAAAAGTCCCCAAATCTGAACCTCATAAGGGTCCAAGTCAGAGCTACAGAACGGGACCGTTTTCATCATTTCTGAAAATTCAGCCATCACCCCCTACAGACAGTTGTCCTTTTATGTTATTTCTGTAATCCTCCTCCACTAAAGAGCCGAGAACTGAACAAGGAACTGAACTGTATGGTAACGGAGGAAAACACTCTATGACTGAGAGCAAAGCTATAGCAATAATTATTCCCCACACCAGAACTGCAACACTGGCCAGCCAGACGCGTACAGCAAAGGAGAGGAGGCCGCTGCTCTCCGAAGCACCAAGTGCCAGCACCTGGGTGCATGAAACAGCACTGTGACTCACAGGGGGGGAAACTCTGCCCCCAGAGCCCTGCTCCTGCAAACTCAGCCGTGCTGCTCAGCGATCAGCGCTCGCACGCGCATCGAATGGGGAGGACATTGGCCCCGAGCCTCCGCAGGAGCCGGGGAGGCAGAGCTGAGCAGGCAGACATGGCTTTAAAACACTCCATTAGTATTTTCAAAGCAAGGCACAAGGTGGAGGGACTTGCCCAAGGGCACATTGTCCAAAGCTACAGCCCAGCACTCCTGATGTTGTGCTAAGTGCATCACAACCACCAGACCAAGGTTTGGTTCGTCCGCCAGACCAAGGTTCGTCAGCTACAGCACAGGATTGGTTTTATTGCAGTCAGCCCTCCCTTGTCACCTCCACAGAGGAGGAACACACATATGCAGGCTGTGCTGGGCACAGCAGCCGACCCAGCAATCGGCATGCTGCTTCAGCTCCCTGATGAGGTCTGATGAGCCTGCTGCACAAGCGCATCTCAAGCGGCTCCTCGCTTCAGTAGGAGAGATGGGCCAAGGAAGGAAGAAAACCTGAGCACACCAGAAGTGCGTTTCCAGGCCCTGCAGGAACAGGCACTAACAGTGCCCCCAACACCATGCCAATAGGTGCAGGCAGAGCGGGGCAGACACAGCTCTGATCTAGTGGGGGGCAGGAGGTCTGTGCAGCCATGTAGCTAGGACCCCAGCTTTCCGCACATAGCATACACCAGCTAAGTCTAAGATGTACAAACCCAGGCCCCTCCTGTAGCTACAGAAATCTCCCTTTTTGCATTCGTACTTTAGGCACAACTTTTAGCTGTTAAAACAAAAGTGGGCAAACCATAACGCACCAGCCATCAAAATAACGGGGAAAATAAATCTCAGTGCTGACAGCTCTGCGCTCACTCCTCATGCAGTGGAAAGGCAGCTGCAGTTAACGCTACCGATTTCAAAGGCAAGGGAAAAGCAGGAGCAGACTCCTTGAGACTTCCCTTGGGAAGTGAGCAATTCCTATCTCACTCCACTGCTCTCTTGCTGCTGCTTTGATCCCTACTTGCACCAAGGACAATGCCCTCAGTTTCTAAGATGCAAAGAATATTAGAAATATCGGGAAGTTCCTTCTCTTATCCCAAGAACTAAGGGCTGCTTGTGACCAAGGCATTAGCTCAAGGCCCTGTATTCAGAGCTGGTAACACTGTACCCACATGAAACAAAGGTATTTGAGGACTACATTGCAAACACAGCCTTCCTTCTGCCCCAGCAAGTCCCTCAAGGAACACGGCTATAACAGTTCCCATGAGCCCCAAGCTAGGCAGAAGGGGGTATGTCTCCAAGATGAGTAAATAACCGAGCACGCAAGAGTCACATCTATCATGCTCATCTCTTTGCTGCACCTAGACAGGAAACTCATAATTACTCATTAAAGCTGTGTAAACTGAGGCCATAGACAGCCAAACAGCAATGAGACAAGTACAGACAACAGAATTAATTTATGATGGAATAATTCAGGCTGAAAGATTAGGAGCCAGCAGAAGCTATTTCCCAAGGCCAACGGGTATTAACTAGCTTTGGAAGTCTCCCACATTTTAACTCGGCTGCCTAGTTTTAGGCTTTAACTGTGCACGTATGCAAGCAGCTAAAAAACATGCTGCTTTTTAGAAAGACGCTTCAGTTCCACACTTTACAAGGGTCAGATTTCAGACAGCTGCATTTCAGATAGAGAAAACTGCACAACTTCTAAGTGTAATTAGCAGTGATAGGAAGTTGATGATAAACCCAGGAATAAAACCCCTAAAATCTTCACTGTTCTGTTCTTATCCCTGTGAAATTTTAGTTGTTCTTTTGGTTTTGTAATAAGCTTAAAACACTCACAAGTAGGGAAATTGAGACTCGATCTCCATTAAACTACAATGCTTCCTCACCCCCACTCCCTAAGAGTTTCTTGCTTTGCTTCAGCTAAGAGAAGGAAGCAAAAGGAGAGGAGAACGATCCAAAGCAAACACCCACTCTCCTGACCAACGCAGGCAGGCCTTCTTATTCCACCGGCCTGACCACCTCGCCGTTCCTTCTGACCCTGTCACCCAGTGGTACCACTTCTGCCCGTGCCCCACGGCGCAAGGTGCACAGGGCCATGTCCCCAAAGAACAAAACCATCACACCAGCCTTGAGCATCCAGAAGGAAACAGCATGAAGTGCCAACACCAAAGTAGCCTCCAAAACATTAACATAGTCACAGAAGAGAAAAAATTGCTGAAATAAAGAGAAGGCTGGGAAAGAAACTGTCACCACACTGATTTTTAACCAGAAACCACTAGGAACAACTGTGTTACATCAAAGGTAGCACAGCCCAAATTCTTGCTTTGACATTGGCTATGACCTATAAATATATAGGCCTTCTACAATATCTGCATTAGCACAGCAGAGATTACCTGCTATTAAGCAATCAGCATTTATTCAAGACCAGCCTCTGCTCATGGCTAAAAATCACTCTTCCATCTTCCTCTACCCCATTTATTTTTACATGGCTTCCTACATACAAACATGCCTCTGAACTCATTACGTTCCCGTTTATAACCCGACTGAACAGCTTCAGTTTGTGTGCAGGACCCTCCTCATGCCCTTTCTGCTGTCAGATAACAGAGCGCACTCTTACTGCCCTTATTTCCCATCACAAGCCTGCTCCCCAGCAGATCAGCAATCACAGCTCCCAGACACTAGCTCTATTTAGTGAGACTTATGTAAATGTTGCAAAAGGCCTGACAGCTCCCTGCAAAATACTGACATCATGCAAAAAGGCTGCGAGGATTATAAGGAGAGGCCCTGTGTGCTGAGCCCAGGTTGAGCCTTCAAAGGTTCAGCTTGACATGGATGTCTGGTTAACAGCAGGGACATGGGGAACAGAGGGGCACGGCGGCAAACTGCTTTCGATGGACAACCTCCTGCCAAAATGCACCAGGAAACCCTAGGGGCCCACATTAGCTGTGAAGCTATTTCTTTGCTCCTGTCAATTTTCACAGCTGTTTTGCCAAAGCTGGAAAGAATATGTTAAGAGGACATTCGGTTAAAAACTTTCTGCCCTAAGGTGAAAATAGTTACCAGGAAGCTATTCACACACACCAGTGAAATTCATGCAGACAACACACTGGCCAAGTGCCTAGGAGTGACAGAGGCATGGGCTTTTACCCCAAAAAGGGAACCATGGAAGACCTCCCACTGGAGTAGGACAGTCCAGGGAACAAGCGAGAAGATGGAGGTAAAGCTGGCCCAGTAATCGTGGCAAACGCCGGGCCCCCAGCAAGCTGACAACAGCACTACAGCTGCAGCCTCAGACAGATCTGCATCACTGCTAAAAGTCAGCTCTACCCTGCCTATACCCCTGCTACTCTTAGGCCCTCATATTTGTCCCAGAGATGAGTCCTTCACAGGCCATTGGGGCTACAGCCTGCAAAGTGCTGCTTTAGTGATATCACTGCATATAGCCACAAAATGCTGCTAGCCCAGTTACTTTTCTGTAAGTCTCAAGGCCTTCACCTAGGTCATCCCCTTCTTTATGGGCTGCCTTTCTATTCATAATAGCTTCCTCTGTCTTCAGCAGGCTTTTCACTTCATCCATGCCAGGCATCTCCTGCTCAGTCTGAAAGAGCAGCTCTGCTAAGATTTAGCTATGGCTTTGCAGAGATCAACAGGACTACGTGGCTATCAGCACTTTGCAAGTTCATGTTCCTCAGAAGTAAGTTTAAACCAGACTGATCAATTGGACTAGTGTAAACTAAAAACATGAAATCCATCTTTCTGCCCTTTTGTGAGCAGAACACCTAACACAATAACTGTCAGTAATTAAACCCTGTACCATGCTTGAGCTATGTTTAAGCTCATATACCTGCCACAGTCCTCCCCTGCTCAGAGCCACAGAAGTCAGCACACGTGCATTTGTCTCACTGGATTTCAAAAGCTAAAATTTACAAGGACCTGGGCTAAAGGAGCCTCCTAAGTCCACTCTAAAATTTTCTTCAATGGTTGAAAAAGGAAAGTGATCTCACATAATACATACAGTGACAAATGACCTACACATACACATCAATCACCACCTTGAAATTTTGAAGCAAAGCAACTTTATTGCAGCTCCTATAACCAAACCCAGGGAAGCTTTTGTCATACCTCTCTGGCCTTATTTCAATAACACATGCTCAAACTCATCATTCTTGTCTGCCCCAGATCTATAGATCTTGGCACTTCTGGACCAAGGTAAACTTGTTCTCTCTATGAGCTATTTATTTTATACTAATGCTCAGCAAAAATGCAGTCCACAAGCCTATCTCACACTATTGCTCCACTTTATCACTAAGCAATGAATCTAAGGCTGCGGGCACCATTATGCAGTCAGATACATGGTGCATTGGAAAAGAATATCATATTGTTCGTATCTCCAATGATCAAGTCATATTCACCCACAGAGGCTAGAGATAAATTCATTGTATTAATAATACAGGGTTATATATAGAAAACACTGACTTTATGCCTGAAGGGCCTTTTTTAAAGGCTTCTTTTTAATGTAAAGTACATTCTCAGTTACGTGGTAAGAGATTGGACTTGAAGAGACATGTCTGCAGTGCTACAGGGTGTAAAATAATTGCCTGGCAACTATGTTCCCAAAGGAAAACAAATGAGAACCGTCTCCCACAGCTTCCATTACAGAGCCAGGAAACATAGGATTCTGCGAAAAGCCAAGGCAACCATTGCAGGAACAAAGCGTCTGTTCCAATATGCCAAGGCCCACTTCTGCAGATGTCAGCTTGTCCTCTCGAACAGCAACGACACTGGATGGCCGAAGGGCATCCCAGAAACCACTGTATGAGACAACCCACCTCCCCACATATGTGTTCCCACACGCTCTGCCCCTCTTGCCACCCACCCTCCCAGCTGACAGCACAACCACCACACTCGGATTTAAAGCCTGAGGGAATGATGCTGATCCCCTACTCTGGCATCTTTTTGCTCCACATCTTCAGCATTACTTGATATTTTGTGGCTGAGACCTTTTTTAATGCAGACGGTTGTATTAGCTTTTGCCCTTCCACACAGGACGGCTGGGAAGGAAGGCAGCTGACCCGCAAGCTGCGGTACCCAGCACAAGGCTCTGACTCTGCTGGGCGAGAGTCCAGAAGCCCATCAGCAGGCAACAGCACCCACCTCACTGTGTCCCCCCTGCTGAGGCACCAAAGGCATTGGCATTGCCCATCTCATGCAGGCCACCACTTGTTTTAGCACCATTCCCAGTCCAATAAAGTCAGCAGAAACTTGAGGGATGTTCTCAACACTGATGCAGACACCTGTGCTGGCTTTGGTCATGCTAACATCAGGGAAAGCAGGAAGGGTGGTGATACAAGCACACCTAAGCTAGCCCTCCTCAAAGCCTGGATGTTCTCTGCAAACGTATTTGCATTCAAATGACAGAGATAGACACCACAGCTGAACCATCACTGAGAAGTAGGAGTCATTAGCTTGGCTGCTGCTGCATGTGACTATGCTGCTTCTAGGCCACTACAGGTAAACCTGCAAGGAACTGCGCTGGTGCAACAAGGAGCCTGCAGCTCCCAACCATGCCTCATTCCACTGCCCAAGGCGCACAACTTATTTTACATTCTGGTGACTGGCTCTGAGATTATTCACATGCTCCAAAATAAGTACATATTTAAGGTCAAGGTTTTCAGGGGCCTGAGGAGAAAGGATATTACACTACAGTTGGGGATGTAGCACACTCCTTGTTGCCAAGGCAAGATGCATGCTTTTGACAACCTGTCCTCTCTTCCTTCCTCGCTGGCACCACACAGAAAAACAGCCATTTTTCATCTCTTGCTGTTGACTTCTTTCCTCTGGTGACTTCTTTCCTCCCCATATTTCAGTAACCTTGGTATCCTGCGCCACCTGCCCTCAGCTGATGGAGGACACAAAGCAAGCACACCCATGTAACCCTTCTGCTTGGTCAGAGCTATGCCAGACACACTCAGAGCAATGCTAGTTATATATTGCAAAAAGAGTAAAGAGCCATCAGCACGCAGAGGTGGTGTCCTGTTTGGTCAGGAGTCAGTAACAACAGGGCAGCCTGCAGTTCATTTCAGCATAGCCTCTCCCTGTCAGCAATCAGAGAGAGGATGAGCATCGTCAGAAAGCTCAGGACACAGACCCGCTGGTTGTCAGACCCTGAAAAAAAAAAATGTAGTGTGTATCTCAAAGTTGAAGGAATGTAATTTCTGCTAGTCTAGCAAGACTGGGATCCACGCAGATCAGATATGCAATATAAAACCTAACCTCTGTGATCCAGGCAATTATTGCAGCAAAGAGCAGTGCAACTGTGCCATCATTGTCTTCAGCATTTGCTGCCTAAAGATCATGGGACACCATGAACTGAACCTTTCCCTGACTCCCATGAGGCAGAGAAGTACCATTGCCCCATTTTATGGGGAGAAGTATTAACAAAAAGACAGTAAGGGGTGTTATTTGCAATCTACCCCCTTCACTTCCAACAAGAAAAGTTAGACTGAGTCACTGACAGCTCAAAAGTAGACACAGGTACAGAGAATCAGGCCACATCAAACTTCCCTTGGCAAAATCTGAAGGCTTTTTGTGCTATCCTGAATTAGATGCACAGCATGGCCAAGATTGGCATTTTGTACCCTTCTAGGTTCCAGTGCATGGTAATGTTGCTTTACCTGCAGTCTGAACAACCTTACAACCTTCCTGCCTCCAAACCAGCTGTTCAAGATTCATCTCACCACATGCAAATTCATGTGATATTTTAGTCTCTGACAAGATATCTACATATATATACATGGAGTGTTAGAATCCATTTGTAGTAGTGGCATAAATACAATGAATCTAGTAGATACTTGAATTCTGATTTTTAAATGTTATGTCATTTTCACTGGCAGCAAAATGCCTATCATAAACATGCAAAGGAGCACACCTCACCCCTATAGTGCAATTCTGTGTGCTTTAAAAACCAAAGCACAGCAACAGAGCTGTTGGCATGCTTCAAGTCATGAAGAAGAGGAATCTCATGTGTAATAAGTATTCTACAGCATGGGCTTGCAAAAAGGGGCCTCCACTTGGTTCTGTGAAAATAAACAGCCACAGGATTGAGCAACTTTGGTTCAGACGTGGCTTTTTTTTTAAACCCTCCCCCCAACTGCCACAGTGAGCCACTGTGCAAAGCCAGATAAAGAACAATTTATACTATACTAAACCATTTAAGTGTAGGCTCCTATAACATCAAAAGAACTCAGTCACACAGCCAGACAGGACTGGCAATAAGATTTACACATGTGCCCAGGTCTCTGCACCAGGGCAGTTTTTTACTTTTCTGATAAAATACTTTCTAACATAGTGCACTTTGTTATATGCTTGCACAGAAGACAGTGTATCATAAGCACGGCTACAAACTACAGCAGAAACCATACTGCCAGCCTGATGAGAAAATCTGCCATGCAAAGAGTTTCACATTATCTTAATTTATGATCAAGAGCTGAATTTAAGGCTAAGGGTTGCAATCGAGTTACATCAGAGAGCAGATAAAGGCGAGAGACCCATGGAGCTGAAGTACTCTCAGCTGCCAGGCAAGAGCCAGGGCAGAAGTGACACATGCAGGACACACTAAAGCAGCTCTAATAAAAGCTTTGATGGAAACTGAATTCAGTTTTCACGGTTGGAGGACAACGGTGATTATATAAAGTCCATACACTGAGAGAGGAGGTTTTCTGACAAGTCCTGCCACTTTTCTCCTCATCTGCTCGAGCTCTGCTAGTATCTCCAGTGCTGCACTCCTCACCCTGCAGCAAACAGGAACTCAGCTTAAGGAGAAGTTGGAGGTGTTTCTCTTCAACCAGCACATGAAATACTTCAACTTAGTAAGCGATAGGAAGAAGAAAGCTATTTAAAAGGGAACTAACAAAACGGCCATGTCATGTTGTCAGTCTACAGCACTTCATAATAACTTGCAAGGGAAAAATCAAATTATCCTAAGCATCTGCCATTGCAATTAGGGTCTCTCTCTCAGCTAAGTAGCACCCTGAACATGTCCCACAGCCATGTGAGCTGCTTACCCTCATCTCACACCTTGCAGCCCACACAAGAGCTGTCCATGTCATCCTGCTTATTTGCTAAGTAACACCTTCCTACAAAGCTGTTCACAAACGACTCATTTCTCTTTCCACGTTGTCTCAGCGCAGAGCCAAAAGGTACGAACAGGGACCACGTGCCTGCTGCTGTCAGACATCCCGCTGAAGAACAGTGCACGAGTGGAGGGGGATTTGTGGTGTAAACAGACAGCAGGTCAGGGCTCAAAGTTGTTCTTAAAGCTATTCTTGCTGGAGAACCTAGTTATTATCCGAGCATTTCCTGCGTGAAGAACAGGGTGGGAGCTGTGAAGGGCAGACTCGTGGCATCTGCGTGCTTAAGTTTGGCAAAACTGATCTCAGCACAGGTCATGCAACTTTATATCTCATACCATGGTATACTTTCTCTCTTACCACTTCTAACAAAGATAGCATGTCCCTTTTCTACTGAATAGAAAGTAATTAAAAACACCTTTTAAGTAATATACATGCACAAACATACAGGGAATTAAACAATTCTTGTTGTTAAGAATGGTTAATTGGGAAAGTTAGATTGAACTTGCAAGCTTGTCACAATCCCACTCGGACTCGATGTATTTTCTGTAAAAGAGACGCAGAGAATGAAATGTCTTACCAGATGAAAGAACTGCTCCCTGGGGTTCACTACGAAGAGAGCTATCAAAAAGCCAATAGACAAAGAAATCCGCTGAGGCTGTACACACAGATGGCTGAATTTCACCCCTGTGTCTGCAGGATTAGTCTTTGGCCCTTGCCAAAGACAGCCAGTTAACTGCAGCTGGTGGGATCCCTTCACTGTAGGAGCACCAGACCTCATGAAAACTCAATAAGCGCATGCAAGGAACACAGAAGTCCTCACCTCTTCCTCTTACCTATTAAGAGGCGAGGTGGGTAAAAGCACAACACTAGAAGCCCCATGTAGGACTGCTCCCCTACAGCAGGGGCATCCCAGATTCAGGGAAGAATTCAGAATTCAAGCTGCGGCAGAGTGGGAATGGTTTTACAATTGTTGTCCAATACCAAGCCAAACCAGATGGCAGCACTAACCAATTGATTACCGAGTCTAACAGGAGCACTAACTCTTTTCTCCTCATACTGTCTCTCAACCTATGGTTTCACCTGCTCTGGGTTTTGCAGGTGCATGACAGACCCTTCAAAACAAGAGGTGCACATGCAGCTGCAGTATTCCCCCTAACAGCAGGGATTTCATCCTCAAGATTCATTACTCAGAGCAAGGCATAAGATTTACCTGGAGATACGCAGCAAGCAAACGAAAATGCAAAGACAAGGCATTAAGCCAAATAAGACAGAGCCACCTGTGTATCAGTGAAGCGGCCCTCAGAGCCCCTGAGCGTGGCTTTCTTTCTCATATTGGGGGATGACTCCAGGGAACCGGTCGTGGAGGCTCCCAGTCCTTCAAGTTGCCTGGGGAAAGCTGGAAAACAGGTAAGCCTAAGATAGCAGCTCATCTCCAGGATAAATTCACTCAGATGTCTGACTGGCAGAAGCAGCACTCTTCAACCAGTCTCCTTACATGTTATGCTACGTTATTTGTCCTCTAGCACAGGGCTGTTAAGGTTTTCTTTTTTGCTCCATACCTACTCACGCACTGCCTGCACTCATTTCAAATTCCTTGTTTTCCCTTCCTTGCCCAGTTCTTCACTCATCCTTTGCAGACAGCTACTACATGAAGTTCATTCTCTTTACCCTGGGCTTTTCCATGGTTCCTGCCTCCCAAAGGTGCTAATTGTAATACCGTTTATTAGCCAGGTACATAACATTTAGGCTCTAAATTTGGCCTGCTTTAACAAGGCTAGACAGCACTGAAGCAGTCCACTGCAATCAATAATAGGAAAGGAGATTTTTCAAAAGCACTTAAGCAGCTTTGGAACAAAAGTCCCATTTTCTAAGAGACACTTAGAATAAGTCACTTTTGTCAAAGTGTGGCTCCGAAAGTGTATTTGAAAAATAATACCCTCAGGCTTTTTTAAAATCCATCACTGTCAAAGTAAAGCAGCTCCAAATAGTCTTTTCCTGTGAAGGCTCAGAAAGCAAAGGGCTAGATCCTCAACCCCATGGCTTTGGGCATGGTGAGAAGGAAGAAGGGATGGCAAGGAGGCTGCATCATAGCCTAGAGTGAAGGAAGCCCCACAGACCAACCACAGGTGCGACAGTACAAAACTACCATTAGTTCATGTAATACTACTGACTTTATTATGGTAACAGACAGAGACCTGGCTCAGGGCCCCAGCCTCGGTACCTCTTTCACTCCAGCTACCATCATCGTACAGGCTGAATGCCCACAACCCCAACCCACAAAACACCTGTGAAGCCAGACAATATTGTACCTAGTATACTTTATTGACAGAGCGCTAAAGCCCAAAGAGGGTTTGGGGAAGTCCATGAGAAAGCCAGAAAAAGAACCTAGTTTTCCCAAATTCCTGGTCCGCATCTTCACCAAAACCTATAGGTACTAGCTGTTGCTTAGTCAACACCATTACCCTACAGGGGAAACTGCCCTCTCCCTAGTCTGCCTCATTTTAAAACTGCTCACACGCAAATGAAAGCAGATGTCTCTGGGCACCGATATCAGGTTTGACTAATAAAAGGAGTCAGCTTGGACATTGCAACTCTGGGCAGAGCACAAAGGAAGAATTTCATTTGAAAATATTACCCACGTGTGGCAGAAAGGGTCATTTCTCCCCATCAAGATGTCATGATCAACAGCTTCTGCCTAGCTAATATTGGCTCAGAGGAAACAAGTCACTATTGCCCATCGTTTAATCTCTCGCTTGTGCACGAGCAGCAAGAGAGAGGGCAGGGAAACATGCAGTGACATCGACTCCTGGAAACACTCCCGTGAATGTAATTTTTTGCGATGCTGTCTGGATACCAGGGGTTCCGACTGTAATCAAGATGCTGAGAATCAAATTGAAAGCATCTCAATCTATACACTACGCACCATAGGGAGGAAATAAAGGAGAAAACAAAGGTCATTTTACTTTAAACTTGCATTTCCAGTGCAAGAGAGTTCTGTTTATCTCTTGAAAGAGATCCCACACCTTGAAGCCTCACTGTACAAAATGTGACCAAAGCCCATAATGTTTCAGCCAAATTCTACATTGAAGTAATTAGACACACTCCATTCACGCCAAAAGGTGCTGTCCTAACTAAACCAGAAGACTCCACTTTTCCACAAGACCTTTGCCAAATATTTTTGTCCATTTTGGTCAGCATCCCCATCAAGTAGTAACACCATCTCACAGCAAGTCATTGTGAAGGTGGGAACACACAAGTATTGAGCTGGGAGATTATGAGAGAGTCTGGAAAAAACACCGCACATGAGGCCATGCAACCTCATATCGATTCCTTGGCCCACTGTGGTTTCCAAACATACAAAAAAAAACACCTGCTAATTCAATGAAGTTAAACAATGACTATTTGCCACAACCCCACCTGAAGGGCATTATGTGTAAAAGGAGCTTCCTGAGATGTTAAATTGTACCTTTCTATCTCCTTCCTAGACTCTTCCTCCCTTGACTCACTATCCCAACTATGTAAGGGCCTTAACTGATTTGAAGGCTTGACCTTAAAGAAATGAAAGGGGATAGTGCATCCTGGATGCAAACGGGCTAGCTTACTCTGCCAGTAAGTCCATGGTCCCAACAATGCAGCGAAAGTAAAGCTTTGCATCCAGATGCACCTCCGAGTTGTTCTCCTGCCCACCAGTTGTTCACTGGATGCTTGCCCGCAGAATAGCAAAGACACAGCATACTAGTGTGGGAGTATCTAGAAAACCCAGACAGTGACAAGGGATCCCAGGCACCATAGAGATACACATCCAGAGGTTGCAACCTGCATCTGAAAGCACAGCACAGACCAACTCTGGAGATTGCATCCAGTATTTCCCAGGAGCCATTAAATGCAACTACAGTAATTCATTAGGGATCTATTTAAATAATAAGGCAGTAGCAACATAAAAATTCTGGCAAAAAGCTTGTCAAGCTTTGAATTAAGTTGAATGAGTCACATCAATAAATACTATCTTAGCTATTAGAGGCTGAAACAAACCCAAAGTGGCTCCAAGACACTGATTAGAGATTTAAAACTTTTGCCTTCTCAGTAGGAGCAGCACAATTTAAGAACAATACAGCAGTGTTGATGCATCCTAATTCCCAGGAGACACTAGACTTCAGTATAGGGCCAGCAGTCTAGAAGGTTTGTTCAGTTGCACCAAACTACATAGCAGACTACAAGTACCAAAGCCACAAAGCTGGGCTTCCGGCACATGGTTTGCTGCTGTGGCTTGACTTCAATAGCCAAATAATTCCCAAGCTGGTTTTGGAGCTTCCATTCATTCAGAGATCTGTCAATGCAGAAGTGGCATCAATTGAGTAAATAGCTCAACAAATAGCAAAAAGCTCTGGAAGCAAATAGTTTATCTAGCTCTGTGGAATACTTGAAGGCAAAGGCTAAAAAAGGAAGACTTCAAGTTCTCTAAAGTTGGCAGATTTGAATCCCAGACATTATGAGGAGGCTTTTTAGTAACCCCATGCTTGATATTCAATTTCTTTATTAAATATCAGACTATAGCAAGAGAAGAAACAGAAAGCAAAACTCGACCTAGACTGTAGCACTGCGACTCAATGGCTCAAGCTGGCTAGAAGGTAATTAATTCCACCTTTTGATGACAGAAGTGTAAACTCAGGGCCCAATTGCTCCTCTGTGCCCTGCAGCTGGAAGATGCAAGACACCAGCAGGCTGCCTGCAGAAGCGCTGCTGAGGGCCATCAGCATTCAGCCTGTCAAACACCTCGCGCCCAGAGACTGCTGGATCTCTCAGACTCGCTGATCTTACTAAAACTAATATCACTGCCCTTCGCAAACAAGCGCCCCGAGACAAGGCATCCCTTCAATTAAAGCTACTGTCACTTAGCCAACAGCTGCACTAACTTCAGACATAAGGGCTTGCATTATAACTAGCAATATGCAGCAGGAAACAAAGCATGGATCTCATGCAGAGGCTGAATGGCCCATTTTAGCTAACTGCTCTCTGGTCTGTACACAGAGCAAGACAACAAACAAAAACACAGTTTTCTTTTGCTGGTAAGCCCTAACAAATGCTGCCTACTATTTCTTAGAAAGGGCCTACATGCCCAATACCCTCTATGCAAGTGACACAACCAGCAGCACTTTGCATAGGTTATGGAGGCTCATTCCCACAATTACCAAATTTTACAGACTATGTCAGCAGGAAAAAATATATATATGTGTGTATATACATACACTCCACTGTGTACTAGTTACACCCTCCACAGAAACATATTTCTTTTTGAGCTCAACCTCCCTGCTGGTTAGCGGCACTCCTTAACATTTTGTGACAAAGTAACCAAATGCAGAGAGGATTGAGGCAAGCAGAAAATAATTTACCCACCACAAGCCACTAGCCACCATTTCTACAGAAAACATTGTCATGCCTACACACACTTAAGTTTTACTTTAGTTCATACCCAAAATGGATGCTCTCACTAGAGCACAAGGAGCACCGATGGAAAGATGCTCACGGTGCAGCTTACTGGAATTGGGGGAACTAGGCTTTTGCCCTCCCGGTTTAAGGGGTCTCCCAATTGAGAGCAAACCAGGTGATAATTGCTAAAGGACCCACAGCCTTAGGAAAGGCAAAGTGTACCTCACCAAGCAAGGTGGATACTCTTCCAGGGAGAAGAGATAAAGCTTCAAGAATGACTCTGAAGCAATAGCTTTTGTTAAGCAGTGACAATTGCAGCTCTGCCTGCCGCTCAAAGGAAAGCTGAGAAGCAAGTCATAAGACTGGAAAACTGGTAATCCAGACTCAAATTTTTCCTCTTGAAAAGCGAAGACCCAGTTACATAGTGTTATTTCTCTGTTTCCCTATTAAAGGGAAAGAAGTGATCTACCCCCAATTTGGCATCTCAATAAATCATGCAATACCAAAAACGTATCAGGATGAAAAGTAAGCTTCTTTCTGGCAAGTGCAAGTCGTTAGCGTGGTTCTCTGCATAGACACACATATGCCTACAGACATACGTGCTATTAGAGGCGCAAGGCACTTACTTCTTCCACCACACCAAGCCAAGCCCAGGCCAGTCCTCCCGCCGTCTTTGAGATATTCTCTCCACCTAAAGCATGAGGTTTGGACTTCATTCCAGCATCATAATGCCAGCAAGCAATGCTCTGGTCTACCGCTAATGATGTACCAACCTATGTTTGCACAAAGCTGAGGAGAGAAGTGGAAAGAGGTAGCAGCTATTTCACATCCTCCTTTTCAGGGGGAGAAAAACCACACACACCTTTTTGCAGCACTTTTCCTGTTAAAGCTCCATGGGGAAAAAAAGAGCATTCATTGTTTTATATGATGGGTTGAAATCCTTGCAAGTAGAGTATTTTTCTCACTCCCTATTATTCCCTTGGAGAACAAGCAATGAAACAAATCTGCAGCCACAGACACAAAACTTAAAGCTCTGCCTTGATATGACAAACAAATATCTATCAGTGTCACAAAATCCTGACTTGGAGCAAATGTAGGGCTTTTTTCCTTGCTATTTGGCCAAACTACATTTGAATGCAGGTGCTCCCCGACAGCTGAGAATGTGCAAAGCTTGATCCAATACATGGTCCAGGGAAAATACTTTTCTTCTACCTTAAATTTACAGAATAATTCATCTACTTTAGGAATAGAGGGCATCACTTACTACTCGGCACCAAAACTGTAAAGTGATTCCACGTTATTTCGTCAGGTACTGCAGGCATTAAATTGTTAAGTATCACCTTAAAATACACAAGCACAGTGCACACTTCAAGGCCATTCCTTATATAGGGATCCAAAAAATATCAGTTTTAATTCAGACAGTTCAAATTTTTGTGGAAAATGGAAATATAGCACTATTTTTTTCTTTGGGGCTTTTTCTATTTTTAAATAATATCCACTGAAACGTTTTACATTTCTCCACACCCATACCATACAACTCTTCCCTAACAGCCAAGCTTTTGGTTTCTTGGCTGTTGTCATTTTATTAGGGAAAAAGAAAAACTAGAGAAAAATGTTGGATTCAGACGCAAAACATCAAAGCATCACAAACTTGAAAGCAAATCTGACATAGTTGCTTCAGAAGCCATAAAGCTGGGTGAGTCACGAAGACCTCAGTAGAACTGAATTATCCAGGTTCTTTTAAAAACTTTACTGTCATTTTATGGAGCACAATAAAACTGAATTTTAAGTTCTTTTCCACTTTCGGTAAACTAAGGCATTATGAATTATATAGGTGAAAAATATGGTAAGTATTCAAAGGATATTTCAATATTAAAAATAAAAATCTCTAGCAATCCTTACGCGGAGAACAGATCATTATATAGGATGAGAAACAGGTTCTGGGCTCCCACATCTGCCTTTGCAGCCCCTTATTGAAAGTCATCAGGCCTGCAAACATGCCAGAGTCATCCATGAGATAGTTGCAGACACCAAGAAGATAAAGGTGTTCAGACATATAGGGAAACTAGCTGGCTGCTTGCTGAGGAGACGGGATACTATGAGAGGAGAGAAAACGGAAAGGAAAAACAAAAATCTAACCAAAGTTGCTTTTCTTTCTTGAACAATGGAAGACAAATAATGATAAATAACAACTACTCAAGCAAACTTGAAATACAGATTTTGCTTTTAAGCTGCAAGTAGTCACTTAGAATTGACTGCTTTCAGGCACTACTGCAACATGGCAACGTCAACATAGCACGCACCACGCAGCAACCAAAAGAGGGGCCCTGAGTTCTAGAGCAGTCCTCAGTAACAAATGCTGAGGTATCAAAAGGCAAAAATTCACCAAAAATCCAGAAT
The DNA here is from genome assembly GCF_040807025.1 of Struthio camelus. Lineage (NCBI taxonomy): Eukaryota > Metazoa > Chordata > Aves > Struthioniformes > Struthionidae > Struthio > Struthio camelus. The sequence goes on from NC_090953.1 coordinate 8,078,883, forward strand.
GAGGCTGGAAAATGACAAAGCTGCTACCTGGAATACTTCAAAAAAAAAATCTAGTTTTTGTTCTCAGGTCTTCCACAGACTAGCTAGGTGAAGAGGACCAGCTCTAGCTGTATCTCTGTGCTATATGCTTCATGTCTGCATAAATATGTATATGCAAACATACACCACCATATAAAGGGCTTCCCATACCTGGGCAGAGCTCTACCAGCGCAGATGGGAAGAAACACCAGACACTCCAGAACTCCATAAACAATCCACTATCAATACTGATTTATTGATACTGTATGAAATGTGGCAGCTAGAAATCTTTACTTACTGGAGCAGCCAATCCTATTTGGATTGCCATAGGCATCTACGCAGGGATAGAGTTCAGTGGTTATACCAAGGTGACCTGGAGACCCCTTGAGTACTCTTGGGCTTCTACTGCTGGTTTTGCTGCAGAGTTATAATGAAACCTTGTAAACCAACATGAGCAGCCCATTTTTTCCTCTGTGCAATAGGAAGAATGAATTCCTCCCAACTTCACTGGAGCCCTTAAAGGTACAAAGTATTATCATGTGTTTATTTAAAACTTCTTGGATGATGCTTAAGAAATACCACTTTGCAGCTTCATCTGGTATAGATCAAAAGACAAAGCTACACTAACCCATGCAAGCTGTAACCTCACCCAGTAAATATTTCCATTGTTTAATCTTGCTACCATGAAGGAATAACTGAAAGCCAAGGAGTATACAAGTAAGGAAACATTTTATATTATTTTACACAGAGGACAAGTTTTTCTTGATGAATTGCAGAATAACTCTTTTGAAGCAATAAATTTACACTGCTGTAGCAGAACAGAAGCTGGCTTTCAGACCTTTACAACATCCTGAAAGCAAGGGAAGAGAAAGTCCATGCAACCTGAGAAATGCCCCTTTCTGGGAAACGGAGAATATCTCTTTTCCCTTGCCGAGGAGGAGAGGGATCACAGTCCACCAGACCCCTCTATGGGACAGGGCTATAGTACTTTCCTGCAATTTAAGAGTCACACTGCATAAAGATACTAAGCAAGGACAAAACAGACCTTTGAACCAATGCATTGTCATCTAATTTAAAAACACTTCAAACCTCAGCTGCATTAATGCTGCAGGCCATTAAAACTCAGACCTGGTTATCACATCAGCACATAGCACTTGCCAAGGGGATTTTGGAAGCTAAGACTGGCCAAAAGAAATGAGACATTGGTTTTACGATGGATCATAACACTTTATAAGAGACTGCTCTTTCTTGCAAGAATTACAAGTATCACTTGGCCCTTAAAGAAAAGGAAAAATCGCCAAGCTTTCTGCCAGAAATAAAAATATTAAATGCTAAAACCAATCTGTCCACACCCTTATAGAATTAAATGCATTTTGCCATTAAACACATTTAACCAAGAAATGATCAGATTTTTTTTCCCCTGCCTCTGCAAGTGACACACAACATATAACATTAGGGATAAACATGTAGTTCCCTACACCATGTCATCTATTAGGAGCAGGGAAAAAAAGCTTTAAGCAAAAGCATGTGCTCCAGTTGCTCACAAGCCTTCCTGGTACTCAAAATCCAACCTAGGTCTCGATCAGAGGTAGTTCCCAATAGTTGTATTGTAAGCTTTGTAATGAGTCAGTCCCACACTCCCGATCAAACCCCTCAGGAGTCCGAAGGCATCAAAATCCAGAGCTGGATCCAGTGTTACCTCCACTTTGCAGTTAGAGACCCTAAAAACATCAAAAGGCTTCTGAAAGAAAGAAACGTGAATGCAGTCAAAAGAGCTGGTTGAGAATAACTTTCCGCGCAACTCAGCTGCAAACAGACAATATTCTCTAATGGGAAAGGCATACTAGAAACAAGTTTCCAGAAATAACATAGCCAGCTAAGATATATTAAGGAAAAATGAACTGTAAGCAATAACCAGCCAGTGCTTGGCAATCTCCATCCCCACTAAAACATTTATTTTCAATCTTTTTTCCCCCTTTTCTTTTCTTTCCTTTAAATACCCCAGTGACAAATAAATTATGAGCATTACAGCTAATTTATTACTCAGCACTGCTAAGGAAGGAAAGAAAAAAAAAGAACAGCAATATTTTAAAGCAGATTCTTATTCTAGGAAAATAAATTCTTGAATAAAAAGTGATAAACTCAATGGAAAAAAACTGCTCTTGCAGTTAATTCACTAGACTGAAGCCCCCAAAACTGGAATTCCTTGCCCTGTCACACTCTTCCTCTACCTATGCCTAAGCCACTCAGGCTCTGGTGCCATTAACCAAGCGAAACCTTTATCACCAACTTCAGCAGTAGAATCAAGCTCTTAATCGCTGCCTCATTTTCCCCATCTGCAACAGGAGCTGCCACTTAACTTCTCCCCCCCCCCCAGCTTATTCAGACTGCAGACACCCCAGGGGAAAGCATCTCTCTTTGCCGATAGCTGTACAGCACCAAGCACAACAGGGAGCTCTAATGCTGTTGCAGTATTCCTACATTAAAGCTGCCTTTAATGACATCCTACATCCTCTTCACTAACTTCAAGGAGAGCTTGACTGGGTTTCTACATCTCTTGTATAACAGAAAAATACTATATTTGCTACATTTTAACACTGCGGAGGGGAAGGGGGTTGCACACCAAAGCAACTTAGAAATCCAAGAACCAAGTTCAGCTCTTAATTACTCAATTCCCTGGTGTCCACCACACAGCGCCCCTGTTTGTGTTTACTCCAGTGGGAACCCTTTCGTTGGTTAACTTCTGTCCTTTGCATGTTACTTATCTCTGTTCCTGAATTTGGTACTTTAAAAGCTTCATTAATATCCCGATCCCCGACAACAGTAAAGATCGAACAGAACGAGCCTGTCTCACACATCATATATGCACACAGTGTCACCTGGGCCTATACTGTGCTATTTTTATTACCCATATGTTACGAGGGCTTTTGCAGGCACTGCAGCTAAATGCTGCTGCACAGGCTCAAGTCTAGCCCAGGAGCTCTCAAAACTTTTCATTCAGCAAACCAAGAAACAATTTTGCATTCATTCCCACGCCAACACCAACGCACCCTCCTTGGGAGGCACCAATTATTTTCCTTTCCATCTCATGCTCAGGCCAGTCACCCTCTATCACTTGATAAAAACACATGAATAGCTGCATTCAAAGCTGCAGCACGCGGAGATATCTCAGTACAGCTCTAAAAACAGCTATCCAACACACACCAAATAACTACTTCTCAATGCGCTTCCCATATGCACGCCCTTTATCTAAAGAAGCCTGCGACTTTGGCAGATGTTGGGTGCTTGCAAGTAGGTCAGTTTGAACTGGAGCTATCTGAGGCTACAGGCTAGGGAGAGAAAATTAAATTGCGCTCCTGCTCCACAAACTGTGGCTGTCAAACCGAGCGCTCTTTGCCTTCTGCTAAAGCAGTGATTTCGCCACTGGTTAGGCAAAAGATTTGACTGGCAGGGTGATGAAATCCCTCAGCAGCACTTGCAACCTTATTATCAGTTAAAATATTCCAAAATATAATGCATGTAAGGATTCGGGGGTGGGGGGAGGGAACACAGGGAGGGAAGCGTCGCCAAGGTGTGTGAATCAGCCTTATCTAAATCACCGCTGCACAGCACGGCCAGCCTCACTGAGCACGCTGCTGCGTTTGCCCAAAAGGCGCAAGGCTCTGTCTGGAAAACAGAGGTCCCAGTCTTTCCCTCCTAGTGCCATCTGCACCAGTAAAGCTTGGCTTTTTAATCCACGGACCCACGCTTCAAGAGAGCAGCAGGGAGTGGGAAATCATACGGGCTTTTAAAAGTTGCTGCTGAAACCCGAAGCAACTTCTGCAGCAGGAATGCCTGCAGACTACCGGCAGCATTTTCCCAGCACCACTGCAATTGCTGGGAAATCCAAGTTTCCAAAAGGACGCAGGAGGAATTAGATGAAGCCAAATAAACGTGTACACAAAACGTTACAAGAATATGCAAATAATAGAGTATACTCAGCCGCTCCAGAAATTAAGTCAGCAGCATCAGCTGGCATTTGCATAAGCTATGCAGGATAGTCTTGTAATGAGAGCATGGCACCAAGTCTTTTTGGAACATATGCATTTCTGCAGCCAGCGAGCACAATAATTGACAAACATGCTGGAATGCGACATTGATCAAATGTTCCTCAAAATTTCACATGAAGGGCCCCAGAGAGACACAATACTGATTAAACATATACATCCACTGTTGGCATCCTGCAGTGTTTTCACCACCGAGTTCTGTGGAAGAAGGATTAGACTTCATAGATCTTTACCAGCATTTGTTATTTATAAAGCACTGTTGGCAAGCACAGTGCATTATGAACAAATACATGAGAATAAAAGTGAATGATCTTCCCTTCAAAACCACACAGTGGATGAGCATACTTTGTACATACATTTGAGCATGTACTGCTTGTTTATCGTGCCGAGAACAGGGAAAAGTTTTTTTATATCTCTCAGAATATTAAGAAATAACAGTATCTGCTTCCAAATGTACTGACAAGAGAACCAAGCTCAATCAGAACTGAGCTCTTCCATCACTCCTAACAAGCTAAGCCACTGGCTTGCTGTCTTAATAAGCTCAGCTTTTGCCCTCATGGTCTCTTTCTGCAGAGCAAAGTGGACAAAACTGAGAAAGTCAACTCGCTGCCCTAAAAGGAAAAATAAAAAGGTTTCTTTTCCCAAGTTACAAGTAACTTGGGAAAGTCATACATGTGGCCAAGCAACATGGGAGAATGAACACAGTACTCTATCACTGCTGACAGGCTAAAATTAGTAGTTTTTTCAGCTGCCCAGAAGTATGCACTGTAATTGTCCTCCACAGCATCTCCCTATTTGTCTTTCTTTCTGTTTGTTCACTGCTTTGTCTCTCCTGCTAATTTGTCCCTCGGGGACCAGCCCAGCAATCCACCACAGAGGCCAGTAGCCCTTACTCATAGGAGGAGCTTGAGTTGATTAAAATCCACCAGCAGTTACACCTGAGCAACTCTGTATTGCCTCCACTGGTTGCAGCACCACCCTTCCCAAGAGGGCAACCAAGAACAGCACTTGGCCCCATAGGACACTTGGCCTGCAGAAAAGATTAGGTCAACACCTTCCCTGCTCCTGCTTTCAATCCCCCCAAAACACCTGTAAGCACAGTACTAACGTAGAATCTCTTTAAGCATAAATTTACCCCCCAAAGATAGATGCAAACATGGAGTTATTTGTTGTATTCAGAAGTATTTGGTATTTGCAATAATGGATGATAAATTAGACAGAGAACAGAGAAACACTTGCACAATCCAGCTGGGCGGCTACTTATGCATGCTGTAGATTGTTTTGAGTTTAGTTTTCTTTTTTTCCATTGACCAGTTGCTGTTACTGTTTGTGGAACTGGCTGGCCATTAGGGCATGATGTCATGTTGGTCACAATACAGCGTGTTCACATCACGCACCCTAGAGAATCAAAGAGGGAAGGGACAGGAGCATCTCAGACAAGTTAACCCCTCAGAGGAAGGGGTTTAAGACTTCTGGACCATGACAGCAGCAGTGCTTTGCAGCTGCTGGAGTTGGGGGAACATGAAATGCTCTGAAGGAACAAGCACATTGCTTCAATACAAAGCATACCACAAGAGCTGGAAAAAAAATAGGGGAAAAAAATGCTGGCTTTGTAATAAGAGAGCAATGCAAAGGAGTTTGAAAAAAAAGCTATGCTAGGGACTTTATTATCGCTGCTGATCCTCCTGTGGGGCAGACATTCAGACACTGTAGCAAGGTGTACCAATGCACAGTTCCCTTACAGAGCTGTACTTTTCTAGCATACTGGTGCCCACTAGGTGACATCATCTCAGTGGGCCATTCCTTGGCCATTATTTTAACATTGGATTGTCCCACTATCAGTCATGCTGGCAGCTCATTTTGCAAGTAGCTCATCAGAAACAATCTATTTACTAAAGTGTTACTCACGTAAGAAAGGCATGGCCCTTTCTCCTAAGAATTATCCACTGATGCCCAGGTGGTAGAATTGCTGACTTTATCTCAACAGATGTGACGTGGTTTAGTTTGTAATTATAAACACATTCCAAGCTTGCATGTTTCATTACAGGGAAAATGACTGCAAATTTGCATTTCATGTTGATAGAGAATATTAACCCTGTTTATTTTAGCTATGTGTCTTGCAAAATTATAGATCATATTCAATATAAATTTACATAGACCACTCGTATGTGTGCATGAGAGAGAAGCAGAGCTAAATACGGAATACAAGTACAGGATGTGGAGAACTTAGATACCATATACTACACTACATACATGGCCTCAAAAAACCTTAGAGATTATGGCTACGTTTCTTTTCCATGGAAACTATAATTTTCAAATCCAGCAAGCTATTTTGAGAAATTTAAATCAACTCTACACTCGCATCTGCTGGAAGCAGGGCACTTTTCTTTTTCCCAGGCTGTCTCTCCCTGTATACTCAGGCACACAAGCTCAGCCTTCTGCACATCTTCCCAACTCTTCTGCTACAGCCGTGCCTCCAACAGCAGACCAGTGCGGACTCAGTGCAAAGTCCTGTTCCGCCTGTTCTCTACACCAAACACAGAAGGCTTACGGGGCGGCTGCACTTAACACCGCTGCATCGCTTGAAGGAAAATCACTAACACGGCAGGCACGAAGTGAACGCCCCGCTATAGTCCCCTGCTACTTATTCAGTGCAACTCGGAAAGCCCGGCGTTTGAGCCGAGTTAGCGGCCCCTGGCAAACGAGAGCGGCGGAGGCAGGAGCAGCAGCCGCCGAGCGCGGCCGGCGCGCTGGGCTCCGGCAGGGCGGCAGCGGCCGCAGGAGCCCGGCCGCGCCCGGGCAGCCCCTCGCCGCTGCTGAGTCATTTAAGGCTGTGAAACGCCGGGCGGTGGTTAAAACACGCACCCGCGCTCCGGCCGGCGGCTGCGCACCGAGTTGGCCCGGCGGGAAGGAAACTTCCCTGCCACTTGTACCCGCGCATCCCCCCGCGGCCACGGCCCCGCCGATGCGCGGCGCCCCCCCGGCACTCACCAGGTAGGCTCCCACGGTGCCCTGGGCCAGCATCAGGGCGCACTCGGACACCAGGAAGAGCTGGATGCTGGAGAAGCAGGAGACCTTCCTCCTCCTCTTCTTCTGCCGCTGCCCGCCGGCCCCCGGGAGCTCGCTGCCGCCGCCGCCCGCCGAGCCCGTCTTCCCCGGCATCCTCCCGGGCGCCGCCGCTGCACAGCCGCCGCGGAGGGATGGCGGGCCCCGCGGCTGCTCCGCGCCTTCCTCCTCCTCCTCCTCGCCGTGCCAATCACAGCGGCGGCCCGCGGCGGCTGCCTCTCCGCCCGCGGGCTGCTGCCATGGCCAGCGCGCTGCTGCCGCCGCTACCACCGCCTCCCTCCCTCCTCTCCTCTCCGCCGGCCCCGCGCAGGCCGGATCCGCGGCCCCGCCAGCGAGGGGCGGGCGGGGGGGGAAACGGGGCTGGCCCCAGCGGAGGCTCCGCGGCCGGCGGACGGGGCTGCCCCGTCCCGGGATCCGCGCGGCGGCGCCGGCGCCGGCCCTTATAGCCGCGGGGGGGGGGCGGCACCTCCCAGCCCCGGGACCGCCCCCCCATCCCTCCCCCGCTGCCCCGGCCCCCAGCCCCGGGGAGCTCATCCTGCCCCTCGGCGGTGCCAGCGCCTTGGGGGCATCCTGTCAACCCGGCGGTTTCTCCCCGGCTGGTGACACGAGGAGGGGGCAGCGTGTGGGGGTGGGAGCGGAGGACAAGTCCAGGGCCCTTTGCGTGGTTTTCCCACGCGGAAGTTTCTCGTGCGAGTCGAGGGCGAGTCGCGTGCCCCAAGAAGGCCTGGCCCTCTTCGGCCTGCTCCCCCTCCGGCTTGGAAGCCCAGTTTTCATGTTCCTGAGAAAGCGTTTGTTGTTAAAGGACGGAAAACGGCTGTGGAAACCTTGCACGTTCAAAAAAATAAATGCCAGTGGGTGTCACAGGTTGTAAACACCGCTTCCCCACAGGCAGGCTTTACTCTAAGGCCCGTGCTTCATGTCCGTGGCCCCTTGGCCTTTTGATGGTGGCTCACATTGGCTATCGCGCCCACCTTGAGTTCTAATTTCAAGAGATATCACCTTTTAAAAAGCACTAATCGTCACTTCTACCATTACAGATCACCTTCCTTCTCAGTGTAACAGCAACACCTGATCTGCTTTGCTCTTTGAGCACCCCTTTCCAGGTCATTTCTGGGTGTACGTTAGGGGCTGCTGCTATATTTCCGTATGCTATTAAATGCCCAAATCAGTGGTATTGAACTATTTAGAACTGGGAAGTCCGTGGCTTTTGAGAGGAGCCCTGATTTATATGGAAACATAGGTTATGTTTTTTCAAATGTAACTACATGTTTTGGATCCTAACTTTCATTTTTGAAGGTGAGGCCTGGAAACTCCTACAAAGCTTACAAGGAGGCCTTTGAAAACGGCAGTTAAAAACATCCTGATTTCTCAAGGGGTAAGGCCGCTGTTGCCGATCAGACCAGGAAGTCAAGAGAATTGACCTTTTAAATGAACTCTGTCTTCTTCCAGCACCTTTTTCCAAGTTCTTCTTGTCAAAATATTGTCAGTGTTTGGGGGATTTTTGATTTTTGCCTTTTTCTGCAGGACTAGTTTTAATAAATATAATTCTGAAATTTAGTGTCGAGCAGAGTCCCTGCCCAGGTTGATGCATCTCCATCTGAGCCCAGCTGGTGCCCATTGACCCTCAGCAGATCTGCAAACCGTTGCTGGGCAGCACTGCGAGAAACCTGGCATGCTCAGCTGTTGCCCTTTGCTCATCAGCTGCCAACAGCTCCCTCCGTGCTCAACTTTGCTTTGCCCCAGTTTCTCCAGCAGGTCTGGGCCATATCCACAGGTGTTAATAGTCCCATCTATCCCAGCACCCCCTTTGGTGCCCTCCATGCAGTGTTATCAAGCACTTTGCAGGAAGAACGGTGCCTGGTGCTTGTAGTGGAGTGGTGTCAATTTGAATAAGCTGCCTGTCAGTCTTGTGGGTGTTGTGCTTCTCACAAATTGCAGGTTAGAGGCTATCTGGAGACCTCAAATGCCAAGGTTCTTGTATGAAATCATAAAAAACTGGCTCTTCCTCACAGGAGTCTGCCAGTTTGTAAAGTGTTTGTTTGCTATCCAAGAAAAACTAGTTCTTCCACCTAAGGAAAGATGTAAAAGGCTTATTTTCTCCCAATCTCTTTAGACTACAAATAATGCTCATCTTCTTCCTTACATGTTTGTTTTAGGACCTCTCCTATAAAATTCTGAAGTTAGAAATCTGGTTCACCCTCTACCTAGAGGCAGACTAATTCAATTAATGTGTCTGGACAGATATTTTGATCTAGATGGAGTCTATAGTGCTTTATAAATAAGATTGACAATCTAACAGACTTCTTTTTTAATAGGTGGAAAATAGAGCAATGTATCTTAAAACACTTGAGCATATAGGATTGTGGCAAGGGAAGCTTTACAATTCCCTGTGATGCAAAAAAATGTTTTGTGTATGCTGGTCTTACCGACCAGCTTGCAGAGGCAGAACCAACCTGTTCTAGGTCAGGTGCTAAAAGCAACAAAGTTCCAAGAAAACATGTGTAACTCACCAAGGATGTACCTAGAGGCCTAAATGAGTCTCTAAACGTGCTATGACAGCTATCAGTATTCAAACAGGATAGTTCAAAGCTCTTGAAAGTATATATATATATACACAAGTGCCATCACATGTCTTGATCACGTCTTAGACATCCTGTTGGAGGAATCTGTACAGGCTGAGAAAGCAGATATACTGAAATGTCTATGACAAGAAAGACAGCTGCTAGAAAACATTGACTTTAATGCTAATTATCTGAAACATCTGGTTGGTTAGTTTATTGCAGCAAAAGACAAATATCAGTTAAATTGCTGTCCAGAAGAGACAGGATGACTGGATTTTTCTTTCTCATCTTTATGTTGTAAACTTGTACTTATTTCCTGTAAAAAAAGTCCTCTTGAATTGCTCTACTGAAAGAAAGAATGATGGTCTTTCTATCTTCAGTCAAGTACATCAGTAGACCTGAGTCTGCCTTTTGCCAGCTTTCAACATATCCCATTCCTAGAGAGGTCTCAGTAGACAGAGAGCTTCAGGGATGAAAAACTAACCTGTTTGGATTTAGTAGTTAATCATTGTTATACCCAAACATTGTTTCTGGTCTAAACTGAGTCAGCTTTAATTGCTAATGTATGAATACTAATGTTCTTGGATGATCATTGCCAGCCCGGAAAGGATTTTATAGCTCAAATAGTCCCTTTTCCTCTGGGCTTAATAGTTTTGACAACACAAATCTCAGCTACTTTCCCGATCACAGCAAGCATCAGCAACTCCCCCCACCACCACCACCACCACAACAATTTGTTGCACATTTCTTGCAGGTACTCACCTTATCAGATTTTATAAACATTTGAACATTCATAGCTGGGAGGCAATGTGCTGTCATAGATAAGGCTGGACATCACAGTCTTTAAAGAGTCAGCTCCCCTGAGACAGTCTTATTACATTTTTCCTGCTAGATGTCTCCTTGTTAAGCACCTGTGGGCTTGTATTGACATTCACCTCTGGGTAACCTCAGCAGCTGGAGCTTTTTTGACCTGTCATCATGCCAAACGTTTTTTACTTTAGTTCATTGTTGTAGTTTTTTCCTCTGTTTGTGGTTAATCTTATTAAAATACAGCTCTATATTGCAATAATAAAAGTGCACACTTAAAATAGGAAATCCAAACTTAGCTATTTTCGGTGTTGATAGGAGGAGGACAAGTACAGGGTGTGACTCTTGTTAGACAGAGATGGACTATTGGTGGAAACCTCTCCTGAGAGATGTGCCAAGGCAGGCAAGTAATCTATAACATTAGACATCTTTCTCTACAGTTGCCATTGGAATTGTAATCTCAAACCCTCCAGAGGTATTTTACAGTTGAGGAAGCTCATGTGTGCTTCATCCACTACAGCTGCACTGGAGGAGTACTGGGCACCATTGAACCTGTTCTTGTTGGTGGTGCAGCAGAGGAGAGCAAGGACACAAGCTAAGAGAAGATGGTGGTCTCACAG